>NC_136069.1:49111382-50390132 GCF_964261635.1 Lissotriton helveticus
ACGCCAAGACACCCTTGGGTAATCGTGTGCTCAACAAATTGCATAAAATAAATAAAAATAGGCGACTTCAACATTGACTCTGTCAAACCCACCAGCTTTTGAAAGTGTGGTCATCTGGGTTTTTGGCCCCGTGCTAGATGGACATCTAGGGAAACTTACCAAACCCACACATTTCTACAAAGTAGACACCCGGGGGCTTTCAAGGAGCTATGGCTTGCGTGGATACCCCAACGTTCTCTTACCCAGAATCCCTTGCAAACCTAATTTTCTGCTGAAAAAAAACATTTTTATCACACCTTTATGTGTGGGAATGCGTGGCACCACTGGGCTCACACATATTTCCTCTCGCCCAGTGTCCCCCCAGGTCTCCCGATAAAAATGGTACCTCACTTGCGTGGGTGGTTCAAGGACCCGCGACAGGCAAGGGCCCCAAACCTAAGGAGGCGACATCAAAACAACCTATCACTAACCAACCTGGTTTTGCAAGGGGGTTCCCATGAGTTTTTGGCCCGGGGCTCTGCGTCCATGTAGGGAAACCTACCTAACCCACACATTTCTGGAAACTAGACACCCGGGGGAGTCCAGGGAGGTATGGCATGCATGGGTCCCCCAAGGTTTGCCTACCCAGAATTCCCTTCAAACCTTAAAATTAGGTTAAAAAAAACACTTTCATACATTTTTGCGTGGGATCTCTGTGCCGGCACAAATGTCCTACAGCCCAGTGTTCCCCTTGTTCTCCTGAGTAAAATGATACCTCACTTGTGTGGGTGCCCCAAAGCAGAACAGGCTAAAATGATTTTTAAAAAATTGTAGTGTTTGGGATTGACAAATTAAGCACCTCACCTTAGTCACAGGCCTTTGGCCCACCCACACAAATGAGGTATCATTTTACACGGGAGAACAAGGGGAACACTGGGCGGTAGGACATTTGTGCCGGCACGGAGATCCCACGCAAAAATGTATGAAAATGTTTAACCAAATTTTAGGGTTTGCAGGGAATTCTGGGTAGGAAAACCTTGGGGGACCCACGCATGCCATACCTCGCTGGACTCCCCCGGGTGTCTAGTTTTCAGAATTGTTTGGGTTTGGTAGTTTCACAAGTTTGCCGCCGAGCCCTGGGCCAAAAACTCAGGTGCCCCCCCCACCCCCAAAAAAGAAGGTAGTTTTGCTATAGGTTATTTTAAATTCTCCACCGTACGATTTGGGCTTTTTCCTGTTGCAGCCACTATGCCTACCCACGCAAGTGAGGTACCATTTTTTCCGGGAGACCTGGGGGAACGCGGGGTGGGTGGAAATGTGTTGATCCACGCAGATTCCAGAACTTTCCACCACAGAAAGTGAGGAAAATGCGTTTTTTTGTCAATTTTTAAGGTTTGCAAGAGATTCTGGGTAACAGAACCTGGTGGGAGGCAGTCGTGTCACCCCATCCTGAATTCCCCCGGGTGTCTAGTTTTCAAAATGTACAGGTTTGCTAGGTTTCCCTATGTGGCAGCTGCGCTAGGGCCCAAAATCCACAGGTAGGCATATTGCTATAAACAAATTCATGCCTAGTTGGCTTTCTGCTGCCCTGGGGGGAAGATTTCGGGGCTGGGGTTGCCCCGATATGCCCCCAAGGGGGGCAGAAACATTGTGGCTATATTTTTTGGGGGGTGGGGGCATAACAAAATCCCTGTTGTCTAGTGGACTTTTTGCAGATTGGGGGGTAATCCCCCATATGCCACCAGGGGGGTCAGAAAGACCACTAGACGCCAGGGAGTTTTTTGGGTAAATTTTAATTAGGGTGGAGTCTGCCCAAAACGGGCATGCCAATGCCCCCAACTTAATAAAAATGTGCCCAAAAAAAATCCCTGGTGTCTAGTGGGCTTTTTGCCCCCCTGGTGGGGCAGATTGGGGGCTACTGCCCCATCTGCCCCCCAGGGGGGGCAGGAAGGCTGTAATTGTTGCGGGGAGGGGGTGGGGGCATAGGCATCCCCATTTTGGGCAGCCACACACCATTTCATAATTGCCCCCTCAAAAAATCCCTGGCGTCTAGTGGGCTTTTTGCCCCCCAGGGGGGGCAGATTGGAGGCTACTGCCCCATCAGCCCCCAGGGGGGGCAGGAAGGCTGTTATTTTTGTGGGGGAGGGGGTGGGGGCATAGGCATGCCCATTCTGGGAAGATCATCCAAATTCAAATTTGCCCGCAAAAAAATCCCTGGCTTCTAGATGGCTTTTTGCCCCCCCTGGCGGGGCAGATTGGGGGCTAAGGCCCCCAACTGCCCCCCAGGGCGGGCAGAAAGTCCACTAGACGCCAGGGAGTTTTTTGGGCAAATTTTAATTAGGGTGGGGGCTGCCCAAAACGGGCATGATAATGCCCCCACCCTAATTAACATGTGCCCAAAAAAACCCTGACCTCTACTGGCCTTTTTGCCCCCCCCCCCCTGTGGGCAGATTGGGTTCTAATGCCCCCATCTGCCCCCTGGGGGCAAGAAGGCTGTAATTTTTGTGGGGGAGGGGCATGGGCATTGGCATGCCCATTTTGGGCAGCCCCCACCCTAATTCAGATTTGCCCCAAAATATCCCTGGCGTCTAGTGGGCTTTTTGCCCCTCCGAGGGTGCAGATCGGGGGCTACTGCCTCCATCTGCACCCCGGGGGGGCAGAAAGTCTGCAATGGTGGCGGGGGTGCGGGCATAGGCTTGCCCATTTCGGGAAGCCCCCACCCTAAAAAAAAGTGCACACAAAAAATCCCTGGTGCTTAGTGGGCTTTCAACCTGTCCCCCAGGGGGGCAGAAAGGCTGTAATGGTGCCGGGGGTGGGGGCATTGGCGCGCCCATTTGAGCAGCCCCCACCCTAAAAAAATGCCCTAAAAAAAATTCCCTGGTGTATAGTGGGCTTTCTGCCCCCCTGGGGGGGGCAGATTGGGGGGCTATTGCCCCATCTGCCCCACAGGGGGGGCAGAAAGACTAAATACTATAAATTTATTTATGGGGGGAGTGAAGGCCCTTGCCCAAGGGGCCGCTGCCCCCTCCCTGGTGTCTAGTGGGTGGATCCCTGCTTGGGGATCGCCCTCCTGGGGAGGGGTATCATTGGAAAGGGGAGATTCTCCCCTTTCCAATGATACCCCTCCCGTCTTTCTACGTGCTCAGGGGGCTGAGATAGCCCACTGAGCATGTAGAAAGTGAACAGAAACCAGGGAGGGGGCCTCGGGAGCTGCTCCCAAGGTCAGAGGGGTGAAAAGGAAATCCCTCTGCTGTCTGCAGCAGAGGGATTTCGTGCCCCTGGCCTCATGACGGACTGGTTCCGTCATCAGCACAGGAGCACCGATGCTCATGACGGAACCATTCCGTCATGAGCATGGAAGGGGTTAAGGATCAATACTCGCGAGTTGTTTGAAACAAGCAGCGGCGGATCCATTGCTCCAAAATCTATGGCTGATTCTAAAATCCTTTCAAATGATCATCTTCCCTCGCTGCTGTACTTTGCCGCCATGATCTTAGAATCCGCTTACTCTCTCGACGAATTGGGCACTGCGGGGTGGCCATGAGCCACTGTAATGGGACTAAAACTGCCCTGCTCGTTCATCTCGACAACACTGAAGGCAGGGCTCGAGTCGGGGTATCACGCGGCGGGTGGACGGCGTCCGCCCACTTATTTTACCGGGTGGACGCCATCCCCCCTGCCAAACAGCTGGACTCTTTGGCCTCTCTGGGACGAGATCGGAGCTCACAGCACGCTGCTCACGCGCTAACTTCTCAGATGCAATCGCATCTAAGGGGTGAGCGAGAGGAGGTAATGAGCCCGATGGTGCAATCCACCCGCCGTGACGTCACTTCCGGTGACAGCGTTTTTTAGGACTTGTGCCCTGACTGAAGGCATTATGGACAACAGCGGGGCAGCAGACCTTATCCCCTCAAATCCAACGATGGTATTTTACATCACATTCATGTGTGTAGCAGGGGTGGCAGGACAAACGGATTAAACAAATTCAAAAGGTTATGCGACAGCGTAAATAAATGGTGTGGAATCATAAAGAAGTGGGAAAACATGTATAGATGGCAGGGAAACAGGCAAGAAAGATTCGTGTTAGAGTACTGAGCAGTTAACACATTAAAAGTATATAGTTGAGTAGATCGTATTTGTACAGATAAAAAAATATTTCACAGGAAGACCCAATGAGTAGGGCAGGGAAACAAAATTCACCGAATGTTGAGAAGGTAAAATCGCAGAGATTTGTCTTTCGCCCACGCTACGAAATAATGCACAACATTGCGCCACATATTCCAGCACCTATGAGCATGGGACATTACCAGACTACTTCAGCCACCATTATTGGCCAAAACAGACGCCAATCCGGACATTCAAAACAAAGCACACAGCCAGCATTCAAAACAAAGCACACAGCCAGCATTCGAAACAAAGCACACGCGCAAGAGAGACAAGGTACAGACATCCCACATTTTGTTCTTATACAGATTTGGGGGCAAGGGAACTCACAAAGGGATACAACACAGCAGCAAAATGCAACAAGCATTGGGCGCGATTTCGCAAGACGCACGACCGCGATTTCGTAACACGCGCTGCTGCGATAAGGTAGGATATGAGTGGAAAATTGCGTCCAGATCATCAGTTCGGCATTCGGAATGTTGTGTAATGCATCAGAGTTGTTAAACGCTCTAAACATTTTTCAAAACTTTATATATTCAATATTCTCTGCGGACTTAAAATGGTTTATATTGTTCTATTTAAATAACATGACAGTGTTTCCAAAGGGGGGGGGGGGGGGGGAGGAATTTCTTTCTTATTGAATATGATTTTTCACTGGGGAGTGAGGGTGGTATCATGGCCCTCAAGGAGTGTACAATTGTGCCCCACAGGGGAAAAGAAAGTGGCACCATATTTGTAAGGGGGTCGAACCTCCTCGGGGTGGGGGGGGGGGGGGGGGGGGGGGAGTTCTCTCCAGAGAGGTGCGATCAAGAACCTAAGGAGGGTGTGAACGCCCCCCCCCCCCATTAGGGCAGCCAAATGTTGTGGGAGGGTCGGCCAGCATGCCAGGTGGGTCGATCCCCCTTGCCGGTGCAACTTTTGTGTTTTTTAGATAAAAGTTTATTTTCCTCTGGGGGGTGATCGAGGCACCAAAGAGTATGACACCTCTCCTCCCTCCTGGGGAAAACAGAACAACCTTGTGCGTTTCCATGTTACAGGTATGTTTTTACAGTTGATTTCCTTCATAATACCAAAAACGTTCCCTGCAACAAGCACATATGCATGCAGTCTTTTATCTATTGGAGTGTTGTGTCACTCACTTTTCGTCCACCCACTACCTTATATTGCAATGGGTCAGCCCACATTTACCATTGGTCAACTTCACTGTGAGTGACAGCAGTCTGTCATTTTAGAAGGAGCACATATGCACACAAAGTAGGGCTCTTCACTTTCAGGGGATAACATATCAAACTGTGTTTCTTGAAACCAAAGACAGATTTTTGCTTTCAGGCAATTTTATTTTATTACGTTAAGTCACCTAATCAAAACCATGACAAAACTAAACAAGTATTGAGAAAGCCAAAAGGCTGGCAGCAAACGCCAGATCTACGGGCTTTGCAAATAGTTGGTTACATATCTGGTTTGGTAAAGAGGACACTTTTATTGAGGTGGCAGGGCCTACTTTCTGTCTCTGTAGGACTCCGATATGGCTTGGTGCTAGCCGTCTCCCATCTAAAATGGTCTCTACTTGCATGCAAGTGTCAATAAATAAACAGTGGCTGGAGTGGGCTCACTCATTTTGCTATGAAGTATGCTGTGGTAATGCTTATTTGGAAAGTAGAAGTAATACTTTGTCTCTTTTAGTGTCTTTAGAGGAGTTCATCAGATCAAAGCATCAAGAAGCGAAGTGCTTTTTTACTTTTCCACTTGGTCATACCACACTGATATCTCACAGACGCAAACCCCCATCCACTGTTTTAGAAGCATACCCATGCCTTGTAAGTAGGTCAAAGAATTTCAGAAGGAAGGTTTTAGACAATCAGAGATGGCGTCTAAGTGAGTGACTGCTGCCCAGGCCCTAACTTAACTAATGAAGGACAGCTCTGAAGCAAGATCAGACACTGAGACAGCATCAGTGGATGAGGAAAATGGTGCAGGGTCTGGAAGCAATTTTTCAGGCAGCGGAGTTCCAGCCAATGGCCGGTCTTCCACAGAGAGAAAGTACTAGGGTAGGCCAACCCAGAGAGCAGGCACACGTGGCAACAAGCGTAGACAGAGTACTCACTTGGCAGCCCCAAATCCCCCTGTTCACTGCAGATGCTGGATGTAAAGTCAAAACAGCAAATGTTTTGTTTTTTGCTTTTTCAAAGTTAATTCTGTTGTAATGCCCTGGGACCATACAGACCATGACATGTCGTTCAAAATGCAGCCTGTCATGAAGCTTGTATGATGGAACAGCACATGCTTCTCCCACGTATGCCTTTACAACACAGTCTGAACAACGCATATACCTATACCACGCATGTCTTTACCATGCATGCCTTTACCAAGAAGATACATTGGATTACATTAAAGTTACCTTTACTATGCATGCATTTATCTAGCTTTTTTTAAAATATACAAAATATATTTAGCCAACATCATTTAAATATAAAAACATTTATATTTTCACCAAAATAAAAGTACTGAGGTGTTGTGCATATGTATGCATCAGAACATATCACAACGCAAAACAACTCAACACATCGCATCAGTACGCAAATGTTTTTAACAACAAAAACAATGCAAAGATGAAAGAAAAAGCTTTTCTATTTTTATGCAATGTGTAATTCTGTCCTCAAAGAGGGCAGACAAAGCCTCTAAGAAAGGTCAAAAATATGTTTAAAAAAAAACCATATGTCATCATAAAGTGAGAAAAAACATCTCCAAAAGAGTAAAGAAAGCCTTAAACAAATAACAGTTAATTACTATTCAGATTAAACAAAAATAAATAAATTCTCTTATTTCAGGAAACAAACTTTTCTTTTTTAACAAATAATGAAGGACATTCATCCCTAAACAGGTGACAGATCTTACCTAACTTTTTATAAATCCATAGGCACAGGAAAAGTGTCCCAAAAACATAGAAAAATTGGCTAGTGGTATTAAAGTCATTTTGTGTGGTGCGTTAAAGGCGTGTGAATGTCCCATAAAGTGGCTGGTGCCTGGACATGGCTTTACAGCTCACAGTCAGCAGTCATGTTCACATTCTGTTATTAGTATTTCCTCTTTGATGCTAACACTTCTGGAGGTGCCAAAACCAACTGGTGCAAGTCTGTACTTCAGTAATGGATGGATTCTGAAGGAACAGCCCCTCACATTTTCGAAAATGAACACCCTGAGGTGTCTAGGTTGGTATCACTTGTATTGATCCCACTCACTTTCCCACAATGACCTGCAAACTCTGCCTAAATGGCAGAGATCGTGCATTTCCTTTACATTTTGTGACAGAAAGTTCAGAAATATGTAGTGATCCACAAGTTCCCAACCACCCAGCGTTCTCATAGCTCTCCTCATAAAATGGAACCCAGTTTGTTTGGGTGGGCCTAGCACCCACAACAGGCACAAAACACTAAGCTTCGAAGACTCCCAATTACCTTGTTTTGAGCCGTTCAGGATATAGGCACTAGGCCCAGCCACACAAGTGAGACAGCGCTATCAATCAGGGCAAGTAGGGTAACGTTGGATGGTAGGAAATTTGTGTATTTTCGCAGATTCCGCAACTTTCCATCAGAGAAATGTGAAGGAAATGTGTGTATTTAGTCAAAGATTGAGGTTTGCAGGGGCTTCTTGGTTAGAAAACGCAAATCATGCCATCTTGGACTACCCTGGTTGTATAGTTTTCAGAAAAGTGTGGGTTTGGTAGGTCTCCCTGGGTGGTGACCAACAAGCTCCAAAACCCAAAGTTAGCCTCATTGCGAACAGTTGGTTTCTGTGTAAAGATTTGATGTGTCCATGTTGTGTTTTGGACGCTTTCCTATAACAGGCTCTTGGCCCACCCACGCAAGTGGGGTACCATTTTTATCGTGACAAGTGGGGTAATGCTGATTGGTAGGATTGTTGTGGTTTCCTACTGGTTCCAGACGTTTCCATCACAAAAATAAAAGGAAAAGGGGCGGGGGGGGGGCAACAAGGTAAAGCCCAAAATCCACTTCTACCCACACTGTAAAAAAACGGAATAGATTCTGCTGGGTGAAATATAATGTCTCCAAGTCACATTTTAGGGTGCTTGGTGTCGCAGGCGCTAGGCCCAGCCATTCAAATGGGGTTCCATTTTTATCAAGAGATCTGTGTTTCCCACACATTAGTAGACCATTTGTTTTTACCAACTGATTTCTCTGCATTTCTGCCTTCCAAATGTAAGCAAGCGTGTTAAAAAAATGAAATTTTGCAAAAAGCTCTCAGAATCCCATGCTAGTATGGGTACCCACAAATTGAGAGATATACAAAACTACTACTCTTAAACTCAGCATCCGGTGGATATTTCAGAAATACATAGGTTTTCAAGGAGAACCTACAAACCTTCTATATCCCTGCTACCAGAAGGGTCTAGCGGACATAACAGTTAGTGCTTTTATAAGTCTGCCATCGTGACAAGAAGTTACATACGAGATCACAAAATAGGTTTTTCTCTTATTTAATTTTCCTTGCTGAATTCAGAATTTGGTCTAATTTTCAAAAATGTATAGTTTTACGACATCACAGCTGTTTCCACCACAAACTGTTAAAAGCCCCAAAAAATTATGAATAATAAGTTTTGCAGTCAAAACACCCAAACAGCCTTTAAAGGAGCAACACTGCCGTAGTGACACAGGAAATTGAGAGTTTAAGTAATCATAGTTCATGCCCATTAGAACAAAAAAAAGAAAGACTTTGAAATTGGCAACATGCAGTAAATGAACATGTTCAAATTAGTGAAAGGAAGGAGACTTAACTATGAACCCCATCGCCTCAGGCAGGTGTCCGACCGAGTACATGCCGGTGGTGCCACCTGTCCGGTTACAATGTGACCGCCATGCAGGCAGTTGGAAAACTGCTGTTTTCAGTGCGGCTTCTGCGGCCCTAGAAAAGGGCCGTAGGGGAAAAAGACAGTTTACAATATCCATGCACTGTCAGGCACTGTGTGGGGCATGGTGTGGGGGGGGGTTACCACAGGTGCCCTCCCCCCCCCCCCAGGCCCATAGCCGAGACACACAGAGGCCATGCTAGGGGCCCGAAAATTCCTTTGCGGCAGCCTGTCCATGGCAGTCGGACTGCCCGGGTAACGCTTTCGGAAAAGGACATTGCAATCTCTACGGCTGGGCCTGCACAGGCCCTGCCTTCATTGTAGGGAATATGATCCGACTGATGCCCCAACAGGCTCGTTGAGCCTGTTGGAAGCGTCTGTCAGTCCCTTCAACTGTTGCGGTCCGACCAACCGCATCGCTACCGCATCACAATGCGGTGGTCAGCCCACAATGCTGGATGTCGGTAGGACCGCCACTGATGGCCTAAATCACAAGTGGTCACTGGAGAGAGATCTGTTTAATGTTTGCCGTACAAGTGCCAAATGAAAACATGCATTAATATAAAAAATAAGAATAAGGAAACAAATGAAGAGTTTTCTATTATTTATTTCCTTAAAGTCTTAACAGCATTCTTTGGAATCTGAAAAGGGGGGGCCCTCGGCCCCCCCGCACGCATGGCGGCGCGGCGACCGTCTCACCCCCTTTCTCCTTTTGTGCCTCTCGGTGGTGGGGGCGGGCCCTGGGGGGCGCGACCCACCACCGATTGGCCGGCGGCCTCCCTGACCCGGATACCAGGAAGAAGGTCCGGGTCAGGGGGGGCGGGCTACAGAAGGGGCGGGCCGGGGGGGGGCGTGCCCCCCCCCCCTGCCTGGCCCCTTGAGAATAAAGAGGTGGGGAGCGCCCAGGAGACCCCCTTGTCCCTGGACGCTCCCCCACAGCACCGTGTGCCCCGCGCTCGGGGCTTCTTTGTTTTCAGCCTCTAGGAGGCTGTAATTAATTTTGTTTTGTTTCCCCTTGCAGGTCTGCTGGATTCCTGCTCGGGACAGGGCGGGTCACGATGGCCGCGTGGGGAGGGGGGGCATTATTTATCGCAGTATTCTTTATTTTCTGCAGGTCTTGGGAGCCGAAAAAGGAAGGGAGGAGAGATACCATCGGCGGCGCCCACCCTGGATGTCATGGCCCGAGTCAAAGAAGGGGAACAAAGTCCTGTTTCGCGAGGGCACCACGTACTGGTTCCGGAGGGTCGGGCGACTGTCTACAGCCAGCCGGGGCATCAACTTTTTTGAGAAGCAGTCGAAGGTTGTGAAGGAAGCTGAGGTTCTCGTGCTCAGCACAGGAATGGTGAGTTTCACTGCTTCAAGGGACATTATGGCAAGACTGTGAATGGCTGGCCGGTGATGGTGCAGCGGGAGTCTGGGCAGCGCTGACTCTATTGTGGGTGGGGGGCCGGCACGAAGGAATGATTGTCTTTTGTTGTTTGAAAGGGTCCGGCATTAGCTCAGTGACTAAGGCCCTGTGCAGTGGTCTCTGTTCTGGCGCAGGTTCAAATCCCGGCGGTAATATGTATATACCCGTAAAGACCCGGTGTGCCGGTAAAACCATGTTCCCCTGCTAACGATATTGGGAGTAGCGCGCATGGGGGTTTTTATGATCTTCATCTGTACCCTCAATGATATATACTCAGATATTTTTCCAAAAACCGACCTCGTTTGGACATGTGAGGGGAACGTATTTGTCTATCAACTATTTGACACAGTGTATGGCCGATTTGGGATTCTCTAATGTATTCACTCACACTGGAGTGTAACAAATATTGCATACTGTACAATATAGATGATCCTTTCATTGCGACAAACCTTTTCAGTCCTCGAAAATTCTTCTCTTGATATACAGCCACAATTAAGTCAAGGTCAAGATACTTGACATCCTCATTACACCCAAGTGGAAAGTAAAAATCTTTGCCAGTTAAAATTTCTCCGATTTTAGAAACTCTGAAAGCATGGAGCCCTTGGGTGCACTGCTGTCACTGACCTGGTTCTGACCTCTTTTGTGTTTAATGTACTTGTGCGTAAAAGGAACTAAAATCAGTCCATGGACGAAAAGCACCGAAATTAAATATGGCAAAGTGGACATTGGTGTTTTTTATGTTAGTAATCCAAGCATTTACTCAGGCAATACTTGAATTTTGTGTATTTGTATTTTGAATTTGAATTTTAGTGCTTGTAAGATGGTTTCTCCCTGATCGGCCTCTGAAAAGTTGGTGGGGCAGGGGAACAGTCAGTGATAATCTGTAAAGTTACAGTAGACTGTTTTTCAATTTGCTGTGCAATCAATGATGCTGCACTATACTATGGCCCTACTCATGAGCTTCAATATGTGTGTGTGCGTAATTTAGTGTTTCAGATAGAAGGATATCTAGCATGACTACGAGGGGGTTTTCTTTACATGGGTACGACAATATGCGCTAATGGTTACTCTAAGCGGTTGGTGGGGTGAATGCCATGTATAACCAGGCTAGGTGTAAAGTGGCAAATATCGCATTAGGGCTCTGTGTTGAGCCCTGGCACGGGGGCCCTGTTTCCGGACTGCAGGGACAGCAGGCACTTCGAGGTACCTGTGCTCTCACTGCTCACTAGTGGAGTACGAGCCATAGTTGCTGCTTATTTATCTTCTATAACTAACAACCATTGAAAATCTTGTAGGTATGATGTTATGTGTTGTTGTATCATATATCTGGATGCAATAACAGAAACAGCGAAGCACAATTAGGGCAGCACGCTAGGCTAAGCACAGATGTCAAGCTTTAGTTAATCTTATACCATGCCCTTAATTAAGGTATGGCCCACTATTGTAACTCTAAATAAATTGGGTCGAGTATTTGATCTGTCGAGACCTTGTTGGAGACACTTTTAAATTGTTTAGAGTCATTCCGCCATGGTATTCGTTCTTGGGAAGGGACAGGGCGGAAATCTGCGTTTGGCCACCATATTGGGGCACGCCGGGGTAGCAAGTAAACAGTCGGGAAGTGGCTCTTTGACAAAGACCGACAAATCAGGCATGTATTGCCTCAGGCTCAGTAACCGAGGCATTATCTCTGTTCTAACTTAGGTGGCAGTGCCTTGAGTGCTGTTTGCAGCAATCCTTAATATATTTCCCTTCTCTGGTTGGGAAAATAACTTTGCTTGTTGTCTGTATGTATAAAGATATGCAGAGCTTGCACCTTAATTTTAAACTTTTATCAATTTACAGGAATTGAAAGTACGAATAGTGCAGGTTTGCCTGACGGTGTAATGTTAATATGGTGCCCGTGTGAAGCGCTCCAACACCTTCTGGTTGATTCTGCGCGATATAATGATGCCAAAAATAAGTAAATAAATTAAATTAGAAAATAAATAAAATATCATCTCTGAGGTGTGGGTGACCGAGTGGGACTGTGGTGCTGCCATACCAAAATAACCAACCAAGAGGCGCCGGTTGCTCTCTTGTTTAAAAGGTGTCCTCATAGCTGCCAAAGTTTTAAAAGTGAATTAGCGAATGCATGCATTAATGCAGAAGGAAGGGATGTGGTCCGTCGGCATAGAAGCCCGACGCTGGTGCTGGAGGCCAGGGTACTCGGGGTCGCGTATACATCCTGTGATTCTAGGGCAATTCACTTAATCTCTCGGTGCCTGAATTTGTAATGTGAATACTGGCCGAAGAAGTGCGGGGGAAAGGATAAGTCAGCGTATTTAACGTTGCAAACACAAGTAACGGTGTATGCTTTTAATCCCCGCAATTGGTGATTCAACCACAAGGTCGCAGCAGGGAAATACTGGAATCACATTCGGCGGTTCGTTTCATTTTTAACTATTGGGTCTGGGTGACAAATATAGTCTGTCCTGATTCACTGACATAGTAGCAAATGGTGCTACTTAATGGGGAAAGTGTTGTGTAGCATTGTTTATTTTGTCATAGTTGATATTGCTACAAGGGGCCATTGGTCGCCTCTCTTGCATGCTGGTTACGATCTTGGGGAAAGGCCAGTACTATGTGGCCAGATATATTGCAGCGCCAGATGTCGCTTAGGGGACAAATAGGGGAGGTAGTAGTGCTCCAACTTCCTCTAGCTATCAATTGTGTCTTGTACCCACATTTACATTTACATTGATATTTTCAGCAAAATGAAAACAATGTTGGGCTAGATGAAATGGGCCAGTCTTTTCACCTGTAACAGTAAGAATAGGTCAGCGTTGTCCTTATCCTGGATATACTGGTGGCATCAACTATTGATGCTCCCAGAAGCCTGGCTTCGCAATCATTGCAGGGAATTACGAGCAGCACTGACTTGGTAAAACTGAATGTTCAATGATGCTGCTTCCAAAATCTACAGTGAAGGGTTTCCTTTAGTGGGCTTGTGAGTTACCGCATTTTATGTTTCCACTTGTGTGGTATTAGTGGAATACCAGACGTAGCTAACTACCTCTTTATTGTATAGACTATTCAATGAGTCGGTCTGTTCAGAGGGTGGCGGGCCCACGTAAGTTCTCCATGCTGATGCCCTCTTCCTTGGGTTCCTCCTTGCGAGTATCGTGTGTTTAAGTATAGGGCTTGACAATAGTGTGAAAGCCAGTTTCCTAAGTTGCGCGGCACACCAATAGTGTGAAAGCCAGTTTCCTAGGTTGCGCGGCACACAGTGCTCTATACGGGAGCTGTTTGTTACCTAAATTTGAGAACTACCCAGGGTTCCCTGCTTCTTTATTGAGTAATTCATGCACTTGCTGTCTGAAGGGGTTTAGATTAGGGTTGAACTGGGTGCTCCCTTGGGTAACGGTGAGCTATACTTCTCTGAGGGCTTTAATAAGAGGGGAACACATGTCAGGGGTTGTTTTTCCTCATGCCAGCTTGGTTTGGATAGTGGTTTACCAAAAGCCAAAGCTATAACTGGGCTGGTAAGAGGCTTAGGGCCAATTTTACAGCTCAGCACGGATAGCAAGGTGCTAATCCTATGCTTTATGACTTTGCTGTGGAACTGGTAAAGACGGTGCCCCCCCCCCCCTCCTCTCGATCTGAATAATAGGCTTCAAGGCTTTGATAGTGAAAACAGAAATGGTAAATAAGGTTAGGGGTGGGCAAGTGTGAATAGGCCTCTGAGGAATGCTTATATGTATCCCATCCAATTACAGGGCAGAAATGATGGTACCATCATCGGAGGGCATTGAATGCAGATGGGTGGGTCAGCTTTCGTTAAGAAGCCAGAAACATTACCTGAATATACAATATTATTGCACGGCATTTCACAAGGGGTAGTGTTCTGAAGTAACAATGGAGGGGATATTGCATTCAGGGTGGACTACAGGTCTAAGCTGTCATGAAGGTCATACTACCAGGCACCCTTAGGTAGCCCTAATGTAAATGTCAGCAAGTGGCATAAAGCCTAGCATCTGAGTACGTGGAATGCAGGCATGTGTGGATCGACTTGGGGTATGAAGTCAGGAACATTACCTAAATATACAGTACGATTCCACGGCATTTCACACTGTATGGTCCTGGAGTAACAATGGATGGGCTATTGCATTCACTATGGACCACAGGTCTAAGCTTTCATGAAGGGCTTACTACCAGGCACCCTTAGGTAGCCCTAACGTGATTGTCTGCAAGTTGCTGTACTGCACACGAATGAGTAGTCATCTGGCGCTAATGTTATCTAAAACTTAGCAAGTGATGGTAATGTAAGACTGGCACGTGTACAGCAGTTATCGCCAGAAACACTAATGCTTTGTGTTTATCTTTTCCATTTATGTATGACTGGGTCCATGGTGGATGCCTGAGTGCTCCAGTGCGTCACATCACAACAGCTGCAACAGGTGGGCGGCCCACGGGATGCTTACGTCAGTCACGGCTGGGTCCATGGCGGATATCTGAGGGGTGCTCCACACCGCAACATCAGCAGCGGGTGGACGTCAAAAAGGAAGCATACGTCGAGAAAGAGGACACCCAAGGGCCCAAGTAGTGTTGGCAGGTGTAAGTGCTACCCATTCCCTAAGGTGGAAGTGGGATTGTCACCCAGGTTTTCTTGGTCTTTTCCTGGTTCTTGGAGTTTCTCAAACCTGTGACGCAGGGGAGGAACTCACCACTAGAAGTGGAGGAGCTACAACGTCCCAGCACAAGCAACGGGCTGGATGCGGGACAGGGAAGATTTCGTTTGGGGGTCTGTGCCTTGGTCAGTTCAGGAACTTCTTTCAGGGACTCTTAGCTCAGCAGCCCGACCCCCCGTCAATGGTGATACTTCACCTAGGGGGGGAATGACTGGGCCAAAACTTGGGAGGCGGATACTCATTGATGAGTTCATCTCCGCTGCGGGTGGGTCGCTAGGACTTGCCCGGGTGGCACAGTAGT
This sequence comes from Lissotriton helveticus, assembly GCF_964261635.1. Classification (NCBI taxonomy): domain Eukaryota; kingdom Metazoa; phylum Chordata; class Amphibia; order Caudata; family Salamandridae; genus Lissotriton; species Lissotriton helveticus. Next base: position 49,126,766 of record NC_136069.1, read on the forward strand.
AGGGTCTCAACTTATCCCGCGGTGGCAGGGGCGAGGGGCGGACTCGGGCAGGGCGTTGAATCACTCGGTAAAGAGGATCAACACACAGTGGGACAAATTATTTCAAGCCCCACCGGTTGTAGACGATCCAACATGGGTGTATTTGGGGTGCATAATTCTACCCGGTGAGGGGAGTCCATTAGACGGAGGAAGGGAAGGTCCTGGGTGTCTGTAATGTCAGGGCCTGGTTGGAGGGTTTTTGCTATAGTGAGAACTTTCTAGGGTAGGTCAAGGCAGGGGGAGGCCAGATCGTCGGTTAACAATGCTGGCCTGTGGCGGTAAGGTCATTATCGGTGAGCACATATTTGAGGTCTGAGGGGGCGGGCATCATCCTATGGAGGTTCCCGCCCAGGGGGAGGGGCCTGCGGGCTACTCCTAGAACTCCAGGGGCAAGGTAATTGATGCGGCAAAGGAGCGCGGGTAGGAGTAGTTCACGCTTTCCTTAGGCTAGTAGCCACCCCGCGCGCGTGGACTCATGACGTCACCGGATGGCGCAGAGTAAGGGCCCTCCTTTAGTGGGTAAATGGAGTTCAGGGCGTAGACCGGGCAATTCCCGGGGTAACACTGCGCATGCGCACGTCTCTAGGGGAGGCGCAGCTTGTAGGACCTGACACCGGTAGTGACCTTGCCATATGGCCAGAAATGTACAAAAATCAAGATGAGGATGTTAGACTCGGTTAGGAAACAACATGTATTAGAGTTTTGTTAAGGTCAGGCTCTCAAACTTGTTGACAAAAAACTTGTATCTAATGTCCTGCTGATTTTTGTATAAATTGTTGATCATGCAATTAAAACCTTTTTTAATTTCATATCTTAATAAATACGGCCGGGCGACTAGCGCCCGCCTTCCAAAAAGTAAAGAAGTCTCGTGTCCACGTTTCTGGGTGTTGGGTGCCGGTTGGGGGGGGAGGCGGCAGCTAGTCGCTGACCATGTGAAAAGGGGGGGCCCTCGGCCCCCCCGCACGCATGGCGGCGCGGCGACCGTCTCATCCCCTTTCTCCTTTTGTGCCTCTCGGTGGTGGGGGCGGGCCCTGGGGGGCGCGACCCACCACCGATTGGCCGGCGGCCTCCCTGACCCGGATACCAGGAAGAAGGTCCGGGTCAGGAGGGGCGGGCTACAGAAGGGGCGGGCCGGGGGGCGGGGGGGCGTGCCCCCCCCCCTGCCTGGCCCCTTGAGAATAAAGAGGTGGGGAGCGCCCAGGAGACCCCCTTGTCCCTGGACGCTCCCCCACAGCACCGTGTGCCCCGCGCTCGGGGCTTCTTTGTTTTCCCACCCACCATCCCTTGGAACAAAGTCTTGTGGCATTCATTATGTCTGGTTTAATGGTAAGTTGGCGAAGGTACTGTCCACATGTCCTTCATGGTAGTAGACATGGATCTGTCGGTATATTTTGATGATGCTTTTGTTTAGGAATTTGTTTCCCCTTTTAGCAAAACTGTGTGAAGTAATTGTCTTTGATGCCAAGTGTCTTTAGGCCTTTTTTCCCTTTGTAGTTGTACGGTGATGCTGTTATTTATTAGCCAGTGTAGCTGTCCTTTAGAATTTTTTCCCATAGGTCGTCGTATTTATTAGGTATGGGGCATGCGGTAAGGTCATTATCGGTGAGCACATATTTGAGGTCTGAGGGGGCGGGCATCATCCTATGGAGGTTCCCGCCCAGGGGGAGGGGCCTGCGGGCCACTCCTAGAACTCCAGGGGCAAGGTAATTGATGCTGCAAAGGAGCGCGGGTAGGAGTAGTTCACGCTTTCCTTAGGCTAGTAGCCACCCCGCGCGCGTGGACTCATGACGTCACCGGATGGCGCAGAGTAAGGGCCCTCCTTTAGTGGGTAAATGGAGTTCAGGGCGTAGACCGGGCAATTCCCGGGGTAACACTGCGCATGCGCACGTCTCTAGGGGAGGCGCAGCTTGTAGGACCTGACACCGGTAGTGACCTTGCCATATGGCCAGAAATGTACAAAAATCAAGATGAGGATGTTAGACTCGGTTAGGAAACAACATGTATTAGAGTTTTGTTAAGGTCAGGCTCTCAAACTTGTTGACAAAAAACTTGTATCTAATGTCCTGCTGATTTTTGTATAAATTGTTGATCATGCAATTAAAACCTTTTTTAATTTCATATCTTAATAAATACGGCCGGGCGACTAGCGCCCGCCTTCCAAAAAGTAAAGAAGTCTCGTGTCCACGTTTCTGGGTGTTGGGTGCCGGTTGGGGGGGGGGGAGGCGGCAGCTAGTCGCTGACCATGTTACACACCAGACAACAAAGACAGCAAGAGTCGAGCCCTTTCTGTTCAGGTGAAGATCTTAAAACTTTAGGCCCCCCGGTGAAACTCAATAAATTCACACAAGTTGCATGAGCTCAACATTAAAAAAAACTGTCATAAAACTAATTACAACAAATTGGTCATAATTTGCAGTTGTACAAAGTCAGCTGGGGCAAGCTGTTTTACAATACCGGCACTCTGGTAAACACAGGGCAATATGCTGATTAATTATGAATATTATAAATCCTGACAGTAGTGCAACCTTATTTAGACGGCAACAATGATTTCCATAAAAGTGAAAACAACAAGTGCATGAGGCTGCAACAACTTCAGGTGCCTTCTTCCTTACTTTCATTGTAACAAAGCCTCTAAAAAGGCAATAAAAACAAAAACTGAACTCGGTTTACAACATTTGGCACTCTGGCCGACGGCAAAGAAAACCTCGCGCACTGACGTTTCTTGTTTTCTTCAGTCTTTCATTTGGTTTCATTACAGGCTTTTTTCTTGATTTATCATTGGAATGCTTAATGTAAGCAACATTACAAAGTTGTTATAGTTATTGTTAATTTATATTTATATAGTGCTAAATCACCAACAGATCGGTAGTTGGGTCAGATATGAGAGAGGGTTAAGCTGTGCTTAGTGCTTCCCTTAACAGGATAGTTTTGAGTAGTTTCCGAAAGTGGAGCAGGCTAGGTTCTTCACGAAGATGATCAGGTAACTTGTTCCAGAGCTGGGGAACAAGTACTGAAAAAGCTCTTCCCCCTATCTGAAGAGAGTTTGTACCGAGGACAAGACAAGAGGTGCGCCTCGGAGGATCGCAATGAGCGTCCCGGGGTGTAAACCTCAAGGCGTTCTTTTATGTAGGTAGGAGCTAGGCCTTATATAGCTTCGTGGGCGATGCAGAGGCTCTTGAATTTCACTCTTTGTTTTATAGGGAGCCAGTGCAATTTGCGTAGAAGCGGGGTGGCATGAGATCTTCTAGGAAGTCTAAAGATCAATCTGGCTGCATCATTTAGAACCACCTGTAATCTGTTTGCCAGTATCTGGGGAAGACCAAGGTATAGGGCGTTGCCGTAATCTAGCCTCGAGATAATGGTAGCTGAAACGATCGTGTGGAGTGTGGAGGTAGAGAGAAGGGGGACCAGTTTGCGGAGGAGCCTAATTAGGCCCGTGCAGGTACCAGCCACGGAGGAGATTTGGTTGGCCGTTGAAAGTTCGACATCAATTTTTATGCGAAGGCTCTTTACAGCTGGCCTAGGTCTGGTGGTGGGACCTAGTTCTTGAGGCCAGAACTGGTCACTCCAGGGGGATTCTGTTGTAGGGATGACCAGGATCTCTGTTTTGTCAGGATTGATATTTAGTGAGTTGGCTGTCATCCAACTCACGGTGAATCTGAGGATATTTTGTGCCTGGATCTGGGCGGATGCGGTATTATCGATGCGGAGAAGCAGCTGGGTATCATCCGCATAATTAAAAATGTTGCAGCCCATGTTGGCTAAAGCTGTTACCAGTGGTTGCATTAAACATTAAAGAGGGGTGGGGATAGGGCTGAGCCCTGGGGAACTCCGCAGTTAAGCGAGCCTATATCAGATACTGCATCTCCCAGTTGGATCCTTTGGGGCTTACCAGATAGGAAGGATTCAAGCCATCGGTGGGCCTGATCCTGAATACCTAGGGTGGTAAGTCTGTCCAGTAGTAGAGCATGGCTGACAGTATCGAATGCCGCTGATAGATCTAATAATACCAGGGCGCAGGGTCTTTTACTGTCAGCCATAGCTCTAAGCTCATCAAGCACTGATAACATAACCAGCTCAGTGCTATGATGTGCTCTAAACCCAGCTTGGAGTCCCTGGAGGAGATGGTGGTCCTCCAGGAAGGGTGAGAGTGTTTTCAGAACATGTTGTTCTAGGACTTTAGCCAAGAAGGGTAGCTGGGAGATAGGTCTATAGTTTTTTGGGTTGGTCACATCGGCCTCTTGTCATGATGCATTTTTTGTAGGAGTTGAGTAGTGACTTGTATTTCTCTCGCTCTGCTGATCATTAGTTTTAAGCCAACGTATTTCCGTGTGGCGAAGCTTTCTTTTAGTTTCTCTTAGCGAGTGGTTAAACCAGGGGGCGCCTTTTACTTCATCCTTGATCTTAAGCTTCCGCTCGGGTGCTACCTGATCTATAGCTGTGCGTAAGCTTTTTGTAAGAGCTTCGCATTCCTGATCTAAATTTCCTTGTCCAACGGAAGAAGGAGTGGAAGAGAGAAGAAAATCTACTAGGGTTGCAGGTTCGATTTTTTTCCATTGACGCACCATTTTCCATATTTGGGGCAGATTGGTTAGGTGGCTGTATATTGGGATACAGCACCTGATTAGGGAGTGATCTGACCACATACACGGGGCAAGATCTGTAAGGATGGCCCCTGGTTGGGAGGTCCAGACAAAGTCCAAAGTATGACCTTTAATGTGTGTAGGGACATCAACTAGTTGTTGGAGGCCCAGTGTGGTCATAAGAGTCTCAAGATGTAGAGCTACCGGGTCTTTGGGTATTTTATCCCAGTGTAAGTTGAAATCTCCCACTACTAATACTCTTTGGTATTGTGTGCAGAAATTATATCTGTAAAGAGATCGTTAAACTGCGGGGTTGATCTCGGGGGACGATATACCGTCAGGAGGGCGAGGCAGGAGTTGTTAAGAGTGATTTTTACCCAGAGTACATCGGCTAAGTCGATAAAGGTCACATTTATTATGTACAAGGCTACAGCACTCGTGTGAAGTGCTCTTAACAAAATAAACAAGCAGCGATGAGGGAGGGGGTGGAGGCACGGAACAGGCGCCCTCAGAAAACAGGGTCTGACATTTGTTCTCAATCTTTCGAGTCAGTCTTTGGTTAGGAGCTATTGTTTCATCCGGAGTTACATGGCTATTGTAGGAGAGTAGGGTCTGCAATCCTATGATCACCCAGATTTTTGCTTTTTGCTGCACTGGTTTACGACTTTCCCTGGCTGTGGGCCTGCTAATCAGACCCACAGCCTAGCTGTTCTCTCTATCCAAATTGTACTCAGGTACTGAATTGGCACTGGGCCCTCTCCAAGTCCCTGTACCCAGGGCTGAGGTGCACCCAGAAGTCTCCCAGGGGCTGAAGCATGTATTGTGCCACCCCTGGACTGACTAACTAAACTGACACAACTGGCTGCTTGACAGCTGGGGCAAGGTGGTGTAATCACCCTTTGCTTTAGATATAGTATACCTATATCTAACCCTAAAATGGACACACAGATCTCCTATCAGTCACTCCTATAGCAGGCCTTAACAATCCTGAAGGCAGAGTGCTTGGAATCGTGTGAGATGGTGCTCTGGCATGAGCTGAGCCTGTCTGCGGCTTTCGGGATCCATCCCTTAGCCGTTTCCATGATATCGCATACCATATACTCTTAAGTGCATTATAATCCTCGCGGTTATATGCCAACTCTGGTATCGCTTTATCAAAGCATGTCGAGTAAGGTGTCATACGAATTGGAATACTAACCCCTCGCCAATTCTGGCGACGGGGTTAGCATTCCACCCTTCTAGAGGGACACGACATGTATGTAACCCCTAACCCCGGTTAAAGTCCAACAGAGCCTCAGCTCCACAAAATGGATGCTGCCACCGAGACACAAGTCTGCCCTCCTGCTGCTGGGAGTCCTCCCAGAGCAGGAGATAAGGACAAAGGGTTTCCTGCCAGGGGCGGTGCCAGCACCGTCCCAGACAGGGTTTTGTGCATTGTAGGTAGGCAGGGCTTTAGAGGAAGGTGACTGCACGTGGCACCCCGGTGCTCACTGTGCATAGGCTGGCTGGAACCAGTTCCAGGGTCACTCCAGACCCTGTGCTGGGGAAAAGCCCGCCAAGGAAGTGGGTGTAACCACCCCCCTCCTAGTCCCACCCCTAGGGCAGGACTTAGTCGCGTGCCAGCCCCTTTTTACAGGATAAAGGTAGGAACTGGCCCCCTTCCAAATCAGATCATCTTTGAATCCTGAAACTACTTTCCACGAAAGGAACTCAAGACTTCTTCCTAAGATTTCTCCCTTGTGACTAAGGAGTAGTCACCCTGCATCCGCAGGCACCATCTTAAGAACACTGCGGTCTGCTGCAAGTCTCTCCTCCGGATCAAGACTGCCCAGCTCGACGAGAACCGGCTTCCCTGGCACCTCTGACCTCTACCTACATCATCAGTCACGCTGAGATTCGTGGGTGTGACGAGACCTCGAGGGACCGGCCATCTTCAAGACTGCACGACTTCTGCACAGCAAGCCCGCCGAGTAATTTCCTGGTGAGTGCTTTGGGGTCCGAGAAGCCCCGACCCTGAGCAGCTCCAGCACCGAAGAGTAGCCCCCCAGCATCTCCACGATCGGCGTGGGGCCCTTCTGCTTTTTGCTGCTCACCGCGTTGTTCGGCTACTAGCCCGCTGGCTTGTGGCCTCCTGAACGACGCCCGACGACATCACTGCTGCTAGTCTGGTTGCTCCAGACTGGCCCTTGCTCCCTTCCAGAAGAGGAGCCCTCCAGACCCTCCTGGTCCACTCAAGACGCCATTTTGAGTCCACCGCGTGGGCTTGAATTAGCCAAGGCTTGTTGCCCAATCCTGGGTAACTTCGACGCAGACAGCTTCATCCATCGTGGGACAGCTCGCCTCTCCATCCTGGTCGCCAACAACGCCTCCTGGTCCGTGAGATCTACAGAGCCAGCGTCGCCCACTCACCTAGTCGAGGTGACTTCGCCCGGTGCCATCCTGGTGCCCACTTAATCACTGGCTAGTGATTCAAGAACTTGGTCCCCTCTGCTTTCAGGTTTCCTTCTTCCTTGATCCAGGCTTGGATCCATCGAACTTTCCTTCACTGGTCGCCTGCCAGCAACTTCCTTCTTCCAGGCTCCTGGTCCGGCAACGAGATTCCCGACGCCTTTTCAGACCTATGCAGCTGCAGCCCCTGGGCTAGGTAACTTCGGCACTTCGGTGTCCCAGCATAGCCTCACTATCCTAGGGTCAGGATCCACTGTCGTTTTCTTCCTACCAGGTCGGGTTCGCCCGTGAACACTAACTTTGCCTTTACTAGCTTCCATAGACTTTGTCCCGCATCCCGCGTGAGAGTGCACACTCTGCACCCGAGTCCCCTAGGTCTCCTAGAAGTAATCTAACGATTCCCTAGTCAAGTCCTAGCGATTCCAAAGCCTATTAGTACTGTACTTACCTGCTAGTAATTTCGCATTCCACTTTTAGAGTATATGGTTTTTCGTGCCCCTCGGGCATTTATGTATAACGTGCTAACTTAAGTATTTTCGTAAGAGTTTTGTTGTGTGCCTAGCACCCTGTCCTCATAAAGAGTACAGGGTTGTTGTGATTCTAATAAATACATTTTTTATTTTCATAACACTTGTGTGGTGTCCTTTCACTGGGTGTTCAAGGGGTAATGTGATGGTAAAACAGCTGGCTTAACACGCCCTCTAGAGTCTTAGCCTTAGACTGCTCGTATCCATGCTACTAGGATAGCTGGTCTATAAGGTTGACTTACAACCAATTATCAATAAGGGTTGTTTGGACTGATATATAGTGGTCACTAGAATAGTGAACACTGCACATCAGGCCAACTTCTCACAGCTATGGTCAGTCTTCAGTTTGTATGAAGAGGGCCGTCTTGGGTTATAGATGCATGGATAAATCTCCATTAAGGATGCACGGGTCTATCGCTGGTTAGGAATTTGTGAGATATTCTCTGGGTAGTCTTCATGTAGGGTGAAGAAGGTGTTTGTTGCAGGTTTGGGATGAGCATGATTATTCTCCGGTCAGAATCTAGGGATCAGTTTTCAGTAAGGCATTAGGTGTCCGTCTCTGGTTTAAGATCAGAGTCAGTCTTGATTAGGGCTGCATGTGCCAGTCTCTGGGTAAGAATGCCTTGATCAGTTTTGGATTACAATACATAACTAAACCTGGGTGATGATGCATTATCGGTTTTAGTTTATGGCTGCATAGTAGCGAGTCTGCTGAGAAGGTTGCATTGGCCAGGCTCGGGCTAACAGAGCTTGTGAATATTTCATGTTAAGTGTACATTGCCCAGTCCTCATTTAGTGTCTTGGGTTAGGAATGCATTGGTCAGTTACTCGGGACAGGATGCTATTGTTCGGTCTCAGGTTAATGGTGCTAGCTGGGTTAGAGAGTTTTACAAGGAGAGTCCCCATTGTTGGCGTACATTTGTCTGATTCCACGCACTCATTGCAGTTCACACAGCACTACCAGTTGTGGGAGGCGCTGGAAGGCTTGTCTGCAGGTATAAGAAAACAAGCAGCTAAGCGAGGGGTTTAGGGAAAATACTCACTTTGAAGTTAGAAAAAGAAAATTAAAGAGACGTTCTCAAAAACAGTGTGACATTCGACCCCAGTTTTTGAATGAACAGCAAATGTGAGGAGACAACAAGATTTACAGCCCTTTTACAGAAACAGATGTCGGAGCTCCAGAAGACATTCAGCGCTCATGTGGAGTGCTCTTAGACAAAGGAAAAATTAGCCCCTTTTACAGTTGCTAAAATGAGACAAGTGTAAGTGTACAAAATAAAGGGATGCTGTTCAGTGGGAATGAACAGCCGATGAAAAGGAGGGACAAATAGGAAAGATTAACCACTTGGAAGCAAGGATTTTTAAAGGACACTAAAAGAAATGAATGAAAAGCAATCAGTGGGCTGTAAGCCCACAAAGTATATGCAACATATCTCAAAGAGACAGTACAATTGCTGATTAGGCTAGACCTAAAAATGTGTGTTGGAAAATGGCCGTCTCTGATGGGTCACCACAAACCTTTTGCCTTCCTCCTCTCTTTTCTAACCACCTTTTGGTTGCCCTTATGACTCTGGTCACTTGACCTCTGCTGACCAGTGCTATAGTGCATGTGCTCTCTCCTCTAGACATGGCCTAATTGATTTACTTGAAGTCCCTTGTAAAGTGGTATACCATATACCCTGTAAATAAAATGCTACAAGTGGGCCTGCAGGATCGATTGTGCCACCCACAGAAGTAGCTTTTCATACCTGTCTCAGGTCTGCCATTGCAGGGCCTGTATGTGCAGTTTACTTCCACTTCGACTTGGCATTTAAAACTATTTGCCAAGCTTGAAACTCCACTTTTATTTCACATAATTCACCCCCAAGATAGACTCTAGCTAGGCCTATGGGCAGGGTACTATGTAAACGAAAGATAGGCCATTTACTGTGATGTTTTCCCCATGTCTGGTAGTGACAAACAGCCTATTTTGTTTTTCACTACTGTGAGGCCTACTCCTCTCACAGGTTAGCATTGAGGATTCCTTAATATCCTTTCGATCTGTAATTTCTGATCAGAGAAGAGTAGCTTTTTCATGTTTCAGATGTTTGGAATTGTAATGACAAATCCTCCTTACTGGTAAAGTTGGATTTGGCATTACCATTTTATAATGTTGCCGCCAAATCAAAGGCACTTTTAGGTTGAATTACTGGGTCTCTGACTCACTAAAATCAGATACTACTGCAGGCTTTGAAAAAATCCACTCGTCCACTGGCAAAAACGAGTGAGATTTTAACAGGCTGAGCTATTTTCATCATTTACTCGATCGTGCTTGAGAGTTAATTTAAACTGGAAGGAATGGGTGTTTTGTTTACTCAGAAATAGAATGAGCAATAAAGACGCCCTGAAATCTTTTTTGTCTTGACATATTTGCGGTCTGTTCAATAGCAGAGGTCAAATGTCAGTTTGTCTTTTACTAATTGTTGCTTATCTGGTCATGGAAAGTTTGTTTTACTTTCTTTCTCTTATTATAGTTAGTGCTTTTGAGGTTCTGTGATTTTCGACTTCGCTTCGCATCTAGCCGCCATTTTTTTATCCGGTGCCATTTTGTGTTGCCTTTTACTCAGACAGCACGGCGCACGGAGTATTTTTGCTTATTCAGCTGCTTTGCGTCTCCCTAGTTAAAAAGTAAACCCTTGTCCTTGTTTACGAAACCGATGTCAGGGTCTGGCAGAGTTCGTTAATCCATGTCTAGACTGATTAATCCTCTGTTTGGGTCCCACCATTCTTTCTTACTTTATCTTATTTGACTGGCCTTCGCTATTCTCTTCGTGTATTCTCTTATTACACAAACTATCCTTTGAAACACGCGAACATGTTCTACCACCTGCAAATTGAATTACGGGCACTAGTGTTGAGGGGAGGAGAGCACACGGGGTCTGAAAGGAGGGCGTGTTTAAGATACTTGATAGCTTGTTTTCGAACTTTTCTTATTTGTCAGTTTTGTATGTTTTGGGAGTAGCCATTGTAAATGTGTACTATAAGCGACTGTGAGCCACGGAATTAAGTGGCAGTCTCCTGAGAACTTACCATTGGTGTACTTCTGGGACAACTGTGCTTAGCTGCAGCTAATAAACTTGATTTTCTACGCCTAACAGAGTGTCTCGTGTCTCTGTTTGACAAGGCAGGTGAACCCGGGGATTTTAGGCATGCCCTGCACCGCTGGGCCCATAAGGCTCAGTTCTCCAACTGGCGTCCCAACGTGTGGCCGGCTTCAGTGGTAGCGGTTCAGCCTGAGGATCTAGAGGAACATCACAAGAAAATTCTGGAGGAATCGCGAACCACGTCAAGCGACCCCTGTATGTCGAAGTGGACCAAAAGTCTTTTGAAGCGCGGCTACTACTTTCCAACGGCTGCAGACAACTGCTGCCCTGACTGCCGCCCTGCCTTGGCGCTCTGGTGATGATTGGTATCGCGAGACGTTAGACGAACACCTGTTGGCGTACGAAAACATTTAGTTAAGTATTTGTGGGTAGCGCCTACTCTTTTGTCTTGTTTTTGTTATTCGACAAATGCATTAGTCGAAGCCAAGGGGTAAGTACGTTTGTGCTGTGCTCATTGCTTTAACGCCCTTGAAGTTCGTGAATAGTCCAGTTCGTTACGAAATGCCTGGGCTTAGTAAATTTAGGAAGCTCTGTTTTGACTGTAATAGGGATACCCGGCTAGAGGATTCTTGTCCTATTCCCCCGGTTGGAACTCCCACTTATGAGCTCTATTCAAAACATGGTCTTGGTCCCATTATTTTTAATGAAACATGGATCCGATATACGACGAAAGATGGTGTTCTGCAGTGGCCACAAAATGGTAGCTTTGAGCCTGATATATTAGATAACTTAGAAACAATTATTTTTAAGAGAAAAGCCTGGCCGGCAATGTTTGACTCTTTCCGCCTATGGCGTAAGGAAGCCAAACAGAAAGAAATTAAACAGGCTAAAAGAGATAAGAAAACGCAAGATATCACAATTCTACAGGCTGCTCAACAGTTTAAGAATAATGAGACAGATCAGATGATTGATGTCTCAGAAAGATAGCATCGTATGGCAATAGATAAATGTTATCCCGCGTTGCCTACTTCCCCACATGCTAAAGATCTTGACGAAGATCCCTTAATGTCTCATTTGTTGAGATTACCTCCGCCTTATGTATTAGGTGCTAATGCACCCCCATTACTACCTATTGTTCAGCCTCCAGTTGCTCAACCAGTTGTTCCGATTCTTCCACAATTGCCTCTTCCAGTGATTCCACCTACACCTCCTTTGCCGCCGACTTCTGTACCTCAGTCTCCCTTACCGTCTGTTCCTCTTCTAACTACTAGCTCTTCTCCTGCTGCGCCTAATATATTGTCTCCTGTTTTATTGTCAGATTCTCCTACAGCTCGTAAACGACTAGTCGATACTGTTTCTGGTCTATTATCACCTTTCTTTGGGTCTCTTAATTTTACTCCTGGTCCATCCCGAAGGCAATCCCGTAGTCAAATTCCAGATTCTGACGAGCGAGTTAGGTTAGACTCTCTTGCTCACAATTGGATCATGAGTGGTCCATAATATAGTGAGCGCGATATTTTGGATACTTTTCTTCAGTGGAATGCGCCCACGTAGAGATATGTTTTTAATGCTATGTGCCATATTCTTGCTAAAGGATGGGGAGATATGGATTTGGATTTACCCCCCCCCCAGGGTTTGTTGGACATGCAGGATAAATTTGATAAAGGACTTATTGTGGGTCCCGATGTTGAGGAGACACTTGTTAATTTTAGGTCTTCCTTTTTCTCTCAAGCCTCTTTTGAACCCGATTCTGGGGCTCGGCATAAAACGAAACACCATCCTATGCGAGAAGTTCCCCCGATATGGAGAGATGCGGTTCCACAAGCAGGTGCTAATCTGGCTATCCCAGCTCATTTTCAGTGTATATGGGTACATGACCCCTGGAAACGATCGGAAGTTTTAGCGCTTAAACAGTCTTTACCTGACCCTCGTAAGAATCCTACTAGGTATTATAAAGAGCTGTCCCAGACTGTTGATGCATGTATCATGAATTTAGCAGATATTGATTTGCTAATGGGAAATATGGTCCCTCAAGCGTTGTGGGCTCGGATTCGTAGGGAAGATCACGATCAAGCTTTAGGTGGTAATTGGGCAGCTATTGTTGCCGCAGAGGCAGCACAAGTAGGTGGTGCTAAACCTGATGCTTTGATTACAGAATTGCCCGGTAGAATCATTACTTTAATGAAAACGTTGATGCCTGCCTTGCGTGTTAATTGGGATAAGTTGGCCGCGTGTAAACAGAAGAAAGACGAGAGTGTCTCCGATTTCTTTACCCGTTTCGAGGAGACGTTCATCGACCATAGTGGTCAAGGTATAAGTACTGAAGGTGGATAGCGGTTATTTGTGGATAAATTTGTATTTAATTTACTTCCAGAATTATCGCATAAATGGAAAGATTATGAAAGTGCGTGGGCCGTTTCTTCGTCCGCCCAGATATTAGCCACTGCTCACTACTATGAGAATAGGGATAAGGAAGAAAAGGATAGAGTGGAGAAAAAGACTAAAGAATTGAAAACAAAGGTTCTTTTACAACAAGCTTATCCCCCTCGTTCTGCTCAGCGTCAAATGCAACAGCCTCTGCAGTTCCAGAAACCTACACCTTTTGTTCCGTGACCTTTGTTGGGTCCTAATCAATGTGCCTATTGTAAAGAGGAAGGTCATTTTAAAAGTAGCTGTCCGGTTTTATTGCAGCTTAATGGTGGACTGCCAGGGCCACGAAGCCGTGGTGGTTTTCAGTCAGCACCTAGGTGTAGAGGACGAGGTGCGCTGTCTCAGGAACAGCGTTCTTTTCCCCCTCAGAATACTATGAATTATTTTGATCAACAGCATTCCCAGTCCACACAATATTACAATGACGATTATTGTACTGAAAGTGAAAATCAGGATTTTCATACTAGCTAGGACAGCCATGGACAAAGCAAGGGAGTGGTATCAGTTCCAGTTGATCAGAATGGGCCTTATGTTAACGTTGTTGCATTGGGTGTTTCAGAACTATTTCTTTTGGATACTGGTGCAATGAGGAGTTCTATTATTCACTCCAAACTTCCTGGGGCACCTTTGTCTGGCTTAACGAATGTTTCTGTAGGATTCTCTGGCGCCCCAGTTCGCAACCCGGTTTCTTGTCCTTTGCCTATTTCCATTGGTCCTTATGACTTGGAAGCCCCGCTCATTTTAACGACTGGTTGCGGGGAGAATTTGTGGGGTTTGGATTTATTGAAACATCTACATACAACATTGTATTGTTCCCCCTCTGGTGTACATCCAATTTGTCACCCAAAATGAGTTTCTCCCATGTATCTGTCTAAAGATCAGCTGCCACTTGAGTTGCGTTCGCTTCCTGCTACGCTCTGGGCTGCGGGTCCGAATGATGTTGGTTTGCTCAAAATTCCACCTTATGTGATCACTGTCAAGCCTGATGTTAAGTTGCCTCACATTCCTCAGTATAAGATCTCTAACGATGGCGAAAGAACTTTGTTGGCTATTGTTCTTGATTTAGTTCAGAAGGATGTGATTGAGGAAACGAGAGGAAATTTTTGCAATAGTCCTGTTTTGCCTGTTCTTAAACGTACTGATCCTTCTAAGCCTCCTGTATATCGTTTTGTGATTGATCTTCAAGAGGTCAACAAAATTGTTGTCCCTCAGTTTCCTGTTCCGGATATTACTGCCTTGCTCACAATGATCCCTGCTTTAGCTGTTTGGTTCTCAGTTATCGATCTCAAAAATGCTTTCTTTAGCATTCCTATTGCTGAGGAGAGTAGGGATCTCTTTGGTTTCTCTCTCGGAGGCCGAAGTTTTCGATTTAAGCGTGCACCTCAAGGATATTGTGAGAGTCCCTCCATTTATAGTCAGGCTTTGAAATCTCAGCTTGATGCTTTTTCTGTGCCTCCTGGTGCTACTCTTATTCAGTATGTTGACGATCTGTTAGTGGCTGCTGATTCGGAGGATGTTTGTAAAAATGCAACTGTTTCGCTTTTGTGTCATTTGTCTGATTTACATCATAAGGCGTCACCTTCTAAAATTACAATATTGCTGCCAAGAGGTTGCCTATTTAGGTCATCTCTTGTCGAAGGAGGGAAGGCGATTGACCCCAGAACGTATTCATGCAATTGCATGAATGTCTGTACCATCCACACAAAGGGAGGTGCGTGCCTTTTTGGGCATTACCTCTTATTGTAGACAGTGGATTCCGAATTTTTCCTTGTTGGCTAAACCTTTGTTGGCACTTAATCTGAAAGATACATCCCAGCCTCTCCCATGGACAGATGAATGTCAGAGGAGTTTTTCAGATTTACGTACTGCTTTGTGTTCTGCTCCTGTGTTGGGTACTCCAGATTATAGTAACTCTTTCACACTCTATGTACATGAAAGAGAAGGTTGTGCGTTGTCGGTTTTGACACAACTTTTTGGAGACGAACAAAGGCCATGTGCCTATTTTTCGGCTACATTGGATCCAGTAGCTAAGGCATTGCCTAGTGGTCTCAGAGCAGCAGCAGCAGCGATCTCCATTCGTCAATCTGCTGGATTGGTGTTGGATCATACTCTTGTTATGGTACCACATGCAGTGGATACTCTCCTGAACAGAACGAAAACGCAACATCTCACTAGTGCTCATTTGTCTGGGTATGAGTTGACGCTTTTGGCTAGTCACATACATATCAAGCGATGTAATGTTTTAAATCCAGCAACTTGGTTACCTATTCCAGAAGAGAAAGATACACAAGAACAGCATGATTGTTTTCTTCGTACAGAAAAGGAAACTAAAGGCAGAATAGATTTAAAAGATACACCACTCGTGGACCCGGATGGGATCCTATGGGTAGATGGGTCTTGTTTCAAGCATCCTAATGGCAAGACGACTGCAGCTTATGCTGTTACTCAGTTTCATAGGTCTTCATTTCGATTTTTACATCATAAAAACAGTTACCATGACAGAATAAAACATACATAGAAAAACATTTAAATCGTCATATAAGAACATCTTCCATCAATTAAAAAAAAGATTAAATAACATTTTTAAAGACCTAATGTATAAACACCCAAATAATATTAAAAATTTAAGGTGCATTTAAATGTCTAGTTCTGATAACCCATGCCCACCCCAAATACTTAGCAACACCCACAACCACCATCTCAGAAGTGTTGGTACGTAGCACCCTCAAGGCCTCCATACTCCCTCTAACTTCCAATCTACAACAAATAGGCCTGATCCATTTATTTCTTGGGGCTTGATAGGCGGGGCATGCAAAGAAAAAGTGGCCTTTACTTTCCTTTCGGTCACAACACCAGGGACAAAAGTCATTTAAATGATGATAAACAGACCATTTCTTAGAAAATGACCTTACTGGTAAGGACCCTACTCGAAACTGGTGATACAGTTTTTTTGCCTAGGGTCTTAGTGATCACATCCCAGTAGATCTCCAGTGAAGGGTCTAGTTTGTGAGCCAGGAATCTGCCCGTCAAGCTAGTAGCATCTGATTGTGCCACAACCAAGTTTTTAACGGAAGCCCAGTAGAGTGCTTTAAAATCTTGCTTAGAGGGGGAAGGTGGATGACTCTGGGGCAACCCACAACTGGTTAAGGCCCATCTCCTCCAGTACCATTTTGACCTCTCGTAACCAGGGAATATTAGTAGAACCCCATACTGATCTAACTTCTGCCAATTCTTTTGCAAAGAGACTTAGGTCCGGAGAAGTCCAGATACGTCTCCATAGTGCAACTATCCGATTGCGAGCCATTTTGTTGATGGGCTTACAGCCCATATCCAGCAAGAGGGGTGTGATCGGAGTGGATTGAGGCAATCCTCCCAATTTTCGTAAAAATTTATTTTGGACTGTTACTAATGGTGAGAGATCCTTATAGCCCCTTAGGTCAGCCCCATAAAGTATGGCAGAGCAAATTTTGGCTTCGTAAATCTTAAGAGCTGGTGCAACCCGTTTAGTTAATAACATTTGTTGCTCCTTAACCAAACAGCCCGTAAGCCGTGCAAATGTAAGTTGGAGTACATCGACCTGGTGTTTCCAGCGAAGCCGGTAAT
Source organism: Lissotriton helveticus (assembly GCF_964261635.1). NCBI lineage: Eukaryota > Metazoa > Chordata > Amphibia > Caudata > Salamandridae > Lissotriton > Lissotriton helveticus. Next base: position 49,143,479 of record NC_136069.1, read on the forward strand.
CCAGGGTCACTCCGAGGTATAGAAAAAAACAACAGATAACTGTGGGTCTGAAACAAAAGACTATGTGTGTGTAGAGCTGGCTATGTGTCTGCTTCGAAGTTTAGAGTAAAAGCAAACTATAGTACATATACCCTTTGTGAAAAAATCAGTTACTCGTTCTGTTCCACCCAGTACATCATCTGGTCTACTTCACAGTAGGTAGTCCATTCCATCTCCACAGATTTAGTAAGGAGATGGTTACTTGCAATGGATGTATGGTAGATGTTATTTACTTGTAACTGAAAGCAGTGCATATGTGATTAGTGAGAAGTGAATATGGTTATGATCAAATTGGATAGTGAACGCAATGTAACTTTATTTTGGAGTCGTGCACCTCCAAATCTAAAAACAATAGAGTGCAAAAAAGTCAGATGGTTGAAACAAATAACTTCTGACTGGGTAATCTGGTCGACATGTTTCTGCGGACATTAAAGGTCCAAGTTAGTACTTGCCGCTTCCTCAGGACCCATTAACTTGATTGCTACTGCTCTTACGTGAAAAAGCCTGGCAAACAGCTCAGGACATTGAAGCACCGCTCTATCCGTCGGTACTCCAGTCAGCCTACCGGGCTGTTTGGGGAGGTCTTAGGCTGACTGGAGTACCGACGGATAGAGCGGTGCTTCAATGTCCTGAGCTGTTTGCCAGGTGAGGAGAGGCAGTTTCCCCTTACAAATTAAGGAGGAAAACCAGAAGTGAACAGGTGACATTTAGCATTATCGTTCACATTTGTCCTTTTGTATTTTCTTTTTCACGTTTTTACTCTAAACTTCGAAGCAGACACATAGCCAGCTCTACACACACACATAGTCTTTTGTTTCAGACCCACAGTTATCTGTTGTTTTTTCTATAGTCTGTTAGGGGGATTTTAACTGTGCTCAGGTCGTTAAACTGTCCCTCGGACCCTCCTTTAATCTTTCCGTTTGTTGTTGTCACTCCGAGGTATGTAATGACCTCCACTTGTTCAATGCCAATGCCATTCAGGGTGACTGTACTTTTAATGGGACGATTTTTGGTTAAGACCATAAATTTGGTCTTACTTACGTTGATTTGTAAATCGTTTAATTTACAAAACTCATCAAACCGATTAAGTGCAATTTGCAGCCCCCTACGTGTTTTAGAAAGGAGTAAAGTGTCGTCAGCAAATATAAGCATTGGGAACTTGGTCCAACCTAAGGAGGGTGCGTCAGTGGGGGTGTTGGCAAAAAACTTCACTACCTGATCAATAAACAACAAAAAAAGGGTAGGAGCCAGAACACATCCCTGACGGACCCCTCGTGTTACAGGAAAGCTATCCGTCACTTGCCCTTGGCCTCCCCACCTTACCCGGGCAAAATTGTCCTCGTGCAATCTAACCATGAGGTCTATAAGTTCAGGTGGTAGAGCCAATTTTCTTAGGACATCCCACAATTTTGCCCTGGGCACAAGGTCGAAGGCCGACTTAAGGTTCACAAAGGCGGCATAGATGGAACCGCCGCCTAATAGTACCACCTTCCAGTAAATCATAGTGAATCTGAAAACCTGGTCGATGGTACTAGTGCCTGATCTAAAGCCAGCTTGTAATGGGGAGAGAATGCTTTCCATCTCCATCCACCCCAGGATTCTAGCTAGAACCATCCTGGCGACAATTTTTTGTAGAGAGTCAATTAAGCTTATAGGACGGTAGTTTCCCGGCACCGAACGGTCCCCTTTTTTGAAAATGGGGAGGATTTCCGCCCCTTTTCAGGACTCTGGGATCCTAGCGCCCTGTGCAATGGCATTTGCAAGTAGGGTTATATAGGGAACCCATAATTGAAAATTTGTTTTAAAAAGGTCAGCAGGGATGGAATCCATCCCTGGAGCTTTCCCTGATTGTACTGAATTGAGTGCAGACTCTGTATCCAGAGTTGTAAAAACTAGCATAGTATTAGGGGCATCGAGCGGGGATGCACGCTGTACCTCAATAATTTGAGGTTCTAAGTCTGGATCTTTAAACTGGCTAGAATAAAAGTCCACTCATGCCTCAACTAGGACATAATTTACTGGAATTTGGGAATCCAGGGTCCTACCCCATTTAACAATTTCCCAAAACTTTACTTGATTAGATGATTGACAAGCCTCAAAGAGATCAGACCAATGGCGCTCGTCCCATTCTCGTTTCGCAATCCACTGTACCTTTTTATACGTTTGGCGGGCCATTTTAATTTCGTTAGAGACCCTAGATTTAATGGCTTTTATTAGGCTACTATGTGCCATCCTGCAGTTCTTATACCATTTTTTCTGGGCACCCGGGACCAACACTTTTCCATGTTTTAGTGGCAGAGTTAAAAGGGCTTTAAGTTTAGTAAAACACTGATCGTGAGGATCACTAATCTGAGAAGCAGCATCCATGGTGGATGGTAGATTTAGGAAGGCACTTCCTAAATCTACCATATACCACTGCATACAGTAGTAGAAACTGCACGCATTACACAGAATTTAGCACAAGCAGCTGAGTTGATTGCACTGACGAGAGCATGTGTGTTGGCTAAGGGAAAGAGAGTGACTGTTTACACCGATAGCCAATACGCCTTTGGCGTGGCTCATAGTTTCGGTCGCTTGTGGAAGGAAAGAGGATTCTTTACTTCCCATGGGACTAAAATACAGCATGGTCAGTTGGTGACTGAGCTTCTCTAATCACTTGCTTTGCCTACTCAGATAGCGATTGAGAGGTTCAGTGCACACAAAAGGATCACTGATGATGTGGGTCGCGGGAATGCTTTTGCAGACGAGGTAGCGAAAGAAACAGCGAAAGATGTCAAGAGTCATATGTATGTTGCAGGACCTGCAAGATGGGTCAGAGAAGCAGGTATGTGTGAGGACAGTAGAAAGTGTGAAAATGATTCAAGAAGAAGCAACAGAGAAGGAATTGAGTAAGTGGAGAGAGAGTACAGGAATGTTGGATGCGACAGGATGTTGGACGGAATTGTCAGAACACCAACGTTGGTTGTTACCAGATGCCTATGTACTGCCTGTAGTTACTATGGCGCATGGTCCAGCTCACATCAGTGCGAAAGGAATATGCAAGCTTCTGGCTCCAGTGTGGCAGAATGAAGGTATCCCTAAATGTGCGGAAAATGTGGTAAAGCATTTCATTGTTTGTTTGATGCATAATCCAGGAAAGGGAACCCCAACTCCGGTAGGTCATTTTGCTCCCCCTACGTATCCTTTTGAGGTATTACAAATTGATTTCATTCATATGGAACGTTCCAATAACCTTAAGTATGTCCTGGTGGGGGTGTGTGCCTTTTCCAGATGGATAGAGGACAATACTGCTTTGTCCACTGCCAAAGTCCTCTTGAAGGAATTCTTCCCGAGGTTTGGTTTGCCGCGCATTGTCTGGAGTGACAATGGAAGTGAATTTGTAGGCCAAATTATGCAGAAGGTGTGTGTGGGTCTTGGTATTAGGCAGAAATTCCATGCGGCAAACCATCCTCAGTCAGCGGCTTTGGTAGAGTGCTATAATGGTACCCTCAAGCTCAAATTAGCAAAGATTCAGGCCAGCACAGGCCTTTCTTGGCCTGATGCTTTGCCTTTGGCGCTTCTCTCAACAAGAACGACTGTCCACTCTCGTTTAGGACTTAGTCCGTATGAGGTCGTTTTTGGACGCCCAGCCAATGTTTGGGTAGTCCCTCGACCTAAAAAGTATTCTGATATTCCATATCCATTGTTGGTTGATTACTTGCATGACCTCACCACTAAATTACGTGTTATTCATCAACAGGTCCAAAACGCTTTGCCGGAGGCTTCCTCAGATCCAGGTCATTCCATTCAACCTGGTGATTTTGTTTGCGTCAAAAACTTTCAGAGGAAAAAGAATTTGGAACCTCGCTGGGGGCCACCGCGACAAGTGCTTTTGACGACACGTACAGCTGTGAAGGTCGTCGGGAAGAAAAATTGAGTCCACGGCGTACACTGTAAAAGGGTACCATTACCTTTACCTTATGACCAGTGGGTCCGAGAAGGAGTTGGTGATAGTGAATGTGAGAAAGTACCCCGATTTGTGCCATTCAGTAGTGCACGCCTGGACTGGACAAGTTCTGAGAAAGAAGACGACGACGTGTTGCAAGAAGCTGTATCACCACATTTGCACCTGAATACGACGAATCCAGAGACTTTATTTCGAGACCAAACGATACCTGGCAAGACACGGTACAACCTAAGACCTAGGTTGTTAAAGGAAAACTGAACTTTTTGTGTTTTCCTTTTTTTTTCCTTTTGATTACTCTTGTTGAAAGACATTTCCTTTTCCACTATCCATCAAGTTGCAGGGTCACGGTATGAGTCTTAGGGTGTGACCTGAATAGTGACTAGGTCAACAGGACTTGCAGTGTCATAGGACGGCTAATAATCACAACTAAGTGGTCCAGGAAAATTACCGTGAGCAACGCCTTTAGAGAATGGGTAACCAAGTGGAAGGGGATGACATTACAATTCTAAAAAGAAATAAGTATAAAAAACTATTGTTTAGTCGATGTGGCGTAGCATTATGTATTTTAGTAAGTCTATGTAGTTTATTAGCTTGTGTAGGATGGATTGTCCACACTATGCAGCAAGCACCAGTTCCTACTTCTGTTTCTTTGCCTTCTACTACTACTGTTTCCCCGCATGTATTCTATGCACTCCCAGACCATGAGCTAATTAGGAGAACAGAATATCTCAACAATTCGTTCATCCAGTTGTTACATCAGCATCGACTGATAGTCAACACTACCGACTGTTGGGTTTGTGGGCTCATGCCCCATAACACAGAGAGAGGGATGCCGTAATTAGTCCTTCCGTTTTCATATGAAGGTTCTGCTTGGGCTTATCTGGCTAGGTTTTCTAATGCATACCAGAACCAACTTAGATATCCTCCTGGTGATCCATTTAATGGTGGAGCAGACTTTAGTCATAGTCCGTTAATAAAGGGAATAGTGACAATGGCTAAAATTGCCGACATTAGTAAGATTCCCATCCATGAGAAACGAGCATATGATGGTTGGAACGTGACTCGTTACGTTACCAGTCTTACTGATAAGGCTAGACAAAGAAGAGCTTCACCAATTTGGGCCCTACCTCATAAAGGTAACCCATGTCTGCAAATAAATGGTCAGAACACTAAGAACAAACAGGAAAAGAGTGTTTGCTCCCATACATACATCTATACACCTCTGATTTCTTCACCACTGGAACCATCTCAAGGTACATATTTTATCTTATCTGCCACGATAGAGCCTTTATCTGCCACGATAGAGCCTACACATGGCTTCCCACCTATTTTTCAGGAACATGTTATGTGGCTTTCCTTCTTCCACCGACATACACTGCTCCTTCAGATCATCACAGAAAAGATATGGGAGAGGGGTTATTGACTCTGGAGACACAGCTGGGCAAGAGGGAGGAGACTTTCTAAAAGGGTTTCTTCCCTTTTGGGGTCCAATGGTCAATAGTAGAAATATTAGACAACTAGTTTGTGTGGTCGACACTACGATAAATGTGACTTCTGGAGCCCTGGGTAATCTGACAGCTGAACTTCAGGCGGATCGCCTTATGACTTTGCAAAACCGAATGGTTTTAGACATTGTCCTTGCAGATGGAGGAGTCTGTAAATTGATTGGGTCTAGTTGCTGCGTTTATGTTCCTGATAATGCCCCTCCAGTATACCAAGCCATCTCTAAGTTACATGTGATTTCAGAGTCTATTCATCAGGACAGCGGAGATTGGTCTGTGATGGGATGGTTTTGGGGACTACTGTCCACATGGGGATGGAAAGCGTTAACTTTCTTTGGGGCGATTCTAGAGATCATCTTTTCTTGTTGTCTCTGTTTGCAGTGTGGGCCCGCCATCTGTGGACTTTGTGCCACCTTGTGTGTCCCAAAGCCAGTGTCGCAGCAAACGGAGAACATTAAAATGATGTTGCAGCAACAACTCAATGACCTCATGACCATTGACATCGACTCAGACTAACAGGAGTCCTTTGTGCTTTGCCTGAGTAATGGCAAAAGGAGTGTCTGAGGTTCTGTGATTTTCGACTTCGCTTCGTATCTAGCTGCCATTTTGTATCCGGCGCCATCTTGTGTTGCATTTTACTCAGACAGCACAGCGCACGGAGTATTTTTGCTTTTTCAGTTGCTTTGCGTCTCCCTAGTTAAAAAGTAAACCCTTGTCCTTGTTTACGAAGCCGATGTCAGGGTCTGGCCGAGTTTGTTAATCCATGTCTAGACTGATTAATCCTTGTCTTACTCCACTGTTTGGGTCCCACCATTCTTTCTTACTTTATCTTATTTGACTGGCCTTCGCTATTCTCTTCGTGTATTCTCTTATTACACAAACTATCCTTTCTACTACCTGCAAATTGAATTACGGGCACTAGTGTTGATTAACTTGAGGGGAGGAGAGCACACGGGGTCTGAAAGGAGGGCGTGTTTAAGATACTGGATAGCTTGTTTTTTCTTATTTGTCAGTTTTGTGAGTAGCCATTGTAAATGTGTGTACTATAAGAGACTGTGAGCCACGGAATTAAGTGGCAGTCTCCTGAGAACTTACCATTGGTGTACTTCTGGGACAACTGTGCTTAGCTGCAGCTAATAAACTTTATTTTCTACGCCTAACAGAGTGTCTCGTGTCTGTCTGACAAGGCAGGTGAACCCGGGGATTTTAGGCGTGCCCTGCGCCGCTGGGCCCATAAGGCTCAGTTTTCCACTTTCTGTCAAGAGAGTTATCCGACAATTGTGAAATAAAAAAAGCTGCATAATGTGAGTTTTTTTTTCAAACAGGACATTTAAACAGCTTGTAAATGAATAGAACAGTTATTTCGAAATATAGCAGGAATTATGAAAGAACTTTTTTTGTAATTAAGCAGTGGGATGCAAGCAAAATTTACCAAGGAGCAAAACAAATGGCAACACTTTATATGGTGATGTGCAAGTCAAAAATATTTGCAGAAACTCGAATTCCAGACATTGTACTCTATATAGTTTCAAAACCACGTCAGTGGGAAATTCTTTGGGCATTTCAATGTAAAATCTGCTGATTGCAAATTACAGTGTGCTGCTACTTTATGCTTTAGTTATGTATTTATTAAAAGTGACTGTTTGTAAACGGGAGTTCAGAAACATTCCTGCCCCTGCGCTGATGACAATGTGGTTAGTGAACTGAGGCAGGTCAGCGGTCATGTGTATCCTATAAGTGGCTAGATTTGTATTATATATGAAGCAAAAGTTTAGTCTATTAAACTAAACAAGAGTTATGTACATCAGACATGCTGAACTCGCATATTTTAAGGTACTCTTATATATAATAAATAAGAAAATGGTGTCTCAGTGAATTCAAATACTTGCCCAGTATCACACAATTTGAAACCAGTTTAAGGGTCAAGAGCATTATAATTACCTAATTATAATTAGGTAGAGTAGATTATTCATGTCATGTCACTAGACCTGCAGGTTTAGTAACATTTATAGGATTTTTCTAGGCCTTTACTGGGCTTGAAAACTGAAGCCCTGTCAGAAGAACTGCTGTGCTGCTTAAAGGACTCAAATGGACTGCTGATCTGGAATGCCAACTTTTCTGTTTGTTGCCCTGCTGGACTCCGACTCTGCTGAAGGAGAGCTGAACTCCACCTTCTCTCCAAGTGATCACCAGGGGCTTGTTGGCTTGCCTTCTGTGGCTTGAGACATAGGGATATCAAAGTTTCTACCACTGCTCCTGTGCTTGGCTGACCGGAAGTGGGCCAGATACTTGCAACACAGATTTTAGCACATCTCCCGTCGGCGTATAGCAGAGTCGGCGCATTGACCAGGTTGCAGGAGTAAAATCGGCGCATCACCTCAGAACCAGCACTTTGCCTCCAGAGATCGAGGCATCGCAAAGCGTGTTGCCACAGCTGAAGCTTGGTGGGATAGACACATCTCCTCGACTGCATGGCAGAATCCGGCACATGGCTCAACACCTCTCAACTCAGGCACCTGTTTTCATAATTGACAAATCGCCTTTACTCTGCTGACAGAATCAACATCTCGCTGTTTGCGAGCAGAAAAAGGTACTTTGTTCACCTGGGCCTGCATGGATCCTGGAGCCAGCCAGCTTTCCATGCCGGACACCAAAGTTTGACTTTGCCATGGTCCAGCGCAACCCAAAGCAACCTTTTTAGTGCTATTTGCTTCTACGCTTTACTGCCTTTATTCCTTTAAAATTCAACATCTCAACTTCTATATATTGGATTTCTTTCATTTTGGTCTTGTTTTCTCCAGAATATAATAACCTATTTTTCTTAACCTTTGAGGTGTCTTTTTGTAGTGTATTCATTGTGCTACTGTGTGTGTTGCACAAACACTTTACACATTGCCTCTTTCGATAAGCCAGACTGCACTGTGCCAAGCTACCAGAGGGTGAGCAAAAGTTATCTTTAGGTTTGCATTTAGCTTACCCGGACTAGAGTGGTGGATACTGCCTGGCCGCATACCCCAGCCAACCCAGAGTCCCATTTCTAACATTGTGGTTAAAAAAAATATATATATTAATTGCTTAATACAGCACTGGTTTTTCCTGAAAGTTGAGAACATTTTGATTTTAGCACAGCAAACCTTTCATTGAAGCCATAGTCACGAAAAAAACGACATTCTCCAGGACAGCACTTTTATCTGTCCTGCAAAGATCTGGGTATAAGTTAAATATAGCTAAGACACACGTAGTGTGTACAGACCAAACACTCTTTAGTGATTCTTGGGTCACTGAGGATACAACATACTTAGGGGTACGTATCAATGCATGCATTCTGGGTGACCTAAACAATTGGTTTGACAACCCCAATGTGCCCAATCCATAAACAATCATCCCTGGCCTGGAGACACTGAACCTAAATCATATTGTCCCAAAAAAAAAAAAGAAAATCACTTGTCACATCCTAGATGTCATTTTGCAAATACAGAACTAGCTACCTTTCAAACAATGAATCAGGTCACATGGTCAGACCACCATTTGCTTTCTTTTCAAAACAAAGCAACACACCTAAAACCACCTTACATGCATCCACCTATCGACCGTGGAACAAACTCAATTTTGAATACTTAGAAACACAAGTAACATCCAGTATAGAACTAGACACAATAAAGTCTGTTCAAAAACGATATGAGTGCCTACAGGAAGCTTTTTATATCCTAATACCACTAAGAACGACACAACAAAAGAAAGATAGGCACCTTGGAGAAATACAGAGCTAAAAGCGTCAAAATCCCAAATGAAAAAGCTATAACGTACCTGGAAATCAAGACAAACTTCGCCTACGGTGACTTAACAGATTATACAAGTCAGCTATCAAAAAAGATTTTAAAAGATACTATTCAGACAAAATTCAAAATGCTAAATGTGCAAATAAAAAATTCTATAAAATTCTCACTGAATTTTCTAAACCAAATTGTCTAGAAGGAGCTCATCCCATTACTCAAGATTTCACAGACAAACTGGCAGATCATTAAACAACCAAAGCAGACAAGTTGGACTCCTATTAAAAACAAAGAAAAAACACCAGCACCAACCCTTTTACAAAACAACAATCCACGAGTACGCTAACACAGCAGCTACATTCCTTCCAACAAATTTCACACAATGAATTTATGGACCTGGTCAAAGAAAACCGGGCTGCCGGCAGCCCTTGTAATGTAATGTGCGTTTTTATAGAGCGCGTGTTTGCTGTGGCGTCTTAGAGCTATCTGTCCAGTGATTGTGAAGGAGTCGGGCTAGTTGACTAAACTTTGTGAGCAAACAGCCATGTCTTCAATGCCTTTCTGAACATTAACAGATTGGTTTATTTCCTGAGATTAATGGTAATTGTGTTCCTCAGTTTTGGGGCCAGATGTAGAAAACTTCTGCCATCCCACTTTAATCTTTTTATCCTTGGAACCACCAGCAGAGAGGCAGTAACAGATCTAAGATCTCGTTGAGGTGTGTAGCGCCCGATATGTGAGTTAAGGTAGGCTGAGCCAGCCCCTTGCAGAGTCTTATGCAGAATGCACATAGATTTAAAAGGAATCCTTGCCTGGACTGGTAACCAGTGCAGGTCTCGAATAACGTGGCTTATGGGGCCAAACTTTGGAATTTTAAGAAGCAAAAGTGCCACTGCATTTTGCAGTGTCTGTCATTTGCGTATCACGCTCTTCTTTGCTCCCAAATAGAGAGTGTTACAATAATGAATTTTAGACAGTATCAAGGCGGTAATTAGTCTTTTTGAGGTCTATGGGGATAAACGGCAAGATCTTTTTAAGGACTTTTACAGTGACGCTCAGCAGGGTGGCTCACGGCGCTTCTCCACAGCAAACGACATCGGAGAAACTGGAACAGCAGAGGGACGTCACAGAGCTCCATAGAAGAAAGCAGGTAAGAGCGTGCACACGCGCGTTGGATTTTTAAATGAAGAACATGACAGTTAAACCGAAGATAGTTTCACTGGCTCGTTTTTAGTAGTATTTTGCTCAAAATTGAAGCAAATACATTTCAGCTTTGGGCAAGTATGGTGAAAAAAAACGATGAAAATGACAAACTGTCATTAAACAACAAGAGACCAATACTGCAGCGATCAGTTTGCTCTGGGGAAGGTAAAACTCCAGAAATTAACTTTAAGTCATTAAGTCATTGCTGCAATAGCACAAGAACAGCCACATTTCTCTCCCAAACAGCGCTAGTCAATGCCTAGGCAAAACACAGGATGAGCCAGGAGCAACAATTTTGATTTAACCCATTAAGGGGCACAGCTCCAACACAGCATAAAGAAGGCTCTCCTTGTAAATAGGACAACAGGCAGAGTTGGTAAGAGGAATGCTCACCCTCATGTGAGGATGGAGCGTGAGTCCCAAAGTCAATACAAACAGGCTTACCCAGAGTCAGGGCACAGCTCCAATTTAAAAAAATTTAGACTCACTGTTACACAGGACGACTGCCAGACTGCTGTGGGCGACCGGTTGTAGGTCACTGGTGGGGTCATGTTGGCAGTAAGGGTAGCTTTTCTTGTTGCAGAAGGTCCTTTCATACTTTGTTGATTTCTTTGTTAATATCTTGTAGTTTGAAGTATTTCTTGACTTGACAAACGTAGGTTCTTTCATAAGATCGTCGCCATGAATGTAATGTTGTGAAGTCCACACGTTGAGTAGTATTTAGTGATGCTTTATTCCAAGTTGTATAGAGAGACCCCACCAGGAGCATCCAGTATGGTGCTCAGCCCAGCCAACTGTAATCTGTTAGCAGATCACCAACATTCTGATAGATGCATCACATCAACATTCCAATGGAGGTAGAGAGGGATAGCATAGAGAATATCAGGATACTACAATCTTTCTAAGGACTTTTAAAGTAAAGAAGCAGGAGGGAGTAGTGTTATTAACCTGTTCCGATATAGAGACCTGGTTGTCTATCTTAATCTCGTGGTTTTTTACTTGTTGAACAGGCTAAGGGCAGTGTCCTGCTACATCCGGCCACCCTTCTGACCCTTGTCCACCACAACCCTTCAAGAAAATAATTCTTCTACCTCTGCTGCCACACCTGTAAGAAGAACCTGTAATGGTGTACATGTATTTTGTTCACTGTGACTTTAATATGTTGGAACACTTCTCTCTGTGATTCCAATCTCGTGGAGAATACACGGGGTTGTTTGAGCAGTTGAGAGCTAGACCTGTGGCTGAGGAATTAATTAAAGCTTGCTCTCGGATTACATTTCTTCTTTCCAGTCTGATTATTTAATTAACAGACACTACATTTATTGGCGACGATCGGGTTGGATCCTACCTCAACACAGGCGAGGAAACGAATAATGCTCCTGCTCCTCCAGCGGCAGTAAACTTAAAAAGGAAGCGGAGTCTTCCCTGCGACTGATATTCAATCAGAAGATTACACGGTGAGGAGTTTGGTTGGGAGTGCGGAATATTACCTTAAAAGAAAGAAAATACATATATAAAGGGATAAAGAAATTGGGAAAACGTTAGTTTCACGCGCTTGCTCTCGTGAAATGAAAGACTCGTGACCGACTGACGCAGAGCTGCACGTCAGAAGCGGTGCACTTCTGACGTCGTCTTCTGTTTGCGTTCCAAAAGTTTAACGCATGCGTTTCAAGAGCAGCTGACGCTCTGAAGCCTCACGTTTACGTTTCAAGGACAGTGTGGGTGCACTTCTGACGTCGTCTTCTGTTTGCGTTCCAAAAGTTTAACGCATGCGTTTCAAGAGCAGCTGACGCTCTGAAGCCTCACGTTTACGTTTCAAGGACAGCGTGGGAAGCGCTGCGTTCCATTTAATAAACAGAGGCTGAGCTTAGAATGTAAGAACACGCACAGAAGAAGGAAGCCGATATTATTACATCACAAAGCTTGGAAAATATGCGCAGAGGATTGAAGTCTAAATTGTTAAGTCACAAAGCAGTATGTCGATTAAAAGAAAAGAAAGAAATTGTGCTTACCTTGGATAATTACATCATAAGAGAAAAGAATTGAAGAGTAAAGATATAGGAGGAAGTCAAAAGGACTCTTTAAAAATACAATAGTTTTGGAAACTATAATAAATAAAAGTAAAAGAGAGGCATATTTTTTGGAAAGTTAAAAAAAAAAAAAAGGAAATATATATATATATATATATAAATGCAGAATGTAACTCAACCAGCTTTTTTTCTTATAAGTCCAGGAGAACCAAATGGAAAATGGAAAAAATGGAAGAAAATATTTGTGAACTATGCAAGGGTGTACGGAACCAATTTAAGTGCAGAAAGGAAATTAGCTCTTCTTCATGGTCTAGGAGGAGAAGGTCAAGACGTACTAGAACATCTACCTGACTTATCAGCTGGAGAACAACGGAACTTGAATGAATACGAGATTGCTATTGCTCAACTTGACAAACATTTGCCAAGAGTCAGTACTATTATGGAACGGTATAATTTTGGTTTGAGAGAACAGAAAAAGGAAGAGACTGTTGAAGAATATGTCTCATCGTTAAGAAAATTAGCTTCCTCATGTAACTTTGGTCAGACTTTAGATGAACGTATTAGGGATCAATTTGTACTAAGGTGTGCACATGATGATATCAGAAAGGAACTCTGGTTGAAAGATGAACCGGCTCTTGAGGAAGTGTTAGAGATAGCGAAACAGGTAGAACATATGACTAAATGTGTTGGAGAATTAAAGAAGGAGAAAGAAAAGGGTTTGTTAAATGAAAAAAAAGAAGAAACAAAAGTAGAAGAAGTGGTCTGTCAAGTGAAGAAAATTGAGACTTCAAACAACCCAGAGAAAGAAAATACCGGATCTAATCTTACAAGTCAGAATTTATTTGCAGGGCAAAGCAACAAATGTACCTGTTTCAGATGTGGTCAAATAGGTAATTTGGCAAATTCATCAATATGTCCTGCATTGAGAATTGTATGTAATTCGTGTGGAAAGAAAGGTCATTATGCAAAATTTTGTAGAACTAAGTTGTTTAGGCCTGAAATAACAAAGAAAAGTTGGAATCTGTAGTAACTTAGTCCACGCTGGTTGTGGTATTTCAAGATGATTTAATTAGATAAGTTACAGCATTGAAGTATAGATGTAATCAGCCCCACCAGGAGCAGCCAGCAAGGCTGTCAGCCCTTCTCCAACTGTCTGCTGCATGCCCCAACATTCTAGGTGACATCAACATTATAGAGTTCTACAGTGGAGGGTGAAAAGCATGTAAAACATTTTAACTAAGATATTACATATCCTCTTCTCTTCCAAATGAAAACAAAAGAGAAGACAAAACGCATTCAGGTGTATTAGCTAGAAGAGAAAAGAGTGCTAGAAAGGAACAAAGCAAAAGAAGAGACAAAGAAGGCAACAAAGGTTAAAAGAAAGAAACATAAATACATATCCTCTATTTTGATAATTGCGAGAAAGAAATAAAGCGAAGAACAAGGAATAAGGAAGAAACCATCAATGATTACCCACTGCACACAAACTGGCCAGGGAAGCATGCGAGAGAGCAATCCACATCAGGAGAAAAGAAGGTGACAGAGAAAGAGAATTACAATGTAAAACTCCTTCTCCATACATTTTCAAACATAAGAGTAATGAATAAAGATGAAAAGTACTGGGCTACAGTGTACTGAAAGTTGAAGAAATAGAGAAACGCCCAGTCTTATACGGACCACTGCAAAAAAACAACTCACAATATGATTGTGCAGAGGTAATAAAAAGGGATAAAAAAACTAATGTGCGCAGTCAAAATAAAACATATAACCCAATTGGACAGCTTAAGTAGGCTTACAACGTGCACTGTAGTGAAGGAAAAGTCATGTTCGTGTGAGGACGTACCTCAACTAGAGGAACCATGAAATGTATGGGACTAACACCCACTAAAACAAAAACATGGGACTGGAACCCATAAGAACAATAAAGATGGGACTGACACCCATTACAGAAACATGGGACTAGAACCCATAACCTGAGGTAGATGGGACTGACACCCACTACTGAAACATGGGACTTGTACCCATAACAACAAGGTAGATGGGACTGACACCCACTACTGAAACATGGGACTTGTACCCATAACAACAAGGTAGATGGGACTGACACCCACTACAGAAATATGGGACTCATACCCATAATAACGAAATAAGAAGGTAAAAACAATTGTGTACACCATGTTGAGAACAAAGACCTCACGATACCCTATGTAGGGTAGAATAATTGAATTAGCTGCATCAACGAAACAACTGCCCAAAAAAATTAAAACCCACACTGTAAAGTACATAAGATCAGGCACGTATAGGGAGGGACCAGTGAAAGAGTGTGTACACCACCCAACACTAAGAATAGACTAGAGTAAGGAGACCTGCTCCCACACACCACTACCCACAAAACAATTGTGCCCAATTGAAACCAAAATACAACATTTCACCAAACTACCACATACACAGGCAAAAAATGTTGGCAGTGAGCATTACAAACTGATACATCAACAATCTAGAATGATAATAAAACATAGCTAGAATGCTGTTAAATAACACAAGAAAGTAAAAAAACAATCTTGTAAAAGAAAATAAAACACAGCAAGTTAAAAGTACACCGGTGAGTAAACACTCTCACCCGAGATGTTAAGTGTTCTCAACGCAGACACACTTGAAAGTTAACGATGACTGACATAGTTCCAAGAAGATGTCTAAAAGTTCGTAGGATGAACTCTTCCATTTCGCCATCAAAGAGAGTATCTTTTCTTCAAATAAACTTTTGCGACTACCAAAGTCTGACACGTAGGTTTCACCGCACTTGGAGTCACTGCATTTCGGACAGCGTACATACATACTTGAGATAAGGAAGGAAACAGTACTCTAAAATGGCGGCACGTCCCCTCACGCAAAGCCGGATGGTTCACAGCACGTCAATAGAGCAAGGCGTGCATGGGCAGTCCAAAGAATGATGTGACATCAGCAATGATCCACGAGTGTGCTGCAAGGCTCGAGGAAAGGTAAAAACTGACGCCGTTAAAATTTTCAATGTCATGGAAATAAACTGTCATCAATCCTTTAAACTAATTAAGAACTCGTCCAAGACCAGCAAAAACATGTCGACTAAACACGTTCAATTGCCCTCATGAACAGCAGCTTTTTAAAACTCAATAGATGACATTTTACAATTTTACAAAAAAAACACTGCTGGCAAATGTCGGTAAAATGTCATTTTTGAAAATCAAACTGTTGGCAGATGTCGAAGTCCTACGCAGACTGAATTTGTGTCTTTATAAATCAAATTTTCGAGTGCTTGAGGTATTATCTCATAAAAAGCTTCGTAGTAAGGCACGAACTTAAAAGTTGTAGGGTTTCTAAATGAAATGTCTCGAGCTGGAAAATGAAAAGCCAGTAGATTGATGTTGTAAGCCTCATTTAGTGCTAGAAACTTTGGCTGAGGAAAACACAGAAGGCAGAGGCTTATACTAAAAAAAAAAATTTGAAACGCCTTGTTTCTTGTAAATAGGGAACGCTGTGACACAAACTGAATCAAGAAAAGTTTGAGGTGCTGCCTGTGTCGTTAAAATTTTTTTTTTTTTTACACGGCAAAGTGTGTAGGCAAGTGATAGGTAAACAGATCACGTAGGACGCATACAGGCAGGCTTACCCTCATTGAAGAAACAGGAACTCAAACTGGCACTTGAGCGTTGAGGGCGACCGGTGGGTGGTCACTGGTGGGGCTGATGTGCCAGAGAAGAGTTGGAGTAGTTGAAATTTCAAAATTTGGAAAAGTTGCTTGAGAGTAGAAACTTAGGATGTCCACAGTGGTTTTCAGAGGTAGCAGATGTAGGTTCTTAGGTTAAAATCGTCACCATAAATTATGTAGTAACTTAGTCCACGCTGGTTGTGGTATTTCAAGATGATTTAATTAGATAAGTTACAGCATTGAAGTATAGATGTAATCAGCCCCACCAGGAGCAGCCAGCAAGGCTGTCAGCCCTTCTCCAACTGTCTGCTGCATGCCCCAACATTCTAGGTGACATCAACATTATAGAGTTCTACAGTGGAGGGTGAAAAGCATGTAAAACATTTTAACTAAGATATTACAGAATCAGCCACAAGTAAGAACAGTAACTTTTCAAATAAAATGTGAGGTGGCTGATCATCCATCACATTTGGTGAAAGTAGAAAATGAAATGATAAACTTTAAATTTGATTCATGTTCACGAAAAACATTGATTGATGAAAATTTATATAAAAAACATTTTGAGGGTAAAGTAAAACTGACGAGATCAGATTTAAGACCACTTGGATATAGTGACAAACCAATTAAGATGGTTGGTTGTTTTATGGCTGAAATAGAACTTGGGAATAAGATTATAGTTGGTAAGATTTATGTTGCAAAGAAAGGCGATACATTATTGGGTTGGGTACATCAAGGTCAACTTGGAGTGAGTTTAAATCCGAATGCTAATCCCCAAGTCCAAATTCATCAAGTGAATGTAAATGAAAAGAAAGTAGATGAAATAGATTTGGGAGGAGTATTAGCAAGAAAATATCCTAAGGTTTTCAGGGAGGATTTAGGATGTTTGAAGGGATATAAGCATCACATCAGATTGAGAGATAATGCTGTTCCGGTTATAGCGAAAGTAAGGAGAATACCCTTAGGGGAACAAGAGAAAGTAAAGGAAGAGATTGATAAGTTGTTAAAAAACGGTGTGATTGAGCAGGTAGAAGCTACTGAATGGTTGGCTCCAGTAGTCGTTGTAAAAAAAAAAAACCTACGGGTGAGATTAGACTTTGTGTTGATCTCAGATCATTAAATAAAGAGGTAGTAGTGGACAGATTTCCGCTACCAAATATTGATGAGATGGTGAGTACGTTAGAGGGGGTCAAGTTTTTCACCACTCTTGATCTGGCTTCCGCTTATCATCAGGTGGAGCTGGATGAGTCTTCCCAAGATATGACAGCATTTACCACCCCCATGGGCACTTAGGATGCCTTTTGGTCTCGTATCTGCGGCCTCTGTATTTCAAAGGATAATGGCAAGAGTTTTGAGAGGTATGACTAGTGTGAGATGTTATCAAGATGACCTACTGATTTATGGAAATAGTTTAGAAGAACACTTTAGTAGAGTATGTGCGGTTCTGAAGCGTATAGAAGATGCAGGAATGACACTTAAGAAAAGTAAATGCAAATTTGGTATGCAAGAAGTGAATTACTTGGGACATAGGATAACTGGGGAAGGAATTTATCCAAAAAAAGAACTAGTAGACAATTAATAAAGTGAAAGAATCTGGGAACAAGGAGGAATTGGTTTCCTTTCTTGGTATGGTAGAGTTCTATGGTAAATTTATTTGTAATTTTGCTGATAAAACTCAGTGTATGAGGAGGTTAACTTCTAGGAATGTCATATTTGAATGGTCGGATGACTGTAAAAAAAGAATTTGAATGCATTAAATCTGAATTGAATAGAGCGCCCGCTCTTCAGGCATTTGTTCCGGGTTTACCTACGATTTTATTTACAGATGCGAGTGAAAAAGGACTTGGCGCTGTCTTGGTTAAAAAAAAAGTATGGGAAAGATTATTTAATATGTTGTTCATCAAGGTGCTTAAGAGGATCGGAATTGAATTATTCTGTTGTAGAAAAGGAATCTCTGGCTATCTACTGGGCTTTGAGAAAACTCAAAAAATTGATTTGGGGCACGAAAGTACTTATATTTTCAGATCATAAGCCATTGAAAGAGATTTTTGATAAAAAAGGTTTGGATGCAATCTGGTCAAGGATTAGGAGATGGATAGTTTCTTTACAAGAGTTTGATTTTGTGGTTGATTACTGTCCTGGTGTGTCAAACAAATCAGCAGATTGTTTGTCGAGAATGGTAGGTAAGGAGAATTTTGAAGATGAAGAAGATTTTGATGAGTGTGATGAAAGTATAAGTGTATGTGAGATTACGGAGGGGGCAATTGAAGAGAAAGAGTGGAGAGATGAGTTGGAGAAGGATGAGGAAATTAAAAAAGTAATGTTGTCTTTAAGTAATAATTCTCGCTTGGAGAAGCCTTGGTTATTAGTTTCTGATGAGCTTTCAATGAATTGTGGGTTTTTGACTCGTGGAACAAAAATGGTTCCACCTTTAGGAATTAGAAAGAAATTGTTGAGTCATGCACATTCAGGACATCTTGGAATTGTTAAAACTAAGGAGATTTTACGTATGCGATTTTGGTGGCCTGGAATGGATCTAGAGATTGAGAGATTAGTGAGAGATTGTCCTGAGTGCTGTGCAAGTGATAAGATTTTAAAAACGAAGCAAATGCCAATGGTGAAAAGAGTATTACCAAGACATCCATGGGATGAGGTAGCAATAGATATAGTTGGTCCGTTATCAGGTGTGTCTGATACGCCTTATCTTTTAGTGTTAATTGACTTATATTCAAGGTGGATAGAGGTCTCTGCTGTTAGGGAGATTACCTCGGAGGAGGTGATTAAATTTCTTGATTCCCTTTTTAGCAAGGAGAGTTTTCCCAACAGTCTTCTTTCAGACAATGGCCCTCAATTTTGTTCGAGGGTTTTTGAGGAGTTTTTGAGTAAGTGTGGTGTAGTACATAAGCGATGCTCGTTGTACCATCCTGAATCGAATGGAGCAGTTGAGAGAGTCAATAAAACTCTGAAGGAGTCAATACAGTTAGCTAGATCATCAGGCTTGAATTGGAAGTCTGTTCTTAAGGAGAGAATTGATGCTTATCGCTTTGCACCACATTCAACAACTGGGAGAACTCCATTTGAGTTGTTTAAAGGGAGAGCTCCCAACACCTGGTTATGTCCTGGGTGGATGAAAATTGAAAAGGGTTTGGTGGATAATGGGATTGGTGAATGGCGTTGCAAGGAAGAAAGAAAACTGGATAAAAGAAAACAGTATTTTGATAAAAGAAATTGTGTGAATGTGCAAAAGATCTCAGTGGGAGACCTTGTGAGAATAAAAGCTCCTGTTGGTTGTAGATCCTGGTCGAAGTATACTGATGTAAGGACTGTGGTGAAAGTTTTCAGAAATGCAATTAAAACGGAAGATGGGAGGATATGGAATAAGAGTAGAGTAGTTGTAGTTAGGTCAAAAATTCCTCCCCAAGAGTTACATCATTTGTCTTCTTCTCATTTTGTTAATGATTCTAACATTACTTCATCTTCTCGTAGGAGTCAAAGAGTACGTAGACTTCCCGTTTATTTAAGAGATTATTTAATGTAAGTCTTTTCTCTATTTTTCTTTGTTTTGTAAAGCTCACTATTTGATGCTTCTGTTTAGTGGGGCGATGTGTAATGGTGTACATGTATTTTGTTTACTGTGACTTTAATATGTTGGAACACTTCTCTCTGTGATTCCAATCTCGTGGAGATTCTGGAATACACGGGGTTGTTTGAGCAGTTGAGAGCTAGACCTGTGGCTGAGGAATTAATTAAAGCTTGCTCTCGGATTACATTTCTTCTTTCCAGTCTGATTATTTAATTAACAGACACTACAGAACCATCAACAATTCCTTCAGTATGGGAATATTTCCTGAAGAACTAAAAATGTCATACATATGCCCATTAGTAAAGAAAATAAACCTGGACCCACTTAACCCGCCAGCTACAAACGGATTACAAATGGACCTTTCCTGGGCAAACAGATAGAAAGAGCAGCATTCGCCCAGGTGTAGCAATTCATTGAAGATAATTTCGTATTTCAGACTTCCAAACAGGATTTTGTCCAAGAGAGGCACAGAATCTGCGCCCTAGTTTCAATCTGGGATGACCTTATCACAGTTGATCGTAATGGGGTTTGCTGCACTACTTCTCTTGAACCTCTTAGCTGTCTTTGACATGGTTGACCAAGGTACTCAATACAAAAACTCTATGAAGCCGGCATAGAGGGGACAGATCTAGACTGGATCACATCCTACCTTCACAGAAGAACTAAGGTCATCCATATCACCCCTTTCTCTTCCACACTGTACTTCACAAAAGCAGGGGTCCCTCCAGACTATCATTTCACCCATGCGTTTCAACATTTACACGAAGTCATTACAGGCCCTGATCAATCAACTTCACCTCACATGCTATAACTTATGCAGATGTCCCACAAATACTCCGCAAACTGGAAAGCCCCAAAGACATCGGAAACTCACCAAATTTCAGTTGTCTCAGAGCCATGGATCAATGGATGACATGAAGCCATCGCAAATTGAATGCCTTAGAAACGGAAATACTCATGTGTGGCGATTAAAAAAATTATGACCCACTCGCCACCTGGCCTGATGATCTGAGAACACCACCTAAAGTATCAAAGGATATTAGAAACCTCAGAATTACCATGGACTCCAAGAGATCAATGAATGCCCAAGTGAACAAACTTGCAAGATCAAGCTTCTTTACTATAAAAACTCTGAGACACATATTCCCCCACCTACGATTTCCACAAACAGTCCAAGCTACTATCTCTTGTTCTGTCTAATCTCAATTACGCCAATAGCCTCTACCATGGATCACCTTTAACGAACAACTGAAAACCCACCTCTTCCCTTAAGCCATCCCTGCCCTGCTGACCCGCCAGTTGTATTGATCCTAGCGCTGGGATACCTACGGGTGACTACGCGCTCTAGAAAATTAATATAATAATAATACAACGGATGCAGAACCCTGCTGCCAGACTACTCTTACATATCAAGCCACACACCACATCTCCCCTACCTTAAAGGCAGTACATTGGTTACCGGGTGCCATTAGATCCACATTCCAACTGCTTTGTATCACCCAAAAAGTGATATATGGAATAGGACCGCTCTCCCTCAGGAACAAAATCCCAAAATATATTTAACAAAGAAACCTCAGCTCTAGATTGCCACTTCGCCTCAATATCCCACCATACAAGAAAAAAAAGACATAGGTGGCACATTCTTCTGTGTTCAGGAAGCCAAACTATGAAGCTTTTTACCCCAAACATAAGATCCACAAATAACTACCTTATCTTCAGAAGGCTGCTCAAGAGTTGGTACTTCCCCACATAACCACCATACTCAAACATAAATATACAGCATATCCCACTGTATATAAACATTTATTTGGACGAGGAGGCGGGGGGGCGTGGCCACGAGCCGAGCATGGCGGACGTGATCTGAGGTAGCACCGTCCATTGCCCGCAATATTAGCTAATTATCCTTCTTCACCGTGTTCCCCGGTCGCCCACTTGTTCCCTGAACACGCCGTGAGTGTGGTGTACAGTCGACAACCAACTGCAAGCCCCGACGTCTATCTGGGAGCGAGAGCGACGACTGGCGCCGGAGAGGCCTGGAGCCCCGCTGCAATCCGCGGGCTGGAGTGGTAAAACGAGCCGGCCTCGGCGAGCGCTGTTGGAGCTGCGGCACGTGGGGACCATCTGAGCAGGGCTGAGCCTTGAGGCGACAGAGTGGCCGGAGTGTGTATACGCCAGCACCGCAACTACCCGCGCGATTGATGTACATGCGACACGGTGTGGCTGTGATCCCCGGGCCGGCAGCAGGAAAATCCTGGGAGTGACCGGAGGCGGTGACTGGAGCGCCTGGGCAGAGGGAAACCTCGGCAAGAAGGATCTGCGGAGACAACGGCTGGTTCGCTAACACTGGCCGGGTGCCCTGAATACCGCTGCTACCCATCCGCGGGACCCGCATGCAAGCCCAGGCGGAGGTACGTGCCATTGCGGAAGGGCTGAAACTGAAAGGCGCCATCTTAGATTTGCCGCGCCGGCCGCCATTATACCGCTGGGTAAGGAAACAATCCCTACGCGGCCAGTGCAGACACTGGAGTGAAACATCATTTAGTGCCTTCCAACAGCAACGACGTACGGGAATCCTGCGCTGCGCATGCCACGATCCAGAAGGTGGGGCCCATTTAAGACAGCAGGGACCCAAGACTGGTGAGACCAGAGCGCGAGATAGTGCCCACGGAGAGACGAAGGGAACTGACCTCCTACTCATACACTGTATAAATCCCGGGAGTGCCGTGAGCGGCGTCCACCGGTTCTCCGACTGTGGCGTGGAGCCGAACCTTGCGAGGAAAAGCGGCGAAACATCTGCTGCATACCAACTAGGGGCGCAATTGGAACCTGGCGCTGGAGCCGGATACGACCCTGTAGACTGAAGGTACATCTGCACCCACACATATATCAGCATCTGTGGAAAGGCTATAGATCCTGGGTGTGCAGGGGCTGAAGGACCGATAGACAAACA
The DNA here is from genome assembly GCF_964261635.1 of Lissotriton helveticus. NCBI lineage: Eukaryota > Metazoa > Chordata > Amphibia > Caudata > Salamandridae > Lissotriton > Lissotriton helveticus. The sequence continues at coordinate 49,166,187 of NC_136069.1, forward strand.
TTGGCACCCAGTGAGCAGGAGTGATTTTGCCACCGCCAGTCTGCAAACGAGGGCCATGGGGAGGAACAGGGCCAAGGCGCAAGACCACGGCACCAACGCGGACATTCAATCCACTGGATCGGAGGATCCACTAGCCTCTTCCAACATGGAGTTCATACCACCGACGGGCAAGTGCACGCAGGACGCTAAACTAGACCTTATACTGGCCGAAATAAAGGCATCCAGGGAAGCGCTAGAGGTGCGTATGGACAAAGTTGGCAGAAAAGTTCTCGGAACATAAGATCGCGCTTGATGACCTGATACCACAACAGACGGATCACTCCACGAAACTGGAACATATGGAGAAACAGATCAAGCTGCTCTGGGATAAGATGGACAACGCTGAAGGGTGGGCCCGCTGCAATAACGTGCGAATTTTGGGAATTCCGGAGCGCAGTGAGGGGAGGAACCCCACGCAATTCGTGGAAGACTGGCTGAAAAAGATTGTGGGCCAACAAGATCTTACCCCGCTATATAGTGTGGAGAGGGCGCACAGGATGCCTGCGAAACTACCTAGGCCGGGAGCACCGCCACGCCCGCCAATAGCGTGCCTTTTACATTATAAGGACAGAGACTCAGTGCTGAGAGTGGCGAGGGAAAAAGCACCGCTGAGGTCGAGGATAAGACCATCTCAGTATACCCAGACTTCACCCCGGCAGTACAGAGAGCCAAGTCGACTTTCCTGGGGATAAAGCGTAAACTACGGGACAGGAACTTGAAATACGCTCTACTGTTCCCAGCTCGTCTGAAAATACTATATGAAAACAAGTCGCATTTCTTCGATACACCGGACGAAGCGGCGGAGTGGATGGAAATAATGCTGTCACCGTCAAACACGCAGGACCCGTTTGAAGAGGACCGGGGCGGAGGACCCGCGCGCCAGGGTGAGCAGCAGACTGACACACGTGAAGAACGCGTGAAGGGGTCAGCGGCAAGTGGAGGGACGACATCGGCCCGATCTGGAAAGACAACGGAGATAAGCCAGCTGACGGAGGCTGCACTGGCAGCACATGATGCGAGAGGTATATCAGATGTGGGCAGCCGCTCCGGCACACACACGGAGGTGTCGGGATCGGCAGATAGCCTGCAGCTCTTTCCCGAAATCACGGCCCAAATGGCGAATGAATTCTGACTGTACCATTAGAAGACTCCGGTTGGTAAAGTATGAACCTTGAACGGGGAGCGACCGGGGGTGAGGGATACAATAGCTTAGGGCAGACTGAAGTAACACCAAAAGGCTCTGGGCAGGTATCAGTGGTTCCCACTCCCCACCGCATAGACATGTTCCGGTTTAACTTTTGCCCATGTTGGGCAATACTGTTTGGACCCCGAGGGTTTTCGATTGGGGACCTTGTAGTTGTAGAGTTACACGTTGTTTTGGCACCTGAGTCACTACCCGTCACACACTCATTCATTATGGTACGGAGCCCACTAAATATACCTACCGCAGACCGAAATGGGGACTCTTAACACCTATAAAATGTGCACCTGGAACGTACGAGGTATGGGGTCAGTCCACAAGAGACAGACTGTTGGCACAACTCAACCGGAGAAATGTTATGATAGCTTGCCTGCAAGAGACTCATCTGAACAGTGCAGAAAGTGTGAAATTACTCAAAAAATGGAAGGGACAACTGTTTGCTACCTCTTATTCTGTGTTCTCGAGGGTGGCAGCTATATGGCTCAGAAACTCAGTTCCCTTTAAATTGGTAGATGTGAGACTGGATACTGAGGGTAGATACGTAATTATCCGTGGGATGTTAGTTGGCTTACCTGTAGTGCTTGGCAGTATTTATGCGCCGAATTCAAGCCAGTCAGACTTTTTGTCCACCGTCAATAGAGTTCTGGCGGACTGGGCAGAGTATCCTTGGATTATAGGTGGGGACTTTAATGCAGTGTTGGATATTTCACTAGACAGGTCACACCCGCCTCTACAGGCCACTGAGAGTAGGAGACAGGCTGACGCGCTTGCGCAGTGGGCGGCGGGATGGAATCTGGCTGATGCATGGCGTTGTAAACACATGCTGAATAGCGAGTACACCTTCTTCTCACCGCCCCATAAGCTCCATACCAGGATAGACCGTGTCTTTTGCGCCAAACCATTGATGGGGGGCGGTGATCACAGCGGAACATATGGGCAAAACTTTCTCTGACCACAACCCGGTAGAAGTTATGATACAGTGGGGTAGGGTCCCAACGCCTATACCAACGTGGCGTCTTGCACCAGACTTGCTATAAGACACGGTCTTTTAGGCATCGCTAGCTGACGCAATAACAAGCTACTCTGACATAAACACTGGCTCCCGACAAATAGAATGGGACGCCTTTAAGGTGTCCATCAGAGGGGAGGCGATGTGCACATGGGTGGGCATGAGACATTGTCATGGGGAGACTTCGGGAGGTAGAGGGGCGCCTGGCTATGCTAGAAAGCGAGGCTGCGGGAACGAACATACCTTTCACACCACTGCAAGAGGCACGTATCCAACACGCCGAGTTACTAGAGGAGCTACGAGTGCTGGATTATAGAGAATACACATGCCGACAACACGCGCAAGCAGAGAGGTCCGGACCCTTACTAGCCCGATTGATACGGGACGATCCGGTGCATCTGTCTATAATGGAGGTCACCGATCTAGGAGGGTCACCAGCCACGACACAAATAGACATTAACACTGCATTTAGGAACTACTATGAAACACTAAATGGCCCACATAGTCCACTCTCTGACACAGCATTTGAGGAGTTTATGGAGGGATTAGATTTGCCACGGCTTGAAAAGCACCAGAGTGTTTAGCTGTCACGCCCTATCACGGTCACAGAGATACGCCAGGCTATACGCGCACTCCCGCGGAACAAAACCCCTGGAACGGATGGCCTCCCGGCTGAATTCCATGGGGCCTTTATTGATCTACTAGCCCCGCGTCTACAGGTGGTGTACCAAGAAGCGTTGCGAACGAGGGGACTGCCGCAATCGTCGCTGCAGGCCCTAATAGTGTCACTACTGAAACCGGGCAGGATCGGTTTGGACTACAGACCCCTGTCCTTATTAAACACAGATTATAAAATATTGGGCAAGATCCTCGCGACGAGGCTAGCACAATATATCCCACAGCTGATACACCCTGACCAATGCGGCTTCGTACCTGGCAGGAGCACGGCTATGAACCTGCGGAGGCTCAGCCAACTTATGCTCTGTGACCAGCACAGGCGGGGACTGAGGGCTGTATTTCCCTAGATCTGAAGCAAGCGTTTGATTCCCTCAGATGGGATTATATGTTTGCGACTTTCGTGAAGTTCGGGATACCGCCCGAGTATGTTGCCTGGGTCCAGTTGTTGTACACCCGCCCAACGGCCAGGGTCCACACAAACAGATGCATATCGACGCAACTGGACATAGTGAAGGGAACACGACAGGGATGCCCGCTGTCCCCGCTATTATTTATCTTGGCACTAGAGCCACTGCTCTGCAGACTCCGTAGATCGGCGCACCACAGGGGCATATGTAGAGATGGGACTATTCATGTGGCATCGGCTTATGCTGATGATATTATCATATACTTACGAGATCTGTGGGGTAGTTGGACCCTATTCCTGAAATATTTGAAACCTTTCGAACACTATCGGGACTTACCATCAGCGAGCACAAGTCTTACGGGTTCTGCTTCTCCGCCGCAGGGGCGCACGCTTTCCAGATGGCGGAGACAACCTTTCGCTACCTGGGGATACAGGTGTATAGAGGTGCAAGGGATATGCTCGATGGAAACCTGGGCAGGGCATCCGCGGCACTGAAATCGCAGGACCAGTTCTGGACCGCGTTACCACTATCGGTAGCCGGCAGAGTGGCCATCTCTAAGATGGTAGTACTACCCCGCCTTCTTTACTACTTCACGAGCCTGCCATTCATGGTCCCTGCTTCCATGTTTAAGATGCTAAATATCCTACTAACGGAGCTGGTGTGGGGGCCGGGGAGACGACGCATTAGTCTAGCTAAACTACAGCTCCCCACTACGGCGGGCGGCATGGGGGTCCCGGATTTTCAAGCGTACAACTACGCCTGTCAACTGCAATGGCTGGCCTACTGGTTGGCGGGACGCAACTTGCATGAAATAGACATGTCAGAGGCGGGCCGGAATAGGGGGAGGATTCACACCCTGTTACTACCAAGGGTGGAAGTCCCAAGGTCAACGCCCCCCTTGCTTAGACTCGCGATTAGCTATTGGAGGAAAGCGGTGAAATACACGTCCCCTACGTCCTCTTATGCACCCACGATACCGCTATTAGGAATCCCTGTAGGATCGGGCACACTATCGAGTCAAATGCTCACTGCATGGCACGATGCGGGAGTGACACAGATTGGGGATTTATTTGCGGATGGTCAGGTTATGCCCTTAGAGGACTTTCAGAACACGCATCACGCCTCGGGAGGGCTGTTTCTCTTACATGCTGGGGTGCGTCGTTATATAGCACATACTTGGGCGCAGAACGGAGAGGAACCGCTAACGAACCCGCTACTAACAATGCAGTACCTGATGGGATCGGGCAGTCACCTGACGAAATGGATAAAGAATGGTATACGGGAGGGAAGGGCAGTCCCGTTGCAGCCATTGCGAGACAAATGGGAAGGCGATTTAGGGAGGCCAGTCAGGGATAAGGAATGGGAGCGTATCCTCAAGTTCCCAAGGAAGGTGTCGAGAAACCCGAAATTTAAGTTCATCCAGCTTATGATATTGCATAGGGCGTACTTGACGCCCCACCGCCTACACGCAATGTTCCCCAACACAGCTGACACATGGCCTCAGTGCAGCGCAGATGATGCGCGACTAATACATATGTTATGGGATTGCCCGAAGCTGGGATACTACTGGAAGACAGTTCAAGATGCCTTAGTTCGGCTGGCTCCTTCCAAACCATACGCTACATTAGAGTATGCCATACTGGGGCTGGGCCCTACAGAGCGGAAAAAGAGCGTAGCTACACGTTTCACAGACCTAGCCTTGCTCCTTGCTAAACGCACCATAACAATGAAATGGAAGTCGAGAAGACCACCAGATCCAGAGATGTGGAGGGCTGAGGTAGTACGCTGGGGGATGGGCGAGGGCTTGACATTGCAGCGCGAAGAGCGTAAGGGACTCAGAAAGACCCCAATATCACTAGATTGGAACACTATACTGGGGTCCTTTGAGGCGGGCGACGGTGCTTCATCTAACGATTCAACTGCAGATGCCTAGGTGTAAGACGTCGTACTTGAAACGTATGTAACCCCCCCTCTATGATTATAGCCAACCTATATTATGGATGTTGTGAGTTGTTCTGGGTGCAAGAAACAGAATCAGTATATGCTTAGAACTGTATATAGTCCTCTGTAAGGTTAAGGCGGGATAACAACAGTGAACTGATTGTACTAGACTAGGCCGAGTACCACAAATGACTATTGTGACTACATGTAAGTGCCACGGGAGGGAGAGAGAGAGGGTGGGGGGTGTTTCGTTGGGAATAACTGAAGTTGTGTAAAATGAAAATGCTTAATCACTAAACAGATACGACAAACATGTGAGAACTAAGAAATGTGCAAATTATGTTTATGTCGAACCTAATATGATTGCTCTTACTTATTCTGCCAATAAAAAGATTTTTTTTTAAAAAACATTTATTTGGACTGTAGATGTGCACCTTTAGATGTGTACTGCTTTGTATAACATGTATAATAATTATGTTTTTAAATATATAACTATTAGTTAGTTCTGCTTCGCAACTGTACATATTACTTATAGTTATAGCATTCTATGTTTAACCCCTTCCGAGCACGTGAATTTCGCAGCGGGTGGGGGCTAGGGGGTAAGCGTGGCGCTTCGGTGCTCATGACGGCTGCACTTCGACGTGAGTCACTGGCGGCGTGTGCTCAGGAAAGCATGGTTCTGTCATGACCACGCCCGCTCATTAATTCGCCCGCACAGGCGAGGAGTTAGTGCCACGTGGGAGGAGCGGCGGCGGCATGACAGCTCCATGCCGTCATGAGCACACGCCGCCCGTGGCTCATGACGGCGTGGAGCAGTCATGAGCACGCAATGGGTTAACATGTACATAGGTGCCCGCATAAATAACAATCTTATCGTAACTAGTTATCTACAATTGCTTCACTACTGAATTACAAAAGTAATTATTTAAAGTACAGCAACACTTTATTAAATACAACTTAAATCTACATATATACCTTCTCAAGTACTCAAGTACCTTTATATTTATTACTTTGCTTCTAATTCAGCATCTCCAATGCACTACCCTATTTCTGACCCTATACCTCTCTTACTATATCATCTACCTCAACTCTGACTCATCTCCAATCTCTTTTACTACTCTTTCAAAGGCACTACCCTATATCTCTCTCAATAGATCCTCTATTGCCACTATCTCATTCATCCCAAACACCGGTCTGCTACTATGATCCCCTAAATAACCCTTTCTAGACTCTTCTGTCCTCTACCCCTCCTTGCATCATCTTATACCTATTTTACTATTCAGATCTCCCAAACAAGCCTTTCTAAACCCTTCCCTCTTACTCTCCCCCTCCAACTCCCCTTTACTCATGCCAACGCTCCTCCTACTGCTAGAACTCCAAAAAATATTAAACTTTCTATATCCTTCCCTCATCTAGCCCTCCACTATTCCTTTTCGATCTGAATATCAGACGAACATGTCCACTGCTCAAAATAAATTAATATTTCCCTATACTAATTCCCCATTGATCCTATTTTGGTTCTGGAGTAGCGTGCTACCTTCCAAAAAGCACTTCAACACCTCATCAGGAGTAGCAATCACTATATCAATGCAAACCCTTCACTTTTCTATCCCTCCAATATCTTTTTTCAATTCAAATAACAAACTCACATGTCCACCACTCAAGTTAATTTCATATTCCCTTATTCACCACTATTTCTTTTTGGGTCCTGGAGTAGCATGCTACTCACCAAAAAAGTGCTTCAATGCCTCATCAAGGGTAGTAAGCACTATATAAATGCAATTACAATTACATAGGTTGGTTCCTAAAATCAAAACCGATTTTGTAAAAGTTAGTGTGCAATTTGCCATTCTTTGTGGGGGGTGGGGGGTGTATGCCGAGTACATATGTTCATCTTGTGTGCTACTTTATCTTGGTAGTTGCATTCCCACCGTTTCTGTATTATATATGTTATTCTTTGTATTAGTGATCTGTTGGTGGAAAGTGTTTGCTCAGGAGCCGTTGGAAGTCCCCCGGACTCCCCAGTGGTTAAGGCCTGGTATCACTCGGTTAGACCTGGCACCATTGGCGTGGGTCTCCCTTCTATTTTTGTTACTGTGCCTCATGTGTTTTGCTGGTGTTAGCTGCTCAGAGCACTGTGCACTGCTAATCAGTGCCACAGTGCAAGTGCTCCCTGTATAAAATGTATATGGTGATTTGATTCCATGATTGGCTTATTTGGTTTACTGTCAGACCCCAGTAAAGTGCACCAGGAGTGCCCAGGGCTTGTAAATCAAAATGCTGCTAGTGGGTCTGCAGCACTGGTTGTGCCACCCACTGAAGCAGCCTTGTAAAAAGTGTCTAAGGTCTGCCGTTGCAGAACCTGCGTGCAGTCTGGTACTGTCATGCTGACTGGGAAAGGGCACCACCTTGCCAGTCCCTACATCTTCCCTTAACTTCATATTAGTCACCCCTATGGCAGGCCCAAGGGCAGGGTGCATTGTAAGTGTGAGGTAGGACAAGCCAGGATGTGTGTGGCATGTCCGAATAGTGAATTACAGCCATTTTCGTTTTTCACTATTGTACGGCTACCTGTTCTCATAGGCCAGAATGGGCTGTTAGAATTGTTACATCCTATGATCCTAACAGACTCAGGGAACATGGTAGAAATTCGAGTTTATTTTATTTTGATGTTCTGTGTTTGCAAATACCACTTTTAGAAAGTTGGTATTTGCTTGCCTCACCTTTTCAGCCGGCCTCTGCTAGGATGTGTATCTGCTGTCTGGTTTCTGTGTGTTACCGGGCTGGGGAATTCCAGGAGACAGGCTGGGCAGCCAGTCGGTGAATAGGAAGATTACACCAGGATGGGTGGGAGGAGTGCCCCTCGACTCTGAACAGGGCTGTGCTCTGCCACCACAATGGTGGCTCCACCTCCTGTGGAGCATCTGATGTCTCTGCCCTGCACCCTGAAAGAAGAAGGCAGCCTCAAGTCAACAAAGTGCTCAAGAACTGGACTGAACTAGGCAAAAGCCCCCTGGCCACAAATAACAAAAGATTTGTAGTATAAATATAGGAGACCTGCTCCTAAGAAATTAGATCCTGCTTGAACCAAGAAGAACCTCTGCCAGACTTAGAAGGAACTGGGAAAGCTGCAAGGAGGAGTACTGTCCCCGACCTGGGGGATTGGCCTGCAGTGGTTGCCTTGCTGCGAGAGGAGAGGAAAAGACTAAAGAGACTTTATTCAACTTGTGCATTCTGAAAGATCTCCAAGGGCTTGTGAGTGAGCTTGCCCCTGAACGAAGTCCCAGGGCCAGTGGACTTCAACAACCTGGAGAATCGCTGCTGAGAGCGCCGCTTTACCCGCAGCGCTGAAGGAAGAGCTGTGTGCGCCTCATGAAAACTCACTGCGCACTCTGAGAAACCCGTGCCCAACTGTCTGGCCCCAGCAACGAGACTTCTGCCGCCTTCGAGCTGTAGCTCGCAACGTAAAGGAACAGACCTGTCTGGCCCGAGTAACACGACTTCTGCCCTCTTCGAGCCGTAGCTTGCTGCAACGTAAAGGAACGGACCTGTCTGGCCCGAGCAACAAGACTTCTGCCCCCTTCGAGCTGTAGCTCGCAACGTAAAGGAACGGACCTGTCAGGCCCGAGCAACGCGACTTCTGCCCCCCAGACTATTGAATTACGCATTTTTACGAACTATTTTTGCCTAAACAGTATTGTGGATCATTTTTGGCGATTATTGGTCTTGTGGTAAATCCTTATATAAAAGATACTATTTTTTTTTATATAAAACTAGTGTGGTGTCCATGTGTGTTGTTGTCTCTGAGTTACTGTATGTGTTCACAAATGCTTAACCAATAACGCTCTGAGATAAGCCCTACCTAGAGGGTGAGCAGGGGTTATTTTAAAGGGTGATCCCCTTATTCTGACTAGAGAGGAGAGGGTCCCTGCTTGTCACAAGTACCTACCTGTGCCAACCAGAGACCCCCAAATCTAACACACTCCCTCCTGTGCTGGGTGCGGGCGGAGAGTGTTGCACTACACCGCTAAGATTGGGTTGCGTAAGCAACCACTGGCATCAGCATGGGAAGCAATATGGTCGGATTTACGCTTGGCAAACCAGGAACCTGACGTGGCAGCAAGTTATGATGATGTATAAGTAACACCACCACAACGGACACCCACTTAGCTCCCATAGGACTAGATACAATATGCGAGGTTGTTGATACTCCCTGGCACTAAAATATTACACATCAGTCACGTAGGCATGGGTGATTACCATCACACAACAAGGTGTCACTGGGCTGGTTGCTTCTTTGACTGAGTCGGTGCATATTCTTCACAAGCATGGTTATGGCAGACGAGACGTGTGTTATTTAGCGCAATTGTATGTCTATAGATACCAGAGGGAGGTTCTCTACTTATTTTACATCATGATCTTCACCTTCCTTTCTTTTTCACTTGCGTTCCTTCATTACACGTCACATTATTACACTTTGTGTTTAGAACTTACCATTAATATATATACTGGCTTAAACTGCATTGTAATATGTAATGATCCTTTTTTATTATGGGAAACATATGTATATGGTCTTTGTTATTTTTTTTTTATTAAAAAAACATTTAAACAAAAAATGTGTATTCTGGTGGTGAAACCTGTGTAGATCATTTGGATTTTGGGGGGGGGGGGGGGGGGGATTTGTCAAGCGTATTTGAAAATCTTGAGCTGCAACTTGCTCATCTTTTCTGCGTCTGCTACATTTTTTTGTGCATCTTAATTTAACAAAAAAATAAAACCAGGCTGTAGTCAGACCGACGCACATGTATTATTTGTAGCTGCTCGAGAGACTTTCTGAAGCATTACTACGGTCTGATTAACAGCGTTAGAATACGAGCCGTCAATCACGGTTACCAACGTGCGACAACGAACGGTTGAAGACTTGTGACAACCAGATAAAGAGGGTCACCCTTACCACCAGCGTCTATTGTAGGTTGCAGGTCACACGACTGAAAGATGAGGAGTGCAAATCCACCATTTATATTTGAAATTGGTATCATTAAAGCAAAGAAGACACAGCGCACGGAGAGAGCAAATTAAATATAAATATATATATATATATATATATATATATATATATATATATATATAATTATTATTATTAAGTAAGTACGTAAATAAATAAAAGGTATTTCAGGAATGGATAAGGTTTCCAGATTTTTCCAAGTCATCAAAAGGCAAAGTACCCACTGCAGGAATGTTCGTTATTAAAACCATTGTTTTTATGCGTCTTAATTCACAATTTCAGCTTGAACTACAACTCCCAGAGTGCACTGGTACCCAACGAAAATGAAGTGGGTCGTCCCACACTTCGTAACATGGAGCCAGGCAGCAACTTTTATAAGTATGTGGTGTGGCGATAACGCGCTATCATGGCTGCGGAGAAACCACTTTACTTCTTGTGCATCAGACATTTTATATCGCGACAGCATGGAAAAAAACATGATTTTTTTAACAAGTGGTTACTCACTTTTCCCGACTCCTGGTGGAGCATTTCTTATCTGTTGTTCGTCGCAGTTGCACGGGTAGAAATGTGAAGACCGAGTTGTAAATGGGCAACAGCTGAAGAGGTGAACCCCTGACACAGAAGTGAAAGCCCGGCCTCCTTATTTTTCGTTTTTTTTTTTTTTTTAAAAGGGGAAACTGACGACACACATCTGAAGCGCAGGCGCACAACAGAACCCCTGCTTCGGAGCATGCGCAAAGAGGAGACGCTGCACACACGGAAGAAAATCCAAATCATATGCGCATGTGTACGAAGAGAAAAAAAACGCGTGCTTTCGAGAAGCCACTGTCCTGTGCGCTTGTCACGCGCAGACACACTCATGTGCGCATGCGCAAAATAAAGTCACGCGTGCCCGCGCCTTTATTTAAAACTCGAAAGGCACCGTTGAAAAGAGAATGCACCTGAAGAATGCACCGAGACGGTCTCAGGTGAGACAACGTTCACCAAGGAACTAGAAGCTCCGCGGCAGGCTTAGCTGCCAAGGTTTCAGATTGCTTAGGTGTGACATTTTCATAATTTAAGTGTAATTATGAGTGACATTCAATGACTATGCGTGACACTTTCTAACTAGCAATATCAAGCAACCAAGACGAGGGAAACATAAATACAAGAAATTACACCCATCATAGCTGCCAAGTTTCAGATTCCTTGTGTTTGGCATTGCCATGGTTTTCAATTCAATTAAGATTAAAATTCAGGGACCAAATGTGTGACACTGGTAGATAAAACCAAAAATGAAGTGCATGTAGAGAGATAAATATAAGAAATTGCACTCTTCTGAACAACAATAAGCTTTCAAAAGATCTTGAAACTTCTGCAAAACGACTGGAATGGAATTTCAGTAATTTACTACCACTTGATTAAGTTGTCCAAAACACTCTTCTCCAAAACTCTCCCATAAGTACAGTCTCCTCACATCCTATATTTTACATCTGCTCCACTATACATGCTTGCAGTACGACAGACAAATCGCACTGCTGTCTCCAGTTCAAAGTTGCCAGACCATTGTAAGCTACAGGCTACATACACATTACCACAAGACTAATTTACTCCTAACTCCTTTCTTTCATTTGTATACACCAAATGTCAGCTCTCTAAAGAGACATCACTTTCTAGCCAGTGTGTGCCTCTGGTGTGGCCACTTACCAGCTGCTAGGAAATGCTGGAGCTCTGCTGTAATGGTCTCTTGCAGTGGTGGACTCCTGAGCTCCTCGAAATTGTATTTGTTCCAATACTGCTCAGTCCTGAACTTAATGGTCATGACTGCGTTGCTCTGGTAGGCAGGCCCTGATCCGCTCTCTTAGTTCAGTGTGGAAAGGTGGTCAATAAGATCTACAGCTGCTGCTGCAATCTGTATTTGCCCCAATACTGGTCAGCCCTGAACTTAATGGTCATGACTGCGTTGCTCTGGTAGGCAGGCCCTGAGCCGCTCTCTTAGTTCAGTGTGGAAAGGTGGTCAGTAAGATCTACAGCTGCTGCTGCAATCAACGGTGAGCTGAGTCTGTCACACACTGTTACTCATGCCTTTTAAAAACAGCGTCAGTAAAGTTTTCATTACTATACACAAGCCTGAGGCCCCCTCTGCCCTCCCAACTCGTGGAGGGCAGGTGAGGTATTTATCAGCGTGAGTCTGCCCGCCTATCTGTGGGGGCCAGAGCTGCTGAGGTGGGAGGGCTGCAGGAGCCAAACGTGCATACGTTTTGGAGTATTTTGAAGACTTGCCTCTTCTGCTCTGGTTTAAGAATAAAATTCCACTGGTTTGCGGTCTATCTCATTCCCTGCACCGGCATTTAGCGAACTTTACCTTTGCCTGAATGATCACATGCCTAAGATCATTCTTTTTTTTTTTAGAATTTTTTTAAATTAATTCCAGACATTGCGTAGGTTTTTCCAAATTAATTAACATAGCCATGAACAGCACATACACGTTGTGCTATTGTTGGCTAAGATTTACCAATCACTTGTGTACTGTTGAAGAAGATGTTTTGATCTCAGTTCTTCGACTGCCTCTCAGATGTGTGTATTCTATTTAATCTGCCAGGGGATTTCAAGCGAGGACTTTCTGGCTTTCATCATTTTCTGATTTAGATGTTGTAAACGGTGGTCAATAAGCATATACAAATTATGGAAAAGTATATAAAAGTAACTATTAATATACAGCAGATTAGAGCTAAGTATAGCTAAGTACACTGGTTAATAAATGGGTTATGCTCTAGATCATTAAAAGTGAAGAAAGTATTTTTAGGGCACCAAAAAACTTGGGTACCAAGGAGCAGGTAAAGCAGCAAGGACAGGTCAGAAAAAAGAAAAACATTTAAAACAGTAGGATTTTAGAGCTGCTCTTAAATTGCACTGCACACTCATTTTTTTCTAGGAAGGAGACAGTGCTACCATTTAATCCGAAGAAACCTAATGCTAGTCAGTATTTTGATATTTCAGCACTCCAGCAGATGGAGAGTAACATTCAATTGAAGAGAGGGCCAAGATTTGTGCTCTAGTCATGATCTTTACAATTGAATATTTGGATGGTTTGGTACAACGAAACCCCTAAGACCATTCTTAACCCATATTAAGAGTGACAGTGGTCAAACAACCATCTTTTGTACACTCACTCCATGCTGAAAGGCTTTAACAGCGATTTACACAATATGGCTTTTACAGACTTCCAAAATACTTCATATTTTGTGCTGCTTCACTCAAGCTTAACAACCTCCTCCACAGAGAAGCAGTGTTAGAAATGGGGGTCTCTAATTGGCAAGGGCTTGCACCTTTGTCTAAGTAGGGACCCTTCTTCCTAGTCAGGATAAGGGAGTTACACTCCTAAAATAACCTCTGCTCACCCCCTTGGTAGCTTGACACGAGCGGTCAGGCTTACATTAGAGGCAGTGAGTAAAGCATTTGCACATAACCGACAGTAATACAGTGTAAGCACCACAAAAAGGACACCACACCAATTTAGAAAATTAGCCACTATTTTTATATACAAGACCAACAAGCCTTTGCAATGCAATAGGTCTCGCATTAGGAAAGTTTGAGCTATTTGTATTGTAAATGACACATTTTGTATTTATGTGTTGGTTTTGAAAATAGCTAAATTAATATCTTTGTCATTTACAATACCAATAGTTTTAACTTTCGCAAATGTGACACTTGTAATGCAATATGTGTTGTATTTACGTGACTTAGATGTATTGATATTACAAATAACAATGTCTTTTATTTTTTTTATAATTAATACTTAAATAAAAGTTATTGTAATTTATAATGGCAATAGCTTAAACTTTTGTAAATAACTTTTGTGAAGATTATGTTCAGTGTATATTATTGTGAAAAAAATACAAGAACAGAAGGGTGTAGAGAGAGAGGGTTGTGTAGAGAGAGAGGGATGTTTAGAGAGAGAGAGAGGAGTGTAGAGAGGGGTGTAGAGAGAGGGGTGTAGAGAGAGGGGTGTGTAGAGAGAGAGGGGTGTGTAGAGAGAGAGGGTGTGTGTAGAGAGAGGGGTGTGTAGAGAGAGAGGGGTGTGTAGAGAGAGAGGGGTGTGTAGAGAGAGAGGGGTGTGTAGAGAGAGAGGGGTATGTAGAGAGAGAGGGGTGTGTAGAGAGAGAGGGGTGTGTAGAGAGAGAGGGGTGTGTAGAGAGAGAGGGGTGTAGAGAGAGAGGGGTGTAGAGAGAGGTGTATAGAGAGAGAGAGGTGTGTAGAAAGAGAGAGGGGTGTAGAGAGAGGGGTGTAGAGAGAGGGGTGTAGAGAGAGGGGTGTGTAGCGAGGGGGATGTTTAGAGAGAGGGGGATGTGTAGAGAGAGAGGTGCGTAGAGAGAGAAGGGGGTGTAGAGAGAGAGGGGGGTGTAGAGAGAGAGGGGGGTGTAGAGAGAGAGGGGTGTAGAGAGAGAGAGGGGTGTAGAGAGAGAGGGGGGTGTAGAGAGAGGGGGGGTGTAGAGAGAGGGGGGTGTAGAGAGAGAGGGGGGTGTAGAGAGAGAGAGGGGTGTAGAGAGAGGGGTGTGTAGAGAGAGAGAGAGGGGTGTAGAGAGAGAGGGGTGTGTAGAGAGGGGTGTAGAGAGAGAGAGGGGTGTGTAGAGAGAGGGTAGAGAGAGAGAGGGGTGTAGAGAGAGAGAGGGGTGTAGAGAGAGAGAGGGGTGTAGAGAGAGAGGGGGGTGTAGAGAGAGAGGGGGGTGTAGAGAGAGGGGGGGGTGTAGAGAGAGAGAGGGGTGTAGAGAGAGAGGGGTGTGTAGAGAGAGAGAGGGGGTGTAGAGAGAGGGGTGTAGAGAGAGAGGGGTGTGTAGAGAGGGGTGTAGAGAGAGAGGGGTGTGTAGAGAGAGAGAGAGGGGTGTAGAGAGAGAGAGGGGTGTAGAGAGAGAGGGGGGTGTAGAGAGAGATGGGGGTGTAGAGAGAGAGGGGGGTGTAGAGAGAGAGAGGGGTGTAGAGAGAGAGGGGTGTGTAGAGAGAGAGAGGGGTGTAGAGAGAGGGGTGTAGAGAGAGGGGTGTAGAGAGAGAGGGGTGTGTAGAGAGGGGTGTAGAGAGAGAGAGGGGTGTGTAGAGAGAGGGTAGAGAGAGAGAGAGGGGTGTAGAGAGAGAGAGAGGGGTGTAGAGAGAGAGAGGGGTGTAGAGAGAGAGAGGGGTGTAGAGAGAGAGAGGTGTAGAGAGAGGGGTGTAGAGAGAGAGGGGTGTAGAGAGAGGGGTGTAGAGAGAGGGATGTGTAGAGAGGGGTGTGTAGAGAGAGAGGTGGTATGTAGAGAGAGAGGGGGGTGTAGAGAGAGAGGGGGGTGTAGAGAGAGAGGGGGGTGTAGAGAGAGAGGGGGGTGTAGAGAGAGAGGGGGTGTAGAGAGATGGGGGTGTAGAGAGAGTGGGGGGTGTAGAGAGAGAGAGGTGTAGAGAGAGAGGGGTGTGTAGAGCGAGAGGGGTGTGTAGAGAGAGAGGGGTGTGTAGAGAGAGAGGGGTGTGTAGAGAGAGAGGGGTGTGTAGAGAGAGAGAGGGGTGTAGATAGACAGGGGTGTAGAGAGAGGGGTGTAGAGAGAGAGAGGGGTGTGCAAAGAGAGAGAGAGGGGTGTAGAGAGAGAGGGGTGTGTAGAGAGAGAGAGGGGTGTAGATAGACAGGGGTGTAGAGAGAGGGGTGTAGAGAGAGAGAGGGGTGTGCAAAGAGAGAGAGAGGGGTGTAGAGAGAGAGAGGGGTGTGTAGAGAGAGAGAGGGGTGTAGAGAGAGCGAGAGGGGTGTAGAGAAAGAGAGAGAGAGAGGGTTGTAGAGAGAGAGGGGTGTGGAGAGAGAGGGGTGTGTAGAGAGAGAGAGGGGTGTGTGTAGAGAGAGAGAGAGAGAGGGGTGTACAGAGAGAGAGAGAGAGAGAGTGGTGTAGAGAGAGAGAGGGGTGTGTAGAGAGAGAGAGGGGTGTAGAGAGAGCGAGAGGGGTGTAGAGAGAGCGAGAGGGGTGTAGAGAGAGAGAGAGAGAGGGTTGTAGAGAGAGAGGGGTGTGTAGAGAGAGAGAGGGGTGTAGAGAGAGAGAGAGAGAGGGTTGTAGAGAGAGAGGGGTGTGTAGAGAGAGAGAGGGGTGTGTGTAGAGAGAGAGAGAGAGAGAGGGGTGTACAGAGAGAGTTTTTTTTATTTAAATCACGTTTCCTTATTGCTATGATTTATTCTTGTGTTCTTGTGTCCTGCTGGTTCCCTGGTGTTATTCTTACAGATACAGTATATGGATTCCTTAACCATAAGTAGGTGCGCTGCTATAGGCTGGTACCACTGTGAGCTCTGCAGCACCCAACTAGTAGTCAAGCAAGTGCGGATGGGTCCGATAACTTAAGGATGTAGTTAGTCAAATTGAATCAACACACACAACCAACCACTTTACGTGCAGTGTAGCCTACAATGCCTGTTGCACTTGACGCAAGGCATTGTTAACAAGGAAGAAGTTGAGCACCCTCTCTTGACAGTATCTACAGAATATGTACATATTTCCCGACCCCAAGGAAAACTAGGCACTGATAGTAGGGGTGAATTATTAGCCACTTTGACAGAAGCACCTCGAAGCCCACTCACCAGTCTGTCGAAGTTGAGGAGGAACTTTTTGCTCAGCAGCTCCTGCCCAGGCTGCAGCCACCTGCATCTCATGCCGAGGGCAGAGTAGCAGCAGCCACGCCCCCATTGCACACCTTTGGGACTTTGGGATATCATCCTCACAAGTAGCACTGTGGGGAGCAATGAGAGCAGGCGCGTAAGACCACTTGAATTGAGCCTCAGAAATGGAGATACTTACTTAATCAGATAAAAAACAAGCCATGCCCTGTGGATGGGGTTGTACAATATGGCCGCCCTTTGCCCGCAGACTGCTCCCTACTTGCCGTCCAGCATTGATTGGCAGGTTTTCTGACGTCCAGCGATTGAACGTCTTAGAAGGTGCCTCCCCCGGACTACTTTAGGGGGAGACATGTCCTCGAGGCTCAGGGTGTTACATACCCCCCAGCAGCAGCTGGTCAGTGGGGAAGGAGCGGGCCGGGTGGACTTACATCCCCCGTCACACATACACATTCCGAATCTGTTTAATTCCTGGGTTTGGAAATATATTTGTGCCCTTCTTCCCCGCGCTTGTTTATTGTCCAGACTTAGCACAGCGGCTTTAACACATGCTGCACAGTGTTTGTAATATAAAGACAAGTCTTAATCCTTCGCGTTCTAGTGGTGCACGTTCTGTCTTTCTTCTTTGGGAAGTGGGTACAATAATTACTATTCTGTTGGGCAAATGAAACTATTCTTTGGATGCCAGGACACAACGTACTTTGTGCTTCGCCCGATTTACGTCACCATTGCGCTTTTTAGCAGATGTGAGCAACATATCTTTTTTTTATAGCGCTTCGTGCCAGAGTCTTCCCATTACAAGCACTCTAACAACCGATGCTAGCATTACCTGAGGCACTGGTACTCATGTAATTCTCGCAAGGACTAAGGGCTGAAACGAAGCTGTCACTGGCTGCGGGTGCAACAGGTCTCTGCAGCAAGCGCTTAGGCCCAGGAGCTATTTTACCGACGTGTGTGAAAGGCTTTGCCATTGGGTTCCTAAAGTTCGTAATTTCACCCGACTGACTACTGTGCTAAGAGAACAGATGTTGTCAGAAGGGAGTGGCGTTCATGTTGTTTTTTTTGCAGTTTTATATAGCGCGAGCTTGAACCGGAGGTAGTAAGCGCTTTACATGAACACCAGTTACCTACACCAGGACACATTCACTTTTATAGGCCCAAAATCACAGGATGAGCAGACGCCGAGACTCAAACATGGTTTCCCTATTTCCCAAGTCAGCCGCTCTAATCCACATGCGCTCTCGTGTCTGTTGAATAAATATCTCGTACAAAGACCCTTCTAAGGAGAGAACAATAGAAATGTTCCCGCGTCGGGTATGCAAATGCTCCAGCAGACAAGGGTAATTTGCATGAAGTGAAGTCTGAAACAAGTCGCCCCTCAGTACATTGATGGTGGCACAGACGTCAAACCGATCGAAATACAGAAATGGGGGCAAGATCCCAGGAGTGACAAACAGGGAGACCGGGGGCAGGAGGAACAAAAAGCCACGGACCCTGCGACTTCACCGCCACGGCTCGGGTGCAGTGCGACACACAGGAAGCCAGGTGGGACTGCCCGGGGCTGCCTGCTTGAGGGTGGGGCCACCAGCACAGACAGGAAGCGGAAGAGAGCCTACCCCGCACTCCTATGAAGAGAAGAGAGCAAGCGTGTGACCCAGCGGGGCTCCTGTGCTAAGGGAGAGCCCCGCCTGCTGCTGGGCCTGGGGAGAGAAGCGGAGGGGGCTCGAGGCACATTGCCGGTGCCTGCCGCCGCCGCCTGCCAACCCGTGCAGCCGCCACCACCGCAAGACGAGAGGAGTCCGATAGACCCAGTGAGTGAGTGAGGGGGGAGGGGGGGGGGGGGTGTGCGTGTGTGTGTGTGCGTGTGCGTGTGCGCGCTCGTGTGTGTATCTGTGTATGTGTTATCCACTTGCTGAAGAAATGTGGGGGGGGCGTTGGGCACATAGCAGCGTAAGAAAGTCACGAGCGCCCAGCAGCAAAAGCGCGCACACACGCGGAAATCTCAGACAGCCCAGCGCGTGCCCATCCCCTGTCTCACATTCCCAGGAAGTGAGTAACAAAAGATGCTTCGCTGGACGCAGTGCTTTGCACTGCTCACACCACCTCAACCTAAAAATGATAAGAATCCACAATACAGTACTTAAAAATCTACAGTTATCAAAATACACTTTAAAAACAGTTCCTTGATGTTGATAGCTCTGTCCGGGGCTATCATGGCAACGTGAGCAAACAAATTCAAACAGTTCAGGCAGGTCGCGGACCAGCTACAGTGTTGGGAAGACTCGCAAACAGTACCCGTTAGAGATGCAGGGCGCTGAGGTCCTTGAAGTTACTCGCGTTGCAAGTTGAGCTCCTTTCTGTTGGAATCAGGAGCGCTGGTGTTGGCAGGCATCGGTGCGGCGTGCGGTGCCCTCAAGTCGCGGTGTATGCAGCGGCTCGGTGACTGCGTCAGTTGGTGTAGTCGGTGAGACCAGGGTCACGGTGCGAGGTGAAGTCGGTGCTTGTCGCAGTGCTGGCAGGTCACGGTGCAAGCAGCGTCGTCGTCGTTGCTGAAGCGCTGTCGTCGGCTGACGAACGGCAGTCGATGGTGCCGGCATTGGTAGGCCAAGGCTGCGGTGCGGGATTAGGGTGGTGCGTTGTGAAACTTTACGAACGATGCCCTCGAACCTCGGTGCAAGCAGCAGTGTCGATTTCAGCGTGGGGCGTCGGGGAGGCCAAGGAGTCGTCGTGAAACAAGGCAGTGCGGAGTGCGGTGCCACAGGTCGCGGGTCGAGCAACGGCTCAGTGGCGGCGTCAGTGAGACCGGGGTCACAGTGCGGAAGTGCTCTCTGCGGTGACCAGGCTTCGGCGTGAAGTGAGGCGGTGCGGATTGCGGTGCCAAGGCTTTGGCGTGAAGTGAGGCGGTGCAGTGCCCACAGGTCGCGGTGCGAGCAGCTGCTCGGTGGCGGCATCAGCAGGCGGCGTCAGTGAGACCAGGGTCGCATTGCGGCGGTGCCCTCTGCTGTGCCTTCAGGACACGGAGTCGGCAGCGGCGTCGTAGACGTCGCCGAGTTGCTTTTCTTCTGTCGCAGCACAAAACACACAGTCCCCAGTGCTTAGGGCAGAAGAGGTGCTTAGGGCAGAAGAGCTTGAAGTCTTTGCTGTTCCTGAGACTCCTTGAACAGGGGGGCAAACTCTACCTCAAGCCCTTGGAGAAATTGACAAAAGTAGATTGCAGAAAGTTCAGTCCAGTCCTTTTACTGCCCAAGACAGAGGCAGCCACTACAGGCCAACACAGCAAAGCACACAGCAACGTGGTAGTCCCTCCTAACAGATACTCCAGCTCTGCTTCTTGGCAGTCTTCTTGATCCAAAAGAGTTCTAAAGTCCAAGGGTCTGGGGCCCAGTATTTGTATCCAAAAATCCTTTGATCCTCTAGGCAGAGGGTGTCTGTGCCCAGCGAGAACCAGTTCTGCCTTCTCTGGTGTGATTTCCCGGCAGGGGGTGGAGACGGCATTGTTAGAGGCAGACCAGGCCCTTTGAGGTGCAAGGAACTCTCCTCCCTCTTCCCCCATCGCAGCCCAGGTCTATTCAGCCCTGTCCTGACCTACCTAGACTATCGGGAGCCACACTTGCTTCCTAGCCATCTGTTCTTCAAAACCCAGACAGCAATCCACATTCCAGCAGAGGCACATAGGATGACTGAGCAAGAAAATACCTACTTCCTAAAAGTGGTATTTTCAAACACAGAATGTAAAAATCACCTTTACTAAAAGATGCATCGTTAGAGCCAGAGTTCAGGCCTGCACATTTTTATTTTCCTACCTAGTTCCCAGGGTCAGTTATGTTTATAAGATGTTATAAACAAACTTCCAATTCTCTCCTATGGGGAACAGGTAGCCTTGCAATAGTGAAAAAACCCGAAATGGGCTGTAATTCACTATCAGGACATGCCACAAACACCAGGGCATGTCCCACCTTTCACATACACTGCACCCTGCCCACTGGGGTACTTTGGGCCTACCTTTGGGGTGCCTGACATGTAAGATAAGGGAAGGTTAGGGACTGGCCAGTGTGTGCACGGGCCAAGTCGACATGACAGTTACAAACAGCGTGCAGACTCTGCAATGGCAGGTTTGAGATAACTTTTCCGGGCTACTCACGTGGGTGGCACAATCCGTGCTGCAGGCCCACGCGTAGCATTTGATTCCCAGGCCATGGCACACTCAGTGCACTTTAATACGGGCTGACACGAAAACCAAACAGCCAATCACAGAAACACCAATCCATAACCTACTTTACCACAGGAGCACTTGCACTTTACCACTGATCAGCAGTGCGAAAAGTGCGCAGAAACACTACGCCTGCAAAAATAGAGTAAAAACTGGGAGGGCAGAAAGCTAAAACTCAGGAGAAACACGCCAAAAGATGCCAAGTCTAACACATGTCCCCTCCAGCTGAAAGTAGGGAGAACTACCCAACCTCCTGGGAGTTCTCTTCACTAAGGCGGAAGAACCTGGACAGACCATCTGCATTGGCGTGTTCTGTGCCAGGACGGTGTTCCACCGAAAACTCTTTTCCCAGTAGGGAGATGGACCACCTCAGCAGTTTCGGATTCTCACCCCTCATTTGCATTAACCACCTGAGGGGCCTGTTGTCTGTCTGAACCCGGAAGTGAGTCCCAAACAGGTAGGACCTCCGCTTCTTCAGTGCCCAGACCACAACGAAAGCTTGCTTTTGTATGGCACTCCACCTCTGTTCCCTGGGGAGTAGTCTCCTGCTAAGGAATACTACAGGCTGGTCTAGGCCCTCTTTGTTCAGCTGTGAGAGTACCGCTCCCACACCATGCTCTGAAATGTCAGTCTGCACAACGAATTCCTTGGAGAAGTCGGGTGCCTTGAGCACGGGTGCCGTGCACATGGCGGCCTTCAGGGCATCAAAAGCCTTCTGGCAGGACTCAGTACAGATCACTTTCTTCGTCTGCTTCCTGGAAGTCAGCTTGGTGAAGGGGGCAACACTAGTGCCATAACCCTTAACGAATGTCCGGTGAGTCCTAAAAAGGCCCTCACCTCTGTCTGGGTCTTGGGGGGCTCCCAGGCCAGAATGGTGTCAATCTTGGGTTGTAGGGGCGCCAAATGGCCGCTCTCTACCTGGTGTCCCAAGTACACCACAGAACCCTGCCCGATCTGGTACTTACTGGCCTTGATCATGAGGCCTGGCCTCTGCAGTGCCTTCAACTCTTCACCGAGGTGCTGCAAGTGTTCTTCCCACCAGGACTGAACACTTCAATGTCATCCAGGCAGCGCTGAAATCCTCCAGCCCAGCCAACACCTGGTTGACCAACCTCTGAAAGGTGATAGGGGCATTCTTTAACCCAAAGGGCATCACCTGGAACTGGTAATGTCCTTCTGGGGTTGAAAATGCTGACCTCTAATTGGACCCATCGGTTAAGGCAATTTGCCAGTACCCAGACGTTAAATCAAATGTGCTGAGGAACTTGGCAGCTCCCAACCGATCAATGAGCTCATCAGCTCTGGGGATAGGGTTGCGTCAGTCCTGGTGACGGCATTGAGCCCACGGTAGGCCACACAAAACCCCAGTTCTGGAGTGGCCCTGGGTGCAGCAGCCTTTGGGGCCAAGACCACTGTGCTGGCCCACAGACTGCTGGACTGCTCTACCACCCCTAACGCCAAGATCTCAGAAACCTCCTCCTTGATGCTGGCCTTGACCCACTGTGAAGCCCCCCTGTGAAGCACTAATTTTACAGGTTGGCTGACCAGCCAACCTGTAAAATTAGTGCTTCACAGGGGGGCT
The DNA here is from genome assembly GCF_964261635.1 of Lissotriton helveticus. Classification (NCBI taxonomy): domain Eukaryota; kingdom Metazoa; phylum Chordata; class Amphibia; order Caudata; family Salamandridae; genus Lissotriton; species Lissotriton helveticus. The sequence continues at coordinate 49,188,854 of NC_136069.1, forward strand.
GTCACCAGTGTCCACGTCATGGGCACACCAGTGAGTAACACCTGAGATCAGGGAGAATAGCGGTGCAAACTGTCCCAGCAACAGTGACAGTCGCTCTGCTGCTCAGCAGTCAGTGTCGGGGAGAGGATCACACCTCCCACTCACCCGTCAGCTTCCTTGGCGGGCAGGAGGTCGGGGAGAGGCTCACTCTCCTCTTCCGCCCCGTCATCTGTCGCTGAGAGCATGCTCACTTCAGACCTCTCGAAGTGGGGTTGAGGCGGTTCACGTGGAGGACCCGCAAAGGGTTCCTGGGAGCCTGCAAATCCACTAGGTAGGTGACCTCACTTTTGCGCTCCACCACCTCAAACGACTCAGTCCACTTGTCCTGTAAGGCACAAGGTTCCACTAGGGCCATGACACACTTTTTGTCCAGGTTAAAACTTGATCAGAGTGGCATTCTGGTCATACCACTTCTTCATTTCTTCCTGGCTGGCCTCGAGGTTCGCCTTACCGAGTTTCCTGAGCGGGCATTTTAGTTCCGGCAGGCCAGCATGTCACTAAACACATCCTGGGGAGTTTTCCTGGGAGCTGCCTCACAGCCTTTCTTTGCCAAACTCAAAGGTCCTCTCACAGGGTGACCATACAGAAGCTCAAGGGGACTGAACCCAAGAGACTTCTGGGGTACCTCCCTGTAGGCAAAGAGAAGGCACAGCAAGAGGACGTCCCACTTACGCCTCATGGGTTCTGTTAGACCCGTAATCATGCCCTTCAAGGTCTGGTTGAGACTTTCTACCAGACCGTTAACATGTGGGCGGTAAGGGCTGGTGAACTTGTAAGTGACATCACACTCCTTCCACAGGGATGTCATATACTTCAATATGAAATTGCTCCTCCTGTCGGGAACCACCTCTCGGGGGAACCCCCGCGGGAAAAGATCCACATTAACGCCCGGCCCAACACTGATGCCGTCGTTGTCCTGAGATGGATTGCCTCCGGGTACTGGATGGCATGGTCCACCAAGACCAGGATGTACTTGTTGCCCAGGGCTGTCTTGGGATCCAGTGGCCCCACAATGTCCATCCCTACACTTTCAAAGGGATCCCAACAACGGGGAACGGTTGGAGAGGAGCTTTGACCTTCCTTCCACTCCTACCACTTGCCTGGCAAGTTTGGTAAGACCGGCAATGTACATCTGACTGCCTTCGCATTTGGGGCCAGAAGAAGTGGGTGACAAGCCGGTCAATGGTCTTGTCCTGCCTCAAATATCCTGTCAAAGGCACGTCATGAGTCAGACCCAGTAGGAAGGTCCTGAAGCGCTGGGGTACCACCAGCACACGGACTGACCCAGGCTCAGCTGCCTTAGGCTAGCTATACAGGAGATCATTCTCTCAGTAGATCCTATGTGATCCGGACTGATCACCAGTCGTCTGGGCTGCGGTCTGCTGCCGCAGACTCTCCAGAGAAGGGCACTCTTTCTGCTCCCGGCAGAACTCCTCGCTGGTGGGACCCCCTTCTTGCTGCCAATGGGTCAGCTCAGAGATGTCCCCCAGTTCGGCTACCTGTTCCCCTGCAGGTACCGGGGCGTCCCCCTCAAGGTCTGCCTCTTCCCGGGCCGTGGGAACTTCGGGGGCCGGTTTCCCGCGCCCCTTGCCCTTTCTCTTGGCAGGGACCTGGGCCACTGTTTCATGCTCCGGGTCCCTCTGATCACCCTCTCTGGCCGCCGTGGACCGAGTGGACACGCATGCCCACTCTGGCAACCCAAGCATCTCTAAGTAGGACCTGAGCTCAACATCCTTCCACAAGGACTGCTCCAGTTCATTACCAAGCAGACAATCTACAGGCATGGAAGGGCTCAAAAATACCCTAAAGGGACCTGCGACCCCCCCCCACTTGAAGGGAACCTGCGCCACCAAACACTGGCGCTCAGAATTGTTGACTGCAATTACTTGGTGGAATGCCCCAAGAACAACCTGCTCCTCAGGGACCAGGTGACACCAGACTGAAGTCACACTGGCTCTAGTGTCCTTGAGAGCCTTTACCCTTCTTCCATTGATGGTCACCCAGGTGCTGTATTTCTTTGTGTTAGGGGGCACCTGAGTACCTGGGACCATCTCACTGTCCCCTAGTGAGACGACGGTCATTTCTGCGGGGTCCCCACCTTCCTGTGGGTATTCTTCCTACTCCCCAAGCGCCACACTAGCCAACACCTTGGACTACCCACCAGTGGGTGGCTGTGCCCCCCTGTAACACCTGGGGAGCCCCTTCATGTGCCTCACCAGGTCACATGCAAAACATTTGCGGGGGCCGGTCTCAGCAGGCTTTCCTGACGAGACCCCTTGTTTCTTATCTCCAGGGGGATGGGAACCCTTACGCTGGGTGTTACCTTTGGGCCCTTTAGAGAATTCCTATGCTTTATCCTTGTCCCCCCCACTTTTTTATTGGGTACCCTGCCCACCTTTGGCTGAGTATCCCTCAAACACTTTCTTGCGGACCCTGGTACTCAACCAGCGGTCCGCCTCCATAGCAAGCTTTCTAGGGTAAGTCAGCTTACTATCAACTAGGTGCTGGTGCAGATCTGCAAACCATAGATTGGACAAGTGCTCCCATGCAATCAAATTGTAGAGCCCCTGATAATCTGTCACATTACTGCTTCCCAGCCATCCAGTGACCGGCAGAACACATCCACACATTCCAACCAAGTGTTTGCATCAGACTTCTTACTGGCCCTGAACTTATCCCTGTACTTTTCAGGAGCAATACCATACTTAGTGAGGAGGGTGTCCTTCATGGCTGGATAGGGGAGGTGATACCCCTTACCCAAACCTCGCTTCTTCAGGGAAGAGAGGCCACAATCCTACTCCCCATTTCTCCTCAGGCACCCCATTCATGTGGATTGCTGCCTCGTACCCCTGAAACCACCTTTGTATGTCATCCCCCTTCTTGAATTCCTTGCCCACATTCTAAGGGATGTGCACGAATCTGTCTGCCTCACCAGTTGCATCAAGTATAAGGGAGGGGGCACACCCAAAAGAAAATGAGCAAACAACTAGTCAGCATGGCCGGGAAAGAATGGATTGGTCTTGGGTTCCCTTGGTTCTGGGCAATAAGGACACCTAACCCTGAGCAAAAATCTTCCATGTCATCCTGCACGAGAAAGGACACGCAGTGTGTTAAAAAACGAACAAGTCTCTCACTTTGTTCATGGAATGTACATGGCTTCCAAGAAATGGAGCTGGACCATGACACACAAGCCTTTTCCATCAATATGATGTAATCTTGATTCAGGAGTCATGGAAACTATCACCCACAGTAATATCAGGATTTAAGGACCACCATATCCTGGCAGAAAGACTCTCAAACTTCGGGCATCCTCGGGGGGGGGGGTTTATCAACCTACATAGCCCAAAAATACAACTGGGAAGCGGAAGTACTGGACGTGGGATTTAATTGGGTACAAGTGATTAAAATCTCTGAAACTCTGACAGTCGGGCCCGAACAGTGGCAAATTTTAATTATCAACGTTTATATCCACCCAGACAGGAAGCTACATCAAGAAAAACATGCAAGTTTAACTTCACCGATAAAATTGATGCAAAGAACATACTCAGGATGTCCACTGTTCATTTCTGGGGATTTCAACTGCGACCTAATTGGCAAAAAGGGGACAAAAGGAAACGCACCATTGTCCAGTGGCGGACCAAGGCTAGCAACCAACCTCAAAGAACTAGGTCTGACGATTTTGAACGGAAACACAAGGGGTGACATGCCGGCGGGGATTACATACCTGAGTGGAAGAGTCACCTCCACAATTGATTACACCATAGTAAGCGAAGAGCTAATCTCAGGCATTGAGGTATTTCAAATCGCTCAATGGCCAGAAAGTGATAATTTCCCCCAAATAACTAGTTTGAACACCGTGCCCACCCTGGCACAGAATATGCCCAGTCTATTACTCCATGCTTCGAAATTCAACTTAAAGAAATTAAAATGGCGAGGAGAAGGGTTGGAAAAAATTCAGTCTGTCGCAAAAGCTCAAATACTCAACTTGGGGTCCAAAAAAGACGAAAACCTTGTAAGAAATTGGGAGCAACTGATTTCGGACTTGCTTCACAAGTTTCCAGCAACATCAGGGAAACAGAGTAAGTTTATTTTCTAGAAGGAGCCTTGGTTTGACAAGGAATTAAGAACAAAAAAAAGAAGGGTAGCCAAAGAGGTCCGAGCACTAGCCCGTCAAAATAAACTGGGGTTACAAACAAACAAGGGAAACCTGATTGAAGCCAGAAGCTCTTACAGAAAGTGCAGCAAAGTCCTTCCACAAGGAAATGTTGTGGTATAAACTCCTAAGTGCAGGAAAACAACCTAACAGTTGGGACTTTTGGGGCATAATAAATGATCTAAATAAAGGATCAAAACTGCATCACGAAGCAGGAGTGGGAGCTGATTCTTGACCCTGCACGTACAAACCCTATATTGCACATCAGCCGTAGGCATCACAAACGATTCTAGGGCAACAAATACAAATGAGGAAGAATCAATTGGAGAGAATAACATAGATACCAAAGGCTTAGAGACAGAGGAGGTTTTAAAAGAGGCATTCGAAATCCCGGTATTAACCAACAGAGGGGAACTGTGTAAAATAATATCAAGACTAAAGGCAGAAGGTGCAGCTGGCCCGAACGGGCTGCCAAACGCCATCTTCAAATATGATCCGGCCTTCTGGGCAGAAACTCTAACGTCACTTTTCAATCATATTTATAAAGAAGACCAGGTCCCGTCATCCTGGAAGGGCAGTGTTATTCACCCAATTTTTAAACATGGTGACCACTGCAATCCCACAAACTACAGGCTTATATCTTTAATAGATGTGGAGGCAAAGCTCTACGCCTCTTGCATCCTTTTAAACCTGCAAGATTGGATTGAAGAAACAAACAGAATCCCCCGGATGCAAACAGACTTCAGGCGGAAGATGGGAATGTAGGAGAGTAGGGTCTGCAATCCTATGATCACCCAGATTTTTGCTTTTTGCTTCACTGGTTTACGACTTTCCCTGGCTGTGGGCCTGCTAATCAGACCCACAGCCTAGCTGTTCTCTCTAATCCAAATTGTACCCAGGTACTGAATTGGCACTGGGCCCTCTCAAGTCCCTGTACCCAGGGCTGAGGTGCACCCAGAAGTCTCCCAGGGGCTGCAGCATGCATTATGCCACCCCTGGGCTGGCTAACTAAATCAGACACAACTGGCTGCTTGACAGCTGGGGCAGAGTGGTGTACCCACCCTCTGCTGTAGATATAGTATTCCTATATCTAAACCTAAATGGACACACAGATCTCCTATCAGTCACTCCTATGGCAGGCCTTAACAATCCTGAAGGCAGAGTGCTTGGAATCGTGTGAGATAGTGCTCTGGCATGAGCTGAGCCTGTCTGCGGCTTTCGGGATCCATCCCTTAGCCGTTTCCATGATATCGCATACCATATACTCTTAAGTGCATTATAATCCTCGTGGTTATATGCCAACTCTGGTATCGCTTTATCAAAACATGTCGAGTAAGGTGTCATACGAATTGGAATACTAACCCCTCGCCAATTCTGGCGACGGGGTTAGCATTCCACCCTTCTAGAGGGACACGACATGTATGTAACCTGTAACCCCGGTTAAAGTCAGACATAGCCTTAGCTCCACAAAATGGATGCTGCCACCGAGACACAAGTCTGCCCTCCTGCTGCTGGGAGTCCTCCCAGAGCAGGAGGCAAGGACAAAGGGTTTCCTGTCAGGGGCGGTGCCAGCACCCTCCCAGACAGGATTTTGTGTATCCTAGGTAGGCAGGGCTTTAGAGGAAGGTGACTGCAAGTGGCACCCCGGTGCTCACTGTGCATAGGCCGGCTGAAACCAGTTCCAGGGGCACTCCAGCCCCTGGCCTGGGGAAAGCCCGCCAAAGGAGAGGGGTGTAACCACCCCCCTCCTAGTCCCACCCATAGGGCAGGACTTAGTCGCGTGCCAGCCCCCTTTTTCAGGATAAAGGTAGGAACTGGCCCCCTTCCAAATCAGATCATCTTTGAATCCTGAAACTACTTTCTGCAAGAAGGAACTCAAGACTCTTCTCAAGATTTCTCCCTTGTGACTAAGGAGTAGTCACCCTGCAGCAGCAGGCACCAACCAAGCATCGCGGTTTGTTGCCAGTCTCTCCTTCGGATCAAGACTGCTCCAGCACGACGAGAACCGGCTTCCCTGGCACCTCTGACCTCAACCTGCATCATCAGCCCAGCTGTGATCCGTGGGTGTGACGAGACCTCGAGGGACCGGCCATCTTCAGAACTGCACGACGCTTGTCCAGCACGACGCCTGAGTGACCCTCGACTGAGTGCCTTGGGGTAAGAGAAGCCCCAACCCTGAGCAGCTCCAGCACCGAAGTTCAGCCCCCCTGCATCCACGAGATCGGCGTGGGGCCCTTCTGCTCTTTGCTGCTCACCGCGTTGTCCAGGTCGCTTGCCCGTTGGCTAGTGGCCCTCTCACGACGCTCCACGACGACAACTACTGCTGGTCTGGTTGCTCCAGACTAGCCCTTGCTCCCCTCCAAAAGAGGAGCACCCTGGACCCTCCTGGTCCACTCAAGACGCCATTTTAGGTCCACCGCGTGGGCCTTGCATTTGCCAAGACTTGTTGCCCAATCCTGGGTCCAGCGACGTCGACAGCAAGAACCTTCGTGGGACAGCTCGCACCTCCATCCTGGTCGCCGACAACGCCTCCTGGTCCGAGAGACTGCAGAGCCCTGGCAGCGCCCACTCACCTGACTGCGGTGACTTCGCCCGGTGCCATCCTGGTGCCCACTTAATCACTGGCTAGTGATTCAGAACTTGGTCCCCTCTGCTTTCAGGTCTTCTTCTTCCCTGATCCAGGCTTGGATCACTCCGAACTTTCTTCACTGGCCGCCTGCCAGCAACTCTTTCTTCAGGCTCCTGGATCTTCAACGAGGGTTTCCGACGCAACTTCAACCCTATGCAGCCGCAGCCCCTGGGCTAGGTAACCTGAGTACTCCGGTGCTCCAGCATAGTCCAACACCCTAAGTGTTCGGATCCACTCCCGTTTTTGATCCACCTAGTCGGGTTCGCCCGAGAACAGTAACTTTGCAACTGCTAGCCTCCATAGACTTTTTCCCGCCTTACGCGTGAGAGTTCCCACTCTGCACACGACGTCCACAGGCCTCCTGCATCTAATCCCAGTGTTTAGAATTGTAGGCCTAGCGATTCCTAAGTCTAGAAAAGTATTACTTACCTGCTAGCAAGTTCGCATTCCACTTACTGTGTATATGGTTTTTCGTGCCCCTAGGGCATTTGTGTAAATTGTGCGACTTAAAGTATTTTCTTAAGAGTTTTGTATTGTGCTTAGCTCCCTGACTCATAAAGAGTTCAGGGTAGTCTTGTTATAAATAAATATCTGTTTATTTTCATAACAACTTGTGTGGTGTCCTTTCACTTGGTGTTCAAGGGGTAATGTGATGGTAAAACAGCTGGCTTAACACGCCCTCTAGAGTCTTAGCCTTAGACTGCTCGTATCCATGCTACTAGGATAGCTGGACTATAAGGTTGACTTACAACCAATCATCAATAAGGGTTGTTTGGACTGATACAAAGTGCTCACTAGAATAGTGAACATTATATATCAGGCCAACTTCTCACATAGGTGAGCAGCGGTTGGGATTTGAGCTTGCTGTTGTTTTACCACACATATCCTAAGAATATCTTGTGAAAGATCACATAAGTACTAAAGGTACATATAACTTAGCTTAGAATACTCTGAGTTCTACTGAACCAGCTGTTGTAGCTCCTAGGGCCTAGCACACCCTAAACTACAACTCTAGCAAGGGATCAGTAGGTAAACATATAGTGTAGGTAAGTGCACCACTTACACCTCACTAGAAAAGCATGTCTACCCATGGAGAGTCTTCAGAGACTCCCCTTGTGGTTATTGACCCTCCACAGGTCAGCTCAAGATATGCAGCTCTCAATTTCCAGGAGTTGAGACACTTGTGTACCTCCAGGAAATTGAAACAGGGGTCTAACCCCACCACTCCCTTTCTGTTAGGTCTCTTAGAGACTTATGATGCTAGGAAAGCATCTCAGGGAGATGGGAATATGCCAGCCTTAGAAGGGCACCTTGGTGATCCAGACCTCCACAACACTGTAAATGCAGTTGAGGAGGAGGATCCTGAGGAACTCTCTGGGGATGAGGTAGACAAAGGTCTTGAGGTAGTCAGAAGGCTAACTAGGGCCAACATAGACTTGCTTGGGCTAGGATCTGGGGGACCCCCAGTACTGACCCTAAGTAGGCCTAACCTTGGAGTTAGGAGAGATAGATCTCTTTCTAGGGACTCCAATAGATCTCTGCACTCTAATGCCTCTTCTCAGAGGAGAAGGAACTCTCCCCAGAGGAGATTGACTTCCCCTCAGAGAATGGAGCATGAAGCTAGGATGAGGCAGGCTACTCTGAGGATTGAAAGGGAAGAACTTGCCCTGGCCAAAGAGAAGCTTGCCTTTGCAAGAGAGCAGCAGATGAGTGGGTTAGCTCCCACTGGTGGCAGCAATCTCCCAAGAGATAGAGAGAAGGGTTTAGACACTAAACACCTGACAAAAATAGTGCCCCCCTTTAAGCAAGGGGATGACATCCAGAAATGGATGGCTGCTTTGGAGAGGGCCTGCACTGTGCAGGGCATTCCCCAAAGTCAGTGGGCAGCTATACTGTGGCTCTCCTTTGATGGCAAAGGTAGAGATAAGCTCCTCACTACAAGAGTGGAGGATGCTAACAATTACCAGGTCCTGAAGAGTACACTGGTTGATGGGTTTGGTTTAACCACTGAGCAGTACAGGTTGCTGTTCAGAGACACCCAGAAAACTCAGTCTCAGGACTGGTCTGACTTTGTGGATAGTGCCACTAAGGCTTTGGAGGGCTGGTTGCTGGGTAGCAAGGTTACTGATTACACAGTATTGTATAATCTGATGATGAGAGAACACATTTTAAATAACTGTCAGAACCAGTTGTTGCACCAGCACCTTGTTGATTCAGATCTGACCTCTCCCCAAGAATTGGGAAAGAAGGCAGACAAATGGGTCAGAACAAGGATCAAGCAGAACCAGAACCAGGGTGGTCAGAAGAAAGCAGACCAGAAGGGTAACACTAAGAGTGAACAAAATGACCAGAAGTCTTCAACAGGTCCCCAACAAACCAAAGAGGGTGGGGGTCAGGCTTCACAGCAGAAAAAGAAGACTCAAGAAGGCCAGTCAAAAAGGTGGTGCCAGTACTGTAAAAGTAAGTCTCACTGGTTTAGTGAGTGCACCAAAAGAGGAGGGCAAACCTCTACCACTACAGCCCCTAAAGCAACTGCACCCCCTAGTACAGTCAGTAGTGGTAGTGCACCTCCCAAGGGATTAGTTGGGTTAACCTTGGGAACTGAGGAGTCTGACAACTTAGTTGGCACACTCACTCAGGCTGTCCTTGTCTGTACAGGGGATATGGATATGTCCCCTGATGTAAGTCCCAAAACATTGGGCAAATACAGGCAGACACCTTTAATAAATGGCAAAATGGCTCAGGGCTATAGGGACACTTGTGCCAGTGTCACCATGGTGACACCTAACTTTGTGGACCCTGGACAGATCATGCCAGGTACAGATTTCCTGGTGACCAATGCCAGCAACGTCACTACCAGTCATAGTATGGCGATTGTTGCTTTCTCCTGGGGAGGGGTAAGTGGCCAAAAGAAAGTTGTAGTCAGTTCAGACCTCCCAGTTGATTGTTTGTTGGGCAATGATTTGGAGTCATCACTATGGTCAGAAGTGGAGCAGAGGACTCACATGGAAATGTTAGGCTTGCCAGCACATGTGCTTGCTGTGACTAGGTCACAGGCCAGAAGATGCCCCACTGAACAGGTGCTGGATCCTGAAAGAATGGACCAGACACCTTCCAAGAAGAAGAGCAGTAGGGTTAAGGCTTTGCCTTCCCCCTTGCCCCAGGTTGAGGATCAAGTCTCTGAGGAGGCTGATCTGAGAGAGCTGAGGGAAACTGAGCCTAAAGAGCTTGAACTTGATCAAGTTGAGTTTCTGGGCTCAGGGGGACCCTCCAGAGAAGACCTGGGGAAGGCACAGTTAGACTGCCCTTCCCTTGAACCCCTCAGACAGCAGGCTGCTGCTGAGGCTGCAGGGAATGCCACAGGTGCCCACAGGGTATACTGGGAAGATGGACTCCTGTACTCTGAGTCAAGAGACCCCAAGCCTGGTGCAACCAGGAGGCTGGTCATCCCCTTGTCTCTGAGAGGTTTCCTTCTCACCTTGGCCCATGAGATTCCCCTTGCAGGTCATTTAGGTCAGACAAAGACGTGGGACAGGCTTGTCTCACACTTTCACTGGCCCCACATGAATGAGAATACCAAGGAGTTTTGTCGCTCCTGTGTCACTTGCCAAGCCAGTGGTAAGTCAGGTGGCACAACAAAGGCCCCCCTCATACCACTACCTGTGGTGGGGGTTCCCTTTTAAAGAGTGGGGATTGACATTGTTGGTCCAATGGAACCCCAGACGGCATCAGGGCACAAGTTTATACTGGTGGTGGTGGACCATGCCACCAGGTATCCTGAGGCTATTCCACTTAGGACCACTACAGCACCTGTAGTGGCAAGAACCCTAGTTGGAGTGTTCTCCAGAGTGGGCTTCCCTAAGGAGGTTGTTTCTGACAGAGGTGCAAACTTCATGTCAGGGTATCTGACTGCAATGTGGAAGGAGTGTGGTGTGAACTACAAGTTCACCACACCCTATCACCCACAATGCAATGGGCTTGTTGAGAGATTCAACAGGACCCTCAAAGGGATGATTCATGGACTACCTGAAACTCTTAGGAGAAGATGGGATGTCCTGATCCCCTGCCTCTGGTTTGCTTACAGAGAGGTCCCACAGAAGGGGGTTGGCTACAGCCCTTTTGAACTTCTGTATGGGCATCCTGTAAGGGGACCCCTGTGTTTGGTGAAGGAAGGATGGGAGAGACCTCTCAAAAAGCCTGCAACCAACATAGTGGACTATGTACTTGGCCTCCGCTCCAGGATGGCTGAATACATGTAGAAGGCATCTAAAAACCTAGAGGCCAGCCAAGAACTCCAAAAAGCTTGGCATGACCAAAAGGCTGTCCTGACTGTATACCAGCCTGGACAGAAGGTGTGGGTACTGGAGCCAGTGGCCCCAGCAGCCCTCAAAGACAAATGGTCTGGGCCCCACACCATCATTGAGCAAAAGGGAGAGGTCACCTACCTGGTGGACCTTGGAACCCCCAGGAGCCCCCTCAGGGTGCTCCATGTGAACAGGCTCAAGGCATATGTCGACAGGAAGGACATGAGCTTGCTCATGGCCACAGATGAGGGACAGGAGGAAGAGAGTGACCCTCTCCCAGACCTGCTCACTCAGAATCCTGATGATGGATCAGTAGATGGTGTTGTCTTTTGTGGCAGCCTCTCTGAACATCAGCAACAGGATTGCAGGCAAGTTCTGCAATCCTTCAGACATATGTTCTCTCTGACACCCAGCCAAACTGATTGGTGTACCCATGAGGTTGACACTGGAGACAGTCTGCCTGTCAAGAGTAAAATCTACAGACAGCCTGATCATGTCAGAGACTGCATCAAAACAGAAGTGCAGAAAATGTTGGAGTTGGGAGTCATTGAGCCCTCAGATAGCCCTTGGGCTAGCCCAGTAGTTCTAGTGCCAAAGCCTCACACCCAGGGTGGTAAGAGAGAGATGAGGTTTTGCGTAGACTACAGAGGCCTCAATGCAGTCACTAAGACTGATGCCCACCCAATACCAAGGGCAGATGAACTTATAGATAGATTGGCTTCTGCCAACTACTTAAGCACATTTGACCTGACAGCTGGGTACTGGCAAATCAGGTTAGCTGAGGAAGCCAGGCCCAAGACAGCATTTTCTACCCCTGGTGGTCATTATCAGTTTGTGGTAATGCCCTTTGGGTTGAAGAATGCCCCTGCCACCTTCCAAAGGTTGGTGAATCAAGTTCTCACTGGGATGGATGACTTCTGTGCAGCATATCTGGACGATATTGCTGTCTTTAGCTCCACCTGGGAGGATCACCTGGTCCACCTGAGGAAAGTGTTAGAGGCCCTGCAAAAGGCAGGCCTCACTATCAAGGCCACGAAGTGCCAGATAGGGCAGACACAGGTTGTATACCTGGGCCACCTTGTAGGTGGAGGCCAGGTTCAGCCATTGGAGAGTAAGATACAGGCCATCAAGGACTGGGCTCCTCCAATCACCCAGACTCAGGTTCGAGCTTTCTTGGGCCTGACTGGGTACTATAGGAAATTTGTCAGAAATTATGGGTCCATAGTGACCCCCCTTAATGACCTGACAAGCAAGAAGATGCCAAAGAAAGTTCAGTGGACAGAAAGCTGTCAGAAAGCATTCAATGACCTAAAGCAGGCCATGTGCACAGCACCTATCCTAAAGAGTCCAGACTTCTCCAAACCATTCATTGTCCAAACAGATGCTTCTGAGTTGGGTGTGGGAGCTGTTCTATCTCAGCTGAATTTTGATGGCAACGACCAGCCAATTGCTTTCATTAGCAGAAGGCTGACCCCCAGAGAGAAAAATTGGTCAGCTATTGAGAGGGAGGCCTTTGCTGTGGTATGGGCCCTGAATAAGTTGAGGTCCTACTTGTTTGGAACTCACTTCACAGTTCAGACCGACCATAAGCCCCTCTTATGGCTAAGTCAGATGAAGGGTGAAAACCCCAAACTACTTAGGTGGTCCATTTCCCTACAGGGGATGGATTTTACAGTGGAGCACAGACCTGGTACTGATCATGGCAATGCTGATGGGCTCTCCAGGTATTTCCACTTAGAGCAAGAAGACTCACCTGGTCAAGGTTAGTTTATTGTCCCAAAGTTTGGGGGGGGGGGTCATGTAGGAGAGTAGGGTCTGCAATCCTATGATCACCCAGATTTTTGCTTTTTGCTTCACTGGTTTACGACTTTCCCTGGCTGTGGGCCTGCCAATCAGACCCACAGCCTAGCTGTTCTCTCTAATCCAAATTGTACCCAGGTACTGAATTGGCCCTGGGCCCTCTCAAGTCCCTGTACCCAGGGCTGAGGTGCACCCAGACGTCTCCCAGGGGCTGCAGCATGCATTATGCCACCCCTGGGCTGGCTAACTAAATCAGACACAATTGGATGCTTGACAGCTGGGGCAGAGTGGTGTACCCACCCTCTGCTGTAGATATAGTATTCCTATATCTAAACCTAAATGGACACACAGATCTCCTATCAGTCACTCCTATGGCAGGCCTTAACAATCCTGAAGGCAGAGTGCTTGGAATCGTGTGAGATAGTGCTCTGGCATGAGCTGAGCCTGTCTGCGGCTTTCGGGATCCATCCCTTAGCCATTTCCATGATATCGCATACCATATACTCTTAAGTGCATTATAATCCTCGCGGTTATATGCCAACTCTGGTATCGCTTTATCAAAACATGTCGAGTAAGGTGTCATACGAATTGGAATACTAACCCCTCGCCAATTCTGGCGACGGGGTTAGCATTCCACCCTTCTAGAGGGACACGACATGTATGTAACCTGTAACCCCGGTTAAAGTCAGACATAGCCTTAGCTCCACAAAATGGATGCTGCCACCGAGACACAAGTCTGCCCTCCTGCTGCTGGGAGTCCTCCCAGAGCAGGAGGCAAGGACAAAGGGTTTCCTGTCAGGGGCGGTGCCAGCACCGTCCCAGACAGGATTTTGTGTATCCTAGGTAGGCAGGGCTTTAAAGGAAGGTGACTGCAAGTGGCACCCCGGTGCTCACTGTGCATAGGCCGGCTGAAACCAGTTCCAGGGGCACTCCAGCCCCTGGCCTGGGGAAAGCCCGCCAAAGGAGAGGGGTGTAACCACCCCCCTCCTAGTCCCACCCATAGGGCAGGACTTAGTCGCGTGCCAGCCCCCTTTTTCAGGATAAAGGTAGGAACTGGCCCCCTTCCAAATCAGATCATCTTTGAATCCTGAAACTACTTTCTGCAAGAAGGAACTCAAGACTCTTCTCAAGATTTCTCCCTTGTGACTAAGGAGTAGTCACCCTGCAGCAGCAGGCACCAACCAAGCATCGCGGTTTGTTGCCAGTCTCTCCTTCGGATCAAGACTGCTCCAGCACGATGAGAACCGGCTTCCCTGGCACCTCTGACCTCAACCTGCATCATCAGCCCAGCTGTGATCCGTGGGTGTGACGAGACCTCGAGGGACCGGCCATCTTCAGAACTGCACGACGCTTGTCCAGCACGACGCCTGAGTGACCCTCGACTGAGTGCCTTGGGGTAAGAGAAGCCCCAACCCTGAGCAGCTCCAGCACCGAAGTTCAGCCCCCCTGCATCCACGAGATCGGCGTGGGGCCCTTCTGCTCTTTGCTGCTCACCGCGTTGTCCAGGTCGCTTGCCCGTTGGCTAGTGGCCCTCTCACGACGCTCCACGACGACAACTACTGCTGGTCTGGTTGCTCGAGACTAGCCCTTGCTCCCCTCCAAAAGAGGAGCACCCTGGACCCTCCTGGTCCACTCAAGACGTCATTTTAGGTCCACCGCGTGGGCCTTGCATTTGCCAAGACTTGTTGCCCAATCCTGGGTCCAGCGACGTCGACAGCAAGAACCTTCGTGGGACAGCTCGCACCTCCATCCTGGTCGCCGACAACGCCTCCTGGTCCGAGAGACTGCAGAGCCCAGCAGCGCCCACTCACCTGACTGCGGTGACTTCGCCCGGTGCCATCCTGGTGCCCACTTAATCACTGGCTAGTGATTCAGAACTTGGTCCCCTCTGCTTTCAGGTCTTCTTCTTCCCTGATCCAGGCTTGGATCACTCCGAACTTTCTTCACTGGCCGCCTGCCAGCAACTCTTTCTTCAGGCTCCTGGATCTTCAACGAGGGTTTCCGACGCAACTTCAACCCTATGCAGCCGCAGCCCCTGGGCTAGGTAACCTGAGTACTCCGGTGCTCCAGCATAGTCCAACACCCTAAGTGTTCGGATCCACTCCCGTTTTTGATCCACCTAGTCGGGTTCGCCCGAGAACAGTAACTTTGCAACTGCTAGCCTCCATAGACTTTTTCCCGCCTTACGCGTGAGAGTTCCCACTCTGCACACGACGTCCACAGGCCTCCTGCATCTAATCTCAGTGTTTAGAATTGTAGGCCTAGCGATTCCTAAGTCTAGAAAAGTATTACTTACCTGCTAGCAAGTTCGCATTCCACTTACTGTGTATATGGTTTTTCGTGCCCCTAGGGCATTTGTGTAAATTGTGCGACTTAAAGTATTTTCTTAAGAGTTTTGTATTGTGCTTAGCTCCCTGACTCATAAAGAGTTCAGGGTAGTCTTGTTATAAATAAATATCTGTTTATTTTCATAACAACTTGTGTGGTGTCCTTTCACTTGGTGTTCAAGGGTTAATGTGATGGTAAAACAGCTGGCTTAACACGCCCTCTAGAGTCTTAGCCTTAGACTGCTCGTATCCATGCTACTAGGATAGCTGGTCTATAAGGTTGACTTACAACCAATCATCAATAAGGGTTGTTTGGACTGATACAAAGTGCTCACTAGAATAGTGAACATTATATATCAGGCCAACTTCTCACAGGGAACAATTACCAACCTGACCTGCCTGTCATTATTAATGTAGGGAAATCAAAAAGGGGGAGGAAGAGGTGGTGCTGCGTGGCACCGAGGTGGGCACGTCCTCCTCTTGCAAAAGTAACTGTAATCAAAAAGGTCCACCTCAAAGGGTTTATTTTAGTGTGTATCCTGATGACTCTGGAATACACACATTTGTTTAAAATACCCCTCACACACCAAAAGGGCCCTTGGTGTCATGCTTCATCATCGGGGTCTTCCCGCCCGGCTGCCGGACGGGGCAGTGCTGCGACAAGCGACTACGCTGGAGCACCTTATTAATTGTGGGTGCTATGTGAGTGAATAGGAGTGAGTGTCAGTGGGGTCAGGAGTGATGGAGAGGTGATGTTAAAAAATACCTGGCCTAGTGATAAAAAAGACTGTTTAATAAACACTGGCTGGTATTGTTAAAAAGAATTAAAGTCGGAAAGAGTAAGCGGGGTTATGAGCTTACTTTCCTGTGTGGGTCGACATGTTTCGGGGCGTCAAGCCACTTCGTCAGGACCGGGGTAAGAGATCCCCCTGTCACTCACTAGTGTGTCGCCACAGTGGGTGTATTTACAAGAAGGTGAAAAAAGGGGTCTATGTGTATGGATATAAACTTTATACTATAATACACATCCCTTTCTAGATAAGCTACTCATGTAGTATGCCTGAAAAAACAAGAGCACGGTATTAATGCGCGAATCCCAGAGCGCTATATCCAAAGTACCTGTGAAAAAAAGTGGACAAACATACATATAGCAGCGGTACATCCCTAGGGAACCCAGGGAGGGATCTGTACTTTTTCAATGATAGTTACACACATAGAAATCACACATTATATTTGTGTATAGTGCAGAGAAATTGGATAGTCTGCACTAAATTCAAATACATACTTATTATGGTGAGGAACAGTGCCTCATGAGCCAACTCTAGATCGAAGGGTATTTTAGGGGTCCAACTGCAGGTGGGAAGAAAATGAAACAGATATGCATATGTAGAGGGTTAAGTCTAAGTATTCAGGTGGTAAGTTTCTAAGAGTCAAAAATAGTGGCAGCCCATGTGCCTCTATCTACTCGTCCTTCCTTCACAGTTAGTTCACACACATATTTACCTCACACATCCAGTTAGTTTCCCACCATGGAGGACGCAATGGCCGCCGTAGTAACCGAACCTCGGTTCTCCGTTTTCCAACACAGGTGTCCGGTATCAGTGACCCTTTAACAATCAGACCCACCCCTATTATCCAATCATTGCAGCTATTTAAACACCCGCCCGCACCTCCATCCTCATTACCACGGAGGCCACGGACGGAGGAGGAAGCACAACGAGGCTGGGGGTTGAGTAAGTACGGCATAGCCGGCAAGGAAGGACGAGTAGATAGAGGCACATGGGCTGCCACTATTTTTGACTCTTAGAAACTTACCACCTGAATACTTAGACTTAACCCTCTACATATGCATATCTGTTTCATTTTCTTCCCACCTGCAGTTGGACCCCTAAAATACCCTTCGATCTAGAGTTGGCTCATGAGGCACTGTTCCTCACCATAATAAGTATGTATTTGAATTTAGTGCAGACTATCCAATTTCTCTGCACTATACACGAATATAATGTGTGATTTCTATGTGTGTAACTATCATTGAAAAAGTACAGATCCCTCCCTGGGTTCCCTAGGGATGTACCGCTGCTATATGTATGTTTGTCCACTTTTTTTCACAGGTACTTTGGATATAGCGCTCTGGGATCCGCGCATTAATACCGTGCTCTTGTTTTTTCAGGCATACTACATGAGTAGCTTATCTAGAAAGGGATGTGTATTATAGTATAAAGTTTATATCCATACACATAGACCCCTTTTTTCACCTTCTTGTAAATACACCCACTGTGGCGACACACTAGTGAGTGACAGGGGGATCTCTTACCCCGGTCCTGACGAAGGGGCTTGACGCCCCGAAACATGTCGACCCACACAGGAAAGTAAGCTCATAACCCCGCTTACTCTTTCCGACTTTAATTCTTTTTAACAATACCAGCCAGTGTTTATTAAACAGTCTTTTTTATCACTAGGCCAGGTATTTTTTAACATCACCTCTCCATCACTCCTGACCCCACTGACACTCACTCCTATTCACTCACATAGCACCCACAATTAATAAGGTGCTCCAGCGTAGTCGCTTGTCGCAGCACTGCCCCGTCCGGCAGCCGGGCGGGAAGACCCCGATGATGAAGCATGACACCAAGGGCCCTTTTGGTGTGTGAGGGGTATTTTAAACAAATGTGTGTATTCCAGAGTCATCAGGATACACACTAAAATAAACCCTTTGAGGTGGACCTTTTTGATTACAGTGTCATTATTAATGGACATAGCGGTAGCAAAGGGACACGGTTGTACGCCTGTTTTGTCGACATCAAATCGGCATTCGACCGGGTTAACATAGAGCGATTATGGGGAAAACTAAAGACCTGGGGTGTGCCGACCAATCTTTTAAAGGCAATAAAAGCTCTATACCAAAATACTTGGGCAAGAGTGAAACTGGGCAATGGAGCCTATACAACGAGGAGCATACCAACGCACCAAGGCCTAAAACAAGGCTGTGTTTTAGCGCCTACTCTTTTCAACCTCTTCCTTTCCGACCTCTCAACCGTGCTGGACTCGGATGAAGTTCACCCGCCATCATTGTCTAATCATCGAATCCCTTGCCTGCAATACGCAGACGACATAGTATTGCTGAGTAAAACGCCAATAGGACTACAAAGAGCACTAAATAAATTAGCAGCTTATTTGAAACAGGAAGGTTTGGACCTAAACAAAGAAAAAACAAAAGTGGTCCGCCTAGTGGACCCCAAAAAACGTAGGTACACATGGATGGCGAACGGGGCAAAGGTGGAAGAACAAGGGTCTTACAAGTATCTCGGAATTATAATATCTCAGGGAGCAAAACAAAAGGAGCACAAAACAGCAATCCGTGCAAAAGCTCAGACCCTGATTTTCGCTTACCGCTCACTAAATGCAAAAATGGATTGCCCAAATTATAAGCATCTGTTGAAAGTCATGTCGGCCCAAATTTTGCCCACCCTGTCCTATGGTCTGGTCACCTGGTGTGGCAAGGAAGCCGACGTACTAAATGACCTACAAACTAAAATCTATAAAGCTGTTTTTAATCTCCCAAAATGTGCCTCAGCTTCGCAAGTTAGTCTCGAATTTGGTCTGCAAAACCAGAAATACAGGAGCATGAGCGGCTTCGTAAAACTGTGCAATAAACTCAGATCTGCAGACCCAGATTCAATGGACTGGCTAAGCTGGGAAGAAATAAAAAATCAAGGGGAGTCCGGAACCCCGTGTACCTGGGGAAAGTACTTGAAAGTCTGTGTGAAAGAGCTGGAGTTGGAAGCAACATGGGAAGCCGGGATGGACAAAGTAAGCTTAAGTAGATCGGCCAACATGGCAGCAAAAAAGAAATCTTTTCAAGAAGATAAAGGTACATTTATAAAACGGCGACACGGCTGGTCTATTATAAATTCCTTCACAGCAGGAAAACCACATGCTTATTTAACTTCCTATTTCAACAAGCACCTAAAAAGAGCTTTTATGGACTATAGGATGGGTATACCCTGTATATGGTTAAACTGAATTGCTCAGGAGAAGGTCTACAGAGAAGTATCGAGTTCTGAGGCTTATTAGCGTTTTGTTTCTGCTCGTTTTTCGAGGCATTTTTATTTTAGTGTAACTTTTAACTGGTGGGATATTATTTCCCACTGTACACCTTTTAGTGTATATGCCCGCTTACCTGCACTGTAAATTGTCTCCTCACCGCTATTTAGCGGGTCTCTCGCCACATTCACGACTATCACCGCCATCTTGGGGATAGTTGGGACGTTTTCTTGGGCGCCATCTTGGGGCAGCGTTCTAGCTGTCAGGCGGCTACCTACGACGTCTACTTAAACCTGCCACATGCTAGCGCGCACCGTATGCGCGCAGCCCATCTACGCCCATCCACGACCAACCGGGACCAGGGGCCATAACCCCTGGCCAATCCATCAGGTACTGTAGAACTGCCTTAACACAGTTAAACCAGGTCGATGTACAGCTTACCCAGGAATGTATAACTCTGTTACGACAGGAGGGACTGTACAAATCCATGCTGTTAAAGGAGGGGAGGAAAAACGGGATGGATGATACCACCTTGAGGTATGGTGTGTTAAATACTCGTTCTTTGCAGAGGCACAATCTAGAAATATTTTCGTTGCTACAGGATGGTGGGTTTGATATTCTGGGAGTCACGGAAACGTGGCTTGAGGATGCTTCTAACCCAGACCTGGTGGCCTCTCTTCCCCCGAACTATAAGGCTATCTGGCTCAACCGCACGGGTACCAAGAGAGGAGGGGGGGTCGCGCTCTTTTATAACAGTCACTGGCGGACAGAAAGAGTATGCGCAGAAAATTGTGGGGGAGCAGAGGTGCTGGGCGTGAAATTTGAGATGGGCACCACTTGTTGGGTTATCTTATTGCTGTATCGTCCTCCTTGGGCTAAACCAACTTTTTTGGATCTCTTTTTGGAAATCGTTCATGATCTTAGATCCCGCTATGAGAACCTGTTGATAATGGGAGATTTTAACTTTCATTGGGAGCTTTCCCCAAAAGAAGGGCAAGCTCTTCACCTAGAAGAGGCCCTAATGGCCTTAGGGATGACTCAATTAGTGACTGGCCCTACCCATGTCAAGGGTCATACCCTGGATTTGGTATGGACTACAGACTCTATCCCAGGTCATACTATCACCGCACCGTGTGCTTGGTCTGACCACTATTTAATCACAGGCCAGAGGAAGTTTCACAGGGGGGAAAACCGTCAGAGAACGGTGTGGAAAACTGTAAGGAGATGGAATCACATAAATAAGGAAGACTTGGTTGGCCAGCTATTAAATTCCACCGATTTAAACATAGCTAATGAGAATATCGAGGCTGGTAGCCAAAAGCTTTTCGATAAACTGAAGAAAGCCATTGACGCTGTTGCTCCGGCGGAAAAGATGAAATGGGTGGATAAAGGGCCGGGGTCGCCCTGGTTTGACGATACTTTAAGAGCAAAGAAACAGGCCCTTCGGAGGGTGGAAAGAGCCTGGAGGAGGGATTATAACACTAATGCACAGAACCTATATGTACAGGAACTAGCGCATTATAAAAAGGCTATTCTGGCTCATAAAGCAGATTTCTTTGAGACCAGAATAGCAACAGCTCGGGTCCCGCAGAAAGAAATCTTCAAGGTACTTAATGAACTGAAAAATGTCAAAGAGCAGAAACCGGAGTTCTCCCAGGAAGACTGTCAGAACTTCCAGGATTTCTTTATAAGTAAAATTGAGGATCTTCAGGGTGAAATATCTCGGACTCCAATTTTTTACTGCCCATCATACACTTTGCCAGATACCCCTGACGTACACCAATTCCTTAACACATTACCCTTGATTACTAAGGAGATGTTCTCTAGTTTGGTGGAGAGAGTGAATTCAGGCTCTCAGGCGGACCCGTGCCCTCCTAGTGTCTTTAAGCTCGCTATATCGGGGTGTGAAGAGGATGTACTTACCCTCTTAAATAGGTCTCTGGAGATGGGACAGGTTCCAACGTCCTTTAAAGAAGCTCGGCTGATCCCGCTCCTTAAAAAACCTGGGGCCGATGTTAAAAATTTAAAGAACTATAGGCCCATCTCCCAATTACCCTTTTTAGCCAAAGTAATTGAGCAGCATGTCTTGACGCATCTGTCGAAACACCTGGAGACCAACGACCTGCTAGAGCAAAATCAAGCTGGCTTTCGAAAACATCATAGTACAGAGCTGGTGATGGTATCCATTTTGGATGAACTAAGATGCAGAGCTGACAAGAAGATCCCTGGGGCCTTGATGCTCTTAGATCGCTCCGCCGCGTTTGATACGGTGTGTCACACTCTACTGTTGAAACGTTTGAGAGATCTGGGCATCGGGGGGACCGCGTTAGGCTGGCTAACTTCATTCCTGCAGGGAAGATCGCAGAGGGTCCAGCTGTCAGACTTTGTATCTACATCAGCAGCCATAACCTGTGGAGTTCCGCAGGGTTCGGCACTATCACCGCTCCTTTTTAATATATACTTACAGACACTGATTTCTGCTCTCAATCATATGGAGTGTCAGATTTACAACTACGCCGACGACACACAGATTATCATACAAATTGAGGATTCATCTGGAGCCCAGGCTAGGTTGCATAACATCTTAAAGTTCACGAGTAACTGGATGTCCACCAACTCCTTAAAGATCAACCCATAGAAGACCGAAGTGTTGCCCATTACCAGCTTGGGCAACCCGTGGAATGATCGCTTCTGGCCTAAGGAGTTGGGCAGGACCCCGGCACCAGCTAAGGTGGTGAAAAGCCTGGGCATCCACATTGATGGTAATCTTTTCATGAAAAATCAGGTGTCGTCTGTGGTGGGCACTTGCGTTGGCCTCCTTAGGCAGCTGCGTAAAATCTCGCAGATGCTGTCCTTCTCTACCTTAAGGACTGTGGTGTCTGCAACAATTTTAGGTCGTCTGGACTATGGAAATTCCCTTTATGTAGGGCTCCCTCAGCAACAACTGTCAAGACTGCAAATCGTGATGAACGATGCAGCGAGATTGATCTTTGGAAAATCTAGAAGTGCGCATGCCTCTCCTCTCCTATGCCAATTACATTGGCTCCCCATTAGGCAGAGGATTTTATTTAAAGGTATGTGCATCGCGCACAAGGTAGTCTATGGCAACGCTCCTAGTTATATTAAAGCTAGGTTGGTGCAATACTTTCCAAGAAGGACCCTGCGTTCATCCGATGACACTCTTCTGATCTGCCCTCGCTACCGCATGGCTACCTTCAGTGGACGTGCCTTTTCAACTACCTTACCGGCAGCCTTGAAGAAACTACCTCTCTGCCTACGGAAGGAACCGAATCTATTGCCTTTTAGGCGAATGTTAAAAACGGTACTCTTCCGAGAAGCGTGGGGCTTGATCTAATCTGGTTACCTGCCCTTCTGTATTGATCAGTTTTCTCCAGTACAAGCGCTTAGAGACCAACTGGTGATAATGCGCTATATAAATTGAATAAATAAAAATATGCACATCTCGAAGGACGTACTACCTTCCTGGAAAGGAGCCTACCAGACAGAGCAATACCGACTATGCGGGTACAAATCTGAATCTTTACCCCACTTCCTGTGCGTCTGTCCGGTACTTATGGCACAGAGGCAAAGACTTCTGAAATTCATCTTTAATGAGCTAAAGATCCGTTCCTGCAGACAAGCTGTAATAAGTTGGCTGGGAGGGAGTTCTATCATCATGGCGTGCAGAGGAACTAAGTTTCTGGCAGAGGTGAAAAATTTTTTGACTCAAGCTGAACAGGGGGTTTTTAAACATAATTTTACATTATTTCCAAACTGGGGAGGAGAAACTATTTTAGTAGAATGTATTAAATTTTGAATTAACATTTTTATTATGTGTAAATTGTAATAATTTTAATTAAATATGCAATAAATCTTTTTGACTTTGACTTTGACTGTCTGCCTGTCTTGATGAGTTGCTGCTACCATCTGAGCTAGGCCTACTCCGAAGCTCCAGCTCCTTAAGACCTCGCTTATGGTCTAACATCATCTTCCTTTCCTCCATCGCTATTCTTTTGTTTTCTTTCTCACTTTCCATCCTGAGTTTTTCCAACTCGAACTCCCTTGTGTCAGACCCTGAAACAACCTTGCGCCTACCGAGTTAGGACGCACTACATTTTCCACAGATCCATCTGTTCTGGGAGGCGGGATCTCTATATCAATCACGTACACGCAGGAGCAGTTGTACATGTATTTGATTGTTTCCGAACTGTTCCAAAGCGGATTGGCTGCTCCCCCGAACTTTGGATTGATGTTGGTTTGTCCATGAGGCTTCTGCTGGGTCTCACTTCTGAGACGCGGAACCCCGGCCTTGGTTGGTTTCCGGTTGTTCCCATCAGCCCGGAGCGATCTGGTGTGAATTCCGCTGTAACGCAAGACTCGCAGGGACATTTACTTTCTCCTGCTTGTGGCTGCATCGGGAGACCATCGGGACGCAGAAGAACGTTACCGTCTTGTTCAGCCTCCTTGTTGTGCTGGCGGCTGGAGCCGAGTACCGGCTATTGTGCCTTGCGGTGTGACAGCCCTGTTATCGCACACTCGATTCCCTAGCAGGTTTGCCATGCCTGAAGATCTCTAGAGGGAACCCTGTGCCAAGTTGGGACCTGGAAGCATCTTGAGGAGTGTCTCAAAGTAAAGGAGGTACTGTGTGCTTTTGGTTCTGGGTTCTATGGAGTATTGACGACCTTTTCTGGGATTGTTCATTCTTTGATTCTGGACATACCGTTCTTTTCTTTTGAGCTGAACATAGCGTTGGGACCAGCACCGTCTGTTCTTTCAACAGGATGGTGATATTTGTGTTTATGAACCTTTAATCCAGGGACTATTTTTTCTTTTGTTTTTTGGCTATTTTTGTTTTAAGTGCAGGAGTGCCGGACATGGGGTATGTTTGAAGAGGGCGTGTGGTGATGTTTCCCTGTTGCTCTATTGAATGGACGAGTTGGTGATACTTGTGCTTGGATTTTGTAGGTACCAGTTCAGATGATTCCACGATAAGAGAGGCAGCCTGTTACAGTAAGCCTCCCTGAAGAACGTGGAATTCTCCTTTCTACAGCGAAGAAGTAGTTTGGGTATGTGGAACAAATATAGCGAGAACATATGAGAGTAGTTAGACTGTTAACTGAATAGTAATTGTATGTTTCTTGTATTGCAGGTATCCCTCTTCCCATGCTGCACCTTCCCTATCCCTCGCCTGATCTCCTCGATACTCTATAGTCAGAGTTGGGGATGTCAGGAGGTGGACCCTTTGAGCACCGCCCAGATCCTGAGGAGTTCTTGTGATCTCGACACCTTGCTTCCTACCCGTCCTCCATCTCCTCTGGGGACAGGCTACTGCTGCCTGGCCTGAAGGGTTACTCCCCTTCCAAAAGCACATCCACCCTTGGAATAGGCCTCTCCGCCTCTCCACCTCTCCACTAAGATCGCCAGATTGCCCACTTGCATATCTGTCTGCTACCTAGGCCCTCAGCGCCTTTGGTAGCTCGTCCTTCCTAGCGAGGCCTCGGACTTGGACTTTGAAGGCTCTTGCAAATGGATGTATATTCCCTAACATTGTAGAGTTCTAACCTATCCTCCTCAAAGGCAATTTCCAGGGATGCATGGATGATGCTCTTGATTCCGGCATGACGAAGTAGCAAGTTCAAACTTGAATCAAGCATCCTAGGACCGGTTTCTGGCTATCAGCCGTCATCAGCTAGGATAGCTTGACTACAGTGGTCTAGTGAGCACGGGACCCACGTCTGGGCATACCCTTCCCACATAGGGCGAACATCAAAACACACAAGATGAAGGACGGAATGTTGCACATTGGCAAAACATTCACCCCCAGTCACAGATCTGGGTTTAATCCATTGTTATTTTGCTAAAGAGACCAAAAAGAAAAAAGACTAGTATGTGGCATGTAATGGTCTGTAATATTATAGTAGTGCACACCGATTACTGTAAGTCAAGTGCAAACGCAAGTCCTATCCCACCGTAGACAACCAATGTTAAAAATGGGGGTCTCTAGTTGGCAAGGGCTTGCACCTTTGTCCAAGTAGGGACTCTTCTTCCTAGTCAAGATAAGGGAGTTACACTCAAATTCAAAATTACTTTATTCGGTTTCAATTAAGAAAAGCCATAAAAGTGCATACATAGAAGCCGAATACATTGATAAAAATTGATACAAATTTAAAAAGACAAGTATGTCTGGATAAAATAACTTAATATACACACATATTTTTAAAAACCATACAAATTATTAGATATCGATCGAAAGCACAGTATAAAACTGAGTAAAAAGTACAACAGTATTCTATTATAGGTTAGTCCTATGGCTAATACAGAATTTCAGGAATTTAACAATATTTGTCACCACGCATTCTGAGTCCATGAGTTGTAATACGTTAAGGGCAGGACGACATTGACGTAAGCCTAAAATTTTTACAATTGGAATTAACCAGAGCTTTCTTGGTTCTACATAAAATTTACAGAAAAGGACCACATGAATTAAAGATTGGGTTGAGACGTCATCGCAGGGGCAAGGTGGTAATAGCTTCGAACAATCGTTGATTTTGGGAAGGGTTACAAATCGGTGAAAAATATTAAACCTGAAACGAGTCAACAGAAACCTTTTGTAGCCACTCAGATTGCAGATTAAATAAGGCTGAATGGCCATAGAAGATTGGATCAGCTGTGAGTGTTGGACCGAGTTTTTGTTGACTTCAGACACCAGACGCAAATCTTCCAGATGAGTCAGGCATTGATTTTTCAACCTTTTTCTCGATAGCTCTGGAATAAGTAGGGGATTATAATAATATCATTCTAGGCCCAAATGGTACAGGAACTTCTTAACATATAGAAGCCAACCGATTTTAACTGAATTTTGTGCGAGACAGTCTTTCAATAAGCTCTGAGTAAAAACGAACTTAGTAGATGACCAAAGGCGGTGCCACAATACAATTGGCTGCATTTTTATGATATCGATAATGTATGGCAAACCTAGTTCTAGGTGGCAACCAAAGGTTGAGGTACCTCGCGGAACAGCGAGGAGGAACCTCAAAAAACTGTTCTCCACTTTTTGGAGGGGTTCCGCCTGTACGTAGCCCCACACCCCTGCTCCATAGATGGCAGTACTAATCAGACCCTCCAGGATATCGCGATTTCGCGATTTGCCGCGAAATCGGCACTTTTAAAAAAATGCCGCGATTTTTACAAAAAGGCCCGCGAAATCGGCATTTTTGTAGAAATCGCGGCATTTTTCGCTATATCCTGGGAGGTCTGCTTTATCAGCAGCATTGGAGAGGCACAGCGGGATGGCAACCCTCACACCTCCAGCCCTTGATGACCTGTTAAGAGGTGCTTCGAAGGTGACTGAGAGGGAGGGGCTGCAGGTTCAGGAGCAGTGACATCTATTCACATGCAAACAGCCCTGCCTGATGGTGGA
Organism: Lissotriton helveticus; assembly: GCF_964261635.1. NCBI lineage: Eukaryota > Metazoa > Chordata > Amphibia > Caudata > Salamandridae > Lissotriton > Lissotriton helveticus. Next base: position 49,215,570 of record NC_136069.1, read on the forward strand.
ATCCGCGACTGCCATTTCCCTCTTGTTACCCCGAGCCAACAATCAATTTGTCTCCAAGTTGATGCTAATTATCAGATAAAAGCACCTTTCAGTGGCTAGCCTGCGCCCCATTGATCCCAGCTCGCACGTGCTTGTTAAGGAGCAGACAGGTTCAGCTATCCAGCCACGGAGAGCCCGAGAGGGGCCAGCCGCAGAGGTCACAGGGTCCCAGGAGGGCAGCACGCGCCAGCAGGTGGAAGAGGGGCTGGAGAGAGGTGAGGTTGGAGGGTTGTCTCTCGAGCTCTGGGGCGGCAAGCGCCCTGCGTCTGTGAATTCCTATACGAGGCAATGTGTCATGTCTCTGCTATTTAGAGGGAGGCTCACACATTCCATTTCTACCCAGGGCCCCAAACATCCGAGACTCGGCCAGATTACACCCCTGATTACACCGAGGCAGCACGTGGTTCTCTTCACAGAGCGTAATTACTGTCACTAAATTGTAAGCAAACCTCGGTTCTTCAAACATGCAGTCTATAATTTAAGAAAATAAAGAAATGGCACAATCGCACCCACACTGATTAACAAAGTATGGAGGACAATCAGTTCAATCAGTTCTCTTAGAGTATCTCCTGTAAGTACTGTATATCACAGTGGGGGATGGCATTTTGGACAGAGAGCCTGTCTTCTCGTTGTCTTGTGCAGGAGGGGGCGAGGAGCCCAAGATGATACTAGAATACTGCATGCCCACCCCTGTGCCTACCCTGGTGGATCCTGGTCCTTCTCCTGTGATGGCTCCTGCCCTCCCCTCAGTGATGGCTCCTGTCCCCCCATGTGGTGGCTTCAGTCCACCCCCCGCCTGTGATGGCTCCTGTCCCCCCATGTTGTGGCTCCAGTCCACCTACACCTGTGATGGCTCTTGTCCCCCCCCCTGTGGTGGATCCTGTCTCCGCCCTGGGTGGCTTCTGTCCCAGTCCTGGAACGGCCCCTGCAGCGAGGGTGAAGTTCTTGATGGGCCTCTTCTCAAAAGGGCTCAGCTCAAAATTAATATGGAAAGGTCGGCGAGTAAGTAAGTGAAGGGATGGCTGAATGGCTGGATGAATTAGTAAAAGGGTGAATGGATGAATGAAAGATTGAATAAATGGATAATGAGAGAGGATGGATGGATTGATGACAGGGGAAGATGGAGAGAAAATGTAAATAGCTGGATGTATGGGTGGAAGGGTAGCTGGATGATGGATGAGGGGAAAGATGGATGAGGGGAAGGATGATGGATGAGGAGAAGGATGGATGGATGGATGGATGGAGGGGAAGGATGGATGAGGGGAAGGATGGATGGATGGATGGAGGGGAAAGATGGATGGATGAGAAGGATGGATGGATGGATGGGTGAGGGGAAGGATGGATGATGGATGAAAGGAAGGATGGATGAGGGGAAGGATGGATGGATGAGGGGAAGGATGGATGAGAGGAAGGATGGATGGATGAGGGGATGGATAGAGGGGAAGGATGGATGATGGATGAAAGGAAGGATGGATGAGGGGAAGGATGGATGAGGGGAAGGATGGATGAGAGGAAGGATGGATGAGAGGAAGGATGGATGAGGGGACGGATAGAGGGGAAGGATGGATGGATGGGTGGGTGAAAGGATGGATGGATGGATGATGAGGGGAAGGATGGATGATGAGGGGAAGGATGGATAGATGGATGATGAGGGGATGGATGGATGGTTGATGAGGGGGTGATGGATGGATGGTTGATGAGGGGGTGGGTGAAAGGATGGATGATGAGGGGAAGGGTGGATGGATGGATGATGAGGGAATGGATGGATGATGAGGGGGTGGGTGAAAGGATGGATGGATGATGAGGGGAAGGATGGATGGATGATGAGGGGAAGGATGGATGGATGGATGAAGAGTGGGTGGGTAGATGGATGGATGGATGAGGGAAAAGGATGGATGGATGATGAGGGAAAAGGATGGATGGATGGATGGATGGATGGATGATGAGGGGAAGGACAGATGGATGGATGGATGGATGGATGGATGGATGGATGGATGATGGGTGGGTGAAAGGATGGATGGAAGGAAGGATGGCTAAGTGAAAGGGTCGATGGAGAGAGAAAGGGAGGATGGATGGATGACTAAAATAGTGGATGGGTGGAAGGATTAGTAAGTGAAAGGATGGCTGGATTGGTGAAAGGGTAAATGGCTGAATGGATGAGTGAATGGATGGATGGGATGAAGAGTGGATGGATAAGTGTACAGATGGATAGGGTGAAAGGGTGGATGGATAATGGAGATGAGTGAAAGGATGGATGAGGGGATGGATGAAGGGATGGATGAGTGAAATGATAGATGGAAGGATACATGATGGATAGGTTTGCAAACGGTTGAATATGTTTGGAAATGGCTGGGCTTACTTATATACTATTGCGCGACCTCTGATGTGTCTGTAAAACGTACCTATTGTCCTGAAGTTTTGTCCTGAATTTTGAGCTCCTGTCCTGAATTTGTGTCCTGAATTTTGACCCTTTGTCCTGAATTTTTACACTCACCGTCCTGAATTTGCACCAATGCCAGTTGGTCACCCTATTCGCTGGCTTGTAGACGGAGTGCCGTGCAGAGATGTCTGTCCCTCAAGATAAACAGACAGAACCACTCAGCCGAGAGAGCTGAGGCGCACACGGGACGGGGTATCTGCAGAGGCGCGCTGGACAAGGGATGAAGTCAGAGGGTTGAGCTCACCTATTGCAGACCATTTCCCCCTGGGAGTGAGCCATGGGAAAAATCCTAGAGGCGAGAAATTTAACACGGGCGTCAAGTGGCCCCATGTCATGGGTGTCAACTTCAACCAGTCCCCGCTTTTAAATCGGAGACGATTTGCAGGCTGACATTTTGCAACGAAACTACAAGTACCAACATGCAGTTCGCTACTGTTTAACAAGTGACCACTTGGCGGTTTTGACTGCTCTTTCTCTAGTGTTTAGGTCTGTCGAATGGGCATCCGGTGGGATATCAGGTTGTGTTCAAAATACACTGTACTATTTAACGGGCTTACTAATAAAAAGGGCGATAGGTATAGCCATCATTAGTGCAGCAGGTACAGTGGCACCAAGCTCTAAGGATATTGCAAGACACAAACTGACCTGCAATGGTACGCCTCTTCTGGCGCAAGGCTTTGCAACGTGACGCATCTGGGAGATGCGTCACGTAGTAAATACTCTGCACCATGGTGCATCTTTTGCGCCGCCGCTGCGTCACAAAAGTGACGCAACGGCGGCGTAAAAGCAGCGCAAGGGGCTTGTAAATCTGCCCCAAAGTGTCTACATTGTAAAGAAACCAAATATACATAGGTTCATGTTGTTAAATAAGTAAAAAAACTAAGATATCTGTGTTTGTTGTAGGAAAAATGGCCACATAAAATGCCGCAAAATTGCCGCTAAATTTCCATATTTGTGCCGCTAAATTTCCATTTTTGTGCCGCTAAATTTGCTAATCCATGCCGCTATATCCTGGGGGGTCTGACTAATACATTTTGCCTGGTAGATTTGAAATATTTCTGCCGGAGGTCTTATAACTAGCCTCTGTGTAAAGCTTACTAGTGCCGAAGTGGCCCTTAAAAATAACAGCTTTCTGGCCTCTATAGCTTTTCTCCATGTGCATTTATCATCAATTAAAGTTCCAAGATAGGGATACGTGTTCGTATTCTCCACCTTGGTATTGTTGATGAAGATGTCTCTCCTTTTCTTATGCCTTGGCCCTGCGTTCATTGTAGGGTTTTTTTTAATGTTAATTTTTAAATCTAGATTAGACATATAGGTGTTATATCTGTTAAGTGAATGTTGTAGTTCCAGGGGAGTGCATCCAATAATCACAGCATCGTCCGCGTAGAGGAGGGCGGGTATCGGGCGATTTTGAAGAAGGGGAAGGTCCTGGCACCCCTCCAACATGGCTGCTTCTAGACCATTTGTATAAAGTCTAAAAAGGAAGGGGGCCAGGACGCAGCCCTGCCTGACACCCCTCTCAACCCTAAACGGCGCTGTCAACTCCCCTCCCGCTCCAAATCTCACCCTGGCTGTGGCATTTGAGTACATTTCACCCAGGAAATTAACTCCTAAAATAACCCATGCTCACCCCCTTTGTAGCTTGGCATGAGCAGTCAGGCTTATCATAGAGGCAGTGTGTAAAGCATTTGCACATAACCAACAGTAATACAGTGTTAGCACTAAAAAAGGACACCACACCAGTTTAGAAAAATAGCCACTATTTTTATATACAAGACCAAAGACAATAAGAATCCACAATACAGTACTTAAAAATCTACAGTTATCAAACACGCTTTAAAAACAGTTCCTTGATGCCGATAGCTCCGTCCTGGGCTATCACGGTGTCGTGAGCAAACAAATCCAAACAGTTCAGGCCGGTCGCGGACCAGCTACGGTGTCGAGAAGACCCGCAAACATTCCTTTTTAGAGATGCGGGCGCCGAGCCCTTGAAGTCACTCGTGTTGCAGGTCGAGCTCCTTTCTGTTGGGATCAGGAGCGCTGGCGTCAGCAGGCGTCGGGTGCTTTGGTGCGAAGTGCAGCGTGCAGTGCTCTCAGGTCGCGGTGCGAGCAGCGGCTCGGTGGCGGCGTCAGATGGCGTCTTCGGTGAGACCAGGGCCGCGGTGCGAGGTGAAGGCGGTGCTCGTCACAGTGCTGGCAGGTCACGGTGCAAACAGCAGCGGTGTCGTTGCTGAAAAGCTGTCGAACGGGAGTCAATGGTGTCGGCGGTGCGGGATAAGGGCGGGGCGTTGTGTACCTTTGCGAGCGGTGCCCTCGAACCACGGTGCAAGCAGCGACGTCGATTTTGGCGTGGAGCGGCGGCATCGGGGAGGCCAAGGCGTCGTCGTGAAGCATGGCGGTGCGGGGCCCACATGTCGCGGTGCGAGCAATGGCTCGGTCACGGCAGTAGGTGTCGTCCGTGAGACCAGGGTCGCAGTGTGGCGTTGGGACAGTGCTCTCTGCGTTGCCCAGGCTTCGGCGTGAAGTGAGGCGTGCGGTGTCCACAGGCCGCGGTGCGAGCAGTGGCAGTAGGCGGCATCGGTAAGACCAGGGTCGCGGTGCGGCATTGCGGCCGTACCCTCTGCGGTGCCTTCAAGACACGGAGTCGGCAGCTTCGTCGTAGACGTCGTCGAGTTGCTTTTCTTCTGTCGCAGCACAAAACACACAGTCCCCAGTGCTGAGGGCAGAAGAGCTTGACGTCTTTGCTGTTCCTGAGACTTCTCGAACAGGGGGGAAAGCTCTACCTCAAGCCCTTGGAGAAACTGACAAAAGTAGATTGCATAAAGTTCAGTCCAGTCCTTTCACTGCCCAAGACAGAAGCAGCCACTGTAGGCCAACACAGCAAAGCACACAGCAAAGTGGTAGTCCCTCCTCACAGCTTCTCCAGCTCTTCTTCTTGGCAGTCTTCTTGATCCAAAAGAGTTCTAAAGTTCAGGGGTTTGGGCCCCAGTATTTGAATCCAAAAATCCTTTGATCCTCTAGGCAGAGGGTGTCTGTGCCCAGCCAGAACCAGTTCTGCCTTCTCTGGTGTAACTTATATTCTGGCCCCATACCGTTACCACTTAGCCTGTTATCCATGATGCTTAAGGGAGGTGGTCTTATATGAGGAAGTGTACTATTCTTTTGCAATGTAAAGGTTAGATCAGTAAGTTTTAATTCAAGTGCAGATAAGCGAAACAGGATTGGGTCTAATTTGATATAAAAAGCAGATGGAAAGGCTCATTTAAGTGTGTTAAACAATGTGGTGTCCAAGGCAGTTAGATTTGACTGTGAGCTGGTACTTTTCTAGGAGGTAGACCAGGAAACGCCTTGGGCACTTATGGCTGGATTGTGATCTGAACAGGGGGTGTGGTTATACAAAAGGAGGGCTCGGTAACGCAGCTTGATCATGGGCTGTGACTGTCTATCCAACACGTATGTCCTGGACTGGTACTAATAAACCTTCTTGTAAATCAGAGGAGCCCTGTGAGGAAGGGAGAATAGGTGATTGAGACAGACGCTGGGTGCCCAGTCAATCTCCTTGTACACAACCCCTTCTGCTTGCTGTAAGAAGACCTCCATCATGCTCACAATACTCGAATGGTCTTTTGAGGTGCCCCTGCCTCCGACCTACGTTTTCCCATGGCAGGCAAGGACTGTCAGGTCTGCAAAGGTGGATAACAAGCCAATCCCAGCAAGGTCCCTTGAAAGCCCTCTGGGTACCTCTCCAGTACAAGCTGGGCTGGTATGGGCGGTGTTACCAGCAAGGCGACAATTACAGCTCAAGGTCTGTACACCGATTACGAGGAGATAGAACTCTTACCATATATGGTTTATAATTAGGAATCCATGCTCTTGGTAATGGGATATACATTTCTGTATCTAACAAGCACTGGCAAACCCAATAGATAGTGGCTTTGTTAATGTTTCTTGTTTACATGTTGCACAGCAACATGGCTTAAAGGAAAAGAGAGCGCTATGACATGGTCAACACTGGCTGCCTCATAGTACTTAAAAAAAATACTTTAAGCCAAGTAGCACAGCAGTCTTCCCTGTTTTACGACATGTAAAAACAAATTGGCAAAGCCAACAGACCTCGCATAGGCGAAACCTATTGGCTTTGCTAATGCTTGTTTTCCAAACACTTTTAAGGAAAATGCAGCTTCTGCTTCAACAGTGTTCCCATGGTCCAAAGCACATTGGAAGGGCATTGGGAGCTACAACACAGAATGCTCCTTTTGTGAGCCTGTAACACCCACATAACCTGCAAAGAAATGATCCTGATTGTCTGACAAGCTCCCAAAGTTAAACCAGGGGGCTAACTTATTTTGAGATCCTGAGTACCGTTTATAGATGCTCATGACACACTCAAATATGGAATTCTGTGCAGAAATATTCGCTTTCAGATAAAAGCTGGACACCTCTTGGGTTGTGCTTTGCAGACAAGCATTTGATTCTGCCAGGAAAATTTCTGAAGGCTCAGTTGTGTTCATGTTTATTATTACTTTACGTTATTAATCATTATAACATTGGAATGCCGATGTTCCATTCAAAAGGCTTTCTGGAGTGTAGGCTGCCTTTCAGCATAGTTCACATTTTAGTGCTGGTTAGTGTCTCGTTAACCGCGGCGTAAAATCTTCCACAGCGCGGGCGTTTCCGTGCGCGTGTGGGGCCGCATCGGCAAACGGACGTGCGCAGTACTACGGAGGAAGTGCGCGCGACGGCGTTGGCCGACGCTCGCAGCGAAACATTAACAATTTGGCTTTGTTAATGTTTTTTTTTAAAGATGTTACATAGTAGTGTGGGCTCCTGTACAACACGGCTTAAAGTCAATAAAGCCAAAGGGCTGTGATACAGTAAAGGCAGGGCGCGCCATAGCGCTTTGTAATGTAATGTAATAATGTCTTGTAAAGCGCATGAATCACCCCACATGGGGTATCTCCGCGCTGTAGACCGCTGGGGAACCCGTCCTGGCTTTCCCTGTGAGATGGTCCCTACTGGGTATCTCCAAGGTGAAACCAGGCATCCCCGGCCGTTGTGGAGATGAGGCAAGCTAATGCCCAGAGTTGCCGAGTGTGATCCCTGGTTAGAGTAGGCACCGAGGCGCGAATTATCGAGTCCGCTGACCCTGGTCCACGACCCTGCCGCGTCGGGAATTGAACCCTGGTCCCAGGCCGTCCTCTGCTTCCGGGTCTGCCGCCTCTAACCAGTGAGCCACACCACTCCACTTTGCTTTCATTTACTTTAAGGCATGTTGCACAGCAGCCCGTACTGCGAGGCGTGGCGGGGGTCAAAGACTATTTTGTAATTTTTTTACCTTCGGGTAACTGCATATAAAAATAACACACACGCACATTTAATGAAAGAACAAGAGCAAGTTAAACTAATCCATGTGAAACAGTCTTTTCCATTATAAAGCCTCAGTTAGCTAATGGCAATTAGCGCATTTTGTGTGTTAGTACAGAGTCAGAGAACTAACTCCAGGTTGGCACAGTCGGTATAGTGATTTGTTTACGTATAGTGCTACGAAGTCCAGGCCTGTGGGGAAAAAACACTGTGCATATGTAAATAATTATTTTTATCTACATTTTAGTAATATGTAATCAGAGCATGCCTATAAACATTTCCATAAGAATCAATAAAAGAATGCACTTCACAACTCAGCCGGTAACTCCCTTACATTACCTTTTAAACATAATTAATCTGTGCAATTAGGAAGCTTTTAGTGACTCCATCAACTAAAGCCTATACCTGCTCCCAGGAAGCCTTTACATGTGCGGATTAAACAATTACACACATTTACATGTATTTCAGGTAGCAGGCACCCTGGTGGGAAGCCTTGTTTCTGCTTGAAATGTCTGACTCTCCTTCTGCTTCACGGCACAGAAATCCCCCCCTTCCCCTTACACTTTTCAGGCACAGGCATCTCCAAGGAAGCCTTAACCTTTCAGGTATGGTTGTTTTTGTAAAAGGGCGAGTCCAGGCGGTGGCATAGTAAAGGTCAGCAGGGTTGCAGTTAGACTGATGGAGGAAAACTGGAATAAAAAAAGAGACAAGACTTATCTTGGTAAGGCATAAGTAGAGGCAGAGGTAAACAGCTGATCTCAATTTGCTGTTTGGAGGCAGGTGCTTATATAGTTGAAAAGGTGATGTCCTAAATACAATTGTCTAAAAAAGCCAATAACAGGTCAAACAATAGGTTAAATAATATACTTTTACATAAACATCACCTGTGTCCTTTAAACTCTTAATCCTGTCTCCACATTCTCTTATCGTAAGTCTAACAAAGTTTTGATGAAGCATTAACTTCCCCTCAAACGTGTATGAGTGTTTATTGCCTTCTTCTCTGAATCTGTATACTCTAGACCAGTCTAGACCATGGGTCTTCAAACTGTGGGGCGCGACCCCTTGGGGGAGGCGCAGCATCCCCTGGGGGGGGGGGCGTACACTCCTCCCCACCACCTAACCTTCCATTGTTCCTTCCAGGCCCATTAACCTTTGTGTGTCTCAACCCGGGCTGCTGCTGCAGCTCGAGCTGCTGAGGGCTCCTCTGGGCAGGGTCTGGAGTCTTATCTCCTGCACGCACAAGTTTTTTACAGGTCTTTAAAGACCATGTGCAACCCATGTATATCTTGGGCCTCTCCTGGGGCATAATTCCAGACCCCCTGGTTATAGCTCTAAAATTAACACGTTCATGTTAAATAACAGTAAGCAGCGTTTAATAAGACAATTTTAACATTACAAGAATAACATTTCAATTTGGAGAAGAGTGCTGAGGTTGTTTATAAAGGGGTTGTATATTACATTCAAGAGTTACCTGCGTCATAAGTTCATATTTTTAATTTTTCTCATGTACCGTTACTAGTCACATTACTGAAATCTTGTGGATATAAACGGTTGATGCAGCTGCTTGAGAGCAAGATATTCCCTTTGGCACGCAATGCAAATTTCATCCCGCTCCAAACTTAGTAGGATCCCTGCACTGTCTGTCAAAGGCAGTCAATGGTGTCACTTCGACTACGTGTTTAGTGCTTTACCCTGGCTCCACTACCTCAGTGAACAGACTTGACCCAGCTTCAAAACGGAGGTGAGCCTGGTGCTTCCTTAAATGAACTCTGAACATTCGTGTCCATATTTCACCCATGTTCCTATGTGTAGCCAGCTATACACCTTGTGTAATTGACCTGCCAGACACGAGTTGAGCACTGCTAAACGTGATCAATATTTTTTGGGTGGGTTACATGTATCCACCACTCAAATTACTTTCATATTTCACTATACTAATTCACCAATAATCCTTTATGGGTTTCCAGAAAAGCATGCTACTCGGCCCAATTGACTAACCTATCCACCACTTAATTCATATTTCACTATACTAATTCAACACTAAACCGTTATGGGTTTCGGAATAGCCTGAAAAATAAAGCACCAATGTAATTTTTGGGGGGTAATGTTCTCTTGGAGACTTTTCATTTGAACTTTATAATTAAGGCTCCCTGTTTTCCGTTTTAACGGGGTTTTACAGATAAATACAGACAGAAAACAATGTGTTTTCTGTCTGCATTTATTTTTAAAAATGGATAAATACAGAAAATCTGCTTCTTTTCAGTGACTCTTCGTGCAGTCCTTTCTGAATTTAGCCCAACAGCAGAGCAGATGGACAACGTGGGAAATTGAAAAACAGGATGACATTTCTTTAAATAACTACATTTGTCAACTAACATCTATGGTGTAATGTTAATATTGGCAGGTGGATGGACTGTTATGTAATATTTGGCAACTTAAATAGCTAAAACACGACAGACATCATTTAAATAAATATTGAAATGTACAGTTTTACAACTACATTTATACGCAAAACACAAAAGAAATATGGATAAATACAGATAACATGGCCCAAAAATAAATATGGATAAATACAGACGGAAATGGTAAAAAAATAAATACCATAAAACCGGGAGCCCTATTTATAATCAGCACATGCACTACAAAAACTTCAGTTAACTAAACACTCTTACTTTATTTAATATTATTTGCCCATTATGACGTGGGCTCTACAGGAGGAAATGGCCATCAATGATGCAGAGTACCAGTTTCCAGAACTTTTTTGTCAGGTGGTGGTGGTGTGGGGCTCGATGTGTAAAAAGGTTTAGATGGGGGGGGGCTCAGTCGATAAAAGTTTGAAGACCTCTGCTCTAGACTGGTTGGCTGTCACCCATATCCTCAAGGTCACATTTCCGTTAACTAGGAGAAAGAAATACATCCCTGTGTACTATGATCATAAACTCTTTAAGGTTTGTTTAAACAAATATTTCCATTTGACTAAAACTTGCTGATCTTGCATTCTAATTTGTAGTGAACTCTCACCTACTTTGTACCGCCGTGAAGCTTAGGCCTGAACTGCTCTTTAGCCACAAATAATTCTACAGCGCTCTCTACTGATGTCTGCGGTAGCAAGATTTCTTCTTATTTCAGTTTCTCCTTAACAAGGTGCAGAGCCCTGATCCTCCTGACCCCTGGGGCCTCAAAGTAATGGCTCAGGTGCAATAGGACATTAGAAAGATTTGTGGATAGGATCAGAGAATTGTGGGGGCTTATTTTCTGTTTACAAAGGGACAGAGACAGCTTCCTCTGAGAGATGCCTCTGGGGAAGGGGGCTATATATGGGGATCTTTTTGTTAATGGGCCAACACTCGTTACTGCAGCAAGTGCTTTGGCACTGAGGCCAGGGGTGTGAGTGGTCATTGCACCCCAATTATGGCTTACTATGGAAAAGGATAGTGGGAGCCCATTTGCTAGAATCATGGGCCAGGTCATGCTTCCTGTGCCCATATCAGGGCTCAAACAAGGTGAAGGGAATTTGGGGTTGACAAGATCTGTTTTCTTTCCTTTTACAGACAAAGTGGCAGAGAAAGCCAACCTTGGGCCCCAGGTTTAGGAGTAATGGCCCAACGGAGTGGACAGATTAGACAAGTCGGTTTTTGTGAGCAGCTGTAGTGTTTCAGGAGCAATGTCATCAAGGTTGAGCAGTATGAGGGGCCAACTAAACCCCAGTTATGGCTGTTCTATTACCTATCGTTGCTTGCATTAGGGCCCAGCGCACACTTGCTGTGCCTGTGTTGCTTTGAGCCTCAGAGCAACTGCTCAAGAGAGAGGAAAATTGAAGCAGAGGAGGAAGATTGAACAAGCTGGAAGCTCCTGTTTTTTTAAGAAAGGGAGGAGGAAACAGTAGCTATCATTAGTGAAGCAGGTACAGCAGCACTGGGGCAAGAGGACCACTGGATTACAATTAGGTCTCCTTGCTAGCATTAGAGCAAAAGGAATCTTTGCTGAAAAAGGGGATGGGGCAACACGTGGGAGCTAATTTGTCTTCTGAAAAGGAGAAGGTGTGTCCTAATGGAGACAGATGTTGAATTTGGAACTGCGGAACCAGGTTTAAGTCCCAGCTTCAGTTCAATTCAATTAGTATTTATTATGATTTAGAATTCCGAGGGAATTCCACATAAAATACATATATAAAACATCATTCATTACATACAGAAATGCGAAGTAAAAGTACAATTTTATACTACAATCCCAATACTTAAAGGAGAGGTCCTTTCCTACAGTGGACTAAAATATACACTGGACTACGTCATATCAATATAAAAGATCCTTTTTCAGTTAAAAACACAATATGGGGAATACGGAGAACCTAAAAAAGAAGTACACAGATGAGTTAATAAGGAATACCTAAATTTAAAAATGCACACACAATACAATACCAAATGTAATCCGAGTTTAGCGAAAGGGGAAAAACAATCCATTGACATAGAAATGTGCAAATGCTATGTGCAAAATTTGGCAGAGATATTACCAACGCTCCCCTATCAGCTATACAGACATTTCAACCCCAAAACATTAAACAATTCTTTACGTCATACAAAAAAGTGCAAGTGCTTAGTGCAATTTCATTTAACAGATATAGCAGCAGATGAAGGTAAATTACCTTGAAGGTATTTCAAACTTTCAATTCACTTAAAAATATTACAATCCTACACTCCTAAAAGACATTTAAAAATTCTTTAAAAAACCGAATTTTTTTAAAACACATCAGTTCAGATGGAGGGGACATAAGACAATTACGGGCCTGTTCAGCTGTATAAATATTATACTTTAAAATAGCAATCCTTAAGTATCTTCGTCGTATTGCGTAAAGTGCGGGGCACACAATCAAAACATGATTCAAATCTTGTATTCCACAATTACACAGATGACAAAATCTTTCATTTTTGGGAATACCCTCCCAAGCACCTGTTACAACTCTCAGGGGTAATAAATTCAATCTTAGCAACAGAATAACTCCATGAACACCATGTTCCAGGTTCCACAGAACATATGGTTGGGGATTTTTGACAATAGAGCTCCCCGCAATACAGTCCATCCTCCCATTCAATGAACATAGTGTCATATCTCTTTCACGAGAGACCACATAAATTGACTTCCTAATTATCTGCTTTAACACGGTTTTACATAAAACTGCTACCCCTTCCTTATCTATACCAAACATACTTAAAGCCTTTATGTAGTTTCTAAAAATGACGCTTTTCCCCTTCATATTTACAAATATTTCTCTGTGCAATGCTTCCCTCAATAGGTTATCGGGGCTATTATTCAAAGCATTGCACCATCTTAAACAGGCAGCCATTGATAACACATATGTTGACAGTAGACCAAATTCGAGCCTTAGTGCCGCTATTGGCACAGCATAATTCAGATTACATATTTGGCGCCAAATCTTTCCTTCCACTTTCTCAAATTTGGCCCATTCACACTCATCTACTATTTCACTTGCATAATTCAATGTCGGCGGTATTTTTATTTTCTACACCGCAATGATGTGGGAAAAATTTATTTTCCCACATTGCATGTACAGGCGATTAATTGCAGATGCTTGTGAAATAGCTTTCCCTTTACAATGGTCCATATGTCTGCAGAGCACCTGTTTGAGAATATTTTTCCTAAATATGGATAAAATTTCACAACTTCAAGTTTTTCCCTTTCCAAAAACCAACTCAGGTTTTTTCTCACTTTACACCCTTGATAACTGAAAATCATGACTTTGCTCTTTAAAATATTTATTTTTAAAAAATGCTCCTCTGTGTACTTAACCAGCTCCCTCAATCTTCTTTGTAGCCCAATTGGTGTTAGATCCATTATTATTGCATCATTTGCATACAACAAACAACTTAATTTAAGGGGACCTAATTGGGGAGGGTCACCTTTACTCCGTCCCACACTACTCGGCAGATCATTAATATAAATAGAAAAAAGTAAAGGTGCCAAAAGGCACCCCTGCTTTAGCCCGTTGTGGGTACATATTTTCCTTGATAGGCTTTGGGATCCCCCCAATAATACTTGTGTCCACGTAGAGGAATGAAGCGCAATTATTAATCTTAAAAGGTTCCCTGGGATCCCCATTGTCACCAATTTCCTCCACAGCGTCCCCCTATCAACCCTATCGAACGCTGTGGAGAAGTCTATAAAAGCGGTGTACAACGGGACCATTCGGCCCATAGGATATTTTTCAATTAAAGTTTGTAAAACAGAAATGTTGTCCAGAGTGCCACTATTCTTGCGAAATCCTGTTTGTTCCAGAGGTATATGGTTGTTTCCAAAAGCCCACTCTTGCAAGTGGCCAAGAATACTCTTCGCAAATAGTTTCCCCGTTGCGTCTAAGAGGGAAATTTGTCTGAAACTAGACGGGGAATTTCTTGGACCCTTCTTATATAAAGGAACCAATATACTTCCTTTCCAGGAATACGGGATGTTTCCAGTGTCATAACAATAAGCAAATAATGGATGTAAAAATTGTGCCCAATCTTCACAATCCTGTTTTATTATGGCTACTGGAACATCATCTGGTCCCATTGCCCTAGAGTATCTTGATCCCTTAATATACTCTACAATTTCCAATTCTGTTGGTTCCCCTACGTCAACACCCAATTCTGAGTTCTTAAGAACTCCCTCACACTGGTCTGCTAATTGATTAGGGGCATACAGTTGGGAAATATACATAGACCATTCAGATTCGGAGATTAAAATGGGTTGGGATTTTTCTCTACCATCACAAAACTTCGCTATCAATGCCCAATACTTTCTGGTGTCCCCGGATAAGGACACTTCACGAAGAGTTACCCATTTTTCATCTTCTACTTTCCTCCGATCTGATACTTTTTTCTATTCCGTACCTGTTTAAGTCTATGAATCTCTCTCTGATTTTTAAGCTAGTGGCTTTGAATTGGAGTCTAATCAACTCATTAATCTCCTTATTCAGTTTTTTAATTTCCCATGAGACTAATACTGTAGGGGAGGTTCTCATCTCTTTTTTGTTTCTTCCCAATTTTCTGATTGCTGCCAAAACTCTCTCATACCTCATAATCGGAGTCTCCAGACTCGGTCTAAATGCAATATTCTTAAAAACCCTCTGGAAGTTCGGCAGTGCCTTATATGACCAATAGGTACGGCCATTGTTTCGGGAGTAGGTGACATTTTCCATCCTCTGATTCCAGCGTTCGGGCTTCTCGGTATTTATAGCCAACTGTACTAATAAAATGTTATGGTCACTCATCGTAGAGGGGAGCAACTTAAACTGTGTACATGCACTAAACAGTTGAATGGAAACTGCCATGTAATCAATAAGGGTCTGACTATAGGTACCATTGAAAGTATAAGATGCAGGTGAGTCCTCTGGAAATCTACCATTCAAAAATATTAAATCAAGATTCCTAAGGTTTTGTAAAAGGGAAAGGCCTCGTTTATCAGTTTTTAACTGAGCCGGAAATACAGGCTCTCGAATATCCCACACCTCCTCCAAATCCGTATTAGAGTAGACTATAGCAGCACTATTATTTATTTTAGCGTTAAAATCCCCTACCATCAATATACGCGCATTTTCTTCCGCATTACACAAATTATGCGCGAAACTGCAAATAGAGTCAACCAATGAATTGGATGCCCTCCCCGGGGGGATGTACACATTTACCAGAAACAAAAACTTTACATACCCTAAATTAGCATTTCCTAAATTCAATTTTGCACAAATGCAACAATTTGAGGGGTGTTTGTATATCACGGGGTCCCAAGCTATATTACTACTGAGTAAAATAGCTAGGCCTCCGCTAGGGTGCCCTTTTGTGGATTTTTTTGCTAAACTGCAAAACACATAATAATTATTTAGCTGGAACTCTTCCATGGCCCATGTCTCTTGGAGACAGATGATCATGGGGTTTATCTCAACCAACCAATGATTTGAGCTTATCTTACAAGATTTTCCTAGCCCCGCCACGTTCCATGAAATAAATGTCCCCACTTGGCTACCCTCGTTCTATGGTATTTATACTCTATGTTTTTACCCCATTCAAGGTACCAGCAACCCAACTCCATTTTGACACCTCATCATCCCCATCAGCTTTAGGTGCCTCCTGTACCTTGAATGTTGGAAGCTTGATTTCTCTTACTCCTGTTTTACCTCCTACCGTTATTTCCATGGCGTCAAACTTTACGTGTGCATTTTCATCCCTGTACTCAGTACAACTCCTCCCTTGCTCCCGATGACATACTCCAGAATTTTTAATCAGAGTTCTATCCGGGACAACACTTGGTAAGATGTCTATTCCTCTTTTCCTAAAACTATCAATATTTGTTAGAACAAGAGCTGACACTATACTTGAGGTAAAAGTGGCTATAGTGCTGGGGGGGAGCTCCTCCAATCTAAGTATACCAGTTCGATATCTTTAGTGGTGATTAACCCCAGATCCTCTATCTCAGAGAGAAGTCTAAGGAGGGCGCTTCTGTTCAATAACATTGGTTCGTCATCAAAAAGAGAACTAAAAATTAAAAGCTTGTTCGCTTGCCTGGCACTTATATCAATGTTCCTGGTTATGTTCATGCCTAATTGGTCCGTAAGTGAGTTACATTTTGGCTCACCCCCCCTATTGTTATCAACCAACATTGTTCTTAGTCCCACATCCAAATCCTGACCAGATACTGCACTTGATAAGGGTAAAACGGGCCCACTGGGGTGTTGTAATACCCCTCCAGAGGCTCCAATAGGGTCTATTACAGGGCTGTTTGAATTACCCAACTTTCTCCCTAAACCAAGGTCACTCAATAAGCCAATAGTTTGAGGACTAACTTCCTTATCCTCTTGAGACAAGGGGGCATTCGGTTCTATGGTTGAACTATTACATTGAGGTTCATTTTCCTGCCCATATCTTTGACTCTCTTCCAATATAGGTTGCGCCACGGACCTTTTTATTTTTGTTCCAAGGGAGAGGGATATGTCACTAGTTCCAATTTCATTTTCGGGATGGAACCGCAGTTTTTTCTGTTTCCGTTTCGGTAACAGACGGTTCTTCATCTTCCTTTTCTTTCCCCTACGGCCATTTTTAGTATTTCCTTTCCTTGCGAGAGAGGCCTCCCCCACAGGTGGACACGCTAGGGAATTGCATAAATCGTCAGATGGCTGTGGACTTAGATCTTTTGAAATGATTTTATTAAAGATTGGGAAAAGACGTACTGGTTTTAAAGCTGAGGAAACCTCTATCTTTATCTTTTCCCCAGAACTAGGAACCTTGTCACATTCCTTAAGATTAGAATTAGGTAAATCAGAACTTAGGTTCCTTGCAAGGGAACCTCTTTCAGAACTATCGATAGGCTCTTTTAGACCCCCCACCACTGAGTTTGTACCCATGTTATGTATCCCACTATATAATTGATCAACTTGACCGGATACTGGAGGGGCCTTTTCCAGGATTAGTGGGGCTGGTTTATACTGCGTAAGATCTTGAACCCCTATCAATATAGGTGAAAGAACTTCCAGTATATGATCAGAATTTAAAGTACTTTTCTCCAACAGGGACAAGATTGCGGACATAATCTTCTCCAATCTCAAAAAGCACTCCAAGATCCCCCAGACCAAACATTTTCACTTATATTCAGAGAGTTCAAAGAGTTCACTACACATTTGTCCTCAGCCGCTGAAACTCCCAATATGTTTTCCACTGAAAGATCTAACAAATCCCCAGCCAAAGATAAGTTAGTCGGTGTACTACTGTACATGGCTGGCATATGTGTTTGAGCTCCTGTGGGTGGCGGGCTCACTTGAATATCCGGGGACAATACTAAATCCGTCTCTGAAATTCCCGGCTTTTTCAACTGCTTCAATCGTTCTTCGTTCTTTTCTATTTGAACAGCAATATCCGGTAATGTAAGATCCTCCGATTTCAACTGCCCGGGGTTAAGGCTAGATTCTAACCGACGGAGTAGTGTGGCTCACTGGTTAGAGGCGGCAGGCCTGAGAGCAGAAGTCAGCCCGGGACCAGGGTTCAATTCCCGACGCGGCAGGGTCGTGGACCTTGGTCAGCGGACTCGATAATTCTCGCTTCGGTGCTTACTCTAATCAGGGGTTCCACTCGGCAACTCTGGGCATTAGCTTGCCTAATCTCCACAACGGCCCCACCAATTCCGGGGATGCCTGGCTCCACCTTGGGGACTCCCAGCAAGGGACCATCCCACAGGGAAAGCCAGGACGGGTTCCCCAGAGTTATACAGCGCCGGGACGCCCCGTTGCTGGGGCAGCTGTGCGCTTTACAAGTATACTACATTTACATTTACATTTACTCCGTCCTAGGCAAAGGATCAAAACCTGTTGTGGGTTGACAGCTCAACGCCGATCTCTGTGTCGTTGTTGTATTGTCCATAAGGGTTACCAAATCAGCTAGTGGAGATAATAATGGAACTTCCTTTTTTTCAGTAATCGTCTCCCGGAAGTGACTGCCTCCTTCCACCCACAATAACGCTCCTTCAGATTCCATTTCCGTGGAGTTACCCTCTCTTTCTGCTTGACATAAATCTACTTCTCCTGAAGGAAATACTGCTCCAGATTCACCTCCATTGTTCTGACATATAATTACGGCAGGGTAAAGCACCTCTGATTTTATAGATTTGCATTCAACACTAGACCCGGGTGCTACATTTGTGTCCATTAATTCTTCACCTAATTTCTCCCTATTCTCCTCATCCATTGAGCCTTTACCGCGCTTAGAACTTCTTATCCCTTTTGAAAACAAGTGCGAGATGCTCACCGGTTCTCCGACGGCGAATAGTTTTTTGCGGCTTCAAATTTTTATCTCTCAACTTACTGCCTTCTTGGGTCACCGCTGAATTCCCTTTTAATTGTGAGCGTAGAACCCTGTCTGGCATTACCATTGCATAGGAGACGTCAGGATAACTTATACTTAGGGACTGGATGAGCCACAACCATTTGAAGCTTAATCCGGATAAAACCGAATTGGTGCTTACTGGTGGCTCCTCCAGTCCCTGGAACTCTTCTTTTTGGCCCCCCACTCTTGGTTCCCCTCCCCTTCCTTCTTCTACGGTTAAGACACTAGGTATAAAAATTAACAACTAGCTCACTCTTCATTCACAGGTTGGTTCTGTTGTTTCCTCTTGTTTTCTGATGCTCCGAACTATCCGCACTGTCTCCCGGTTCTTTTCCCCTTTGGCACTTAAACTTATTATGTCTGCCTTGGTCATCTCCCGGCTAGACTATGCCAATGCCCTGTACAACGGCATCCCGGCATATAGTCTACGCAAACTCCAGCTTGTGCAGAACCAAGCAGCCCGGCTGGTGTATGGCCTTCCCCGGTTCCACCATTCTACACCATTGTTGAAGGAACTGCACTGGTTGCCTGTCCGGCAACGATCTCTTTTCAAGATTGGGTGCATGGTCTTTCAGGCACGACAGGGAACGGCCCCTGCTTTCATTTCTTCCCTTTTAACTAATTATGTTCCCGTCAGACATCTTCGTTCGTCCGATCGGTCCCTTTTGCAGGTCCCTCGTTTCACTAGGAAAAAATGGGGAGGTTCCAACTTCTCCATCTTGGCTCCTGTATTTTGGAACTCCCTGCCTGACCACCTACGAGCGATAAAACAATATTCCCTCTTTCGCAAGGGCCTGAAAACCTTTTTGTTTGCTCAGGCCTTTCCACACTAATGATCTTTCCCTGTCTGCTCTGCATGCCGTCAAAAGCGCCAAGAAACCGTAACGGTGTATGATGCGCTATATAAGCTTTTTAAATTCAAATTCAAATTCAATTAATGCTTTCGGATATTAAAGTCTGGGAAATGGAGGATTGAAGATAGTTGGGTAGTGGTATAACAACTGGCCTTCAGCAGCTCCTACCGCCTTCAAAATCCTTCAAAATCCAATCATTCCTGCTATATTTGTGATCTTGTTGGCTCGTACTACGCTACCACGGTTGAGACACTTTTGAAACTTACAACGGGCACTTGTTCTAAACCACAGCCACGGCCACGGCCACCACAACACCTCCGGCAAGTCCAGCTGCCCCCGGGCTTTACTCTGGCAGCACTCTCATCCCCTGCTCAACTATGGATGGCTTGCTTTTCTCATCACATACGTGCCCTCTCTCCCATACGTCCTCAGGGACCAAAAAGTTTACTTGCGGCTTGTGAATCGTGACTTGATTGTCCGCCACTCACATTACTCTCACTATATGTCACAAAATCTCAAATTCTCACAAAATCCGCTAAACAAACCAACAATCCAACACAATCCACCACGGCCGTGGAAGGGAAGTTTCTGAGCGCTGTGTTTGCCAATTTTTCCCAGTTTTTAGCCTTCTCCTCCTTCGGCTGCCTCCGCCTTCACTTCGTGGAGCAAAACTTCAGTCCACACCACTCCTTTGTCCTTTAGCCTGCACCAGCTCCAAAGCAGGACCTCGGCTTCACAGCTTGCCTCACAGCTGCCCGATAACTTCACTTCTCCCCCAGAGCGGGGGAATGCTCAGGAATGCACAGGCTCGAGGTTCAGGGCACAGGGCTCCGACTCCCTGCCCAAATCCAATCCGGACCACCGACTGCCTCGGCTGCCTCGGGCTGCCACGCCCGCGCCCTACTCAACCCCGTCTGCCTCGGGCCTCCGACGGCAATTCAGCAGTTCAGCCGAAACCGTAGCCCCTCGACCCCCTTTTGGACCTGGGGGGAGGCTGAGGGACCGGGCTAGGTTTCCTGGCTTTTCTCCCGTGGCGTTCTTCACACGCGCTGCTGCAGCTGCTGCAGCTGCTGCGACCGTTACTCCGCACCTCTGCAGCACCGCCGCTCGTGTCGTGACTCCTCCTCCGCAATCAATCAGAAACTGTTTCTCAGTGCACCTGAGATGGAGCGCGTAGAAGTAAGATTAACGATGAACAAGAGACTCCTCAAATAGACTTAAACATTTATATACAGCCACAGTCCCGGTGTTTAATTGTAGTAGACTTTTATCTCCTTTTTTTTTATATCCAAAATTTGCAACAGTTGCAGCTAACAGGCGTGCTACTAGCAACAGTTCCAGTGTTCAGGGATACAATGCACCAGCCTGAGTAGTTAACTTCAAACTATACTCCAATTATAATCATACTCCCATATGTAGGCAAAATAAATATGCATACAGTCTCAACCAGACAAAGAAAGTATCTCACTTGCTACTACTTTTCTCTTTTGTTTTTTTGGAGCAGTCACTCGCACACATCCACCTCGCTATGTGGCTACCCCGGTACCTGTAGCCTGCAGCCTGCCTCCGTCACAGTGTAGCAGCCGACAGCCGCAGGACTCGATACCCCCTCCTGCTGCGGCACGTCTCCGCATTCAAACCCAAACGCACCAGGCTCTCGCGGCTGAATCCGCCGCACACGCCACCCCCAGGCAGAGAGCCGTCGCGGTCAGTCCGATGATCCTCAGACGCCGAAGCGCCTCCACCACGGCGGCAAATGGACACCAGGTTTCCTCGCCTTTTCCTTAAACACTGCCGCCGCCACACTTCTTCACCTCAACAGCGCCACACCGGAGCACAACAACCAGCTTCAGCTCAATTTTCTGTTATTTTGGGAAAATTACCTAATCTCTCCATGCTTAAAAATATATATCTGACTTTGTATAATGTAACTGGTGCTGATGCAAAGTGCTCAATGCCCTTTGGTTGAGATTACACCATACAAAGCTCCAAAATAAGGAACAGGGATTTTTTTTTTCAAGATTGGTGTGATGGTCAGCTATGGCGGGGTAGGAGTGAAAGATTTAGAGGAGATCGCCTGCTACCAGGGGCTGGAACTACATTATGAACTACAGAAAAAGTATCCTTGAAATGACCTCAGCAGCTCCCCCCTTGCACTCATCCGTGCCCCTTCTGCTGTCCCAGTCCTTGCATATAGTTTTAGAGGCCATGTCTTCAAAACATTTTGCTTTGGGGGGCTCAGAGCAAAAGTATAAAGACCTCTGCTCCAAACTCACAGGGATTGGATGTTGTATCAATAACCTCAGGTCCCAGGTGCTAGTCTATGTCACCTGGAAAAAGGACTACTAACATCCAGGACAGAAAAGGGCTGAGATCAAAATGCAAAAGAAGCTCAGAAGTTGAAGCAGGAGGATTTCTGGAAGCAGACTGGCATGTCTCTCCAGAAGGTAGATGGCGTTCCAATACCTTTGCAGCTCTGTGAATGACCACTGTAAATGATGCACTCTCCTCAGTTGCAGGACCATGTGGATACTCAATAGCCAACTCAGGTGAAATATTAAGACCACTAGTGTCCAGTAAATCTAGATAAGGTCTTCACCAGAATAGAGATGGGGCCATAAATGGTCTGCTTTCTCATAATTATTGTCATCATGTGGGACTAGCTGGGGTGTCAGATTTTCACAAGAATGAGATGCGAGAAAAAGCCTCTATCTCAGGGTGTGCTGGTGTCATGAAAAGGGTGAATCATCTTGAACACAGCAGGATGGTGCCTTATTTATAGTATTGCAAGTAATAGAACAGACTGCAGGTGATAAAGGATGCAACCCCACAGTGGGCGCCTGTGGATTCCAGATTGATGCTGCTGGAGCTAATGACAGCACTGGTTTGACACCACTCAGCGGGGTCTATGGCAGAGAAGTAGATGCAAAGTCCAGTGCTGACGGTGGGCAGATTCCAATCAAGTTTGATGCCAGGGAAGTGCACAGAAGAGCGATTTGCAGCCCCAGTGACTTTGTGAGGCAAGAAGGCGACACAGAGAGAAGTGGAGTCAAACTGATTATCTGCAAAACTGATTCTTTATGCAGTTTTGCTGTTTCCTTAGGTGCCAGCTGAGCTAGGGCCCAAAATCCCTAGCTTCCCACAATGTAAACAAGCATTTTCAATGCAATAGGTCTCGCATTAACGCAAGATTGAGCTATTGACAGTGCAAATGGCAATGCCTTTTATTTTTGTTTTCATTTTTATAACATAAATGCATTGTCATTTACAATGCCAATAGCTTAAACTCTCGTAAATTCGAGACCTATTGCATTGCAAATGCTTGTATTTCTTTAAGAGTGCGCTCCTTCCCTACAAACAGATCTCTACACAGAAGAAATCTCCAACCCGAACACAAAAGGGACAAGGACCATTCCACAGAAGAAATCTCCAACCCGAACACAAAAGGGACAAGGAGCATTCCACAGAAGAAATCTCCAACCCGAACACAAAAGGGACAAGGAGCATTCCACAGAAGAAATCTCCAACCCGAACACAAAAGGGACAAGGAGCATTCCACCTTCTCCCATGTTCCCTCAGTGACTTCTAAAGAGCTTCTTTCTATCTTGACTTGTGCTTTTACCTTCACCTACACTTCACGTGCTGACATGTTTGGGTCTCTACTTGCAATATGAAAAAGAAACTCAAAGTCCCAGAATGCAAGCTGCTGTTGGCTAAAATGCCTGCACTGAGTCCCATTTATCACGAAAACCCTCGGCAGCTGCGCTTCACCCCAGAATTAAAGGCACATACAAGAGCCAGATATGTGTGGTGTAGGTGTTCTTTATTGTACGCATAGACCACGGGTAATCATAGTACGGACCGGCAAGCCTTCCGTGGCGGCCCGCGGTCCATGAGTCATCGTACCCTTGTTTTAAAAAAACCTTTTCAAAGAGTGTCGGCAAACACTGCCGGTTGTAGAGACACTCGGAGAGACTCTGCTGC
Organism: Lissotriton helveticus; assembly: GCF_964261635.1. Lineage (NCBI taxonomy): Eukaryota > Metazoa > Chordata > Amphibia > Caudata > Salamandridae > Lissotriton > Lissotriton helveticus. The sequence continues at coordinate 49,239,113 of NC_136069.1, forward strand.
TCTGTGGGGGCCGGGCGATTCATTCCAGCGAGGCCAGAGTGGAGCTGCAGGGGCCTAAGAGGAGGTGAAATACAGCAAAGCCCCATTCACATGCAAATGGTCTTTTTAAAGACCAGTGAAGTGCTCGGGTGGGGCTGTGTGTCTATGCGCGTTGGGGAAGCTGACTGGGGAAGCTGTCTCAGTCCGGTGACACACAGGCAGGGTGAGATGACAGAGGGAGGTAGAGGGACAGAGGGAGCGAGGGAAAGGGAGGGAGACAGAGGGAGAGCGAGGGAAAGGGAGACAGAGAAATGGAGACAGAGAAAGGGAGACAGAGAGAGGTAGGAGGGCGACAGAGAAAGGGAGACAGACAGAGGTAGGAGGGCGACAGAGGGAGACAGCGGGAGGGAGACAGAGTGAGGGAAGGGAGTGAGGGAGGGAGTTAGGGAAGGGGAGTGAGTGAGGGAAGGGGAGTGAGGGAGGGGGTGAGGGAAGGGGACTGAGGGAAGAGGAGAGGAGGAGGGTGGGAAGGGACTGAGGGAAGGGGAGTGAGGGGGGAAGGGGAGTGAGGGAGTAAGGGAAGGGGAGTGAGGGAGAGAGGGAAGGGGAGTGAGGGAGGGAGTGAGTGAAGGAAGGGGAGTGAGGGAAGGGAATGAGGGAGGGGGCGAGGGAGGGAGTGAGGGGGTGAGGGAAGGGAGTGAGGGAGTGAGGGAAGGGGAGTGAGGGAAGGGGAGTGAGGGAGGAGGTGAGGGAAGGGGAGTGAGGGAGGGAGTGAGGGAAGGGGGTGAGGGAGGGAGAGGGGGAAGAGGGAGAAGGGGGTGATGGAAGGGAGAGGGAGAGGGAGGGAGACAGGGAGAGAGAGGGAGGTAGAGGGGTGGAGGGAGGGAGTCAGAGATAGATATATATAGATAGATAGATACATACATACATACATACCGGGTCTGGTAGCTCAGTGGATGAAGGTGTCCGCTGCAGTGACCTGTGTTCAACCTCAAGGTCACAGTATTTTTTTGTTGCTCTTGCCCGCCCACTGCCCCCGCCCCCACCTGTGCGGCCCTCGGACACAAACCACACTGTAAATTTGGCCCCCGAGAGAAAGTTTGTGAGTACCCATGGCATAGACGAACAGGAAGCAGTTACAGAAAACCCTTGACGCTCTCTTTATTGGGTGCAGAGATGCAGATAATGGTCTGAAGACTGCATGCCTGTCATTGTCCTTCGCAGCATTGGGAGAAGCACTACAGCTTTGTTTTTTACGTGTCTGTTCTGAACCAGCGATTAGTATTATCGAATGTAGTGACGCATAGAAACAGGCCCAGCATTTCAGGATATCATTTTGCGCTGTAGTACTTGAAGGCCTGCCTGGCGACACAACCGGAAAACTAAGACTACACATAATGCAAAGAGCTAATTCGCCCGTGGTTGTGGTAAAAGGTTTACATCTTTCTCTCTTGCACGGTATAAACTTAGTGTCGTGGATATAAAACAATGGATAGTCATGTAGTTTCTTGATGTTCCTTTATTCAAGTAGAATAGTAATAAGATATACAGGAGAAAACCCCACCAGGAACAGGATGGTCACTGCTCAGCCCACTCTCTTCAACTGTCATTCCACATTCACACTAAGCACACTAACATTCTACTCACTCATCACATTCATACTAGCTGAGCAGCTACAAGGAGATAATCTATTGTACAACACTTAGCCTGGCCTACACACAAGCTGCTTAGGGGTAATGACCAGTGCAACAAGCCTGCACAATTTCACTGAAGAAAAATGTCAGCTGTAAATCTAAATAATTAAAAATAAAACAGTTCCCATTGCACCTCACCTTCCGTCTATAATCTGCCCTCTTTACAACACCCCAAAGATGCGATATTATGTTTACACGTGAGTTCACACTTAACTCGCTAAAGTTAATTAAACCAGCAACATCATAGTTATGCTCGTCCTCCACTATAAACCTGTGTTGGGAAGGAATACATCACCATAGACCCAAAGTAAACCTGCAAACGCTGACGTCTTCGCGTACAACCTTAGAGCAGTGTAAATCAGTGCACTGAATCCCGTCACACACATAGTCACATAAAGATAACAGGGCAGTGACGACACACAAAATACTAGCGCCGGGTCCTCACACCAGTACCGGAATAGGAGTAGTGACATCACCTACACCCTCTACTGCAACTCCCCACAATAAACCAGTGCAGGTGACGTCATACACGGCGCTTGCTTAATTGATAGCATTAACGTAAGATAAGCAACTCCTTGAAGCCTATGCCCACAACTATTTCTCACCTTGCCGGTCCCAGTCTCTTAGTGCCATTATCGGCAACTTCCCCCACCCACAGTCTGAGCATGCAAGAATAAATAAATACATAAGACCACTTTTGTTCTGGGAAAATATTGCTGCAGGTTTATTCCATGAAAAAGTATGCAATAGGGTGGGTTATCTTATGGGTGATCCAAGGGCGGGCAGCTGTACCAACCTATGCTGCCCTGACCGCCTGATGAGCCAGCAATGTGGAACGACACCCAGACAGTGCTACACCTTCCTCTTCCGGATCACGTGACAACGTTGGTCTCTTATTACTCACGCCCTTTTCGGGGTGGAGCGTAGCAGGGCAAACCCCTGGTTGGTCAGGTCCCCAACCGCCCAAGGTCTAATGGGGCGATGTTGCAGTTTTCCAGGAACCTGCCCTGAAGCTACTGGTCTTTGGCTATGGCACCCCTACTGTGTCGCGCAGAGGTACCCTTACTATACCTGTCTACAGCAGAGGTACCCTTACTGTAACCGTCTGCTTCCAGATCGCCCTGTAACTCTGCCACAGCTCTGTAGGCGCCCCCCGTCGCCGCCAGAGCCACCCCACCAAAAAGCTAATTTCTGACCTGCAACCTGCTTTCTAGGGCCTTGTGCATGTCCAGTGGAAAGTGTCCATGCTCAACTGTAACAAATGCACTCCATGTTTGTCAACCTAACCTAGGCGTACGCCTGGATGGCAATGGTGACAATGGACCCCAATTTTAGCAATGTAGCCTTTAACATTTGCATGAATCAGCTCGTGTTTGATGAAACCCAGGCCCCTCTGGTCTGCGAACTTAGGCCATGAACAGTTCCTTCTTACAGGGATGTTCCATGGCCTCCTCTGACTTAGCTCCGACCTCTGCGGGGGATCATCTCGGACCACCAGAGCTCACATTGACCCATGTAGTTGCTGATCTCACCAAAGCAAGGACTCCAGCTTGCTCCCACTTCAGGTGTCCGCTTGTCACGCAGATTCCAGAGCAGTCACCGAAATAAAGAAAGGATAAGAGGACAGATTTAGTGGACGGATAGGGTACTCGAGGAAGATTAGGACCGAGAGTGAGGGTAACCAGTGCTCACAGTGAAAATATACAGCCGTAGTGCAGGGAACAGGGGAGTCGAGGACTATACCCAAGGCTGTGTTATATACACTGTACAGGCTACTCGGTAGGCGGTGTCCTACGTCCCACCTGCCACTCTGCCCCGTACCTGTTGGAGCCACGCTCCTCCCGTGGGCACGTGGCGGGGCGACTCGTGGGAACGGTGGCCTCCGGGCTTCTCCGTTTCCTTCCTGATCTGCTGGGCTCTTTCGAAAATCTCCTCTTCGGTCTTCGTCTTTTCTCCGAGGTAGCAATCTCCTTTCTCCTCCGGGAAAACGCCGTCCGTCACTTCCTGGGTCTTCTCCTCTTTTGACGTCGAGACGCTCTTAGGGGGTGTGTCTACGTGCGGTGTAAACTCCCACTTAAAGGGCTCCGTTACTTCCAGCTCCTCGTCTTGCTCCCAGCGGTCCTGGACTGCCCACGCATCCCGCGGGTCGGCTTCAGGCTGCTGAGACAAGGGAAGGGGAGTATGTGAAAGCGGGGTGGCGGACCACCAGTCCATGTCCTGGGACTGTACCCCCATCGGGGAACCCACCCCTTCACACCCTGGTGAACACCTTAATGGTGTCAAATCTGGTTTTAAACAATATATGTATTGTGCTCACTATTGGGGACACCTCACCCTTTCGTGCAATTACAACTTACGCTGAGTACCCCGCTTGCTTAACTGCCGTCGGATCACAGATGTCCAGTACCTACTGTCCATCTCCGACCCTGGATGCTTAAAACCTGCCAAAGTGTCATGAACCAAGATTTCCAGGTCCTGTTTAACTGCAGTTCACCTTCCGTGGATCCGCTAGGAGATACGACAAACCGCATCCGTCATGCGAACCTTAAGTAAACAATTTTCACCTGGGCGTACCTCAAATGAGACAAGCTCCACGCAGCTGTAAGGCCAGAGACACAACTATACCAAACCTATTTACGGGGTTTTTTCACTTGTCACCCTTCTGGTTGGTGATCCGGAACCTCCTACCACGCATAAGCTGACCATCTAGCGTTGACGCCACAACTGACGTTATATGACCAGTGAAACAAGCCTGCATAATCTCACTGAAGAAAAACGTCAGCTGTAAATCTAAATAATTAAAAATATAACAGTTCCCATTACAAGAATGCACCTCCCCTTCCGTCTATAACCTGCCCTATTTACAACACCCCAAAGACATGATATTATGTTTACACGTGAGTTCATGCTTAACTCGCTAAGGTTAATTAAAGCTGCAACATCATAGTTATGCTCGTCCTGCACTATAAACCTGTGTTGTGAAGGAATACATCACCATAGACCCAAAGTAAACCTGCACACGCTGACGTCTCTGCGTATAAACTTAGAGCAGTGTAAATCAGTGCACTGAATCCCGTCACACACATAGTCACATAAAGATAACAGGGCAGTGATGTCACACAAAATACTAGCGCCGGGTCCTCACACCAGTACCGGAATAAGAGCAGTGACATCACCTACACCCTCTACTGCCACGCCCCACAATAAACCAGTGCAGGCGACGTCATACACAGCGCTTGCTTAATTGATAGCACTAACATAAGATAAGCAACTTCTTGAAGCCTATGCACGCAACGGTTTCTCACCTTGCCAGTCCCAGTCTCTTTCCCTGCCTCTGCTCCACAACGGGGCGCTTGCCAACGGCGTCTGTGACATTTCTTGATGAATAAGTGTCTTCCAGAAATTTTATAAACAAGGAGCCATATAAACCCACAGTGAGTGCAGCGCACAGCTGATGGGGATAAGGGCAGTGACGGGAGATGGTGGTGGAGTGTACCACACGGAGAAGGGGTAAGAATAAACAGGCACGAAGATATGCAGCTGCAGCCATGTGGATAGGGGTAGCGACGGCACAGAGAGAATAGGTGCTGATGAGCAGGGGCACCGAACACACGAGATAGGCTTGTAGCGCAGGGAAGAGCAACAGTACAAAACAAGGAAGTAGTTCCTAAATAAAAGATAACATCTCAGCAGCGGAACGAAACTGTAGTTGGTCGGTGCTGCTTCCTGCAAAACAGAAGGAAAACGGAAGTGAGGTATCGGACCACCAGCCAATCAATGAGCGAGATAAGAAGAGTAATGCCAGATTTAACCAATGGCAAGCGACAAAACAAATGGAAATGCAATGGGTGGAGTTTCATCACTGATACTGATTACTTGATGCCTCAGAGAGGTAGTGCATGCGCTGCCTATTCGAGACCTAAAAAGGGTCAGTTGTCAGCAGAAACATTTGATGAGCTGATGTTGCATTTTAGGCCCTTTCCTATCACAGTCACTAGGCCTACCCACACAAGTGAGGTACCAATTGTATTGGGAGACTTGAGGGAACGCTGAGTGCTAGGAAATATATGGCTCCCCACATATTCCAGGTGTTTTCCTCACAGAAAAAGTTTAAGGTTTCCCAAGGATTCTAGGTATGGAAACATGTTAAGAGCCATGCTAATCACCCCACCCTGGACTCTCACTGGTATCTAGCTTTAAAAAATGTGCAAGTTTACCAGGTTTCCCAAGGTGCCAGATGAGCTAAGGCCCAACATCCACAACTACCCACATAGCAAAGAAAAAAGTGTTTGTTTGCAGCGGAAACATTTATTAGTATTTGTAGAGCGCATCAATCGTCCCAAGGGACATCACTGCGCTAAGACGGAATAGAGTATACTGGAATGATCAAAGTTGGGATCAGTGTCTGGGAAACAGGATGGTTTTTAGTTTTTTTCTGCACAGAAGATAGTTGCTATTTAGGCGAAGGTCAAGTGGCAAGCCATTTCAGAGGACCGCGGCTGATTTGGAAAACGACCGGTCGCCCATTCTGACATTGTTTGTGCGTTTGACAGAGGCAAGGGCTCAGTCACAAGATCTCAGGTTTCACGAGGGGATATGAAAATGTAGTTTATCTTGTAAGATGTGTGGTCCTTTTTTGTATAGGGCTCTGTGTGCAAAACAGAGGCGCTTGTATTTGGCTCTCTGATGGACCGGTAGCCAATGCAATTCCTTCAGGCAGTATGATGCTGAACTGTATTTACTTTTGTTGCATATTAGTTTGGCAGCGGCACTCTGGACCACCTGAAGTCTGGAAAATAGATAGTCAGTCATGCCAAAGGGCATTGCCGTAATCCAGTCTGCTCATAAGCAGAGCCTGTGTGACCATTTGTCTGCAATTCTGTGGAATCCAGGGAAAGAGTTGTCTAAAAGTTTTAGGATGGAATACGCCTTTCCGCACAGCGAGCGTATTTGGTCCTGCATAGATAGACTGTCTTCAAAGATAAAGCCCGAGCTTGTTTGGGTTTTGGGGCGGTGCCTAGTGCCTGGGGCCACCAATTATTGTCCCAAATACCATTGGCACCCCCGAAAAGTAGGATTTCTGATTTCCCGGCGTTAAGTTTTAGGCAGTGTTTGGACATCCAGCCTGCAAGTTCAGTGAGGCAGTTAGTTAGGTTGTCCTTACTCTCAGTGTTGGTCAGCGTGTCTATTAGGGGATTCACCGATGGAGTGTCTTCAGCGTATCAGCATATGTCAAATCCCCATTTCCTACTAATATCAGCCAGAGACGAAACATATGCGTTAAACAGGGTAGGGCTTAGTGTAGCTCCCTGCGGGACTCCGTATTTAATACTCTGTGATTTCGAAGTGCAGGGTCCTATGTGAATTGTTTGGGTCCGATCTTTCAAAAAAAAGGCGAACCATGCAGAGGCTTTAGAACTGATCCCTTTTTTATGCAGGATTTGGAGAAGGTTGGTGTGGGATTCTGTGTCGAAGGCCGCAGTAAGATCCAATAGGATCAATGCTACAGCTCTTCCTTGATCAACAAGTGATCTAATATTATCAGATACTGCTAGTAAAGTGGCTTCAGTGCTATTGTTGGCTCTAAAGCTCGTCTGCGAGGGGTCAAGTAGGTTGTTGGTTTCAAGGAAGGTGGTAAGTTGTTTATTTACTAGACGCTCCAGGACTTTAGATAAGTAGGGCACTTGAGAGATGGGGCAAAAGTTAGCTGGGTCATTTATTACGAGTCCTGCTTTTCTTAAACGTGGAAATACCACTGTCTTCTTCTGTATGTCTGGGAGTGAAGCTTGTTCCAGAGACTGGTTAAATATTTTGGTGATGTGAGGGGATAGAACGGACGCTAGTCTGGAAAAAATAAAATGAGAATAACAATAAAGGGTCTGGCTCAAAAGACAGCAAGGCTGAGCACACTCTAACTAAACAACTAAACCAAATGCCAATGCTGCTACTATTCAAACAAAATTGATACCAGATATAAGAAATGACCATCAATACATCTTAAAGCTCCTTAATTGCTTTTTTAATTTTTATAAAAGAATATATCTCTTCATTTTTTCAAAAGGACATTTTTCATTTTTATATATAGACAGTGCTTTATACAAATACCAACTAATACAATACCATGAATCACAAATTACACAACACCTCACATCTCACTCTCAATTTCAAACATTCTACACTCATACACACACACATTACTCCATTCAACTGGAATAAACCAAACATATATATTTAAACACAGCAGACCTAGTTGCCAAAAAGGAAAATGTTACACCTGATCAACTTAATCTTTTTTACATCAATCATAATAATGAACACAATATACATTTAGTAGAAAATGTCAACGTTTGGTTTAATCCTCTGGTCTACGCGTTTCAAACCTCCTATTTAAGAGGTTCTCATCAGGACCCAAACTCTCTACAAAAAAAAAGACATAAAAGACTAATCAGAACATGACCTTGTCTTGAAAAAATCTGATTAGTCTTTTATGTCTTTTTTTGTAGAGAGTTTGGGTCAAGTGGGGGAAAAGTGCAGCAAAGTGAAAACAAGGAAATAATCAATTTTAAAGGCAAGCAAAAGACATTCAGATGCGGCGTGGAACCCTTTACCAGGCATTCGTAACAATCGGGGCAAAGTGCAGTGTGCAGGTAACCGAGTTATGTTCTGTGTAGATGTCAAGTTTTGGGCCCTTTTCTGTTGCAGGCACAAGGAATACCACACAAGTGAAGTACAATTTTTATCAGAAGACACTAACTATAGTAAAACATTTGTTATTACCAATTGGATTTCTTTGCATTTATGCCATACAAATGTAAGTCAGTGAGTACGAAAGAAGACATTTTGAAAAATGCCCTCTAAATCATATGCTAGTATGGGTACATACCCACAAATTCAGAGATAACTGCTAACCACATAACCACTGCCCCCAAACTCCATATCTGATGCAAGTTTCAGAAATACATAGGTTTCCGTCACACCCATTTTGCACTCTTTATATGTTACCATACAAATTGCGGTATAGTTGGTACACAATAAAAAAAACATTGAAAGGTACAGTTCAGTTCAGGGCTGGACTGGCCGTAGCAGGCACCGGGCGTTTTCCCAGTGGGCCGGAAGGGTGGGAGCCAGTTTTGCTACTAGGGGTCGGTTTTGCAGCAAAGTGTGTTACAATATCGGCCCCCTGTAACAAGTGTGACAGCAGTGCTTCTCACCAGCACACTAACCCCCCCCCCCCCAAACAGGGGCCGATCCGGCTGTATTGCCAGCGCTGGTGTATGTTCACAGTCCGGCCCTGGTTCTGTTGTTGGCTCTAGGTACCTCAGGTTAATGGAGAGCCTACAAACTCTATACATTTCAGCGACCAAAAGGGTCTAGTGGACGTAACGATATATTGCTTTTGTAAATTACCAATCATGACAAGAAGTTACAGATATAAGCGTGGTCACAAATGACTGTTTTTTGCTAATCATTTTCAATATTTTAGTTTATTTGCGAAAACCTTGAGGGATCCACAGAAATGACCCATTGCTGAATTCAGGATTGTGTCTATGTTTCAAAAATGTATAGCTTTCTGGAATCACCCATGAGTTTCCTCCACAAATTGACAGTAGTTTGAAAGCATAAAATTTAGGAAAAGTGGGCTACTGCTTAGAAAAATGCCAATAATGTGGTAAAAAACGTTTTTTGTATGCAGCTCTGCTTGTTCCTGAAAACTGGGACAATGATTTTAGCACAGCAAACCTTTTGTTGATGCATTTTTGCAAAGCACTTTTTCATATCCCCCGCCACCCAAATTGCTATTTGTTGGCACCCTTAGAAGACCCCTGTTGTTGGGTAAACAGGAATCAAATTGGGTGCGGATACCTTACATGGAAAAATGGAGGTGTAAACGTGAAGTATTCCAAATAACAACCAAGGTCTTAGCATTCTTGGGGGGCTTCACAACCCTTACTATAGCTTTAATGGCTGCCAAGAATGTTTTCCAGGATGTCTGAATTTGTGAACATACTAAACAATTATGCAGTGCGTGCCCTCCTCCCTGCAACTCCTGGAATACATTGCTGAAGAACTGAGAACTATTGGAAACAGTTTATCAAGAGTATTTTCCATTTCATTATTATTTTGAGGGATGATCGCCTCCATTGGATATTGATGTTATGCTATGTAATGTCCTTCCGCAGAGCATCTCAGGCCTCCATAGGATATCCCTTTTCATTTCACGATACAATGTCCACACATATATCCACATTGGGTCATTCAAAAGTGTGGCGATCGGGGGACATCATTCTGATACCAGTTCTGTTGGTCCCTCAAACGTTAGCTATAAACGATTCAAATGAGGTTTTGGTCTAGTAGCAAAATACCTGGGTTTATTACCCAGTGTCTCAATTGTTAATACCTGTACCACTCACCTTTGGCACAGTAAATTGTTTCTTGCAGTCTTCAACCAATTTGTCATCCCTTTTTTAGGGCTCGCCTGCTGATGCGCTTGCGCATAGCTGGCGAGCTATATTGTGGCTTAAACAGAGCTTAACCATCTCGGCGATTTGTTGCAGTGCCCGAGAAAAACAAGCTCAATGCGCAAGCGCATTGGCAAAAAGCGTGTGCACATTAAAGCCACCAGCCTCCTCAGGCATCTCAAGCTTCTCCCAGCCGGCATTTCTCCTCCCCTAATTATTCACTGCACGGCCGGCCGGCACATCAAAGGCTGCTGCTCCCGGCCCCTATTCTTCCCTTCTTGCCTCTCCCCGCCCCCCCTCCCCACCACAGCAATGTCTATGTTCATCACGCATTTTGCATTAACATATAATCCCGTAATCACAGTTCTAATAACACCCTTGCCCGCAACTACGGCGACCGGTTCTGACCACACGGAGGAACTTCCAGTAAGTAATCTCTTTTGACGGCACTTTCGAAGAGACTAGATCTTGCCCTTTTATGTAATGTACTGTGTACTGCACTTCACCACCTTGGTTTACTCGTACGCTTGATATCACTGTAACCCACGATAACCCGACGCCGGTGTGCACAACTCACTAGCTGTGATTAACGCTTGTTACCCAGTTTCCTTTGATCTAACTAACTCCGTTCTTCAGTCATCACCCTGTTAATTCCCCCGACGGTTTCTTCACAGATTAACGCTTGTTACGCGGTTTCCCTTGATCTAACTAACTCCGTTCTTCAGTCATCACCCTGTTAATTCCCCCGACGGTTTCTTCACACCAGATACCAGCTTTAGGACACCACGCTCTAGCACGAGTTTCTATTACCTTTTGACATTTTCACCAACTCGTTGAGCACCATGCTCGTTGTTGCACCTTAATTGCACACCACAGCTGTCAAAGTAGCACGAACCTCATGTTCCATCGTCCACGATATGCACAACTTATGGGTTAGAATTTATTTTTCATTCACGAGACTTTGTGTACATTACAAATGCTATAGGTGTCACATTTGCGAAAGTTATAACTATTGGCATTGTAAATGACAAAGCTATTAATTTAGCTATTTTAAAAAATAACACATAAATAAAAAAAATTCATTTATAAGACCAATAGCTCAAACTTTCCTAATGCGAGCCCTATTGCATTTCCAATGCTTGTTTTAATTTGGAATTTGTTAGGGTCTACTCACTCGTTTGTTCTGCATCTATCACTGTGTACAGCTTGTTCGATATAGGTGGTAAAGAGACAGATCTCCAGATATTATGGGAACATAGTTTTTTTTTATCAACTAGTTTTTATTGTTAATTACTATGGTGGGAGTAAATGGGCAAACTTGTATGTGCGCTTTTATAAATTTAATTTTGTTCTTCTATGTGGATTATTTGATTTAGAAAATGTGTCTTCTGAATAAGGAAAAGTTACTACCTTCAATCCAAGTTCTCTTTCAAGGGAATCTTCAATTAAGTCCCAGGCACTGAATATTCTCATCCATAGGAGAGAACCCAAAGCACTTTTTATAAATGTACATCAAAACTTTCCTTTGGAAAATCCATTATCTAAACATTAAACAAACATTAAAGTAAACTATCCTCAACTATATTAGTCAGATTGAGTTTATGGTTTCTCAATAAATAAACCAGTTAAAATCTGAAGCCCACACCCACTCAAGATCTCCCAGGCGTTTTGTCTCAAGGCGGAGAAAATATTCTTCCCCCAGATCAAGATCCTCAAGGTCTCATCATACCATTTCTTCTTCGAGCCTGTACTCCTACTTTGACAGATTCTCCTCCAGCAATAATATCTCCTGTGGATGATATAAACACGTTCTAGGAGGTACTTTTTTTGTAAGTCAATAATCTTTATTTTGGCCATTTGCCAAATAAGGTGCAAATAAAAACATTAAAGTACAAGATGTTTGTGGATATGTACAATTTACAAAGCGAATAACAATGGGTCACAACCATTAATTAAGGAAATTAAAAATAATTTGATAAAATCAGTAAAACATTGCCCCAGATTCTATATACACAAAAGTGACACTGCATATTAAAGAAGAACATGGATTTTCAATAGGCTAAAACTAGAACCAACAACTTGATGCCGGGCACCAATGGTACCAGCAGGCTAGTAGATCAGAGTTAGACTATTAATTGAAACATCAGCCAAGCCACCCTTCCTCCATGAGGGGATCTCCTACCGGCCTTACAACAGTACTATCCATTCAATCAGCCGGTGGTGAATCGTTTTTCCTTTTCATTCGACACATAGCAAAAAAGAACCTGGAGACTGCAAATACTATAGGCCTGCTAGGGTCAGATTGTAAGATTCTGCAGGCGTCCTTACAGTTTGGGGTTCCCAGGATCCTGCAAATAGATTATCCATTTAGCCCTGGCCCTATTATACTAAATAAAAAACAGGGTGTGGACCACCGTTTCTTTGCCTTGGCCACAAGATGAACAGTCTGTCTCGGCCAGTGTATCTGAGCACACCCATTTCGATGTGTTTGGTCGGATTGGTAGAGACCCGTGCCTAAACTGAACATACAGCTTTCTTGCCAGATTTGGTTCGACTTCATCTAGGAACTCATTTGTGTAAAAATCCTTCAGCCTTAAAAAGGAGTCCATCAAAGAACCCAGGGCCAGGCTAGACATGAGAATACCAGTTTTTAAGTTTCTAAACCACCTCTTAAACTCTAATTTTCTAGTTAGTGGACCAATCGCCCTCGGATCATCCTATAGTTTGACTAACCCCATGCTTGACAGTGTGTGATCCAGGAGGGATTGCCAGCCCCATGGGGGTTAAGTATCTCTTTTAGACCCTGGCTGTAATGGAAATGTTCGGGGTGACCCATAGTTTTCTCCAATACATGACTGGTCTAACTACAATTCTTTTTGAGATTTGTCTGTGTCCCAAATCTAGCCTCAATGGGACTAGCAGAATGCTAGCCAGAAGGCTCAGGACTTGCCTCAGGAACCTATTCTCGATAATTTCTAGGGGTTTTGTGTCCTTGTGGCTCCAGAGCTCAGCGCCATAGAGAGCCACGCCCACTGCTTGGTGGGAGTATATTTGAATCGCTGGAGAGAGTGGTTTGAAAATGGAGCCCCAATGGACCTTAAGCAGCCCACCGACGTATTGCTCCAGTTTGAGCTTTCGTTTTGAGATGTGTGGTGCCCAGTCTAGCTTCTAGGCAGGATCATGCCTCGATATTCAAACAGATGGACAAGCTCTAGTGGGGACCCATTCAAGGTGGGTTTGACGTGTGTGGTATAAAACTGATTGAATACCGTGTGCTTTGTAATACTAACATTTATTTCCAAGGAGGTACTTATTAGAGGTACTAACAAATTAAATATTGATTTATCGACTACCATAATCTCCATGTCGGTAATCTTTGAGACACTCCATCAAAGATCTACAGATTTGACACTGGCTTCTGTAAGGTATGCACCATTGAGCCTACAGAAAAAATACAGACCATCAGGATCCATCATTTTAGTTACTCGGATCCTACAACAGATTCCTTCATTGTCTTGGCTGCCTGGAAAATACATGACACAGCTCCATCATCTACTTTTCCTTCTGCCAAGGAAAGTCAAAAATTGTATTCTATGGGCAGAAAAGTGTGTAGTACCTCTGCTATTTTGGTGAAAGCTGCAACCACGACCTCTCTTCTTGGGCATTATGACAGGTCTTTTGGGGATTTTATTCAGCAGTACTTGAAACATACATGCCAATAGACCCGATTCAGGAAGGAGACCAAAATGGGTTTATTTTAGCTTTCTCCCACCTAAAATTGCTTTTTCTTCAATAGTAGTCAATGGGGAAGTTACATTCTTCTGATTTCAATTTAAAAATCTCCCAATTCCCTGTCCTAAAACGTTGGCATGTTTGCTGAAAAGACCTTCCCAGAGACAGACATCAGGACTTCCAAGACAAAGTCAACAAAGGCATGATGGTGTCAAATCTGGTAGGTGAATGCATAACATCTTATCTAGAAGAGTGGAGAAAAATACCCAATGAAAAATGGGTTCTGAATAAGATAGAACATGGATACTGCCTCCGACTATAGTCTGTTCTAACAAACTGGGCTCAGTTGTTGTCTACATGTTCGTCGCCCCTTTACGGAAAGTAAACACCCTTGCTAAACCTGGATACTGCTTATATTATTTACTACAGGTCACCAATACAGGAGGCTCCTGCATTATAGAGGCACCATTCCTAAGACGCCTAATGGACCTCTCTCGTTTTGAGAAATTCAGGTAGGCACCCTCCTCATCCCCCATACAGGGTTCACTGTGGAGTTGCAGGGACCGTTTGTGTGTGCCCCACCCCGGGGGGGGGGGGGTTCTCATAAGGATTTCCGTGGGCCGCTTCCGATCGTTAGCACTCTCACTGGGTAGCCCTACCCTGTCTGTACCCAGGGTATTTCAACTCTTCGGCGACAATGAAGGAGCCCAATGACTTCTAAACTGAATTATGGAGTTATTTTACGTGGCATTCATATATGGTTTGTCCATCTGCCCCCCCCCGATCCGAATATCCCCTTTGAAGGGCCCAACTGATTCGCCAACCCTGGAGAGCGTCCTTGTCCGGAAGCATTCTTTGAGAAGTAGCCTACTATAGACTTTAATCTGAACCTAGTCCTCTAGGACCGAAGTGCGGTATCTGGATTGTGTTAAACGCATACTTGTAAGTGTATGTTCCATAATTTTGCGGTCATGGACCAGGAAAACCGGATTATCACTGATTTAGAGCTAGCCTATTGAAGACTATGTTACATATGTTTTTTATCTTTTCGGATACCATGAATAGACCCACTCACTGATTTGGGCAGTCCCTCCCTGACAGGGCCTGTTTTACGTTTCTTCAATTGTTTCTCCCTGCAATATATTCGGAAACGTCCGGGCGGTTGGCACTTATCGGCAGGCTGTTTCATGTATACAAGCTTAGTCCCTGTGGGTGGGACCGCACTGGGCGGTCAAACTAATATGCTTGGATAGTAAAAAAACACTTTCCCTCGGAGTGTTTTAAGGAGATTTGGTCGTGCTTTGAATATAGAATTATAGACAGTTGAAAACATTAGGATCTAGATGTGATTCCTTTAAAGAGCAGTACTGATGAGGTTTGAGAAAATGAATGTGAATCATTATATGATATATATATATACCGGTTGATGAACTGTTGTTTCCAGACCCTTGAGCGGCCTCATGAATTCTCTTTAAGTTTTTATGTAATAATTAAAGAAATTAAATGATGTGGGACAACCTCCGCATTCAGAGCCATATGTGATCTAGAAACTGTAATGTAAAAAATGCAACAATAGTTGCTAGGTGATTATATCACCTATTTTGTATTTTCAGATATTCTGTCCCCCACTCCGTGGTACATCATCGCCCTGACGAAGGTGTGGCTTGTGTGGGCCTTAACACCGAAAAGTGCGTTGGCGTGGTTCTTTTTGGTGGCAGGACTGTTTATTCCATCATCAGTCAGGATTCCCATTGCATTGTCCGCCACACATTCCTTTGCTTAATGAATTGTGGTCCATTCTGTTCATTTGATGGCGTTTATGTACTAGTGGTATTATTTATGATTGGGTGTGTGAAAGATTGATTGTGAGGTTGTCTTTTGAGTAAGTGAGTCTGTTATGATGGGGTGTGTACGGTGTGTGTGGGACACTATGTGTAATATTGATCATGTGTGTTTTAATCTAATCTTTTGAATTACGAATGTATTTATATATTTTTGTATTATCAATATATGAAATTTAGAAAACTAAAAAAAATGAACAAATAAAAAAATGCATATCCTTATTCAATTGATCTGGTGTTTGGCTCTGAATGATAGGTCCGTTGCTCAGTTGATACTGCAGGATCCCTACATGGGACCGTATTTGAGTACTATTGGCAGGGTCTTTTTGTTCTGACTGGTTTTGTTTTCTTCCCCCGCTAGCCTGCCTATATCCTTACCCATCGGGGGGCCTTCTTCTATTTTGTTGTAGTGTCCTCCTCCACCATCCATTCCACTGAAGAAACAGTCATTCCACTGGGAAGAACTGCAACAAGATGTCTTCATCTTCATTCAAAAACATGCAGCGGAAAAGGTACCCCATTACTCTGAAAGGAATGTGAAGTTACTTTCTGGTGAAAAAGAAAGGAACGAAAAACCAGTACAGACCCATTTTTGATCTCAAGTAAGCAAAGAAGTGGATTTGCGAAGAAAAATCCAGAATGTTGGCTTCTCATAAAATTTACCCTCAACTCCATCTGGGGAATTGGTAATGTTCAATAGATCTGCAAGATACTTTCAAATCCCAATAGCCAAGAAACATAAAAAATTCATGAGGTTCACTGTAGGAAGAGACCATTACCAATACAAGGTCCTTTCTTTCTGCCTCAAATAAACCACCGACCTCCAAATGCACAGGAGTTGTATTGGCTTACCTCAGAGAAATTATTTTTTTTATCCATGCCTAGATGACTGGCTCATCACGGCATCTTTGTGCGAACTAGCAATCCAACATTTTAATTTGACTGTCATCATTCTCAAACAGCTGGACTGCATGTGAATCACACACAACCTATCTCAAGAACAGTTCAATCACTTAGCTACCGGAGGAATGCAGTCCTAGACAAAGTGCCCACAAAAGTGCTTCACTCAGAGGAGAGATGATTATCCTTCAGAAACGTTGCAATCTGAAAATAATTGCGAGACAAATCTTCTCCCGCCTGGGATCATAGCATGCATTTTTCTGGCTACAAATTCATGTCTCTACATGCAGCCTTTCCAACAGTGTTTAGAAAAGGTGACTCCAACCAGTTAATTGCGAGCTACAAGCAGCTTGCAGAAACCTTCAGAGTAGCTCGAAGCCTTAAGTTCATTTTAACTAAGAACTGCAATAAGCAAGTGTTGTGTTTTCTATAGAAAAAATAAGGGAAGGCTATGTTTATTTTACATTACTATCAGGCTGCAGATAGCTGAGCCTGATAATGAGTAGTGCTCTATTCAGATTATAACCCATGTGGGTCACAGAGGTTCAGAACTGAAGCACTGCGGTATTTAACTCTTAAATAAAAGTCGCTTTCAACTCAATATTGGAGCATGAGAACAAAACAAAACAATATTGCTGAATGCTTTTAAATGAGAGAAAATTAACATGAAGAGTTAACTTAGTGATTAAGTTCCTGGGAACTGGTGGGGCAGCCTTTACCTCCTCAGTCGTCTTGATGAGGCCCCTGGAGTGGGCAGCTGTCCAAAATCCTCCACCATGAAAAGAGACAATGCCTCTTACCACCACCACAATCAAGGCACCCATGACAGGTATGTCCTTAACAAAAATACCTTTTCAAAATGCCCCATGTCAAGTATTTCTTAGAGGGTATTAAGAAAATCTATCCTCTTCTAAGAAGGCCATCTCCTCCTTGGGAATTCAAATTTGTACTTTTTCGACTTATGCGTCCTCCTTTCGAACCCATTCCTAAGGCTTCTCTTCAACTATCTTGGAAGGCTTTCTTCCTAGTCTCTATAATCTCTGTACATAGTTAGCAAAGTACAGTTCTTACGTTCACACAAAGTCTACGCAGTGTTTCATAGTCGTAGGACAGTGATGAGAAAACATCCTAAATTCCTGCCTAAAATAGTGTCAGATTTTCATGTCAATCAGACTATCTCTTTACCTATATTGTTTCAAAACCACTCTTCTCCTGCAGAGAGATCTCTCTTTACTCTCGCTATAAGAAGGGTTTCTAAATTTTATTCAGATAAAACAAAGTCTCTGTTAAAACCAAAGCATCTTTTCTATATGAGGACAGGATTCACCACTTTGAAGTAATCCTTGTCTAGAAGGATTATCCTCAGCATAATTCTAGGTTACTAGAAAGCCAACAAAACCTTACCTGGGAAATCTAAAGTCCATTCCACCAGATGCAAACAGGTACTGCTGCTTTGCTTAGAAATATTCAGATTTGAGATTTGCCAAGCTGCGACTTAGAAATACGTTCACACTTTACAAGGCACTATTTTCTTGATTCAGGTACAAAGGCTGAGCAAGTCTTTCTGAGAAATCTATTTGCCTCCGTTGTGCTTCATTTTTATCTTTTCCCTTATGGCTTTCCTGGTGTTCAATCCAGTTAATCTAGTCAATGCTTATGATTATCAGTGGAGTTACCCTGAGAAAGCAGAAATATTTTTTTACCTGCAATCCTATTTCTCTCCCAGGGAGTCTGCACTGAAATCATAAGCAACCATTCCACCTTCCCCAGGAAACAGAAAATGTGTTTAGATCCTTTACTGCTATTAACAATAGGCTCATAAAGATGAAGTTTTCAATTCACATTGTTTTAATGCAGCAGCCTATATGGCCTTATATTTCCCCATCAGTCTCTTTACAATAACAAAAAGACTTTGTAGTGAGCTGGTCCCACATGTTAAGCTGACATAAGTAGATGCTGTAGACCAGACCAGGTACATGTAGATGATGTTTATTAGCTCTTCAGATGTAGATATCAATAGCCCCACCAGGA
Source organism: Lissotriton helveticus (assembly GCF_964261635.1). Classification (NCBI taxonomy): domain Eukaryota; kingdom Metazoa; phylum Chordata; class Amphibia; order Caudata; family Salamandridae; genus Lissotriton; species Lissotriton helveticus. The sequence goes on from NC_136069.1 coordinate 49,257,749, forward strand.
GCAGCCTCCTAGCTGCTCAGCCCATCCTCAACTGACAACTCTCATGCATCCAACCATTACACTCACAATAAAATTCTAACTAGAACACTCACACTGGCTGAGCAGCTAGATGAAGAGGAGAACAGGAACATACATACAACCTGAGGATGCTACATTATCCTCTTCCTCTCAAAATGAAAAATAAAAAGAGCAAATGACTAGGAGTATGCACTATGAACTATGCACAGTAAAAATATACAAATATTGCCAGAGATCTGTAAACCCAGGGATGAAAGTGAAATAAAATCGCAAGAGGGAAAACAGACATCCAATTAAAGAAAGAAGGAAGAAAGCGAATAGATAGAAATACACTAACACTATCCTCCTCCTTTAATAATGAACAAAAAAAATTGGTAAGTAGTAAATGTAGAGCTCACATATACAAGTAAGCTAGACAAACATGACCGAAGTGAGGGGAAAACCAAAACCCCAGACAAGACTACAATGGGAGAAACGAGACCCAAGGAAGTACTTCTCACTTGAGAAGACTGTGGCGAAAACCCAATACGCCACCCCTCATGTGAGGAACACTATGGGACTAAGACCCAAGGGAAAAACAAACATTGTTGGGGACTGAAACCCAATTGTACGGAATACGTCTCATGGGACTAACACCCACGGACTTGTGCAGCATGAAGAACAAAATGCAGCACAGTGTGGCACCAAAAGATGACTACCCACACACATGACAACATACAATGAAGTGAAGGGACTAACACCCAACACCAAAATAACAAAGGTGGGACTAGGACCCCCTTTAAACAGAAAATGGGGCTAATACCCATTCCAAGTGAACGTGGGGTGATGGGACTAAAAACCCACCCCCATCCCTAGGCAGGGATTAATATCTGTAACATGGAGTCATGGGACTTAAAACCCACTACCATTCCTAGCAGGGATACATTAACTGTAAACTGGGGTCATGGGACTAAAACCCACTCCCATCCCTAGACAGGGATCAAATATCTGTAGACTGGGGTCATGGGACTAAAAACCCACTCCCATGCCAACAAAACATCCACATGAGAATTGAAAATCAAGAAAGTTGGCATACTACAAAAATAAGACACTAAAATGCATAGTCTTCTTTTACATGTGAGAGAAAACATTTCAGAAATAAATGCAGTAAAAATACACCAAAATACTTTTGAATGATGGTTAGTCACTAATATTAAGCAAGAATTCCAATTTAAGACACTAGATGGCAGTGTAACCTTGTTCAGTGCATTGCAAAACTGTTCATGTTTAAAATTATCGTCTTTCCAAATATTCCTTTTACTAATTTGTTATTTCCAAATGTTATACTGCCAAAAGATGGTACTCTTCTAACGATAACAGTTTTTTTGTAAAACAAAGTACTTGGCAGATTTACAAAGAACTTTGCAGTACATCAAAACGCTGGGCAGCATACATCATTCTCAGACGATGTAGATAAAAACTTGGCACACCAAACTCACCGCAAGCATCAGAGACCCAATCCGGTGTAAAATGTCCCTTGACAATAAAAGATCATTTTCCACAAACGTCGTGTTTGTAAATGAGCAATGAAATAAAAGCTGTTATCGAGTGTCCGGTGACTTGTGAAGATTACTATAACAATGAATTAATGAAGCAGGCACTTGAAGAAGAAATCCCACGTTGCGACGCTGGATAAATAACTTTATTGAGTAAAACAAATGAACAATGGTTGGCAGGGAACACGTAGCTACGCTGTGAAATACAACACAGCATGGTTCAGAAACATTGTTGGTGCTTCCACACAAAAGATGGCGGGACGCAGTGGACGTCATGCCGAAAGGCTCTCGGCACGTCTGTGTTTCAGAGCGTCTCTCAGCAGCCCACCCATATGCAGAGACAACTGCGTCACAGAGGCTTCACGACGTTACTACAGAACTCCAGGTAAGAGTGCACGCGCTGTAGGCAAGAAGTGCCTAATTTTAAAATCTTGAGAACAAACTGCCACATGATTATGTAGAAGAAGACTATCTGTACTTTATATTAAGAACCAAACAGTACACGCCGGCACCAAGTATCTGGCTTCTTCACTGCCACACAACAGATAGGCTCAAACAGGTTGCAACGTGAGCATCAACATGTGAGAGATGCAGCGGTTCAACTGACAAAAAAAAAAGTGCTTTCCCAAATGCAATTTTGAGACAACAAAAGTCCCACATCAAACTTCACTCGCTTCTTATACTTGCCACTTAGAATTCCACCACATCCATTAAAAATGTCATTGGACAAGGCAGGTTACACTGCATTGACATTAGCATTTGTCACGCAATGGCACACAATGATTTGAACTGCTAATCCTTAAACACAAAGCTGTACTAGGATGCCATTCGCCAAAAAGTACATTTTAACCTCGCACTGCTGGGCAAAAACACAAACCGCCACAGATACCTTCCTTTTTTATGCACTGTATGCGTTTCTTTAAGTTGCACAGGCTTTCTTGTGGCTTGCAGACTTTTGAAGAGGCGAAGACATAGGCATCTTGATGACAGCTGATGAAAGTACACGAGCACAACACGCCATGGCTTGGGCTGTGCGGTGTGTTGGACACTGGTGGGGCAGACAGGCGTGTTTGGCTGATTACTTAGCTTGAAAGATTTCTTTTCCTTTAGTTGCTTGAGTCTTGTGACTTTTCCTCTGAAAATGGTAGGTTCTTTGCTCCAGATCGTCACCATAATTGTAGTATCTTAGTCCATACATACATATAATGATGTAGCCGAGGCAGATGTGGTTGAGTTATGTAGAAGGTTTATTCAGCCATAAATAGAATAACAGGAAGTATAAGTCTGGAACAAGCAGCCCCACCAGGAGCAGCCTCCTAGTTCCTCAGCCCATGCTCAACTTACAACTCTCATGCATCCACACATTCCACTCACACTAAGATTCTAACCAAAACACTCATACTGGCTGAGCAGCTAGATGAAGAGGAGAATAGGAACATGCATACAACCTGAGGATACTACAATCTTTGTTAAGGAGATTTCAAAACTACACTCCTACATATTCATAGTGGTTTTTAAAAGAAGCTGTATGCTTTTCTTCCACTTTTTAAATGTACATTTAAAGGAATTGGCACTATAGCCTGTCCAAAGGCTACAAAATACTACATTTTTGTCACAAATACTTCCCGGCCTTCCCAAAGTAAGTCGAAGATACTGTGAAAATAAGACGTTGAAAGAACTGCTCCAGGATCCCCGCACAGGGTTGGGACTATTCAATGCTTAGGTTGTCAGTGGAGATTACCCTGAGAGAAACCTAGGATTACAGTTAAGAAACCACTACTTTTTTCCAGCCATTTTGAAGGGTCAAAGTTATTTTTCCTCTACTAAATACTTTATTTCTTCCAATTGAAGGAGTCTCTAGAAGAAATTTGTATAGCCTCTTTTACAACACCAATGCAGTCATGAAGCAGACAAATACCCACAGCAAGTGAATTCAGGAGCCATGCTGTGAAGAACAACAACATTAAGAGTGTGCAGGTTCACTCCCTGGAATTTCCAAATGAAATATTACAGCCTTTTGTGTAAGCATTCCAACACCCTAGAATGCTCGTTACCATCCGGGCCCTATATTATTTGCTAGGTTGATCTTGACGAATAGGATCAGTGGCAATGGAGGACAGAGGTAGAGAAATAATGTCCATAACCAATCTATCAAAGAAGGATTTCCTTTTGCCTGTGGGTGGTAATATCTGGAATTAAATCTATATCTTAAGCAGATGACACACAGCTTATCCTAGCCTTGGATAAGGACTCAAATGAATCTAAATTGAACTTTAACAAATGCTTATCAGAGGTCATTCGGTGGATGTCTTCCAGCCATCTTAAATGTAATATTGACAAGACCGAGTTAATGCTAACAGGCAAAGACATCCTGTTCGATCCAGTCAAATGGTGGCCTGAAGATATTCCGGCTCCACCTGATACAGTGAACATAGTCAAGAATCTGGGAGTCAAACATTCCGGCCACAAGCCTTTGCAGTGGCAGGGATGTGTTTTAATCTAATTAAATAATTTTAAAAAATGTTTATCTCGTCTCCATTGCTGCAAGGAAAACGGTGTCAGTCGTCCTGATATTATCTAGACTGGATTATTGCAACAGCCTATATGCCAGGGCAAACAAGCAGGTCTTAAAATAGTTTCAGATGGCTCAAAATGCGGCTGTGCGACTGGTCTTGAAACTGCCGGCACACTCGTAGTCTAGAACAGCCCTGAACCTTGCACTGGTTGCCAATCCACAAGATAATTTTATTCAAGCTTCTTATAACCACCTTCAGAGCTTTTAGGAAAACAGGACCCTCATACTTGACTGCTAGATTTACACTCTATGTCACTGTTAAAACACTCAGATCCTTCTCAGCTAATTTATTTAAAACCCCCACATTTAAACTCAAATCTGGCGGTGGAAAGTCCGTGGCCAGTATAGGTACAAGAGCATGAAACACCTGGCCTGCACAACTAAGACTCTTGGAATCAGAGATGCTCCTCAGGAAAGCACATAAGACCTAGATCTTTACAACTCCAGACACCCTCTGTTGCTCCTTGGTGAAATCCATAACGGTCTGAATCTTCTGCTCACCCCCCGCATAGTGCCAAGATGTTCCTACCAGAGTCACCGTGTGCTTTATAAAAGCATAAATCAATTAAGAAGTGTGTTTCCTGTGTTCTTAAGAACAGATGGTTGTGTTAAGGGCATAATGTGATATTGGTGGTGTGGGCTCCATTAAAAGAGCGGGTACTTTTCCTATATCCCCAGCATTTCAGGCTACGTTACCTGCCGATGCCACCCCACCCCGATTCCCCCATCTTCTTTCAGACTGCCATTAAAAAAGGTCATGATTTTGATTTTATCACATATATTAACAGTAGTAATTTTCTGAAATTAATACGTCTTTCTTCCTTAAGATAAAATAAATGCAGTCTTGCAAATTTAGTCTGCAGATAGGCCACTTACATTCTATTTATTTATAAAAATGTGAGACTCTGGCAACTACTGGTTGCAAGGTAGGCAAAGGTGAAACAGGTCTTGTGTTGTTGTGCTCCGGTTCAGAAAGAACCTGGTATGGCATTTTGGGTTGGACTGTTCCTATTGGAGCCAGGTCAAGAGAGACTTGCATGTGGCTGAGTCTAATTGGAGGAGGCTTGGTGGGAAAAAGAACAATGGGTTTGAATTGTACCCGGAGCAATTACCAGCGGTTAGACATATTGCCTGCATCCTCCCATCATCTTTTGTGTGTTTGATGTACCGTCCCAGGTGGCCAAGTGTATGCCCAGACGTGGGTCCCTTCTGCACTGTGCCTCTTGAACCAAACTACAAATGACTGAAGAACCTCAATCAGGGAAAAACTGGCCTTTGGTCGCTTGTGTTCTGGTTCAGAAAGTACCTGATTTGGCAGTTATGGCTAGACTGTTCCTAATGAAGCAGGGTCAGGACTGATTTGCATATGGCTGGGTCTAATCAGAGGAGGCATGGTAGACAAAAGAACAATGGGTTGGACTGCTACTCAGAGGGATTGCCTGAGGTTACACTTATTGCAAACATCCTCCTATTACCTTTTTTTGTGTTTGGTTTAGGGTAGACAAAACAAACATACAATGACTAAATAGCTGCCAAAAACCACACAGGGAGTTGGAGCAATAAAGAAATCCAAGGGGGGAGCTCTGCACAAGGGAAACAAAAGGAAAATAACAGGCACTCAATAGGCTATGCTGCATTCTATAGAATGAACAACAATGAAATGTAAGACATGCAAGTAACAACGTTAACAACAATGGGAATGTGAGGTAAAGCACTCAGAAGCTCCACACGGTAAGACTGAAGCTCAATAAGTTCCACACCCACGATTGCTAATATAGATACTGACTGCAAACACCTTAATATAGGATAAAGATGTAAAAGCAAGATCTGAGGAGCTAATACCTACTGGATGTTATAAAAAATAAGAAAGAAAAACAGTGGAAAAGAAACACTGCCTAGGTTATGAACTGCACCGATAAATGTTGGTGGTCAAACAGGAATACACAGCCACAATAGGCCAGGAGCTAGAGAGGAGTGCTTAACAAAAAAAGAGAGAAAGAAATGGAACACTAGACAGTAAGGAAGTAAACTCCACATAAAGGAAACTGGAATCTAAGCCAGTAGAGGAAAGAACGTAGCAAACTAAAAACTGGAACTAAGGTAAAGTGAAAGAAAGGCAAGGATTGGGTAGAAAGGTAACCACAGAAGAAGCAAATGTTCAAGCATCGAATAACATGGTGCTAGCTCAGGAATCCGGAATAAAGCAAGCAAAAAAAGGGAATAAGGTCTGTTCCCTCTAATTACAGACCTATTAGTTTAATGGACACTCTGCAAAAACTTTATGCCAAGCATCTGCTTTTCAGGATAAATGACTGGTTGGAGGACTCGGCCATACTTTCCAAATTTCAGGCAGGCTTTAGGTCTAAGACCAGCACGATAGACCAGGTCTTTAGATTTTGTTGTCTGATTTGGAAGTATGTTTACATTCGGAAAGGACACCTGTATGTAGCCTTTATCGATTTGAGGGCGGCATTCGACCTTGTTCCTCGCAATCTGCTATGGAGATCATTAAACATAGCCGGTCTGCCAGACAGCCTTTTGGTCCACATTATTGAATTGCATGCTAGAAATCACGCAAATATCAGATGGGGTCCGAAAGGTGAACTGACGCATGATATCCCGATCAAGCGTGGTGTCCGACAGGGATGCGTCCTGGCCCCAACTCTATTTTCTATTTTTGTTAATGATGTGCCTGATTATCTCAACACTTGCAATAACGATTCACCACAACTGAATGGAGAGAGAGTGCCTGCGTTGCTCTTCGCGGATGATACCATCTTAATATCCCAAACCAAGAAGGGCCTCCAGGCACTCTTAAACTCCTTCAGCAGTTACTGTGAGACTAAAGGGCTAGAAATAAATATTGACAAAACAAAATGTATGGCTTTAAATCCTATTAGACCGGATAGAGGGAACCTGACCCTGAATGGGGAAACTTTAGGTACTGTAGAGAATTTTACTTATTTGGGGGTGGTACTTGACTCAAAGTTGACATGGAAAGCGCAAATCGAAAAAAGTAAGGTGTCATATGCCCATAATGCAAAACCTATAATCTGTAGATTGAATGCTAGTACAAGTAAAAGTGTAACTCCCGTACTTGAACTTTTTAAATTTAAAATTCAATCCGCAGCTTTATATGGGGCTGAGATATGGGGTCCTTGGGCCAGGGAGAGTTTCCAAGGGCTCGATAACAAATTTATGAGATCGATTGTAAAGGTCCCAACCAGCACACCTTTAATACCTCTTCATCTCGATTTGAACTTTAAACGAACCGACCACCTAGCTATTATAAGACCGTTAATGTTCTGGATTAGGATTTGGTCCACTCCGGAACTGGTAGATTACAGAAATGGTCTCCAAGAAGTATTGAATCTGGACTCCTTCAATTCCATTCGGTGGTTCGGGCATGTTAAAAAATGGTTTAACAATCTGGGGTTGAGTTCCTTCTGGGAAAACCCAGAGAATTTACCAGCTCTTGCCAAAAATACAGTAAAAAGAGCATACTGGTGTTTCATGAATGACAGATATATTCATGATAGTAGAACCGGCACCCTAACCAATCATTTTTTAACTTTTAAAACTGAACCATGTTTTGAATCGTTTTTGGACGAAATAGAGCCTCCCCTTGCTAAGACTCTCTTCCTGAAGTTCAGGTATGGGAACCTCATGCTGAAATCTAATACTGAGCGTTGGACAAATAAAAAACTGGATTGTCCTAATAATATAAGTGAGAGATGCCCTATGTGCTCAGATATATGTAAGGAGAATGAGGTGCATATGTTATTCATATGCAAAGCATACCAGAAAGCTCGAAAAAAATGGCTCAAACCAATGTGTGCTCTTTTAGGCACTAGATCTTGTTATATAGCATACAGGATCCTAAAAACTAATACTGCACAGTTTATCGTATTCAGTATCAGTAGGTTTCTTCATTCAGTTTTTATTGTCCGAAAGAAAATGGGACAGGTACTTTGAAGATGGATAGATTCTAAATAGTGAATTCTGCTGTTAAAACTGTATTTGCCTGCTGAATGAATTATGTCCTTGATTTAATTGGTGAGAATTAACTTTACACCTTATTACTGTAATTATCGTTTTAATTGATCTTACACATGTATTATGTTCTAAATGTATGAGTTAATGAATGTATTTATGTGTGTCTTTTATGGCCGTTGGCCGAAATAAAGAAATAAATAAAGCAAGCAAGTACTGACAGGTGATAGTTCAGGATAAGAAAAGGCTTAGGAATCTTCTGGAAATAAGTTATCCTTCAGAAAAGGTTTGACTATTCTGGTTCTGTGACCTGCAATTCCTCACACCCACTGAGCCATGTAACCTATCTGGCTCACACATTACAAAATACCAAAGGAATGGGTAGCATTTCTCATGAACCAAGTTACTGCAAAATATCACAAATAATATATCAACATTGTATTATATTTCATCTTCAGACACCACCTAAAATCACCCCTTAGGACAAATATCAACCTCCATAAATCTTTTTACCCATCCAATTGATTTAAAAAATGGATCCTTAAACTACTTAATCTAGTCCTTCATTTTTACTCAGTTTTTGTGTATATATCAGAACACAACTTTTTGATCAGGGTCTAAATTTCTGTTTCAACTGATGTGACATACAAGCTCTATAATCATGAGCTGAAATGTAGGTGCCAGAGTCTTTAACAAGTAGCCAGGCTCTTTAGTGAAGGGTAGAGATAATGGTGCCAGAGTCTTTTACAGGGAGCTAAAACGTGTTTTGTGGTGCGCTGCTCCTTCCTCAGGGCTTACTTGCTTACAACCTCAGAATATAAAGAATACCATCTATACAGGCTTTACATGACAAAGTCTATTCTAATAGGATCTGATATTAAAGAAGAACGTTTGGTAACCACAGGTGATCCTTGTTATTATGATGCAGCTACAGGACAGTCAATAAAGCTACCTTGATATTTGAAACATAATGCTTGGAAAACGCTTTCCCGTTTGTTGAGGTGAAGGTTGGCAAGAGAAGGTGGGTACTGCAGTTGAGATGACTGGCCTCCTTTCTAGGCTTTAACTGGTGCTTCTGAAGACTTGACGTCTTGTGAAGGTCTTGTCACAATCAGTGAAGTTAAAAGGTCTCACACTCGTATGGGTTCTTTCATGTTTTAGAAGATATTGTTTCTGTGGAAAGCTTTTGCCACATGTGGTGCAGTGATTGAGTTTCTCTTCTGTGCGTAATCTTTGATGTGTTAAAAGATAGTACCTAGTAGTACAGCTTTTTTTCACAATCTTTGCAACTAGAAGGCTTCTCTCCTGTATGTTTTTCTCAGGTGCTTTTTAAGATGAAACATGTGAGTGAAGCTCTTTTCACACTCAAGGCAGTGAAATGGGTTCTCTCCTGTGTGAATTATGTGCTGAGCTACAAATTGGTACTCATTAGGGAAGCTTTTGTTACACAATGTGCAGTGATAGGGCTTATCTCCTGTGTATTCTTTGATGTCTTAAAAGATTGAAACCTGCAGCACAGCTTTTCTCACAATCTACGTAATTATAAGGCCTCTTTCCTGCATGTATTCTAAGGTGAGTCTCAAGATATGATTTAGGAGTAAAGCTCTTCTCACACTCCGTGCAGTGATAAGGTCTCTCTTTAGTGTGTGCTTTTTGGGTGCTTTTGTAGACCTGGCTTGCAAGTGAAGCTCCTCCCGCACTCAGTGCAGTAAAAAGGCTTCACCCCTGTGAGAACTCTTTGATGAGTTAGAAGTTAGGACTCCTTAGTGAAGCTTTTCTCACACATCGTGCAACAATATGACCCCTAGCCATGATGTGCTTTAAGATGCTTCTGAAGGTAAGACTTTTGAGTAAAGCTCTTCTCACACTCGGTACAGCCAAAGGCCCTTATATCTGTGTGAGTTCTTTCATGGCCTCGAAGACTTGAATTTGTAGTGAAGTTTTTCTTACACATAGTGCAGGTATAGGGTCTCTCTCCAGTGTGGGTTCTTTCATGGTATAGAAGAGTTGACAGTTGACTAAAGCTTTTCTCACACTCACTGCAGTGATGGGGCCTCTCTCCCGTGTGTGTTCGTAGGTGTCTTCGTAGAGCTGGCTTGCGATTAAAGCTCTTCTCACACTCAGTGCAGAGATAGGGCCTCTCTCCAGTGTGTGCTTGGAGGTGCATTTTTAGAGCTGGCTTGCGAGTAAAGCTCTTCTCACACTCAGTGCAGTGAAAGGGCTTCTCCCCCGTGTGAATTCTTTGATGAGTTAGAAGTTGGGACTCCTTAGTGAAGCTTTTCTCACACATCGTGCAACGATAGGATCCCTCACCATGGCTTGCGTTAAGGTGGCTCTGAAGGGATGACTTTTGAGTAAAGCTCTTCTCACACTTGTTGCAGTCAAAGGACCTTACATCTATGTGAGTTTTTTCATGGCTTAGAAGATTTGACTTTGCAGTGAATTTTTTCTTACACATTGTGCAGTGGTAGGGCCTCTCTCCAGTGTGTGATCGTTCATGGTATAGAAGAGTTGACTTTGTAATAAAGTTTTTCTCACACATTGTGCAGTGGTAGGGCCTCTCTCCAGTGTGGCTTCTTTCATGGTCTAGAAGAATTGAAAATCGAGTAAAGCTTTTCCCACACTCACTGCAGCGATGAGGCTTCTCTCCAGTGTGTGTTCGTAGGTGCTTTTGTAAATCTGCCTTACGAGCAAAGCTTTTCTGACACTCAGAGCAGTGAAATGGCCTCAAACCAGTGTGGATACTTTGGTGAATTAAGAGATGTTGCTTTCTAGCAAAGCTCTGTTCGCACTCAGAGCAGTGAAAGGGTTTGACGCCTGTGTGAATTCTTTGGTGAATCAAAAGAAGGTCCCCTCGAGTAAAGCTTTTCTCACACTCAGAACAGTGATAGGGCCTAATTTGTGTGTGGATTCTTTGGTGAATTAAAAGATGATGTTTTTGAATAAAGCTCTTCTCACACACGGGGCACTGAAAAGGTCTTACTACTGTGTGTAAGCTTTTATGTCTTAAGAGACTTTGCTTTTCAGAAAAGCTCTTTTCACACTCTGTGCAGGGAAACAATATCTGCTCTGAACGGATTTCTTGATACACCACAGGAAATGTTTTCTTGTTAAATCTCTTTTCATCCGGAGTAAAGGTCAAAAGTCTGTCAATTTTGTGGGCAGTTTGGTGTTCTTCGTGGGAGTATGGAACAGACTCTTTCACATTCATATCTTTTGTTTCCGATTTGTTGCCTGCGGAATGAAGAGAAGTAAAAATATAAATTTCTAATTCTAAAAAATAAAAAGCACACATGATGTTAAATTGGACAGGTAAACAGTCTTAATACAGGAATACAAAAATATTAACTATAACAGTTTCTCTATCAAAGGTAGTTTCATTAAATTCATCAGAGTTAATAGTCCTCAGTCATAAGATCAATGAACAACTTTCAAATTAGAAACATTCTGCAAATAAAGTGAAAATGAAAAGTAAGGGAAAAGGCAACATATTTTACCATTTATTAAATCTAAATATTTGACAAATACGAAAAGTTTTTTAGCAGCTGAAAAGTGTCTTAAGAAGCATAGAACAGCTTTGCCGCCCAAAATATTTCCTTTTTCCACTTTTAAAAGTGAACAAAATGAAAGGAAAAAGACATTTTAGGCACTTAACGTAGCACACAGAGACAAAACCGCTCTGTCACAAGACGAATATGCCTCCTAATTAGGCATTCCTTCACTCTGCATGCATTTACAAAGCGGTTGTTACAACAACTGTGTTGTAACAACGCATACCATTACCCCGCAAGTCGTTGTTACGACTTGCAGGGTAATGGTATGCGTTGTTACAACGCAGTTGTTGTAACGAATGCGTTGTAATTGCATGCAGGGTGATGGCTTCGTTGAGGGCGCTGGATGTTGGAATAGTATAATTTACTATTCCAACTCCCGTCTGTGCGGACACTGCGCTGCAATTGCATGCAAGGTGATGGCTTCGTTGTGAGGGCTGTTTACCCTTTAAGACTACTCCAAGGTATCCACTATACCGAACAGGGATAGTTCTCCCCGCAGTTCATTTTGACAGTCTAAATAATCTTTCAAGAGAAAAGAAAATTTCCTTTGGGTGGCTCCTCCAGACAGGTGGTGTAGCTCATCATATCGTATAGAGAGTTTAAGTCAAAATAACAAGAGCATCTGTTGCATCCAAATGAACAAAGCGGTACAAAAGGGGGTGGTGATGGACGGAGCATCTGAACCAATCAAACACTCACACGCAGTCAAAATATCTGGGTTTAATCCATCACCGTTCTTTAGCCCATTCTGCCACCCCAGTTCAGACATGGCCATATGCAAATCAGTCTGACCCTGTGCCTCATGGGAACAGTCCAGCCCGAACTGCCAAGCCATGCCTTCCCTGGACCGGAAACAAGCTTCCTAGGTCCGGTTTCTGGCATTTCAGCCGTCTTCAGCCAGTGGCAAAGTGAGCAAGGGACTCACGTCTGAGCATACCCTGCCAACTTATGGCGAACAAAGTGGTACAAAAGAGGGTGGTGATGGACGGAGCATCTGAACCAATCAAACACTCACACCCAGTCAAAAGATCTGGGTTTAATCCATCACCGTTCTTTAGCCCATTCTGCCACCCCAGTTCAGACATGGCCATATGTAAATCAGTCTGGCCTGTGCCTCATGGGAATGTTGGGAGTGTTTGATTAGTTCAGATGCTCCGTCCATCACCACCCCCTTTTGTACCGCATCCAAATGAACAGCTGAAAAGCTCTAGAGGTAGTTCTGTAGCAAAGATAATATATGTATCTTGAATTAGACAGAGGTTTCTTTACCTGGATTATATAAACAGTAGAAATGAGCACCTCCACATTAACCATAATGTACAAACAAACAAATACAAGCGCATAGAGGTTATGGTGGAGTTGCTAGCCTAAAAAACAGAACATTTTATTAATCCATCCATCAGTACATGGCGAGAAATCCATTTTCTTGAATTAGATAAAAACAAGGAAATTAATAGTCTCCATGAACTTGACAAGTAGAAACTTTGATCACAGCCCGCAGATGACAGCAACAAAAACATCTTGTGACAGTGAAGCTCAGAGTGAATCCTATGACACCAGGACTCTAGCACTGGTATGATTCACCGATAAGTAAGCCTCTCAGTGGTAGGCGTCCCAGAATTAGGAGACAGACTCACAGAAAGGGTCGACATCAGCAGTCCTTTAGCCCCTAACTCTACTACAATCCCAGACACACCAAAAGAAGCATTTTAGTTGGTTCAACATCAAATTCAGGGGCTCGGTAGAGCTCCAGACAGCTCGACTAGAAACTGAATCAGATGCAGCAATGGACAATAAACCAGAGCGACCTACGCAGGTTCTTCCTTCTAAGGTCGCCTTTACAACAAGTGGAATGTTTGCATTATTCCAGCCTGTAAAGATGCTACAAAGCTACGACCAATTAGACCTGTGGTGAAGACCATCAAATTGAGGAATCAATTGGCATTAAAATAAATGGAAATGAAGTGGGAGCTCAGAATCTTCAGAATATTGGGTTGCTGCAACCATCAGATATAAGCTAGTCACAGGCAGATCCACTGAACACAGTAGGGGGAGACGCAAATCAGCCCCTAAAAACATGTTGCTTCTAGTATGGAAGTGTTGATAGAGCTAAAATCAACCCAGTTGCAGACGGCAAATGATATGAAAGAGTTTCAGAAGTATGAAGGAACAGATGATTGGGCTATTTGCTAAAACTGAAGAAATGGGACAGCGAGTGTCAAGATTGTGAGGATAAATCCACAACACTACTAAATTAATTGAGTAACTGGAAAGGGAACTAGCATTGCTCAATGAACAAGACCATCTGGAGAATCGCTACAGATGTTCCAAAATGCGTATTCATGTACCAGAATGCAATGAGGAGGTTGTGAGCTCTATTCCATTAATTGAGGGTTTGTTAAATTCCTATGTACTGCAGAATACAAGTAAAACACTGCAATGTGCCATTACACACTAATGGGGTTACCCTTAAAGCAGAAGGACCCGGGTATAGTGCGAAACATACTACAAAAATGGTCCAAACGGACAATCCAGATATGTTTTTTAAAAATTTACTTTATTTTTGTTTTGAACAAAATCGCAGTAATTCGACATTGACAGAGGTCAAAGGCAAGTGACCGTTAACAGTAAATACTACTTTTACAGTTAGAAAGGAGCAGTGAGACAATCTGGAAAGGTTAACTCAATTAACATATACTATCACAACATAATTCCACAAGAAATCGGAGACGTAGATCTAATTTCTCCAAAGGGAAGAGTAGACACAGAAATACATCACAAAAAGAAATGCAAACTGGATGCAAAAAATATAGATTGCATTTGAAATCGATGATATATATATACATTATTTACAAATGGTTGCTCCACTCAGGACAACAAATTTCTCAGAAAAAGTGCATATGTACAGATTAAAGTAAAAAAAAAAAAGAAGGGGAAAGACCCATAACATAATTAATCTTTTTTACAACAGAGCCTGTTGATATATCCAATTAAACAGTTTGATTTTGTTCCACTCTTAAGAGGTAATTGTCAGTGTATTCAAACCAGGCAGTTGAAGCAGGGAATGTCGACGTTTCAACACGAAAAAAGGGGAAGAGGCCTGTGAGGACATTAACCATGAGTTTTCATCAGGACAAGGTACACAATGAAAAGGGGAGCAACCTGGAGTCATATAATCCCCACCGAGACCAGGAAGACTGTCACCCAGGCCCTCGTCACCAGCCGACTGGACTACGGCAACGCCCTCTACGCCGGAACCACCGCCAAGCTCCAGAAGAGACTCCAGCGGATCCAGAACGCCTCAGCCAGACTCATCCTCGACATCCCACGAAACAGCCACATCTCCGGACATCTGAGAGACCTGCACTGGCTCCCCGTCAACAAAAGAATCACCTTCCGTCTCCTCACCCACGCACACAAAGCCCTACACGACCAAGGCCCAGGATACCTCAACAACCGAATCAACTTCTACGCTCCCAAGCGCCACCTCAGATCCACCAGCCACGCCCTCGCCGCCGTCCCCCGCATCCGAAGAGCAACAACAGGAGGAAGGTCCTTCTCCTACCTGTCCGCCAAGACCTGGAACTCCCTCCCGACCGACCTGCGCCTGACCCAAGACCACCTCTCCTTCAGGAAGAAGCTCAAGACCTGGCTGTTCGAGCAGTAACGGCACCCCCCCCTCCTAGCGCCTTGAGACCCTACGGGTGAGTAGTGCGCTTTATAAATGTCTTGATTGATTGATTGAATATAACCTCCAGTATGGGGACTGATGAATGAATTATAACAAAAGCCAGCCGGCTCCTCGTCTGGAGGGAAAACTTTCCTATCTCTTCCATACCGAGTCTCCAAAAAAACAACCAGAACTAATCTATTTAGTTGAAGGTTGGAGAGTCCCTCTTGAATTAATCAATGGGCAGGCTCAGTAACAAATTCTTCCTCAAAGCCACAACAGGAAGAGCTTTTCAGTACTTTGGGAGTAGTTTAGGGTTATCAGAGGTTAGTGCTAAGCATTTGTTGTACTCAGCAGCAATAAATGAGACACACACTCAAGAATTATTATGTAAAGTTTGATACCAAGTATGTAATTATCAAGTAAGTACTTTTGAAAATATCGTTTATAGGTAAGGAAAGTGTTCACTTGAATGCGTCCTTACACAGCAATGCTTTCTTATGGGGACAAGGGCATATGTCTCATACAGTTTTTTATGGTTGGTTTCTGGAGGTCTTCTTCGGGACCTAGGGATGTAGGGGGAGCCAAGGTTCAAGGTACCACCAGCAGTTATTTGTTACCTGCTCTGGGTGCTCCAGGTGCAGAGGTGCTGGTCGGGTTGGTAGCTTTGCCCACTATTCCGGTGGAAAGAGGCTGCAGAGGGGGACAAGTCCAGGAGCTCCCAATGGGGGACTCAGTCGCAAGGGTCCTGGGAGCAAGAAGGCATACATGATTCTTGGGTACTCTGGCTGGGGCGCTCCGGTGCAAAGTAGATAGGTCGGCTGGACTCGGTGCACCAAAGGTCCTCGCAGTTGTCGGTCTCGCCAGTTGAAGGTGCAAAAATTAGGACAGCTGGGCTACTCTAGAAGTGGGTCCCTCTGGTGGCGATTTCCCTCAACGGCTGCTCGTTTTGATGCAGGAGAGTCCGGATTGGACTCACACTGGCTTGACCTGTTGCAAGGCATATGGTAGCCCAGGTATTGGTGCTCTGTAGCTCTGGTTGGTCCTGGTGTTTCCACAGCGGGTGGGGCGACAGTTCTGGCCTTCTGGGGCATAGGTACCTCTGCCTGGGCGGCTGCATCGTCGGGCTGGCCGGGGAGCTGCAAAATGTTGGGCTGGACTCCGCTGCTTCGGTGCCTGTGGACTGCAGGAGAGTATCTCCTCTACTCAAAGTGAGATTTCTGGCAATTTACAAAGGGCTGGCAGTCTACTGAGGTACTTGGCAGATGCTCAGATGCAGCACGAGTCACTTTGTGGCAATGGTCGAGACTGGTGCAGGTAGGCGGCCTGGCACCAAAAGTCCACAGCAAGTACTCTGTTCTCACTTTCTTGCAGCTCTTCTTAGTCCTTTTATTCTGTATCCTTTGAATCTCAGTTCCTTGATTCATGTGGTCCTCCTAAATACTCGATTTAGGGGCATTAGGGGGTATGACAGGTAGTAGCCAATGGGCTGCCCACCTTTAGGGTGACTAAACCCTCTGTATGACAACTTCCTGTGGGGAGTGGGCATAACCCTGACCCAGTGAGCCTAATGCCACCAAAAACCAAAATGGTGGTATTCTAAGTTTCATGTTCACATCAAGTAGCCCACCTTAGGGGTGGAAATAGCCTGATAGTGAACATGCGCTAATTTTCGTGCCTGCCCAGGAGCCAAATGGGCTGGGGCAGTGGGGTGGTACCTCCAGACTGGGGAAGACAGGGTCACATAAAGACGGCAGAGGCTTTGAAGCATTTTGCCTTGATATTCTGATAACTAGCCATCCTACTTGGAGGAGGGGGTAACACCACTGCACAGAACAGGCTTTGTTTCTGACCTCAGGAAGCATAGGCTCTCACCTCCAGGGGCTCAGAAACTAGTTGGTGATTGCAGGCTGTTCAGTACCAGTCAGTCAATACACCAGCGGTCAGTAGGTTTTAAGGGAGCACTTTTAAGGGGCCCTTTGGGTGCATGTATAATAAATCTTATAATTTTTCTGTGTGGGGTAAATAGGAAACTAAAAGTAAATAGGTATATGGAAGTAGGTTGAGAGTTATCTTGAAGTCTACATGCCATAGAAATTGTAGAACAGACTGCAATGCAGGCTAAATGTGCTTTTTCAGGTATTTGTTGAGATTACGATGATCCAGAATCGGTGTTCACACTCCTGTCTTCTTTATGAGTAAGAAATGAGTGTAAATCCGTAAGATCCTCTGTGTTTTAAGGACCAGTTCTATTGTTTCTTTTTCTGGCATGATGTTGATTTGTTTGTAATAGATGCAGATGCCAATATTTTACTTTTAGCTGTGAAGTCGTTGAAGGTTTTTCTACAAATTCGAACATATGTCCCATGTTCCCTCTATGGTGTGCACGATCCCTGCCTTCACTTAGCACGCGGACGTGCTCAGGTAGCACGCACGTCAGAGCACACACTACACAGGAGAGAAAGTACAGTATTCAGCTGCTTATTTCTTTAAATGAACGGCATGAAAAATCACCCTCTCTCTTTTGGTGACAGTGCTTAATAAGTGTAGGCAGAGGACGACAAATGACAGGAACACCTAGGTACCCTTCTTCAAGGGCCCTGTGATGGCTGCAGGTGCTACTGCGGTCACAACAGTGATGGACCAGTATGCGTCTGGGCAGCAATTCGCGAAGACCTGGGTGGCAGTGTGAGAAGGGTCTGCGGCGTGGGCTCTGCTGCCTGGGGGTGAGCACGGAAAGCTGATCACTTCGGGTGATCGTAGGCTGGCAGTATCTTGCAAGGAAGTAGCAACCTCTAGTCAGATAAAGCCAGTTGTATGAAAATTTCAACATTTTACTGACAAACTGCACTGTATCTACGGGTGCTGCAAATAATGAATGTACTTTCATGGTGAGGAAATCTAATAACTCATTTCAAAACACTTGTGTTCTTTCATTCGAAAAATCAATATAAGTTAAAATACTTCAGAACGCATGGATTTAAAAGGCTCTTTACAAAGAATGCTTAGCATTTTCCCTGAAATAAGGATATTTTCATAAATTAAGAAAGCAGTTTTGAATCTCATTGTGGGTCCCCCCTCTTTGTGGGCAAGTAACATACTCACATTGTGCCTCAGGCTCACCTTCTGCTCCCGGGCAACCTCCTTCACAAGTCTTGCTTAACTGTTCCAGTGTCGCTCTGTGTGTTCCCAATCTGACTCTGCCATAAGCATTGCTCATTCACCTTGTGTCACTTAAAGACGTACTCTTGATCAGTATGGCTCTCATGCGTCTTTTGGTGTATGTGCTTACATTGTATGAATTAAATCCCACCCTATGCACATTTCCTTAGTTACCTAAGCAAATGCAAGTTCCTCTGAGGAATTCTATACATTTTAGCTCAGTCAGGACTTTTGCTGGGCCATAACATGCATACAGCATACGTATGCCTTTGTTTTTGACTGAGTGCCAAGCTGAACTAGCGCACAAGGTACGCGAGTAGATGGCACGACATGTGGTAAACCTAGTCGTTCTCTCAGTGTTTGGAAGGACCAACATATGTGTTGTCCTGCGTGGACTTCACATTGGGGTGCATGTCCTTTCAATCCTAGCTGTCTAAACGTCACGGACATATGGTCTCCCTCTGTTGTAGTTTGTCTGGGCGGGTGATACAGGTGCGGAATGTGCAATACGTTTAAGGCCAGTTTGAAGTTAGGTATGTTTCTATCACTTAAAGCCTTCAGCTTAACAACTCTTGAAATGTCTTAACATATGGCCAATGTCTTGCGACAAATGTCACTAGTGCAGATTTGACTTTTACTGCGCAAAGAGCTCTAGTGAGCATTATTTATTTTTCCAATACACAGATGCTCACATTTTATTTTGAGCACTCCGACGAGGAGCTGAACATGATGTTATCGTTCTAATTATGAAACTGCGCGCAGATTTGCAAATTGTGTTACAGTCTCAAGAAAAAATCTCAAACAATAAAAGAGGGGGAGTTTCAAACTTTGTGAACATCGCATTATGTTTTCTTTATCCAAAGCTGTGAGGTAGTTCAGATGGCAGAAGGCTAGAAATATATTTCAAGAGGGGGCATGTCCCACTGTTAAGGCGAAACACTAAAGGAAGGCCCTTGGGGTGCACCTCTCACTGATATTTGGAGAGAAAATGGTATAGTATGCAAGGTGATTTTGGAACTCTTTAATTATTAGTGTTATTCTGTTTGAAGGAATATGTATTTTTTATATGCAGGTATTAAAGCACTGTGAGAGGTGTTATGATGTGGTAAATAATTTGCATGTATATTTAATATTTTAATCTTTACTGATGGTTTTACTGGTTAGTTGGGTTGGCGGTTTGATCCCTTAGCACCCCTTTTTCTTATTGCCTTGTGGAAGGCAGTCTTGTGTGGACTACTTTTCTGTCTGCTCATTCTACACGTGCCCGTCCCTTCTGCGCGGAGAAAACGTACCATAAACATGGTGTTTTGAATAAATGTCTTGGTTGATTTACAAATCTTTTTACCACAAGTACGTACCTGTTATAGTGAGTAAAAAGCTCATATTCTGGAGGTTAATTCCAGTCTCAGACTGGAAAGGTCGGAGGCCAAGTTTAGAAATCTCCTTAAAACTTATTTGTTAACTATTTAGGGGTGCAGTCAAACGGAAAGGCGC
Source organism: Lissotriton helveticus (assembly GCF_964261635.1). Taxonomy (NCBI): domain Eukaryota; kingdom Metazoa; phylum Chordata; class Amphibia; order Caudata; family Salamandridae; genus Lissotriton; species Lissotriton helveticus. The sequence goes on from NC_136069.1 coordinate 49,277,750, forward strand.
TATGTGTATGGTGATTGGTGGGCTGTCTGCTCTCCACAGCGCGGGGGACACGCCGGGATAGCGTAACCATGCGCTTTATAAACTACCTTATTATTATTATTATTATTAATTACATACAAAAGTATATATTATTGTGGTAGCTGAGGTGTAGAGTGGACAAGGTCAGTCACATTCACATTCTGTACAATTCATATTGGCATGGAGTGGGCGAGTATATTTCACAAACTGCCTCAAATGGAGGTAGGGGAGCAAACTTGCCAACATTATATAACAGGAAAGTGGGAGATTCTGGAGAGAACAAAAAAAAGGGGCCTGTGTTTCCCTATTGACTTCTATTGAAACCGAGACAGGAGACAGCTAAAATAAAGCAATTGTTTGGCTTTAAAAAACGGAATATTCCACCTGAATTGGGTCTATTGGCATATATGGGTGAGTGAAAATACAAATTAATTTTACACCATGCTTAGGAAAAGGTTATATATACTACAAGGGGAACCCAATTAACACACAGGCATCTGGAAAAACAATACATAAGATAATAGATGTGGTGCCTACGGAACATTTACGCATATATTTTCTAGGAACAGATACCATTAATTATCTTTTCCTAAATAAAGTTATTCTTTTTTAAATGAATCGTGAATTTCTTTTAGACTTCTCCAACTAACTGGCAATCCAAAAGATTAATTTCAACTTATTGGTTTATATATTTCATTTAATAAACCATTTCTTTCTCAAAGGATTAATTGTATATCATTTGTTACTCTATTTTACACATATATATAGACACAACTCCTACATATATATACACAATATACAAACAAAATTATTGTGTACAAACAAACACAAATATCCTTGAACCTTTTTCAGGGTTCTTTGCCCCCAATAATATCAAAAGGATGTTTTTCAATCAATTATACAAGAACATTCCTTATAAACAGGTCACCAGAACAAAATAGGAGCATACACGGTATAATATACACGTGCAACCAAAAAGTGAAAAACAACACCCAATGTTATCGATCAACACTTAAAAGATCCATACCGTCATGTCATGCATTCATATGCAGTCTCGGTATTAGGGTCTCATTTCGATCCCAAGTATACCACTTGACATTACTGAAAAAGACATTAAATAAAAAACCAATTGCAAATGTAAGCGTCCGAGTACTCAATCTATATGCTACCGTTAGTTCTATCTAATGCTTACCCTCTGTAACGCCCGGCTAATTTCTAGCCTTTATCAGACTAAAAGTGACTATAATATACTACCATTTCAGCCTAAGTAACCCTTCTGTTCATTAATAGGGCTTAATTGTGCGCTTTATTAGGGTTTAGTGCCTTTTAATCGTTAGTTAGGCCTGTAGGCCCAAAACCATAGAGCAGGCATCTTGGATGCTGTTCATCCATCATAGATAGCTGCCTCGTCTGTGCGAGGTGCTTGTAGAGCAAAGGGCATATTTAGAGAAGAGCTGTTATTCGCTAGTTAGAAACCGGTCAAGACCGGCCCTTATCGAAGGAATATATTTTGCTCGCTGGCGGTAGACGCAATACGCAGGTGGCCACTGCAGACGGCGTGAGACCCCGGAGGCTGGTACAGGAATTCGGTGGGAGTCGGCCTACGATTGGAAATTTCCATAGAGAAAGGGAGAGATATATTATCAAAGTGCAAGTAGCAGACAGAGAGAGAGCTACGTGCGGAGCAGACAGATAAAGTCGTCCTAAGAGCTGGTGATTAACTACTAGCTTTTAACAAAGAGGAGGAAGAGATCAAGGGTCCTGTGAGATCAACATGCAGGAGTGGTAAAAGCCGAGACGCAATCCAGAAGAGGGTTCGAGTTTTCAGAGCCAAGGCAGCGTAGATGAGGTGTAGCGGTGCAGACGTGTATCCGTGAGCCATAGTGGGAGAGCAGAGTCCCGAGCGAGTGAAGACCCGAGAGGGAGAGAGGGATCAGCTCCGCTACTGAGATGGAAAGACGCACTTATAAGGTGAGGCGTTCTGAGTTAGTGTAGAAAACATACATCTAATAATACACCTTTCCTCCCTTCTTAGGTTGTAGATGATAACTACTTGTAATAGTGTCTAAATTTCTATGACTATGTTTATGTATAGAATAAAAGAGATAATGTCCAATACATATATTTGAGTGTTGTTTCCATGACAGGACTAACCTTTCTTTTCAACCAGATACTGGTGGGTTAGCAGGTGATTGGACCCTTCTAGCAGGTAACTGAGAAATAGGAGACAGTGTAGCCTTTGGCTGGAAGGAACTCTCAGATATTCTAATGTTATAACTCTTCTAAATTGAGACCAGTTAATATCGTCAGCGCACCTTAGGTGTGCTGTCGGCCCTAATAGAATGCCCTGTCGGAAGACATAAGGTATACCGTCAGGAAGTGTAGAATAGAATTGGCCCGAGAGTTAGGGAAACAGTCTGGCGACTTTAAATCAGGTAAGTAAACAGTCTGGCAACTTTAAATCAGGTAAGTAAACAGTCTGGCGACTTTAAATCAGGTAAGTAAACAGTCTGGCGACTTTAAATCAGGTAAGTAAATAGTCTGTAAATATAAGATAAGGGATCCCCTAGATGTTAGTTCTATCCTTATAAATATAGGCTTGTAAATAGCTAATTATCGTCTTCTCAGGTGAGTCTTCTAAATATAGGCTTGTAAATAGTGGCCTGAGAGGAGTGTAATTAGGTGACGGCTGAGGGAGCCATCTTAGATGTGCCACCGTATCCAGAAAAAAACAGTCGTTACACCCTCCGTCAGCAAGATCAGAGTTCTCACTCTTCTCAACTCGTTAGAAACGGTATTCCTAAAAGTTAATATACCGGCATTACTCTCTACTATAGGCTCTCGAGAGAAACATAAATAATGACAATGGGGAATATCTTTGAACTACACAATTGCGCTGGATTACCTTAAGTGCATTTAAAGTCGAGCAAACTCCCGGGCCGCCGTCACGATCCCAAGTAAGACTCAGGCTCTCGTACTGCGATATTGGTAATCGTGGATACTTCCGTAATGAACACAAATGCAGGACTAAGTAAAACAACACTCCCCTTCCCTGTGACATACCGCGATATTTGTAATCCTAGGTATTTCCGAAATGAACACAAACACAGGACTAGGTATAACAACAATATCCTTTCCCAGAGACGATCTCGGTACAGCCTTGGAAAAAAGACTATTCGGCAATAAAACATCGAACGACTAACCTGTCCTGGCCAATTATAAATGCTCGCAGCAGGGAGGTCCTCATTACTATAAAAGATAACTTATAAAGGAAAATAATAAACATAAATAATAAGTGAAATTATATAAATAATGACATGAACAAGTCCACATGTAGCCAATACAACACCTTATAGCCCTGTGTTATGCCAAAAACTCACAATCGTTCCCAATTTGTTGAGGGTCAGAAAAAACAACAATCTCCATAATGCATGTGTGAATAAGGAGAACAGACAGAAAATTCATTGTAATAGCGCCCAGATTTCATCTCTGTCATTGAGGCCTTGCTGTCTGGTATTTTTTCATTAGTCTCGCCTCTAGTCGGTTAAGTCTGATCTCTGTCTCTCCTCTTCTTGTATTGGCCACTATACACAATACTGACCACTCTACATCTTTTTCCGAGTGATTGTTCATTTGAAAATGATTCACCAAAGGTGCCCCTGGTTTTTTATATTTTACCCTCGACTTGTGCTGCAATATTCGGTTAGTAATCCCACCGAGGACCCAATATCGTTTGATGCATTTGAGGCAGCTCTGTGCTGCATTTACTGTCCGCTTCATTTTGGAACACCAGTCTATAGCCCTTCTGCCAGGCCTGCAAGTATGAAACAGAGGCTGTTTTCCAATGTGGGATATATCCCTTTTACCAAGTAGCGTCCCCCGGCTCCAAAAGATCTCTCTCAGGGCGCCTCCCACCAGGTCCTCTAACAACCCCAAGAGGCCAATCCGTGGTGTGCATTCAATTGGCCTTCCCAACACCCCTGACAACATTCCCAGGAGGCGGGACCAGTACCTGTGTATGATGTGGCATGACCAGATTACATGATAAGTCTGCCCCTTCTGCTCCACATCTAGGACATGAGGACGATTGAAGCTCGCCCGCCCTCCATAACCTTAGCAGTGTCAGATATGTAGTATGGAGAACATTCACCCTAATCATCCGGGGCTGGGATAATATGGCTAATTCCCTCAGGGCCATAAGCGCTTCACTCCATTCTCCGTCTTCCAAAGAGCCGACCTGGGATTCCCAGCAGGGACGGAGGTTGACAAACAAATCCGTAGATGTAAATACTATTTTACTTAAGAACAGAACAGATCCTGATTGGAAAAAATGGTTAATCTGGCCCACAGACACAAAAAACTGTCAAGGTAGATTCCTGAATAAAACACAAGGGTTCACATTAACTAGGCCAGACTTAAGATATGTCCAAAGACAACATCCAGGTATAATAACATCATACAGTGTAGGGAAACTGTGCCTTGAGTGGCTACACAAATCTACACTAAGGGAAGTGAAACAACACTTATCTTTACTTAAAGATGGCGTTGACTTGAGGGACTTCTTACAAGGACCTAATAGGCCACTGTGAGAGGGTGACCTTCAGAGGACTGCATTGCCTGGGACTACCGCGGCCAGAATTCCCCGCGCATAGAAGATGGAGCTATGAGGGACAAAACAGACAACATCTAAACCGAAGAAAAGAAACACCCACCTTTCCTGTCTCTCCGCAGCGAGGTCCGGAGTCGGAAGTGGGAGGAGGAGCTGATCCCAGAAGCATTACGGTTCCACCCGTAAAAGTGGAAGCAACACAGGAAGAGGAGTTTTGGACCTGCAGGAGGGAGGAGCTGAGGGAGGAGCTGAAGGAGGAGCAGAAGACTGAAGAGAAGCGAAGCGTGGAGCAGGACGCCGAGATCGAGAACCGCGACACGGAGCAGAGCGCGGGGAGTAAGGCCAGCGACCCAAGCGGCGAGGAGGCGGAGGAGACCGACGACCACTGGACGGAGGAGTGGTGGTATCCACCGGAGGAGGCTGGAGAGTGGGCCGCGATGCCGGAGAGTTGCGGCGGAGCCGGTGAGTGATGCCTGTCCTGGGGAAAGTGGGTTGGGACTGTTGAGGGAGGTGGGGGAAGAGAGGAAAACGGGGAAATTTGACGAAGGGGGAGCATAAAGGTAATTGTTGATATAAAGTGCTCACCGATCTAGCCACCACTATCGTGTTCTTAGCCACACAGTCATCTCCCTAAACCCTGACACCCCGATAATGCCTTTGAACCATCCCGGTTACTGAACTCTTTTCTTTTTAGACTAAATATCACCCCAATCGCAGTTTATTAAACTCTTTAGGCACTACCGGGTGTAGGTGACGGGCTCAAACGTGCCCAGTAAACTGACAGGCTCCATTTTTCTCCTCTTGGCGAGCCTCCGGGTGAAGCTAGCGCAACGGACACACCAAATCCACGTCACCTCTATCTCCCACCTGAAGAAGGAAGACCGACGCTGGCATCTTCAACCCTCCACCCTGAGAGCGAGAAGACCCACCCAAAGAAAGAGACTTGTGACCCTGTAGTCAAACCGAAAACTGTGACCACTGATAATAAAGTAACCCCTGTTCGACAATATATTCAGCCTCCTTGTCTGTATATCCGCCCTGCACTCCCACAAGTGGTGTCAGAAGTGGGATACAGCGGAGACATGAAGGCTGCCCTTACAAAGATTGCAGAGAACCAGAACACCTGGGTAAGGTGATGGAGAAATGTTTGCTTGTGGTAGAAGACGACCGAGATAAGATACAGAAGGCCCTAACAGGGCAAAGCCAGACACATGGAGCGGCCATGGATAAGATTGCTGAAGTCCTGGGAAACCAGAGAGGTCCCACCTCCCTACCTTCTATGGTGTTACAGAAATAAGTTAGCGGGGAGGATCCGGACTTCTTTAACAACTTTGAGCGAATAGCCACGGCGGCGGCCTGGCCTGCAGATAAATGGGGACAATATCTGGGGCCTCTACTGTCGGGCGATCTTCCAGCAGCCTACCAGGCAGCAACGGTACAAAGAACAGTTCCCTATGCCGACATTAAACAGTGTATCATGGAGAGGCTGGGAGTGGATGATGAATATGATAAAATTACGGCAGATTAAGGAAGGTCCCCAAGAAACACCTTGTGCTATGTACTTTCGGGTGAAGGACATGACTGACCGTTGGTCGAAACCAGCCACCACCGACAAAGACGGTATCATGTCCAAAATCTATTTGGAACAATATCTGGCTTCCCTCCACCCCCTATACAGAGATGGGTTCGACAACAGGCCCACCTCACGCTTGAGACCGTCGTGGAGATAGCAGGCGCATATAGCCGTGCACAGGATATCCAAAAAGGAAAAGATGACCCACCATGGAAGTCCGGTGGTCCCGGACCACATAGTTCATCCCGTCCCCCACTTCCCAAGAAACCAGAACCAGTAACCCTTATCCCTGGAGTGGTTACCGCAACCCCTGTATTCCGACCACCGAATCCAGGACCAGAATGCTTCCACGGCAGCGAAATGGGTCACATTGCTAGATTCTGTCCCCAAAAAGAGGAACCAATGGAAATAGGTATGGCATGAAATTACTATTGTTCCTCATCCGAAAAGCCACTCACACCTGATCACTGTACGGTGAAGGTAAATGGACAAACCATGCCACTAGCGGACACCGGATGTCGTTAAAGTGTTATCCGTCCTCAAGATTTGGAACCCTGGATTGGACCCATCGATGGAGCCGTTGCTATACGTTGTGTACACGGGGATACCAAACAATATCAGACTACCATGTTAAAATCTAGACTGTGGCATAAACATTATCGGCGCCATCTTGTCCCTTTTCAGACTCGTACGTGCGTGTAAGCAGCAGCCATTTTGAATGCCATGGCCGCTCTGCCCACTGTCGATAGCCAGCGCGTCTCTCCCCCTCATTCTCAGGCCTCGCAAGCGTCCCCTGCGCTCTGATAGCCCCCGATCTCTCCTGCCTGAGCCATAAACACACCTCCAGCGTGACCCTGCCTCAGAGCCACATCCCGTGCTGAACCCCCACACTCCTTTCATCTCATTTCCCATTGATAACCTCTTCCTCCTCGTCCATTGTCCAAACCGTTCCCAGGCCACCACCTTGCCCTGCAGCTGCAGTTTATTGCCCCTACTGTAGGAACTCACCCCACATCAAAGGAGCGGGGATTAATCAATACTTTCACACCCCTAGATCCGACCGATCGCCCACATTCCCGTTCCCAGCGGAATGTCCAGCTGCGCGATTGCCATCACATGCTGAGATCGGGGTGGGAACTCTACTGTAGATGTGTGTGTGGGAACGGGCCTGGACCGGGGATTCCGAGGATGTCATGCTGTACTTCAAAGTAATATTACGGATGCAATGTATGCAATAAAACCATAAAACTGTGTATAAGAGGCCAGGCCTCAGAGATGCGGTTAGAGCACCTCGAGAAGATACCCTGTTGTCTGATTTGACGTGTTCTGCTCCGTCGGAATAAACTCCTGTTTCCTGCCTTCTGTCTCCAGCGCCTGCCTCTTTGTTTGGTAATCTCGAATGGTATGAGAGGCGGCTAACGCCGGGCAAATACTGAAGGGTTCGTGGTCGAATTCGGCCCTACCATTCAACAATTGGCGTCCCAAACGTGGGGCCCATCAGCGACGCGTGGATCCAGTGGGAGAGGTCCCAACGACAGAGTGAACGACTGCAACGATCGGGAAGAGCTCCTGCCCGATAGACCCTCGTCTGGCAGCCGATCATCCGAACTTCACTGGTTCCGAGCAGACCTCTCTCGAGTGATCTACGGTCCTGACTGGGAACCATCAGGAGTGCCACAGCAATTACGGAGAATAGAGGAAGATCGGGCGCTGGAAGCGGAAGACGAGAAACCGTCCATGCGGTTCGGGTAAGGTTGTGTAACACGACGAATTGCGAATTGATTGTTTGAAAATACTAGTATTACTCATTTGATTGTTTCTGAGAGATTCTCTATTTGCAAACAAGCACAGAGTCGCCATACTCTGTTTAGTCTTTGCAGATAATGAAGGGTAGGTAACGCAGGCTTTTGCCCCGTTGTAATCCGTCGTGCCTACTTCCCTCTCCATTTGATTGATTGTTATCCAAGCATTTACTGTTTTGGAATTGGTTCTCTTTGGATCATTCTCTATTTACAAATAAGCACAGAGTCGCAATACTCTGTTTAGTCCTTGTGAATAGTGAAGGATAGGTAACGCAGGCTTTTGCCCCGTTGTAATCCATCGTGCCTATTTTTATCCCTCATTTGATTGATTGTTTGACCGAACATTGATCGTTCGGAATTGGTTCTCTTTGGGTTATTCTCCATTCACAAATAAGCACAGAGTTGCAATACTCTGTTTAGTCTTTGCGGATAGTGAAGGATAGGTAGTGCAGACTTTTGTCCCCTTTGTAACCCGTCATGCCTATCTTTGCCCCGTTTGTTGGTAGTTGGTTCAGCCCGGACCGCTTATTAGAGGTAAACCATCCGGCTCCACTGGAGGGCACCCCTAATAAGGACATGTTTACTAAATATGGACTAGTCGCCGTGGCTTACAGTAAGCTGTGGCATAAATACACGAGAAAGGATCAGGAAAGTCAGTGGCCACTGATAGGATCCTTTGAGAACGACAAAATAAATGCGCTGGAAACAGCCCTTTATAACAATAAGACAACACCCACTATGCTCGATAGCTTCGGCATGTGGCGCAAAGAAACAGAACAGCGGAAGAAGAGAAATGAGGTCAGGTTAGAAAAGGAATTACGCAAAGCAGCTAACCTGGTTGCTAACAAATTAAAGGAAGAAATAAAAGAAAGAGGAATCTAAGCTGAAACAAGATTCCGAATCATCAGGCCAGTGTCCCGTCAGGACACCCTCTACACTTTACCCCGAGCTACCTTCGAAACAGCGAACGAATGATGATTTACTATTAGGTCCCCCGATCATCTACATGCCCCCTCCATACGCCCCTTTCCAACCCTTAGTGCAGCACCCGCAACCCTCACCGACAGGCGAGAGTAGTGCCGGAGCCTCGGTCCTCATGGCCTCTGCGCCGACCGAACCCCTCGTACTCAGCGCAGCGCGAGCAGCGACTTCAGATGATCCCGAAGCTGGGAGGAAAGACCCTGCTAGATCGAATAGATTAAGTAAGGATGAACGAGCTGGGATCGATAAGATTGTAAAGACACTGGTGGTGCGAAAGGAAAGTGAGGATTATATAACGGATATGTACAATACATATGCCAATAGCCATAAGCGACACTTTGTCGTACGCCTTTGCTATCACACCCTTAATGCCTACGAAGACCGGTACCAAGACAAAGGCCCTGAAAACCTAACGACTCTGTATAGGAAAGTTGACATTGGAGGTGAAGGCGAGTGTGATGTGACGGACCTCTTCACGCGTACGCTTGAAGTTTTCCGCCACCTCACTGAATTGAAACCAAACACTACGACTCCTGTAGCGACTGAACCCAGAGTAGAAAAGGTTGACACGATGATGCCCATAAAGAGGGCCGCTCCCTACTGGGTTCCCCCACGAGGACAGGGAACACACGACGATATTAACCACCAAGATGCGAGAGGGAGGGTGGTTTACAACTGGGTTTACCAACAATGGGATCGGCAAGACATCCTGACTTTCCGAAAGTCCTTGCCTGATCTGCGAAAGAACCCCACAGCCTTCTATACAGAATTAGCCACCGCTTTGGGTTCGACGATTATGACCCTAGCGGATATCGACTTGTTTTTCGGGTTATGTCTGCCAGCTGATGTGTGGAAGCAAATCCGGAAAGTCGACCACCTTGAGCTGTTCGGACATACCTGGACACAACTCGGTGACGTAGACAAGCAGCGAGAGCCCGGACAGAAACCTTTAAAGGCCATTTTAGACCTGCCCGACAAGATTGTGCAGAAATTGAAAACCCTCGTCCCAGAAAGGAAGGTGGACTGGTCGATAGTAACGGCCTGCCGCCAGAAACCCCAGGAAGACGTATCGGAATACTTCTCCCGGTTTGAAACGGTGTTCTCCGATTACAGCGGCCAGGACATGACCACTGCAACCGGACATCACTTGTTTGTCCAGAACTATGTGAAAGGCCTGACACCAGAAGTTTCGCAAAAACTACAGACTAGCGAAAGTAGTTGGGCGGCCTCCAAGCCCACAGCTATCCTTCAGATGGCTCAATACTATGAGCGACAGAAGAACGAAAACGATCGAGCGACTGAGAAAAAGAAAAAGGACTTGAAAAAAAGAGTGATGATTGCTCAGTTGCAAGGGGTGACTATAGGAAGGGAACAGTATAGGGGAAACTACCAGTCGAATGCTCCTAGACATCCACCCCCTAGAGATCGCACATCCGCACCTAACGCTCCGCGAACAGACATCGACGAGAACCAATGTGCGTTTTGCAGAGGCTATGGTCATTGGAAGTCCCAATGCCCAATTATGCAAGAAGCACTCAAAAATAGAGACACGAGAGACGTAGCGGGCGGGCCAAAGAATAGAGGACAGGTACGAGGGCACACAAACGACACCAACAATGACAGACCAAGCAGACCGAACACGTTTGACCGTCCCCGACAGAATCAGTGCCAACAGTCTGACTGTGACAATACCCACAACTTTGCATAGGACTGCCAAGGGCAAGGAAGGGATCCAGTCGAGCTCTATGTTGACCAGCAAGGCCCTTATGTCACCGCTAAGGTCCTAGGTACGAAGTCTCCATTTCTGGTAGATACTGGTGCAACACGTAGTGCGTTGTCTAAACGATTGATTCCCAGGGCACCCTTGTCTGGCTCATATGTGACATCAATAGGTTTTGATGGAACGCCCTCCACTAATCCCTTGTCCACACCGATCTCTTTTAACTTGGACAATAACACCACTGACACGACGTTTTTGCTCTCTTCCAACACCCCCGATGCCATTATGGGACTTGACTTGTTGAAACATTTTCGAGCTACTATTAGGTGTTCACAAGACTGAGTTCGGGTCATTCTGTACGACAACCCAACACTGCTCAGATCTTGTCCCACACGACGCATGTTTTCTATCACTGACGCTGACTTGTCCTTACTCGACACCCTACCTCTGTACCTATGGGCAAAGACTGACTCGGACGTAGGACGCATGATGATAGACCGTGTACACATAACTGTTCGACAGGACGCAGTGCTCCCAAAACTCCCACAGTATCGGATATCGCCCGAAGGCGAGAAGGCATTAGTAAAAATCATCCAGTCCCTGGTAGATGCAGGAGTGGTAGAAGAAGTAGTTAGCAATGTTTGCAACAGCCCTATCCTACCCATTGTGAAGAAGCAGGGTGAGGGAGATGAAAAAGCGTACCGCTTCATCATCGACCTACGAGAAGTCAACAAAGTGGTTGTACCCCAGTACCCTGTAGTCTTAGACATCACCACCATTCTGACCCTGATTCCTTCCACTGCCACCACCTTCACGGTAATCGACCTCAAGAACGCATTCTTCTCCATCCCCATTCACTCGGACAGCCGCTACCTTTTCGGCTTCACTTTAAAATCCCGCTCATACAGATTTTGCAGAGCACCCCAGGGCTACACTGAAAGTCCAAGCATCTACAGCCAGGCCTTCAAGAGACAGCTGGATGCAGTCCAATTGCCGGATGGAGTGGTGTTGATACAGTACGTCGATGATATCCTTTTGGCGGCCGACACCACTCCACTTGCAGTCACAGCCACCCTCCAACTCCTGCACTTCCTCGCGGAAAATGGCCACAAGGTCTCCAAGAAGAAGTTGCAATTCTGCCAACCCCAAGTCACTTACCTAGGCCACCTCTTGTCCAAAGATGGGAGAAAACTCACACCCGATCGAATTCAGGCGATTCTAGAAACCCCTGTCCCTAAAACCCAGAAGCAAGTCCGCTCTCTAGTGGGCCTCACCTCCTTCTGCCGGCAATGGTTGCCAAATTTCAGCCTCATTGTGAAACCACTACTTTCCCTACTGGCTAAAGATGTTCCCTTCCCACTCCCTTGGACCCCTGAATGCCAACCCTCCTTCAAGGAATACGAGACGCCCTTTGTTCAGCACCCGTCTTAGGAACCCCTGATTATACAAAGCCCTTCTCTCTCTACACTCACGAAAGGGAGGGATGCGCTTTGTCTGTCCTGACTCAAACCATTGGTCCCAAGCAACGCCCATGTGCCTATTTCTCGGCCACTCTTGACCCTGTAGCGAGAGCTTTGCCTGCCTGCCTTCGAGCAGTAGCCGCTGCTGCTGTCTCTATCCGACAAAGTGAGGGGATCGTACTCTCGAATTCCCTCACGGTACTGGTGCCCCATGCTGTTGACACCCTCTTAAACCAGACTAAGACACAGCACCTGACTAGCGCACGACTGACTGGGTACGAACTGACACTGCTTGCACCCCACATCACGTTGAAGAGATGCACCACGCTGAACCCAGCCACCTTGTTGCCTCTGCCTGAGAACGATCCCGGTGTGCCCCCTATACATGACTGTGTGACCCTCACGGACGAACAGACTAGGAGTAGAGTTGACCTACGAGACACAGCTTTCCCTGATCCTGACGGAGAGCTATGGGTAGATGGCTCTTGCATCAAACTCACCGATGGCACCACCTCAGCTGCGTATGCAGTTACCACAGCCCGAACTGTAGTTGAGACCGCCCGCATCACACAGAAATCTGCACAGGCAGCAGAACTGATTGCCCTCACACGAGCGTGTATTCTAGCAGCAGGGACAACAGCAAACATTTACACGGACAGCCAGTATGCCTTTGGGGTGGTTCATCATTTTGGGCTCCTGTGGAAGGAGTGGGGATTCCTGACCTCACACGGCACACCCATCCTACATGGAGATCTAGTCTCCGCCCTGACTGAAGCGGTTCTCCTTCCCAAACGACTTGCTGTGATCAAATGTCAGGCACACAAAAAGGTGACGGATATCATTGGACAGGGAAATGCACTGGCCGACGTCACCGCCCAGACGACAGCAGATAATAGGACGACAACACGCATATATGTGACCAGGTCACAAACGGAAAAATGGAAAGACACTAGGGAGACCATTAGGGACATCCAGATGGCCAGTGCACCACACGAATTGACTGAATGGGCACGGGTGGGACTGAAGGACGATGAAGGCTGCTGGCGTACGAAAGACACTAACAAATGGTTGCTACCAAATTCATACTTGGTCTCTATACTGACCATGGCTCACTCCCCTGCACACATAGGATCTGCCCCTATGACCGAACTTGTCTCTCGAGTTTGGCATAACGATAGAATTGCAGACTCAGCCAAACGATTAGTCCAGCAGTGTCTAGTCTGCCTGCAACACAACCCGGGGAAAGGAACTGTCGTACCCCGGGGAGGGTTTGGGGTCCCCAACCATCCATTTGAAGTCCTACAGATGGACTATATCCAGTTAGAGAGATGTCAAGGACTGAAGTATGTACTTGTTGTTGTGTGCGCTTTTAGCAAATGGGTGGAAGCCTACCCGACGCGTGACAACACTGCCATTGCCACTGCAAAAGTACTACTGAAAGAGTTCTTCCCTCGCTACGGCCTTTGTCGTATTTTATGGAGTGACAATGGCCCCCATTTTGTAGCCGAGGTTATCCAGCTCATCCTGAAAGGACTGGGGGTACGACAGAAATTCCACGCAGTTTTCCACCCCCAATCTGCTGGACTGGTCGAGCGGCACAATGCCACATTGAAACTAAAGCTGGCGAAAATAGTGGCTACCACAGGACTAAAATGGCAAGATGCCCTTCCCCTAGCATTGCTGTCAATGCGTTCCACCCCCACCAAACACCACTTGACCCCTTACGAGGTCGTTTTCGGCCGGCCCATGAGTATCTGGTCCGCACCCAAACCGACATCTATTCACGACATCCCGGACGTCCTAATGTCTGACTATCTGTATAACCTAACTAAAACACTGTCTGTTATTCATCATCAGGTGCTGCAGGCCATCCCCGATGCTTCCAGGGGCCCCGGACATACCATCCAGCCTGGAGATTTCGTCCTGATTCGGAACTTCCAACGGGAGAAGAGTCTGGAACCCCGCTGGACGGGCCCCAGGCAAGTTTTGATCACCACCCGAACAGCTCTTCGAGTGGAGGGGAAGCGAAACTCGCTGCACGCACATCACTGCAAGAAGATCTCTCCGACCCTGACGGCGACCGAAGACGTGGCCACCCAAGAAGAGCTCCTGAACAAAGACCGACCATCCCTGAGCTGCTACCCTGAAACAGAGACACTCGAATTGGCAAAATTCCCTGATCCCACTGTGCCATCCAGAGAAGGGTATAACCTGCGACGAAAGGAGGGAGCTTCGGCTAAGCAGACCACTGACTAAGTTACAATTCTCAGAACGGCGGCCTAACACTACTAAGGCTGCCCGGAGAGAAGCCAAACGAAGTTTGTGGTTCTGCCCGCTACCGAGCCCCTTGAAAATGATGGAAGCGCCCGATACGAAGATGATGGAAGCAACTGGACATCCGAAGACCCACTACAGAAACCCGAAGACAAACAGGTTACACAGCTCAAAGACTATTGCCCTCTTTATCGCTCTTCTCTTTTGCCTCCTCCTCATGACTACCCTCTGGATTGTGGAAGAGAGCGCCCCGGCTCATAAGACATTTCTCACAACTGCACAGCCTACCACCATGAAGGAACACTACCAGGTTTCTCTTTCACCTCAACTCCGAGAAAGACTTAAGTAGTTCTGGAACAACTCCTTTGTACAGTTGCTGCACCAACACAACCTTGCAGCCAATGCCACAAACTGCTGGATTTGGGGATTGATACCACATGCCGCTGGACATTCCATCCCTTTCATACCTTCGCCTTTTTCTATCCATGGTTCCTGCCTTGCTTGGCTGATCCTCTTGCAAGAGAGTTACAAGGACAATACCACTTCCAGCGAAACTATGTCACACTTTTATCATGGGGTCTGGCTGAACAAAACAGGAAGAGACGCTGCTCCTTTTTGCCCTCTAACATCCAACACCTCCGTTCACCTGGATATCCCTGCTAAAGAGCGAATCGAGATGCAGGTGTTCAACAATCCAGCCAGACCCACCTTCTCCTATCTCCGGAAACGAACAGCTGCCACCCTAACTGTAGCCCTATCTGTCGTCAATGTCTCGGGCCTTGTGTGCATCAGAGGCTTTGGGACACAGATGGTGGGCCACAGTGCTTGCCTCATCACCAGAACTTTGGACTCAACTGATCCACCCCCTTTCGTCACCTCCCCGAACATGTATTTCATCTGTGGTACGAAAGCCTACACCTGGCTCCCAAAGGGCTGGGGAGGTACCTGCTATATTGCCTTCATCCTTCCACTAACCTATGTGGCTCCAGCAAACCATCACCACAAAAGCGAGCACGAGACATTGAGCAAGCCGACTCAGCCGGGGCACAATTCCTGGATGCAGTTAAAGGACTCGTCCCGCTCTGGGGACCGATGGCGAACAGCCGTGCCATCCGACATTTGACCCAGGCGGTTGAAACGACAATGAACATTACAGCTGGCATCCTCACGAACAACACGGCCGAGCTTCAGGCGGTCCGCCTGGTAGCCCTTCAGAACCGCCTCGTTCTAGACGTGGTTCTTGCAGATCGGGGAGGAGCATGCCGTATCATCGGGTCCAGCTGTTGCACCTACGTACCAGACAATTCGCCCTCAGTCTACAAAGCCATTGAACACCTCCACAGACTTTCCTCAGAGGTTCATCAGGAACAAGAAGAATGGTCACTTGGGAGTTGGTTCTGGAGTGCTGTAAAGGACTGGGGGTGGAGGTTGTTTATGATCATATTGGTACCGATTGTCGTAATATGTGGATTCTGCCTGGGTATTCAATGCTTGCCACCTCTATGCTCACTTTTGACTAACTGTATCTGCCGTAAGACTCTGGACTTTGAAACTGAACGCATGAAAGCCTTGTATGACCTTGAAATAAGAAACATAATGGGGATTGACGTAAATTGACAAGTTGGCTAGATATGTTGAAAAGGGAGGACTGTTAAAATCTAGACTGTGGCATAAACATTATCGGCGCCATCTTGTCCCTTTTCAGACTCGTACGTGCGCGTAAGCAACAGCCATTTTGAATGCCATGGCCTCTCTGCCCACTGTCGATAGCCAGCGCGTCTCTCCCCCTCATTC
The DNA here is from genome assembly GCF_964261635.1 of Lissotriton helveticus. Taxonomy (NCBI): domain Eukaryota; kingdom Metazoa; phylum Chordata; class Amphibia; order Caudata; family Salamandridae; genus Lissotriton; species Lissotriton helveticus. The sequence goes on from NC_136069.1 coordinate 49,293,981, forward strand.
TAAGGCCTCGCAAGCGTCCCCCGCGCTCTGATAGCCCCCGATCTCTCCTGCCTGAGCCATAAACGCACCTCCAGCGCGACCCTGCCTCAGAGCCACATCCCGTGCTGAACCCCCACACTCCTTTCATCTCATTTCCCATTGATAACCTCTTCCTCCTCGTCCATTGTCCGAACCGTTCCCAGGTCACCACCTTGCCCTGCAGCTGCAGTTTATTGCCCCTACTGTAGGAACTCACCCCACATCAAAGGAGCGGGGATTAATCAATACTTTCACACCCCTAGATCCGACCGATCGCCCACATTCCCGTTCCCAGAGGAATGTCCAGCTGCGCGATTGCCATCACATGCTGAGATCGGGGTGGGAACTCTACTGTAGATGTGTGTGTGGGAACGGGCCTGGACCGGGGATTCCGAGGATGTCATGCTGTACTTCAAAGTAATATTACGGATGCAATGTATGCAATAAAACCATAAAACTGTGTATAAGAGGCCAGGCCTCAGAGATGCGGTTAGAGCACCTCGAGAAGATACCCTGTTGTCTGATTTGACGTGTTCTGCTCCGTCGGAATAAACTCCTGTTTCCTGCCTTCTGTCTCCAGCGCCTGCCTCTTTGTTTGGTAATCTCGAATGGTATGAGAGGCGGCTAACGCCGGGCAAATACTGAAGGGTTCGTGGTCGAATTCGGCCCTACCATTCAACAACCAGAGTCCAAATTCAACACGAAAACGATCCTGGTACTTCCCTGAAGGTGTGACTTATTTCTAACCTGCCTGAACAAGTCATTCTGGGAAATGACTATCCACACCTTCCCCAGATGATAAAGCACAACCCGAGCAAAGAGAAAGATTGGTGGGCCGTAGTCCCCTTCTCCGGAGAAGAAAAACCAGATTGGCCGATTTCCAAATCACGGAAAAGCCAAAAAACAGAAAAGGGCAGAGAAAGGAAAGACCCCTACCATATTACCAATTTTACCGGAAGAAAATCCCTGGGAAACCGACAGAAGCTTTCGAGAAGATTCTGTATTACAAGAAGCCTGGAAAAACGCTTTATACCAAGCTTTAGATCAAGAAGACCCCTTTCATGTAGGTCCTTATTTTTTTTATTAAGAATGGGTTGTTGTATAGGAAAGGAAGTCCCACTCAAACACCCCAGCTTTTGATTCCTATGCCCTTTAGAGAGCAAGTGTTATTCCAGGCCCATAGTCATTTATTAGGGGGATACTTTGGGGCGGACAAAACTGAGAAACAGATCACCGAACGTTTCCATTGGCCTGCCATTTTCCAACAAGTAAAAAAATATTGCAAAGAATGTCCCATATGTCAGTGACACAGCTGGTATAAACCACCACCGCCCCCCTATATCCACTACCCTTCATAGAAGAACCCTTTAGCAGAGTAGACATGGACATCATAGGCCCCTTGTTACATTCTCAAAGCGGGTGTAGATACGTATTGGTCATTGTTGACTATGCCACCCGATTCCCAGAGGCGATAGCCTTACGCCGGCCTGATGACACCAATATTGCTACGGCTATGGTAACCGTGTTTTCCAGAGTAGGTTTCCCAAAGGAAATGTTAACCGACCAGGGAACCCCAAGACAAGAATTCAACCAATTGGGGATACGACAGATTAGAACAGCAACCTATCACCCACAAATGGACAGGCTAGTGGAAAGATACAATGCCACCCTTAAGACCACCCTGAAAAAAACTTCTAAACTTAGAGACTAGAAAATGGTAGGATATGTTGCCCCTGGCCTTGTTCGCTGTTGTAAGGTGTTGTAAGGTATTCACCCTTTGAGTTGTTGTATGGCCATCAGCCTAGAACACTGCTGGAAATGGCTCAAGAAAAATGGGAAACCGAACCTGACAACACCAAGCCCTTAGTGGACTACGTATCTAGTCTTAAGACCCATCGGAGTCAGATCAGGACCATTGTCCGCATTAACTTAGAGGAAGCACAACCAGCCCAAAAAGCCAATACGATAAAAAAGCGAAAGAGAGGAAATGTGACATAGGTGATCCCGTCTTACTTAGGATGGCCTCGTCTGATCACAGACTACTTGGTCAGTGGCAGGGTCCATACATAGTTACAGAAAGTAACACCTGTTACATATCGCATCGAATTGGATCCAGTTCGAGGCACCTCACAAATCTATCGCATTCATTTATTTAAAAAATGGGAGGGACCTATGCCGACTCTTGTTGCGAAACAGTGTCTAGACCCGGCTCTTTCTCCCACTCTTAAAAACATGCTAACCGACGTCCTTCTGCCCCTTAGGGAGGTTTTCTCCTTGACGCCAGGGAGGACCTCCCTGGTGAAACATGCCATCAAAACCCCTACGGGTAAACGAGTACGCCTTCGACCCTATCGTATACCGGAGGTACGCCGCCTTACTATACGTGAGGAGATACAGAAGATGTTACAGATGGATATTATAGCGCCAACCATCAGCGAGTGGAACTCTTCGATAGTCCTCGCACCGAAGCCGGATGGCTCGGTCCGTTTTTGCCTTGACTTCCGAGAAGTCAACAAAATCTCAGAGTTCGACACGTATCCCCTTCCTAGGGTAGACGAAATGGTAGAGAAAATAGGGAGAGCCAATTATATTAGCACCCTGGACCTGTGTAAAGGGTATTTGCAAATCCCTTTACGTCCCCAAGACAAAGAAAAGACGGCATTCTCTACTCCAGATGGGTTATACCAATTCAAAGTGTTGCATTGGATTGCATGGGGCACCGGCTACTTTCCAAAGGGCCATGAACTGTATTCTACGACCCCATGAGAAGTATGCCGGCGCATACATTGATGACATAGTCATCTATAGTAACAATTGGGACCAACACATGGACCATCTGTCACAAGTAATCAAGACATTAGGACAACATGGACTTAAGATCAACCCAGCTAAAAGCCATCTAGCAGCCCAGACTGTCGGGTACTTGGGTTATTTATTAGGAGAAGGAATGATATGACCTCAACATTCCAAGTTATCAGCCATCTCCCAAATTCCATTACCAAAAACGAAGAAAGATCTCCGAGCCTTCTTAGGGTTACTCTGTTATTACCGAAGATTTATTCCCAACTTTTCTCAAATAGCAGCTCCCCTCACGAATCTATTACAGAAAACAACTAATACAGAAGCTCTATTAAAACATCCACTCAAGAAATCCTCCGAGCATTCGAGTCCCTTAAAGGATCTCTCACGTCTGACACGGTGTTAGCTAGTCCTGACTATTCCCTCCCCTTTGTCCTACAGACAGATGCATCTGACCAAGGAATAGGGGCCGTATTATCCCAAGTAACCTGACAAGGTCTGGAGAAACCGATCTTGTATATTAGCCGAAAGCTGTTTCCGAGGGAACAGAATTACGCGGTAATAGAAAAAGAAGCCTGGGCCATTAAATGGGCTATAGAAACTCTAAGGTATTACCTGGAAGGAAGGGAATTCACACTATATACTGATCATGCACCACTAGAATGGTTGGCACGTAACAAAGGGAACAATGATAGAGTTTCGAGGTGGTTTCTAGCTTTACAGCCCTACAGATTCCGAACACAACATCGTAAGGGAGCAGACCAAGGGAATGTGGACTTCCTATCAAGATATCCCCAAGGGAAAACCCCTAGTAGCAAGACAGCAAGGGAAAGGGAATGTGCGAGGGTGACCTTCGGGGGACTGCATTGCCTGGGACTACCGCGGCCAGAATTCCCCGCGCATAGAAGACGGAGCTGAGGGACAGAACAGACAACATCTAAACCGAAGAAAAGAAACACACACCTTTCCTGTCTCTGCAGCGAGGTCTGAAGTTGGAAGTGGGAGGAGGAGCTGATCCCGGAAGAATTACGGTTCCACCCGTAAAAGTGGAAGCAACACAGGAAGAGGTGTTTTGGACCTGCAGGAGGGAGGAGCTGAAGGAGGAGCCGAAGACGGAAGAGAAGCAAAGCGTGGAGCAGGAAGCCGTGATCGAGAACCGCAACACGGAGCAGAGTGCCGGGAGTAAGGCCAGCGACCCAAGCGGCGAGGAGGCAGAAGAGACCGACGACCACTGGACAGAGAAGTGGTCGTATCCACCGGAGGAGGCTGGAGAGCGGTTCGCAACTTCGGAGAGTTGCGGCAGAGCCGGTGAGTGAACCCATCCTGGGGAAAGTGGGTTGGGACTGTTGAGGGAGGTGGGGGAAGAGGGGAACACTGGCAAATTTGAGGAAGGGGGAGCATAAAGGGAATTGTTGATATAAAGTGCTCACCGATCTAGCCACCACTATCGTGTCTTTAGCCACACAGTCATCTCCCTAAACCTTGACACCCCGATAATGCCTTTGAACCTTCCCTGTTACTAAACTCTTTTCTTTTTAGACTAAATATCACCCCAATCACAGTTTATTAAACTCTTTAGGCACTACCGGGTGTAGGGGACTGGTTCAAACGTGTGAGCCAGTAAACTGACATGGTCCATTTTTTTCCTCTTGGCGAGCCTCCGGGTGAAGCTAGCGCAACGGACACACCAAATCCACGTCACCTCTATCTCCCACCTGAAGAAGGAAGACCGATGCTGGCATCTTCAACCCTCCACCCTGAGAGCGAGAAGACCCACCCAAAGGAAGAGACTTGTGACCATGTAGTCAAACCGAAAACTGTGACCACTGATAATAAAGTAACCCCTGGTCGACAATATATCCAGCCTTCTCGTCTGTATATCCGCCCTGCACTCCCACAGCCACATCATAAACGTTTCATGTACGCAGGTATCTATACTGGTTATAATGAAGCATGGAAAATAACACAAGCAGAGACTGCAGAACGTATGCGAGAAATTGATCGTATTCATTTAGAGAAATCTCTCTCTGTAGTTGACAATGGGTTAACAACTCTGTCATCCAGAATATATTCTTTGGACAGCATAGTATCCTCTGCCATAGACATAATGCAACAAGATTTGGTCATGTTACAGCATGGTCAGTCACAATTGCGTTCTATAATGCTTTTAAGCTGGACGTTACAAAACCTTCGTTCTGGCTATGTGCCATGGAGTCCAATCAACAGCACGTCATTGTTTCCTGAATTTAACCTTACAGATAAACAAATGTCACTGGCACAGAGGGGAGCAGACTATACGGTACCGAGCATTGAAAAACTGGAAAGATTGCCATTAACTGTTTGAGAAGCCAGCAACAGAATGGATAATACACGGTACAATCACTCTGCCGGTTACAATTTTCCATTTTCAGTATTGCTTACAACATATACCAGCAGGCCTTTATGAAAGGTTGGGTAAAGAATACATCAAGACAATCTTGGGATTTACCTTATACACACAGATGTTGGAGTGGGGAGAAAGAAGTGTTTCTTAGTGGTATCAATTGCGAAAACGCACTAAGCGGTTCTCTCCAATGTCAGGGTATTCATTTGCACGGGGCCTGTGATGGTTCCTCCAACAACTTATCCTGCCACCTGCAAGGTTCTCCAGCTGCAGTGATTGATCCAATTTTTAGGCAACTTTCAAATGGGAGTTATTTTATGTTGAATGATCACAGCTGCTGTGGCATGTTGCCAGGAATAGCATATCTCGTAACTGTGTCAGCCAGGGTCACTTGCTGTATGCAAGTATAGTTTCCTAAAACCAAGACAGACGGGGAGTCGCCGTTATGGCCTTCACTGAACATCTCTTCTATACGAATTGATACTTTAAGCAGAATGAAAGCCATCTTTAACAGAAAACTGTGCCACTGACCTCGTCCAAAGAGACATATGATCTGCAGGTTGCAAGGACTTCTGCAGAGATACATGCCCTTTTATCAACAAACTGCCCTATACATTTCTCAGAAATTTTAGGTTGTATCTTAAACATGTCTTATACGAGTGGTATTGTACATGTATTTAAGATAGTTTTTCGAGACTGTTAGCACTTTTCCAAGCAGTCCTAGGGATATTTCCAAACTTTGTGCACTCGGTGTTTGGCGGACTACCTCTGGTATTGGGACTCGCAGCAGGAATACTATTTTTGAGCCTACTGCTCAGATATGGCAAGCCAAATCACCAGCGACATTCAATTCACCGCGGAGAACACTCTTCTGGCATTGAGTTGTCGTGAGCGCATAATCCAAATTTTGGGATGAACTCGTTTAAGAGAGCTGAATACCACATGGTTTCTATCATTCAGACCAATCTGGCAAGATTGTATCTTACCTGTTCTACGGTGCCTGCTATGTGGAGAAGAATGCGTGTTGGACATCTGTCTTACACTACCATCAGTCCTGCCAACGGATGTTGATACTTTGCTTGGACCAGTAATGGCTCATGCACTGTGTTGTCCCCAGCGGCTACCAATCCTGATGACAGCATTCGTTGAGATCTCGCAGACGCAACATGCTACTGCTGCGGTACGAGAGGAAAGCGGCACACAGGTACCTTCCAATCCGAGCATTGCTAATGCGGCAAGCGCTGACGGCGATGTTTCGCATCTGTGTACAACCGATCTTCTTACAGAGGTAATCCAACTTTCACCTACAATGGTTGACGAATTCTTTACAGATTTAGAAGACTTGATGTTTTCCCCAAGCAATAACACTGACTTTTGATTTGGCACACAGTGTTCTGAAAGACTCTGAATTCAACCTTAATTTTTCAAAAACAAAGTTTCTAATTTGGAAGTCTTTTTTCCTATGTTTAATTTTTGTGTTTCCAGAATTACGTTTGGCACACAGTAATCTGCTTAAAGTAGAACTGTGGTGTTTTTATCTAGGAAACTGAATCGATATTTCTATTTTATGCCCTTGTCCGGTTATAATCAATAATATCCATAGAACGGCATAGTAATCATATCCATAATTCAGTCGTAGCACATGCTGTCACATTAAGCAAGGCTACTTCCCGGCCCCCTAGAAAGCACAACGAGTTCTCTAAAAAAACAAAACCTCCAGCAACCTGGGAAATCCCCCTTGCTTTTGTTTTGATTTCGTCCTAGAACTCCTGTAAAGCACAGTAAGAACGGCCAGTTCTTGGTGACATCTTTATTGACGTCTTATGTCCAACCTTACGTCAAACCCGGCACCTTTCAGGTATAAATATACCAACGTTGCCTTAAGCAAAGACAGGGTGGTGGTTTTGGAGCAGAGCAGCTATCTACTTGCCCGAGAGCCCAGCTGATGCGAGAGCCCACGGATGCTGCCCCTCCTCTTTGACGCACTGAGAGAGACGCTGTCTTATCTCCTGCCGAGAAATCCAGCTCCGGTGTTTCCAGATACCTTCGCGGGTTACTGGGATATCGAGTCCTGAGAGAGAGATACAAGACCTTCTGCTTTCTATTACCCAGGTACGGAGCTGACTAAACCCTTAAAGAGAATTCTTGAGTCAGATTCTTGGCAAAACAAACTTAACTTAAACTGCTACTTACTTACTCCTTCCCATGTATTAGGCTTAGGTCAGGTACACCGGGGTAGGCGTATTTAGAAGCACCAGTTGAGTACGATTAGTCAATGTATATATGTATGTATATATTTTATCTATTTTAAAGTATCATATGGCTAAGAAACCATATCAATGCTTTTACAGTATTATTTTATAATACTCCTTTTACTGTACGCACTTTACTTTACTATGAGTATTGCAATTGTGGCAATTCATTTCTCTTGTAGGAGGAAGAAGACTGCTCAATAAATTACACCTTTTATTGAAAACGCCTGTCTCTCTTTTCTCTGCAATCTGGTGAAACTAAGTACGCACATTTGACTGAGTGAAATAGCCGTCTTTTGTTTTCACACGACTCTAGAGATACACTCTTATTCTGAGGGAGCAAAGTTGTCATGTTTTATGGTTGTCAGAAGCTAATCCCTTCTTGTCTATCCAGGGAGGTTAAACTCCTCCTCGTTTATTCGAGAAAGTTTCTAGTGACCTCTGAGCTAGCTGGCAAACCTTAAGTCTAATATAGTCAGTAGAGACCTAGTCGACCTCAGTCCTACGTCTACACTACTGTTTATATTATTCCAATGCGCAGAGCCTATTGGGAATATAGGAACTACACTACATGGCGCCCAACGTTTGGTAAGGCGATAAATCTAACGCAAGACGTTAGAGTAACTCAGTCGTGCTCTTTCACACAGACCCTTTTTCCCGTAAATACTCAAAAAGAGGTCTGGAGTGGGTAAAAGGTTAAAATCCGCCGGAACTTAGTAGGAAGAGATTTCTATGTATAGTTCTTGGTTTAGTCAACGTTGAAGGATACAGTGTTCCAAAATATTGTGCACCTAATCTTTGTTTCCTTGAAACTTGATCTGCAACAAAAAACCTTTCTGTTAGTAAAAATGACGGAAAGTGACGACGAAAGGGAGGCAGCTAGAATAGCAGCTCGACTCCTAGAGGATGACATAAGTCTCTTGCAGAACGACCCGAATGCTATACTCATTCCGGTCAACATAAGGAAAACTATAACCCTTAAACTTATAGAACATGGACTAACATCGAGAGGTGGTACAGTCATATTCGTAATTGACATTACAAAAAAGGGGGTTGAACCCATGCAGTGCTGGGAACCTGGGCATAATGTAGTAAGTGTAAAGGGGTCCCCGCAAGGAGAACGTGTTGTGTGGACCACACACTAACACAATAAAAATTCACAAAGACCTAAATCAAGAATAATCAAATTCTTACTTATAACCAATATTGTAATTTATTAAACAATACTGCGTTTAAATCAATCAAACATGACATATGACTTTGTGTTTAAGTAAATCGCCCCAAAGCAAGGGGGGAGGGAAAAAAAGGGAGGGAAAGAAAATAGTGCTCAAAGCGGTGTAAAGTCAGAAAAAGTACACAGAATCAGAAAAATAGAAATGGATTACAACATTCAAATCACACTTAGAATTAGTCCTAGAAAACAAAAAGCCTACACAATTGCGGCATATATTGTATCAATAACAACCTAGGGACATTTCAACGGACACATACATAGTTCAATGTAATCAGGGGACTGTGCCGGAGGTCCCGTATTAGAACAAAGGTAGTCGACGTTTCGACCCCTAACCGTAGGCTACATTAAGTCCTTTTCCGGGGTCTTCATCAGGACAGGTACAGGGGGAGGGGGGGGGGGGGGGGGAGGAAGTAGGGTGGGGCAGTCTTATCTGTGAAATTAAAAAAACAAGTTTATTAGATGCAATCATATGAGCTAAAAGTCATCATTAACTCAAGCAGAGAACTTTATTTATAAAGAAATAGACCATGGAGTCCGGGCCAGAACGAGCCTCCGGACGTGGATAAATGAGAGAGAGCCAGCATGTGGTCAGGCTCAAACTCAATGATATAAATCAAGCTTTACAGAGGGAGATTTAACCAACTAAGACTTAAAAACAAACTTACTTCAGCCTAGAACATTCAGAGAGCTGAAGTAAAAAGGAGCGTCCAGTCAGATGCTATTCCAGATACGACTAGCTGCTCCAACAGCACACCAGCTGTGAATTAAAGGTGTAACAATGTTGTTAAAATATTCGCAGTTGAGGGCGAGGACGTACATATAGTGGTACCCCAATGCATGAATGACTTACATTCACTACGTAGGGACGATTCCACTAGTAGTCTGTGCAATTGGGGTGTCGTGCCGGAGATCATGCAGCTTCAAGAGTTATCACTGTTAAGGAATATTAAAACCATCATTATGTGGTTGTCCTGTATACGGTTCACAATTTCCCAACTAGGAGGGTCATACCTTAAGAAAAAGCCGTTATGTCTCGTTGTGTTAAAATGGGCAAAAACGACGTGTATTCAGTTGATAATGTGGCGGGTTCAGTTGCTGAAACAGAACAAAAACGGCCATGGTGTCAACATGATCACTTTAAGAATTCAAATAAAATAAAACACTACATGTAGAGGGCCAAAACCTACGTGACACCACCCAAATCATCAAATTGATAGATGAGAGACCTTTTGATCCTAAAACAACACTATTGGTGACGTGTGACATCATATCACTTTACACTAGTATCCCCCAACAGGATGCCTTGGACGTGATGAGAGACGCTTTAGATACAAGACCAGCTCTTTGAGTTTGAGCCTGACCACATGCTGGCTCTCTCTCATTTATCCACGTCCGGAGGCTTGTTCTGGCCCGGACTCCATGGTCTATTTCTTTATAAATAAAGTTCTCTGCTTGAGTTAATGATGACTTTTAGCTCATATGATTGCATCTAATAAACTTGGTTTTTTAATTTCACAGATAAGACTGCCCCACCCTACTTCCTCCCCCCCCTGTACCTGTCCTGATGAAGACCCCGGTAAAGGACTTAATGTAGCCTACGGTTAGGGGTCGAAACGTCGACTACCTTTGTTCTAATACGGGACCTCCGGCACAGTCCCCTGATTACATTGAACTATGTATGTGTCCGTTGAAATGACCCTAGGTTGTTATTGATACAATATATGCCGCAATTGTGTAGGCTTTTTGTTTTCTAGGACTAATTCCAAGTGTGATTTGAATGTTGTAATCCATTTCTATTTTTCTGATTCTGTGTACTTTTTCTGACTTTACACCGCTTTGAGCACTATTTTCTTTCCCTCCCTTTTTTTCCCTCCCCCCTTGCTTTGGGGCGATTTACTTAAACACAAAGTCATATGTCATGTTTGATTGATTTAAACGCAGTATTGTTTAATAAATGACAATATTGGTTATAAGTAAGAATTTGATTATTCTTGATTTAGGTCTTTGTGAATTTTTATTGTGTTAGTGTGTGGTCCACACAACACGTTCTCCTTGCGGGGACCCCTTTACACTTACTATATTCGTAATTGAGGCACACGAATATCGGCAGACAGAGGTATTCTATTCATGGATAAACTTTCCAGAAGCAAACGCTGCCACACACGAATTCCACTATTGCAAAATAGAGGAACCTCCGGATGAGTACACTCCTTTCGAGGAGGTGGAAATCCCATTAAAATACCAAGAGCACCTGCTCTGGTTTAAAGGCGCCCTAAAACATAATAATCACATCACCAGGTTCGGTCCACTAGGTAGACCAGGAGCAACGTGGCCAGTTCTAGCCAGCTACACACCACATCCTGACATTAATAAAATGTCAAGCACAGAACTCTTAGTTAAAATAAAAGAATTAACACAGGCATATAGAGAGTTAGTTCAATTGGCAACGGAGGATATAACTTTCCTCCAGAAATTGAAAGAAACAGATATAACAGAACAGCCATTTGAACTTGCCAGAATCATAGAAAAATCCTATGAAGAACTAGGAAGAGATAGTTTGGGTGGGAAACCAGTAAAACCCCAACTAACTGAAAATTCTGAAAATATATTTATTAAAAATAATCTAAACACTCCATAAAAGAGCTGGGATGGAAATAAACAATCCACTCCCAAAGAAAAAAGATTCCAGTCCAGAGGAAGGTCTCCTCGGCGGAGAGAAAGATGTCCGGACCAAGGACACAAGTCTCCCCAGAGGGAGCCCTCTGAGAAAAGATACAACCTTAGAAATGGGGATAATTTGAAGAAACCTGATAGATATCAAGATATTGATACACGTCCCTCTCGATCTTTTCAGACTTCCTCGCAGAAATCGAAAAGAAGAGGACGGTCAGAACACAGGGAAGAGCACGTCAAGTCCAAAGACAAGGAACCTGCTCATCAAAGTAAAAAATTACAATTTCCAAAAAAGAAAGTAGCCAGTATTAAAATAATCAAACATGCCGAGGATACTGAGGACACAACTGAAAAACGGAGAGTGGGCCCAGACAGTGCTAGACAGCGTAGCAGAAGTGACCATAGCTCGCAAGATCCTGATGAATCATCAGGAGACAGTGGACACAAATGAATACATTCAAGTGGAAACTGCAGATAGCAGAGTTAGCAAACCTCATTAAATATACGAGATAACATTACGTATAGAGGGAGATAAGACTAGGAGAGTAAGGGGTCTATTTTGGGATAACCTTTCAATAGGCTATGACATCCTTTTAGCTGAGAAAGACTGGCCACCAGAGTTTGTCAGGGAGTGCCCTCATGGCGAAGAAATGATTATGCCTGCCTTCTCAAATCATATTCCAATTCATAGAAAATATACACTTGCAAGCTCCTGCATTATATAAAAATCATGTAGGATGGGATGAGGACTCTCCTCCTCACAAAATCCAGTTAAAATGTCAACCAACTGCACAAAGGCAGTACCCAATTAAGCAAGAAGCTAAAAAACAAGTCAGGGCGATCTTAGATCAACTTGAATACCAGGGGGTGATTGAAACATGCACCTCACAAATGAACAATCCTTTGTTTCCTGTCTCCAAGCCAGATGATTCATATCGTCTAGTTTTGGACTACAGACACCGTAACTCATGTTGCAAGACATTTGCAGTACAAAACTCACACAGTGCAGCACTAATGAATAACATCGTGAGCAAAAAATATAAAACGACATTAGACATCTCTAATGGATTCTTTTGTCAAAACATAGCACCTGAAAGCAGGTATTTGACCGCTTTCTCAATAATGGGGTCTCAAAAAAATTTCTGCCGACTCCCACAGGGGTTCAAGAATAGCCCAGGTTTATTCTCAGCAAGGGTAACAAAGTTACTACAAATGTATGATGATGAGGCATTATCTTATGTCGATGAAATCTATCTAACATACTTGGATACTCACTTGAAAAGGGTGAACACCATAATACTTGGGTTCGCAGCAGAGGGTTACAAATTCAACTTTAAAAAGTCACGAATTGCCCATCTAACAGTCCTGTTTTTAGGATATGAATTATCAAGTGAAGGCAAAAGCCTAGCAGACAATTTCTTAGAGAAGTGCGCTGTACTCCAAGCACCAAAAACGCTGAAGAACTTGCAATCAATACTAGGTTTCCTGAATTTCGGAAGAACTTACATTCTAAATTATGCAGAGAGGATTAAACCTCTCTATGAACTAATAAAACCTGATTTTAAACCAATCAATTGGACTCAAAAACACACAGAAATTTTGAGATCATTGCAAACAGACATGTTAGCAAAAACAAAATTGCAAACTCGCGATAACACACGCAACCTTGTAATCCGAGTCATCCCAGGAAGATGCGGATTCACGTACCTGACCTCTAATGAGGGAGAAAAGGTACCAATAGCATACAAATCACATTTGTACACAGAAGCTGAAAAAACATTCAGTCTTGCAGAAAACATTGTAAATGCGGTTCAAACAGCTGTAGCAAAAGAAAGAGCCCAAGCCCAAGGCAGACAGATTACTGTTTTAACAGCAGAATCAGCCTTTGAGGCATTAACAAGCCCACGCAATTTATCTACCGTGGCACTAGATCCAAAATGGATACAATGGGAAAATTCCCTTGCTACAGATAAAGTGAAATACTATTTTGACCCGAACATGAAAAAACTGAAAGATCTAACATATGAAAGAATATCCTCTGCCAATCGAAATTCTGCCCATACAACTTTACGCCTGTGCAATATATACAGATGGATATGCTCAACCCTCAGTCTGGGGAAAGCAAGCTTACAATGCTACGTGCGAGGTTGTTAAATGCTGGTGGCACGGAGGTAAATTGAGACCACTGGTAACCATGTCTCAATCTGTGAAAGACAATTCAGGTCAACGAACTGAATTATTGGCTTTAACAATGGCGCTCGATATTGCTGATCGCGAATTCCCGACACTAATAGTGTGCGATTCGCATTACTGCGTCAAATCCTGCAGAAATGGGTTCAAAACGGTTACAAAGACGACACAGGTGCCACAATCAAGCATAAAGCGCTTTGGGAACAAGTAGTTCTTTAACAGAAAGAACTACAAAAGACTCATGTGATACATACACTGAGTCACCAGCGTGATGGCGTTCACGTTGCAGGGAATTCATTGGCTCAGACAGCCACAGCGGAAGCAACTAATCCGGCTTCCGTAGCCACAAAAAAGCGTTCAGAAAAATACATAGACGGGGAAACCATGCTGGCGGTAAAAACGTCTTCAAAAGGCGACTGTGCAGCACTACCCGTGAACTATCCACTCAATTATACATACATAATCGATGCAAACTCCGTTCCTTTTGCTCGAATCCCTGGAGTGGGGGATAGAGTAATTCCAAACACGAACAGGAGAATCTTCTTGATTCAAGAAGCACACATGGGTGAGGGTCTAAGACACCAGACGATCAAGGAATCTCTGAAAGAATTACAATCAGAATACTGGTGGCCGGGGATGAGCCTGCAAAATTAAAAATTTGCAAAGAATTGTCCAAACTGCAATCGAGATCGCAGTAGTGAACTGGCCAGAGTAGTGCCAGGACCCCTGTTAGAAAGCATTAGGCGATCTATACGCATAATCAAACCGGAGAAATGCGTCCCAAAGTATATTATTTAGGACTAGATTCACTTAAAATGTAGACCCCAGCGCTCGGCTGACGCCAGAACTGTTATAAATGATTTGCAGGTCTATATCGGCATATACGCAATTGGCATGCTACATTCTGATCAGGGTCCTGCTTTTAGCTCTCGAGCTAATAAGGAGGCCATGACCAGCATGGGCATTGCATTGCGGTGCTCTTGTCCCTTCCATCCTGAGGGAAACGGGATTGTGGAAAGAAAAAACCGAGACATAAAGCAATCTATAACGGCGAGGGTATTAGGTTCGGGTGATGCAGGGTGGGTCCAACATTTAACAAGTGTCCAACGTAGTCTTAACAATCTGCCAAGAAATTCTCTAAAAGGTTTCAGTCCGTACGAACTATTGTTCGGGACTAGAATGCATATTCAGAACTTAGATACTCAGACTTCAGTGGTAGAAGAAAATGCTTTGACATCAAAGATCGTTTGGCTATTTTACAGGACTTAAATGAAACAAGAAAAGACCTGAGCAACATAAAGCTAAAACAGCAGCCAACAGCCACTGAAGAGAAACCCCCTGTCCCAGCAAGGCCTGTCTGGATTCCAAAGATTGGGGATCTGGTCAGAGAGAAGATCGCGGTGAAGAAGGAATTTGGGCCTTCTTACAGAAAAGCAGTACTTGTCTTAGCTGTCAACGGAACACGATCAGTTGTACTACCGCCCCTTACTGGTAAAAAGGAGAACCGAGTTGTATCCATCGACCTGGTAAAACCACAATCATGTGGCCAATAATAAGTAGTAGGCCCAGTGGACTCCCAAGAAATAACAGAACACCAAAGTTTGCTACAATACAAGAGGTTCAAACTGAGAGACTAATCACATTTGATAAACCTACAGTGAATCAAAAAGGACTATGCAACAAAGCCATAGAACTTATACCTCTTAAAACCCAAATTAAATCAGTTCGTCAAAAAACACCTGTCTACGACAATGTAGCCACGGACAATGCTAACAAAACAAAGAAAATTCCAAAAGCAAATGAAAAACCGGAAGCGATTCCAACAATTGACAGAACTGCATCTGGCTACTTCATCGATTTCGATTACTTTTCTGAGGATCCAAACGAGCCTGAAGAACAGCCAACAACAAAAACTTTTAAAGACAAAGTAACTGAACTCTTTCATCAACTCAAAGAAACCTATCTGACTTCTCCATGGATTGAATTTTGGATTGTGTTAGGTGTACTTTTCCTCCTGCTTTGGCTCATCATGGTTATTTGTTTGGGAAAATTCATTGAGGTAAAATACAGTACAATGGACACAGCAAGTCAGAACATCAACTTGGTCCTAAAGCCACACAAGTCATCACACATCGAGAAAAGAGAACTATCATCAGTAAATGTCACAGCCAATCCAATACCCGGTGGGGTAGCTTGGGACAAAACAGATTACGAAATTTATGGCCCGGTCGAACTCTTGAAGTATTCACACCAATTTAAGGTTTCATTAAGTGACTTTGTAAAACCGAGCACATTCTCTGATGATTGGGACTTTGAAAGTATTAATGATATGATGTCAGATTTAGTTATGTCAGCAAAATTTACAGAACATGATTACTTACAGGGTTCATCTAATTATGAAGAAATGTACTGCTACAACCACTTTGCACATCATTATTTGCATAAATCTGCTCAACCTAGAAATGTTTTTAATTATAATCAATGGGAACATTGTGCAACTCCACCAAAAGGCAGTTCAAAAACATTTTACGAGAAATTCCCATACTTCTCAGGGTTTAACACAGGTGATGCAGAAACGTTTTATTTCAAACTGTTAAATAAGACAGGGGTGAAAACAATGCTGACAAACACTAAATTAATCTATTCGGAAACATTTTATGAAAAAATGACTACATTTGGTTTTGATTTTTGGAAAAACAACATTGAAACAAAAACCATCTGGGGTACCAATGATTGGCAGGTCCAAGGTTTAGAATCATTATTTAGAGCCTGCATGATCCCAGAACAAATTATATTCTTGAATGACACAATTCAACATTTAACCTGTCTTGGCCTAGCCAAAATTAAAGACTTAAATAAACCGTCTATACCAAAGCCAACACCTGACAGTAATAGCACTACAGATGTTGAGATAGACGTATCCCATATTTTTAACCAAAACAGAACACATCCTGATTGGCAAAAATGGTTGATCTGGCCCACAGACACAAATAACTGTCAAGATAGATTCCTGAACAAAATACAGGGGTTCAAATTGACCAGGCCAGACCCTAGATACTCCCAGAGACAACATCCAGGGATAGTTACAACATACAGTGTAGGGAAACTCTGCCTCGAATGGCTACAGAAATCCACACTGGCAGAAATTAAGCAACACTTGACTTTACTAAAAGACGGTGCTGACTTGCGTGATTTCATAATGGGACCACGCAAACAGAGACAAAAACGTTTCATAGCGGCCGGTATACACGCAGCTTACAACGAAGCTTGGAAAGAAACGCAAATTGAAACAGCAGAAAAAATACGGGAAATTGACCGTATCAATTTGGAAAAATCACTTTCTGTTGTGGACAATGGGTTAATGACTCTGTCTTCCAGAATATATTCACTGGACAGTATTGTATCATCTGCTATTGATATAATAGAGCAGGATTACTAATGTTACAACACGGTCAGTCCCAATTACGTTCTATTGTACAGCTTGGCTGGACGTTGCAAAATCTGCGTTCAGGCTACGTGCCCTGGCGTTTAATCAACACAACGTCATTATTCTCTATCTTTAACCTTACTGATACACAAATCAGTTTGGCACAAAAAGGAGCAGAGTATACAATTCTGAGCATTGAAAAACTTGAGAGATTACCATTGACCATGTCAGAACGACCTGTCATTGAATGGATAATACACGGAATCATAACTATTCCGATAACAACTTTCCAATTTAAATACTGTCAAGAGTATATACCAGCAGGCCAGTATGAAAGGTTGGGTAAAGGGTACATTAAGTCATCATGGAAATTACCTTACGCACACACATGTTATAGTGAAAAGGAACATAATGTCCGGGTTTCGTGCGCATCATTCCACTGAGACCGCGCTACTCGGGGTGACGGAGCGGCTACGGCACGGTATCGACCGCGGGGAAACATCTGCCCTCATCCTTTTGGATTTGAGTGCGGCGTTCGATACCGTGTCTCATTTCATTCTTTTACACTCTCTCCGGTCCCTAGGAGTAGATGGTCCCGCGCTGGCCTGGATTGCCTCCTTTTTAAGTGAGCGCACTTTCAGGTTTTTTCTACGAAAGCCGCATCTGCTATTTGTCCGTCGGCGTATGGCGTCCCTCAGGGGTCTATTCTCAGCCCCTTATTATTTAATATTTACATCAAACCCCTAGCTTCCATCGTAGAGGACGCCGGGCTGACTATATTTTCATACGCCGACGACACTCAAATTGTTTTTTCCCTCTCCAGCTCTGTAGGCGACAATGTGTCTAGTCTGAAAATCGGACTGTCACGAGTAGCTGATTGGATGCAGAGGCATCTCCTCAAGCTAAACGGTGACAAGACCGAGATCGTTATTCTGGGGAAACAAAGATCTTTGGGGCCCACAACATTGGCCTTCTGCCATGGGTCCCCTTCCTCAACCGGTCCCTGTGGTCCGCAATCTTGGATTTCTCAGAGATGACAAGCTCTCTTAGAGGCAGCAAGCCACCAAGGTAGCTGCCATCTGTTTTACCACCTTGAGATGGCTCCAGAAAATCCTCTGGATGCTGCCATATGCCACCAGGAGAACCGTTGTCCATCAACATCTCGCCTGGACTATGGTAACGTCCTCTACCTTGGTGCCGATGTAGCGACCATTAACAAATTGCAGGTCGTACAAAATTCATCAGCCCGACTTTTATGTAACATCCCGAGGAGATCTTCGGCCACTCAGGCTCTTCGCGATTTACACTGGCTCAAGGTCCCGAGCCGTATCAAATTTAAAGCCCTGTGCTATCTTTTTAGGATTAAGCAGGGCTCGGCCCCACAGTATCTTCAGAGTCTTGTTCAAGCTTACAGGCCCAGCCGTACATTAAGATCTTCGGCTAACTGTGATTTTGTAATTCCAAGATTTAAACTTGTGAAGATCGGGGGTAGATCCTTCTCCCACTTAGGCCCCAAGTCCTGGAATGCGCTACCTATTGCCCTGAAATCAGAGACTAATATATTCTGTTTCCGAAAAAAACTGAAAACCCTACTCTTTCAATAGGTTCTCTGCCGCTTTAGTTGTCAATAGTATGGTTGTTGTGTCTACTCTTTCTGCTCCAGTCTATCCCTTGCACCGGGAAACCCACTGCGGGTAGCTGTCGCGCATATAAGTTTAAATAAATAAATAAATAAATAAATAAAAATAAATGTATTTCTTAGTGGTAACAATTGTAAAAGATCACTAAGTGGTATACTTCTGTATCAAGGTATTAATTTGCATGGGGCCTGTGAGGGGACTTCGAATAACCTTTCATGTCACCAGCATGGCACACCTGCAACACGAATAGAGCCATTCTTTAGACGGCTTTCTAACGGGAGCTATATTCTAATAGTGGACCACAGATGTTGAGGCATGGTGCCAGGAAAAGCTTCTCGTGAGCGTTAGTTCCATGGTCACTTGCTGTATGCAAGTATTGTATCCAAACAGCACTCCAGACAATGGCGAAAATGTGGCCCTTTTTGAATATCTCTTCTATTCGAATTGATACTTTAAGCAGAATGAAGTCTGTTCTTTTACAGACAACTGTGCCCTTGACGTCATCAAAAGAAACATATGATCTGCAAGTTGCAAGGACAACGGCAGAGATACATACACTTTTATCAACAAATTGCCCCTTGCATTTCGCAGAAATGCTAAGCCAAATCCTAAATATGTCTGATACCAGTGGTATCCCACATGTATTTAAGACAATTTTTTCAGGACTGTTAACACCCTTCAAAACAGTTCTGGGCATTTTTCCTAATTTTGTCCATTCTGTCTTTGGCGGCCTACCACTTCTGTTGGGACTCGTAGCAGGCATTTTATTTTTGATACTTCTGCTTCGATATGGCAAGCCAAATCGCAGACAAGACTCCAGCAACAATGGAAGAAACGATCCTGGCTATACGCTATCGGGACCGCATAACTAAAGTCCTTGGATTAGCCCGGCTAAGAGATCTGAATAGGACCTGGTTTCTTTCATTCAGACCCATCTGGCAGAATTGTATCTTACCTGTGCTTCGATGTATGCTGTGCGGAGTAGAATGCGTGTTGGACGTCTGTCTTACTCTACCATCAGCAGTACCATTGGATACAGATACTTTGCTAAGTCTTGTAACGGCTCATGCATTGTGTTGTCCCCAGCGGCTACCCATCCTGATGACAGCATTCGTTGAAACTTCTACACTACGATAAGGTGGTAGTGAAGTACGAGACGAGAGCAGCATCACCCAGGTACGACCTTCTGTGAGCATTGCTGATCCTGACATCGACGATAGCAATCATGCTCAAGACTGCACAGTTGCGGCATTTTCAAACTTAATTGAACTGTCACCTGAAGCCGTCGACCATTTTTTTGCGAGTCTGTCTGGAATGATGTTCTCCCCTGAACAGAAAGAATAGCCTTTAAGCAACAAGCACACAGCGTTCCCTGAACTCTGAATTCGGCCTTCAGCTTTGTTAAACAAAAGCTACTGAAAATATTTGGAACTATTTTTTCTTCTTCCCCTGAAAGCAAAATTATTTTTCTCGATTCCAAAATATTTACCTTTTTTCTGGCACTTGCTCTCTGCTTAAAGTAGAACTATTCTTAGAGAACAGAGCTTCTATTTTTAGGAACTCTAGAGACAATATATTACCTCAGCCTCTAGCACATTTACAATAACTGTATTTATATGTGTCTTGGAATGTTCTCGCCCTTCTTTTCTGTATTAAGAGCCATTTCATGTGTAAATTTCGCAAATCATTCAGCTGATATATATATGCATCTTTTTTAAATGAATGATTACACTGCTTGAAAAGCGTACAGTACCTATAATCATTTTCATGTATTTCGCATACACCATTTCAAATGCAAAAATGTATTTTGGGGTGGGTTGGTATACACATGCACCTTTAATTGTTTACTATTGCTTAGTTTTAGTAATGATGGACATTAATTCGTGGAGTGGGTGTGGTGTTTTTATCTAGGAACCTGAATCGATATTTCTATTTTATGCCCTTGTCCGGTTATTCAATAATATCCATACAACGGCATAGTAATCATATCCATAATTCAGTCGTAGCACATGCTGTCACATTAAGCAAGGCTACTTCCCGGCACCCTAGAAAGCACAACGAGTTCTCTAAACAAAACAAAACCTCCAGCAACCTGGGAAATCCCCCTTGCTTCTGTTTTGATTTCGTCCTAGAACTCCTGTAAAGCACTGTAAGAACGGCCAGTTCTTAGTGACATCTTTATTGACGTCTTATGTCCAACCTTACGTCAAACCCGGCACCTTTCAGGTATAAATATACCAACGTTGCCTTAAGCAAAGACACGGACAGTGGTTTTGGAGCAGAGCAGCTATCTACTTGCCCGAGAGCCCAGCTGATGCGAGAGCCCACGGACGCTGCCCCTCCTCTTTGACGCCCTGAGAGAGAAGCTGTCTTTTCTCCTGCCGAGAAATCCAGCATCGGTGTTTCCAGATACCTTCGCGAGTTACTGGGATATCGAGTCCTGAGAGAGAGATACAAGACCTCCTGCTTTCTATTACCCAGGTACGGAGCGGACTAAACCCTTAAAGAGAATTCTTGAGTCAGATTCTTGGCAAAACAAACTTAACTTAAACTGCTACTTACTTACTCCTTCCCACGTATTAGGCTTAGGTCAGGTACACCGGGGTAGGCGTATTTAGATGCACCAGTTGAGTACGATTAGTCAATGTATATATGTATGTATATATTTTATCTATTTTAAAGTATCATATGGCTAAGAAACCATATCAATGCTTTTACAGTATTATTTTATAATCCTCCTTTTACTGTACCCACTTTACTTTACTATGAGTATTGCAATTGTGGCAATTCATTTCTCTTGTATGAGGAAGAAGACTGCTCAATAAATTACACCTTTTATTGAAAACGCCCGTCTCTCTTTTCTCTGCAATCTGGTGAAACTAAGTACGCACATTTGACTGAGTGAAATAGCCGTCTTTTGTTTTCACACGACTCTAGAGATACACTCTTATTCTGAGGGAGCAAAGTTGTCATGTTTTATGGTTGTCAGAAGCTAATCCCTTCTTGTCTATCCAGGGAGGTTAAACTCGTTTATTCGAGAACGTTTCTAGTGACCTCTGAGCTAGCTGGCAAACCTTAAGTCTAATATAGTCAGTAGAGACCTAGATGACTTCAGTCCTACGTCCACACTACTGTTTATATTATTCCAATGCGCAGAGCCTATTGGGATATAGGAACTACTCTACAGAACTATTCACAGAGAACTAGACATTCTTTGAAAAACTTCCAAGAGACAATATTTGACCTTGTCCACACTCAAACAGTTTATATATTCTGCCTTTTTCTTCGTTAATTAAGAGCCATTTCATAAAGGTATTTTCATGAATCATTTGGATAGCATTTCAAGTGTCATACTATATGCTTTGAATGAAACGTTGCTTTAAATGCGTATAGCACAAATTGCTCTTTTTCGTGTACAACCAGTACCAATGCATTTTTATGTATTTTGGGTGGGTTTTAACACATTATGTTTAGATATGTTTTATTATGTTTAGAACTTAGGGGTCGGAAGGCCGACCGCCGGCCTGTAGTATGCGGAAAATGCATTTAACAGTCCGCAAGCAACGGATAGTCCGTCTACCATAATAGGATGGGAAGCACTGCCAAATTTCCGTACACCGCGGAAATACGTGTACCGCCGCGGAAATGCACCCGACCCCGCGGCGGACGTAACCAATCCAGAGACACTGCCGTACGGAATGACGTCTCTACCGTCCTCACAATCACCATGGCGTTAAACACACAGCAAATCGCTGCGGAAAACCCACCAGCCCGAACACGGTGGAACCACCACAGCTGAGAGGCAAAACATAGCAGAGAGACCCACCACAGGCAGACCACCGTCATGGACCCAGCCCTACACCCATTCCCGGTACTCTTCGTGCTCCACCACCTGCAAGTCATGGACCGTCGCCGACGACGACGCAGGTACGCAAACACACAACACACACACCACGCATGTGTCCAAGCCCCTGCCCACAACAGAACCCCAGGTCTGGACAGGAACACACATACATGCACCCCCAGCAAAACCTCCTGGCTACAACTGACCCCACGCACCGCGAACAAACAGCCACACCACGGACAACGCAACGTAGCGGATCAGACGACGGATATCATACCCACAATCAACTAGGCAGGCAGGCAGGAATGGCTACACCACACAGCTCCCAGGCTCACATACACACACCAACACACAAAGGCATAGCACACACAAGGAGACATCTGGCCCACCCTCAGGCCAACACCACACCTACCCCACTAACAGACAGGGGCCCATACACCACCCACCACAAAAATCAACCATGCTGCACACACATCAAGAACCAACATACACACGCCTGGACATGTTGACTGTCAAAGTCGAGACTGAACAACCTCTTGGGTAGCCACAAATCATGACTGTGATACCTGCACCATATGAAAAACATCCACATAACCTGCAGTGTTTGGGAAGCCACTGTTGTCCCAAAGTAAGCCTCCCCGCCCTTACATAGTCCACAGCCATATTGGAATGACTATCACCCCTGCCAAACGAAAGTAAACAGGGCTGGGCTGGGCAATGGTCATGTTAAAGTGGCAGACACAGCATGTACGACAGCAGCAATATATCAACAATGGAAGGAGACAACCAGGAATGACACAGATAAACCACAACACAGGATTAACTTGCTTTATTTCACAGCACAGAGGTTGACTTTGTGAGTAGGCAGGAACATGCACACTAAATAGAACAGAGCAGGTCCATCTGAGGCAGCACATGAGAGGGCACAATGCAGCATCCTAACAGCAACAGGGCAGTGTTCATAACAGAGCAGGTACATCTGAGGCAGCACATGAGAGGGGCAAAGTGCATCAACAGTCCATGGCACAGAGCAGGTCCATCTGAGGCAGCACATGAGAGGGCACAATGCAGCATCCTAACAGCAACAGGGCAGTGTTCACAACAGAGCAGGTACATCTGAGGCAGCACATGAACGTGTGTCATGTGGACAGTCCCATGGACAATAAGAATGCAAAGGTAGTTACAATGGACATTCCAGACATCAAGTACAATGAGATTTTAGTGATGGTAACTGCACCTTACAGCACAGAATCAGGTGGACTGTGGGACCTCGTAGTTTCAGACACAGTAGCAGGATCTGATACAGGAGTGTGAGACACAGCACTAGTGACTGACACATGAGCCATAGACCCAGACACACTGGCAGGACCGGATACAGGAGTGTGAGACACAGCCACAGCTCTAGTGACTGACATATGAGCCATAGACCCAGACACACTGGCAGGACCGGATACAGGAGTGTGAGACACAGCCACAGCTCTAGTGACTGACACATGAGTCATAGACCCAGACACACTGGCAGGACATGTCCCTGGACAGTGACCAACAAATACCATGCCAGCATCTGAGACATGAGAGTGGCGGACACACACAGTGGCAGTACCTGAAACAGGAGAGGGCACAACTGACACAGTGCTACTACATGAGGCATTACAGCAAACAACAGACACAGTGCCACTACCTGACAAATGAGAGTGAACTGCAGCTGACCCACTAGGACCACTGAAATGATGAGCCACAGGGCTGTATGGGCCAGGAGGCAGGGTGGCTCTGGGAGCTGGGGACAGCTGTACTGGAGCGACATTGGGGTGGTCAGGTGTCACCGATGTGTGTTTCCGTTCTTTGGGATATGTAAGGGCACCCTGGACATGACTGGACTGGTAAGCGGTGCGGGGTCATCTGAAACATCACACATCAAAGGTGGATCATTTGCTGGTGGGGGTCTGCCCTCTGGGGATGTGCTGGACTCTGCTTGACGCTTGCTCTCGCCCTGCCTTCTGCCCTCTGCATCATGTGTAATGGGGGATGCAACAACAGTGTACTCCTTCCTCTGCATCACCCGGGTGTGGATGGGAGTAGAGGTATGGGGCGACTCCACCTCCGACACATGTGCTTTACGTTCCTTCACTAACACCGGCTTCAGGGGACGCAGGGGTAATAGCTGCCGGTCCTTGGTGGATGTCCTGTCCATGGGAGAAGCCTCGGCCCTGGGATCGGCCTGCTCCCTGGGAGGTGCCTTGTCCGTGGGAGTGTCCCTGTCCTTGGGAGGTGCCCTGTCCTTGGGAGGTGCCCTGTCCTTTGCAGTGTCCCTGTCCTTTGCAGTGTCCCTGTCCTTAGTAGTGTCCCTGTCCTGGGGAGGTGCCCTGTCCTTAGTAGTGTCCCTGTCCTTGGGAGGTGCCCTGTCCTTTGCAGTGCCCCTGTCCTTGGGAGGTGCCCTATCCTTGGAAGGTGCCCTGTCCTTAGTAGTGTCCCTGTCCTTGGGAGATGCCCTGTCCTATGCAGTGTCCCTGTCCTTGGGAGGTGCCCTGTCCTTTGCAGTGTCCCTGTCCTTGGGAGGTGCCCTGTCCTTGGGAGGTGCCCTGTCCTTGGGAGATGCCCTGTCCTCTGCAGTGTCCCTGTCCTTGGGAGGTGCCCTGTCCTTGGGAGATGCCCTGTCCTTTGTAGTGTCCCTGTCCTTGGGCGGAGGCGTGTCCGTGGGTGGTGTCCTGTCCTTATTGTGTGCCTTGTCCATGAGATGTGACTTTGCCTTGGGAGTACTTTTTGAGGGGTATGCCTGTTTGCCCTGTGAATCTGTGTCCCCCGACACCCCTTGAGGATCCTGTGTGTCAACTCCAGGGTAGCTGATGTCGTGTTCTGTGAAAGATTTCCCTTTCCTAGGGGATGGTGTCTGTGGCCTCCGTTGCCTGCCTTGCTGCCTGTGCCTGCTTCTAGTGCAATACCCAGAAAATGAGGCCTGTTCAGAAATGTCACTCTCCCCTGAGCCAGTAAGTGGTGTGGATGGGGGAACTGAAGTAGGACCTTGTCCATGTGACTGTAGAATGGCTGCAGATACTGTGTTGGATAAGGACTGTACTGTTCTGTGGAGACCAGCAACATCACCATGCATCCCCTCCATGAATGCTACCACCTGCCCCAACTTCCTATCGTGGTCCAGAAATGCATTAATCATGTTTGTCTGCCCTACACACAGTTGGCGCAGCAGATCAACCGCCTCAGCACTAAGGGCAGTTTGTGTCACAGCGGCAGGAGCAGCGGTGCCTGCACCAAAGGCCACTCTGCTCCCCCTACTCTGGCGAGCATGAGCAGTACTTGTTGCAGTTGGTGGCAGTGAGGGCCCAGTGTCCTGTGTACCTATTAAAGTTCTAGATTGTCCACTCCCTGTGTCTAACAACAGTGCTGACTCACCACCGCTGTCTGAAGAGGAGGACGATGGGGTCTCCACATGTGAGTCCTCAGGGATAGTTCTGTCCCCCTCTCCGGGGCTGCTCTCTTCAGTCTCAGTTTGCGTGTGTGTGATCTCAGATCCAGATGCATTGCCACCACTAAGCTCCGTCGTATGTGGGTCAGTGCCCTCGTTCAAAGCTGAAAGAGAGAGAAAAGAGGTATACCTAATTACCACACACACGTACAGCAAATTACAAAATACAAACTTCCTTCCCTGATGACCAACTTGTAGCACCCATCCTGCACATGAACCACCCCTACCGGACATCCTCAGGTCAGAGAATTAGTGGGCCCTGTGTACATGAAAGAAACATGGCAAGTGCATGCAGCCCACCACACATGTGATGGCATGGGACCACGGACCTGAATGGCATGTCCTGGGCCCCTGCACTACAATGCAACTGGTATGTGCAGCTGGCTGACATGGATGCTAACTCTCACTCCGCTAATGCCACCAACATGCAATAACAGCACACCATATACACCACAGATGTCACTACTGTGTCTGACCAGCAATACATGCATGCAGTGCCAATTCACAGACCCATTCAGTGTGCTTACCGCTAGTTTGCTGCTGCTCCCCTCTCAACCGTGCAGACAGGTCAGGATGGGTCATATCCATGATACATAGCATCAGAGGGGTCATGGTATGTCGTGCAAGACAGCCTGATCTTGGAATCATCCCCAGTGTCATCTCCGCCACAGTCTTGCTGAGCCTGGAGATATCGTCCCACCACTTGTGGCAGTGTGTGTGTCGCCTGTTGCACACCCCCACTGCCCGTACATCACATGCTATGGCCCTCCACATGGCCTTGCGATGGTGCAGCTTGACCTACCATAATGGGAGACAAGAGGGGGCAAGTCAGTGAACAGTTGGCCGTTCTCACAGATAGAAGTTACAGGTATCTGTCTGCAGCCAAGCACAGTACAACGTATGGGACGGACAGGTCAATATGGCATTATTCCATCATGCAAAGCAGGTGAGGTACACACCCACAAGATATATGTGATCGGTTGTGACCCAGCACAGCCGCAAGCCTACACATGTCATGTTTGTGACTCCCCAAAGATAACAATTTGCAGCATAGAGGTCAATCAGTCAGTGACAGAACCAGGAACACATCACAACGTGCCTGGGGTGCTGGGACATACCCACACTGACTCCAACAGAACACCTCCCAGATTGCAGAGGCCAGGAGTCAGGGACCAGTTCATGCACTCCAACATGTTCCCCACTGCACTTACCACCTGTCCTGGGGCACCGTGGAGCCGTTCATAGTGGCGGAGCACACTGTCCACAAGGACCTCCAGCTCCTCTGCACTGAATGGACGGGACCAGATCTGTCCAACTCTCGGCATGGCAAGGTCCAGGACACTGGCACAACAGCAGCAGTTGGTGGAGTGGGCAGCAGCAGCAGGTAGAGGTGATGGGTGCCGGAAGCAGTTGGTGTAGTGGGCAGCAGCAGCAGGTAGAGGTAATGGGTGCTGGCAGCAGTTGGTGGAGTGGGCAGCAGCAGCAGGTCGAAGTGATGGGTGCAGGCAGCAGTGGCTGGAGCAGTGGATGTGTGGTGCACAAACTCACATATTTATAGGGCCCTGAGCTGATTGCAGTGGCACACGTCAGCAGCAATTGGTGTTCCCGGGTTGCCTCATTCAAAATGAGCCAATGACTGGCCTTGCTGTGGCGGTGCACGGCTTCCACTTTTTTAGAAATCGCTTACCCGCCCCGCGGTACCTCTTTGCATTGTCTGCATGTGCAAGGACCATCACGGTCACACACCGCCAACCGCACTTGCGCGCTACCGCGATGGTGCATCATTTGAAAATCAACACTCACTGGCATCGAAATGGCTGAGCACGCATTCCACGGGGGCGGGGCAGGCTAACAGATACATTTGACTGTGTAAGTGGAAATTGCAGTTGATATCCCCCCAGTCAGTCACATAGCGGCACCCACCGCCGGGTCCGTGCGGTTACCTACCGCAGGGTCCGGGTGGTTACCTTCTGCCGGATCCGGGCAGTGGGTGCCAATATGTGTATTGATGTCACCCTGGCATGGATGGCCATGGCCGGTTACCTACCGCCGGGTCCGGGCGGTGGGTGCCAATATGTGTATTGATGTCACCGTGGCATGGATGTCCATGGCTGGTTACCTACCACAGGGTCCGGGCGGTTACCTACCTCCGGGTCCGGGCAGTGGGTGCCAATATGTGTATTGATGTCACCGTGGCTTGGGTGGCGTTAGGTAACTGCCCGGACCCGGCGGTAGGTAACTGCCCGGACCCGGCGGTAGCTAATTGCCCGGACCCGGCGGTAGGTAACCGCCCGGACCCGGCGGTGGGTGCCGCTATGTGACTGAATGGGGGGATACCAACTGCCATTTCCCCTTGCACAGTCAAATGTATCTGTTAGCCTGCCCCGCCCCCGCGGAATGCGTGCTCAGCCATTTCGATGCCAGTGGGTGTTGATTTTCAAATGATGCACCATCGCGGTAGCGCGCATAGGCGGTTGGCGGTTTGTGACCGTGATGGACCTTCCCCATGCAGACAAAGATACGCACGATTGCAGTAGTAAGGACCATTTTCTGTAATGTCGGTTGGCGTGCTGTGACGCGGTGTGTAGACACACTGCATGTATCCGCACTCATCTAATGATAATAGTTGTCCATGTGTGTCAGGGCATGTCCGGAATGCATCTATACTCAGCATGTTATGTAAATGGGCTGTGTCCATGTGTCTTATCGATGTCCATTTGTTGCATGTGTAATCATACTATTCACATCACCAGTGGTCGTCAAAGGACAATGATGTGACCTCAAATTGAGTCAGATGTGCAACAGCAATGTGGTGACATCTTGGTTTTGAGATCACACGTTTGAAAGTGTACACAGACACAGTCCATTAAGGCTGTGCAGCCACAGTTTAATCCAGTCGTGAGTGTGTGTTTTGTGTGTGCAAGGAGTAATGATGGGGGATACATGCATTCAGTGTATGCATCTGCGTCTCGTATGTTGAATGTCAATGCCTGTCATGTGAGCATGCACAGCATGGTTGGTGTTTTCATGGGTGCATGACGACAAGGAAAGTGTGTTCCAGGTTCGTCTTCTGAGTGCACATCCATGTGTGTCTGTGGTGATGCTTGTCCACACATGGGCACTTCGTCATGTGATGTCGGCTGTGCTCGAAACATGTGTGAACGTTCTATTGGACAAATTTGCTCACAGGATGTTGTTTGTGGGTGAACATTGTGTGTGTAGTGGTCTGTAGTGCCTTATATTTCTGTCACGTCACACATACAATCAGTGTCTGCAACATGGATTATTTGTGGTGTGTTGGTCAAGATGTGCTAGTGTGGTTCAGCTGTGCTGTGTTGTACAATTGACATCTGCTCACATCTACTCCCACACAGGAGGGCTCCTAATGTGCATCGACCATACACTGTGCTGGAGGACATGGTAGGAGAGGAGGTGATCCGCAAATTCCGGCTTGACCGACCAACATTGCTGGACCTTGTAGCACAATTGGCACTTCACCTGCAGCCACACAGGGCATATCCTGGAGCAATTACACCCACAGCAAAGGTGATGGCGGCACTTCACTTCTTCGCCACGGGCACATTCCAGTACACAGTTGGTCATGCCGGGGGGATGTCCCAATCCATGTTTAGCATGGTACTGCGGGATGTGCTAGAAGCCATGATGCGTTACAAGGATGATTACATCCATTTCCCCCAACTGATGGCTAAGCTGCATCAAGATCGTGCGTGGCTTGTAGGTGAGTGTGCTGTGATGACTACTGTGTTGTATGTGTGCCATGCTGTTCCCACCAATACTGGTACTGATGTATGTGTCTGTCATCCCCCCACCTAGTTGACTCTGCGTACCCAAACCAGCCTTGGCTGCTGAGCCCCCTACGGAATCCAACTACCCCAGTGGAAATGCGCTATAATGGAGGCCCATGGGAAGACACGTCGGGTGGTGGAACGTACATTTGGTCTTCTGAAGTCTAGGTTTCGCTGCCTGGATAAAACCGGAGGGTCCCTGCAATACTCACCCGGCAAAGTATGCAAAATCGTGGTTGCCTGCTGCATGCTCCACAACCTGGCCTTGCGCAAGAACATTGAAATCATCATGGACCCTGCAGACCAACAGGTTGCTCCGCCTCCCATCCCACCCATGTCCAGTGATGACGATAGTGGGGAGGAAGAAGGTGTGGACCAGAGACGTCAGCTCACTGACCGCTACTTTCCTTGAATGTGAGTAAGTACGTCTTGTGCTGGTGTTCAATGTGTGATGTATGTTTGCTGGTGATGTGTGGATGTGGTGTGTGAATGCTGCCTGTTCTGGTATGTTCTGTTCGCAAATGGGTGTGGGAGATGGTGCACATGCAATGCTCCCTGATGTGTGTCCTGTGATCCGCTTAATTTGTGATGAGTGTGGTTTGTGGGATGTTGCAGTACGGTGTGGTGTGATGGGTGTGATTCAGTTTCCTGACCTGTGCTTGTTGTTCTCTCATTATCCCTAGGTCACTCCCACAGAGCCATGATTCTGAAGATTATTGATCCCTGCACCTGGTAATGACAGCTACTAAGACAAACGTGTGTTTAAAACATGGAGGTCACACAGCCTTGAGTGTTTCCTTGCTGTTTATTTACAGGGGGGGATTTGTGTCAGTACCTATTTACAAAATGGTGGTGGAAGGGAAGAGTGAGTTGAAGGTCATGTCAGATGATCACACCGTGTAGACACCACATTGTGTGGTGTTAACCTAGTCCAACAGTCGTGTGCCAATGCATGACATTGTGGGGCAAGATAGTTCACAGAGTGAATGCCAGGCTAAAGGTATGTTGAAGTCAGTGCCGGGCCCTCTTCTGGCGGGTGGCTGGTGCATTGCCACTGCTCTGTCTTGGATCCAGCCTCGGACGGCCCCTCCGTCTTCGAGCCAGAGTGGACCTAGCTGTGGGGGCAGGTTGTTCGGGGGACACCTCTCTGTCAGTGGCCTCAGGTGGTGGTGGTGGTGGTGTCCTGTCTCGCTGGCCACTTGGGTGAGGGGGAGGTGGTGTGTTGCGGGATAACCACTCCCTCCAAACAGATGTTTGCTGGCCCATGAGGTCCACTATTTGTCCCAAACGGTTGTCAATGGACCTCAACAGCTGGCGGGTCTCAAGTGAGTCTTGGCGCGCACGATCCGCCTGTGCCTGGGACCACTCGTACGATGCATGCAATCTTGAAATGAGATCCAGGGTCTCGGTCCTAGGATTGGGTGGGTCTTGTCCTCCACCAGGCCTTGCACCTGCCCTCCTGTCCAGAACCAGTGTCCTCACCCGTCCACTCTCCCTGCTAGCCTGTGATGTTGATGGTCTGGCATCGTCCAATGGATCAGGGAGGGTGACACAGGCAGGACTGGTGGTGGTGGTGGTGGTGTTAGCTGCACAGGTCACAATGGCAGAAGTTGCTGTGGTTCCACTGGCCACGGTGGTGGGGGCAGGGATGTCCGGGGAGCCTGATGGCCCAGGGAGTGTATGCGGACCGGCATCGCCCTCCGCATCCGAGGTGTCCAGGGAATCATCACCAGAGTATCCATGCTGGGATGGGGCGACTGGTGCTGGCGGTTGCTGGCTTCTCCTGCCAGTTCTTGGTCACCTGAGGGACAAAAATGGTAAAATCAATGCTGTGGACATGACAGGTTCGTTGTTGTTACATTACAATTTCCTAGGGATTCAGGACATGGCTGTTGGTGTCATCAGATTGGTGTGGCACACAGTATTGGGCATTATGGTGGTGTGGAGGTGGGGAGACAATACTTGGATATGTGTAGTGCTGTTCTGCTATTGGTTGGTACCCCTGGACTCTGTGTAGCATTGGAGTCCTTTTGACATGGTTGGTGTTGTTCAGCAATGTGGACTAGGGCATATTCACCAGGGCGGTGGACGACCTACGTTGCTACTGTACCTGGTCTAGTCACTGTCATAAGAGGCATGTGGTGGTCTTTCATGTGGATGGTCTACCTTGTGTTAGTGACAAGCTTTGGACATTGCATGCATCCATGTGCCTTGTGTCAGGACACACATTGTACTTGCTGTTGTGGCTATGTCAAGTCTCACATCTTACACAGACTGCCTACTACATGGATTGTGTGGACTGCCACCATGTCTGAGTTTCCCCTTGCAAGTTCTTTGATGTGTGCAGATGTGACGCTTCTCTTCCATGTGTCCAAGAGTCTGTTATTTGTGGGTCCTTATGTAGACATATGGTACTTTGTTGTTCGACGAATGCAGTATGCAGGCACTGCGTGCTCACCTGTCCCATGTTTTAAGTCACATTTTCACCATGGAGTTACTACATAGCCATGTCTTGTTTTGCTCCTAGCTGCAATCATGAGGGTGGAGGGTGCACATTTGTATTTGGAGTACAGACTTCCCCCTCACACCCACCCTCCCTGTGAAGATGGCAACCTACCTGTAAGTTTGAAGAGGGAGATGCACTGGTCAGCACATGGTGGGGGGACTCCATTTAGCTCTGGGGTAGGACATGGGGGCCTGTTGAGAGTTGTAGTGCTAGCCTCTCACCCACCCCCCCACCCTCCCTGTGGACATGGTGGCCTGTTGGGAGTTGTAGTGCTGGCCTCTCACCCACCCACCCTCCCTGTGGACATGGGGGCCTGTTGGTAGTTTTAGAGCTGGCCTCTCACCCATTGTGGACATGGGGGCCTGTTGGGAGTTGTAATGCTGGCCTCTCACCCACCCACCCACCCTCTCTGTGAACATGGGGGCCTGTTGGGAGTTGTAGTGCTGGCCTCTCACCCACCCTGTGGACATGGGGGCCTGTTGGGGGAGTTGTAGTGCTGGCCTCTCACCCATTGTGGACATGGGGGCCTGTTGAGAGTTGTAGTGCTGGCCTCTCACCCACCCACCCACCCTCTCTGTGGACATGGGGGCCTGTTGGGAGTTGTAGTGCTGGCCTCTCACCCACCCACCCTCCCTGTGGACATGGGGGCCTGTTGGGAGTTGTAGTGATGGCCTCGAACCCACCCACCCACCCTCTCTGTGGACATGGGGGCCTGTTGGGAGTTGTAGTGGTAGTGCTGGCCTCTCACCCACCCACCCTCCCTGTGGACATGGGGGCCTGTTGGGAGTTGTAGTGCTGGCCTCTCAACCCACCCACCCTCCCTGTGGACATGGGGGCCTGTTGGGAGTTGTAGTGCTGGCCTCTCACCCATCTACCCACCCACCCTCCCTGTGGACATGGGGGCCTGTTGGGAGTTGGTGTTAGCTGCTTGACCACATGCATGCCTGGGAACGTAGGAGGCTACATTTGTGGTTGATCATGGTGGGTGCATTTGAGCCCTGGGTGTTCACAATTGGGTGACTGTGTGGTCCACATGCATGGATTGGAGACTGGGAGATGTGTCTTAGCAGTTGTGCGAGGCAGGACATTACAGTGTGATGGTGGTCATTGGTTTGTACTTACCAGCCTCCACTCCCTCGTCTATTCCCTCCAGGCTCTCAGGGTGCATTGTGGCTAGCACCTTCTCCTCCCATTGGGTGTATGGTATTGGACCCATGGGAGGGCCACCGCCAGTTTGGTGTGCCCGCAGGTGGTTCTTGGCCCTGATGCCTTTCACCCTTGCCTTGAGGTCGTGCCACCGCCTCTGGATATCGTGTTTGGTGCGTGGCACGGTCGCTGAAGCATTCAGTCTAGTCACTATCCTGTCCCACATTGTGGTCTTGTTTGCCAAGGTGGTCTGCTGGACTAGGGTACCGAACAGTTGTGGTTCTACACGGATGATTTCATCCACCAGGACCTTCAACTCACTCTCTGTGAACTTTGGGTTTTTCTGGGGGGCCATGGTGTGTGATGTGCAAGGTGTTGGCGGTGTTGGGTGTGCAGGTGTGTGGTATGTAGGGATTGTGTTGTCGGGGTTGGTGTGGTGGGTGTGTTGGTGTGTTGGTGTGCAGGTTGTATGTGTGTTGATGTGTCAGTAGTGTGTGATGTGTGCCTCTTTCTTGCAGCTGTGCTGAGATGCAAAGGATTGTGGTGATGGGAGGGATTCCTTTTATAATCTGTGTGGTGGTTGTGTCCCAATGGTTTTTTGCAGTCAGGTGTTCTGTGGGTGTGGAGACTTGGATGCTCTTGTTTGTGCTGGGGGTGTGTCATTGGGGCGTGGAGTTGTGGGGGGTGGGTTTTCCCAAGTAGGTGTGTGTCTTTTTTTGGTTTACTATTTACTTCAGTCCGCCATTTTTGTTTCGGTTTGACGGCAGATGTGATGTTCGTTTGGTTCTTTCACGGTCATGTTCCGTTTGTCGATGGATTTTTTTCCGCGGCGGTCGTGGATGAGTTCCGTTGTGTTTGCAGGGTTATCCTAATCGTGCGGGCGGACCCTTCGCGGTGCGGTCGGGAGTATATTTGCCGCGACCATGGCGGTCGGACCCGTTTCCATCCGCCATCGTAATCGGCCTCTTAGTTATGTCATACATGATAAAGTGGAGTGGGTGTTGTGTGGCGTTTTAGACTCAGAGTGAATTTTCCCGATTCATGCCCTTATATAGGTACAAATAACATTGCCCTAATATAGGCATAGAAATCGATCCCTTATTTAGGCATAGCCCATGCAGACCAATTAAAGGCATGGCTACTTCCACCCGTACCAAACGTCACAACGATTTCTTGGAAACTTTGCAAAGAACTACTATTCCCTAGGGGTTCTTTCCTGACGTTATCATGCCCAACTTTACGTCAAATTAGACACCTTAAAGGTATAAATATGCCTTCACTTGCTAAAGAAAGGCACAGTGGTTCGGAGCACTTCGACTATCTACTTGCCCGACGCAGCTCGCTACAGCAAGTGCCGAAGGAAGTCGACCCTCCAGCTGACGCACTGATCAGGAAGCTGTCCCTTCCCCTGCCGAGAAATCCAGCTCCAGTGTTTCCAAGCTCCCCTTGCAGGGTGTTGGGAAATCGAGTCCCGAGACAGAGATACCAGACCTCCTTCATTCTAAACTAAGGTATGGAGCAGATTAAAACCTAAGATAAATCTTGGATAGATTCTTGGCAAAAACTAAACCTATGCTCCACAATACTTACTTCTTCACGCGTACTAGACTTAGGTTAGGTACATTGGGGTAGGCGTATTTTAGAAGCACCAGTTGAGTATTTTTAGTCTATGTATTTATGTATGTATTTTTATATGGCTCAGAAACCATACAATGCTCTTACAGTATTATTTTAGATTACTATTTACGCTGTATGCATTATACTTTGCAGTCTGCATAACGATTGTAGCAGTTCACTTTTCTTACATGATAAAGAAGACTGTTCAATAAACCCTTTTTATTGAAAACGCCTGTCTCTCTATTTCTCTGCACCTCTGTAGAAACGAAGCATGCACGATTGACTTAGTGAAATACTAATCTATGGTTTCCACGACTCTAAGATGTATTTCTTATTCTTGAGAAACAGAGTTGTCATGTTTATGCGGTTGTCAGAAACTAATCCCTTCTTGTGAATCAGAGAAAGTTTCTAGTGACCTCTGAGCTAGCTGGCACTCACTATTAAGTTTAATATATTCCATAGAGACCTAGTCGACCTCAGTCCTACGTCTAATCTATAGGATATATTAATCCAATGCGCAGAGCCTATTGGGAATATAGTAACTACACTGCATTGTTTGTTCCATGTTGGATGGCACAGGGTCTGCCAAATTAGATCTTGTCACTGCCTTCTTTTGTGTGTCAAATGTGAGGCGAGGTTGGCGATCGTCAGGTTTACCCATTGTGTCCTGTTGTCCAAGACAGACAGGCCTCTCTGCCGTAGAGGGGAGTAAATGCCGCTCGGTGTGTGTTTACAGCAGGAGAGGAATACTCGTGGTGCAGCAGTGATGCAGGACTGGTCTACAGCGATGTGGCGTCTACAGAGTGCACCGTGGGGGGGGGGGGGGAGGATAGCAGGCCAGCACAGAACGTAATGGTCGAGGAGCACGTGGAAGTAGCCGCACCAGGTTGTAGGCGTTTATCCCAGGAACGATTTGTTTGACATACAGCGGCAGTCGGTGCGTGTAGAGCGGTGGTGAAACGTAGGGCAGTCGGGCATACAACGTCAAGCAGACTGAATGACAGAGGACAGCACCCCGCCACAGCTCCCAGCGGCCTTCACAGTAGTGTATTCGGTCCTCAGGACGGTGGGGTGGTATCAGCAGGACTAGTATGGACCAATCAGGAATAAAAGGAAATCGTAGATTCGTCGTTGAAATGCAGTTAACAAAAGGTTGCCTACTTTTTGTATAGAAAATTGTTGAAATGTAGTCAACAAAAGATTGCCCACTCTTTGTATTGAGTTTCTACTTATGCACATAACAAAACTATTGCCTAGGAAGTGAATGCGGATTCTTCTGCTGGGTGAATCATTATTCTTGTGAATCTTCTTACTGTAAGCTTCAGATACACATGGTAAAAGAGCAGCCACTTATTGCTATACAGTTCTCCCTGCTGTATCCAGAAATGAGCAAACCTGCGAGAATTTTTAGTAACTCCACTTGTTACTGACTTGATATCACAGCAAACCCTTGACATATGGCTAAAAGAGCTGCACATTTCTTGATATTTCCAAGAACTATTTCAGCTGCTGTTTCAAATATGCCCATCACATGCATACATAGGTCTACTGCTGGAGAAGCTCCAATGCCCCCCCCCCCTTGTATATGATTTAGACCATCAGATAGCAATGCTGTACAGGGAATTCCTTGTGTAGTAGTACACAGGATCACAAAATACTACCCCAAGATTGCCACTGCTGTGGATTTGGCACCATCTCATCGGAGAGCACATGTTCATAATTCTGGGTTTCACCTGTGGGGTGGAATAAGCCCACAAGCCTCTAGCTGAGATTTAATGAAGTTTAGGTGGGCAATGCCTTATTATTGTGTTTACAGTTTGTGAATTACTGGCAGAGGTCCCAGCATCTGTGGCTTCAGTGCCGAGCTGCTGCAATACAAATTGTCTCAGCTTTCTGTGTATTGTTATCACCTCCGTCAACATCTCACTAGCCTTAGCTATTGGTAGTCGACCCCTGTCTGGGTGAGGCATGTATATGGTTAACACAGGCCATGTCTGTCCAAGCAATGAAAAGAGCCCTTAATGCACATTTTGTGTTGTATGCAGTAACTCCCTTACACAAGATCATATAGTTATTGTATGTTGACAGCACTGAAATAAATCTAAATGGACCTTGTGAACAGCCCTGCAGCTACTGTATCCATCCATTAATAATATATTTCAGCACTATATATGAATCCCCTCTGACCACCAGAGTAATTTCATGCCCTTCTAATGAGAAATCTCTGGCTGTCAAATGGGCAGTAAAGCTGGGTTGCGAATGAATGAATGTATTTTGAAAGTGCACAGCTACGCAACAGTGTCCCAGTGCTATACATGTACAGGCAAACATGCAGACCAGCCTATGCGCTGAGATAAAAGTGGTAGGTTTCGAGAGATTTCCTTAAATAATGATTTGTGAAAAATGGAAATAAGTGATACCATGGAACCAAATACCAAGAATGAACTCCCGCTGGCCCAGGCCAAACGAAATCTGGGTACCTCTACAGCAGCGTCGTAGTGGAGCAGAGCACAAGATCTGAAATATTCACTGTTTATATATCTATCTCCTCTGTTTGCTCACCATTGTTTGGAAAGACGATGAATTGGCAAGAAGGATTAAAGCAGATCCATTGAAAGTATTAAGTCCCCAACAAACCTCAGTATGACAAGTAACTGGAATTTTACACTACATGAGTATGTATTATACACATACTAATACTGAGGAGGATTATAAAATTCCACAGGATTTCACTGGACAGATTTGTTGTGGGCGACTTATTTACAGGGTTCTGGGCCCACAGTAGTATGACTGGGCACCATGTTATGGTAATGTATCTACATTTCAGCTGCTGTCTTTATGAAAGCGTATTGGAAACAGAAGTGTTTCTTAAGCCTGTTTTCAACGCATTCAGTGAATTAAATGCACAAACAGTGAGCATGTTAGCCGACAGTGTACAAAAAAATTAAAAAATGAATAAAATGCCACATGTTAGGAGGTCACTTAGGCTCAAACAGGTGTCTGATTTGTTGAATTCATTTTTTATAAAACCATATGTAAATCAATAGCCACACATTGACATAATGAAAGGAACACCAAGTAGAAAATAGAATGACATTAAAAACATTAAAATATCAGAAGATAAAAAACAAGACAGAGGTGGTGAAAAAAGAAATCAAGATTCAGCAATATCCACAGACATTAATCTCAACCACAAATTAACCTCTACTCCAAAAGTGCTGCTTTGTAAATTATTGGACAATAAAGTAGTACTGAGCCTAACAATGACTAACTAACTTTCCCAACGGATCTGCTTCTGGTGTATCTCTAATAAAAGATGAACTTGCACTGGGAGAGCGTGTTTAAAGTTATCATGTGCTGTAAAAATTCAGGCAGAATTACAACATGATTCGTACAATAGGTACAAAGCTTGGGTTCAACATGCTGAGACACATTTCAGTGCTATTCTTATTAGTAGGTCAAAGCAGTGTTTGATGCCAGAGTTCCTGTATGTTCAGCAATCAAAGACTGGGATCCCTTGGATGAAGGCCATCTTTGTTGCTAAAGATGTGCTCAGCCAGCTTCTAAACTTCAGACTTGCACTGGTGACTAAACTGACACTTGACCAGTACACACAAAATTGAATAATGTGCTTCTCGTGAACCATGGCCTCAACTTCAACTGTAATGACTACCGTATTATATAACTCCTACGATCAACAGTATTTATATATATTTATAGAATTCTAACAAATGCTATTGATTTTACAAGAGAAACATAGCTCAAAAGGCTGACAAATCAGGAAACTGAAAACATAATGTAGAATAAAAGTAGAAACAAAAACAAATGCCTACACTGTTTGCCCCACCCACATTCTTGCAAAACGAAACATAGTATGCCAGGAAACAAAACCACCCTGTCTTTGAGAAAGTGTCTCCTTACACATGGTCAGCCTGGTAATTCATGTGGTTTGGTTCCTGCCAACCAGGGTCACTGTGCCAGTGCTTCATCCCTAAAACCATCTTCTACCCCCTTCTTCTGCCCCCTGTAAGTCCCTAGTAAATGGTACCCTGGGTACCCAGGGCACCTGGGAGCTGAAGAGGGCCCCTAGGGCACCCTGAATAGGACCATGCCTCGGCCTCTTCTTCAACTGTAATGACTACCATATTATATACCTCCTACGATCAACAGTATTTATAGAATGAAACATCCAGTTTATATGAGCTGTGGCGGGGTTACTGATCTTGATGTACTGCTCGAAACATCCATGTCGTTGGGCTCCCATCCGACCTTTCTTTTCCTGCCAACAACTAACTTTTCCCAATGCTGGGTCATATTGGGTCTATTTTACAATTTCTCTTACTGTGAACTTCAGCCCTAATTGTGTCATAATATTG
Organism: Lissotriton helveticus; assembly: GCF_964261635.1. NCBI lineage: Eukaryota > Metazoa > Chordata > Amphibia > Caudata > Salamandridae > Lissotriton > Lissotriton helveticus. Next base: position 49,333,370 of record NC_136069.1, read on the forward strand.
GTTAATATATTTATAACCTGTGACTGCCAGCTTCGTTGTAGAAGTGAGCTGTTAATGACCCTAGTGGTATCATCACTCCAAATGGACCCTTTTGAGTTTTGCAATAGATTCCATATTCCTACAATATAATGTGTATAGAAATAGATGACTTACCATCTGGAGTATATACTGTTTTTAATTCCTCTTGGTTCTGAACAGAAATCGCATAGGCCCCTTCCTCTTTTTTGATGCTGCCTGAGTTCATTTCTATTGCGAACCCTTGTCCTGTAGTAACAGATATATGAAAGAGTGGTGTCAAAGCCAACCATAAGAGCTGCTGATGAGATTCTGCATCTCTCACCTCATCAATTTCTGCATCTATTTCATATGATTTATGGAAAATTCAAGCACTCACAGGCACATACAGCTCAAGCAAAATCACAACGGCAGTTCTAAGTTGAAAATAGACCTGTTTCTATCTAGTGTCCTGATGACATTAGTCACTCCTGTTTTGCATTGTTTTTTTATGTAACAAAGGTTATTGATTTTACAAGACAAACACAGCACAAAAGGCCGACAAATGAGGAAACTGAAAACATAATGCAGATAAAAAAGGTGAAACAAAAAGAAATGCCTGCAGTTTGCCCCACCCACATTCTTGCAAAATGAAACATAGTATACCAGAAAACGAAATGACCCTGTCTTTGAGAAAGTGTCTCTTTTGACATGGTTAGCCTGGCAATTGATGTGGTTTCGAATGTAGTGCACAGGTTCCCTGGCAACCAGGTCCCCTGTGCCAGTGCTTCTTCCCTAAAACTATCCACTATTAGTACTTCTGCCCCTGTAAGTTCCTAGTAAATGGTACCCTGGGTACCTATGGCCTGAGAGCTGAAGAGGGCCCCTCAATAGAACCATGCCACTGCCCTTGCGGCTTGCATGCCCTGGTGAGGTGAAAAATTACAAAGTCGACATGGCACCCTGCCTGGGTGCCATGCCAGTCAGCATAGCCTGACGGTATAGGTAAGTCACCCCTCTTGCAGGCCTGTGGTATAGTGCAGCCCTAAGGCAGGGTGCACTATACCACAGGCGAGGCCATATCTGCATGAGTAGATATGCCCGTACAATACTTAAGTCAATTCTTAAGTATTGTAAGTGCCAGGGAAGCCATAAGGAATACATGGGCTGGAAACTTGGCAACTCGAGTTCCCCAGCATCATGATGACTTCACTGAAACCAGGAGTGTTTGGTACCAAACAACTCCTTGTAATGAATCCTAACTGATGCCAGTGTGAGATTTATTACACCATGTACTCAGAGGGCACCTCTGAGAGACGGCCCCTGAAAACCTACCGACCCTGGTGTGGTCACTGAGTGTCTTTAAGCAGCCTGCCACACACAGCTATGTTTCTGGACCTCTGGGTGGAGAGCCTCTGCTCTTCGGGACCAGAAACAATGCACATCCTGGGCAGAGGTGTTACGCCTCCTTCCCAAGGATAGGCACACGTCTTGAAGTGGAAGCTTTAAAGGCATGCCGCCTTGGTAATGCGACCCCCAGCCTCTACTGCTAGCAGAAAATGGAAAACTTTAAAAAACAAGGTGGTGAGCCCACCTTTGCCAACTCCACACCTTGCTGGAGAAGGCGATGATAAACACACTTTTCAGTCCACTCCATCTTAAAAAGGAGGGGGTCTCATCCAATCAGGGCTAGGATTATGCCCCTCCCACAGCAGGGTGGCATAATTGAGGGTGTAGTCCCCCCAGGTAAGGTGCCCATTGACCCTACCTGCTACGCCCCCCTAAATCCAATATTTAGGAGGCTCCCTCAGACCTTGAAAGTAGAGCTGCAACGACCTAAGAAGATAGAAGACATCCCAAAAGCCAACCCTGCAGAGAAGCCTGAAGACGATGCCTGCCTCTGTTCCCGCTCTACCAGCTTGACTCCAGCTTCGAAGTGCCTGCAACCAAAAGACGACCTGTCTTGCAGGCAGCGACCTCTGAAAACCCTGGAAGGACTGTTACCTTCGAAAAAGAATCCAATCTCCCGTGAACAGCGGACCTGTCCAGAAGAAATCAACTCTAAGGTCTCCTGTGCCATATGGAACCGTGAGTCCTGCCCACTCTGCGCCAGATACCCATGACCCACCGATCCAAGGAAGGTCCCCCAGCAATCTGAACCTCGAATCTAGCATTGGTTGACATCCACAACGACGTCTGCATTGTAAATCTAAAGGGTTCCACCAACTGTGACCGGCCTGATAGGAAGAAACCCGACGTCCAAAGGCACCCCTGCACCTACAGACCCTGGCTTTGGGGAGCTTGCCCAGGGGTCCCCCTGTGACGCCTAACATCCCAACTTATCTGTGACTTAGCTGGTTTTCTGCCTGCACACTCCAGTTCAACGCCTGCAGCCTGTTTTCCAAAAGAAGAATCTCCATAGGATTGCATTGGGTGCCCAACACTGAAATTGCACCCTGCACCCAGCCGTCTCGGGGCCACTGGTGGTGTATATTTGGTACTGCTTTGTGCCCTCCCCCTCCCCCGACTGTAAGTTGTGCACTTAACCTGTTTAACCGCATTATTGTTTTCCTCCAAAGTGTAACATTGAACTGTTCAGAAATGGCACTAAGGCCCTCATTACAATAGCAGTCGGATGAGCGTTCGACTGCCATCTTATCCGGATGGAACCATACCCCGACAGGTAGTCAGCGGCTCCATCTGCCTTATTACAATGAGACCCCCTGTAAAGGCGGTCAGAAACATGCCTTTTACAATTACGGCTTGTGCTGCGGGCTAGAAAAGGGCTGCAGTTCAAGTCAAAATTGAAAAAGGCAGGTTTTAAAACATCCAAGCACTTTGTGCCAGGCACCATGCGGTTCCTAGCTCACAGTGCATAGGTGTTTGGGGGACACCACATGTGGCCCCCCCCCCCCGGCCACATAGTGGAGACCAACATCAGCCCGCCACGTAAAGGCAGAGGGAAAGGGGGCATTGTAATACCTACAGCGGTGCCTCCGCAGGCACCGCCTCAATTGTAGGGATTACCAAGCACATGAATCAACCTGTTTGCAAGCGCAAATGGTGCGATACACAAAAATCGGCAGTTTGCACCCGCAAAAAGGGCTACTGTGATGCATCAAGGTGTGAGGCACTCGCAATTTAAGAAATCGCAATTTATTGATATTTCTTAAATTGCGATTGCATTTAGGGAATCGCAATTTGCGATTCCTTAAATGCAACGCGTGTACCCCTTAGAAAAAGCGAATTCACTATTTGGGGTTGCAAAATACATACAAATTACTCTGGTCTGTATTTTGCAAAAACCTTGAAAAATACATTAAAGTGCATTTTTATAAGGCTTTTGTTTACACACAGGCACACTTGCCCTTGGGGCATGTGTAACATGGGTGCACATCACAATTTCAGGGGTGCAACAGGGTGTCATTTTGACACCTTTGCACCCTTGAAATTGCATGAGCAATTTGGGAGTACCTATTGGTACTCGCAAATTGCACATGCAATTTCCCATTCATTTCTTTGGGCCTGTAGGAATGAATGGGAAGCATTCCTTAATTGCGACTCGCAATTAAGGAATGTTTAGAAATCGCTATTTTAATAGCGATTTCTACATGCATAGGCTTTTGAGAATCCCTAATTGTGATTCCTTAATAATCGCAATTAAGGACTTGCAAAAGCTTACTTTGGTGCATGTGCCCCTACGCTCCTTGAGCCTGTCAGAACCATTGGTCAGTCCAACCGACTGCATCATTATGCGACTCCGATGTTGGACGGACCCGATCGGCCCGGCATCATAATCAGGCCCTAGTCGACTTTTAAAAGTAAAAAGTATTTTAAATTAAAAACGTACTTACATTATTGCAAACATCTTGGTCTTAAAATAAAGTACAAACTAAGCTTATTTTTGTAAAATTGGTGTGGATTCCCTTTTTGAGTCATGTGTCATTTATTGGTCATTTGTGTGCAATAAATGTCTAATACTCCTCTGTTTTAGACCAAAGGCTGCACCCCAACAATTGTACTAATAGAGCACTTTGGGTTTTACATGTAGCCCTGTACACTTTTGGGGAACCCCTGAACTCTATGCACAGTATAACCACCCAGTGGCATACAGTATAAAGAGCCAGCTTCTTACACTGTCCATTCCCTCCTGGTCCCACTTTAACCCGAAAATAAACAAAATGTCATTATTACCAAGTTGTTGTACAGAACAAACAGGTTCTAACACAATCCTCTTGTAATCTGTTCACACCGGCCAGATCTTTGAGTGCTTTTAGGACAGTCCTGGGCCCTATTCACTGCCACCTGCAACGTAAGTCTTTTCCGCGCATGTGCAGAAGGCAGACGCAATCTCGGAGTCCCACAGTCCGTGTCCACGTCGGGGCAACGCTGACCGCTAGAGTCGACCGCCGACCCGCTAACCCACCGACCGCCGCTTCACAGAAACCACAGAGACCCCTGACTGCTCCAGTGAGCCACAGTGAGCACGGGAGGCTTCCGGGCTTCTAGGCACCCAGGCGAAGGCTGTGCTCCTCATAGAGACGCCGGCCGGAGCGGCGGGAGCGGCCCGAGTGAGTCGGGAGCCGCAGTGAGAGGTGAGCCGTAGGGAGTTGCCCAGGAGCTGTGGTTTCTCGCTGGCTCTCGAGGACTGTAAAACTGCGGGGACAGCAGGATCGGCCCAACGGAAACGGGAGCCGCAGTGAGACACCCCGTGGATCACCAAGTGAGTCGGGCAAACACCGGACAAGCTTCCAAGCAGAAATTGTTGCCCGCTTTCTGCCAGCCTGCAGAGGAGAAGCCGCAGTCACCTGGAGAATAGGCAAACAGGTGCCAGCAAAGCAAGAGGCGGCGGCCGGAGGGGACGACGATAAGCAAGCGCGGCAGCCGTTAGAGGCGGCCGCAAAGTAAGAGCCGGCCCCAAAGTAAGAGCCGGGGGTGGACCCAGGGAGGCTGGTTGACTAGGTCCTCCCAGCCTGCGGCCCCACGTGTGCTCCGCTTGCTTGTTCGCTGCTGGCCGATTGCAACTCGCGGTCTGCTGCCATCTTCTGCTACTCTCCATTCTCTGCCATGCTTATTACATGCGGTACAACCAAACAGTAGTAAATCAGACAGTAAATCAGACAATTCTGCAACAAACCAACAGCGCTACTCACCAGAATTCAACATAAATTTATCACAAAAAAGTCAACAGAGTTAAAAAGCCAATGCCTAACAGAGACAAAAAATTATTAAAAAGGCGAACATCGATCTATCACCGCAGTCTGCACACCGGGCACATCATCATCAATCAAAGGGTCAATCTGCACCGCCCACCTCCCACCTCGAAGTAGCATGAGGTCGGGGAAACTACGAGGCGAGGACACCATAGCAGCCATACCTCAGGGGAAGACGAAAAAGGTCAAGGTGGCTCCCCCATGTATGACCAACGAGGTGGTGGAAGAGGCGGAGGAGGAGGGACGAAGTAACAGCCGTGGGTAGGGGTAAGCGGCCCACAAAGTCAACCCAAGAAGAGCAAGGCTTCAGCATAACAGCCCCTGCCACTGTCTCGGCAGACCTCGCAAAAAACCCCCAAGGTACGTCACAGCAATCTGTCAATCAGGGTTCACCAAGTTTGGACGAGGGAGTAAATACGATCAACAAGGACATCACAACCAGCAGTCCTGAAGTAAAGAATGAGGGAAATAATTTGAGAGAAGTAACACCTCGCCCAGCACATAGCGAACAGGCCCGCACTTAAAAGCAAGTAAAAGGGCATTGATTACTGACTTCCTCAAAGTTTGTCAAAAACTTTCCACGGGGAGCGGGAGTGGGAAGGTACCGCTACTACATGACTCTGGCTCCAAATGCAATAGCACACAACACAATGCTTTCATGGAGGGTACAAAAAAGGAAGCCCAATGGTCCGCATCACCACCATACCGGCTAAGGTCTTACAGCGAATCCTGCAAAGCCCACACCACAAAGTCAAGAAGGAATTCCGGGAGCAAGGGGTCCGGCCCTCTCTGGTCAAATGCTTCAAAGATCCAACAAATAGCCAAAGACTCAGAGCAAGCAAAGGGGGGACCACCCGTTCGACCACCACTAACGACCCACATACCACCGGTGCGTGCCCTAGTACACTGGGCCCCGGACGCAACTGATGACTCGGTTTTTCTAGAGCAGAACATGCAGAGTGTACATCTAATTCAGAATACATCCCTGACCACGATTGAGGAATCCCTTCTGCAGCCCCAGGTGCAATCCCGTTTTGAAAATCCGTGCCCAACGCCACAGGTAAACCCTTATAGCCCAACGTCCAGCCAGCTCACGCCGGGTTTGGAAAAAAAGTACCACGCTCTTGGCACCGGACGAGTCATTGAAGACACCGATGCTATCGAAGACAGTCTGCCACCAAAGCTACAGGAACTCAATTTAACAGCAACCGAGACTGTAAAACCTGAACGAAGCACACGCGAGCTATCAACTCAATACAATCAAGGTCCCGGGAAGGAAGAGAGAACCGACAAAAGGCTAGGGAACGACCAACTGCGTGAGCATTTTACTCAATCAGACCCCTTTGTCTACTCCGCCATATCACCCATCCCCATTCCCAGACACTCCCAGGGGGAATCGCCAGAGAACATTCAAACAACTTCCATTTGGCCGCAATTATTAAAGACAATGGAAACCATAGGAGTCGCCATATTCTATCACACGGACAAATTGGACACTCAAGTCGACCTGCTCAATCTCCTGGCGTTTCACGTCCAGGGGATTGAAACTAATCTACAAGCCTTAAACACCATGATTGCCAAGGTTCAACTAAACAAGGACCATACTTTCTACACTTGTCACTGCTCCAACATAATAGACAAACTGGCCACAGTACCCAGTCTGATGACGCAGATACTGGGGGCAGTCAAGGATTCGTCAAAAGACTCTTCAATGGAAACACCAATAATAATAAGCAAATCAACCTGCAATCAGCATTTTAAAGAGGGCCCTGGTAGGCTGACAAGACCGACCAATGCTAGCAGGGGCAAAGAGAGCTTGGAACTCCAAGACCACCCACACTCTCCCCCAGCAAAGGAAAACAGGTCGCCAGTAAGCCTAGAGGAACACAACCAGGATAACCGCACAGAGGTAGCGGAGTTAACTCAGGGGCCAATTCCCGACGTGGCGCCAATCGCTAACCACATCAAACAGGCTACAACGCTTACTAAGAGAGAACGGAAGCGACAAAGAAAAGCCAGAAACGGAAAAGCTCACAACCGATGGGTCCCACAAACCTCTTCGGAAAAATCCAACAACAACTTTGGGATCAAGGACGCCAAACAGCACCCCAAGAGTATCCCACCACTAACCAGAATTACGTCAGAGCAAGGGTCCACGCCTACGATTCACTTATCCACCAAGGCACCCTCAACTCCAACTTCAAAAGGAGCAATAGTCCATGCAATGACAAATCAGAACACATTAAAAGTGTTCAGCATTTTTAAACCCGCGGGACAAAAATCAAACTGCAAGGCATCACCTCAAGATCTGGGAAAAAACATAAATACCAATCAAAGGAAGGAATTAAGCGACATTAACCCACCTAGCCAAGCCCCAGACATCAAAAGCCAAGTTATCTCAGTTAACACCGCAAAGATCAAGGGAATCAACTTACAAGACACACAGGGCGGAGAATCTCATGTACCTTCAGCTCTAGCCTCCAAAAAACAAGACTTTGCCAACAGTGCACAGATGGCAATTTCACACACATTAGAGCTAGAGGGGGACCGGGCAGGAACGGCCCTTCCACTTAATGAAGAGAGCGGACGACTGAACAGCCTAAAGCGGTCCACGTTAAGCAACAAAATCGAGTTTACTCCACAATATCGTTCAAGAGGGTCCTATGACATCCTGAACAGAGGGGCCATTTTAAGACTGCTAGAAGAACTATCAGGTCTGCGACACTTAAAATCAAGCGACCTTGAGTTAATAGAGTTCAAACCAAACCCTCTTCAATCAGGCTCCGACTCAACGATTACAACGTGGACCAATTACACCATCACAGATCTAATCCTGTCTCATTGGGAGGTCTTTGCCGCATGGGGTATTGAAATAAAAAAAGTGGAGCCCGCACGATATCCCAGCCCGCTACGGAAACAAAACTTTAAAATAAGCCTTTTAAAAAACACCAAAGGGCCAGATTTAAAAAACAGTAGCGAAGTGGAAGCGCAGCAACTAAGGCAAATTACAATCACTTTCGCCCACCAAGAGGCAGATATGCCCGAAATGCCCCAACACGCTAGTCGGGCACAATTCCACAGGATCGCAGCTTGAACTGATAACAGACCAAAGATAGGGGAAACGCAGGGCTGTAAGATCTGCTCATGGAACATCAATGGCTTAAATGCAAAGTTGGAAGAAGACGACTTTATTGAGTTTATAACCCAATTTAAAATACTTTTGTTTCAAGAAACATGGCAGACCAAAAACTCATCCTTATTGGGATACAAAGAATTCTTTGTCCCAGCCCAGAAGGTTGGACGCTCCGGCAGGGCCAAAGGGGGCCTTTCCATTTTCATATCAACAGACTTTACTTGGTCACCAACCTGCATCGACCTAGACTCTACATGGATGCAATGTATCAAAGTGGAAATTTCCCCTAACCTGGGTCTCCTGATCGTGAATCTCTACATGCACTCCGGCGGGAAACACAAAGGCAAAAGGATAAAACAACTAGTCACCACAATCAAGTCACTGAAATCAATCTACCCAAGTGATAACATGATTATAACGGGAGACTTTAATTTGAACCTAATTCGTGGACAGGAGGGAATCCTCCCCATTCACATTGAGCCACGGCAGGGCAATCAATGCAGACAAAGTACATTGGGAAGGAAATGTGCCTCAGAACTGGAAGCTCTTCATCTGCATACCCTAAACGGGAGAGGCCATCTGGACAGACCCAGCCGCCCTAACGAGGGTTTCCAAGAACTCAGGCTCTACCATAGACTACACCCTGGCAGACCCCGACCTATTCCATCATATTCGTGACTTCCAGATTCAAGAACACGGAGAAAGCGATCATTTTCCACAGACCCTTATGCTCAACCTCCAACCTACAAAGTCGGAGAAGGCCGCGCCTCTGTCCGTGAACACAAAAATCTTTAACTTAAAACGGCTAAACTGGAACGAAGGCAATCTCTCTAGCATAATGGCGTCATGCCACGTATCGCTCCAACAATCCGAAACGTCGAGAGACATAATTAAAACCTGGGAAAACTTCGTAACGGAGATCAACAAGAACCATCAATCCAACAACAGAGGACGCAAACCCATAAGAAAAAGAGGTGGGGAATGGTATACGCCGAAACTGCGCCAGCTAAAAAGGCAATTAAATGCATTCCTTAGGGCCGAACGTAAAAAAGACCCTCAGCTATCACAACCTACGCTGAAAATAATCGAATCTCTAAAAAAAGAACTAAAAAGAGAGACCAATCTGGCCAAGCGAATGCACAGGGAAAAACTAGCGTGCTCCATTCTCCATGCAAGCAAATTGCAGAATTCAAAAGATTTTTGGGCAAAAATAAACTTTATATTAAATGGCAAGCATTGCCAGTATAACTCAGATATGACGGACCAGCTCTGGAGCAGTCACATTGACTTACTATATAATTCCTCGCACAATCCATTGAAGGATAATAACGCCAAGCGTCCTGAGGAGCTTCTCCGTTCCAGCTTGAGTACAAAGCCAGCTACAAAGATCATAGGGAATTCGCCGACATCAAAGAATACAGGAGACACGGAATTATTTTCATTAAAGCAGGTCTCAAACATCATAAAATCATTGAGAGCAGATGGAGCGCCCGGACCAAACGGGCTTCCCAACGCCTTATTTGGGAAAGACCCAATGTTTTGGGCCAGCCAACTAACACCTTTATTTGGTCACAGTCTAAAGACCGGGATCATTCCCGAATCATGGAGAGGCAGCATTCTCCATCCAATCTACAAATCCGGATCCTGTGCAGACCCTAACAACTATAGGCTGATAGCCTTAATAGACGTGGAGGCCAAGATCTATGCTTCCAACTTGTTGGTGATCAGCTCAGGGATAATTCCCCAGACACAAACAGGCTTTCGGCCAGGACTGGGCACCTTGACCAACTTATCCGCGTTAACCCTCCTTGTCAATAAAGCAACCCACAACTCCACCCCGCTGTACACTTGTTTCCTGGACCTAAAAGCGGCTTTTGACAAAGTGCCCAGATCCAATCTTTGGGCCAAAATGAAAGCCTGGGGTGTGCCGCCAAATTTGTTGGGAGCATTAATTGAGCTTTATTCAGACACTTGGGTTCAAGTGAAAAAAGGAGATGGTCGACGCCTGACAGGGAAATTCCATACAACCAACGGTTTAAAGCAAGGCTGCGTACTGGCCCCCAGCCTGTTCAATATCTACACTGCGGACCTTGAAAGTGACCTACGTACCATTCAGGAGGATCCACCAAGATTGGCCCACTCACCTATAACAAGTCTTCAATATGCAGACGATATTGTGCTCCTTTCAAAAACCCCCATTGGACAACAACGTTTGATCTCCAAACTGTCGCAGTACCTCTCAAACGTACAACTGATTATAAATCTAAAAAAAAAAAAACATCCTATGCTTCTGCGGCACAAGAAAGAAAAAACAAAATTTTGTCTGGAAGATAAACTCTACCTCTCTAACCCAGGTAGATCAATATAAATACCTGGGAATCTTACTGGACCACCGATTAAAGTTTAAACTGCACCTGGAACAAGGGAAATCCAAAGCTAAGCAGCTTCAATATGCTTTTAAGACTGTTCAAAAGCAATTAAACGGACATTCCACCGGCCACATTCTTAAGATCGCAGCCGCTAAATTTTTGCCATCACTAACATACGGCTCTGAATTACTGGCAACCCGGGACTTCGCAGTGTTAAATCTCGCCTAATCCAGGCTGTTTAAAAATCTTTTCTCAATCCAGCGTCATATCTCTCAAGCCCAAATTCGTTTGGAGTTCGGACTCACTAACCAGCTCCCGGCAAGACAAGGAGCACTCGTCAAGTATTATTGGCGCATGAGGGAAGCAGCAGACGAATCCTTGGCGCAACTTTGCTGGTCAGAAGTTGAAAAACAGGCCGGGCCTCCAAACTCAACATACAAGATCTTGAGGCAAGCTCTCGAAGCATTAAAACTGGAAGAATCCTGGCTTCTGCCCATGACTTATTCTGCTTTCAAGCTGATAACCAAGAAAGCAGTCAAACAAGGATCAACTCATGGACAAAGCAGCAATGGCTGGCAAGAGCCACGCCTGGATCGTTTTGCCATCATACACCTACTTAAAACCTCAAGATTATTTGAAAGAATTCTTTAGGGACCACTACAAAAGGAAACTAAGCCTTTTAAGGCTGGGTTGCTTCCCGTCCAAAGATCTCACTCCTAAATGGCTACGGCAGTGGGCAACTTCCGACCGCCGACTTTGTGGCAACGGCGCGGAGTCTTTTCTGCACCTTATATGTATATGCCCGGCACTTCAGAATCTTAGAAAAACGCTTCTTCAATCACTTCTAAGAGAAGCCCAGGTGAGAACTTGCAGGGCGGCGGTGATAAAATGCCTAAGTGGATCCTGGATAGAACTCTCATGTAAAACCATAAAGTTTTTGAATCTCGCCGCCATAGAGCTGGAAAACAGGGCAGCAACCAAAGAGGGCCCCGGACAATAGGCCAGGCTTGGCCGGCCATGGACTCTTCCATCCTTTTCCTCTCCTTTTCAAACGGTCGTTTTTTTGTATCACAAGTTAAAATTAACGCGCCCCCTGTTTGAACAATCCGCCATCTCCCATACCTTTTTACTTCTCCCCCTTTATTAGGAGTTAAAAACAAAGTGTACCCAGAATGAACTCACACGATAATTTTGCCAATTACAGGACATGAGTTTTTAACTTGATTTAAAGTTGATTTTGTATTATTTTTATGAAGGAAATGTTGCTGGCATGGTGGTAAGTCCACCCTTTTATAATTTTTTTTTAAATCAAATAAAGTTATTATTATTACACTGCCACCTGCAAACCCATTCAGTGATCCAAACCACCTTTCCACACTGTCGAGGACTGGGGAGCCGTGGCCTTCCACTGTTTTGCTATGCCTTGCTTCGCCAGAGTCAGGCCAAGGAACAACAAGGAGAACTTATATTGATTACCCCACTCCCCCCAATTCTTCCTTGATGTGAAGGAGTGAGTTTGTGGTCCATCAAGACAGTCCAATTTAAGGCCCCGCCCAAACAAGATGTCACTCCACGCCAATAGTGATCTAGAGCAGGGCAGCTTCACATCGTATGTAAAAAGGTGCCCTCCCCCACTTCACAGCAGAGACAGGTTGGAGAAGCAATCACCCCCATTTGCCACAGCCAGTGACGGGCAAAATAAACCTGAATATAATTAATCTGGATCGGTCTAAGTCAGGCCGCGATAGCCACAGTCACCCACAGCCTCAGTCCAATTCTCGTCTTCTAACGCATCTACATCGGCCTCCCATGCCCAGAGAGCTGTGAATGTATCCGAACAGTTAGAAATTAGCTACTGGTAAACTCGAGCAATCTTGCAGTCGCCCAGATCTCCCATAAGCAGCTTGCCCTCTAAAGGGTTGAATTCGGGACGGTCAGACAAAGCAACATGGTATGGAGTTAAGGCATGGAGGAGCCACAGGTACTGATGAAAATGGCTGAAATGGAGTTGATATTCTCTGCCTGCAAGGTCTGAAAGGATTTAAGGATCATCCTGCTCATGAATTTGCCCAGAGTGGAGCTCCCAATCAGATCCCACCTTCTGAAACCCTCCAACGCAGCCCCTTGCGGCAGCCAACGAACATGCCACGGTGGTGTCCACTTTGTCAGTCTCCCCCACCCATCGGAGGGAATGCCGCCACAGAGTCAAAGTTAATCTAATCATCGGAGGAAGAACATTCCAGTTGCCTCCCCCTCATAGATGAGGAGTGTCCCCCCATCCATTTTTCGGACGTAAAAGAAGGGCTGATGTGCACATCATACCACCAATCATTAATGACCAGAAGAGGTAACACCTGATTATATGACTCAATAGCAGCCGCAGCAATACCCCCTCAGTAAGTAGATTAAAAACACTTATCAAGGGCAAAACAGGGGGTGAAGATCTCCCCGAGAAAGCTATTGAGAGTGAAATTGACGGAGCAAAACCATTGTCGCAAAATAGAAAACAGAAAATTCTGCAATTGATCTAGAAATTGGGGGAACAATACCATTTTGACCTAGCGGATAGGGACAGCGGCAAAACTGACAAAACTCCTATATCTTCTTTTAAGCAAGCCAGAAAATGGTCTAAGTTACGTTTCAACGCCAATGCCGTATTGGGAGAAACAAATCCGCCCACGATCATCCCCAATCCAGACGCCCAACCACGGTCCTGTGGGCAGACACTAACTGAGAACACGGCAGATTTAGATATGTTAAGATAGAGGTCAGAGGATTCACCAAAGATGCAAATGATTTATTTGTAAGATATGATGCCCCGAGGACGCATGATTGGTCAAAAAGAATAGGACGTCATCCACCTATAGTGCTATTTAATCGGCGGATCCTGCCCCCCACTCTAAACTATGGACCTGAGCATCCATACTCACCCACACGACAAGGGATCCATGGCAAGAGCGAACAGCAGGGGGCTCGGGCATCCTCGCCTCATCTCACGCCAAAATTGGGAAAGAGTCCAAACTAGGCCCAGCCACCCGCACCATCGCTGTCAAATCAGTGTATTGAAGTCTGAGATAAGACTGAAATCATGGCCTAAAATTCAAGAGGCGAAGAAGTGCTAGGAAATATACCCTACTGACGGAGTTGAAGGCCTTGTCAATATCAGCACAAAAAGAACGCTGTGAGCCTGTCAGCCAATACATAAACACAGAATATTGTGTCGGGTAGCATAATGGGGAGTAAAGCTGGGATGATCAGGATGAACTAAATCTGGAATGAAGCAGGTCAATCGCGACTTCGAGAGGATCTTCACCTCCAAATTGAAACGTGGGAGATGGGCAATAAGAGGAATGATCATCTACTGGGCAGCCAGGCAAAGGAAACAACACTATCTTCGCTTGGCGCCAGTCGAGGGGGGGGAAGACCAGCACACTCAACAGCCAACTGAATCACCCCCAGCATGAGTTCCTAGAATTTTAGCACAAAAGCCTTCCCGCGGCGTAGCCCAGCCAGGTCTGAGAACTCCTCCCCAGTGAGCACACTGTCCAGGATGACGCAATCCAAGAGAGTTCTAAGTCACAAAGTCCACTATCTGTTTCCGAGCCACGACTTGCCATCAAGCGTAGATAGCCTGGAAATGAGCAGTGAAACTGCAGGCCATTACCCAGGAGTCAGTGAGTACAGTGCCTGTTGAATCAAGTAAAGGAGGAATGGAGAGGGTGTTGAGAACCCTGACAATCTAAGGAGCATTTTGCTCGACTTGTCACCCCATCGATGTATGGGCCGCATGCCAAAACTGTTAAGCCTTCCACAAGAGGGTCTGTTGGTAGCGGGGTTGCATTAGATCCAGTTGTCTACGCACCTGCTGCCCATCCTCCAGTCTACCCTATACCTGCAGGTCCTGCCAATATGAACCGAAGTGGATTGCGTGCCCTCCAAACATTGACCAAACCTAAGGCACTCACAAAGGAAGGCAGAGGGAGTTCTACCAGATGCAGGGGAAGGTCCTTGAGAATGCCACCGATCCAGCAAATGGTCTCCGACACCATTCCAATCGCCCCCCATCACTGTGAGCCCCTCCAGAAACTCACTCCACACCCTGGTAATCAAGTCAATAAGGGACTGACCATGGGGAAGAGAGGTATATACAGAGAAATTTCCCAAACAACGTACCTGTCACAGCCCTATACAGACCCTGGATAAGTTGAAATGGAGTATGATTCCTGATCAAAATGCAAGTGCCTGTGGATCCCCTCGAGAACCCGGAGTGATACATCTTCGTGTAACCAAGCAGGCAATACAAGGGACTTTCCGGCCCAAGAGATGGGTCTCCTGGAGTAATAGAACATCCTCCCCCCCTCTTTTAGCGTGCTTCAAAACTGCCTCTCTCTTGACCTTGTCAAGAAAGCCATTCACATTCGAGGCTACCAAATTTAACAGATGAAGGGAATCATAAACAGTAGGGCCACTAAAAACGCACTAGGGCAGAATGTTTGGCAAGCAAGGCCGGCAAAGGGAGATGTCCCAACCAACCACCCCACCTCCATAATTCAGAGAACAGGAAGTAGCTGTCACAGGGCTGGCCCCCAACAGGGGATCCCGCCGGGCCGGTCTCTGTGGATCCCCAAACCCAACAAAGTCAGCTAACTGTGGAAACTAATATTCCACTCGCACAGGTCAGCGGACGCTAATCATCACAGCAACATTGGGAATCATTGCAGACACCACAGGGAGTTATAACAAACACCAATGTCATGTAGAAGGCAAGGAGATAGCCCACCGAGGGCTCCCCACCATCTACCGGGCCCCCTCCATCCTGTTGGTAGCTCCTCCATGTGGGGCGAGATCCATTGCTTTTCTTTGTTGGGGTGTTGGCAGGTTGATTACGTCTGTCTCCTCAGAATCCATGCGTGGGGAGTGTGCGGCTTCAACTGAATTTGTTCATCGGTCCACTGAAAGACCTCCTTGGATGTCCTGAAGAAGAGAGTCTGTGAAACGTAAATGATCTTTAAATTAGCCGGATATAATACCATATACTGGATGTTGAGGTCACAAAGCAGTTGTTTCACTGTCAAGAAGGAGTGCCATTGTAGTTGCACCATCCTGGTATTATCAGAGAATATCAGGTTAGTGTGAGATTGGTATGAGAGCTTATCTTGAAGCTAGGCATGCTTGAGAATATTGTCTTTGTCTAGATAATTAAGGAGCTTTGCGATGACAGGACGAGGCCTGGCCCCTGGTTGAGGGCATCATACTAATGCCCAGTGAGCCCGCTCAATAACTGGGCCTCTGAAGGCATCAATGAGCAGAGCCATTGGTCTAGAAAAAGTTCTATCAACGGGCCCTCACAGTCACTCAGGGAAAGCCCACAAACTGTTACAGCAAGCCCTGCCCTCAGCATCCTCCAACGTCACCGCCAGGTCATTGGTCACTGCAGTACCGTCAATCAATCAATCCAGGGTTTATAAAGCACGCTACTCCCCCGTGAGGGTCTCAAGGCGCTGGGAGAGGGGTGGAGGTGGAGCTCCGGATCAGTCGAAGAGCCAGGTCTTGAGGCTCCTCCTGAAGGTGTGCAGAGTGACAGAGCGTCTGATGTTGGCTGGGAGCTTGTTCCAGGTCTTTGCTGCGACGTAGGAGAAGGCTCTTCCATCTGCTCTGGTTCTGCGGATACGCAGGGTCTCTGCCAAGGCGAGGTCGGCAGAGCGGTGGTTCCTTTTGGGTACGTGGAAGGAAGTCTCTTTCGTTGAGGTATTTGGGTCCGATATTGTGGAGGGATTTGTAGGAGTGGGTGAGTAGCTTGAAGGTTACTTACTATCTTCTCAATGGGGAGCCAGTGGAGATCTCGTAGGTGCTGGGTCATGTGCTTGTGTCGTGGGGTTCCAAGGACAAGTCTGGCTGCAGTGTTCTAGATGGTTTGGAGCTTGCGTAACAGGGTTTTGTTGATTCCGGCGTAGAGGACGTTACCGTAGTCCAGTGTGATGCTTATGAGTACGTGTGATGGTCTGTCTGCATTCGGGGGGATCCACTTAAAGGTCTTGCAGAGGATGGGAGGGAGTTGAAGCAGGTGGAGGCGACAGCGTTGATCTGGCGGGTCATGGTGAGTATGAAGTCTAGAATGATGCCGAGGTTTCTGGCATGGTCTGATGGAGTGGGTGGGTTTCCGAGGACGGAAGGCCACCATGTGTTGTCCCAGGAGGTGGAGAAGGGTCTTTCATTCCATCCTGGAAGCTGAGTTTGGTGTCTTCAGGGTTCTCCGTCAGGGAGAAGAGGAGCTGGGTGTTGTCGGCATAGGATACTATGCTGAGCCCATGCTGTCTAACAATGGCGGCGAGGGCGGCCATGTAGATGTTAAAGAGCGTGGGGCTGAGCGAGGATCCTTGGGGTACTCCGCAGTCAGATCGACTGCGGAGTACCCCAAGGATCCTCGCACAGCCCAACGCTACGGGTTCGGAGAGGAAGGGTGGAAGCCTGATCCTTTGGGTTCTGCCAGTGAGAAGGAGCGGATACAGTCGAGGGGGGTATGCTGGCGGGAGTGGGCTGGGAGACGGTGTCGAAGGCTGCGGAGAGGTCTAGTAGGATGAGGGCCACAGTGTGGCCCTGGTTGAGTAGCATGCAAATGTCATCGGTGGCGGCGAGGAGGGCGGTCTCGGTGTCTTTTTTTAGCTTTATGTCACCAGAATACCTCACTGGCAACAAACAAGATAATGTTTTTTATATTACATGTATGTTTTAGGGGAGCTCGGTTAAAAAACTATTTACTTCAAAGTGTAGCTCACAGTGGGTACTAATTGACATTAGAATATTTACGTTTTGTTTACCTTTCATGAATAAACAGAAGACAATGGTATGGGTCCAGGGATTTATGAAACTGTGTAGCTGCAGCATTTACTAGCAATGACTGATTTACCACACAATTTGCTCATTTAAAAATACATTGGTTCAAACTCTAATAAGGTCCTATATTCACTCCCTTGATCACAAAATATTGATTATTTTGCTGAATAATTTGGTTCTTCATCTAATAATCACAGCAGTCCTAATAATGGTAAAGGCTGTAGAGTGATCTCATGCTGTGATTATATTGAAAGCAATACTTCACAGAGAACTGTAAAATATTTCCCATATTTCAGTTACCTGTGAAATAAGGGCTTTTAATATCAATGCATTTTTGTGTGGACTGAAATGAATATTATATATAAACGTTATAGAAGTAAAAAATGAAAGATGCAGCAGTGCCAATGAGCGTCTGACCATAATTTATGTGATAGGAATTGCACTGACCTTGTTGGTGGGAAGCACAGCTTTTTAATTTTTGAATTTGTGAAATGTTTCAGTATGCGTTTCCCCGCAAACTGGTACTAAGGCTTGGACTAAGAACACAACACACGCCATCTATTTATAGCCCCTGTATGCCAGTTTGACTGTAGCAGTGACCTGTTAATGATCCGAACGGCCTCATCACTCTGAATGGACCCTTTTGAGTTTCACCATAGATTCCATCATCCTACTATATAATATATATATATATAGAAATAGATGGCTTACCGTCTTTAGTATAGGAGTTTGTAAACTCCCCTTGTTTCTGATCAGCTATCGCATAGGTCCCTCCCTCTTCTTTGATGTGGTCTGAGATCATTTCTATTGTGAACTCTTCTCCTGTAGTAACAGAAATATGAAAGAGTGGTGTCATAGCCTGACATAATAGCTGCATATGGGGTCCTGAACATCTCGCTTCCTGCATGCCTCATCAATTTCTGCATCTATTTCATATGATGTATGGAAAATTCAAGCACTCACAGGCATACAGCTCAAGCAATATCACAATGGCAGTTGTAACAGACCAGTTTCTATCCAGCGTCCTGATGACAATATTGATCACTCGTGTTTCCCATTTTTTTTAACAGATTTTACAAGAACTACACAGCTCAGAATGCCAACAAATCAGGAAACTGGAAATATAATGATAAAATAAAAGGAGAAACAAAAGCAAATAGCTGCACAGTTTGCCCCACCCACACCCAAGTTCTTGCAAAACAAAACATAGTATGCCCGAAAACCAAATCGCCCTGTCCATTCCCTCCCGATTCCACCTTAACCTGCAAATAAATATATGTATTAATTCACCAGTTGTTGTACAGAGGAGACAGGTTTTAACACAATGCCCCATTAATCTGCCCCCGCCTGCCAGATCTTTGAGTGCTTTTGCGGACACCCCGAGCCCTATACACTGCCACCACCAAACACATACTCGTGATCCAGACCACCCATCCGCACTGCGAATGACAGGGAGCTGCGGTCTTCCAATCAATCAATCAAGTTACTTGTAAAGCGCAACTACTCATCTGTAATGGTCTCAAGGCGCTGGGGGAGTAGGGTGGGGGGTAGGGTGACCAGAATTTTAAAGCAAAAAAGGGGACATTTCACAAAAATAGAAGGACTATAATTTTACGTCAAGCGAGTTCACAAAATGACAGCGCTCCTCAGCAGAGAATTTCAAAACAGGCAGTAAGAACATACATAAGATGCTATTTTTAAACCCAGTAGCTTGCCTGTGAATTAAATTGCTTTCTTGGAACAACTGCTAACTATCCACGCTTTGTAAAACATAAAAAACACATCCCCCGTTTTCAGTCGACCCTCTCCAAAAAAGGGGACATGAGCTAAATTTCTCGAAATCTGCCCAGACAGCTGGTGAAAAACGGGGACCGTCCTGACAAATCTGGGATGCCTGGTCACCCCAGGGGGGCAACAGCTGGTCTGCCTAAGGTGCTGTGGGTCAGTCAAAGAGCAAGGTCTTAAGGTCCTTCCTGAATTGAGGTAGAGAAGGTGATTGCCTGAGGTGAAGAGACAAGCTGTTCGAGGTCTTTGCTGTGAGGTAGAAGATGGAGCTTCCTTCGGCAGTGGTCTTGCGAATAAGTGGGATGGTAGCCAGCCCCAATGAGGCGGAGGATGCGTAGAATACAAAGTGGGTGGTTCCACTCTCTTGCTATGTCCCACATCGTCAGAGTCGGGCCAAGGAACAACAAGGACAACCTATATTGATTACCCCAGTGCATCAGTGATGCGAAAGAGTGATTTTCGAGTCCATCTGGGCTTTCGCGAGAAGTTATCTATGGCAGGGCCACTCCATACCGCATGTAAGGAGGTGCTCAGCCCCGCTTCACAGAGGAGACAGGTTGGAGAGATAATCACTCCCATCTGCCACACCCAATGATGGGTCAGATATTTAAGCGGGATCAGCCTAAGTTGGCCCACGATAGCTGCAGTGTGAGGTGAGCCCCAGTCCACTCCTTATCCTCTAACGCCCCTACATCGGCCTCCCATGCCAGTCGGAGAGCTGTGAACGTATCCGAGCCAATTCAAAATGAGCGCCTGGTAAACTTGTGCAATATTGCGGTGGACCAGATCTGCCATAAGCAACTTGCTCTCTAAAGGGTTGAATTCAGGAAGGTCAGACAAAAGAACAGGGTATAGAGTTAAGGCTTGGCAGAGCTGTAGCTATCGATTAAAATGGCTACATTGGAAGCTGATATTTATTTTATTATTTATTCAAAGTTTTATATAGCGCGAACAAGATCCTTACGGATATCAGAGCGCTTCACAGAGCCAGGGTTAGGGGCAGCAGGAATGGACAGAGATAATGGGAGCAGTATAATAGTCACTAACATAATAGGATAACAATAACGTACAGAAAACATAGCAATATACAATCAGGTAAACAAGTAATATAAGACGGCACAAGTCATTGATCCCACTACAGAAGGGTTCAGGTAAACCTTGGATGTGTGGATGGCTTATATCAATTTCTTAGGATAGAGAGAACACTGGGTGGGGGCATCGGGAGGGTGATTCAATAATCCAAAGTGTGTCATATATTGGTCGGTAGTAAGAGAGTAGCGTAGTAGTGTCACCATCAAGTAGGAGTATAGTGCCAAGGACAAGGTGATCAGTGGTACAAAGCGATGCAGAGTCTCTGATCCAGCACCTGTAAAGTTCAGGAGATCTTGGCCAGAAGGATGGTTTTCACCTCTTTCTTGAAGAGTGCAGTGGAGGAGATAAGCCTGGTTTCAGGAGGGAGCGCATTCCAGATCCTGGGTGCCATTCCTGAGAAGGAGCGCTTGTATGTTTTTTCTTTCCGGAATTTACGAGGTTTCAGGAGTAGATTTTTTGTACTTCTATTGGATCTCGAACCTCCTGATATAGACAACTGCCGCCGCTGTTTGGACATCGCGAGCGGCCGCCGAGCGGGGGAAACTACATTTCCCATAAGCCCTGAGGACCACGGCCACTACATCACGCGCCCAGTGGAGCACAAAAGACCGCGAGTACTCCCGCGTCGCGGGACTCGCGCGGGCGCCGCCGGAAGAAGCCCAGGACAAGGGCGGGACCGTCTGTGGCCGTCCGGGGCTGACTGGGCTGGGCCACCCCACCAACATTTGGGTCCGGGACATTTAACGACAAAAGACTGTGAGCTAAAAGTGCACCGTTTAACGTTGTCCTAGTCTAAAAGCATTGCCCTCTACACAGTAATCACACTAGGATTTAATTCTTTTATTTCATTGTTGCTTAAACTGTATTATCCTACGATTACATACCCGAAGATACCATGAGTAGACATAATACCCTAGGGAAGACAACATTGGTGGGAGGTGCAGTAAGGGGAACCTTAGATAGCTTCATTACTAGGGTAACATCAGAGTTGGAAAAGGAAATAGTAATGGCAGAAAAACGCCTTTCCACAGAGTTTGCACATAAAAAGCGATCCTCGCTGGGCGACATAAGATTAGTAGTTACCCCTCCAAGTTCCAGAATAGATAACGAGTATAACTCTGGGACGAAATACCCTGAGCAGCCCCACTGTTTGATAAGTACCCAACAGATTCAAATATCCCCAAACGAGGTGGAATCTAATGATACGATTTTAGAAACTTCAGCGGATACATCTATCGAGATAGTACGGTAACTCTTGAGATGGACACCTCGAAAGAGTACATATCTAGTACATCTAAAGACCCAGGTCCCACTCTAAAAAAAAGAAAGCGTGGGAATGATAGCAAGGGAGATAGATGGGCAAAACTATCAAAAACATCTCAGAGTCCAGTAGGGAATAAAAGTACATTTATAAAAAAGTAAATCCCTGAACAGTCTCTCTCGTCCACAGTTACAATAAAAGAGCTGATGGGGAGCATGGAACAGCTGATTAAGTCACTGACACTTCCGGTGGTAGAAAGAGTAAAAAGAATGTGTGACCAATTAGGACGAATAGAAGCGGAAACGGTAATACACTCAAAATTGATTGGTGACATAGGGCATAGTAAACATGTAACTCCTAGTCAGGACATCATATCAGGACAGATATTACCCACTGAGATGATTGGTAGGGATATCAATCCCGCACAAGGACAAAACAATCCAGTAGTTCAGGACATATATAAAGGCGCGGTTGTTAGTGGGGGAGAGAAATGAAGCAAAGGGCTTTAAACAGGGCACTTCTGAGACAACTAATATTAGGTCCTCCCCTAAAATACGTGGCAGAAAAAATCAAGATAGGATAGATCTACCACCCGAGGCGGTACCATACGTAGTGGTTTTAACTGGGGTGCCAGAACTACTGGAGGGAAAAGACGAAGATTACCATCAGTTAAAGAATAAAGTAATCTTGTGGTTGTGTAATAACAGACCACTACCGGCAAATTTCAATGGCAAAATCCTTAACGTTAGGAGGCTGGAATCGGTGGGGAAAAGACCAAAGGGCCTTAGAGGGGACATTGTCTTGGTCAATTTTAGGGATCGTGGAGCTGTGAGATACATCAACGATTGGTATTCTGCGGGAGGGAAGGGTGAAATTGCTACGCACGACCTAAGCTATTTTTATCCACAATCCATGTTGGATAATCCCACTAATTCTCGCGTTCCCTGTGGTCCTAGTTTTACCCATTATGGTTTTAGTATCCCCACCTTTCACCGTTTCTCTGTGCTACATGGCATGGAAGGAGTCGACTGACTTCCAAAACAGATTAGCGGGGTTACCTCTTGTGAAAATCAGCCTGCTGCTGTAGAACACGTAAAGGCAGCTAGTTTAATTAATCAACTGGGCTTAACGGATCACCCTAGATCTCAAGGTACACGTGTTAAGGGACGGTTGAGGGTAACATTCTGGAATATATCGGACCTTCGTTCTAAGTTAAATAACCCGATCTGGGCAGATTTCATTAAAAACATACATTATCTATGCCTGCAAGAGACTTGCTCTCTGGATGAAATCCATATTGATGGTTTTAAAACATATCACGTCCCAGCAGGTTGTTCCAGCCATGGGAGGCACAAAGGGGGGCTCTGTGTCTATGTTACAAATCTAATGGGGACAGTAACGATTAAAATGATGAAAATGTGTAGTCAATACCAGATTATTGTTATGAAAGCATCTCCCAAGGTTGAGCTAATAATTATCAACATGTATAACAATCTAGAAAAGGCCAAAGTAAGTGACATGGTCTGTGCCCTAAATGGGGATGTTAAGAGCATGACCGATAATTCGCGGAGGGAATCCATTGTTATTTGGGGCGGTGACTTTAACCATAACCTCTGCCAACAGTTCTTGAGCGGATGTGGCGACTATGAGGAAGACGGTACTGAACACCAGCCCCATTTCGCCCATCCTAATGGGGGCGATTCCTTTAACGAGGTGATGGCTACTCATAACTTGGGTTTTGTCAACAGGTTATGTACACCTACTGTGGACTTTAGCCCCACTTTTGTGGGGAGAGGGCACAGTACCCTGATTGACTTCACTGCAATTTCTAACAGCCATGCAACCTGGATAGCTGACTTCGTAACCCACACAATAGGAATTAGTGATCATCTCCCACTTAGCTTTTGTATTCTACTCCCACAGGATAAGGAACGTTCACTGGTAGAAAGATTAGCCTGGACTAAAGGATGCGCAGTGGGTAGGCAAAAAGGATACGCATTAGATGGGTGAAGAGGAGGTCACCAATATAAAAATAATTAAGGATGCGATCTTACCGATCACGAAGTGTCTACAGGAGGAGACTTCACATTCAGATATATTGGACTCCATCGCAGATATTATCAGGATAATACAAGAAAAATTACGGCGCCCAAACAAAGATCCTAAAACCTGTAAGAATAGCTGGTTTGATTCGACTTGTACAAAGGCTTACTCACAACTAAAAAGGGCCCTCCATAATACTGTGAGAAACCATGAAGAAGTATAAAAGTGCAGGAAGGAATATAATATAGCTAGAAAGATCTGCAAGCGTAAAATTAAAAATGAGGCTTGGTCTAATCTATATGAGGCTTTGTTAAAAAGGGACAGTTCCTCTTTCTGGGGAGCAGTCAATGCACCTTTTTTTAGGCCAGGGGATAATGCGAGAATTGAGGTCGCGATAACAGAAGACACATGGATAGACTTTTTTTCAGAAGTCTATAATCCAGGAGGGGTTAATAAAATCGTAGATATGGGGTCATTATCCCAAGAGGCCCCTAATAAATTTGTGGAAATTAACATAATTATTAGCAATAAAGAAATTATGGATGCTATCAAACAAAGCAAGAGTGGCAAAGCTCCAGGCCCCGATGGCACCCCAATTGATCTATTCAAGCACACGATAGAACTATGGTCCCCATTGCTTACGCGAGTGCTTGAGGCAAGCTGCAAACTGGGTCTAATTAAAACCTGGTCTGATTCTGTAATTATACCTACTTTTAAAGAAGGGGACAGCGAAAACCCCTCTTGCTATCGCCCCATATCCCTTTTAGATTCGTTTATGAAAGTCACGGGCAGGGTTATACTGAATCGCTTGCAGCAATGGGCAGTAGATGAAAATATATTATCCTCTGTACAATATGGGTTCAGGGAGGGGCGGGGTACTTTAGAGCAGGTCTTAAGTTTTTCCAGGTTAATAGGAAAATATACGACGGCAAATTGTATACAGTGTTTGTCGACCTCAGCGCTGCGTTTGATTGTGTAATCCACAGCCGATTATGGCAGATTTTAACAAATATGAAGGTGGATGAGGTGTTAATATCCAACTTTATGCAGGCGCTAGGGTAAAAGTGCGATACGGGGTTAATGGGGAATGCACTAAGTCGTTCCATGTGAAGCGAGGAGTAAGGCATGGCTGTGTACTCGCCCCTTTTCTTTTTTCCTTATATACTAACGATCTGGAAAAAGAACTGGTGGCTAAGGTCAAAGATTCCCCGCAGGTAAAACATAAACAGATTGTGTCGCTCCTGTATGCAGATGATGCCGTGATAATGGCTAGAACACAAATAGGCTTACAAACGGCATTAGATACATACATAAATTTCATGGATAACAGGGGCCTGAAACTCAATGTGACTAAAACTTTTGTTATGACCTGCGGAAGACGAAAGAACAGAGGCTGTTCTCTGTTCGCAGGGAAAGAGAAAATAGTACCAACTAAAACTTTTTCCTACCTGGGTATCGTATTAGAGGATTCAGGTTCCCGGGGACAAGCTATCATAAGTAGGTCACTAATGTTTAAAAGAGCTACAGCCGCACTTATGATATTTGCCAAAAAAATGGGGAAAAGACCCCCTGAAATCCTGTTAAAAATCTACCAGGCTAAGTACATAAGTACTGCCATCTACGGGGCAGGCGTCTGGGGAATTTACGACTCCTCACCTATTCAAAAGGTAGAAAACGCTTTTTTAAGATTCATTTTAGCCATTCCTCAAAGTTCTTCTATTTTTAACTGTCATTCGGAGCTGGGCATGCGCTACATTAGCGATCTGATTAGTATGCAACCTATATTACTATGGCACAGAGTTCGGACTTCGCCTGATCTTGTATTAAACAGAGACATCATTTCTGACTTGTTGGGCTTGGACAAGGCTACCAGGATACTGTTGTAGGTAGAATCTGGATAGATGACAAGGTGTAGCCAAGTAGTATAATCATGTAGAGGTTTATTAGTAATCCATAGTTGCTCCATAGAAGGTAACTTAGTTGGTAAAGGGAATCCCACCAGGAGCTGCATGACTGCTGCTCAGCCCACTCTCTCCAACTGTCATTCTCTCACACAAGCAAGCACTCTCACACATTCCAAACATGCAGTCATCAGGCATTCTAACATTCTACACACAACTCATTCATTCTTGCTGAGCAGCTGTCTGAGAGGATGTATTAAGATAAATTAGATTACTACATATCCTCTTCCTTTAGAGGGAACAAACAATAATGATTGGGATAATGCATCAATACCAAGATAATTGATTACAAGATACATAGTGCATTATACAATTGAATATATAAATGAAAATTTAAATAGAGTACAGAATGCTAGAAAACACAGCATGAGAAAGTACTACATGCAAGATAGCACATCACTTCTCCTTTCTTAGGGGAAAACAAATGAAAATGTGCATAAATAAATTTTCTAGCAACTAGTTCAAGCAAGAAAAGGGAGAAAAGAAAAAGAAACAAGATGCTAGTTAAAAGCATAGTTGGAGACAGATTAATAAAGTGGGTACTAAGAGTACTAGCCCAACTATGTTTCTGAACTTCGCACAAAGGAGGCATAGTGTGGATAATCAATGTTACACACATCTCCACCAATAACATAAATTGTTAAAAAATTGAATCTATGAATGGGACAAAGACTAAAGTGCAAAAAATGTAATGATATAAAAATATCTCAAAGCACTATCAATGTCACAAACACTTTCAATATCCTTGGATGATATCTAAATCTAAAATGCAACTGAGGCACTAAACAAACATCAATGAGGCAGTACACAAAAGTGCACTGTTAACCGGGAGATAAACACCCCTCATAACGCACCTATGATTATAGGCGTTGGAGCATAGTGCAGAACAAAGAAAGTAGAGGATACACATGAGATTCATGAAGTATAAACTCCACACTACAGTCATTGTTCAACTTGCTAAAATAACAACACTCACCACGACATCACGGGTGTAAACTTGAAGATTGTAAGTAAATCATTCAACAACATAAAAAGCTCTACGAATTGCCTTTTCACATCTAAAGTAAAGAGTGACAAATACTGCTTAGGCGTAAGCATAGCTGAAAGCGCAGAACAAAGAAAGTAGAGGATACACATGAAATTCATGATGTATAAATTCCTCACTACAGTCATTGTTCAACTAGCTTAATATACAACACACACCACATCACTACGGGTGTAAATTTGAAGAATGTATGTAAACCATTCCTAAAAAAAATATAAACTCCATGAAGTACCTTTTCACAACTAAAGAGTTCAGGCGTAAGCTACTTCACAATATTAGAGTATACTGTCCTTTGAATACTGTACTCAAGGTACTCAAACTAAATGACATTAAAAATGAGCAAATTCCAAAACACAGCAAAAATTAAAGCTCACACTGCTGTATTACAAGTACAGCCTAAAGAGTGAAAGACACACCGCTGTATTTTTTAAACATGGGTTGGATATTACTTTAAGTTACACTAACTAAAGTGCAATATAGATAACAAAACCACAAAACAACTGCCGAGAAGTATAAAACCTACACTGTGAAATATATAAGATCAGGCATATATAGGGAGGGACCAGTGAAAGAGTGTGCGCACCACCCAACACTGAGAATAGACCATAGTAAGGAGACCTGCTCCTACACACCACTACCCACAAAGCAATCATGCTTAAACAACACTAAGATACAATATTTCACTTAATTATTACATACACAGGTACATAATGGCAGTGAACATTATAATTAGATACATCACTAACTCAGAATGATAATAAATCAAAGTTGAAATGCTGTCAAATAGTACAAGAATGACAACTATTCCTGTAAAAAAAAAAAAAAAACACAGCAAATTGAAAGTACGCCGGTGAGCGAACTGTCTCACCCGAGATGTCAAATGTCTTCTGCTCCAATCAATCAGTCTCGAATGTCATACACCACGGCAGAAGGACCGTGCTCTCCGAGGATCCAGCAGTATGTGCCAATGTCCAAATACCCTCTGCTTCGGAAGAAAACGTCAAAGTTCAAACACCCTCCGCTCCGATCAATCAGCATCACAAATGTCACGCACAACGGCAAAAAGGAAGATGCCAATGTCTGAAGTGTGAACAGTAGGCATCTTCATTGCAATGAAAACCAACTCTCTCAAAATGGCGTCACGTTGCCTTACGCTGTGCTGAGTGGCTCACGGCACGTTTGTGCATAGGAGTGCTGGTCAGTAGCTGCTAATACGTGAAGACAATGAAGTGTCATTGGTGATGTCATGAAGAATGGCAGTACGGAGGTATGGGCGCGTGCTGTGGCTTGAATAGGAATATTTGAAGAACGCAGCATGCGCTAAGGATTTGAAGACAAACTGCTCCGTGGTAACGAAGTTCTGCGTACATCATGCGCAAAAATTTTAAAAACAAATTTGCCTTGTTAATATTGTCCAGGTCACATAGCCACAGTCACTGCCTTTCTTGAAATTCCTGCTTTACAGTTAAAATAACAAGTTGTATGCAATATCCATAAATATGCCAAAGCAATAAGTTCTTAAAGCTGGTTATCGTTTTTTATTTGTGCTTTTCATCGGAGGTTTACTCTTCAATATAAAATGTTCTCACATGTCAGAGTTTACGATAACGAACAGCAGACTTTGAAAAGCTTATAGGGTTTCTTTGTCTCTATAAATCAAATTTACGAGTACTTCCGATGTTTTCTTTCACAAAGTTTAAGCAGATGGCAAGTTCTTCAATAAACAATCCGATAATAGTATCGTTAGTAATTTCCTTTAACATCTTTTGAGACTGATTTGAAGCTGCAGAACATCATAGCGCTCAACTAAAAACGTAGACAGTAGCTTCCAAATGTGACTGCTATGTTGTCTATAAATTTTAAATTCCATATTTACAAGAAGGTTGATTTGCCCTTAGTAGGCTGTCCGTGTGTTAAAGGACACTGGTGGGATCCTCAAGGGCATTCTTTTCTTATCTTGTAATTTACTTAAATTGCTAGTCTATCTTTAGTCACAAGTTGATAATATATTTCCATTAAAATGTCACGATTTCTCTCACTTCTAATGAATTTCACAGGGTTTGTTTCCAAGCGTCGCCAAATTGTTGTAGGTAGAATCTGGATAGATGACAAGGTGTAGCCAAGTAGTATAATCATGTAGAGGTTTATTAGTAATCCAAAGTTAATCCATAGAAGGTCTTAAGAAGGTAACTTAGTTGGTAAAGGGAATCCCACCAGGAGCTGCATGACTGCTGCTCAGCCCACTCTCTCCAACTGTCATTCTCTCACACAAGCAAGCTCTCACACATTCCAAACATGCAGTCATCAGGCATTCTAACATTCTACACATAACTCATTCATTCTTGCTGAGCAGCTGTCTGAGAGGATGTATTAAGATAAATTAGATTACTACAGATACCATGGCTGTCCTACATCTGTAAGTTTACTAACGATCTGGGGAGACCAGAGTTTTTTGGACATCCTGAATCCATGAGCAATATAACGAGGAGGGACTTAAAGTTGCTCTGTTGGAACCACCTAGAATCATTAAGGTTAAGTTTAGAAATAAAAAATAAAAAAAGTATCGCAACATCAACTTACCTTAGCAACGTGTACAATTCAACCCTATTTAATTTGGTGTTTAGACGGCTTTGACAGATATTTAGTGACAAGATTTAGATTTGATGTCTTTTTTCGTCTAATTACATTTCCTACTGTAAACGACTGGTCCAGATCGCTCTGTAAGTGTCCATGCGATTACACGTCAGACCAATCCACCTTGCATGTGATATGTTTCTGTAAATTTTATGCTGTAGAAAGGTCTAGATGGATAAAACCACTTTAAAAAAACAAGGGACCTGGAGACAATGTTGTTTGGCATTGCTGTTTTTACAATCTTTAAACGATGTAAACTGTGTTGCTACAATGACAGGATTTTTAAAAAGCATTTTGAGGAAAAGGAAAAGTTTAATCAGTTCTTAATATTTATGTATTTGGTTTTAAAAGTTGTATCTATGAAATTTTGACTGCTTGTGAAATTAATTTGCTGCTTTTATGATTTTATATTCTGTGAAATCGAATAAAGCTTTTCTACTACCATGTCCTATGATTACGCTGCTTGGAAGGGTCTCCTTAACTGGTCCCCTTTGGCTACATATACCCCACAAGGGTGATTTTGTTTACGAAGTGGGTATAACATAGCAGCATGCTAGCCTAGATGGTATCATGTAACGAATAAGACGTTGATGCTATCCACTGTGGGGAACTCCGGCAAGAACCATTAATATTCCCCCCCCTCACCCCCCCCCAGTATATCTGGGTCAGTGTCCCTGTCATCTCCTCTATCTGTCTGTTACTATATGGTCACCAAGGGCGAATATGAGGACGAAAAAAAAAAGTTTT
Source organism: Lissotriton helveticus (assembly GCF_964261635.1). Lineage (NCBI taxonomy): Eukaryota > Metazoa > Chordata > Amphibia > Caudata > Salamandridae > Lissotriton > Lissotriton helveticus. The sequence continues at coordinate 49,363,481 of NC_136069.1, forward strand.
TCTACTACCACATATATGGATGTAGTAAGAAATACTGCAAACAGCATCATTATCTTAATATGGGGTTGTGACTGATTTAGGGTTCAGTGTATTTGCTGTTATTTTTGGTACCTAATTTGCGCAAATAAAATTATTGCTACACAAAAAAGGATGTGTTTTAGCATAGGAAGGTGATGTGTAGATTCTATGGAGACCTGGGGACCTGTGCCATCACACTGCATGGCTGGGAGGCTGTCTTTTTGTGCAAGTTAAGTGTTTGTTGTAATAAGGCACCTGCGGCCTTCTTTATGCCATTCGATGACGGCTGGTTAACCGGAGAGGTAAAATTCTCTTTACAGCGCTATATTAATGTTATTATCAGTCTTTCTACTTCGTTTTACTTTGCTGCATTGAATGCATCTTTTGTATAGTTCTACCTTATGTGTACAACACGCTCCAATAAAATTGTAAATGAGCAAGAGGCTGTACAAAACATTACTCACCCCTTTTCAGCCCTTCCTTGGGTTTACTCTGCTGTAAATGCAGCGAGGGCTCCATACCGGGGTAGCCGCCTCTCCACTCCCTCCGGAAACAACCCGGAAAGAAAAGAACCGCAGAAAACAGACCGCTTCCGGTGTACCCGCGCGGAGAAAGCAAACAGGTCTAATACGCATGCGCTCAAAAGAGACACTTAGTGAGCACGGGCTGTGGGCAAACCTCAATTGCGCATGCTCTATGTGTAGTGCACCCTAACTCCTCAAAGGCGCACGCTCAGAGCGAGATCACGCCCTCCACGTGGGACGTAACGTGCGTGCGCGAGAGAGGCTAGTGTGCCCTGGCAATGAATTGAAGGCGCTTTACACCGAGTAACCTGCTTGCATACCCGTCCCTACTCCGTGGAGGGTAGCAGTTAGAGCCTTTACCGTTTTTGAGAAAATATGTTTTGCTTTGCAGGGAGAGCCAAGAGCTGATAGGTTGTAGTGAATAAAAGGTCGGTCAAGGAATGGCATGAAACGGTAAGGGCTGCACCCGCCCAGTCTTCTTTTGGACTTTTTTAAAAAAAAAAACATATCCCTTGTGACTGTTGTGGTAGTTCCAACTCGACTGCCCTCCCACCCTCCAAAGTCCTACCCGACAGGGCGGGGAGGATAGAGGGAGAGAGAGTTAGTTATGTGTGTACATATACATAAATATGTGTATATATATTTATATATATATATATATATATATACCGTATATATCTAAATATATACCGGTATATATATTTATATATATATATACCTCATGTGTTGAGACGCAAAGGCAGCCTGCTAATGTTCCTGCAGCAGGGTCAAATGTTCGATCGGAAAAGTAAAAACGCACTCCCTCGTGTCATTCAGAAAGTTTAAGCGGCTTTATTCACAAACGCTTGCCAAGCCCAACACGTTTCGCCTTTCCACAAGGCTTGATCACGGGAGGATACCACCAATCCCGCTTTCAATCCCGCTTTAATAAAAACGGGTCTGGCACATACTTGGGTTGCCCAACAAAAGATTTAATGCCACCAGGATGCACACTAAAATCATGCGTTGTCCACACCATCAGCCCCTGGCAGACGCATTTCGGCAGATGCCTTTCTCAATGCCGGGTATTGCTGAAAGTTCAAAATTGTAGGATTTCGCAGGGCTTTGTTAAATAGTCATTCCGAGGGCTTCTATTGCTGTAGAATATCACCACAGAAAGAGGACAGGGAAAGTTCCTCTTCGTCAGTGCTTTGCCTCTTTCCAACCAAAGATCCTCGTATGCTGTGCAACACATCCCGCTTAAGGAAACTGGACAGTCCAAAGTTCACAGCCAGGTACAGTGACCCGCTATTCCCATATAATAATGCTTTTGGTCAGCCATCTCCTTTTAGTTTGCGGGAAAGGTTCCTGGCGGAATGCATCTTTGCCGGGCAACCCACTCAGCAGTCAGTCTGCTCCCTCTCCCTGATACCTTTAACAGAATCCAGGTCGGGGGGCGCCGCGTTGTGCAGTCCATGCACAAACACCATAGCTTTGCCGGCAAGACGCGGAGCTTCAGAACAAGGAGCTTGCCAGAAAGAGCGATTCTTTCTCTCTGGTGAGTTTCAAACCTTGGATTCTATTACAGGACCGGAGGCTTCAGATTATGCTTCTCTTTCTTTACTGTAATTTTCACAGCAGCCAATAAACGTTCAGTTTAGTAAAAATAAACTACCAAGGCCATGATGCTTAGCCTTAGCCACGCCTCCATGAGCCCTCTAAGAGTCCTGGTAACATTCCCAGCGTCCTCTTTCTTTGCTGCTCACACAGCAAGAGATAAGTGCATGCTCCTTTGGTAGGATTTGGGCGCGCGTTGGGCTGCACACGCTGTTCTTTGCCATTCCACCGTTTTTGACCGCGTATTCTCGACGAGCTGGTGGAGAGTGACACCTGACCTGGTTGTAATAACAGTTTTGCCTTTTTGGAGTGAGCACACGCTCCTTATATATATTTCTTGGCTCCTACGCCCTGCTGGGCTGCAAGAACTTGACTACAGCATCTGCTGAGGGGGTCTGGTACTGGTTATTTCAGTGTTGGACTGTGTGCATTGGGCTGACCCCCCCCCCCCCGACTCCCCTAGTGCCTACCTCTTGTGAACTTTGCATTCAATCTTTAAACTTACCCCACTTTTGTTGGATATGGAGGAGTGGGTGTATTTTGATGAGGAGGCGGGGGAAGAAACTTATGAGGAGCAGCCTGCTGCTGCTGTGGAGGACAAGATTGTGGAGGCTTTGGACGCATTGGTCCAGGCCTCAGTCAGCAAGGCAGTGGAAAGCGCAGTTCCTGCGACTGTGCATCAAGCATTGGCGGCTGCACTTAAACCAATTACCAAGCAGCTGGAGAACTTTGCAAAGCGACATGGGTTTACAAAGGATAAGTCCGCTAAAAAGACTCCACCAGCTCCCACGACGTCAGGCGTTGCTGATCAGTGGCCACACTCGGGCGCGCTAGACTCCCTCCCTGCTGCATCAGGGCAAGATCATGCTTACCACACCAGTAGCAAGGCTAAGAGTAAACAACATTATGTTGACACAGACACCTCTACTACCACTGGCACGGACACCACAGATACAGATGAGGAACAGCCACCGAAGAAGAAGGCTAAGAAAGACGTCTCTTTGGCGTCAGCTCCTCCTCCTACTACCCCCTTTACATTCAATCCCACTGACATAGTTCATCCTCGATCACAAGATTGGGTTCCAGCTCCTGCGGTGGCGGAATACCTTCAACAAAATATCAGGAAGGGGTTTGATAAGGAGGTGCGTAACCGGCTTAGATCAGAATGCCCTCGTCCCAACCTTCCCCATAAGGTAGCGGAGACTCCTGAAGTAGACCCTAGCCTGCTTACCTTCTTGAAGAAGTTCGCTAAGGACCCTAAAAAAGGGTTAGACCGAGCCTGGCGCGGTTGCCAGGACAAGATGCTTGACGTTGTAGGCCCGCTAGCAAAGATCCTAGAAATGGCATTACACGCAAAGGAGTCCAATGTACCGGTTGACCCCGACATCTTGGCAGGCTGGACCCAACGTGCCATTTGTTTATTAGGCAATGCTAATTGCGCAGTGTCCACAGAGCGACGCAAGTCACTATTGATGAGAATGGACTCTAATCTGACAGAACTTGCGACGGCGGAACCAGGGCCACTAGCGGAGGGCAATCTTTTTGGCGACCGTTTCGTGAAGGATGTCTCCAAATATGTGGGCACCTTCACTTTACTGGATAAAGCTCAATCCGGTATTAAACGTGTGCTTCAGCAACACCTTTGTAACAGGGCCGGACAAGGTCGGGGACGCTCGCCAGGCCGTTTCGCCAATCAAGGTCCCCCCAGAGGGGACTTCGGACGAGGAGACTGGGACTCGACCAGAGGTGGCACATTTTACCCCACACGACGTCCATATTCCAAAGGCAGATACCAAGGAGGAGGCAACAGGGCTGGGTTCCATGCCCAGAACTCATCAGGTGAGCGCAATAGATTGTTTCCATTTGTCATTGGGGGGTCGCACCACTCATTTCCTTCACAGTTGGAGTCTCCTGACTCAGGACGCATGGGTCTTACAAACTATTCAGGGCTTTCGACTGGAGTTTTACGAGACGCCAAGACAGGCACATCACCCGAGGGTTCTCCATTTTTCCTAACCAGAGAGGATTTGTATAGACAAAGAGATAGAAGAATTGCTGCGCAAACAAGCCATAGCCACATGCGAGTACAGTCCGCACGGGTTTTGCCGCAATATCTTCCCAGTGCAGAAAAGGGGTGGTGGTCACAGGCTAGTGTTGAATTTAAGGGACTTCAATTATTTTCTGATCTACAATCATTTCAAGATGGAGGGGACCATCTGTTAACGGATCTTTTACAACCAAACGATTGGATGGTGCGTTGGATCTCAAAGACGCCTATCTTTCGATTCCCATCTACCCTCCTCATCGCTGTTTCCTCCAATTTCAGTGGAACGGTCGATGGTTCGAATACTCGGCTCTTCCTTTCGGGCTTTCCTCGGCTCCTTGGTGCTTCACCAAGGTAATGAAGCCGGTGGTTGCGCACCTGCGGGAGCAAGGAGTGCGCATGATAATATATCTCGACGACATCCTGATCATGGCCCAAAGCTCAGTTCTAGTATCGCAACATCTCCACATGACCATTTCACTGCTCCAATCTCGGGTTTGTGATCAATCAAGCCCTGATCCCATCTCAGTCGATGGATTTTCTAGGGTTTGTGATAGACTCACAGATGGCGCAACTCAGTCTGCCGCAGTCCAAATTGAAGGACCTGAAGAAGGAGATTGTATCCCTTCTCAGCAAGCAGATGATCTCGCTCAGGACGATTGCCAGAGTAGTGGGTCTATTGGCATCGTCCGTTCAGGCGATATTTCCGGGCCCTCTACACTACAGGGCGTTGCAGAGACTCAAAATTCAGCATCTCCAGAGAGGTCTGGCTTATTCAATCCTGGTCCCTCTGTCTCAGGAGGTGAAAGACGAGATGCGTTGGTTGAGCCACGTGGAAGCGTGGAACTGCAGGGCCATCTTCGGCTCTCTGCCCGAGATAGTCATCGAGTCCGACGCCAGCCGTTGGGGCTGGAGGCACGCTGTGGAGATGTTTCCACAGGCAGAAGGTGGTCTCTGCAAGAGCTAGAACTCCATATAAATTGCCTAGAGCTCCTTGCGGGCTCCTTCGCCATCAAGACCCTCTCACCGCAACGGACCTCTTGTTGCATCCTCCTTCGGATGGACAACGTCTCGACGGTGCATTACATAAACAAGCTAGGAGGGACGAGATCCTCCATGTTGGTGGAGATAGCCAAGGATTTTTGGCATTATTGTCTCAGTCATCAGATCACGATTATAGCAGAGTATATTCCGGGTCAGTCCAACGTAATAGCGGACTGGAACTCGAAAAATCTTCGGGATTACAGCGATTGGCAGCTGCTCCCCAGAGTGTTCAACTGCCTTCAGGATCTATGGGGTCCGTGTCAGATCGACTTTTTGCATCCAGACTGAACCGTCAGCTTCCCAGGTTCTTCAGCTGGAGGCCGGATCCAGCAGCGGAAGCAACAGATGCTTTTCTACTGGATTGGTCGGGGGCGGTGACCTATGCATTCCCTCCCTTTCTTCTGATTCCACGAGTGGCCTCTCACATTTCCAAACAGAAGGCGGAGGTGGTCCTGGTGACGCCTCTGTGGAGATCGTAGCCCTGGTTCCCGATGTTATTGGGGATGTGCTGCGACCTACCCAGGATGCTCCCGTGGTCGGAGAATCTCCTCCTAGGACCTCTGCGGGAACAGCATCCGTTGATCCTGTCTCAACGAATATCGCTGATGGCATGGAGGCTTTCAGGCAACAATGGAGTTTGCCTTCGAGTTTCAGGAACGGCTAGCGACTTTATCAATCAGGCCTGGGCCCCTTCCACGAGAAAAACGTATTCTTCAGCCTGGAAGGGTTGGTTATGTTGGTGCGTGGAACGGGATTTGGATCCCGTGGGGGCAAGACTTTCACATATCATAAATTTTTTATCAGACAAAGCGGCTAGTGGATTGGCCTATAGATCCATGAACAATTTCCGTTCGGCCATTTCCGCGGGTCACACCCACATTGACGGAAAACTGGTGGGTATACACCCTTTGGTATGCAAACTCCTCAAGGGCATACGTGTCGCGAATCCTCCCAAGCCCAAGTATTCTGGGCTATGGGACGTTTCTTTGGTCATCAAACTCCTTGATAGTTGGCCCGCTAATGACTCGCTTTCCAGAAAACAGCTATCTGCGAAACTAGCCATGCTATTATGTTTGTCAGCTTGCAGATCGTCGGATGTACGCGCCTTGGAAGTTACAGGTAGAGTATTTACTCCAGAGGGAGTTTCTTTTACCATTACAGGTCGTACTAAGACCCTTTCTAGACAGGTTGATTATAATGCTTTCCCTACTAATTCCAAATTGTGTGTGGTCCAATGCTTGAAAGCTTACGAGGAGTGTACTCGTTCTTTGAGACCAGCTGGTGTCACGCAGCTTTTGATTGCTGTTCAAAAGCCATTTAAACCTGTGTCCTCCGCTACTATTGCAAGATGGCTTAAGTTTATCATGAAGGAGGCTGGTGTTGATGTTCAACTGTTTGGGGCTCACTCTGTACGTGGTGCCATGGCTTCAAAGTCATATTTCTTGGGAGCTAACTTTCAGGATATCATGCATTGTGCGGATTGGTCATCTGAATCGACATTCAAACAGTTTTATTATAAGCCGGTGGGAGACATTACATCTGTTGTTTTTGATACAGCGTTAAACTAGCATAATCTGAAGCCTCTGGTCCTGTAATAGAATCAAAAATTAGCTAGCATTCGCGCCAAGAATTTTCAATTCTATTAAGGACACGGAGGCGAGGATTATCCCACCCGGCTATGTTCAAATGTATGATCATGCTTACCCACCCATTCTGTTTAAGGCTGTTTTATACAGGAATTACGGGTTGTTCTATTCCCTTTTTTCTAGGCAAAGACAAGAAATCAGAATGAAGAGTCTTCCGTTGAAGAATGAAGTTGGAACGGTGTTCCCTGTTATTCCATGTTGGAGAATATTATAGACTTTTGGTTGTTGGACTTATTCTGCAAGTTCGTGCAAAGAAAGAGGACGCTGGGAATGTTACCAGGACTCTTATAGGGCTCATGGAGGCGTGGCTAAGGCTAAGCATCATGGCCTTTGTAGTTTATTTTTACTAAACTGTACATTTATTGGCTGCTGTGAAAATGACAGTAAAGAAAGAGAAGCATAATCCTCGCCTCCGTGTACTTAATAGAATTGAAAATTCTTGGCGCGAATGCTAGCTAATTTTTGATTCCAGTTAACTTTCATTCCTGATTTGACCTACGAGGCGCTGAAACAGACAGTCTGTGCGCCGTAGCCCACCATTACTTTCAGTGGTAGTGCGGTCTTCTCAATCGGGACTGGCAGAATGCCTATTCCTGCCTGCTGACATCGCACTGAGCCCGTGAACAAGGCACATCAGCTCTGACGCATAGGGCAAAATATTATAACAATCGCTGTGATGTCCAGTTTTAGATGAATAAAGAGTGCTGCTTCAAGGTGCAGGATTCGCCTGTTTCTTCAAGTGCGTCCTCGCTGGGGGATACCTTTCGTTTGAACATTTAATTTGGCCAGTCCCGGCCGAGAGGACTGCACTACCACTGAAAGTAATGGTGGGCTACGGCGCACAGACTGTCTGTTTTAGCGCCTCGTAGGTCAAAACAGGAATGAAAGTTAACCGGAATCCAGGGTTTGAAACTCACCAGAGAGAAAGAATTGTGCCAAAATAGATGTTAAGTCGGCGGAATCCACCGAAGGATGTGTTCATCAAAGTGAAAAACTACGAGTCCCAGAGTGCTGATTTCATTAATTACCCCACCAGAGGGCGTGATCCACCTGAGGATGTTTAAAGGCTTAGAAATGAACTGACTCGGTTCCTCACCTATTTCTGCCTGCTGACATCGCACTGAGCCCGTGAACAAGGAGCATGAGCTCTGAAATGCGTAGGGCAAAATATTATAACAAATGCTGTGATGTCCGGTTTTAAATGAATAAAGAGTGCTGCTTCAAGGTGCAGGATTCGCCTGTTTCTTCAAGTGCGTCCTCGCTTTCGTTTGAACAAAGAGGAGGTGTGCATATGTTCACGGATATAAGAAGTGCCCTGGAGCTTGCATGGTGCAGGTAGCAAACCATTGAAGACTACTGTCAATGAAACAAGCTGGAGAATCAAAAGAACCCCCAGCCAGAAAAGAATGGTCTTATACTTTGCAGCCTCCTGAGGCCAGGGTAAGTAATCGAGAAACATTTGTGAGCTGACTAAATAGATGGGTTTGACAACTATATCACATCTGCATGAGGCAATTCTAAATGAATGTACTTATAAATTGCAGTCAAGTTACTCCACAAAGGAGTTTTGCAACCAACTGGGGTTTATGGCAGTGACTTGACTGCACAGGTTAGGAGGTAGAAGATAACGCATCATTTCAAATCATCCAACTTAAGTTAGATCGGTTGCTGTTATTCAAGTTTGTATTTTGAGTTAATAGTTCAGGGGCAGATGTGCCCTGAAAAACTGAAGTGCCAAACCAAGAAACGCTCGTATAATAAAGAAAATCAAGATTCACTTGGGGTGCACCACCAAATGGATTTAACGAAAAAAGCAAAGTTACTGTGATATATGGTGGTATGCACCTGGGAGCTAATACAAAGTCTGCCGTCAAACGATCTTCATTCATGCCAAGTGATACCACCTCTCCCGCCACCCTCCATACCTGATTACCACAAACTTAGATCGCTCACTAACTCTTAAAGTGAACATAAAATGAAGAAAAAAACTGGAATGGAGACACTTTAAACCAGCAGTTCCTATGAACCTGTAGAAACGTTAGAAAACTCACAACCTTTGTCTAATACCTAGCACATACACTCGCCGTAAGCAGCTGCTTAAGTTTCAGTTAGCAGCACCCGCACAAGGTGGCATTCTTACCTAAACCAGCTGCTTCCATCTGCAACAGACGCATTCCACCCATTTGTTTTGTTGCGACAAAATTTGGCACAACTATCTAAATTCAATAAACCAACCCCCAGATTCATCAAGAACACATTTTGCTATTCCTTAATAGCGAAAAATACCAATTCGCTATTAAGGAATAGCAAAATGCTATGCATCAAGAAATCACAAAAAAAAATAGCGATTTCTAATAATTCCTTAATTGCGACTCGCAAATAGCGAGTCGCAATTAAGGAATATCTCCCCATTCATTCCTATGGGCCTAGGAATGAATGGGGAGACAATCTCAATTTGCTAATCGCAATTAGCGAATCGCAAATTGAGATTGCGATTTCAAGGGTGCAGGGGTGTCCAAAGGACACCCTGTTGCACCCCTGAAATTGATGTGTGCACATATGTTGCGCGCACACACATGCCCTTAGGGCATGTGTGTGCGCAACATGAAACTTTGAAAAATGCACTTTAGTGCATTTTTCAAATTTTTTACAAATTACCATGAAGTTGTACTTTATGGTAATTTGCGTGCCCTAATAGCGAATTCGCTATTTTTCTCACTTTCATGCATTGCATTTAAGGAATCTCAATTTGAGATTCCTTAAATGCAAAGAATCGCAATCTAGCGAATTCTTAATTAGCGATTTTTGTATTTGGGATGATGCATCCCAAATGCTAAAATACCGCTCGCAAAGGGGCAGATTCTGAGAATCTGCCCCTTTGCGAGCTGATTTAAGCTTGATGAATCTAGCTGCAAGAAACCTGTTTAACTGCTACAGTTGCATGTCCGGAAGGCACAGCACTGCCTAATTCAAGAAAGACATGTTGTATTATTTTGGCTGGGAACCAAAATGGACGTTTAAGCACACAATAAGCAAAGCTGATAGCGTTTATAAGAAAAGAAAATGGCATGAAAACAGGAACTGGTTGTGGGGGTTGAAAGGCTGTGACAGCAGGGCGGGAGAGTGGTCGGAGACAAAAGCAGGGAGGGAAGGAGGGGCAAACAAAAGTACACAAGAGACAGGAAAGTAAGTAGATAGTGGTGGGTGGGAGACAAGACGGACACGTCAGGTAGAAAACAGATCCGCTCTCATTGATCCCTTCACAAACAAGAATGGTTTGTTTCACAGCTGCTGTGAACATGCAGATCGTCTGCTTTCCCTGAAGTGGATGGGTTGGGAGGAGTCAAAAGCTGCTTTCATTCACAGAGCCAGGACGGGCTCTAGCAACGAGAGCCGAGGACCATGAGACTGCACAGCCCAGCCCCCCACTTCACTATCTCAACTACTTTGCTCCAGAGGCTGAAGCAGGGCTGGCCGGGGAGGAACTTGACATGGACGGGCCCCAAAGGCATCACGTGGATGCTGCTGAGAAGCAAGTGTTCCTCTCTTCCCAAGTGGTTTTTTATTAGCTGAAGGATGAGTTTACTTGGAATGCACCATAGAAATTCACACTAATTTATGAAATAGTTGGTTCTTTTATTTGCATAGATTGATTTATAAGTCCATTTCACTCATTTGATTTTTGCGGAGAAGGGAAAAGTTACATGTTTCATATTTTTTGATTGTGAATGTTCATCACAAATTGAGGATGCATATGCAAAGCTTCCACACAGTGCTCCTACCACAATATCCTGCTTGTTCTCCTTTTACCATTACAATACATGCTGCATTCAGCAACACCGACTGCCCTGACAAACATGAAGTCCGCGACTCATAGTACGGATGGCCCTCCTCTTTCAGTTATTTCGTGGAACGTAAAGAGTCTCGGTGACAAAATAGAGAGAGGACTGGTCGGTGGGGTTTTAAAATGGTGGTGCACTCCCAATTCACTTCAGGTTCATGTAGGGTGGGTGTCCTGGTTTGAAAAGACTTCTCGCTTATTATTAACAGGTCCTGGACCGACGATCAGGGACGATTCGCAGCAATTTCATGTCAATGGGAGGGACGTGCATATAAATACTTATCCTGCCGGAATTGCACCAGGTGGCCTTTCCAGCCCTCCGTAACTTTCTACTGGCACTTTCACAGGGGGAACTAATAATGTATTTATTTAGAAAGTTTTGTATCGCGCGAACGTGACCCTCGAGGGTATCAGAGCGCTTTACATGGAGATAACTTGATTAGCACTTGGTCTGATCAACATGCAAACATATGAGTGAGAGACAAACAAATCAACAATTAAGAATAGGCTAACTGTGGTTGGGGTATAATACAGCCAGTGCTAAGCTAGGATAGTCTACATAAATTGCGATCTGAATCTATTCACTGACATTGATAATTTAGGGTAAGAACTTAGACAGTAGGTATGCTTTGGCTTCTTTTTTGAAGGCGTAGGTGGAAGACAGTAGTCGAAGGTCCGGCGGTAAAGAGTTCCGAAATGTATAACTATAAAGATCTCCACCGTGACATGCATAAGGGTCTTGTTTGGGAACATAAACAATCAGTGAACTACCCTACATCACTGGATGGGAAGCTTCCCACCGAGATATAACCCTAGTTTACAACTTGCAAATAAGTTTGGTGTAGCAATAAAAGGCACCTCTGGTGTTCTTTAAGTGTAATTTAGTCTCTCGAAAGTAAAAGATTACCATGCGGTAGATAAAAAATAAAACATGATGCAATTTGGCAACAGCAAAGGAACAAACAAAGGCTGCTTTATTTTATTTTAACAATTACTACATTCAAAAGTTAAGCAATGCTGCATTAAGATCCCAGAAATTCACATTACAAATAAATAAGAGAGACATGTTGCATTTTATCTCTTTCAAAAGCAGATAAAGAACCCAAGACTGTGTGCATCTGCTACAGTATTTTTTTCTAGTTCACGTGTGTGCCTTTCAGATGTGTCTGTTTATTATAACCTTGAATTTTTTATGCACGAGTATACGAGATGAAAGAATTACATGTCTCTCTTTGCTTTGTTTATTTGTAATGTGCTTTAGGGGCATTAGAATGCAGCATGTATTTTCCCTTTTTTATTGCAAAGGTTAATTTGTTTTATATCGGAAAGATTGCGTGTTCTTCCGCATTTATTTCTTCGTGTTAGAAAGAGTCTATTTATGTTGAAAGGGAGTGTGTAGGCATATTGTAACATTAATTAGTTTATGTTTGCACATGCAACATTTCCAATATACAAAAATTGTTTCAATGTTTGCAAATAAAAACAAAAATAAGAAAGAAAAGACACACTGTCTTTCAGATGCCCCAAAGCACTTCACAAAAAAAATAGGAGAAATGCAGACTTTCAATTTGTACAAATACACCGATAAATGTCATAGTAATTAATGAGCACATACTTTTTTAAAAGGCACAAACACAACATATAATGAAAATACTGTACCAGTTTAGCAAATGAGAGAGGGACACGCTGACTTTTAATTTGCACAAAAGCACAGGTAAATGTCAAATTTTAAATAAACAAGCATATACTTTTACCAAAGGCACAAATGCAATGTAGAATGAAAACAGAAAAGGTATATGCTTGTTTTTTTAAAACTTTGACATTTATCGGTGCCCTTGTGCAAATTGAAAGGCATCAAGTCTCTCTAGCGCTCATTTGATAAACTAGTACAGAAGATTTAATAAAATGCAAGCAGTGAAAGGAGCCGAAGCTGAACATGCACCCACTGAAGACAGGCAAACAGTTTAACACGAGCCGGAAGCAAAAAAACAAAAAGGTTCGAAAAAAAACCACATAAACACCGAAGCACAAAGATACCAGTACTTTGGCAGTGATCTGAGGGAGGAAACAAAATACATAAAGGAGAGACAAAGATGAAGGATTCACCACTAGCAAGTAAATATTTTTAAAGCACAATCGAAGGAACAAATGTTAAGGCAATGGGTGGGCTGTAAGCCCACAAGGTGCATACAACATGTCTCAAAGAGACAGCACAAGTGCTGTCTAGGCTCGACCTAAAAAGCAGATAAAAGCTTTGCTCTCATGACAGCTATTATATGGAAATCTATATATATATATTATAAAAGAATGGTGATTAAGAAACTGGCTGATTAACCAAAAAAGTCTGAAAATACTTTGTTAAGGAATCTTGGTTGAACTCTTATGGCTGTCTTGTTAATATGGAACATTGTGTATGAGAGCACAGAAATTGATTTTCACTAACTCTAGGTACTGAGGTTATGGCCACTCGAAAAGAAGCTTTATAGGTGAATGCAAAGGGTATACGCATAAGTTTTGAGAGGACAATATCCTGACTGAAGGCAGCACTTTTTTACTCCCTTCAAGCAAATGCTTTCTAACAGGGCCTCTAAAACATTTGGTGATGGAAGCTTTCCATATGAGAAAATAGCTGTAATATGTACCTTAATTGTGAAAATAGCTGCCCTGGGTGACCCATGTATAATATGTAAATAGAAAAGCTTCATCCTGCCATTTTAAAGGGTCGAAGTTCAACACCAGATGCGTAATTTCTTCCTACTAAGGGAGTATGCTGCTTTGAAAGAAGGCGATTTAGCATCTGTTAGAATGCCCATGCATTTGTGAGACACACAGATTCCCATAGCAGGTGGGTTCAGGAGTCAGGCTGTGAAACCCAACAGATGTTGGAGATAGTGGTGGTTTGGACCCAAGAATTTCCCAAAAAGATTGCCTGCACAGCATTCATATGTGTGAACATCTAGCGCTCAAGACCATTGTCACCATCCTGGCCTTTGAATGTTTTAGCTTGTTCATGACAAACAGGATCTGTGGTACTGGAGCAAAGACGTAGTGAAATTTCCATGACCAATCCATCTAAACAGCATTTCCCAGGGTTGGCAGCATCTGGGATGAAGTTTGGGCATTTGTTGTTTTCTATGGCTCGATTAAGTGTATTTTCTGGTTGGGTATCTGCATTTACAAACAGATGGTTGTGTTAACGGCATAATTTTCTTTCATCTTTCCTTTGAAATAGGTTAGGAGTTTGATTTCTAGTTAAATATATGTACAGTGGTGATTATTTATTATAAATTATTTTCATTATAAATTAGAATTGCCATCTTTTCGAAGGAAAGAGAAATACAATCTTGCAAATATAATCTGAAGATGGGCTATATATATATATATATATATATTTTTTTTTTTGTCGCAATGTGGTCAAGGAAAGGCAGGATCGCACATCAGCGGGTGCCGGCATTGGGCCAGACCAGAGGCCAAAGTTAATTTTTACACAAAGGACGCCGCACTCAGCAACTTGTTTTCAAAGATTTAATTGGTGCCTAGTCTGACACACCAACGCGTTTCAGCCTAATGGCCTTGTTCACGAAAACTGCAAGTTGCTGAGTGCGGCGTCCTTTGTGTAAAAAATAATAATATATATATATATATATATATATATATATATATATATATATATATATATATATATATATATATATATATATTCATTATAAATTAGAATTGGCATCTCGAGAGTGGGTGCCTGTCTGGATACACGGTGGTGTCTCTTCTTTGGAAGTATTCGAGATATATATATATATATATATATACATATATACATAGAGCATGGAAAAGGGTGCTTTGTTGTTGATTTACTGGTGCAGGACATGGTAGGGAATGCAAATTAACCCCTTACCTTAATTGGTGCCATTAAATAGCCTTGGTCAATAATCAGTGATGTTAAAAGGTCTTGGAGTTAGATGTGTTCTTTGAATATGTGTTCTTTGATGCCTTAGAAAATTTTGTTTTTGAGTAAAGTTTCTTCCACACTCTGTGCAGTGATAGGGCCTCTCTCCCGTGTGTGTTCTATAATGGTCTACAAGATTTGGCATTTGACTAAAACTCTTCTCACAAGCAGTGCAATGGTAGGGCTTCTCGCCTGTGTGGATTCTTTCATGTGTTAGTAGACTGAACTTTGTAGTAAAGCTTTTCTCACACTCTCCACAATGATATGGTCTCTCTCCCGTATGTGCTCGTAGGTGCTTTTGAAGAGCTGACTTGTTAGTAAAACTCCTCTCACATTCAGTGCAGTAAAAGGGCTTCGTCTCTATGTGAATTCTTTGATGAGTTAGAAGATATGACTGTTTAGTGAAGCTTTTCTCACACAATGTGCAAGGATAGGACACCTCACCAGTGTGTGTTCTAAGATGCAACTGAAGATGTGACTCCTGAGTAAAGCTCTTCTCACACTCAGTGCAGTCAAAGGCTCTTAACTCTGTGTGAGTTCTTTCATGCTCTAGAAGATTTGATTTTCGAGTGAAGTTTTTCTTACACATAGTACAGTTATAGGGTCTCTCTCCAGTGTGGGTTCTTTCATGGACTAGAAGAGTTGGCATTTGAGTAAAGCTTTTTTCACACTCACTGCAGTGATAAGGCCTCTCTCCAGTGTGTGTTCGTAGGTGCTTTCGAAGATTTGGCTTGCGAGCAAAGCTTTTCTCACAATCCGTACATTGAAAAGGCCTCACCACAGTGTGGATTTTTTGGTGATTTTGAAGATGTTCCTTCTGAGTATAGCTCCTCCCACACTCCGAGCAGTGAAAGGGTCTGACGCCTGTGTGAATTCTTTCATGAGTTAAAAGGCGGTCTTTCTGAGTAAAGGTTTTCTCACACTCCGAGCAGTGAAAGGGTCTGACCCCTGTATGAATGCGCTGGTGATTTAGAAGACTTTTTTTTCGGGTGAAGCTTTTCTCACACTCAGAACAGTGAAATTGTATGACCTCTGTGTGAATTCCCAGATGATTTAGACAATTTGACTTTAGATTAAAGCTTTTCTGCCTCTTATTGGAGTGAAAGGACATCTCTCTTGTGTGGCTTTTTTGATGTGTTATAAAATTTGACTTGGAAGGGAAGGTTTTTGCACACTTGGTGCATTGAAAATGCCTTTTAACACTGTGTAACCTTTTCTGTCTAAGAAGACTTGGCATTTCAGAAAAGCTCTTTTTATATTCGGTGCATGGAAAAGATGTCTGTTCTGAATGGATTCTTTGATGCACCACACAAAATGCTTCCTTATTAAATCCCTTTTCATACTCAGTACATGTCAAGCTTCTGTCACTCTTGTGGACAGTTTGGGTTTTTTCAACAAAGCATACCAGGGATTCCTTCTCATTCATATGTCTCGTCCCTGGTTGGTTACCTGCAGAATGAGACAAAAGTATTAATTATATATTCCAAATAAATATACAAAAAATAAACAAACCCAAAGTAATTATGCTTAAGCTTAAAGATAAGCGGTCTTTATAAAGGAAGATTAAAAAATCTAACGTATCAAATGTATTTTTATTAAATTTATAAGTACTTAACATTCCACCTCAGTCATTAAACCAGCATATTTCTGCAGAAAAAACACAGGAGGAAAGAAAACATTTTATTTGCATGTTTTACCTTTCAATAACTCTAAATCCATTAAAATGATTAAAATTGCTTTAGCAAATGAAAAATGTATCTTGAAAATAGAAAAGAAAACCATGATTTTGTGCAGCAAAGCCGCTCTGTGTGTTTTTTATAAAGTGAAAAATATGAAAGGAAATGTATCTATTGGGCACTGAACTTAGTGTAAAGAAAAAACTGGTCTGTTACTTTCAGGCTGCCCCTACGCATCTGCAATTCTAGTGTGCAGAACAGTGACCATTATGCCCTCAGTTCATTTTGACAGTCTGAAGGTCACAGACTCTTATAACTACATTACAGCCTCCATTTGCATGGTTCCACGAAGGGAGGAGGACTGGTTGTTTTTTTAAATGTAATGATGCTACCCTTGACAGAGAAACGGTGTTAAAGGTAACTAGCTTTTTCTTCTCTCAAAGGGATTTTCAATAATATTCAAAAACACTGAATAGAAAAGCCAGCTCATAACTTCCTAAAGGCAACTGAATGGACACGTGGAATGGTAGCGAGGGAAATTAGCCATAAGGTATGTTGCATGTAAACTCAGATAGGAAATTGCGTTTGACCTTTCTTATAAGAGATGATATAAATCAAGCCTTTTACATCTGCATACTAGAAATCTGTATTTAATAATCCATTCACAAATTTACAGGGAGGAAACCATTATCTTGAATTGTAAGGAGAATACAAGGAAATGAATAGTCCCCAAGAACCTAAAGAGTACAGAGTCTGATGAAGCACTGAGGATTATAGCAAAGAATAGCATGCATGATTTGTTTTTTCTTTAGTTTGATATGGCCTAAATTAGATTTCTTTTTACATATGAATGCTGACAAAATAGTTAGCAACTTTTCCTCGCGTCACACTAATATTCACTGAAGCTCAGTGAATCCTACAATAAATGGGAACTAATATGCTAAAAAATTGTATGATTCACCAAAAAGTACTGCATCTGTTCTTGCAAGCTGAGCCTTAGTATTAAACATGCAACAATCAAAGAGAATGTGGTATGCTCTGATGGAATCAGGCCTCCAATATGTTTTAAATGTATTTCTATTGCTGTGGTTGCTTTTGAAGCCGGATTGGGAGATGTCCAGGACGTGGTTCTCTGCGATAAACTTGGAGAGTTGACTGTTGATGGACTTCTCAATGACCTTGGCTGGGAAGGGTCTGAAGTTCTTGAGGCCTGTTGGGTCAGCGGATGACTTCTTTAGCAGGGGGTTGATCTCTACATGTTGCCAGTAGTCGGGGAGGGTGTCAGTCTCAATAAAGCAGCTGATGGTGTGGCAAAGCTCAGTGGGCAATGGAGGTGGTTCCTCTATGGAAGATATGATACAGGCAAAGGTTCGATGAGGCTCTGGAAAGGATGCTTTTCATGGTCATGAGTGTGTCATCTGTGTTGAGTGGAGTCCAGTTGAGCAGGATCTGTTGGGGTGCGGCATTGTTGCATACAGTGGTGATGGGTATTGTGGCAGGGTCTTGGGTGTCGAAGCTGTTGGAGATCTGCCTGATCTTGTGGTGGAAGAAGGTGCCGAGTTTGTTGCAGAGGTCTTAGGAGGCTGGGATGTCTGTAGTCTCGGTGTTGGGCCAGGCGAACTTCTTGACGATGGCGAAGACTTCTTTGCTGTTGTATGTGTTAGCATTGATTCTGTCTTGGAGGGCCGTTTTCTTTGTGGTTTTGAGGAAAACGTGTTATGTGTTGACAGTGGTTTTGATGGTAGCGTGGGTTTCTGTGGTTTTGTTGCTCCTCCATCTCTTCTCGAGTCGTCTGCAGGTGTGTCTGGACTCGTGGAGGGCAGGAGTGAACCAGATGGCTTTCTTGAAGTGTTGCTTGCTGGGTGCCTTCTTGAGGGTTGCCAGAGTGTTGGCGCAGTTGGCGATCGATCAGTTGCGTGCTAAGGTGTTGGCGTCTACTGATGTCAGAAGGCGGCGAGGTGTTCTTCAGTGGCCTTGTTCCAACTACGACAGGAGGGGCAGGGGGGCGATGAGGGTGGTGGTGTATGGTGGGAATGGTGAAGGCAATGTGCACGCAGTGGTGGTCGGTCCAGAGGAGGTCCGTGGTGTAGCTGTAGGTGATGTTCCGCTGGCGAAGAAGACGAGGTCGAGAGTGTGCCAGGCTGCGAGGGTGTGATGTTGGCGAGTTTCTCCAGAAGGAATGCAGTGTTTTGATCACAGGGATTGTCCAGGTGAAAGTTGAGGTCACCGAGATGGACGTAATCTGTGGATGCGAGAGCCTGGGGTGTGAAGAACTCTACGAGCAGGGGCCAGGGGGCCTGTATACTTGTGTGCCGCGGAGGGTGGTGTTGGAGTTGGTCTGGATCTGGAAATGAAGGTGTTCCATGGTTGTCGTAGGGTCATTCGAGTGAGGGTTCAGGCGAAGGGTGTTCTTGGGCACGATGGTGATGCCTTTTCCTGGTGGGTCAGCATGGTCCTTGCGGGTGATTTTGTAGCCGTCGGGAATAGTAGTGGCAATGTGCGGACCAGACCTGGGGTTGGTCCAGGTTTCCGTGAGGAAGGCAATGTCGGGAGATGCGGCATCGAGGAGGTACCAGATTTCCATGGCGTGTTTGTGAAGAGAGCGCGTGTTGAGGAGGATGCAGCTGATAAGGTCGGGTGCACTGTTGGTCACCTGGGGGGAGGGAGGAGCAGGCATGTTGGGGTGGGTGAGGATGTAGCTGCAGTTCTGGCAGGAGGAGGGTCCTTGGGTGTCGTTTGGCGACATGAGGTGGCAGGTGGTGTGACGTCCTGAGTTGAGGGCGAGGAGGATGCTGGCTTCGTATCTGTGGAAGGTCAGTGAACCAGAGTCCGTGGCGCTGGGCACGGTCCAGGCTGGGATGGGCATAGCAACCGCCATTAAGTAGTGTGTAGGGGGCTGGACAACTGGGAGGCGGAAAATGCAGGGAGCGGGAAAGAGTAACTGGAGGGGAGCAAAGTGCGGGGATCACAGCAGCAGGGGCAAGGGCGGACAAGGGGCTGATAAGTGCAAAGGAACAGAGTAAGGCATAAACAAGGCAAAAAGCAGAAAGTGGCAAAAAGCAACAATAAAAAGCAAAATGCAGAGAAGGCAGAAAGAGTGATGCAGAAGGGCAGCCTAGCAGCAGAGCAGTGACATTCTACCACTAGACCACCAGGCACTCGAATTCCTGACCAGAGGGTCAGCAGCAGCAACGTGGAAAGCAGCTATTAGGCAGAGCTGTGCAGGGAAGGGAGCAGTCCACTAAAGGTCAGTGGACTGCTATAGGTCAGGTAAGTAACACATTGAAACAAATACCTAAAAAAACTTTTCTCCACTAAACACTTATTCTCTAGAATATATGTCCTGCTCAATTCCCCAACTAAAATATGCAAACTGCCTTTTCAGATACAATGGGAAAAAGACCTCAACATCTCCCTTGAAGCAAAGCAATGTGTGAGATATTTGTTCGAACCAAGAATTTTGTCCATCACGCCAAGGCAAAGAGATTCTCTATAAAATACTTTTCTGAATGCACCTCACAACTGCACATCTCCACACCACAGACCAGGCATATCCCAAAGCCTGCTGGAGGGAGTGTTGTGAAGCGGGATCCTTGGTACATATATTATGGACTCTCACAGCTGGAGGATTTCTGGAAAGAAATATTCCTAACCATCTCACAAATCCACAACCAAACCATAGGCAAATTACCAGAGTTTGCTGGCTGGGCATACCTACGGAATGAATATACCCTCTGCACTCCTCAGCGGGCAGATGAAGTACACTGTTTTGTCACTCTGGAGTCAAACCTCCATCCTATGGACCTTGGCTACACAAACTTTGAGCACTACTTGGTCACGAAAAGATTGCACACTATCTGGCAGGAAAAAAAACTATCAATTTATCAAACTATGGAATCCAGTTTTGCAGTATCTGAACAAATATTACAGGGTACACATCTGCCTAAGAGCTTGGGCCTTGTTGCTTACACCACGATATCCTGGTTTGGGATACTAGTGTGCCAGGGTAACTGAAGCGTAGCAACATTTCTGATTTTATACGCGGGCAGCGCAAGCACAGCAGGTTTCTTTTTTCCCCTCCTGCATGGACAGCAAGCGGGAGCAGCAGCTGGGTGCCATAGCAAAAAAATAGACATGCTAACATTAAATGTTTACATGCCCTACTTTTAAATAACATGAAGCCTGTTTTGGGAAACAAGGCCCTTATTTGGAAAAAGTGGGGCCCCTGCCTAATAGGATGAACCCTGGCAAGGTAAATTTGTTTTTTAGAAAAGAAAGTGCACACCGGGTTTAGTGTATTATTAATCTAAGAGTAATTTAGACATGTATTTTACAATAAATCATTCTTCACTCATAATTGTAGTTGATATCATTTTTTTGTTTTATTTTAAGAAAATTATCAGTTCCTGTTTTTATTACGTTTTTTTTCCTTATTATACTTTTGCACATATATATATACTTTTTTTGTTTACCAAGGACATTGTCATATACAAAAACATTAAGAAATTATCACATAAATAATCGCTTTTTTTAAAATAACCACATAATCATTATAAGAAACTTAATGTAAACGCAGAATTAATTCCTTCAACGCGTTTCGGCCGTCGCCTTCCTCAGGAAATCTGCCTTGTTCTTTACTATAGTTAACGTGGCTAAAGAATGATGAAAAAATAATGCTTTAGTATCTCTCTTATATACAGTTATATATTACACATGTCTTAATGCTTACTTCATTCTATTTTGACCTTACACACTATTGTATTTATATCTGTTACAGTTGCGCAAACTCCTAAGTCCGCTGAGGGCCATCAACAACTAGGTACTTTCATATTTACACTTATCTACATACTTGTATTTACAAATATCTGTACATTTATTTCATTCATCCTATACATTATGTACATTTGTCTCTAATTCACATTTTCTGACTCATGTGATCTTACACCGTATGGGTTATTGCTTGCAGATGGCAGCTACTCTACTGAGCTTCAACATTTAATTGGCTTATATGACCAAATGGGACTTTCTAACAGTTGGACATTCAAGATAGGGTGAATTAAATTTTCCAAGGAGACGATAGTTGTTGTTGACTAGAGGAGCATGTTATTACCTTGATTATAGGAGCAAAACGGCTTCTAATAGATATATTTTGTTTACTTCTGTGCAGAGGCCGAGGACCCAAATCTATGTGTCTAGATGAAACGGAGAATGCCTTTTAATTTATCGTTCTAAAAGGAAGTTTGCGTTAGTTTTTATTCCGATAGAAAGATTACCTTGTCTAATGCTTATTTAGTGCTGTATGTCTCCGTCTATCAGTCTCGTTTGCTGCAAAGCAGGGTAGCTTCCTGTTTGTTTGCTGGGATCAGCGGGGGTGGTTTACATTATCTACTGTGCAAGACACAAAGTTATGGCTATTTAATTTAAATTAAATCATGCTCATATCCTCGTAATATCTATCTCATGAGCAGGATATGTTTAAATTACCTTTAGAGTGCCTGTCGAATCCACCACAACTGTTGCCTCATTCTCTTTCATGGGTCTGCATTTCGGCTATAGATAATTTTGGACCTATACTGGGAAACAAGGGGACACTTGCGGTATCTATTTCTAATGTTGTTAGGCTGTGAAGCTCATACACGATACAGCGTAGCGCTTACCTAAAACTGATCTAAGACTTCTTCTATGCGTTACCGCTTGGTCTGCTTTGATGTTTGACTGCTGGCGTGTTCGGACCCTAGATGCTACGTGCTGGATGATCTCCTATAGATAGCGTAAAGCGGGGGAAATTATACATTTCTTAGGCTAGTATTATCGTGGAGATAGACAGAAAAAATGAATCGTTCGCGCCTCTATCTAAATGGATGAGCGTGGCATACCTGATGTGTTCGGGTATCGTCCTCGATATATTCTGATTGTCGATCTAGCAGCTGTCGTTCTAATGGGGTGTTTAAATAGAAAGCTATCTGGCGCCATGGGTCAGTGAGTGAAGCGTAGTCTCGCGAGACTACGGGTTAGTGTGGGCTTGTACTTCCTGTTTAGGTATAGCGTGTTTGCTAGTGGCTCCGCCATCTTATCCTAGTTCCTGTGGTCCGTGGGCTGTGTCTAAATCTAATTATCAATTTGACCCAAAGTATGTTATTGCTGTTTTAATCTCTTAAGGGCATGGATGCCGGAGTTTATTAGAAGTGGGATGTAATTTTGTGGCGGATGATTTTGGAATCTGTTCCCATTCATATTGTTATATGGAAAATAAACCGAAAACAATATGTTACTCTCTGAGTTCAACTGCTGCCATCTGCATGCAATATTAACATGTAAATTATTACGTACAAAAACTGATGGGTAATGTCTGATGTTATAGATCTAAATATAATCAAGGCACAGACTTAACATGTAAATTATTACGTACAACAACTAATGGGTAATGTCTGATGTTATAGATCTAAATATAATTAAGGCACAGACTATAAACAATTACTACTAGCTCCCCATCTCCTTGCTACAACTTGTTATCGCCTTTCATGCATTTCACAATTATTATATAATAGCTTGATCCCACGGGATTTCAGCATTGAGTCCATTGGTGGCTGTCCCCAAGACATATATCCAATATACTTCCCTCATTTTACGTATTTTCTCTTGATCATATCCTACCCTTGGGTGTATTTTGTCTAGGATGTACCATGTTATATCCTCTGGTGTATGTCCTTCTTCCAAAAAATGACTAACCATAGGGGCTGTCTCTTTTCTTGTTCTTATGGCTGACCTATGCTCAGTCAATCTGACATTAAATGCTCTTCCTGTTTGTCCTACGTAGCCTTTGCCACACGGGCAAATGATAAGGTAGACTACATTGGTGCTTCTACAATTATTAAGATCTTTCGGTTCAATTGTTTGTTTATTGAAGGTCAAACTAGTACCTTCTATGGCTGAAGCGCAGGATTTGCAGGTCGAGCATTTGTAGTTACCCACTACAGGTCTTAGGTGTGTGAGTGATTGTTGTCTCGGTTCACTTTTGGTTGCCATTCTGGATCTTACTATATGATCTTTTAATGTCTTATTTCTTTTGTACGCAAAGATGGGCCTGGGTAGTCTGTCTTGTTTGGGGATATTTACATTTAGTATGTGCCAATTGGCACTTACTGTTTGTCTAATCCTTTCGTTGATGCTGGAGTGTTTAGTGACAAATACTAACTGGGGGCTGTTTTTCTCTATTTTGGGTTGTAACAGTACTTGTCTGTCAAAGAAGCGCGCTCTCTTGAATGAGTCTCTTATTAGCTTTTTAGGATACCCTCTGGACAAGAATTTTTCTTTCATAGATATGGCTCTGGTGTCATAGTCCTGTATTTGAGTACAATTGCGCCTTAACCTTAGGAATTCCCCAAATGGCACACTATTCTTTTGGATTGTGGGGTGAAAACTATCATAGTGAAGCAACGTATTTTTTGAGGTGGGCTTAACAAACAGGTCTACTATTAGTGCCTGATCTTGATGTTTTATCTCCACATCTAAGTAGGTTACTCTTTCTCTACTGGTGTGGCTTGTGAATCTGATGTTATCATCACATAAATTTATCCATTGCAGATATTCTTCTAGCGTGTCTTCATTGTCAAGCCAGATGAAGAACACGTCGTCTATATATCTGGCCCAGTTACATACCGACTCAAAAAAAGGTGTTACTTCATTGAAAACAAATTGTGCCTCAAAATAGGCCATATAAATGTTGGCAATTGTTGGGGCGCAAGAAGCCCCCATACTGACTCCTTGTTGTTGTTTGAATAGCTTACCATTGAATTCGAACACATTATCATTAAGTACAATGTCAAGGCATTCTAATATGAAGACACTCGGGCACTGTATTTGGTACTTCTGTATGAACCAATGTGTGGCTGTCAATGCTCCTGCTATAGGTATGTTACTGTATAAGGCTACAATATCCATTGTAACCAAAATATTAGCCGTGTCACAAAATGGTACGTGTTCCACAAGGTTAATGATTTGTTTAGTATCCTTCACATGTCCTGGGATGTTTGCTACATGCGGGCACAAAATGGTATCTATATATTTAGCCAGGGGTTCGGTTACCGAGCCTATCGTTGTGACAATCGGTCTTAGGGGTGGGTCTCGTATATCTTTGTGCACCTTGGGGATACCATAGATGCTGGCTAGTCTTGGTTTTTCCACATTTAGGTATTGACATTCTTTGTCACATATTTCCCCATTCCTCAGAGCCTGTTGAGTCACTCTTTTGATTTTTTTCTTGGTCTCACCTGTAGGATCTCTAGTGATAGGTGCATAGTATTGTTGGTCGCTTAACATTTCCTCCATTTTTGCTATGTATCCTGATGTTTCATAGACAACAATTCCTCCCCCTTTGTCACATGCTTTCACTGTGATATTTGGGTCTTTTTTGATCATATTCATTGCTTCATATTGGGTTTTGGTAAGATTAAATTTTGGTCTGGGGGCATAGTTGGCAATATCTGTGAACTTTTCGTTCATGATTTGCTTAAAGATTGCTACCTGGGGAGGCACTTGTTCCAGGGTTGGGGTAAAGATGGACTTGGGTTTAAGACCTGACAAATTAGATGGTTCTAGGTCTAGTTCTTTGTTTAAGAAAAAGAATTTTAATCTTATTTTTCTCAGGAATGTTTGTAGGTCTCTAAATAAATCAAATTTATTTAGTCCTGAATGTGGAGCAAATGAGAGACCTTTAGAGAGTACTGCGATGGTGTTAGGGAGAAGAGTTTGAGATGTAAGATTAAAGATGGGTAATTGATCTAATTTCTCCAATACCTGTTGTTCCTCGTTTCCAGGTATTGGTCGTACTCCATCTCTTGATGTGCTGGGTACTGGTACTCTTGTGGTGGGGGATTCTGAAATGCCTGACGATATTGAGGTCTCCAGTTCGAGCGTCTTGGTGGGCGCTGTCCTAAAAAAGGTCGTCTGCTTTGGAATCTGGAGTTAGATCTACCCCTTTGATATCCTCCATCATATGAGGCTCCATCGCTATCTGTGCCTGAGGACTCCGAAAATGTGTTCACTCTTTTACCATATCTGTTTTGTCTGTAGCCCCAGTTCTCTGCCCCGTTATCTTTGTTGGCGTAAAAGTCATCCGATAAATAAGGATACACTGTTTCTTTCTTGAAGAACTTAATGTCTTTCTGCAGCTTCTCTGTTTTTCTTTTTATAAGATAATCCGTGTATGAATTTAAATCTTTTTCTATGTCGTCTAAGGTCTTTTTGACGTCCTCCACTATCCCTGATGTTTTGATTTTATCCTCAAGTTCAGCTATTTCTTGTGCCAGTTCCTGTAGCATTCCTTTGGATGTTTCCACTATCAACATCATGTAGTCCCTGGAGCACCTGTTCGATATCATCGACCAGCGCTCCAGGAACTCCCTGATGTGTGTAAATAAACCTGGGATATTTCGTATCCTGAGTCCTTGTGGTATGACCCCAGCCTTAAGATATTGGAGCATGAAATGCCCATGTTGTTCAATACGTTTTAATTTTTTTCTTAGTCCCAATAAGGTGTTTACATCTTTATTCTTATCTTGACCCATTGTCGTAGATTCCCCAAAAGAGACTGAACTTCCCACCATATTAGCGTATTGTTCATCAGTAAATCCAAAAGCTGGTAGCTTAGCCATCTGAGCTGTATTTATATTCTTAGTTTCTAACAACTGGTCTAAGGGGTGTATTATTATGTAGTATTGATGGCCATACACAGTCCCTGTGTTTGAGGCCCACGCTCTCCTTAGGAATTTGCTCCGTCACCTTAATTAAATTAGACAAACGTTTGTCATCTCTGATGTGTATATCGTAAACCCCTCACGGACCTGCCGCGAGTATATCTTATTTGGAAAAAGTGGGGCCCCTGCCTAATAGGATGAACCCTGGCAAGGTAAATTTGTTTTTTAGAAAAGAAAGTGCACACCGGGTTTAGTGTATTATTAATCTAAGAGTAATTTAGACATGTATTTTACAATAAATCATTCTTCACTCATATAATTGTAGTTGATATCATTTTTTTGTTTTATTTTAAGAAAATTATCAGTTCCTGTTTTTATTACGTTTTTTTTCCTTATTATACTTTTGCACATATATATATACTTTTTTTGTTTACCAAGGACATTGTCATATACAAAAACATTAAGAAATTATCACATAAATAATCGCTTTTTTTAAAATAACCACATAATCATTATAAGAAACTTAATGTAAACGCAGAATTAATTCCTTCAACGCGTTTCGGCCGTCGCCTTCCTCAGGAAATCTGCCTTGTTCTTTACTATAGTTAACGTGGCTAAAGAATGATGAAAAAATAATGCTTTAGTATCTCTCTTATATACAGTTATATATTACACATGTCTTAATGCTTACTTCATTCTATTTTGACCTTACACACTATTGTATTTATATCTGTTACAGTTGCGCAAACTCCTAAGTCCGCTGAGGGCCATCAACAACTAGGTACTTTCATATTTACACTTATCTACATACTTGTATTTACAAATATCTGTACATTTATTTCATTCATCCTATACATTATGTACATTTGTCTCTAATTCACATTTTCTGACTCATGTGATCTTACACCGTATGGGTTATTGCTTGCAGATGGCAGCTACTCTACTGAGCTTCAACATTTAATTGGCTTATATGACCAAATGGGACTTTCTAACAGTTGGACATTCAAGATAGGGTGAATTAAATTTTCCAAGGAGACGATAGTTGTTGTTGACTAGAGGAGCATGTTATTACCTTGATTATAGGAGCAAAACGGCTTCTAATAGATATATTTTGTTTACTTCTGTGCAGAGGCCGAGGACCCAAATCTATGTGTCTAGATGAAACGGAGAATGCCTTTTAATTTATCGTTCTAAAAGGAAGTTTGCGTTAGTTTTTATTCCGATAGAAAGATTACCTTGTCTAATGCTTATTTAGTGCTGTATGTCTCCGTCTATCAGTCTCGTTTGCTGCAAAGCAGGGTAGCTTCCTGTTTGTTTGCTGGGATCAGCGGGGGTGGTTTACATTATCTACTGTGCAAGACACAAAGTTATGGCTATTTAATTTAAATTAAATCATGCTCATATCCTCGTAATATCTATCTCATGAGCAGGATATGTTTAAATTACCTTTAGAGTGCCTGTCGAATCCACCACAACTGTTGCCTCATTCTCTTTCATGGGTCTGCATTTCGGCTATAGATAATTTTGGACCTATACTGGGAAACAAGGGGACACTTGCGGTATCTATTTCTAATGTTGTTAGGCTGTGAAGCTCATACACGATACAGCGTAGCGCTTACCTAAAACTGATCTAAGACTTCTTCTATGCGTTACCGCTTGGTCTGCTTTGATGTTTGACTGCTGGCGTGTTCGGACCCTGGATGCTACGTGCTGGATGATCTCCTATAGATAGCGTAAAGCGGGGGAAATTATACATTTCTTAGGCTAGTATTATCGTGGAGATAGACAGAAAAAATGAATCGTTCGCGCCTCTATCTAAATGGATGAGCGTGGCATACCTGATGTGTTCGGGTATCGTCCTCGATATATTCTGATTGTCGATCTAGCAGCTGTCGTTCTAATGGGGTGTTTAAATAGAAAGCTATCTGGCGCCATGGGTCAGTGAGTGAAGCGTAGTCTCGCGAGACTACGGGTTAGTGTGGGCTTGTACTTCCTGTTTAGGTATAGCGTGTTTGCTAGTGGCTCCGCCATCTTATCCTAGTTCCTGTGGTCCGTGGGCTGTGTCTAAATCTAATTATCAATTTGACCCAAAGTATGTTATTGCTGTTTTAATCTCTTAAGGGCATGGATGCCGGAGTTTATTAGAAGTGGGATGTAATTTTGTGGCGGATGATTTTGGAATCTGTTCCCATTCATATTGTTATATGGAAAATAAACCGAAAACAATATGTTACTCTCTGAGTTCAACTGCTGCCATCTGCATGCAATATTAACATGTAAATTATTACGTACAAAAACTGATGGGTAATGTCTGATGTTATAGATCTAAATATAATCAAGGCACAGACTTAACATGTAAATTATTACGTACATCAGCGGGCAGATGAAGTACACTGTTTTGTCACTCTGGAGTCAAACCTCCATCCTATGGACCTTGGCTACACAAACTTTGAGCACTACTTGGTCACGAAAAGATTGCACACTATCTGGCAGGAAAAAAAACTATCAATTTATCAAACTATGGAATCCAGTTTTGCAGTATCTGAACAAATATTACAGGGTACACATCTGCCTAAGAGCTTGGGCCTTGTTGCTTACACCACGATATCCTGGTTTGGGATACTAGTGTGCCAGGGTAACTGAAGCGTAGCAACATTTCTGATTTTATACGCGGGCAGCGCAAGCACAGCAGGTTTCTTTTTTCCCCTCCTGCATGGACAGCAAGCGGGAGCAGCAGCTGGGTGCCATAGCAAAAAAATAGACATGCTAACATTAAATGTTTACATGCCCTACTTTTAAATACCATGAAGCCTGTTTTGGGAAACAAGGCCCACAATAGGGTGACTTATTCATATTTAAATGGGAGGTTTTGACCTGGCAAATGGGTAGATTTTGGCACGTCGAAATGCAGTGTTTAAACTGCCACAGGTTAGGCTGCAATGGTAAGCCTGAAACCATGCTTTACAATATCTCTGTAGTGGGTGGAACAAGAGATGATGCAGTCCACCAGTGGCATTTAAGTTATAGGCCCTGGGTACATTATGTACCATATACCGGGTACTTCTATGTAAGTTGAATATACCAATTAAGAGTATACCAATTTCTTCGAGTTATAAGGAGGAGCACAAGCACTTTACCCCTAGTTAGCAGGGTAAAGTGCAGAGAGATATACAGCTAGAAAATAATATATGGTCCAGCAAAAGGAGAACAATCTGGGTTACCATGCAGAAAGGGCGGTTTTCATACAATTATGAATAATGGGGTTTTACAATATTGTGCATTTGAAAAGCAAACATACAAAAAGGTCAGCAGAGCACAAATATACAGTTCTGCATAATCCGTGGGTCAGCAGAGTAGTGAACAGAATAAATTAAGTCAAAGAGTCTGTAAGTTGCAAATGCTGGTGGATATTTGTGGAGGGAGGTAGTTTTCAAAAGTATCTGTTCATATAGCATAGTGGAACACAACAACACTGGGTCAGTTCTCTCAAGATGATGCGGAAAGAAGGCTAGATGTAGGACCAGCCCTGTACAGTTTAATTAAATCTCTTCTTGAGGCTCTACACACTCAGAACCCGCCTTTATTACCCTTGTTGTGTGTCAGCGATTCAGTTCAGGTGGGTATTAAACACTCACATGAGGGTTGGGCCAAAAACAACTCTCAATAATCAATATATACATTTTGATGGGTGTGCGTGTACCCTTTGATTTTCACAGCAAGTCAGAAATGTATTTATTCAAATTCAGGTTAAAGAGACAGTCTTTTCATGATCAATTATTGAATATTTATTTTGACTCCCCAAACATGTTGAAAGGCTTAGGTTATACTCTTATTTTCTGGATGCAGGAATTGTGTATTATTGTGCTACTGTCTCCTTTACATCCAAAACCTATTTCACCCCCTTAAGGTACCATGCAAGCTTGGGGCTTTATCAAGGCTGTTTGCATAAGTATATAGAAGCTCTATCACTATGTTCTGAATAATAAGGCAGTCAAATACATGTTTGATTTGCTCTAGAAATCAAGGGTTACACACACTCATTGGAATGCACTGTACAGTTTAAAGATAGCCATTCAAAAGAGGATATGGTTGAGATGAGAGTTGCAAAGATAAGTGTATGATAAATAAAATATATGGGATGAATGAATGAAAAAACATTCATGAAGTGCAGCTGCTAACCTCACAGTGCATCAAGGCACTAATACAACATGGACATTAAGGGGAAAACGGATAAACAAACTAAGCAATAAGGCAGACAACAAATTAGGGATGAGTTGTATATAGCGCAAACTAGACCTGAAGGTATTGGAGCGCTTTACATGAGCATCAGTTATGTTGCACATGGACACATTCATTTTTTGGTAGGCACAGGGAGATTAAGTGATTTGCCCAGAATCACAGGATGTTGAGCCGACGTCGAGACTCAAATCTGGTTCCCCACCTCCAAGGTCGGCAGCTCTGGCCGTTGGGCTACATCCTCTCCCCTCAATAGTTTTCTATGCAAGAAATGTGGCATCTAATGTCGCAAATAAAGTGGTATGGCATTCCAAGCCTTTGGTGTGAGGAAGCTGAAAGAGAGGCCACCGAATCTCTGGTGTCTTACTGATACACAGTCAAAAGGTTAGCTGAGGAATAGGGTAATGAGTGCATAGGGTAACGGGTGAAACAAGATGATAAAAGTATTATTGTGATGGAATCTAAGCCTGGTCATGGAGTAAGAAATTGAGCCTACGAATGGTAAACAAGGGTAGATTGTTACGTAGCTCCGCAGACACCGACACAGGCTGGGAAGAGTCATTTAGTATTGTTGATGGTACCAACTAGAGTAAAAGTCTGGAGATTACTTGGCGATGGAATGAAGTGACAAAAAGGCCAACCCGGGTTGAAGGAAGTAAACATATAGGGCTTATTGGCACTATTGACAGATATATCCGATGGTTTTTGTTACCTACCAAAATGGCATTCATTTTATCAGCCTCAGAAAGGTGAAAGGCTGAATGGATCCAACAAGATCCTAACCTGTGACCCCAGGACAAAACACAGATCTCCACAGTGGATGCATCATTTATGTATTCAGTGTTTTCTATAGCACAAACAAGACCCAAGATTGGGTATCAGAGCGTCTCACAGTTAAACAATATTCAACTTCTGTAATTATACAACTCTTTCAAGCAGACTACGAGTCATAAGTATTCAATCTAACAGTGGGAAGCTCTTAAACTTACAAATAATATGTATACTAATGATTACTAGAAATCAGCTCGTTACAGTAGAACATGTCCTGTTGAATACACCATGTGGCTTTTTAGAGGTATCTGTCCATAGCCAAATCTCCTGTCATCTAGTGCAGGGACTGAGTGTATCAAACAGAGCTGGTAATAGAAGATAGAGCTAAATCAATAAAAGCGATCTGGAATGCGCTATCCAAAGTTTCATTGTCATTAAAATTAGTAAGTCTAGTTCAAGTTCGATCATTTGTATAGCGCACTACTCACCCAGAGGGTCTCAAGGCGCTGGGGGAAGGGGTTCAGTATTTGTCGAATAGCCAGGTTTTGAGTTCTTTTCTGAAGGAGATGTGGTTCTGAGTAAGGCGGAGGTGGGTGGGGAGAGAGTTCCAGGTCTTGGCAGCCAGGAAGGAGAAGGATCTGCCACCCATGGTGGATTTCCGGATGCGCGGGATTGCGGCGAGGGCTTGGTTGGACGATCTTAGTTGGCGGGTGGGTTTGTAGAAGGACAGTCGAGTGTTGAGGCATTCGGGTCCTAGGTTGTAGAGGGCTTTGTGTGCGTGGGTGAGAAGGCGGAAAGTAATTCTCTTGTTGACGGGTAGCCAGTGGAGGTCTTTTAGGTGTCCGAAGATGTGATCTTGGCGAGGGATGTCTAATATGAGTCTTGCTGACGCGTTTTGGATGCGCTGGAGTTTTTTCTGTAGTTTTGCTGAGATTCCGGCGTATAGTGTGTTACCATAATCCAGTCGACTCGTGACCAAAGCGTGGGTGATAGTCTTTCTTGTCTCGAGGGGGATCCAGCGGAAGATCTTTTTGAGAATGCGAAGTACGTTGAAGCAGGAGGACGAGACGGCGTTGACTTGTCTGGACATCGAGAGAGAGGAGTCTAGGATGAAGCCAAGGTTACGTGCATGGTCTGTGGGTGTGGGTGCTGCGCCCAGAGCGGAAGGCCACCAAGAGTCGTCCCAGGCTGAGGGGGAAGATTAGATTATTATTAGATTATTAGAAAATTAGATCCTAGGATGAGCACCTCTGTTTTGTCTGAGTTGAGTTTAAGGCAGCTATGTTTCATCCATTCGGCTACTTCTTTCATGCCTTCGTGAAGGTTGGTTTTGGCGGTGTTGGGGTCTTTGGTGAGGGAAAGGATTAACTGGGTGTCGTCGGCGTAAGAGATGATGTTAAGGTTGTGTTGAGGCGCTATGGAGGCGAGAGGACTCATGTAGACGTTGAAGAAGGTGGGACTGAGTGATGATCCTTGTGGTACGCCGCAGATGACTTCGGTGGCCTTTGAGTAGAATGGTGGAAGTCTGACTCTTTGAGTTCTTCCAGCGAGGAATGAGATGATCCAGTCCAAGGCTTTTCCTTGTATGCCGATGTTGCTGAGGCGATGTATAAGGGTACTGTGGCAGACTGTGTCGAAAGCGGCGGATAGGTCGAGTAGGATGAGGGCCACTGTTTCTCCGTTATCCAGGAGTGTTCGGATGTCGTCGGTCGCTGCAATGAGGGCGGTTTCGGTGCTGTGTTTGGCTCGAAACCCGGATTGGGATGGATCAAGGGAGTTGTTGGATTCGAGGAAGGCAGCGAGTTGGCTGTTGACGGCTTTCTCAATGACTTTGGCCGGGAAAGGAAGGAGGGATATGGGTCGGTAGTTTTTAAGTTCAGAAGGGTCTGCTGTGGGTTTCTTCAGAAGGGCGCTGAGTTCGGCGTGTTTCCAGCTTTCTGGAAAGGAGGCAGAGTTGAACGAGCAGTTGATGACATCACGGAGATGGGGTGCGATGACGGAGTCAGCTTTGTTGAAAATATGGTGGGGGCAGGGGTCGGTGGGCGAGCCAGAGTGGATTGAGTTCATCAGGCGAATGGTGTCTTCAGTGGTGATTGGGTTCCAGGCGCTGAGGTTGTTAGTTGGCGGAGTAGGATCTGAGGGGGGTGGGGAGGGTAGATCGCTGGGAGTATTCTCGAAGCTGTTGTGGATGTCGGCAATTTTGTTGTAGAAGAAGGAGGATAACGCGTCGCAGAGGTTTTGGGAGGGAGTGATGTCGTTGGATGCTGCGGTGGGGTTGGTGAATTCTTTAACGATGTTGAAGAGTTCCTTGCCGTTATGAGAGTTGTTGTTTTTTCTCCATATCTTTTCCAGGGTGCGGCATAGCTTCTTGGATTTTTTAAGTTCGTCATTGAACCAGGGAGCCTTTTTGCTGGCTGATTTCATCTGGTGCTTTTTCAGGGGTGCTAATTCGTCAGCACTGTGGGTAATCCATTGTCTGAGGTTGATGGCCGCTTGATTTGGGTCCATTGAGATGGTGGGAGGGTTTTCGTTGAGTGATGTGAGGAGTTGGTCGGAGGTGATTTTGTTCCAGTTTCTCCGAGGGATAGGCTGTGGACGGTTAAGGGTCAGGGTGGTTTTGTAGCTGAAGTGAATACAGCTGTGATCCGTCCAGTGGAGAGCAGTAGTGCGATCGAAGGAGATGTGCTTGCTGGAAGTGAAGATGGGGTCGAGCGTGTGTCCGGCTACATGGGTGGGGGTGTCCACAAGTTGTTTGAGTCCGAGATTGGCCAGGTTGTCCAGAAGGGTGGTGGTGTTGCTGTCGTGTTTGTTTTCAAGGTGGTAGTTGAGGTCTCCTAGTAGAATGTAGTTCTCGGAGGCGAGGGCGTGTGGGCTGACGAAGTCCGTGATGTCATCGCTGAATTGAGAGCGGGTACCTGGAGGCCTGTAGATGAGGGTGCCTCTAAGTGTGGTCCTGGGGTCGGTGTGGATATGAAAGTGGAGATGTTCGGCGGTTGCAAGATTGTCGTCGGAGTTGGTTGTGATTTTGATGGTGTTTCTGTGGACGATGGCGATGCCTCCTCCAGTTTGATTGGTGCGGTCTTTTCGGATGATCTTGTATGTGTTCGGTATGGCTATGGCGATGTCGGGTGCTGATGATGTGTTCATCCATGTTTCAGTAAGGAAGGCGATGTCAGGTGACGCAGTGTCGAGTAGGTCCCAAAGTTCTGTTGCGTGTTTGTGGATCGAGCGGGTGTTGAGTAGGATGCACTTTAGGCGGTTAGAGTCGGAACTGTGATTGGAGGACGTGGATTTGGCGAGAGTCCTGAAGCAGTTGAACTTGCAGGAGAGGCAAGCGAATGGGCCGTGAGTACGTCCAGGAGTAGCTTCTCAGCATAGTGGTGTACGTCCGGGGTTGAGGGCGAGGAGAGTAGCGGCATCATATGTGAATCTAGAGGGTTGGGAGCGGCGGGGACCAGGGGGAATGGCGCTGGGCACGGTCCAGGCGTGGACGGGCGTAGACGGGCTTACCTTTGGCGCACCTTCGACGCGCATGGGGCGCGTCCGCTGCACGTGAACGCTGCGCGATTGTCCAGTTGTCATTAATGGAGGGTGGAGGGGGACGGAGCGTGGGCGGGCGGCTGGGAGGCGGGAGCGTGGGGGGAGGAACGGGCTGGAGGCACAACCAAATGGCAACAAGCAGAAAACAGAAAACAAAGGCTAACACGCCGATATTGGGGCACAAGTAATGAAAATAAAGGTAATGCAAATTAAAATACTTCCGTGGGCACAGTTAAGTACACAGGCACCATTAAAATCAAAATCAACATACGGCGCCATAATTGTCCAGCAATGCGAGGCGCTAGTAGGCAAACACACGGCACAATAAATAAATGTTCAGCAGTGCGAGGCGCTTAAAATGTGGAATTTCAAATTAGCAGCAGTGTGGGGGAGAGCAGCGCTACGATACCCAGAGCTGCAGGAGGCAAGGGGGGAGCAAACGCTACGTCCGGAGACAGGCTGGTCACAAGGAAATGTCGGACCGGATGATTCAGATAGCCAGTGGGTGGGCGGGGCGGCTGGGAGGCGGGAGCGTGGGGGGAGGGACGGGCTGGAGGCACAACCAAATGGCAACAAGCAGAAAACAGAAAACAAAGGCTAACACGCCGATATTGGGGCACAAGTAATGAAAATAAAGGTAATGCAAATTAAAATACTTCCGTGGGCACAGTTAAGTACACAGGCACCATTAAAATCAAAATCAACATACGGCGCTATAATTGTCCAGCAATGCGAGGCACTAGTAGTCAAACACACGGCACAATAAATAAATGTTCAGCAGTGCGAGGCGCTTAAAATGTGGAATTTCAAATTAGCAGCAGTGTGGGGGAGAGCAGCGCTACGATACCCAGAGCTGCAGGAGGCAAGGGGGGAGCAACCGCTACGTCCGGAGACAGGCTGGTCACAAGGAAATGTCGGACCGGATGATTCAGATAGCCAGTGGGTGGGCGGGGCGGCTGGGAGGCGGGAGCGTGGGGGGAGGGACGGGCTGGAGGCACAACCAAATGGCAACAAGCAGAAAACAGAAAACAAAGGCTAACATGCCGATATTGGGGCACAAGTAATGAAAATAAAGGTAATGCAAATTAAAATACTTCCGTGGGCACAGTTAAGTACACAGGCACCATTAAAATCAAAATCAACATACGGCGCTATAATTGTCCAGCAATGCGAGGCGCTAGTAGGCAAACACACGGCACAATAAATAAATGTTCAGCAGTGCGAGGCGCTTAAAATGTGGAATTTCAAATTAGCAGCAGTGTGGGGGAGAGCAGCGCTACGATACCCAGAGCTGCAGGAGGCAAGGGGGGAGCAACCGCTACGTCCGGAGACAGGCCGCCGATTGTAGAAGATCAAGGGATTGTCTGTTGGTCTCAGATAGAATCCTAGTAGCGTCCGCTGTTAGTTATGGGAGGAGTTTGCTCATAAGAAAGGTCTTAGCTTCCTTTTTGAATTTTGGAGAGGACGTGATTCTTCTAATATTCGGAAGTAGACAATTCCAAATTCTTGGTGCAGCTCCCGAGAAAGCTCCATTGTATGTTCTCTTCATATGAAAGAATGCTGGTTTCAGTAAAAGATCTCCGGAGCGCCGAGGGAATCTGCTGCCTCTAGATATCGTAATTTTCTGGGCAAGATAAAGTGGTGTTTTGTAGTGAAGCACCTTGTGTGTGAAACATACCATCTTTAGTTGGATACTTGCTTCGTAAGGCAGCCATTTGAGCACTTTTGGATGTAGAGTGATGTGGTCAAATTTTCTAGATCCTGTTATGAGTGTAGCTGCTACATTGAGGCAAGCTTTTAGGGAGGCTGTTGAAATCTTGGGTAGTCCTGATAGAGTTGCGCATCCGTACTCAATACTCGAAATGACCAAAGCCTGTACTGCTGTTTTAAAGTCAGATGTATTGATGAACAGTTTCCGTTTTCTAAGATAGCTCAGATGGAAGCGGGCATTTTTTGCCATTGTGTTGATGTGAGTTTGCATTCCTTATCTAGCGTGATTCCTAGAGACTTGGTTGAGTTCACTAGAGTTGGGGTACTCAGTAAATCAGTTTACTGAACCGTTAGACCCAGTTTGGGAAAAAATAATTTACCACAAAAAATAAAGATGGTGCATAAATTAAATGATTTTAGGATCGAGTGAATGGAAGCATTCAATGCAATCAATGTGACTGCATGTGTGTTTGTGATAGATGCCTTAGTCAGAGGCACTGCTCCCTGTTTTGCAGGGAGGTATCATATTCTTTACATAACTGAAACAACATTTTACAATAATTAAGACACAGAGGCTGGGCAATGGCGCGCACTCCAGTTAGGTCAATAGTAGTCCAAATATTTTACAAAATCTTGGTGCTTCAACAGGAGGGAGAGCCACTCAATCCCCAACACAACAGAAGAAGAACAAAGTCTTCTCCTTATAAAAAATTTGTAGATAAGCTCCAAGCATGCAATAGTATAAACACTGTTGTTGAATACAGTCGTTAATGTCCATTGTCTTTTTATTCAGACAAAATCTCTCATTCCCATCCACCAGTTATAATTTTCACCTGTAAATAATTTTCTTCATTTGTTCGACAACACCTTAGGTCATGCCCTGTACATCATTTTCTTCATTTGTTCGACAACACCTTAGGTCATGCCAACACGTGTTTCGTCCGTTTAATTTAAACTGGACTTCATCAGGGCTCATAGCAATTGATATTTTCCATCAAGCTTGTATCAATTACTGTTAAATAAGATATTCAAATCTCAGTAGATCTACAAAGTCTAGTTTTAGGTCTGTAATTATTCCGGACTCCGGGTTAGGATTATGCTCCCTTATCGTAACCATAAGGTAGAGTACTCCCGTCGGTCAATCGTCTTTCGCCGATGTGTAATTGATACGAGCTTGATGGAAAATATCAATTGCTATGGGCCCTGATGAAGTCCAGTTTAAATTAAACGGACGAAAGACGTGTTGGCATGACCTAAGGTGTTGTCAACAAATGAAGAAAATTATGTACAGGGCATGACCTAAGGTGTTGTTGAACAAATAAAGAAAATTATGGACAGATGAAAATTATAACTGGATGAGAATGAGAGATTTTGTCTGAATAAAAAGACATTGGACATTAACTCCTTCGATGCTGATGACGGAACCGCTCCGTCATCAGCTGCGGTGGCGCTGTGCTGATGACGGAGCGGTTCCGTCATGACCCGCTCGGCACGCCTGCGCTGCGCGGATTCCGCGCCTGCGCTGAGCGTTCTATTGAGCGGGGCGTGCCATGACGGAACCGCTCCGTCATCAGCATAGCTCAACCGAGGCTGGTGACGGAGCGGTTCCGTCACCAGCATGCGGCCGCCCCGCCCCCTTAGCGCTGCGGCGGAATAGCCGCCGCAGCGAAGGAGTTAAAGACTGTATTCAACAACAGTGTTTATACTATTGAGTGCTTGGAACTTATAGAAAAAAATTGATACAACATTTTTCACTGGTATTGCTTTATATTTTCACTGATTTATACAAAATGTGGGTAACTATGCCCCCGCAGCCTCGAGAGGTCGAGAAGCAAGTTTCATGATGACTGGTTCTGTAAAGACAGATTTAAAAACTTTCATTACTATCTTCTGTTATAATTCGCCTTTGTGTTATCTTTTTTCTGCATTTATTGCAACTTGTAATGGTTGCTACTTCATCTGTACACTGCGTTGCAATTAAAAAAAAGAACAAGATGCTGTATAAAACATTACTCACCGTTGTTCTGATCCCCGGTGGGACACTTGCTTCCTTTGTGATTCCTCTGGTGGGAAAATAGCGAGGAGTCACTTGTCCGAGCTTTTATTCACTACAACCTATCACCTCTTGGCTCTTCCAGCAAAGCAAAGCGTATTTTACATCAAGGCCCGGAGGCCAATATTATGCACTATACTTTTATTACCACCCAGGCAGCAGCAACAATAAAAACATAGAATTAGAATCCAAAACACATTCCAGAACTCTGAACATGTATAATCTCATAGTACCTGCAGCCATCTTCCTCTTTTGTTGCTGCTCAGGCATGAGATAAGTTCTTTCTTTTGGCTTAACTGTTTATTTGTAGGATAATTAAATGTGTTTTAAAACGAATTAAAAATATTAATTTTTTTTTAACAAAATTTTATTGAGTTTTCACATCAACAAACAAACAAATGACTGCGGGTTCCCTGTTTGCATGTTACAGATCAATAGTTCCATTATTACACCCCGCATAACCATACCCTATCCTTCCCACTTCCCCCACCCCCTCTGGAGTTCTGGACTTTTTAGTTTCCGTCCAGAGGTGTCAGGGACAACACCCGAAGACCCCGGAGTTCAACCTGTCTTGGTACACAAACAAACAGAAACACGGGCTTCTCGATGGTGGCGTCAAAGACCAAAGGTTTATTACTGCAGGGACACAGAAGTCACAGAAACTACACATGGGCAGTATCTAGGAGCCTGTTCGATTTGTACAAAGAGGATTGCTCCTTATATACTAAATATTGGGCTTCAGGCAAATTCTTTACATGTTACCACAGTTCTAAACATTCGTGTCTTAAACAATAAATATTTGGCGTTGCACAGGAATCGTCAACAGTATCTGATGTCAAAACATTACGAATGAGGGGTTCCCACTAGTCCATCATAATCCCATGTCAATTCTTCATTCAAGACCCGGACCGCCTCATCGTAAATTTCGTTACCTCCCCCTAATAAAGGCCCAGAAGGAAAGGAGCAGAGCCAGGTGTAGAAGATAGAAAGACAGGATAAGAAATGTTTGTGGGTCGTAAATGGGCACGGTTACCAGCTTCGGCCGCCTAATCATGATCAGGCCAACGAACACAAGAACCAGTATAGCAGGACTGGCCTCAGGCTGGGGAGGCAGTTCTTGCCGAGTCATGCTGCTACAGCGTTGCTGGCCTAAGGTGCACGTGTCACTAGCAAGGTGAATTGCCGGTTAAAGCCTACGTGTCCTTTAATGAAAAAGAGATCATTGCGTGTCCATTGACTATGTGAGGGCAAGGAATACAAAATGGCTTCCGTGTTCTAAGATGGATGTCACGGGTAGAACAGAAATGTGTTTGTAACTGGAGTGCTCTTGCTCGTAGCATAGCGAAAACACCAGGATATACTAAATGGATCATTTGCGGTTCACTGATACCAAAATTATGTATTTCCGACAATGTTACAAACATGAGTAAAATCGTCACGGAACCTCAGACCCTCCTTTTGCCCTTACATAGGCAATTACTTAGTCTATATCAGAGTCAGAGTCTAATTCTATGCTCATCAGGTCAGTGACATGTTGTTGTATCATCATCCTGTCTCGTGTCTTTTCTCCTAATGTAGGTGGTTTTCTGAAACAGGTTGCAGCACAGAGGCTACACAGAGCGGGACCACATTGGATAATAAGACAGCACGAGAACAGAAATACTAGGATGACACCAATGACCATCAGAACCTTCCATCCCCACTCTGATACCAGAGTCCAAAACCACTCCATGAAGGACCAGTTTCCCTTATCTACGTGTATAGAGTCGGAAATCTTATGTAGCTTAGAGATTGCTTCATAGACTGTTGGAGCATTATTTGGAATAAAGACACAGCAGCTCGATTGGATCATTCTGCATACCCCACCTCGATCTGCAAGTATTACGTCTAGAACCATACGGTTCTGCAACGTCATGAGACGATCCGCCTGAAGCTCAGCTGTTAGGTTACTAAGGGCACCTGCAGTTTCTGTGATTGTAGATTCAACTACCCGTGTTAGTTGACGAAGATTTCTACTATTGGCCATAGGCCCCCAAAACGGAAGGAAACCTTTGAAGAAGTCTCCAGCTTCTTGACCAGCGGTATCTTCCTTGCTGAAGACACCTCTTGCTACTCTGGTTTTGTGATAATCTGAAGAAGCAGTGTATGTCGGAGGTAACAATCGAGCAATATAACATGAACCTGAAAAGTCAGCAGGCAGCCATGTATATGCTCTGTCCTGACAAATGAAGTAGGTACCCCTAGCAGTCAGAAAGGCAGGGGAGGAGTCAGACGGAAATACGTAAGTTTCAACGCACTCACTGCTCCCTAGCTGAGCTCTCGGATTTCTCCCATTTCCTTGCAAACAGACCTGACCTCGGTGAGGCACGACCCAAACTGAAGTGGAGCTTTTACGCTTGCTTTCTCCCAAACCAAGGCGGTACTCTGTAGAGTTCCAAGTCAAATACACCAGCAATTCATCTCTAGGATAAGATGGAGTATTATTGACGTCTTTAATCATATCAATAATTCCCTGGACTAAAGCTTTGTTGGCTGAGTTGTATTTAGTGGACCGTGGTGGACGCGGAGGATAGGTCTCAAGGGCATATGAAAAAATGGTCTGAAAGGCCTGAAATGATCCATTATAGCTAAAAGGCAAGACTAGATAGGGAATGCCTTTATCCATAGTGTGAGGTATCAAACCACACACCCAGCAGTCTGTAGTATTAACTATCAGTTGGTGTTGATGCAAGAGCTGTACAAATGTATTGTTAATAAATTCTGAGCGTCGAGCTTGTTCGTGTTCAGGAAATGAGTGAAAAGAATGCATAGAAGAAACCGTAGAAGTAGCAGGATCAAGGGAAGGTACTGTAGTTACTGGCATAAAAATCAAATGTACACCAAAGACGATTCCACCCACCAACGTTATTAAAACAATTAAAAATGTAACTGCACATTGCATTAGAAAGCATTTGCTGTGTAGTATTCTGTTCAGTCTATTTCTGCGAACATAAATTACATTTTCTCGTTGTAGCTCAGGAAGCTCCATCTTCTACGACCGTTCGCGACCACTGATGATGTGTACGTAGATGAAAATGCCTCTATCAGCCCTGGGAGTTCCCAAAACTAACAGAAAGATCGACCTTGTGTCAGACCCCTGCAGATTCAACTAGGCACACAGCCACGACCCTACGGCTATCCAGACGGCAAGGCAATTTTAAAACAAAAAGAAACAATACATAGTATTAGCAAACTTCCTGGCTGGAGGCAATGTATAGCAAATTCAAATCTGAAAATAGGCAGTTTCCTGCTTTATTTGTCCATATTGCGAGAACGTAAGTTGTATCTCAGTTTTGCAGGAGCTGTCTGATCTGGAAACAATGTATTTTCAGCTGACGTTGCAATGTTCACGTTCGCAGATGACAAATGTTCTTTTGGTACAGATGACAAATGTTCAGGGTTCAAAAGAGCAGTTTCGGGAGGAGAGTCAGAATTTGGTGAATCCGTGATCAGTTCTGCATCGCTGAAAGGTATGAACCTGGGGATTTGTTCCGTTTCAGAGGCACCGATTCCTTTCTTTACCCAGTTGTCGTAAGGAAGTGGCAGAGGCACACGTTTAGCATGAGTCGTATGGATCCAATTTCTTCTTCCGGCCACACGAATAGCAGTTCTCGTTGCTAGCAGGACTTGGAACGGGCCAATAAATCTGGGCTGAAGATTTTTCGTTCTTGCAAAATTTCGGATGACCACCTGATCACCCGGTTTCAGCTGATGACCTGGACTCTCCGATGGCTTTGGCAATGCATCGAAAACCTGTTGGTGAATAAGACTCAATTTAGCAGTCAAGTCGAAAAGGTAATCA
Source organism: Lissotriton helveticus (assembly GCF_964261635.1). Classification (NCBI taxonomy): domain Eukaryota; kingdom Metazoa; phylum Chordata; class Amphibia; order Caudata; family Salamandridae; genus Lissotriton; species Lissotriton helveticus. Next base: position 49,405,659 of record NC_136069.1, read on the forward strand.
ATTAACATTGGGTATTCCAGCTGCTTAAATTCTTTCGGTCTAGGTACCCCCCAAACATTTGCAGGACGACCGAAAACTATTTCGTAGGGACTAAGCCCTACTCTAGAATGTACAGTTGCTCTTGTTGATAGCAAAGCCAAAGGCAATGCGTCTGGCCAGGACAAACCCGTGGATGCTTGTATCTTAGCGAGTTTCAGTTTAAGGGTGCCATTGTAACCCTCGACTAAACCCGCGGACTGGGGATGATTCGCACTATGAAATTTCTGTCTAATCCCTAGGCCGGCACACACACTCTGCATAACTTTCCCTACGAACTCACTTCCGTTGTCTGACCATACAATCCGTGGCATTCCGTATCTGGGGAAGTATTCTTTAAGAAGAATTTTGGCAGTGGATAAGGCAGTATTGTCCTTCAGTGGGTATGCTTCGATCCATCTGGAGAAAGCACAAACTACCACTAGGACGTATTTCAGGTTATTACAACGATCCATGTGAATGAAGTCTAGCTGGATCACTTCAAAGGGGCAGGAAGGAGGAGCGAAGTGACCTGCAGGTGTGGGGATTCCCTTGCCAGGATTATGCATCAAGCATACCATACAATTCCTCACCACTCTCTCTGCACACCTACTAATCCCGTCATTCTTCCAGACCGGAGCCAACATCTTACAAATCCCTTTTGAACTGATGTGCGCTGTTCCATGTGCCATTGTTACTACTGCAAGCACATACGCATCAGGCAACATCCAACGCTGTTGTTCCGACAAGTCAATCCAACACCCACTCGAGTCCAATTTACCCGTGCTCTCTTTCCATGCAAGTTTTTCCTCCTCAGTCGCCTCTTTCTGAATTTCCTTCACGCTTTCCACTGTGTCTTCACACATTCCAGACTCAGAAATCCATCTTGCAGACGTTGCAACATACATTCTACTCATCATATTTCTGGCTGTCTGTTTTGCAGTCTCATCAGCAAAAGCATTCCCACGACCAACATTATCCGTGATTGCTTTATGAGCACTGCATTTCACAATCGCAACTTCAGTCGGTAAGGTTAGAGATTCCAACAAGTCATTAACTAGCTGACCATGTTGAATCTTAGTCCCATGGGACGTAATGAAACCTCTCTCTTTCCACAAACGGCCAAAACTATGGGCCACGCCGAACGCGTACTGACTATCTGTGAACACATTCACTCTCTTTCCCTTAGCTAAAACGCACGCTCTTGTTAGCGCGATCAATTCTGCAGCCTGGGCAGAATTCTGACTCACTCTTGCAGTCTCCACAATCGTACTCAAGGTCGTTACTGCATAAGCAGCAGTCACATCACCATTCTCCAATTTGAAGCAAGACCCGTCAACATACAACGTGCCATCTGGTTCTGACAACGGAGTGTCTTTTAGGTCGATTCGTCCTTTTGTTTCTTCCTCAGTTCTGAAACAACAGTCGTGTGGTTCGGAATCACTCGACTCTTCGCTAGTCGGCAACAATGTTGCTGGATTCAATACATTGCATCTTTTGATCTGAATATGACTAGCTAACAGTGTCAGTTCATAACCTGATAATCTAGCACTGGTAAGGTGTTGCGTCTTGGTTCGGTTCATGAGTGTATCCACAGCATGAGGAACCATGACTACTAACATGTTGTTCATTACTAAACCAGCAGATTGTCGAATGGAAGCTGCAGCTGCGGCTGTAGCTCTCAAGCAACTAGGCAATGCTCTAGCTACTGGATCTAATGTTGATGAAAAATACGCACAAGGGCGTTGTTTATCACCGAATTTCTGCGTCAAAACACTCAATGCACAACCTTCTCTCTCGTGGACATAGAGCGTGAATGGCTTACTGTAGTCGGGTGTACCCAATACAGGTGCTGAACACAGTGCATTCCGTAACTCAGAAAAACTCTGTTGACATTCAGCAGACCATGGTACCGGACTCGGGACACCTTTCCCAGTCAAGGCTACCAATGGTTTTGCTAGAAGAGAAAAATTTGGGATCCATTGCCTACAATATGAGGTAATACCCAAAAAGGCACGTACTTCTCTCTGCGTGCTAGGAACGTTCATCTGTGTAATTGCTTTTATTCTCTCTGGGGTCAACTTCCTTCCCTCCTTTGACAAGAGATGACCTAGGTAGGTCACTTCTTGGCAGCAGTATTGCATTTTTGAAGGTGACACCTTGTGATTCAAATCTGACAAGTGATGCAATAAAGAGATCGTAGCTGTTTTGCAAGTTTCCTTGTCATCGGCAGCCACTAGAAGATCATCGACATACTGTACTAAAGCAGAACCACGAGGAAGTACGAAGGAATCTAACTGGCTTTTTAATGCTTGACTGTAAATGGATGGGCTTTCACAATAACCTTGTGGAGCGCGTTTAAATCTAAAACTTCGTCCTCCTAGAGAGAAACCGAAGATATCTCTGCTTTCCTCGGCTATCGGAATGCTGAAAAAGGCATTTTTCAAGTCGACAACCGAAAACCATGCTGCTGTAGCAGGAATCAACGTTAACAATGCAGTAATGTCTGGAACCACAGGAAACTGTGGGATCACAATTTTATTAACCTCTCTAAGATCAATTACGAACCTATATACTGGAGGCTTTGTAGGGTCAGTTCATTTCAAAATAGGCAGTACAGGACTATTACAGACATTACCTCTAGTCTCTTCTACAACATCTTTCTTGATCAGGTCTTGTACTATCAGTAGGAGCGCACGCTCACCTTCACTAGAGATTCTGTATTGTGGAATTCGTGGAAGTTTGACATTTGCTTTCAAAGTTACTACATAGGGTGGAATTTCCAATAGGCCTACATCATTAGGACCAGTCGCCCAAAGAGTATCAGGGAGTGAACGCAGCTCTGGTGGGAGCGCATCCATCGACAAGTACATCGGAGAGATTATTCTTTTACCCAACGTAAGCTGTACTCCTGCTGGAGAACAGTATAATGTCGCGTACAGGCGTTTTAACAAGTCTAAACCAAGCAGATTTTCGTTACAACCTGTCGTCAAAATCAGGGGTGCTTTCAATTGACGGGGTCCAACAGAAATAGACAAAGGACCAGAAACAGGGTTGTGAACAGGGGCGCCCGAAAAACCTACTGAAACGTTTGTTGAGCCAGACAAAGGTGCGCCAGGGAGTTTCGCATGTATGATAGAACTTTTTGCTGCACCAGTATCCAACAGAAACGGTTCGACTATACCTGATGTTGCTACCGCGACATAAGGCCCACTCTGATCTACTGGTACTGATACTACTCCCTCTCTTTGTCCATGGCTGTCCTAGTATTCACTTTGCTGACCTTCCTCACTAGCTTCATAATAGTCTTCAACATGATACTGTGGAGACCTATTCTGTTGGGCAGATTGTCCATTACGCTGGTCGAAATAATTAGAGGGGCGATCACTTGTCTGTGGAGGCATAGCACCTCGTCCTCGACCTCTAGAGTTTTGCATAGAACTACCACGACCTCTCTGAGCGGCCGCATCATTATTTTGCGCCCGAACTGGACAATCACTTTTGTAATGACCTTCCTTTTTGCAATAAGCACATTGATTCCATTGGTATTGTGGCCTTTGAAAATTATAATCCGTTCTTTGATATGACCCTTGCTGCATATTAGTTTGATTCATGCGAGGCGGATAAGCTTGCTGTAAAAGTACTTTAGTTTTTAAATCTTTCGTCTTTTTATCTGATTTTTCCTTCTCTTCTTTATCCCTATTTTCGTAGTACTGAGCAGTCGCAAGTATTTGCGCAGTCGTAGAGACAGCCCACGCACTTTCAGAATTCTTTAATTTACCACTAAGTTCTGGCAACAGATTGTGCACAAATTTATCAACAAATAATCTCTGGCCCCCTTCTGTGCTCATATCCTGACCACTATGATCTACGAAAGTCTCTTCGAATCTTGTGAAAAAGTCGGAGACGCTTTCGTCTTTCTTTTGTTTGCATGCGGACAATTTATCCCAGTTAACGCGTAATGCAGGCATTAAGGTTTTCATTAAATCGATTATTCTACCAGGCAAGTTAGCAATTAAAGGTTCAGGTTTGGAACCACCTATTTGTTGACCATCCGCTGCAGTTATAGCTGCCCAGTCACCACCTAGGGCAACTGGATGATTCTCTTTACGAATTTTAGCCCAAATTGGTTGCGGTACTACGTTACCAAATAGCAGATCTATGTCAGCAAGATTCAATACACAAGCATCAACTGTTTGAGCCAACTCTTTGTAGTACCCTGCAGGATTTTTACGCGGATCTGGCAAGGCCTGTTTTACTGCTAACACTTCAGCTCGTTTCCATGGAATATGTATCCAGACTCTCTGGAATTGGGCCGGAGCGGCTGCAATACCAAGCGGTGCATTAGCTTGCACAGCTTCGCGCCAAATTGGTGGAACCTCTCTCATTGGATATTGACGATTTCGTTTCGTACTACGTTTCTCTAACTCTCTCGGTGAAAGAAGGGATGAGTCGGATCTATAACTTAAAATTAGTTCCATCGCTTCTTTTATATTTTGACCAACTATCATACCTGTAGCAAACTCTTTCTGAACATTAATTAATTCTCCTAAATTTGATTCAGGGTCATCCTCTTCCAATTCCTCACGTAGAAGGAAACACATTTCATCGAACACATATCGTTGTGTCGGTTCGTTCCATTGCATAAATGTATCTAATACATTTTGTACATTATATCTTCCAACTTTCGAAACCCATCTAAGGGCAGTGGAATCTAGTATTCCTCTTTCTTCAGTACTGGGAAGCTGACTACGTCTCTGCACAGAGTCAGAGGTAGGAGTCTTAATCAGAGTTTTATAGAAGGGAGATAGAATATTGGAGACAGAATCAGTGATTCTTCGTCGAACAGAAATCGGAGTCATAATACTTGCAGAGGCAGTGAATAGAGTAGTAGTTGGAATAGATAGATCAGGAACAGTAGGAGTAGCAGGCAAGATAGCTTGTGAAGTAGCAGGTGTGAGTGACACAGGCATAGGAAAAGAAGCCGGCAACCCTAGAAGAGGGGTTGTCGAAGGAACATTAATATTGACCACAGGAGGTACAGGAACTAGATTCAGGGGAGCGGGAACAGGGACACCAGGTTGTCCAGCAACCGGTAATTGAACATTCGGTATAGGTGGAGCCGTAGCACCCTGTGCATACGGTGGGGGTGATCGTAACAAGTAAGACAACAGGGGATCCTTTTCAGGGTCCTCTACTGTCTTAGCCGTACTCGATGGCAAAGCAGGATAGCACTTGTCTATCGCTAAATTACGCTCTCTATCGGCCACCTCCATCGCTTTCTCAGACTCGTTGAGTTGCAGCTGCCTAGCAGACTGTTCTAAAGTCAACTCTTGCTCTTTCTGTTCTTTCTTCAACTTTTTAATTTCTCTCTGTTTAGATTCTTTTCGCCAATAACGGAAAGAATCAAACATTGCCGGCCGGGCTTTCTTCTTAAACAACCTTCTTTCTAGATTATCGAGAACTTCAGGTTCAAAACTACCATGCAGTGGCCAACTAAGGACACTGTCTTTCTCTGTGTAGCGGATCCATACCTCATTATAAGAGATAGGGCCCACACCAAATTTGCAATATAGATCATAAAGGGGAGTTCCAATCGGAGGAACCAAACACGAGTCCTCCAACCGGGAATCACTGTTGCAACTAAAACAAGACAACATACAATTTTTCCGACTTACCATTTTATAATCCGGAACACAAGACAAACAAGACACAAACAGAAAAGATGCGCACTCGAACCACGAACTTAGGCCTACCAGAACTGACAAATGTATCGATACCTGAACTGAACAGAATGATTATCGTAACCAGAATAACCAGTGATAACCTTACAGAACTGAACTGAACTGAGAACTAAAAGGATTATCCAAACAGGAGCAATCCTTACAAAATATTTAACTAGCAACCACTGAATACTTAACTGAGGCACTGAAGACGTCACCAAGGAGAAACCCGTCACGTTTCGCCGTACTGAGGACTGCACCTCGGGTCCAAGACAGGGCGACGGTCAAGGCAACGGAGCACTGCAGCCGTCTGAACGGGAACCCTCGTGGAAGAGGACGTCGGGGCCACTTTTGCGATATGCCGGGATCGATGAAGTGGGGCGCCTCCCTCTGAAATCTTCACACGAAGCTCCTCGAACTCTTCAGGCTTTTGGACCGGTACCGAATGACGTCGCCCCGAGTTGGGCGCCAAATGGAGTTCTGGACTTTTTAGTTTCCGTCCAGAGGTGTCAGGGACAACACCCGAAGACCCCGGAGTTCAACCTGTCTTGGTACACAAACAAACAGAAACACGGGCTTCTCGATGGTGGCGTCAAAGACCAAAGGTTTATTACTGCAGGGACACAGAAGTCACAGAAACTACACATGGGCAGTATCTAGGAGCCTGTTCGATTTGTACAAAGAGGATTGCTCCTTATATACTAAATATTGGGCTTCAGGCAAATTCTTTACATGTTACCACAGTTCTAAACATTCGTGTCTTAAACAATAAATATTTGGCGTTGCACAGGAATCGTCAACAGTATCTGATGTCAAAACATTACGAATGAGGGGTTCCCACTAGTCCATCATAATCCCATGTCAATTCTTCATTCAAGACCCGGACCGCCTCATCGTAAATTTCGTTACCTCCCCCTAATAAAGGCCCAGAAGGAAAGGAGCAGAGCCAGGTGTAGAAGATAGAAAGACAGGATAAGAAATGTTTGTGGGTCGTAAATGGGCACGGTTACCAGCTTCGGCCGCCTAATCATGATCAGGCCAACGAACACAAGAACCAGTATAGCAGGACTGGCCTCAGGCTGGGGAGGCAGTTCTTGCCGAGTCATGCTGCTACAGCGTTGCTGGCCTAAGGTGCACGTGTCACTAGCAAGGTGAATTGCCGGTTAAAGCCTACGTGTCCTTTAATGAAAAAGAGATCATTGCGTGTCCATTGACTATGTGAGGGCAAGGAATACAAAATGGCTTCCGTGTTCTAAGATGGATGTCACGGGTAGAACAGAAATGTGTTTGTAACTGGAGTGCTCTTGCTCGTAGCATAGCGAAAACACCAGGATATACTAAATGGATCATTTGCGGTTCACTGATACCAAAATTATGTATTTCCGACAATGTTACAAACATGAGTAAAATCGTCACGGAACCTCACCTCTACCCCCACCCCCCCATGTCAGTGTGCCTCGTACAGTGTTCCTGCAGTGCAACATAACTCAGCATGAAACGGCAGGTGTCTCCTCCTAGATCTTGGACAGTAACTCCCACGCCTAGGCGAGGTCTACACGCTACGCAGGTCCGTGCATGCCTCTACATCCCATCTCCACTACCCTCGGTTCGATGATCCATATCCTCAACTGCCAACGGGTGTGCAGTCCTAGTGTGCTAATTCCCCCGCAGGCGTCCCCGCCCTCCCCGCTGCCATCTCCTCCTCTTGGCTCGCTGGAGCCTCCGCCTCACTATCCTCCGCAACCTCTGACATTGACTGTAATTCTGCTACTAGCGCGCACCATGCCCTGGCTGTTTCTAGTGCTTTATCATTAGCTGCGCGGTTGGCCAACTGTAAGCGGAGAGTCCCTTCACTAGATGCCCATTGCTGAAAACACCCCCGCCATCTCAGGAAGCTGGGACCTCCCCTAGATTTCCAGTGTAGGGTGAGCTCCCTCTTGGCCAGGATCAGCCCCAGGTCGGAAAATTTACTGGTAACCTTCGTGGTCGGGTGTGCGGGAACCAGAGTAGGAGGCAAACTCCCATGCCAGTTTCAACGTGGCGTCCTGTAATCTCATTCAGACAGGACACAACATCAGCCCAATACGAACCAAGCCCCGCGCAGGCCCAAAACATGTGTCCAAAGTCAGCACCCTCTGAGTTACAACGGGGACAGACCGATCGCGCCCCACCAAAAACCCGCTGGATCTTGGCCGGCGTCCAATACGCTCTATGGAGTGTGAAGTATTGGACCAATTGGAACCGAACGTTGCGCGTGCCCTTCCAGGCCCGGCGCACAAGCTGTGGCCAAGTCGTCTCCGGTATCTGTCGGCCTAGGTCCGTCTCCCAGCGTTCCCGCAGCCTATCCAGTGGGGGGGGGCCATCTAGCGCCAATCTCCTATACAAACAAGTAATAGCCTTAAAGGTGCCAGCTGCCATCACAACGTACTGGCAGCCCAAAGACGTAGGTGGCTCCGCCCGACCCTTCCTCCAGCGTCTCTGTATCGCAGAGACCAAAGCCGCATGGAGTAAGAAGTCGCCTCTCGGCAAATCAAATGCCTCCTGCAGGTCGGAAAACGACAGCAAGACACCATCCCTGTACAAGTCTCCTACCATGTGGAGCCCACAGTCTTCCCAAGTGGCTAGCCCTGACCAGTCCCCGCCGTGCGGTAAGGCTGTACAAATGCCTAAGGGGATCTCCGGCGCATACGGAACGTGGATACCTGCCCGTTTCTGACTACGAAGCCAGCAGAGGCGGAGGGTGCGTTCCTCCAGAGACAGCTGGTCCAGACGAAGACCCTGCTGAAGCAATATGAAGGACAGGACATGGCGCTGTACAATTCTGTCTTGCGGGCTGTCCGGGCCCCTAAACTCCCGCGCCACAGCCTGGGTGAGCCACTGCAGCTGCGCCGCCAGGTAGTACCATTCAAAATCCGGCACAGCTAGGCCACCCTCCTCCCGCGATCGAAGTAGGGTGGAGAGAGCTACGCGCCTCCTGCCAGAGCCCCATATGAATCCTATCACCATCGACCTTAAAGTCCGAAAGAAGGAGAGCGGGATCCACACCGGTAGTGTACAGAAAAAATAAAGCAAGCGCGGGAGGACCACCATCTTCAGTAAGGCTATTCGTCTGGCCACAGACAAGGGGAGGGTACGCCAGAATCCAATACTGCCCCTGACGCCTCTCAGCGCCCTGCCCACATTTCCCTCATACAGGGACGAATGGGTATGATAAATGTGAACCCCGAGGTACGGCATACACTCCGGTTCCCAGCGCAGCTCCCCAAGTTCTGTGGGCTGTGCACACCGAGGGGTCAGGGGGAACAGGCAGGTCTTGGACCAATTAACACATAGGCCCGATAGTTCGCCAAACTCTCGGAGCAAGGCCCGCGCACCCCGCACCGAAGTCGTCACGTCAGCCAGGTACAACAGGAGGTCGTCGGCATACAGAGAGATGTGGTGTCGGACACCACGCAACAGCACCCCCTCGTAGTGCCGCCCCTGACGCGCCCGTACCGCCAGTGGTTCAATCGCCAAGGCGAATAGAAGTGGGGACAGGGAGCAGCCCTGCCTAGTACCCCTCGTCACCGCACATGCCGCAGATATCGTACGGCCCGTGCGAACCCTGGCAGTAGCGGAAGCATACAACAGCTGCGTCCAACGGACGAAGCCGTCCCCCAACCCGAACCGACGCAACACACCGAACAGATACGGCCATTCCACGCTATCGAACGCCTTTTCAATATCTACCGAAAGGACAGCCGCAGTCGGAGGACCCTCCCCCTCAACGTCCATGACCCGTATCAAGCGCCGTATACACGCAGAGGTATTCCGCGTGGGGATGAAGCCCGCCTGGTCCGGGTGAACGAGGGAGCACATATGGGCCGACAGTCACGTAGCCAGAATCCTGCTCAGCACTTTATAGTCCACAGTGAGCATCGAGAGTGGACGGTATGCCGTTCTCGCCGCGTGTTGGCCGCCCTTCTTCAACAACGGCACAATAATCGCCTCCCTCGCCGACTCCGGCAGCCTGCCCAGTTCCCACGCCTCACCATAGACCTGTAACAACCGTGGCGTCAGAAGGTCCAGGAATGCAGCATAGAACTCCACCGGGAGACCATCACCCCCTGGCGTGTAGTCCCTATCGTTGGGATGGAGCGTACGCCAGGTGTCCAGGAGGCCCCAATGCTCCTGCCAGGCCCTCTGGGCTGTGGCCACCCTGCGCACCACCAACTGAACTAGAGGGGGATGAGAGCGATCTAAATCCACATCCACCACCGAATTAAAGTCCCCCCCATGAACACCGTGCCGATCAACAGAGATGCCAATCTTTTCGATAACGCCGAGAAGAACGCGGCCTGGTCAAAATTAGGGACATAAACACTGCAAAGCGTGACGTCGCGGCCATCCAATCTCCCCAACACCGCTACAAACCTCCCCTCTGAGTCAACCTCCGTCGTCATGGGCTGGAAGGGGACTCCCGCCCGAACCCAAATCAATGTCCCCCTAGCATGGGCGGAATAGGTAGTATAGTAAAGCTGCCCCCTCCAACGCCGCTGCATCGCTCGCCCCTCTGCCAGAGTCAAATGCGTTTCCTGCAGAAAGGCTACCTGAACCCCCCTACGCACTAGATATGCATGCACCTTATACCTCTTACTCCTGGAGTTGAGCCCCCGCACATTCCATGTAACACACTTCAGTTCCAACCTAGCCGCCATTAGTAAATCTATAGCGGTAACAGAACCTCAACAACCCTAGGGGCACACTGACAAACCCCTGCAACATCAAACACCCACAACTCATCCCCAACCCACCCACCCCCAGAACAGGCGTCAAACAGTTGTGACCCATCCAAACTCCCACCCCCACAGGTGAGGGAAACTCTGGAAAGCCTACAAAGAAGAGAGATGACCCCACAAGTTCCAGGGAACAGGGTACTACAGACAACAAGTCAAAAAGAATCCCTGGAGAAGATTTACTCACTCACACTAGATATTCTGAACCTCATTCATAATCACTGGTCACAAACTAATTTATACCGTTCACAGACTTTTTATTAAAAGAACAGTGTCACATATAAATAAAACACAATTCATTACATAATAAATTCTGAAACTCATAAGAGAGACAACTTATTAATACAATAAAAACAACGTTTAAAATAATTTATCAATGTTAAAAAATATCCACAGGAAAGGAAGCACACATTTAACACATCCTATCTAAGTTCATCCAAGCTAAATTTCAAATAAAGCACATGACATTTGCAATTGGAAACAAGACCCCACTAGAAAAGAAAACATCTATAAAAAATACTGATTTCAAGATTCAAAAGCCCTTGTTATATTTTGGAACACATATCCACTTCACGAATAAACCTGATGACAGGGATTTCCTGGGCTTGAATTCTAAGGAACAAGAAAAAGCGTCGACGCGTTTCGGTGTCTCTGCCTTTAGATAATGGCACACCTTCCTCAGGACAATTTTGGAGTAGTTGGGGTTAACCTCATGTGTCCTTCCTGTGTATTGTAAAAGGAATAGTTCAATACATAGCGAAAACGATTAATGTTTTCTTCTACAGAACTGAATCTTCTCTACTAAATGCATAATTAAGACATCTATATTCCTATACATGCCTGGTAGGTACATATATATCATACTATGGACATATTGCCCCTAAGGTGTTGACGGCAAAACATAAGTTGTTATTCCAATTTTTTTGTCTACCACAGCCCTCCGTTATAACCTAGTTGATGACCAGTTCCTACTATATCTACTCATACAGTCCATTCACACATATTAAACTGACCTTTAAAAATAAGGTTCCTTGTCTTATAGATGGAGTCAGGACCTCACATTATCCTGGATATATGAATACGACCGTCGAAGTTTCTGCGGTCTACAAAGGCACATTATTATGTATATGTTAGTCTTAATACTTGTTCGACAGTATTTATTCCATTCCCACTGTCTCTAGGTCGATGTTACTCTGGGTATACTAAAAACATGTGTAATTACCGTTTTAGTCAAATCCCTTGCTCTTTTATATTCTCCGGTTCAGATAGGTGCCCTGTCGGGTAGATGGACGATCCTTTGGATATAGGAGTTTCCTCTGTTATAGGGATGGAATCCCTGCATCAAGAAATACCAATATATTCTATTAAACTAGGGGGATTTATGGAATATATACCTCCCTTTGATGACACATCATTCACTGCAACAAGTTTTTTAATAGACCATTATTTTACATACCTACTGGTTTTCTAGGGTCGCCTTTTTTTAAAAAGAATATGAAGAACAATTCTCAGGATGCGAGAGTTCTGTAGCTGGGGTCCCTGTATGTGAGATAATCCCAAGTGTTTTTATTACCAGGAGTTTAGAGTATAAATATCTCTAAATTAAACAGTTTCTACCGCTAGTATACATACCTACTAATGTGGGGGGATGCCTTCTCCCCATGGTATTCCTTCTTTTATGCGTTCCCCATATACCTCTGGATAATAGTGGGTGGCTTGGACGTGGATATGTCCGTTCTATTTGGAACGTAAAATGCAAAGTTTTGTACTCAATTTTGGTTTGGGCACCTCTGCGCATGCGTGTCCCAAACCTTTGTGTCCACAGCTGACACACATTAGAAGTCAGGATCCCTAGATGTATAAATTCAGGGGATAACGATACTCGGGCAGCGAAGCAGAAATCAGAAGCAGACGTACCCGTGGTTGGATTACATCGAACGAACGCGAAGGTAAGCGGGAAGGAACCCTATCGTGACAGTGGGAGGGACCCGTACACGTAGTTAGTATCGTAGTCAGTATCTTGGCAATAGGAATCGCTTTGGACCACGCCTTATTAATCCAACTAGTGTATAGCTAACACGCAGTTGGCATTGTAGTCAGTATCTGGGGAATAGGAATCACTGTAGACCACGCCTAATGTATTCAACTAGTATATAGTGCAGCGTTCTATGTAGCGTGTCTTAACTATAGGACATTTAAATAAAAGGGGAACTGATCGTCTCGTTGTATGTGGAATAGCAGTCCTCGTGAACGAAGGTAACTCAGGGGGAGGAGTAACCCTTTATAAACTATACTAAATACATATAGAAACAGGGATTAGCGCAGTGCTATATGCCTGGTATCATACACACATGCTAAAATTTAAACACTCCGATATTGAAACCAAAATTGAGTGCAAAACTTTGCATTTTACGTTCCAAATAGAACGGACATATCCACGTCCAAGCCACCCACTATTATCCAGAGATATATGGGGAACGCATAAAAGAAGGAATACCGCGGGGAGAAGGCATCCCCCCACATTAGTAGGTATGTATACTAGCGGTAGAAACTGTTTAATTTAGAGATATTTATACTCTAAACTCCTGGTAATAAAAACACTTGGGATTATCTCACATACAGGGACCCCAGCTACAGAACTCTCGCATCCTGAGAATTGTTCTTCATATTCTTTTTTAAAAAAGGCGACCCTAGAAAACCAGTAGGTATGTAAAATAATGGTCTATTAAAAAACTTGTTGCAGTGAATGATGTGTCATCAAAGGGAGGTATATATTCCATAAATCCCCCTAGTTTAATAGAATATATTGGTATTTCTTGATGCAGGGATTCCATCCCTATAACAGAGGAAACTCCTATATCCAAAGGATCGTCCATCTACCCGACAGGGCACCTATCTGAACCGGAGAATATAAAAGAGCAAGGGATTTGACTAAAACGGTAATTACACATGTTTTTAGTATACCCAGAGTAACATCGACCTAGAGACAGTGGGAATGGAATAAATACTGTCGAACAAGTATTAAGACTAACATATACATAATAATGTGCCTTTGTAGACCGCAGAAACTTCGACGGTCGTATTCAAATATCCAGGATAACGTGAGGTCCTGACTCCATCTATAAGACAAGGAACCTTATTTTTAAAGGTCAGTTTAATATGTGTGAATGGACTGTATGAGTAGATATAGTAGGAACTGGTCATCAACTAGGTTATAACGGAGGGCTGTGGTAGACAAAAAAATTGGAATAACTACTTATGTTTTGCCGTCAACACCTTAGGGGCAATATGTCCATAGTATGATATATATGTACCTACCAGGCATGTATAGGAATATAGATGTCTTAATTATGCATTTAGTAGAGAAGATTCAGTTCTGTAGAAGAAAACATTAATCGTTTTCGCTATGTATTGAACTATTCCTTTTACAATACACAGGAAGGACACATGAGGTTAACCCCAACTACTCCAAAATTGTCCTGACGAAGGTGTGCCATTATCTAAAGGCAGAGACACCGAAACGCGTCTACGCTTTTTCTTGTTCCTTAGAATTCAAGCCCAGGAAATCCCTGTCATCAGGTTTATTCGTGAAGTGGATATGTGTTCCAAAATATAACAAGGGCTTTTGAATCTTGAAATCAGTATTTTTTATAGATGTTTTCTTTCTATTGGGGTCTTGTTTCCAATTGCAAATGTCATGTGCTTTATTTGAAATTTAGCTTGGATGAACTTAGATAGGATGTGTTAAATGTGTGCTTCCTTTCCTGTGGATATTTTTTAACATTGATAAATTATTTTAAACGTTGTTTTTATTGTATTAATAAGTTGTCTCTCTTATGAGTTTCAGAATTTATTATGTAATGAATTGTGTTTTATTTATATGTGACACGGTTCTTTTAATAAAAAGTCTGTGAACGGTATAAATTAGTTTGTGACCAGTGATTATGAATGAGGTTCAGAATATCTAGTGTGTGAGTAAATCTTCTCCAGGGATTCTTTTAAACTCTGGAAAGCACCAGAGACTCACAGGTTATGTGAGATAGAGGGGATAGCGCAACACCTCCGGCTGGACAGCCAGAGACCCACCACACCGTGATGGGCCGATCCCGATTGAGAAAGGACCTCTCCCCCCCCCCATCACCCAAGCAGCGCCCCCGCCCAAACAAGATCAAGTGCCACAGGGCCCCCGACAGCACCATCAATACCCCGGGAAGATAGGGAAGTAGCCCCACCCAACACCCCTTCGAAAAGGACCCCAGTAACCCTGACATAGTCATCCCCATAGGCCAAGCACCCCTCCTTACTGTTCCTAGCTCAGCCGCCTGGCGGTCACTCGTCCAACAGTCCCTCGGCCGTTTGGGGGGTAACCTTAGGCAAGTCCCCAGATTCCTTCTCCGAGCCCCCATCCGTGCCTCCTAGTCCCGCTTCATCAGAGCCCGAACGGGAGCCCGAGTCCAACACGGGGCCCTCCGCCGCCACTCCAGAAATAAGCGACACCGCCTGTAAGGCGGCCTGTCTCTCCAGTTCCGTCTGCGACGCCGATGGGGATCGCCGGCTCAGTCCCCGCTTCCGATTGCGCCTGCTCCGCCGCGGCCGGCCCTCAGTAGCCTCCGTCCCTGTTCCCGTACCATCCTTGCCCGCTCGGTACCGTTCCAGCCATTGCCAGGCGTCATCAGGTGAGTCACAGAACGTCGCCACTCCGTCCACCAGCACCTTCAGGCGTGCCGGGAACAGCAGAGAGTACTGAACTCCCTCGTCGCGAAGAGCTCGCTTGACAGCGACGAAGGAAAAGCGGCTGCGCTGGACCTCCTGAGAGTAATCGGGAAAGAGGGACACAGACGCATTGTCCACCTTGTACGGACCATTTGATCTAGCTTGCCGTAGGATAATGTCTCGATCCCTGAAGTGCAGCAGGCGGGCTATGACAGGCCGAGGGGGACGGCCCGGGGCCAGAGGTTGGGCCGGTACCCTATGGGCTCTCTCCAAAGTATAGAAGGGCGTCAGGCCCACAGGCACCACCACATCTCGCAGCCAGCGTTCAAGATAAGAGACCATGTCATCCCCCTCGACATTTTCGGGCAAACCCACCACTCTGATGTTGTTGCGTCTGTTGCGCCCTTCTGCATCAGCCGCCCTCCTCTCCAGTTGCTGCACCCTACGCGCCAGATCATCCAGCGTAGCGTCCGTCGTTTTCTGGGCCGGTTCGAGTGTCTCAAGCACCAGCTCCGTGGATTTGACGCGGTCAGCAAGCTTGTCGTGATCCGCTTTCAGTAGGCCGAGGTTCGTAGAGACCAGCGCAATATCCTGGCGTAGCGCCTATCTCGAGTCCCCTATGGCTTTGAGGATCTGGTCCATCTGCTGTTGCTGAAGACCTGTGTTCTGGCTATCCGTTGATCGCTGGTCGTGCGTATCAAGGGAGTCCTCAGCTTGGTCCGCTGAGGCCGCACCAGCGCCCTTCCGTGGCTTCCCCATGATGTACCACCAGAGCACACCGTTGCGGCAAGCACCAGACGTCTGTCCCGTAGCGCTACCAGGGTCGCAGGACTCACCTCCACCTAGCTGGCCTGTGTGTAATATAGGTTGAGGGCCACTGGATAATTTCGGGGGATAGTGTAGGCCCACTCTCCGGCCCCTCGTGTGCTAGCACGGACCGCTAGCCATGCAGGTTATGCCAAGTCATACCAGGCCCCCAACAGACGTCCGTAGAGTCCAGAAAGCAGAACCCACAGCCAGGGGAGCTCAAACGTCTCTCCGAAACCCCACCAGCGCACATCCGGGACCAAGGACAGAGACTTGCGCCAGGGAGAGCAGGCACGCCGAAGTAGGCCAGCCGGAGGCCGCTCGCAGTCCGGGACCCGTGACGTAGGCTCCAATGCGCTACCACCAGAGTACCAGCACGGTCCCCCCAAGGTGTTAGTGGGCCCTTGGCAGTATCCCAGCTCCCAGTCCTCCAAACAAATAATCAGGCCCTCAGGGGGCCGGGCACCCACTCCTGCGTCCGGCGCCCGGCCGGTGCCGCCCCTAAATCAGAAGCCTCTGCCCCAAAGCGCCTGACGCACGACCTTAGCCCAGTGCCGCCCCACACAGAGCCCGCTCCGTCGTAACTGCCACAGACGCGGTGCACTACTCAGCGGGAAACACTCCACCAGCCGGGCGCAGCGCCGCCTCTGCACCACTCGGGTCTGGGCCTCCGTCCGTACACACCCACCAGGTGCAGCCGCAGGTCCTCGGAAGCCGGCGCGAGATGTCCGCGACGTCCTCCGCAGCTGGGCCAACCCTCCGGTCGCGCCGGCTCCCACGCTGTCGCGATGTGTCAGACCCCTCGGCTGTCCCTCCGAAATCGAGGTCGGGGATCAGGGACGGTCGCAGGCCCACAGCAAGATGGCCGTCCGTCAGTGCTCCAGCCTCCCGGCGGCTGCCGGAATCAAGGCGATCGCGGAGCTCCCCCGGCTTGCAGCAGCTGCCGAGTCGCCCCCAGACCTCCAGGGACCACAGCAGGTCGGTGGCGCCGCTGGGGAGGGGGTCAATCAGGATAACTCGCCGAGATCGGCCCGGAGCTCGGGACTCAGGCGACCATGCTCGTCGGCGCTTAAGCCACGCCCCTCGAATTAAAAATATTAATAATAATGATTATTACAGTTATGATATATGATATGTGTTAATTTCTAAGACTGTGATTTATTTAAAACTTTAAATTTCGAATTAGAGAACGTCTTGATTATTCGTAAGAAAAGAGTATTTGACAATATAATTGAGGCGGAGTTGTAGGAGAGGAATTTGTGTGAAACGGTTCGAAATTGATGTATTTTAGAAGTTTTTTACCGTCTGTCGTGGTATGGCGGTTTGATAGCTTCGGGAGACGGCAGTTGGGAGTGCGCCTTGGCCGGCGCGCGAATCGAATTCAAGACGAGGGGAGCGCGAGCGTAGTCTCGCATGCGATTAATTTATGATGTAAAAGGACCACTGTACTTACGTTACGTGCGGCGGCCATTTTGAGAAATTGGGAAACTTTATGTTATTAATGAAGAGATTCGAGTGGCCATATTTTGGGGTGGTGTGATCGACGAAGTGTCAGTTGTTGGTTTGTTTTCCTGTCAGTTGTCGGGAATCGGTGACAGGCGAGGTTGAGTTTGTTGTATTTTAGATTAAGCATTAAAACGAAAAGGAAAACGGATAAGGCTGGTTTTTGGCGGAAATTCACACAGTGGGTTTGTTTGATTTAAACCTTGATAGTTTTAAGGTTGTTAATAAAGGAGCAGAAATGGAAGGATCAGAAGGGAATTTTGAGGAGAGAATGAAGGTGTACATGGAAACGATGTTTGGAGAAATGACAGCGTCAATTGACAAAAAAAATAGAAAGTACATTAGAGAAAAATGTACAGAAAAAACAGAGAGTTGGTGATGAAGAGAGTTTTTGGACTACTGAGGAGATAGAGATGGGTATTGGTACTTCTGGTCAAAACAAAAAGGGTCTAAAGAGAAAGAATATGGATGGTAAAATTAAAAGGAAAGAACATAAGGTTCAAAGAGAGGACGCTATAAAGGCGAGAAAGAGCGCGAAAAAGGCGCAGAAAATGAAACACACGGTGGTTGCGTGTGACTCGAGCTCAAGTGGTGATGTAGAGTTAACTTGCAGCTCAAATTTAGAGGAATCTGATTTTGAAGAGGTTCCTCAGAAGAAGAGGAAAATAAGTGAGAGGGAGATTAAAGTGGAAGATGATGAAATATATGATCCTCAGGGTGAGGAGATGTTTGACCCTTTGTTGATACAACATCCATTATCTCCCCAATGGACTCCTGTAGATCATGTTGCGAAATATGTTCGCTATTGGATTAGGAGGGAGATTCCAAAGGAGGTAAGGACACGTATGCGTAGTGAGTGTCCTCGACCATGTTTGGAAAGTAAGGTGGCATACACACTGGAGCTGGATCAGAGGATGCTAGCTTTTATAAACAAAACAGGGAAGGACCCTAGGAGAGGGTTGGAGAAAGGATTGAAAGGGTGCCAAGATAGATTATTAGACATTCTTGGCCCTTTGACTAAGATTTTTGATATGTGCGAAGAAGCGCATACTCATAATGTTGGAATTGACGTTGCAGAATTACGTCAATGGATTCAAAGGGCTGTTTGCCTTTTGGGGAATGCAAATACTTCTTTGAGTATTGAAAGGAGAAAGTCAATCCTGTTTAAGATCGATCCAAAGTTGGTTGATTTGGCTTCAAAGGAACCAGGAGAAAAATCAGAAGGGTTGTTGTTTGGGGACGACTTTGTCAAAGATATGTCCCGTTATGTGAATACTTTCAGTTCGCTAGAAAAAGCGCAGAAAGACATTAGGCGTGTTTTTAGAGTGGCCGGGAGAATGCGGGGTCGTTTTCCCGGCCGAGGGCAAGGAGTGTCGAGAGGCAGCTTTGGCAGAGGAAGACCCTACTATTCAAATTATGGATCAAGTTTCTATGGATCCAGAGGTGGACAAGGACATTTTTTCCCCCAGAGACAGAGGGGCAGAGGAAGAGGCATGCGCTCTGAGAGGAGAACTAGAGGGGCCTCAGGTAAGCAATATTCAAGACCCTACTTCTATCCGAATAAAGTTGGGTGGCAGACTAGCCCTTTTTGTTTCGAGATGGGAGGAAATAACAAAAGATCCATGGGTTTTGGAAACTGTTGGTTACAAGATAGATTTTGCGGAGATTCCTATTCAAAAGAGGGTCCCAGAAATCTTAAGGTTTTCAAGAGATATGGAGGATTTAGTGACAAAATAGATAGATGCTCTCTTGGAGAAAGGGGCTATAGAGGAAGCCAGAATAGTAAAAGGAAGATTTATAAGCAATATATTTTTGGTGGAGAAGAAGGACAAGAGAATGCGCCCAGTGATAAATCTGAAGGAGTTGAACGATTGGGTTGTGTACAATCATTTCAAAATGGAGGGGATTCACATGTTAAGGGATCTTTTAAGGAAGGGAGATTGGTTGACGAGATTGGACCTAAAGGATGCCTATTTAACGATTCCTATGTGCAGGGAACAAAGGGATTATTTGCAATTCAGATGGAAAGGGAGATTGTGGAGGTTCAAAAGTCTCCCATTTGGTCTGACGTCAGCTCCATGGTGTTTCACGAAGGTGATGCGACCAGTGGCGGCTTGGTTGAGGTCAAGAGGAATTCGGCTGATTGTGTATTTGGACGATTTTCTGATTTTAGCAGAGTGTAGCGGTTACGGGAATAATGGGCAATACGCTAATTTTAGTAGTTCTGGGCTTTATTTTAGTATATAGTGTATCTGAGCTTTTCTGTCTATTGGTTCGGGCCGGTCTTGGAGAACGGCTCCTTGCTGCTTTCCTGATGCCGGAAACTGAGGAGTCGACCCTTCGTCCTCGGTCGGGGCCCCGCCGAGGAAGGTCTCCGTCTACTTCCGTGGTGTTCTTCACTGGCCGTGACCGGGAAAACAAAAGGCAAGAGAACGGTGCATCAGTGTCTGTTCTGTTTTGTGGCTCACAGGGAGGGGAGTGAGGGACCAAACACACGTGAGATATTCTATTTCTAAATGCCGAGGTGAGGGTTCTTGTGCTCAGGGTAGGGGGTAGGACCACCAGGGAGAATGGGGACCCGGGTTTAGTCCGACGCTATGGTTTTACGAGTGACCCAACCCCGTAGCTTGTCACGCACCTGGTTAAGCCATACACCTCCCCCGGGTGTATGGCTGGGCGACTCGTGTTGTCGTTGGCCTCCTGGCGTTCCCTCCTTGCCGTCCTCCGTTCGGTCCTCTGGCTGTCTTCCCTCGGACCCGGTCTTCCGACGCACCGCTCCTCTTCTTGCTTCTCTCTCGTCTCTCCGCTCGTCCTCGGGATACACGTCCTTCCGTAGCTCCGCTCCGCTTCCGCCTTCCTCCTCGTCTCCTTCCTCGCTCTGGGTGAACAAGCACACCCTTGATTCGTCCATTCCGGCATATGAGGTTTCCGTGTCCTGTAGAGACTCCTCCCACTCCGACGTCCATTCTGAATTAAAGGGCCAGTGTGTGGATTGCGTGTCTACCTCTGTTTCAACGTTCTGTGGAGATGAAGAGGTAGTGTTTAACATTTTACTAGTTACAATTCCTTTATATTCATTACTTCGAGGTGACCCTGCTGTGTTACACACCTCCCCCTCCGGACACTCACGATCGGGGAGTGGATGACGTGATAGGAAGTCCGCCCCGACATTCTCACAGCCCTTGCGGTGATGTATAGAAAAGGAGTATGGTTGCAGTGAGAGGAACCATCTCAACACTCTCGCATTATTTGCTTTATTGCGTGCCATCCAGAGCAAGGGAGCGTGATCAGTGAATAGTTCAAAACGGCGGCCTTCTAGGTAATACGCTAGTTTTTCAATGGCCCATTTAATGGCCAAGCATTCTTTCTCGACCGTAGCATATTTCAATTCCCTAGGGAACAACTTCCGGCTGACATATAAAATTGGGTGATCGAGGCCATCCTGACCAGTTTGGGAGAGCACTGCACCAATCCCGTAGTCCGAAGCATCAGTGTGTAATGAGAATGGTCGGGTGAAATCAGGGGAAACCAAAACAGGCGTAGAAGTGATCACGGACTTCAGAACTCTAAATGCCTCCTGCATCGGTACTGTGGGACATACCGGTGAAGACGCTCGCCCAGCGTTTTTCAGGGCGTCAGTGAGAGGGGCCGCAATGTCCGCAAACCGTGGGATAAAGCGTCTATAGTAACCTACTAGTCCCAGAAATGAACGCAACTCCCGTCTTGTGGATGGGAATGGAGTGTCCGCAATGGCCCTGACCTTCTCAATTTGTGGTTCGATCAGGCCATGCCCCAAGACATAACCAAGGTATTTAACTTTGTTAAAAGCTAGTTTGCATTTCTTAGCATTGACAGTGAGGCCAGCTTTTCTAAGTGCTTGCAGAACCACAGATAGGTGTTGGAGGTGAGACTGCCAATCTGGACTGTAGATCACAATGTCATCCAGGTAAGCCGATGTAAAATCTGACAACCCTGCGAGGACATTATTCATTAGGCGCTGAAATGTAGCCGGCGCCCCATGAAGTCCAAATGGAAGGACCGTGAATTCAAAATGACCCTCTGCTGTTGAAAAAGCCGTTTTTGGGATGTCTTCGGGTCTCAGAGGCACCTGCCAATACCCTTTCGTTAAGTCTAGGGTGGAGATGTATTTGGCCTGTCCTAGTCGCTCAATTAACTCGTCCACTCTTGGGATGGGATAGGCGTCGAAGAGTGAAATTTCATTAAGAGCCCTAAAGTCCATGCAGAACCTTCTACTGCCATCAGGTTTAGGGACCATCACAATGGGACTCGACCAATCACTTTTTGATGGGCGAATTACCCCCAATCTCAGCATTTCGTCAACTTCAGCTTTAATCGCATTTCGTCTGGCCTCGGGGATTCTGTAAGGTTTAATCCTAACCTTTTTGTTGGGTGGAGTGTGGATACAATGTTCCGCCAGGGAGGTCTTTCCAGGTTTGTTGGAAAAGACATCCCCGTAAAGTTCTAAAGTCCCCCTCAGCTCTACTTGTTGTTGGGCCTTAAGTTCGTCATTATGAACAAGCATGTCAATAGTAGAGCCTTCCAATCCAGGAGTAGTAGCCATATGGACGGTCGTAGGAGGAGGACCCAACCACTTCTTTAGCAAATTAATATGATAGGATTGCTGTTTCCGTGGTGTCACCTGTAATCTATAACTAGTACTCCCAATGACCCCTACCACTTTAAAGGGACCCATCCACTCAGCCTTGAATTTATGGGACGAAGATGGTAGGAGAACTAAAGCCCAGTCCCCAACAACAAGGTGTCTCCATTTCTTCCCTTTATCGTAATTAGTCCGCTGTCTCTGCTGATTAAGCTCTAGATGGTCCAACGCCAATTCCCTTAGTTTACCCAATTTGGCTTTCAGGTCTCTGGCGTACTCAAGAGTAGCCTTTGCTTCCTCCCCCTGTTCATTAATCCAGGCATCCCTGGTCATTTCTAGCAGTGAGCGAGGTTGCCGACCATAAAGTAATTCGAAGGCCGACACCCCCAGACTACTCTGTCTCTGAGCCCTGATGGCGTATAGTGCTAACGGTAACATCCTATCCCAATCTTCCCCACTAACCTCCATCATTTTACGCAGTGTGGATTTCAGGGTCCGATTGTAGCGCTCCACCAATCCGTCCGTCTGTGGGTGGTAAACCGAGGTACGGATCTGGTGGACGTTCAACGTCTCACAAATTTCTTTCATCAATTTAGACACAAATGGCGTGCCTTGGTCAGTCAAAATCTCCTTCGGAAAACCGACCCTACTAAACAACTCAATCATCTTGTCACCGATCTGTCTGGAATTGGCCACAGACAATGGAAAAGCCTCGGGGAACCGCGTGGCATAGTCAACCACAACCAAGATGTGTTGGAACCCCTTTTTAGTTTTAGGCAGTGGTCCGATGAGGTCCATGCCGATCCTCTCAAAAGGTTTGCCAATGACCGGCAATGGCTGTAAAGGGACTGCCTGTGGTCTAACCATATTCATCTTTTGGCAAATCTCACAGGACCTGCAGTAGGATTCGGTATCCCTGTAAATACCGGGCCAAAAAAATTGTCTGAGGATATTCTGCGTAGTTTTCTCGGTGCCGGAGTGACCGGCGACGAGATGGCTGTGAGCAAAGAAAAGAACCTGCTCCCTGAAAGAGGCAGGTACCAATAGTTGGGCAGGCTGTCCCTCGCCACCTATTCTGTACAATAGGTCATTATCGATAATAAACCCGGGAAAAATCTTTGAGTCCACCGCCCTTTGATGCGCCTGTTCCCACGCGTTGAACAGGGTGGGATCACTGATCTGCGCAAATTTAAATCCTCTATCCATAACCCAAGGGTCCTGTGTTAAGAGCGAGGCCACTGGCTGTGGACGAATGCCCGAAGAGCCAAAACCCCCAGAGCCCCTTTCTGTATCTTCCAGCTGGTGGAGCATTTCCAGCCTAGTCTCAGCTATACACTCACAAATCAGTTGTGCCACTCTATCACCTTTTTGTATTTGGAAGGGTTCGGTACCAAAATTAAACAGGAGGATTCCAACGTTCCCTCTATAATCCTCGTCAATGACCCCAGCCCCTACGTCAATAAAATGCTTTGCCGCTAGCCCTGATCGCGGAGCAATTCTACCATAGCATCCGGGGGGAACTGCAATTTGTAGGTCAGTTTTGATAAGAGACTTCCCTTTTGCAGGGACCAAATATTCATATGCACTGCATAGATCATAACCGGCTGCTTTCGCTGAACCTTTAGTGGGGGGTGTCGCGTTACTAGTTAAGCACCTAACTTGGAGGCTGCGTCTAGGGGGAGGATCAATTAGGGTTATACCCTCCTTCCCTGTATGACATACTGTGTCGAGTTTATCCTTGAACATGTTCAGGAAGCTAGGATTATCGGTCCCAATTATGAGGTCTTCGGGTAGGTTGGACATTACTCCTACTCTCACAGTTTGCGGTTGTTCCCCAGTCTGTTCAATTACAATGTCAGCAATAGGGTATGGCCGAATGTCCCCATGAACACATTTGATGTTCACTAACCCTTGTGAAATGTATTGTCCTGTTCTGACATAGGGAGTTTGGATGACCGACTGTCGGCAGCCTGAATCTAATAAAGCTGACAATACATGACCATTGACTTTCACACTTACTCTAAAAGAGCCTCCCATCTCTGCGGAAAATAGTACAGCTCTGGGGAGGTACCCGACCTCCATTGGTTCCTCCTCATTCTTTCTCTTGGGACACATCCGGGCAATGTGTCCCCATTGGCCACAATCGAAACATTGCGGCCCAGTATTTGTCGTGTTTTCACTCCTCCATGTACGGGGGCGGATGGTATCTCTCCCTCGCGCCACCGGTTTCTCAATTCGTACAGCTCCCTTCCTTTCTAACTCACACGGAAAATTCCTAGGTTGAGCCCGTGTAAATGATGAGGCCATCTCCACTGCCTCAGTGGTTGTTAAATTGTTATGTTGTCGAAGCCACTTTTGCGTCGCATAGGGAAGTGCCTCAAGAAATTGTTCCAGGTATATTCGGTCGAGTATTTCTTCCTTCGTGCTGGTGGTAGGTGTCAGCCATTTGTCAGCCGCCATTTTTAATCTCACAAATAAAGTCTTGGGATTTTCCCCTACAGATCCTCTCTCTTTTCTGAACTTCAGGCGATATGCCTCTGGATCTAACCCCAAATGATCAAGGATTATTTTCTTGATTTCAACATAGGTGTTGTCTCCTCTTGGATTCGCTACTTGGTAAGCAGCCTGGGCTTCTCCGCCTAAGAGAGGTGCCAAAAAGAATGGCCATTTTGCGACGGGCCAGCCACAGGCCCTTGCGGCCCTCTCAAAATTTAACAAAAAGGCGTCGGGATCCTCTCCCTGTCTATACTTTTGTAGAGACACAGTCGGCGTCCCATGGGACACGGTTCTTTCCGGTGTTCCACTCCTCGATACAGGGTCCACCCAGGGCTGTTTCTCTTCAATGGCCTTCTTTAATATTTCTCTGTCGGCTTGTGCGGATACCAGATGTTGCTCTAACACCCACTCAAGTCGTCCTTGCCCCTTTACTAACTGATCTACGACTGTCTCCATCTTGACTCCGCAGATGGCGCCTAGGTCCGCATTCTCCACCACTGTAGCGGTTACGGGAATAATGGGCAATACGCTAATTTTAGTAGTTCTGGGCTTTATTTTAGTATATAGTGTATCTGAGCTTTTCTGTCTATTGGTTCGGGCCGGTCTTGGAGAACGGCTCCTTGCTGCTTTCCTGATGCCGGAAACTGAGGAGTCGACCCTTCGTCCTCGGTCGGGGCCCCGCCGAGGAAGGTCTCCGTCTACTTCCGTGGTGTTCTTCACTGGCCGTGACCGGGAAAACAAAAGGCAAGAGAACGGTGCATCAGTGTCTGTTCTGTTTTGTGGCTCACAGGGAGGGGAGTGAGGGACCAAACACACGTGAGATATTCTATTTCTAAATGCCGAGGTGAGGGTTCTTGTGCTCAGGGTAGGGGGTAGGACCACCAGGGAGAATGGGGACCCGGGTTTAGTCCGACGCTATGGTTTTACGAGTGACCCAACCCCGTAGCTTGTCACGCACCTGGTTAAGCCATACACCTCCCCCGGGTGTATGGCTGGGCGACTCGTGTTGTCGTTGGCCTCCTGGCGTTCCCTCCTTGCCGTCCTCCGTTCGGTCCTCTGGCTGTCTTCCCTCGGACCCGGTCTTCCGACGCACCGCTCCTCTTCTTGCTTCTCTCTCGTCTCTCCGCTCGTCCTCGGGATACACGTCCTTCCGTAGCTCCGCTCCGCTTCCGCCTTCCTCCTCGTCTCCTTCCTCGCTCTGGGTGAACAAGCACACCCTTGATTCGTCCATTCCGGCATATGAGGTTTCCGTGTCCTGTAGAGACTCCTCCCACTCCGACGTCCATTCTGAATTAAAGGGCCAGTGTGTGGATTGCGTGTCTACCTCTGTTTCAACGTTCTGTGGAGATGAAGAGGTAGTGTTTAACATTTTACTAGTTACAATTCCTTTATATTCATTACTTCGAGGTGACCCTGCTGTGTTACACAGAGGAAAAAGATCTTGCGAGGGATCAGACAGATTTTGCAATCAGGGTTTTGGAGGACTTAGGTTTCGTGGTGAACAGAGAGAAGTCTTGTGTGATTCCCCAACAGGAGATTCAATTTTTAGGTTTTCAGATACAGACATTGGAATGTGTGTTGAGGTTACCAATGTTGAAGGTGAAAACGATCAAGAAGGAGGTGAAGAGAGTTTTGCAGGCGGATTGGATTACATTGAGACACTTAGCTCGGCTGTTGGGTCTGTTATCTGCATCGATTCAAGCAATTTTTCCAGCTCCTCTTCACTACAGAGCATTGCAGAAATTGAAAGGTTTTCATCTGAGGAAGGGGGCAAGGTATTCTCAGAGAGTATGGTTAAATCAGGAATCCAGAGAGGAGTTGGATTGGTGGATGATGAACCTGGATGCTTGGAATGGCAGGGCAATATTTGGAGAGATTCCAGAGGTGGAGATAGAGTCAGATGCGAGTCTTCATGGTTGGGGAGCAAGATGTGGTTCGGTGTCAACAAGGGGGAAATGGTCGTTGGAGGAGTCTCAGATGCATATAAATTGTCTGGAACTGCTGGCGGGGTCTTTTGCAGTGAAAAGTTTTATGAAGAATCGGTTGAAGTGTTGTGTTCTTCTAAAGATGGACAATCTGTCAGCAGTGAGGTATGTGAACAAGTTGGGCGGTCCTCGTTCAAAGGGTCTGGCGAATTTGGCGAAGGATTTTTGGAATTATTGTCTGGAAAAGGAGATGGTTGTTCAAGCTCAGTATATTCCAGGTCTGAGCAACGTAGAAGCGGATTGGTTTTCAAGGTATATGAGGGATGTAAGCAATTGGAAGTTGAACAGGGAAGTATTCATAAGTTTGGAAAGGAAATGGGGTCCATTTCAGATAGATTTGTTTGCGGACAGATTGAATTGTCAGATAGAGCGGTTTTACAGTTGGAAACCGGATTCGGAAGCCAAAGGGATAGATGCTTTTCTGCAGGATTGGAGTCTAGGAAGGAATTATGCTTTTCTCCCATTCTCTTTGATTCAGTTGTTGGTGGAGGATCCTGTGTTGCTACCGGATCTGGAGGAAATCATTCTAGATCCTTTGGGGAATGTTCACAGCATGGTGGGAAACGGGCAGCTAAGACTAATGGCTTGGTTGATTTCAGGAGAGTTTGGCAAATACATGGATTATCGGAGGAGGCTGAGAGTCTCATCACTAAGTCTTGGTCAAAGGGAACAACAAAGGTGTATAAGTCAGCTTGGAGAAGATGGGCTAGTTGGTGTTTTGAGAGGGATTTGGATCCCATATCAGCTTCTGTGGTAAATGTGGTGAATTTTTTGACCTTTTTATTTGAGAAAGGCATAGCTTATAATTCGGTGAATATGAGTAGATCTGCAATTTCGGCTGGTCATGTTTTGGTTAATGGCCTTCCTATTGGGCAGCATGCTCTAGTTAGGAGATTGATTAAGAGTGTGAGGATAGTTTTTTCCCCCTAAGGCGAAATATGTTTTTCTATGGGATGTGTCTTTGGTTCTTAAGGTGTTAGAGAGTTGGGGTGAGAATGAGTTGATGGAGTTTAAGTTTTTGACGTGGAAACTCTCAATGTTACTATGTTTGGTCTCTTGTAAAAGGGTTTCAGATATTAGAGCTTTGGAGGTAGATTCTAGGTTTTTTCAACCGGAGGGTGTGTGTTTTGAGTTGCGCAAGAGAACTAAGACTATGACGAGGACTATTTTTTATCCTCAGTTTTATGAGAATAAAAGGTTATGTGTGGTCAGTTGTTTAAAAGAGTATGAGAAAAGGACGTATGGTCTGAGACCTTCTGGATGTTCACAGTTGTTGATTTCCTTAAGAAAGGCTTTTAAGGGTGTCTCATCTGCTACTCTGGCTAGGTGGGTGAGAGAGGTAATGTTTAAGGCTGGGATTGATATTAGTGTGTTTGGCGCACATTCAGTCAGGGGAGCAATGGCAAGTAAGGCGTATATGAGAGGTTTTAGTTTAAGTGGAATTATGAAGGCAGCTGATTGGAGTTGTGAATCCACATTTAAGAGATTTTATTTTAAACCGGTGGAAAATGTTTTGAGTATTGTTGTTGATGAACTTTGAACATGCATAATATTGGCCTCCGGGCCTTGATGTAAAATGCAGATTTTCAACATTTGTTAATGAGTAGAAAATCATGATTTTAATAAAGGCACGGAGGCTAATATTATCCCTCCGCTCTTCCCTCCCATGGTTTGACGGTTTGTTTGATTTTGTTGTTTTTTCTGTATAGGTTAAAGAGAAGAAGTTACTCCTTGAGAAGGTGGAGGATTGAGAAAATGGATTCCTATAAGAAGAGTTGTTTGGTTCAGAAAAAGAGACTTTGGTTATGTTCGCACCGTCCAAAAGAGGAAGATGGCTGCAGGTTCTATGAGATTATACACGTTCAGAGTTCTGGAATGTGTTTTGGATTCTAATTCTATGTTTTTATTGTTGCTGCTGCCTGGGTGGTAATAAAAGTATAGTGCATAATATTAGCCTCCGTGCCTTTATTAAAATCATGATTTTCTACTCATTAACAAATGTTGAAAATCTGCATTTTTCCTAATTAACGGTGGCAACCCTAACTGACACTTAAAAAAAAAAAAAAAATAGGTTACTCAGTGTAAAGCGCCCTCGCCCATGTCAGAGCAGGCTTAACCACTCTTAGGATGACGTACCACGTAGAGTGTGATCTCGCTCTGAGCATGCGCTGTTGAAGGTATTATCGGCATAGAGCATGCGCGGTATAAAGTTTCCTTGTGCTCAACCCTGTGACTGAGAGTGTTCTTATTGTGCGCATGCGCACTACACCTCCTTTCTCCGCCGGGTAACCACGGAAGAGGTTGGTCTCGTTACTTTTGTTTCTTGGGGAGTGTGCTCGCTGTGAGCATGCGCGGTTGGGGTTTTCTCTTAAGATGCGAATAGAGCATGCGCAATAGAGGGTTTTATCACATTGCGCATTCTCAGTGAGAGTGTTCTTATTGTGCGCATGCGTATTATATTTGTTTCCATCGTTCTCCCGGAAAAGGCTGTGTTGCCTGGTTTTCTGCAGCTCTTCTCTTTCCGGGGGTGTTTCCAGGGAGAGTGGGGAGGCTGCTGCCAGGGTACGGAACCATGGCTGCATTTCCACAAGAGGACTCGCAAGGAAGCGCAGGGAGAAAGTCTCCCTCCAGGGATCAGATAATGGGTGAGTAACGGTTTGAACAACCTTTCGCGCTCTTACAACTTTATTGGAGCGTGTTGTACACATAAGGTAGAAATATACACAAGATGCAATCATTGCAGCAAGTAAAACGAAGTGCAATTCCGGATAATAGCTGAAAATAGTGTTTGCAAGGGCATTTTACCTCTCTTCGTAGAACCAGCCGCCAAGAACATTCTCCCCGACCTCTAGGCGACACTCATTTGATTTGCTTGGTATTGATAAAATGGTTATATTCGTATTTAACAGCTGTGTTTCATATTTCGATAAGATACTAAGGGAGACTGCAGATGCCTTAGTACAACAACACCGTTTGCATATATAAAATACACTCTCCTAGTAAGGTAATCTAAAGGCACAGCTCCCAGGGCTCCATAGAATCTTCACATCACCTTCCTACTTGCTTGCTAAACCACATCCTTTGATTTGTTTAATTTAGGGGGTGGAAAATTGGTGTTTTGTGCATGGTAACAGTGCAAGTTCTGGCGTGTGTTGTGTGCTTAGTGGGCGGAGTTTTACTCTGTAGAATTCTGCTGAGTTACATGAAAACTCCATGAGATTCCATGGAGTGGGGGGAGTCGGCACGGCACGCCTGGCTGATTTTTAGCAAAGGAAGCTTGTTCCATAGTGCAGAATCAGCCGGCGTAGCACCAGAAAATCACACTAGGTGGCGCCAATTCTTACGTGCAAACTTAGGGCTCCATTACGATGGCGGGCGGACTAACTGAATGCGGGACCACCCGCAAGGAATGCGGCGGTCCCGCACCTGAAATTAGGATGCGACGGCAAACCCTATCCCCATCATTGTAGCAGGCAGTACTCACAGCACCGCACGCCAAAATACTGGGAATGCACGTCGTGCATTTGCATGCACAACATGACAGGCACCGTGCGGTGCCTGCCACCTTGGGCATGCAAATGCAGGGGCGTACCATAGGTGCACCACCTGCCCCCGCATGAGAAAAAACTGCCCCAAGTGGCGGTTGGTGGAGTTTTGCTGAAATTCTGCATTCTACTTTAACATGGAGTGGCAAGACTCTGCAAACTCTGCCGGTGGAGCAGAATTTATTGCCCAAGCCTGGCTTAGGCTTGGCCTTTTGCGTAGTCAGTGCCAGCTTGTGGAGGAACAAATATAGAAACATTTTAAAAATGAAAAAGCTGTACTTCCAGTCAGCAAGGCCGTGCAATGCTGATTAAATATATTACGGACAGACACTCATTAGCTGGCACTCCTGCTTCTTTCATTTTTGATATCTAGAAGTTTTATATGATACATGTTTGAGAGATTTTATTACACAGATTGCATTGGTATGAAAAACGCATATTTCACAGGTAACAGAATTATGAAAAATATTTCAGAGTTCTCTGTGAAATATCGCTTTTAATTATAATCACAGCATGAAATCACTCTACAGATCTTTACTTTTGTCCGCGCTACTGTGATTATGTTGCATGAAGAATCAAAATATGCAGCAAGGTTATCGAAATTCTGTGACACAGAGCAAATGCGGGACATTATTTTGCAGTATTAATTTTAGCAGTTTGAGTCTAAACCAACTTATTTTTAAATCGGAAAAATTTGTTGGCAAATCTGTTATTACGCAGTGAATGCTGCAACTACACAGTTGCATAAAACCTTGTGGCCTCAGCATTGTCCTTTGTTTTATCAATAGTTTATCCACAAAAGGTTAGCAAAACATAAACATTGTAATGTCAATAAGTATCCACTGTTAGCTGCACTTTGAAGAAAATAGTTTTTCAACCTAACCCCCTTAAAATATACGGGCAATATAAAAACTACATATTGTTGTAGTTTGGTCGGGTATTGCCATTGAGAGAATCTGGTGACATCTTGAACCAAGAAGCTAAAAAAAGATACCATCTAGCATAACCTTTTTTTGTTTTTTCATGAAAATAATAATTTTTATGCGTAAAAATATTTTAAAATTGAATTACGTATGTAGGTCAGCCCCCCCCCCCCGTGCAGAGCCAAAGAACATGCACAGTGGGTTAGGCCACCTGTGATGATTTGGGCCAGATCCTATGTCCAACTCCTGCTGCGGACAGCCTTTTATTTCCCAACATGGTACTGCCCCCACCCCCACCCCCCTGGTGACAATGGTTGAAGACCATATACAGTTGTAATGGCGATCTTTTGCAGGTTTGGCGTGGGCCCTGTGAGCAAAATGCAGCACAAAGCTGAATGCTGCAAGCAGGAGAGTTTGACTGCCCGCCGAAGCTTAGGGGCTGGTCCTGGCTAGGTTTTTCAGCCAATCCAGGTCTATTTTATACGTACACATACCATCATATTATTGGTTGAGCTGTATGTGCCTGAAAATGCTTGAATTTTCCATGTATCATATGAAAAAGATGCAGAAATTGATGAGGCATGCAGGAGGTGAGAGAGATTCAGGACCCCGTTTGCAGCTCTTATGATTGATGGGCGGTGACACCACTCTTTCATATTTCTGTTACTACAGGGGAAGAGTTCACAACAGAAATGATCTCAGGTAGCATCAAAGAAGAAGAAGGTGTCTATCCAATGGCTGATCAGAACCAAGAGGAGTCTGCAAAATGTTACTCTCCAGACGGTAAGTTATCTCTTTCTATATATCATATTGTGGGAATATGGCTTCTATTGTGAAACTCAAACTGATGATTTTGCAGAAATTATGCCACTAGGATCATTAACAGGCCAATGTTACAGTCAAGCTGGCAGACACAGGATATAAATATCTTAACCAATATGATGACACAATAGGGTCTACTGTTCACAGTAAAAGAAACCTTTTTTTGTAAAAGAAACTGCAAACTCTAACGGCTTAAGACTAGCAAATAAAAACAGCCACAGAGCCCCACAGAGAACCAGATATTGTGACAAGGCCCAACGCAACCCAGAAGCAGATAAAGTAAAGGGTTGGACGGAAAACAAAAGT
The DNA here is from genome assembly GCF_964261635.1 of Lissotriton helveticus. Lineage (NCBI taxonomy): Eukaryota > Metazoa > Chordata > Amphibia > Caudata > Salamandridae > Lissotriton > Lissotriton helveticus. The sequence goes on from NC_136069.1 coordinate 49,437,893, forward strand.
AGGATGGGAGTCCAACTACACAATGGTTTAAAGAAGTTCATCAAGATCACTGACCCTACCACAGCCCATATAAACTGGGTGTTTGGTTCTATAAATACTGTTGTTCTTAAGAGGTGTGTAATACACTAATCATCACAGTTGAAAGCGAGGTGAGGCCATGGTTCCTGAAAAGCAAATTATTCACTTTTGCTTGTACTGGTCAAAACTCAGTCTAGTCCACCATTGCTAGTCTAAAGTTTAGAAGCTGGCTGAACAGATCTTTAGTGTCAAAGATGGCCTTCAACCAAAGGATACAAGTCTAAGATTGCTTACCTTACATGAACCCTATCATCAAACACTGCTTTGAATTAATAATAGGAATAGCACTAAAATGTGTCACAACATGTTACACCCAAGCTTTGTATCTATTGTTCGAATCACGATGGAATTGGGTCTGCATCTCAATGGCACATCATACATTTCAACACACAACCCCAGTCTCTCATTAGAGATGCAGCAGAAGCAGACCCGTTTCAAATTTAAGTTGATAGGGTCAGTCACTCCTTCATTCTCCAATTATTTTGTTTGAGCATAATGTTTTTGACAGTCTGTTTACAAAGAGGCACTTTTGAAGCAGAGGTTAATATTGTTGTATCTTGATTACTTTGTTAATACATCTATCTTGCTTTTTATCTTCTGATATTTTAAAGTTTTTAGCGTCATTCTATTTTCTTCGCTAAAGTGTCCTCTCATAAGGTCTCTGTGTGATTATTGAGTTACAAGTGTTTTTTTTATAAAAAAGGAATTCAACAAATCAGACAACGTTTGAACCTCAGGGTCCTTGTGGGACTTGGCCCTTTTTGGCTAAAGTTCCCTAAACCTTTTGCTTTTCCCCTAGATCTTTTTTCTGACATGCGTTGCCAACTTAGATGCTTTGGACTCTTTGCCACTGCTAAACAGGATCAAAGTGCAAGTGCTTCCTGTGTACCGTGTAATGGTAATTGGTTGTCCATAATTGGTATGTTGTATTACTAGTGAAGTCCCTAGTAAAATGCACTATGTGTGCCAGGGCTAGTAATGCAAATGTTATTGTGCCACCCACTCATGTAGCCTTGAAAAGGGAACTCAGGCCTGCAATTGCAGGGCCTGCATTCAGTTTCCTAAACTGCCATGTTGTTCTGGTAAGTGCAAGCACTCACCAGACCCTGCCCTTCCCTTTCCATGCACATCCGGCACCCCTATGGTAGGTCTAGGGAATATATGATTTTACATCGCTGTCTTCACACTGCGATTCCTTTACAATGCAGGCATTACTACCCAAGCCGTTACAGTAGGGAAGGTGTTGGAATAGTAAATCTTACTATTTCTTAGCTTAGAGCGCCATCAGCGCAAGTCATTGTAATGACTTGCGTTGTAATGCCCGCGTTGTAAAGGTATTGCGATGTGAAGACCGCAATGTAACCGATGTTTCCCAGGTCTAGGGTACCCCCTGGACAGGGTGCAGTGCATTTGAAAGGTGGGACATGTACCAAGGTGTGTACCATGTCCTGGCAGTGAAATAATCTACATTTCGTTTTCACTGCTGAAATGCCATCTTACCCATTAGAATAGAATGGGAAGGCTGTGTAATATGTTTTCCAGCCTATCTTCCCAAAGGCTTAAGTTGGAAATGTGAAATTTAGTATGCCTGAACCCCCCCTGCAATAACACATCTTTTTATGAAAATGGTTTTTGCATTATGTGTTTGTAAGACACTCTTTCAGAAGTGGCTGGGTTTTTGTGCTTTAAACATTTTTGTGTGGCTCTGCCTGGTTGTGGATTGATTGGCTGGATTTGGAAGCAATAGGATCTGGGGAATGTCTTCACCCAGGGGCGGAGATGAGACAGCACAGGCTGGCCTGCATCTGGAGTGTAGGGGAAGGAGTAGCCCTAGAGATAAAAGAGGCCTGGAGTGGTGCTATAAAACAATTGTCCCATCTCCTGCTTGAGTGATTGAGAATCCAGACCCCCCTAATCAAAAGAAGAAGGTGTCACTGGTAGGGAGGCACCCAGAACTGGTTTAAGCAGGGGTCAGTGCCCCCTGTAACACTAAGACTTCAAAGCCTTTGAGGGGTATAACTATGCGAGCTGAAGGCCCTGAACTTTGTATAACGGCTTGATCAAGATTGAACAAGAGGGGAACTACTTTGTGGTTCAAGAGGAACCTTTGCCAAGGAAGAAACAACTGAATAGACTGAAGGGAAGGACAGTCCCTTACTGTGTTTCTGGGGGCTGGTCTGTAGTTTGTTGTTTTAACCAAGGAAAGGCTGTAGGGATTTTGCTGTGTGCTGTGTCCCTCCTGCTTGAAAGTGCTTTGCTGTGCTGTGTCCTGAAGTAACTGATCCCCAAGGGCCCCAGGTGAGCTGGCTCCCTGTTTGGAAACATAGGAACACAAACGTTTCCAAAGAAGACTCGATACGCTGTGTGCGTATGCTCTGTCTAGCCTGAGACCTTCATGAGTTGTGATCTTGGGCAGCTGGAGTTCCAGACGAGACTCAGCGAAGCTGTGGGCGTGTGTTTGGTGCAGCCTGAGTCCTTCGAGAGGATCGTCCTGTGAACGTGTGCACCAGGAAGCCAAGTAAGTCTCAGCGTCGCAGTATGCATGTGCTTGGTACAACCTGAGACTTTTGTGTGGATTGGTCTGTGATCGTGCACCCCAGAAGGGCAAGTGTGTCTCAGCGACGCTGTGTGCATGTGCTGTTTTGCAGCCTGAGACCCTTGACATAGGTGCTCTGTGATCGAGGGCAACAGAAGACCAAGTGTGTCTCAAGCTACGCTGTGTGCGTGTGCTTTCTACAGACTGAGACCGGCGCAAGTTGTGCCCTGTGTTCGGGGGCACCAAAAGATAAAGTGTGTCTCAGCGACGCGGAGTGCATGTGCTTTCTAGCACCGGAGACCTGGGCAAGTTATGCCCTGTGATCGTGAGCACCAGAAGATCCAGTGTGTTTCAGCGACGTGGTGTGCGGGTGTCGTGTGCAGCCTGAGACCCTCGTGAGGAGTTATCTGGTTATCGATCACCCGGAGTTCCCGTGAATCTCATTGACTCTAAGTGCGGGTGTACTGTGCAGCCTGGGATCTTCCCATTGCCCGGAAATTCAGAGAGATTGCATCGGAGGCCCAAGTCGCTGGACGAGGAGAGGAGAGTGGGTTCGCGCTGCCCAGGTAACGTGTGTCGACTCCTGGGGTGGGGCTCAGGCTCAGAGGGAAACGCTCTCGGCCTCTTTCTCCGTCCTGCAGGGCGAGCCTCTGCTTTGGCTCGGATTTCGGCCGTGTGCCAAGGATGTGGCAGTATCGGGGCTGGAGTGCGAAGCTGCATTTACTGTGGTATATCTTACACGTGTGGTGGGGGCAACTGTGACTGGAGACTAACCGCAAGCCAGTACGAGTGGCGGAGAGACTGCCGGAGGCGCGGTGAACGTTGCTGGAGTAAATTACATATTGCATTACTACTACATAACGGAGTATCTGATGATTGTATGACGCATTGCCTTATTTCTGCATGACAAACTGCCTGTTTGTTGTATTGCCCATTGCACTAGGTTTACATAACGAACTGCCTGATAGATGTGTTACGCCTTGTCTGAGTCCGGCATCACGAACTGCCGGATTGTCGTATTACACATTGCATTAGTGTTGCCTACCGAACTGCCTGATATATGTGTTTCGCATTGCATTAGTTTAGCATAACAAACTGCCTGATAACTGTATTACACAGTGCATTATTTTTTCCTAACAGAGTACCTGAAGGGGACCAGACGCATTGCATTACGGGGGCATAACAGTTTACAACTTTGTTGCATTACACACTGCATTAAAGTTCCAGTCCAAATTGCCAGATAGCAGTATTAGGATCTGCATTATTCGTATGTTGTGAAGTACCTGATTGTCGCATAACGAACTGCATATTACAACATTAGGATTGTTTAGTTTAGCTTAAATAATAATAGGCCAGGGGGAGCATTACCCTGGTGCATATGTTGGTTTAGTATTGTGGTCGCATCGTATATCTTTTTATGAACATATACTTGTTTTTCTATGAAGCTCGTGTTGAATGTATTTGTGGTGTAATCTTCGGGTTGCTGTGAGCTTAAATGCAAATACTTTACACGTTGGCTTTTAAGATAAGCCTGGCTGCTCGTGCCAAGCTACCAAGTGGGTGAGCGGGGGCTATCTCTAGAGGCGACCTTTCTTTCCCTAACTTTGGGGCTCGCGGGTCCCTGTTTGGCCTACGGTACCTACCTCAGCCAACCAGGGATCGTGGGATTCCAACATTGTGGTGACTGCGGTGTGGGATTCTAACACAGAGTCTAACATTTTTATTTATTTCATACCCAGTCATATATTTTTTTCATTTTTATTTATTTATTTCAAATTATGTGCATTACAATGACTGTGTGCTATTATAAACCTGTAAACAATTTTTTTTCAAATTAGCGCAAAAATTAGAAATGCTCCAATCATATTTCATCACTCATCCCAAGTTCATCTACTTGTCTAACAGCAAAATTGTATTTGTTTGTTTGGATTACTATGCCAAGTTAAGTAAAGCCTCTCCATATACCTTATCATGCCTGATGTCGAAACTTCGTGATTAAGCATCCTCTCAGCAGTCGGTCCTGTATATGTGGGTCTTATATACCTTTCTTTTGCATTGTGCGAGAAGGGGTCTGTTCATGCTAGGCTATTGTTTTGCAACACAAAATAGTGGACAATATATCTTGCTTAGAATTTAGGCAGTACATGGAAGCCCGCTATTACTTTCCCGCTCCTTCTTTCTAGGATGAAATTTGCAAGGTCATCTCTCCTTGTAGCTTCAGTTCAGCTGCTGTGTTTATGAAGGAGCATTGGAGAGAGGAAAGTTTCCTTCACCAACTTCTTAATGTGAGCTCCAGGAAACATGGCAAAATGGCACACATTTATTATTGCACAGTTTCCTCAGCTGTATTAAGAAATTCACTTTTTAGGTTCTGTATTTCACATGCTCATTTCAATGCACTCAGTTAACAAAGAGTGATTATGGTGGCATACAGCCCTTCCAAGGAGAGGTAAACTTGAGAGGGAATTTTTGTTAACTCCACTTGATCTGATGTCACAGCATACCACTAACATTTTGCCAAAGAGCTGCACTTTTTTTTATATTTCCAAGAACTATTTCAGCTACTGGTTCAATGATGCCTGTCACATGCACGCTCAGGTCTACTGCTGGAGAGGCTCCATCTCCTCATGCATTTGATTTAGACCCAATGCCTTGTGTAGTAGTATAAAGGATAGCTACATACTTCCCCATGCTTGCCACGGTTGTAGATTTGGCACATCCCATTGGAAGGCACAGATTCATAATTATGGGTTTATCCTTTGTGGTTAAATAAGGATAAGCTCATCAGACTCTAACTGAGATTGAATGTAGTTTAGCGGGGCATTGTGTTTACAGTTGGTGAATTAATGGCAGAGGTTTGTGCTCCTGTGATTTCAGTGTCAAGCTGCTGTGATACAAATTGTCTAAACTGTCGGTATATTGTTATCATCTCCCTCAACATATCTCTAGTCTTAGCTATTGGTAGTCGACCCTTGTCTGGGTGAGGCATGTATATAGTTAACGCAGCCACTATCTGTCTCGGCAGTGAGAAAAGTCTTTAATGAACCTTTTGGGTTACATGTAGTAATTTTATTGAACAAGGTCATATGTTTTATGTATGTTAACAGCACTTCAATAAATCTAAATGGATCATGGTATGCTGTGGAATCTATTATAGCTTATCTTGTGATCAGCCCTGCTGCATTTGCAGCTGCGCAACCAGTGAATAATATATGTAGGCTATCTGGTTTTAGGTTTAAACCTATGATAACTGATAAAACCCCACTGAAAGGACTATAGCCTTCACCGGTTTAAACATATAAACACATTAAAACACCTTTGCAACCACAAACTAAGTGCCATTCAAAGAAAGTAAAAGATGAGTGAAAGGAAAATTTAGATTTCTTCCTGAAGGGGCCAATACAATTTCATTTTGTTATGCAAGGTAGCATCAAGAAAGACTGGGCTAACATTACTCTGCTTGAGTTTTGTTATTTAGGGATGTCACTAAAACATTGTCTCTTCTTCTTCCTTCTGATTTTCAGTTTTGTGGTCTTTGGTCTAAAGATGCAGTGTTTAAATGCATGTTTTAGGTCTTATTTAGTTGTTTTATAAACTGTAGAGAATCGTGAAATATCAAAATCATATTTGTTATTTTGGCTACATTTGATTTCACTGATAGGTAAAATGGCTGGTTTCATAAGACATTTACCCACAGACAGATAATGGGTGAAATCCTTTGATACATCAGCCCCCTTTTCTAGTGGATCAGTATTGATTGTAACTGCATTGCCAAACACCCCATGCCTTAAACATTCAATGCAAGATGTAGGGACAGGTATATGTGAAAAAGAATGTTGTCAACAGACATCTGAGATAGTGGTGGAAACATGACGCCAGGGGCTAGATGTAGGTAATCACAAATTACCGATTCTTAAATACCGAATTTTACTGATTCGGTATTTAAGAATTGGTAAATGTGATGTAGGAAATAATTCGGTAAATGTTAACCGATTTGGTAATATTCCTTATTACCGAATAGGTAATACCGATTCGGTAATAAGGAATCACCTTCCCATTCATTCCTATGGGCCTGCAGGCCCATAGGAATGAATGGGAAGGCATTCACTATTACCGATTCGGTAAATACCGAAACGGTAATAGCGTATTCAAGGGTGGCAGGGTGTCACATTGACACCCTGTTGCACCCCTGAATGGTGCATATGTGCACATGTGGCGAACATACATGCCCTAAGAGCCTGTTTGTCTGCCACATGGCACTTTTAAAAATGCACAAAATTAAATTGCTTTTGAAAAAGTATTCGGTATTTACCATCAACTTGTAGTTGGCGGTAAATAACGAATCCTTAAACCAAAAATGCACTCACTTGAGTGCTCCCTACATAGGATTTAAGGATTCGGTAATTTACCGATTCCTTAAATTAAGGAATCGGTATTTTACAGATTCCTTAAATTAAGGAATCGGTATTTTACCGATTCCTTAATTTAAGGAATCGGTAAATTACTGAATCCTTAAATCCAGCCTCCTACATCGCAAAGGGCTCAATACTGGTTGGTAACGACAAATTTACCGATTTTCGGCCGTTACCGACCGGTATTAGCCCACCTACATCTAGCCCCAGATGTTTGGTAAACATGCTGTCACATGGAATGCTGCTGAAAAAAGTTCCTACCAAGTTCAACAAAGAATGGAGTGATATTGTTTGTATTTGCCGTAATTCAGCTACGTATATGAAAAAGTTGTATGATGGCCTGTCAAAGTCGATACCTGAGCTGAAGTGCTTCCCTGAAAGATATCCTTGTCACTTGCTAGATGGTATGCTGAAAGCATCTTTACAATCTTCAGAGATAATGAAGAATGCTATTTACTTTACAGTCCATTGTGATGAAGTAAAAATGTATTTGGACCTCATATGCCCTGTGCACACGCTATCTATACACATGCACTATTAGTGCAGAAGGCAAGCAATAATTAAAATTAAATTAAAATTCCATAAACACCGGAAAAACACTGGTTATGTTGATTTTTAATGGCTCGAAAATGTGTAACCACTGATAACTAGGAATTGAAAAAACTGAAAAAACCCCACCAGAATTTACTGAAAACAGGAAAGCCTAAATATATGTCAGCACTATATATGGATCCCCTCTGACCATCAGATTAATTTCACATCCTTATAATGGGAATCCTCTTGCCGTCAGCTGGGCAGTAATGCTGGGGCACGAATGAATGAATGCATGAATGAGGGAATTTCTAAAGTGCACAGCTATGCAAGAGAGTGTCCAGCGCCTCAAACGTACAGACAAACTTGCAGACCAGTTTATCAACTGAGAGAAAAAAAGGTACGTTTTGAGAGCATTACGAAATAAAGATTCTTGAGAAAAGGCACAAAGTGATTGCGGAAGGTGAGTCCATGCTTGGCTAGCAAGTACCGAGTAGGAACGCCCTTCTGTCTTGACCAAACTAAAACTGGGTACCTCTACAAGCCAGCAGAATAAAGAACAATGCCTGGAATACTCGCTGTTTATATTCTATCTCCACTGTCGGCTCGCTATTGTTCAGAAAGACTGAGAATTGGTATTAAGGATTAAAGCAGATCCTTTATAAGTGTTAGCCCCCCAACAAACCTCAGTAGGACAAGTAATTGGAATTTTACACTATACAAGTATTTATTTTGCACATACTAATAACGAGGATCATAAAATTTCACAGATTTGAGTGTGTGACTTATTTATGGGATTCTGGGCACGCAGGAGTCTGATTGGGCACCACATCATGTTAATGTGGCTACATTTCAACTACCATCTTTTTGAAAGCGTATCAGAGATAGGAATGTTTGCTAAGCCTGCTTTCTGTGCCCTGTATTTCACACAACCCTTTCAATGTGCTTGTGCTGCGTGCACAGACAGTGAGCATGTTAGCCGACATTACCAGAGGTTAACAAGTGTTATCCCGTACGCTTCTGTTAACAAGCATTTGCAATACAGTAGGTATTGCATTTACGAGAGTTTGAGCTATAGGCATTGTAAATGACAATGCCTTTTATTTATGTGTTGTTTTTAAAACAGATAAATAAAAGCAATTGTCATTTACAGTGCCAATAGCTTAAACTCTTGTAGATGCAGGACGTATTGCATTGCAAATGCATTTGGCATCCGTGCTATAAAAATGTAAAACAAACGTTAGGGGAGAGCGTGTCTTGCCTGCTGTTGCTATTTGAGTAAATAAAGGATGACTAGGGGTTAGGAATGAAAGATTTTGGATTTTCTATTCTAAGTTTATGGTTTTGTACGCCGGTATTTCTACTTGTATTAATTCTGTATAAGGATCTTGATTAATGTTTAATAACTTTTTATCAATGTATATATATATGTGCTTTTATGGTGTTTTTTAATCACCGAATAAAGATTCTTAATTAATTGAGTAAATAGTGCTTGGAGGCTGTAATTAAAGTCTACTTAGTACCAACACATATACACGGGGTGTCACCATGGGAGGTTACAAAATGAGACAAGGTGGTACTAAGTAGGGACAACTAAGACTTTTGACCAATGAACAGCCACAGTTTACAGTAGACAATGACACAAGCCAATAGAAAATATGGGCGGAGAGAGGGGGGAGCTTCAAATCCCTACCTGACTACGGCAAGCCTCGCAGAGCAGCACATGCGCTGCCCAAGCTCGACCTAAAAAGGAGGAAATAGCATAACTGCCAATAGATGGCATTTTGATTTCCTCTGAATAGGTTGTGGTTTCCTTTTAGGGCTTTGGAAATCTATTGGGTCTTTCCCCCAATGAGGTTAGGGCAACAAGTTAATCTTTGGTCATCCCGCCAATCTAGCCCCAGCTACACCCCTTATTCTTTGCTCCCTGGATCGTTCTCTTGCAGATTCAGCATATTAGAATCCTGCTAAGGCTGCTCGCCTGGGATGCAATTTATATTTTTAGGAATTTTATTTTTTACTTTACCTTGTGTTTCATGATGAAGTGAGTCATTCATATATTTTATCATTCTGTTTCAGATTTTGATAGATTTGATCCCACTGTTAGAAATCAAAATGCCATCTTTCTAGGTTTGAACACTCAGGTCTTGGCAGCAGGTCCTTGTGGGTATCTAAGGATTATTGGGCACAATAAAACAATAGATTTTGTTGGATAGTGTAGAGAATGGTGGCGGTGTAAAAATGAGGCACCTGCTATTTTACCCAGATGGCCACGCCCCCCTGGTCTCTAAATTGATGCGTCTACTCTTTTGAATCTATGCATAACATTGATCAGCAATATGTTTTCTGAAATGTTGCATTCTGGTGCCTGGTACATTGTCCAGAATAGCGCATGAGCTTTAGTCTGTGTGTCTCCTCTGAAATGTGGTTAATTTCCATAGTAATAAAGTATTATTAAGGACACACTCTTGACTTCTCTTAAGGTAATTTATGATTTTCACACTAAGCAGGCTGTTTGCTTATTGACTTTTTCCACAATTTCACTCCAGCCGAAAGTTCTTTTCGCACCTTATGTATTACCTTGAAAAGCCTTAACTTATCCATATGGGCAGATATCTCTGTGGTAATTACTATGTTGTGTACACAGGACTATCCTCCTCCAAATAGATTCTAGCAAGATGTATGGCCTCTTGTATTATTACTGCTATGTGGAGATTTTTAGATCATTGACAGATTAACCAGTGGCACACATTACAAAGGGGAAAGTAGTCACCGCTGCTCTGGTTAGTAATGTCCCACCATAGACATTTGTAAGTGTACTAAATGGTAAATTGTTCAAACCTTTGCTGTCCATTATGGTCTGGCTTCAGACGCCAGGCCTGATGCATGAGTGTGCCAGGCCTATCTCTACAACTTGTTTGCATTGTTTTTCTTTCTGTTGTCTAGGTCACAAATTCGAGCTTGGAGTAGCTTGCTACTCTGTTCTTCAGTTTATTAATATCTGTGAATGATTTAATAAGTTGTTAATACTAAATAAACTATGCACTGAGGCAAGCTGGGAGGTGAAAGAGGCCAAAGGAGCTCCATCTTCAGCCCCTGTCACTGACTGAAATCAATCGTTGTTGTTTCTCTTATTGCAGAAGAGTTTACCACAGTGATCATATCAGACAGCATCAAAGAAGAGGCCTATCCTACAGCTGATCAAGACACAACGGAATTTAAAAACGCCCTCTGCACAGCAGGTAAGCCCTCTTTCAACCTAGAATAACAGATATATGGAGTAAATCACAATAGTCGGAGACCAATGAGATTAGGTCTCAATTTGGAGTGACTCTGATTTTACATTAATAATGAATGGCTCACTGTTCCAGATGAGCTGACATAAATATAATAGTAAGTTCCATGAGGCAGAACAGCAGGGACTAGAGTCCCTTTAGCAGGTTCCATCTACCAGAAACCGTCAGCATCCCTCACTAACCCAGCAACATAACATAATGTAACATGTATTTGTAAAGTGCACGCTCACCCAGAAGGGTATCTTGGTGCTGAATAATAGATGTTTATTGTTACCCAACTCAGTGGTACAGCAACAAATAGAGAGTGCAGTTGGCAAATCAAAAGAAAGAGCACAAGATGGATATCTGACAACATGGATGAAGGTCTCGAGATCAGAGCCTGTCACTGCTCAAAAGATTGTATGAATTTGTGTACAAGATTTACATAAAGAATCAAGGACAGTCAACAAAATACAGTATATGAGTGTTAGAAGAATGAATAAATAAAGCAGCAATTGATTCTTTTCATGTAGAATTTTAAAAAGAGGATTATAGAGGTATAAAAACATCCCCATGAATGCAATCTATCTTTGAAGTTGCATCTTTTATGAAGGTACAAACATATTATCTAGTTCTGATTCTATAATATAAACAAAACAGTTTTTCTTTGGGCACAGGCCCTTCATGTATACTACACAGCTGCATATTGAGACACACGGAAACTAGTATTAGGGGACCTCTAACTACCCTATTGCCCTTTGAAAGGTCTATTGGTTTTATTAGAGGTTTCTGTGATGGTATAGGGGTGTATTACAATACAAAATGTTTTCAAGAGTCAAATCCTTTCACTTACAACATTGTAAAAGGCTTATGGCACTGTTTCTGTTATTTAAAAAAGTGGCAACCAGAGAAGCAGGGTCCTTAGCCACATGTGCATGTACACCTTTCTTGTGCCAGTAGGAAACAATATTTTAAGAAATAGTCCATGTCCCCAGTTCGTGCTAAATTGAAGTTTTTTCATGTGTATTTTGAAGTGTTCGCCTCTTCAGTGCAGAGCATCCACAGTTTTTCTAGTTAGATGTTTTCAAAATGGCTATGTAGACAAATGCCCCTGTTTGTGTTGTCCCCCTACTTTTGCAAGATAATTGCCCTTTGTGTCTTGCTCTGTTTCCTTTTTATGTTTCACATGTGTTAAGTAGGGCACAGGCTTGTGCCCCACTGTGAGAAGTTGGCCTGATGTGCAGTGCTCACTATTCTAGTGATCACTATATATCAGTCCAAACAACCCTTATTGATGATTGGTTGTAAGTCAACCTTATAGACCAGCTATCCTAGTAGCATGGATACGAGCAGTCTAAGGCTAAGACTCTAGAGGGCGTGTTAAGCCAGCTGTTTTACCATCACATTACCCCTTGAACACCCAGTGAAAGGACACCACACAAGTGTTATGAAAATAAACAGTGTATTTATTAGAATCACAACAACCCTGTACTCTTTATGAGGACAGGGTGCTAGGCACACAACAAAACTCTTACGAAAATACTTAAGTTAGCACAGTATATACAAATGCCCAAGGGGCACGAAAAGCCATATACTCTAAAAGTGGAATGCGAAATTACTAGCAGGTAAGTACAGTACTAATAGGCTTTGGAATCGCTAGGACTTGACTATAGAATCGTTAGATTACTTCTAGGAGGCCTAGGGGACTCGGGTGCAGAGTGTGCACTCTCACGCGGGATGCGGGACAAAGTCTATGATTGCTAGCAATGGCAAAGTTAGTGTTCACGGGCGAACCCGACCTGGTAGGGAGAAAACGACAGTGGATCCTGACCCTTGGATAGTGAGGCTATGCTGGGACACCGAAGTGCCGAAGTTACCTAGCCCAGGGGCTGCAGCTGCATAGGTCTCAAAAGACGTCGGGAATCCTCGTTGCCGGACCAGGAGCCTGGAAGAAAGATGCTGGCAGGCGACCAGTGAAGATGGTTCGAGTTGATCCAAGCCTGGATCTTGAAGATGGATGACACCTGAAAGCAGAGGGGACCAAGTTCGTGACTACTAGCCAGTAGTCAGTGGGCACCAGGAGGGCACCGGATGGTAGTCACCTCGACTAGGTGAGTGGGCGACGCTGGCTCTGCAGATCTCACGGACCAGGAGGCGTTGTCGGCGACCAGGATGGAGAGGCGAGCTGTCCCACGATGGATGAAGCTGTCGGCGTCGAAGTTACCCAGGATTGGGCAACAAGCCTTGGCTAATTCAAGCCCACGCGGTGGACTCAAAATGGCGTCTTGAGTGGACCAGGAGGGTCCGGGGTGCTCCTCTTCGGGAAGGGAGCAAGGGCCAGTCTGGAGCAACCAGACCAGCAGCAGTGATGTCGTCGGGCGTCGTGCAGAAGGCCACAAGCCAGCGGGCTAGTAGCCAAACAACGCGGTGAGCAGCAGAAAGCAGAAGGGCCCCACGCCGATCGTGGAGATGCTGGGGGGCTGCTCTTCGGTGCTGGAGCTGCTCAGGGTCGGGGCTTCTCGGACCCCAAAGCACTCACCAGGAAATTACTCGGCGGGCTTGCTGTGCAGAAGTCGTGCAGTCTTGCAGATGGCCGGTCCCTCGAGGTCTCGTGGCACCCACGGTTCTCAGCTGGGCTGTAGAGGTGGGTAGAGGTCAGAGGTGCCAGGGAAGCCGGTTCTCGTCGAGCTGGGCAGTCGGATTCCGGAGGAAGGACTTGCAGCAGACCGCAGTGTTCTTGCGATGGTGCCTGCGGATGCAGGGTGACTACTCCTTAGCCACAAGGGAGAAATCTTAGGAAGAAGTCTTGAGTTCCTTTCGTAGAAAGTAGTTTCAGGATTCAAAGATGATCTAATTTGGAAGGGGGCCAGTCCCTACCTTTATCTGGGAAAAGGGGGCTGGCACGCGACTAGGTCCTGCCCTATGGGTGGGACCAGGAGGGGGGTGGTTACACCCACTTCCTTGGCGGGCTTTTCCCCAGCACAGGGTCTGGAGTGTCCCTGGAACTGGTTTCAGCCGGCCTATGCACAGTGAGCACCGGGGTGCCACGTGCAGTCACCTTCCTCTGAAGCCCTGCCTACCTACAATACACAAAATCCTGTCTGGGACGGTGCTGGCACCGCCCCTGGCAGGAAACCCTTTGTCCTTGCCTCCTGGGCTGGGAGGACTCCCAGCAGCAGGAGGGCAGACTTGTGTCTCGGTGGCAGCATCCATTTTGTGGAGCTGAGGCTCTGTTTGACTTTAACCGGGGTTAGGGGTTACATACATGTCGTGTCCCTCTAGAAGGGTGGAATGCTAACCCCGTCGCCAGAATTGGCGAGGGGTTAGTATTCCAATTCGTATGACACCTTACTCGACATGTTTTGATAAAGCGATACCAGAGTTGGCATATAACCGCGAGGATTATAATGCACTTAAGAGTATATGGTATGCGATATCATGGAAACGGCTAAGGGGTGGATCCCGAAAGCCGCAGACAGGCTCAGCTCATGCCAGAGCACCATCTCACACGATTCCAAGCACTCTGCCTTCAGGATTGTTAAGGCCTGCCATAGGAGTGACTGATAGGAGATCTGTGTGTCCATTTTAGGGTTAGGTATACTATATCTACAGCAAAGGGTGAGTACACCACCTTGCCCCAGCTGTCGTGCAGCCAGTTGTGTCAGTTTAGTTAGTCAGCCCAGGGGTGGCATAATACATGCTTCAGCCCCTGGGAGACTTCTGGGTACACCTCAGCCCTGGGTACAGGGACTTGGAGAGGGCCCAGTGCCAATTCAGTACCTGAGTACAATTTGGATAGAGAGAACAGCTAGGCTGTGGGTCTGATTAGCAGGCCCACAGCCAGGGAAAGTCGTAAACCAGTGCAGCAAAAAGCAAAAATCTGGGTGATCATAGGATTGCAGACCCTACTCTCCTACACCCACCTTGTATATTGTTTGTAAAATTTGTCCCACATTGCCAAATAAGTAAAAATCCGACCCCTGTCCGGCTGGACATGTCAAATCAATTTAGAAACGATTGCGTCTATATTAATTAATTCTATTTTCGCGCTTGTAAGGGATCATTACGCATATGCTTCATCCTTCGCTGTGCTCCTACTTGGTTCTTTTGAGCAATATAAAAAAAAGGAACAATTAGAGATTTGTATGATCTCTAGTAAAACTGATTTGTCAAGTAGATGGAACAGAAACAACTTTATTAAATATATACACGGATTAACAACAGGCTTGCCCAGTTTCTGATAATGGATGTTTACTCATGTTTGTGTCTTCTTGCTGCCCTCAGTCTTCCATTTTGTACTGGGTTGAGCATGTACAACAGAACTAGTGCATTTGTTGATGGATTGGAGACATACTGTGTGACGAAATTAACTCCCCACCTAAATAGCTTCCATTGTTCAGCCCATGGCCGTATTGAGTGTTCAGTAGTGAGACTAGCAGGAAAATGACACATCAGGAGTAGAAGGTGGTGGTGGAAGGGGCCTGGAGGACTATGAGTTTGCCCAACTGCTAGCCCCTCCACAGTGAACCTGGACGAGGGCCCGTATGCTGTGACCTCATTTGAATTCAGGCCCCGATTTGACAGGATTTTTGAAGAATGAGTGCAGCATTTCACTTCAGACCATCTCATGAGTGACCCTAGTCCTTCCCAACCGTCCCCCGCCCTCTTTTGAGTTGTTGGTCTGCTAATTTATGACATATCCCAATGTGGACTTTCAGTCTCATTGCCACTGTTTTGTCAGCATTATTTCCCTTTCTTATAATGTTTCCTTCAATTTGAGGAACACTGGCTCAGGTCGGTTAGAGCACAGCATATTCATCAATGCCTTTACCTCTGCAGTCTGCCTACTGGTGGCTTGATTTTGCTCATATTCATTTTTCCATTGAAATTTAATGTTGCTTTGTCAGGCTATCCTCAAGTGACCTCCCCTCCCTGTTGACTTGTGTCACAATGGCCATCACCATCCCGCTTGTAGGGCGCATGCACATGTCCCAGGTGCTCACGCAGTTGGTGTCACCACGCTCTTAGTGCTCAAAGTGATGTTCTCTGTGAGTTCCATCCTGTGAGATGGATTTAGTTGAGTAAAACATTATGGAGCAGCCAGTGATTCTGTCTGCTGAAAGTAAAAACATTTTTGTGTTTAAGAAAATACATTTACAGATCCAAGGTCTGAACTGGCAGCTATCAGATATTCTAAGGTTGTAAATCCTGACTGTAGATGCACCTATGATGATCAGGTTTTCAATGTGAAAGAGTTATTTTGACTTGCTGTTACATGTTATGGTTATGTATCTAAACTGTGGGGTATTAATGTATGTATGAACCTCTGATAATATCATGTAAATAATGACCAGAGGGATGCTTATATACAGAAATCAATGGAGAACTGTAAGGACCTGAATAACTTTGACTCTTTGAGTACCAAGAACAAGTATTAGAGAGAAAAAAAAGAAAGCCTATTTTATGAGTTAACATTTACTCTACGCCTACATTACGCTCTGGGAATTGTTCCCTTTTGTGGGACATTCATTTGCTCTCACCCTAAAGTAGATCCAATGCCATGCCTAGCAGGAAATATGCAATGGATAAACACTATGCCCTATCCCCACAAACCACCTTAGTTTTGACATTCTTCTGATCAATAATAATATAAAAATAATAAACTCATGTAAAAGATACCCCGTTAAAGTCCGCAAACCACATGCTTTACTCCTTCTTTTCGCTAAACGCCTAGTTGCTGTACATTGGAGTAGAAAGTGGGTGCCTTCCATTAAGGAATGGATCAGGGACATTACGTATGGACACTCCCAGTTAACCACTTTTTGGGAACTAATGCCTCCCACATCAAAACCTCGAGACATATGGGAACCATTTCTCACCTGGGCCTGGAAGAGACAGGCGACAGAAGAGAACACACCGGTTGCTTAGGGGGTGGCGGGGTGGATTGAGGGGTGGGATGGGGTTTTCTTTTCTCTAATAATTTGCTTGTTGGGCCTACTGCATTCGTTATTGTCCTGGACTTCATAAATTGGACATCATATGTCCCACTCCCGGTTGGATTCGCCAATGGTAGCTCAAACGTTTAACTATGATTTCATCAGTGAGCTGCATTCAAACTATGTGCTTTCTATAACATGTTGGGGGCACGGGGGTGTGTGGGCAGAATGTAATCTGTATGGTATTGGAGATGCAGATTTAGCTTAAATTTTACAATGCTTAACTACTGGCTGTTTGTTACTGATGTTGCTTTCTTTTGAAAATGCAAATAAAAAGAAACATTAAAAAAAAGTCTAAAAAATATTCAGAACTTAAAATAAATTCTTGAGAACGTAGTGCTGTATTAAACAATAGAATATTGTTCCATCAGTGTAAAACGTTGGGCTATTAGTTGAGGCACATGAGTTGAGGTATTGCGCCCCAACAGTGACAAAGGCTGAATACTATATGCAGTGGCATTGGAAGTCTGTTGCAAGTTTGGCACAGAGCCTGTAGCACACAGCTGAAGGCTGTAATCAGCATAGTGCACAGCCTAAGGCTCGCACGGTGCAGGGGTGGGGTATAAAGTGTGTTAGAAAACCCTACAAATTCACTAAAAACTCAAATACTCACTGAGGTTTGTGGTAACGGCCATTAATCTTAAAGTTTCCACAAGCAGGGCTCAAAAATCATAAAATGTTACTAGACCTGCAGGTCTAGTAACTTGAATAATCTACTCGACCTAACATTAACGTAATTGACCGGTGAACTGGTCTCAAATTGTGTCCTAGGCAAATATTTTGTCTTATGGAGCTGCCATTTTCTTCTTGTCACCTTCAAATATGCAAGTTCAGTATTTCTGCTGTACAAAAACACTTTATTTACTAGACTAAATGTTTGTTCCATGTATAATAAGAATCAATACCACATATAGGGTACACATGCTCCCTGGCTTGCCTCTTCAATAATATTATTGTCATCTGGGCAGGAGCTGGAACTTTCCAAGTTTGTGTTTAAAAACTCTTTTTCATAAATGTATTACTAAATTATGATGTGGTAGTGCACTGTCATTTACAGATAGCACATTTTCCATTTAAATGGCCACAAAACTTTCCCACTAACACATAGTTTTTCTGATAAACCTATATAGCGCATAAACAATTGTGGAAATTTTGTTTCAGCAAAAATATTACAAATGTGCATATCACCAAGTAAAGTGTCCTTATTTATTTTGATCCTATAAGAATCTTTATTTCACCACAGAATTTAAAAAATGTGTCCTCATAACTAGTAAAATACATTTGAAATGTTTGAACAGTTTGTTTATTAGCCATTTCAGTGTTGTGTAAGAAAACAAAAGCCCGAACTCTTACAGCTTTTCATTTCCTTAGTTTTGCACAGCATGATTGTCACACAGTTCACTTTACAAAATCCTCTAACTTCAGTCGCAGAAAGAAAAGTAAATGTAGGAAGACAAACTGACTTTTGACCTCTGTCTCTGAAATGAAAACTGAGCAAATGTGACAAGAGAACAAGATTTAAAGGCACCTTGATTGCTCATTCACTCTTTGTGAGCAAGCAGAACACCTGTTGTCAACTCGCCGGAACATGCGAGTGGGCTCTAAAAATACCTCGTTCTGAATAAATCTGGCTTGCCATTGTGAGTGGATTTTTCTTGCCTTGACAAGATACTCCTTTGGGTTCTGTTCATTACATTCAAGGGCTTACTTGGGCTTGAACCCATGATCAGCTATTTATCAGCTTTGAGTATCTGCTCAAGCTAGTTACTAAGGCACTTGGATCATTCCACCCAGTGAAGGTGAAGCGTTCTAAGAATAAAATGTTTTTATCAGAAACAATAAATAATTTACAACACTCAGTGGCTTTTGGTTCTTTCTCCTTTTGTGAAAGACACTTGTATTGTAATTAAATGATTTACCATAGAGGTTATGCAGGGGACATGCACTTCAATTTAATAATTCAGACATCTTGAAATGCTAATTGATAAGCCAATGTAAACGCACTAGCCATGATAAAGTCACAACTATAGCCATTCTCATCATTTGTCATCCCCGGCTAATGTTTCCAAAATAATGCTTTCTAGTCATATCACAAATTATAAATGCAAAATCCGAGTGATCAATATTGTCACTAGGACGCTCTATGGTAACAGGTCAGTTCTTCCCTTACAACTGCCTTTGTATTATTGCTTGAACAGCAGCAATGCTCAAAGCCTCTCAAGGATTCTGGGCAGAACAATTAACATCACTTTTTAAGCACGGACTTGCCACTTCTATCGTTCCTTTGTCATGGGAAGGCTCAATACTTTTTCCCATTCATAAAAAAGGGGACCGTACGAAACCTGAAAACTACCGGCTTGTTGCCCTATTGGACATAGAAGCGAAGGCATATGCTAGAATTCTGTTGAAAGAACTAGAAACCTGGGTAAAGGATAACAACATCCTCCCCTTCTTCCAATCCGGCTTCAGGCCTCAAAGCTTTACGATAGATAACATCTTAGCACTGGGACACCTATAACTCCGAGCGACCCAGCCATCACAATTACCCCTATTTTGCTGTTTTGTTGATTAGAGCGCAGCCTTTGATCAAGTTGACTGCGGAAAGCTGTGGGAAAAACTGGACTCCTGGGGCGTTTCTCAAAAACTGCTAAGGGCAATAATCGCCCTTCATGAGGGGACCTGGGTTCGTATCAAAACCAGTCAAACGTCTGTAACAACTAAGGTTCCAACTAATAATGGTCTCAAACAAGGATACGTTCTCGCCCCTCTTCTTTTTAATCTTTATACAGCCGACCTTGGCAAAGCCCTGGAGGGGGCAAATCTACTAACACCAAGGCTAGGGAATGAGCGACTCCAAATCCTCCAATACGCAGACCACATAGTCATAATGGATCACACCAGGACAGGCCTACAGAAAGCCTTAGAAGCTCTGTATAGGTTTAACCAAAAGAACAATCTCTTGGTGAACCAAGAGAAGACCAAGATAATTATCTTTGGGAAGTACCACCGAAAGAAGACAGCACAATGGCGCCTAGGAGACCTGCAAATTAGAACATGCAGAAGTTATAACTACTTGGGTCTCAGGTTAACGGATGGGACCAAACCCACAGCCCATCTGAAACATCTAAGGAGCAAGGGGGCCAGCATCATATACAGCCTTAGAAATCTCAATAGACGCCTACAGAGTCCGACTGCCGAACCCATCTTGAAAGTGTTAAAAGCAAAATTAGGCCCCTCTCTTAACTACGGCCACCTAGCCTTCCCCGGAGCCTTCACTAAGTTTCTCATAAACCACCAAATATCTGCCTATAAGAAGGTTCTAGAACTTCTCCGACATGCCAGGAAAGCAAGAGTAAGGTTGGAGCTGGGTCTCACCCGTCCAGACATCAGCAGCTTAGGGGTTATTCTAAAATACTACATTAGCACACTGTGTGCTCCAGTAACGTCCCTGAAAAGGCTAATTAAAACAATCTTTGAAGAAGGACGATCTCCATGGCAGGTTCAGCTGGCAGAAGCCATAGAATCGCTCGAAATAGATGCTCAAAATGTGCACAATTTAAATATTCCAGTAACCGTATGGAAAAGAACAGTGAATACACAGGTAAAGAAAATATCCTACGAAAGAGATCTGGAAAGCTTACACCATCATACCAATCTCTCAGCACTGGATACTTCCTACACAGTGGGCAAACCACAGCCATATTTTGAGCAAGCACTGACAGTCCTGGTCCGGAAATAAATCACCTATATGAGACTTCTCGCACTTGGGCCCAGAAGGACAATTCAGCTGTATGTCATCTTTGTAGTTATCATCGTGAATCCTGGCTCCATCTGCTGTGCTGCTGCCCAAAGCTGGCTAGCGAGCGGCACCGGCTGGTTCTTCCCATCTGCAGGTCCTACGGCCTTGTACGATGCAGAGAAGCCTCAGACCTGTATTTCTCTGCCAAAACAGCTCAAACAGTTGGGCGGCTAAGGAAATTTATAGAATCAATCCGGGCAGCCCTGTCACAGAAAACAGAGTCACAAAAAAGAACCAGCTGGCCATCAAGCAAGAGAGACTTTAACAATACTTCCCACAAAGTTTTATGCACTTGCACTTTATTGCCAGTTTGGATAAACTGTTTTTAATGTTTTAAACTCTCCTATAGTTCGTAGCAAGTTGTGTGGGATCTTAACTCCTTTTTTCTTTTTTTTTTAAATTATTGTAATAATACTATATTGTAACGATTTTAAGTAATTGAACAATAAAGCTTAACTCACTTATTGCTTGAACTATATGTGCCAGTGCGTGTTTGAATTTCTCCTTAGATCATATGAAATAAATGCATACATTGATGAGGCATGCAGGAGGTGAGCGAGGTTCAGGACCCTATCTGCAGCTCTTATGATTGGCTGTGACACCTCTTTTTCATATTTCTGTTACTACAGGAGAAGAGTTCACAAAGGAAATTACATCAGACAGCATCAAAGAAGAAGAAGGGGCCTATGCGATGGCTGATCAGAACCAAGCGGAGTTAAAAAACTTCTATACTCCAGACGGTAAATCATTTATTTCTTTATAGATTATACTGTAGGGATATTTTATTTATTTAAAATTTATAGTGCGCAACAGCTACCCGCAGTGGGTTTCCCGGCGCAAGGGATAGACTAAAGAAGAAAAAAGCTGACATCAATCACGGCTATAAACATACTTTAAAAGAGTAAGGTTTTCAGTTTTTTACGAAAACTGAGCATATTAGTCTCAGTCTTCATGGCAATGGGCAAGGCATTCCAGAGTTTGGGGCCAAGATGGGAGAATGATCTTCCGCCCATCTTCACTAACTTAAATCTGGGGATGACATAGTCGCAGTTCGCCGATGATCTCAAGGTACGACAGGGCCTATAGGGTTGGACCAGGTTTTGAAGGTATAAAGGGGCAGAACCCTGCTTTATTTTGAAAATGTAGCATAAAGCTTTAAATTTAATTCGACTCGAGATCTTCAACCAGTGGAGATCTCGAAGGGCCTGCGCAGCTGAAGACCTCCTCGGGATGTTGCAGAGGAGACGGGCCGAAGAATTTTGTATAACCTGTAGTTTCCCCACAATGGCAGCATCTGCACCAAGATAGAGAACATTTCCGTAGTCCAGACGAGATGTTACTAAAGCCTGGACTACTGTTCTTCGCGTGGCAAGGGGCAACATCCAGAGAACTTTTTGGAGCCATCTTAAGGTGGTAAAACAGATGGCCGCCACCTTGGTGGCTTGTTGCCTCATGGACAGTCTGTCATCGATAAGAAAACCCAGGTTACGTACCACCTGGACTGGAAGAGGAGTAGGACCCATGGTACTAGGCCAATGTTGAGGGCCCCAAAGATCCTTCTGCTTCCCCAAGATGATGATCTCGGTTTTATCACCGTTAAGCTTGAGGAGATGCTTCTGCATCCACTCAGCCACAAGTGACAAACCAGTTTTCAGACCAGACACATTGCCATCTTCGGCACTGGAGAGGGAAAAAACGATTTGAGTATCATCGGCGTACGAAAAAATACTCAGCCCGGCTTCCTCTGCGATGGTAGCAAGAGGTTTGATGTAGATATTAAAAAGCAACGGGCTGAGAATGGACCGCTGGGGGACACCATACGCCGAAGAACAAATCGTAGATGCAGCATTCTGAGAAAAAACTTGGAATGTGCGCTCACTTAAAAAGGAGGCAAACCAAGCAAGTGCAGGGCCAGCTATTCCAAGGGAGCGGAGAGAGTTTAATAAGATGGAATGGGACACGGTATCGAACGCTGCGCTCAGATCCAGAAGGATGAGAGCAGAAGTTTCACCGCGATCGATACCGTGCCGAAGTCTCTCCGTCAGCCCTAGTAGTGCGGTCTCAGTTGAATAGTTGGCCCGAAAACCGGACTGGGATGGATGTAAAAAGCCCTGATTTTCAGTAAACACAGTAAGCTGCGTGTTGACATGCCTCTCCAGTATCTTTGAGAAGATGGGCAATAAAGAAATAGGTCTGAAATTGGAGAGGTTAGAAGTATCCGCACCAGCCTTTTTTAGAAGTGGGATCACCATCGCATGCTTCCAGTCTTGCGGCACACGAGACTCACTTAAGGAAGTATTCAGGAGTCTCATAAGAGGGCGCCGGCACTCAAGATCAAACAACTTTAGAATTTTTGCAGGCACCGGATCACGCGGTGAACCAGATCTCACACTGTTCAAGCAGGCAAAAAACGAGTCATCGTCAAACAGGAGCCAATTAGTTAACAGTGTCCTTGGGGACAGAGGGGCGGTCGTAATCACACACCCCGGTTGAGACTGAGTAGCTGTATTAGAGGTACTCATGGAGTTGTTAATACGCTCAACTTTAGCTATAAAGAATTCCGCAATGGAGTTACATTGGGCTTCTTAGAAGGCTGGAGGGGTCGGTAAAGTGTCAGCACCTGTCAGTTTTTTGACCACTGCAAAAAGGGTGCGAGGGCAATTCTGGGCTTGCGACACGATTTTTGTCGTGTAAGTAGCTCTCGCCTCTTTGCACCTAGAGTGGTAACCCTTCAATGCTTCTTTGTAAACGATCTTCCGAGAAGCAGAATAGGTGCGTCTCCATTTCCTTTCCAAGACCTTACAATTGGTCCTCAAAACCTTCAAATCGGGAGAGAACCATGGGGCCGGACACCCCCTAATATGGATATGGATATGGAATCTTTTGTAGAAATCAAATGGATCAATTTGGATTGATGTTGCCATTTCAGACCTACTGGCTTTACCTGTTTATTTTCATGTTTCCCATAATCTTATTGAAACTGGTTACAGTGATTTGCCATTATGAATATTTTTGGGAAATACTAGCATACATCAACACATTTTACTAAAGGATGCTGCAAAGAAATTATACCTAAACCTTTACAGTAGTTTAGCTAAACGTTTTTACATTTGTTGTGAACGTTTTATTTTAAAACCAAAGAATCACCAATCTTGCTTTCAAGCTTCTGCAAATATTTGCAACTAATCAGAGATCTGGGAGCATTATACATAGGCTCATATTGCTAAACTTTGAAAACATGTGTACACCTTTTTATCCTGGAACCACTGTCAGTAGTTAGGTCGGAGCTTACAACATTTACTTAGAGCACTCACCATAATAATAAAGACTTTGCATTAATAAACCATGAGTACAAGTTTGAACAGCATTAACACATGGAGACAAATATTACCTTAACTGCAGGCAATGCATTTCCCTGATCCATAATGTGGTACTGTAAAATGGCAGCCAAAGGGTTTGTGCTGCAGAGGTTTAGGCCTACTTGTCCCAAGGATAAAATACACATGAAAACGTGTTGCCCTTGACCCCAAACAATATGTCCCGGGCGTCAGGCTATAGGAATTCCACACCCCTGGTTGTAACAATATAAATGATTGTAATAAGAGTTGTCCATTAAGGTAATGCTAATAATACTTTCCAATCTGTGTTCAGGATGGTCCTCCAATTCTAGACTCAGACATGATGTAAAGGGTTTATGTTTGTGACTGAAAAATGATGTTAAAAAGATGTTAAAAAAAGCAGCATCATAACACCTATGGTACTTTGGTGCTGCAGGAATCAATTAAATCTTGACCTATATTTAAAAGTGACAGACTACAGGATCATAATGAAATGTTTGACAGGTTGCCAGACCCATAACATATGATGGATGGCATGCTTCATTGTAGGCGCCCTCTCACATTGAAGTAGGACATTGCCACTTCAGTGGACTCAACCAAACAACATTGGGTGTTCTTAGATATTTTTTACAGGTTACAGGACAAATTCACCGGTCCAGATCAAAAGCCTAAAATAACTAGGGGCATACCCAAAGGAGATTCCTTTAATGATCGGTACCCCTGGTTGAGGTTAAAATCTGAGTTGCGGTTTTAGGGTAGAACATAATGGTTCACCTAACCGCTCTAGAATACCAACATGTGTCGACGTAACAATAGTGCCACAACTGTTCAAAGGTCTTTGTCAGAATCAAAAGTACTCCCTATCTATATAGCACATGCATTACATGCAGAAAAACAGAGCCTATACAGCACTCTTGTGGTTTTGCTAGTCATTTTACTGCCTGGCAAAAAATGACTAAGGACGTGTGGTTACTAAATATTGTACAGGGTGGTACAAAATCACATTTATTTTGATAGTTCCAAGGCGATTAACTCTTGAAATGTTGTATTGGATGGTTCAAGAGGTTTTGCTGAGAAAGAAACCATTCAGACCAGTTCTCTTGCATCAGAGAACAATGGATTATATTCAGGTTAAGAAGAAGGAAACAAAGCACAGTGTATTCCAGTTTTCGATGTAAAAAAAATGCAAAGCAGTCAAAGAGGAATGTTCAGAAGTGTGGCGGATCTCCAGTTTACCCACATCAGGAAAAAAGAAACTGTGCAATGGATCTTCAGTTTTTTTTTTGTGTGAATCATACAATATGGTTGTGGCTACAAAGACTTATGCAAACAACAAATTTCATACATAATGGGGAAACATAAGAAAAATTATAGAATAGTGAAACGACATGAATGAAACGACCGCATTATACAAATTACCAGACTATTCGTAGAACAGACAAAAACAAGAGAGAAAATCCAAGGTGTTACTTTAACCATGCCTCAACCGGAGCCAAGATCTTACAGGCTAATTTCCGTCTTCGCCTACCCTTTAACTTAAACACAGAAGCTTCTAATTTATAAAAAGCCAGCAACCTTGCCCTCCAGTTAATAGATTTTGACAGAGATTGGACTGAAGACAGTGATGTGGGGGATTGGAGGTTGAATTAGGTCCTTTGCAATGAGGCCTTGTCACATAGTCCGACGACTGTAATGAAAGGCAAAAAATAAAAAAAACAGGAAATATTTAAAAATAAGGTCTCGGCGGCTTCTGGCTCCTTCTCCTGGGACAGCCCTCAGTCTGGGCTAGTTAGCTCAGGGGTGGATGCTGCAACAGCCCATAATCCCCCATCTAGTCAGCCTGAGCTACTGCCTGGAGAGATAACCCTTGCCGTTATATATCAGACAATGATGGCGCATCGTGAAGAATCCCGGCAGGAGAACGCACGAACGCAGGGGGCCTGCCGCAGAGTACAAAACTATTCGCAGAGTGGCCAAAACCTGCACCGACATAGCTGTTAGAATCGGAGAGGCTGAGGAGAGGATCTCCAACCTTGAGGATGCCTTAGCATCTCAGAAAACTACAATGGACAAGATCGGCGCCCAGAAGGATGATATTTTGTGGAAACTAACTGATTTAGAAAATCGGGCAAGGAGAAACAATCTTAGGATTTTAGGGGTACCTGAAGGTTACGAAGGAGGGGATGCTAGGCAGTTTGTGGTAGAGCTTTTTACAGAGGCATTTCCCGAAATAAAGCAATGGGACTGGGAGCTTGAAGTACAACGTGCTCATCGGTTCCCCTTCAAACAGAGGCAGAACTCTGGTGAATCTGGGGATAGACCCGAGCAATTCTGATTTGCCTCAACAATTTCCTTGCAAGAGAAAAGATCTATGCTCTAGCGAGACCTGATAGAAAAAGAGCTGGTAAAGGCTGTGAGCTCTTTGTTCGCCCTGATCTCCGTCCTGCAACAGTGGAGCGGAGGTGGCAGCTGCGTCAGCTGATATCTCCGTTCCAGCTAAAAAGGGCTCAAGCCTTTCTACTGTTCCCTTCTAAATTGAAAATAATTCATCAGGGTCAGACAAGATTCTTCCTCTCCGAAATTCAGGCTAGGGAATATCTTGGCACTATATAATAGTCTGGGTATTGGCTCGTGTGTTGTTTCACTCATACATTGCATTGCTCTAGTGGGATTCTATGAGTAGAGGGGTGTTGAGTCGATTACAAGGGAGGCTGTCTCCTTTTCTTGTTTTTTCCCCCTTTTTTGTAAAATGGGGGTCTTCCCCCTCTATTAAGTCTTCAGAAAATGTTTCAATTGTCTATTCTTTCTCAGCTATAGTTAGGAAGGGGTGGGCGGTCCAGGTAAGAACCGGCTGTAGGCTCATTCCATCATAAGGACCTAGGTCCTGCTGCCGGCCAAGGGGTATGTGAAGGGTAAGGGAGGGTGGATGGGGGGTGGGTTAGGGGGAAGGGGTGGGTTCTGGGCGGAGGGGGAGAGGGGGTATGGTCACTGTGGTTTTGGAGGTTGGTGTTGGTTGTGGCTTGAATTTCGATCAAAATTGTTATAAATTAATTCTCATGTTTTGCAAAGTTAAAAATACACAGTCTTGTGTAAAAAAAGTCTGTTTTGTTTTAATGGGGCTGGGTAAACTTATCTTTTGTTCATGGAACATCTGTGGACTTAATGACCCTAAAAAGCCAGCATTATTTGCTAAGGTAGTCAATGCCATGCAATTAGACATATTATGCATTCAGGAGACCCATATTCATTGGGGTAGGCACAGCTGTTTAAAACTGCCAGGCTATGACTTAATTGCCTGTTCTAAACAATCTTCTTTGATGTTTTAATGAATCGGGGAGTGGGCACTTGTAATAAGGTTCATGAGGATAGGATGGGCAGGTGGGTTATTGTTGAAATATTAATTGCCAATAGACCATTAACAATATGTACGATCTATGGGACAAATTTAGATGATCCAGAAGTGTTTAAATATTTAAATGTTGAATTAGCCACATGGAATCCCCCTTTGGTCATTTGTGGAGATTTGAATATCAATTTGCTCTGCAGTTTTAATTTACTAGGAAACTCCAAGTATACGGGTAGGAAACCTCGAGTATTTAAAGCTTTACAAACTCTAGTGCAAGAACATGGTTTAATGGATCTGTGGTACCGGCATAATCGTACCGATGACAGCTTTACATACTATTCCGCCCCTCCATACTATTCCGCCCCTCACAATAAAATGGTCCAACTCGATTATTTTTTTTTTTGTCTGAACAGACAGCTGAAATCGCATCAATATCTGTCCCTTCCAGAATTCTATCGGATCACAATCCATTGGTGGTAGAATGTCCCTGGTCTCGTCCAATAAGTGCTCCAAGTATCTGGACGTTTGAAAGAAAGCTTTTGTATGATGAGGCCTATCGGGGTCATATGAGGAGGTGGTTAGTCGAATTCCTAAATATTAACAGGGGGACAGCATCGTGACATATGGTCTGGGATGCGTTAAAGGTCGCAGTTCGTGGCGAGACTAAGAGCTTCGCAAAATATCGGCGGAAGGCAGGTCAGGAGCTTGTAAAGAACCAGATGGAGGAGCTTAGGATCGCTGAATTAGAACTAACTATGAGAATTAAGAATAAGTCTCTTATAGAGAATTCACAGCTAAAGGTTGCCATATTAAAGTCTAAACTTCTGGAAGCCTTTTGCCAAGATCTGGCTATTAAATATTTGCAATTTCGAACAACAATGTTTGAATTCGGAGAGAATACCGGTAGGGTCCTGGCTAAAAGGCTCCAACAGGAAAACGTGCAAGGATCTGTTAATAAAATCTTAGACGAAGCTGGGGTGGTGCAGGACATGCAGGAGGGTGTGGCTGAAGTGTTTCAGAAGTTTTATTCTGCATTGTATACGGAAAATCCTAGAAGCGCTCATTGGGAGGCTGATATTGAAGCTTTTTTGTTGTGTTTGGATACCTCAAAGATCCCTCCTGAGTGTAATGAATCAGCTCCCATCTCAGTGGAGGAAATCGAATTAGCTGTACAAACATTAGCTAATGGGAAGGCCTCCGGACCTGACGCCCTTCCCTTGGAATTTTACAAAATATTCCTCCGGGAGGTTTGTCCCGATTTACTCACAACGCTAAGGGCTGCGCAGAAAAGTCCCATTCCTGACTCTTGGCGCCAAACTACAATTATCTTATTTAAAAGAAAAAGGGGAAATCTGAGCTGTCTCTGTCATCCTACCGACCTATCTCCTTGATAAATAGTGATAGCAAGATTTACTCTAAAATCTTGGCAACCAGGATGCTAGAGGTGATAGTCCCACTGGTATCTCTGCGCCAACATGGTTTTATCCCCGGAAGGGACACAGCTGACCATGTTTGGCGTGTCATTGCTCTTCTGGACTGGGTTCAGGCCACGTACACCCCACTCGGGTTGATCCTGTTGGACGCCGAAAAGGCATTCGTCAGGGTCTCCTGGGGGTTTCTATGGGCTGTGCTTCGATGGAAGGGCTTTGGCAATGGGTTTATCCAGGCAATGCAGGCGCTCTATACCTCTCCGATAGCGGCGCTGCGTATCTCTGGTCAGGAGCAGGGGTATTTTGATATTAGTAGAGGCACTAGGCAAGGGTGCCCGTGTTCACCCTTGCTTTTTGCCCTATATATAGATCCGTTTCTGAGCAGAATAGAAGGACTTTTAGCGATCCAACCTATTAGTGTCAATGGTATAGAGTATCGTGCGTCAGCGTATGCTGACGACATTGTTGTTTTGACATCAGATGTCGCATCGGCATTCCCGGCGCTTAAGGCCGTTGCGGAGCTATTTGGATCAGTTTTGGGATACAAATTAAATGTATCTAAAATACAGGTAATACAGACACCCAATATGCCATCTTCTGACGCCCCTGTAGCTAGAGAAGCAGTCTACTTGGGAGTTAAAATTGCTGCAGCAGTAGAGACCATCCCGGAACTGAACATCTTACCGGTGATGGATGCCGTGAACACGAAGCTAGAACGGTTGGAACATCTACATCATTCTCTCTATGGCCGCTGCAATGTTTTTAAAATGTTGGTGCTCCCAAAATTTCTTTATCTCTTCCGGACAATACCTTTAGAGTTATCGCAAAAACGCCTTGTTAAGGCTAACAGGATTTGTTACAGGTTTCTCTGGGGCTTCAGCAGGTCCCGAAGAGCAGCAAAATGGATGCAGCTCCCGCGCGACCGGGGCGGTTGGGCAGTACCGGATTTGGTAGTACATTATCGGTCTGTGATACTCCAGTCATTAGGGGTACCATTGTTTGGGGACCGGGTGGAGGTCCAACTGTGTGATAGGCCTATAATTTATGAGCTGGGTCTCGGTTCAGGTGCCAATGGGGTTTTAACACAAATTTTGGAGCCTAGTTACTTAAGAAAAACAGGTTCAAGGTAGCTGTTACTATGTTCACAATTTGGCCAAATATTACACGGAAGTTATCTATTCCTAATGTAAATCTTTATACCTCATTTAAATCTGCAAGACTCCTACCCGGTATCTTCAAGATCAAACCATTTTTAGATGGCAGGCACTCGGAATTCAAACTATAGGGGACTTAGTCGGTGCTGGTCAAGTACTTTCTTATATGTCTCTCAGGGATAAATTTCAGCTGAATATCCATGATTTTTTTGAGTACTTACAGCTTAGAAGCTATATACTTAAACGTCCTAGGGTATCTCCCTCCATGCTTGATAAGTATCCCATTTTTGAGCTGATTCAGAAAAAGGCAAAAATAGGGATCATTTATCAATATCTGTTATCCAGTTCCCCTGATGATCTAGAGATCGTAAATCTTAAATGGGAAGGTAAACTGGGCAAGAGCGGTGTTGATGTGAGACCAGCATTAGAATTTGCCAGTAAGGTCTCTGGAAGTCTCCAAACGCAAAGTTACATGGCGGTATTTGATTTATACTACACACCTGCAAAATTAGCAAAATTGGGTTGTAGTAAGGGAGATCGTTGCGCAAGGTGTGGTATGCATGCAGCAGACTCAGTGCATATATTCTACTCTTGCCCGAGTCTTCGCGAGTTTTTATCTGAGGTTGAGCAATTTATCAACTCTACGCTCCATGTTCTGTATTTGTTGTCCCCAGAGATGGTGGTAATGGGGGTTGAAGACTTAGCAGTGACTAGAACCTCTTGGTATACGTCTGCATTTCTGTTCATAGCCATGTCACTGATCCGTCTCTCCATTACATCGCAATGGCTTAGTCCGGAAGCTCGCACTGGATCTTCAGGGTACATGTTTTCATATACCTGTTCATGCAGCGCATTAGAACATACTTCTTTTTAAAGGGTGTAAAAGATGCATTATCAGAGTTCTTCTTTGTATTCTCAAGATAAATGTTTTTATAAAAGCATAGCCAAGGTAGTCTTTGAAGGAGAGGAAAGTTTATACACTTTTGACCATGAAAGGATTATAGAAGAGTCTTCTTTTTAAAGTCTGTTGCAAAATTTAAAAATGACATTGAACTGCCTTCACAATTTGAATCTTCTAATCACTGAAAGAAAATAAACTTTGTACCTACACAGTATGCCTTCTTGACATCTAACATGCGGAAAGGAAACCTTAGCATCATTACTGTTCCAGCATACCAGCAAGGGTGATCTGCCCGACCACCAGAGCCTAAGGAGTAATAACAAATTCTGTGCAAATATTTAAATTGTTTCTGGTGGAGATGGATGGGTATCACCAGGGTCTTAAGCACCATTCAAGCCTCAGTCCATTTGTCATAGTGCTATGGACCCATGGTGTTGCATCCATCGTTCTCTAAGATTCAGAAATGCATTAGGGGAGTTAATACTTAACGACTTATAGATTTGGTATATACCGTTCTTACCTTGTTGCTTGTGCATTCGTTTCCCTTCAACTGATACTGCAGTAAGGTCTTAAGAATGACATGCCAGCGGATGCCTTAGTTGGAAATATTAGAAAAACAAACTCTTGTGGAGTGTATACTGCTTGGGTAGCTGCCCAAAGGTTTTCATTTGACTATTCACCCAGACATCCCCTACCATAAAAATGCAAATGAGGTCTCAATCTTGGAACTGTTATAGGCCAACCATGTCCAGACATTAGTCCTGAATCGAGATGGTCTGAGTCACATTAGACCTCTCCTGAGATTTGTGATGAGTACCGGAACAGCTGCTGTAAAGACAGGCATTGAGGATTTCTGTCAGTCACATGGTCTTGAACATAAGTGTCTGTAACCTCACTTCCTTACATTGAATCTTGTGAAGTGGTCATAGGATGACTGGTACATCCCCTGCATGTAGGCAGCTGGCGCTGTATATACTATACCAAAGTGACCCATAGTTTGCACAGAGTCCAATGGAACCCCAAAGGTAGGCCGAGATAAAGTGAGATAGCACCTCACTCTCTATTTGTGGTAGTGTGGTGGATAAGGCTTTATCAGAGGACAGTATTATGCATTTGTTGCACACACTCAGCAAATTAATTCACACACTCAAAGACTGAACTTCAGACCAATTGTTTTTGTATAAAAATATTCTTTTAGTTATTTTATTTCCTAGAACCAAGCAAGCCTGGCACATGTAAGTGATAAATACTTTGCAGTAAATATACAGTTTGTAACACAGTTTGGGCTGCAATTGTAAATGCACTTTGGTTTGACTTACAGTATTGTTTTTGAGAAATGCAATGCTTTGTAAATATAGTACATATACTTTGTATAGGATTTTCAGTAAGATTACAGGTAAGTTACTTTTAAGATTACTTTTCTTACACAGTCTAGTATACCTGGATACTACACTGGGGCATTCCCTGTAAACAGGTAAGTAAAATCGTTTTTTGTTAGTTAGTACAATTTTAAAGAATTTCTTTAGGTTTTCAAACTCCACACTTAGAATTTTTTTCCAAGAAAAACAGTCAGTGTTATCCTGTGGAGGAAAATAGTGTTATCGGTTT
Source organism: Lissotriton helveticus (assembly GCF_964261635.1). Classification (NCBI taxonomy): domain Eukaryota; kingdom Metazoa; phylum Chordata; class Amphibia; order Caudata; family Salamandridae; genus Lissotriton; species Lissotriton helveticus. The sequence continues at coordinate 49,470,297 of NC_136069.1, forward strand.
TAGGGTAAGTATTCGGTAGTGGGAGTTGGGGTTCTGGGGTAGACTCTGGGGTCTCCCAGGGTCAGGGATGCACTTTTGTTACAGCCTCAGCGGCACTAGGGCGGCCGAATGCAGAGTGCTGTGGCCCAATATTATCCAATGGGGGGCCTCCTGTTGGTGGCTGTGGACGAGCAGGCCACTTGATTGTGGGAGCAAAGCTCCTGGACTTTAGCTCAGGGCAAATGGGGAAACAAAGTAGCACCAAAAGTGCACCCTCAGCGGCACTAGGGTGGCCGGGTGCAGGATGCTGTTTCGACGTCGGGCGCCCTCTTGTTTGCAATGGGGAACCTCCAGTTTGCAAAGGCGCTGCAGTCTTTGGGACGAAGATCTTCTGGATGCGACCACCTCTTCTAGAGGTAAGTTGGGAAGTTGGAGGTTGTTTAGGCACCGTCAGTTCAGCCATCCAAGGCCGTGGGCGTTGGGTGCAGGGGTGCCTTTTAGAGTTGTATCTTCTTACCGGCTCCTAGTCATGGTTGGGGGGACCTTCCGGATTTAGGCTGCAGGCGTTGGCTGGAGGTTTGAGGTGGGTCAGGGGTCGCCGGATCCCGGGTTAAGATTGCCAGGGAGACCTCCTCCTGGTGTTTACCCACTCGACCTTGGACTGTGGATGGCGGGTGCAGAGTGTGGCGAATTTGCGGTGTCTGGGCGGAGCCAGAGGTTGGAGGTGAACAAATCTGGTGTTCACGGGAGACACAGTCTTTGTGGTTGAAGACAGGCAGGTCCTTCGGGGTTTTCAAGGTTGCTGGCTGCAGGACACACAGGGATTTCGCAGGAGTAGGTTCGAGACGAAGACAGGCTGGTAGGCCAAGGGCCAAGTCACTGGGCGTCTTCCTCTTGTTAGCTTCGGCACGGCTGTTCAGTTCTTCTTCTTCCTTTCTTGTAGTTTCTTCTGGTCTGAGGAAGAAAGGTTCAGTGTTGCCCCTAAATACTAGATTGAGAGGTGTTACAGGTAGGTAAAAAGGTTGGGACCAATGGGTCCCTTCCCTGGGGTGAGTACACCCCCTATTATGCCACCCTCCAGAGGGACTGGGGCATAAGCCTTTCCCTGGTTGGCTGGGTCCCCCAACTGCAAGATGACAGGGACTAAGAGTTGCGCTTCACCTCGTCTCCCCCACCTGAGGGTGGGCTGGAGTTGGCAGAGGTGGGCACACCTCTTCCTCACTTGTTTTTCCCGCCAGTTCTCCCACCCAAAATGGGGGTCAGAAACAGTGGAGACCAGTTGCTAAAATCAGCAAGTGGTCTGGGGAAGCTCACAAAGGTGGCATGCCTTTGAAGCTTCCCCTTCATGAACCCTGCCAATCCTGGAGGAAGAGGTGTGGCGCCGCGGCCAGGGCGACTGACTCCGGAATCTGGGGATCACAGTTCGATCCCCAGCACCGGCGGCAGATTAGCCCAGCACCTTGTGACTCTGGGCAATAGCTTGATTAATCTTCCTGACGGCCCCCAGCGCCTAGAGACCCTTACGGGTGATTGTGCGCTTTACAAATGTGGATTTACTTTACTTTACCTCACCCAGGATGTCCATTTTGTCCGGCCCCCGAGAGCAGCAGGCACACAACCCAGAGGTTCAGAACCATATCTGGTGGTGGATCTCTCTAAGAGGCCCTCTGTGTGTTTTTTTCATTAAATCCCACACTGGCATCAGTGTGGGTTTAATGTGCTGAGAAGTTTGATACCAATCTTCTCAGTTTTCAGTGTGGCCATTATGGTACTGTGGAGTTCATAATGACAAACGTCCAGCACCATATACTCTTAGTGGCAGCACTGCACTTACAATGTCTAAGAATGGACGTAGACACTGTAGGGGTACAGGACTCATGCACCTGTACACTCACAACTGGTATTGTGCACCCAGCTAGAGGGGTGGCTGATCTATGCCAGGGCAGTGGGTTGTAGGCATGGCACACAGGGATGTGTGCCATTTCGACTCTTCACTTTGTTCTGCACCAAGACACACAGCCTGCAAAGGGAGTGTGTGTGTAAAGGTACAGGGCCTCGAAGGGTAGCACAATAAGTGCTGCAGCCCTTAGAAGTCTTCCCTGGTCACAGTTGCCTGGGTAACTGTGGTGCCATTTACCAGGAGCTGACCTGTGGCCAGAGATGCCAATTGGGTTTGGGATAGTTTTGAGGAAAGAACACAGGCCCTGGGAACCTGAATGGCAGGGACCCAGGGCACTTCAAGTCAAAAGTGCATCAGTAGTCTGGCAAACAGTGGGAGGGGGGTTACTGCAACAGAAACCCAGCTTCTCACACTGCAGGATCGCTGTCCCTGTGCTTTGGGGGGCCCCAGAGACTCCACGGGCTCTAGAGCACCGGTCGGGTCTCTGGCCTTTTTAATTGAGATTTTAATGTTCTATTACCTAGTCCAAGCCTATGGCTTTCCCATTAAAGCTGACCCTCAATCTGGCCAGGAACATGAGTTCTTAGGGTAACGCCATTGCTTTTGATTTAGTTTTGACCTACAGAAAGGAGTGGTGTTGCTGCTGGACTGCACACATGTAGTCCCAAAAAAGCATGATCTTATCATTATGTACAGTGCCTGCAGTCCGAACAACTCAGCCGCAGTTGCCATGATTATGCATACAGGCTATAATGGGTGTGGGAGGGCCACCAGGCGAGATTGAGAGGTTGAGGGAGGGAGGTTCTGCTGCAGGACCCTATGTGCATGCTCTGTGATAAAACATAGGATTAAACCATTTCCCGGAACCCAAGAGTGCAGCCAGTTTGTAAGAAAGATGTCTATTACTTGGCCCTCGTCTCTTTTGTGGAGCGAGCCCTGCCCTCTGCTTCATAAACACTGCCCTCCAGGCTCTTGAGACAGTCGCCAGTTGTGTAAAAGCTTGAGTCTTTTCCTTTAATTCTGATCAGTGCCCCTTTACCTGTCCAACCCTCTCTGTTGTATTGCAGAGGTTGTGCTGCATCAGTGTCATATAAACATCGCCTCCATTTTCCCTTTTGTGCTGACCTTGTGTCTTTGATGGCCTGCAAGAAGACGTGTTGCCCACCAATGCATCCTCTGCCTCTTGCAAAGGGGTGGCCAGGGTCTTGGTCCATGTTGGTCTGTGCAGGGTTTATCCTTAACCATTACACCACATCGCTTCTTCTGGCTTTATTGGGTGTCAAATTGCCTCTTAATGTGAATTACCCTGAGGGGTGGTGGGGTAGGGAGGTTGTATGTGGGGGGATATTATACAGTATTTCTATGTATAGGGATACAAGGTTCATTTCTGTTAGTGTAACTGAGTTTCTGGCTCCTCCATTGTAAGGTAAATTTTGAAGACTGAGTGAGATCTGGGGAGAGATTAGGCAGAGCAGAGGACTCAAACCAGTTGTGGGCAGATGCATGACTCTGGCCCCCTCAATCTCATTATGGGGGTGGGTTGATTTCTTCAAACATTAATGCATCTCTTCTCCTAAACCCCCTTAAACTCCAGAAAGTTCTCATACATAGGTCACATGGTCACATGGCACTCAGGATTACCGGGGTGGGGGGGTTCCACAATTGGCCATCGATGGTCCATCACCAGTCCCTGAATATCTGCCGGGTGGGGAGCTCACCTGCAATTCCTTCTCACAGTCCCGCGGCCATTTGATGGCTCTTCTCCCACATTGGGCTGGGCCATATCTGCAACTCTGTGTTTGATTGCTGTCCATCCCACCAGACCAAAATAGTTGTGCCAAGTCATCTTGTTCATCCAGGCCAACCCTCAGTCAGACTGCTGCTGCCATACACGCAGTCACATCCGTTGTAGCTGTAGGAGTTTGGCAAGCTGGCACCTTCTTCGCGACTGAGACCCACCTAGGGCTCGCCTCACCATTTGAACCATCGGCGCTTGAATCTAACTGATCCTGCCAACACGAGTGATCGAGTGCTTCATGCCAACACTGCAGCACATTTTAATAGGAACCCACTCCCCGCTGCAGCTCTATGCATCACTGCCACTCTCTCTGTGTCCGTTCTTCCTGGGATCAAACGCTCAAGTCTTGTCAGCAGATATTTGTGGGTATCTGGGCAGGATAAAACATCTATACACTGCACTTGCCTTTCTAGCCTATGGCACTCCCCTCTGGTCTCTCTGAATTGATGGGTCTACACTTTTGTACCTTTACATAACATTGATCAGCAACATGTATTCTGTTGCCTGGTACATTAACCAGAGTAGTGAGTTAGCTCAGTGGCGTAGCTAGGGGGAGCAGGGCAAGCGGCGAGCACACAGTAAGTTTTCTGTTGATTGTTTGCCTGTCGTCACCAATTTACCCCCTCTGCCCCCCCTGTTGTTTTCTGTCACCTCCCCCCGCTCGTCGTCATCTGATCCCACCTGCACTCTTCGCCATCGGTTGCCAACACCCCCGCTCTTCGTAGTCTGTCGCCATCAACTTACCCCCCCCCCCTCAGCTCTTACCTCCACTGGCCACCCCTGGGCAGCAGACTCTGTGATCACCCCGCGCTAGCTACGCAACTCAGTGAGCGGCAGTCTGTGTGTCTCATCCAAAATGTAATCAATTTTCCATAGTAATAAAGTATTACTAAGGACTTACCCTTAGTTTCTCATAAGGTAATTTCTGATTTTCACATTAAGCAAGCTGTTTCCTTACTGACTTTTTTCCACAACTCTACTCCTGCGGAAAGTTCTTTTTGCACCTTATGTCACTACCTAGAAAAGTTTAAAGTCAACCACGGGGCAGACATCTCTGTATGAATTATGGGGTTGTGTACACAGGACTAGCCTCCTCCAAACAGATTCTAGCTATATGTATCGTCTCTTGTATTGTTATTGCTATGTGAAGACCTTTACATCATTACCAGATTAACCAGTGGTGGCCCACTTACAAAGGAGAAAGTAGTCACTGCTGCTCTGGTTAGCAATGTCCCCATCGTAGACATTTGTAAAGATACCACATGGAGATCTGTCCAAACCTTTGCTACCCATTATTGTCGGGATTCAGTTGCCAGGGCAGATGCATGAGTGTGCCAGGCACCTTTCTATCACTTGTTTGCATTGTTCTATTTGTTGACTATGTCACACATTTGAGCATGGAGTAACTTGCTCCTCTATTCTACTGTTTATGAATATCTGCGAATGATTAAATAAGTTGTTCACCATTAAAAATGAATGAAACACTGAGGCACGCTGGGAGGTGAAAGTAGTCAAAGGAGGTCCATCTTCAGACCCTCTTGCTGACTGAAATCAATCTTTGTTGTTACTCTTATTGCAGAAGAGTTTACCACAGTGATCATATCAGACTGCATCAAAGAAGAGGCCTACCCTACAGCTGATCAAGACATGAAGGAATTTAAAAACACCCTCTGCACAGCAGGTAAGTCCTCGTTCTACCTAGGATCACAGATATATGGGCTCAATCACAATAGCCAGAGACCATTGAGATTAGATCTCATTTTGGAGTGACTGATTTTACATTAATAATAGGTCACTGGTCTAGATGAGCGGACATAAATATAATAGTAAGAATCCCAGACCAACCTAGAAACAGATAGAGTGTGGTTGGCAGAAGAAAGAGCAATGTAGCTGTCTAACAACACAGAGGAAAGTCTCCAGTAATGCCTTGAGATCACAGAGCCTGTCACTGCTCATACGATTCTGTGAATTTGTATAAAATATTTACATGAAGAATCAAGGACAGTCAACAAAAGACCTCATATGATAGTTAGAAGAATAGATGAAACCTAAATGAAGCAGTGAATGAACTTTTCATATTGAACTTTAAAAATTGGATTTTCAGAGGTTTAAAATCGTCCCATTTCCATGGCTGCAATATATCATTAAGGTTGCATGTTTTACAAAGGTACAAACATATTTTCTAGTTTATTATTCTGGAATATGTAGACACAGGCTCTTCATGTATACCACACAGCTGCACCTCTAATGTCCTAATGCCTTTTGTAGGGTCTATTGGTTTTGTCAAAGTTTCTGTGAAGGTATAGGGGTGCATGTACAATGAAAATATTTTCAGTAGGTAAATTCTTTCACTTACAACATAGTGAAGGGATTGGAGGACTGTTTTCTGTTAATTTAAAAAGTGTCAACATAGAGGTAGGGTCCTTAGCCACATTTCAATATACACCTTTCTTGTGCCAGTGGGAAACATTCTATTAACCCCTTCGCTTCTAGGCCTTTTCCCCTCCTGTGCTAAGCCTTTTTTTGGCGATTTGGGGTACTGCGCTCTTAGGCCCCTGTAACTTTTTGACCACATAAGGTATCTACGCCAAATTTGCGTCCTTTTCTTCCAACATCATGTGGATTCTAAAGGTGCCCAGGGTTTGTGGATTCCCTTGGAGGGGTTCCAGAAATTAACCAAAATATAGTGAAATTTTTGTTGTTTTCAGAAAAATGGGAAAAACGGGCTGCAAATGAAAGCCTATGTGGTTTTCCCTGCAAATGTTATCAAAAAAAGGGTTTGTGGGGCTGAAATATCCATTTTCTCAGCTTTTAGGGAATGACAGTCTTTTGTCAGAGAACCAACATTTTTCACACAGTTTTGGCATTTTTCTGGGACATAGCCTATTTTTGCTATTTTTAGAGCTTTCCACCTCCTTCCAGTTAATGGTAGAAATGAGTTTGAAAGCAATAATGGATCCTGGAGAGCTATACATTTTCGAAAAGTAGACAACATTCTGAATTCAGAAAGGGGTCATTTGTCTAAATCCATGAAGGTTTCTTTATAGAAACTAACAGTTAAATATTGGAATAATTGAAAATTTGTTGAAAAAAACAGCCTTTTGTCTCAACGTTTTCACCTATAACTTCTTGTAATTTTGACAGCTCTTGGAAAGCAATATACCGTTACATCCGTTAGACCGTCCTGGTTGTGGGGATATATAGGACTTGTAGTTTCACCAAGAACCTGATGAACCCAGATCCAAAAACTGACCAGCAACTTGCAATGGTATTTTTTTATTTACTGGGTATAGTGCACTTTTCTTGGAAAATGTATACATGGAAAAATCTGTATGAAAGACACCTATGTATTTCTGAATTGGGTACAAATTATAGAGTTTAGAAACAGTATATAATTGCACATTTTCAAAATTGGGAATACTCATGCTAGCATGAGAATTATTGGTCATTTTTTAAAAAGATTTTTTTTTTACACAATGTCTTTCATTGGGAAGGGAGAAATGCATGAAAACTCAATTGGTAATAACAGTTGATTTACAAATCTGAATTACCCTAAGTCTCCCGATAACAACGGTACCTCATTTGTGTGGGTCGGCCTTGTGCCTGCGACAGGAAACGGCGCAAAATGCAACGTGGTCACACCTCAATTTTGCAGTTAAAAATGGACCCTTTTATGGCAAAGTGCCTAGCTGTAGTTTTTGTACCCTAGCTCTGCCAGCACCTAGGGAAACCTAGCAAACCTATACATTTTTGAAAACTAGACACCCAGGGGAATTCAGGATGGGGTGACTCGACTGCCTACCACCAGGTTCTGTTACATAGAATCCCTTGCAAATTTAAGAAATTGACAAAACAAAACGCATTTTCCTCACTTTTTTGTGGTGGAAAGTTCTGGAATCTGCGTGGATCAACAAATTTCCACGCACCCAGCGTTCCCCCGGGTCTCCCGAAATAAATGATACCTCACTTGCCTGGGTCTGCCTAGTGCCTGCGACAGGAAACAGCGCAAAACGCAACGTGGTCGCACCTCAATTTCGCAGTGAAATCGTGCCCTTTTTGGGCAAAGAGACTACCTTTTGTTTTTGAACCCTAGCTCTGCCGGCACCTAGGGAAACCTAGCAAACCTATACATTTTTGAAAACTAGACACCCAGGGGAATTCAGGATGGGGTGACTCGACTGCCTACCACCAGGTTCTGTTACCCAGAATCCCTTGCAAAGCTAAGAAATTGACCAAAATAACGCATTTTCCTCACATTTCTGTGGTGCAAAGTTCTGGAATCTGCGTGGATCAACAAATTTCCACCGACCCAGCGTTCCCCCGGGTCTCCTGAAAAAAATGGTACCTCACTTGCCAGGGTCTGCCTAGTGCCTGCGACAGGAAACAGCGCAAAACGCAACGTGGTCGCACCTCAATTTCACAGTGAAATTGTGCCCTTTTTAGGTTTCGACCTGGCGAGGGTACGAAGTGCCCCTCCCAGATCGAAAACTTTTGTCAACAGTATGGATGTTCGGCACCGCCTCTGTTTGCCATTGGCTAGCTCCATAAATGGACGCTAGCCATTGGCAAACAGAGGCGTCCGTCATCCTTCGAGGCGACTCGTGGGCGTTCCTTGGATGTTTTTCTCATCCAGCCCCTTTGGACACGTAATGCGGCTGGGGGCGTGTTGTGTGTTTGTTTTTTTTGGGCCGCCTTTCATTTTATCATTTGCCCCGACCTCTGGTCAGTGCTTGCTGCTGTCCTGCCTTCCTCCGTGTCCCTCCTCCCGCCGTCCCCCCTCCCGCTCTCCCCCCTCCCGTTCTCCGTGTGGTCCTGCCTTCCTCCGTGTCCCCCCTCCCGCCGTCCCCCCTCCCGCTCTCCGTGTGCCCGTCCCCCCCTCCCGCTCTCCGTGTGCCCGTCCCCCCCCCCCCCCCCCTCCCGCTCTCCGTCTTTTCACTGTGACAGTGTATTATCTCTCCTGATAGGAACATTCCATATAATTAAAATTTTCCATTGACGCTTGGAACATTGTGAATTGAGCCTTAAAGATGAACAATTCCCTGCAGCACCCAGAAGTGACGAGACGTTGGACAGTCTTATAATCAGTGCACTGCATCCTCCCCTCACGCTGCCCCATCCCCCACGTCATCAGCCTCTTAGAAGGGTGGTGGGCTGGGAGGGGGCTCTTACGTATTAAGTAAAGTTGGAAAGTGTGTACAGAAGAAGCCACGAGCCACGCGTTCAGACTGACCCCCTCCACCTCTATTAGCATAAAGTTGCACAGAATAACCCCTCCCTCCCCCACAGGGACACAAAGGACTCAAACGGCAGCCTTTAAGCTTTTCACTGCTAGCGACACCCCAATACTCCCTCCTCCCGTCCCCCCTCCCCCCTCCCGCTCTCCGTGTGCCCATCCGCCCTCCCGCTCTCCGTGTGCCCGTCCCCCTCCCCCCTCCCGCTCTCCGTGTGCCCGTCCCCCCTCCCCCCTCCCGCTCTCCGTGAGCCTGTCCCCCCTCCCCCCTCCTGCTCTCCGTGTGCCCCTCCCCCCTCCCCCCCTCCCGCTCTCCGTGTTTTCACTGTGACAGTGTATTATCTCTCCTGATAGGAACATTCCATATAATTAAAATTTTCCATTGACGCTTGGAACATTGTGAATTGAGCCTTAAAGATGAACAACTCCCTGCAGCACCCAGAAGTGACGAGACGTTGGACAGTCTTATAATCAGTGCACTGCATCCTCCCCTCAAGCTGCCCCATCCCCCACGTCATCAGCCTCTTAGAAGGGTGGTGGGCTGGGAGGGGGCTCTTACGTATTAAGTAAAGTTGGAAAGTGTGTACAGAAGAAGCCACGAGCCACGCGTTCAGACTGACCCCCTCCACCTCTATTAGCATAAAGCTGCACAGAATAACCCCTCCCTCCCCCACAGCGACACAAAGGACTCAAACGGCAGCCTTTAAGCTTTTCACTGCTAGCGACACCCCAATACTCCCTCCTCCTCCCTAGCCCAATCTCAGACTCCAGACATCGTCCATGAATAGAATATCATAGAGCGGCTCATTCTCTGTTAGGAGGGGGGAAAGGGTCAGAGATGGCAACAGACCCCTGCAGAAAATCTAATAATCGCAGGCCCTGCTACACTGGACGATTTTAATTGTTGCATAACAGCAGCAGTATCTTTCACTACCGCCTGACTGCGAGTGAATTTTACTGCACATTTGCTAAAAATCAAGCAAAGGCTGGACCATCTCAGCCACGAATGTGAATGCAAAGGTTGTTTGGACCCATTCGCAATAATGTTTATGTTCAGGTGCAGCAAGGCAAAATAGCCTTATTGAGTCATTAAGTAATGACTGCAGCCTATTGAGGGTAGAATGTTATAAATTAAAAGGGAGAAACAGAAAGACAAGTGTTGGAATGTTGGAGCAGAAGGCTTTTACCAGCCAATGTCAAAACCACCAGCTTTTGCAAGAGGGGTTACCTGGGTTTTTGGCCCCGTGCAAATGTAAGCCTTTCGAACAGCAGCATAAGGTTCCAACCTCTGATCAACACCACCCATGTACTTATTGTAAGCTAAAATGCACACAGGTTTGCGCACTTCAGCACCCTGACCCCAAACAGGCACAGGTTCAGTACTTTCATCATGGATAGTAGTCAGCATGTACACATCTCTCTTGTCTGAAAACTTCACAGCTAGAAACTCCCCACATCGCAATGCACTAGAATGTCCCCGCACAAGCCTTTTGCAAACAAGTTCCTTTGGGAAACCTTTACGGTTATTGCGCATTGTGCCACACGCTACAGTGCCCACTTTGGCCAACTCCTTGAACAACCGCACACCAGTGTAGAAGTTATCTACATATAAATGGTGGCCTTTGTTAAATAATCCTCTACCTAGTTCCCACACAATTTTTTCAGTCACTCCAAAAGTGGAAGGACAACCAGGAGGGTTAATGCTGGACTCCTTACCAGTGTACACCCTGAAATTGTAGACATATCCAGTCTCACTGTCACACAGCATATACAGTTTGATTCCATAGTGTGCCCTCTTACTAGGAATGTATTGCCTAAAAACCAAGCGGCCCTTGAACAATAGCAAAGACTCATCCACTGCAATTTCTTTACCAGGAGCAAATATCTCAGAATAACGATCAACAAAGTGATCAAGGACAGGCCGAATTTTAAACAGACGGTCACAATCAGGGTGATCGCGTGGCAAGGCTAAACCATTATTGAATCAAAGGAGAGAGTGAGGACTAGGTAAGCTAGTCCGGATCCCCACTTTTATATGTCAAAATCAAAGAGGACTAGCTAAGTTACAAAGGAAGGGACTCAATAGAGTACGTGTGTCAAGCAAACCAGTAGGTTTTTCAGAAAGCCCTCACCCACCAACCTAGTTGGTGGCATGCTTCATCATCGGGCCCACCACAGTGACACCTAGCGTGCCCCGGGTGTGCTTCGACGCCAGATTACTGCGGAGCTGGTATACTTGCTGAGTGTGCAGTGTAGTGAGTGTGAAGGTGAAAATTAAAAAACCATACAGATGGTCCCAGTACCCGAGGGTAAAACAATATTTTAATTTACTGGGCCTCTGTTGGTGTATTAAAAGGCAGACGGACGCGTTGGAGTATGGATTATGACCTCCAGTGTCCTGTGTGGTCTACATGTTTCACCCTGGCCTTTCTTAATTTAAAACAGGCTTTCCTCAGGACCAAGTGAGTATGTGTAAAAGGTGAATTAAATAAATAAACTAAATTATAGTGAGTGTGTTTATTTTGCTATGTGTAGCACTCCCTAAGGTGCTATATGGGTGAGAGGGGGGATCCCGGGCGCCGCAGAAGGACGACAGGTCCAAGGAGGAACCAGGCCGACAATTTCGGTCTTTTTCTCTGCCAGGCGACCCAAGGAGGCTTTGTACAGAAAAATACTGTCAAAGCGAGAGGGATCCCCCCTCTCACCCATATAGCACCTTAGGGAGTGCTACACATAGCAAAATAAACACACTCACTATAATTTAGTTTATTTATTTAATTAACCTTTTACACATACTCACTTGGTCCTGAGGAAAGCCTGTTTTAAATTAAGAAAGGCCAGGCTGAAACATGTAGACCACACAGGACACTGGAGGTCATAATCCATACTCCAACGCGTCCGTCTGCCTTTTAATACACCAACAGAGGCCCAGTAAATTAAAATATTGTTTTACCCTCGGGTACTGGGACCATCTGTATGGTTTTTTAATTTTCACCTTCACACTCACTACACTGCACACTCAGCAAGTATACCAGCTCCGCAGTAATCTGGCGTCGAAGCACACCCGGGGCACGCTAGGTGTCACTGTGGTGGGCCCGATGATGAAGCATGCCACCAACTAGGTTTGTGGGTGAGGGCTTTCTGAAAAACCTACTGGTTTGCTTGACACACGTACTCTATTGAGTCCCTTCCTTTGTAACTTAGCTAGTCCTCTTTGATTTTGACAAGGCTAAACCATTATCAACGAAATATCTCATCCGAAGAAGATGCAAATACCGATCACGACTTATGACTGCTGGAAATATAGCTGTTGCCATCAAGGGACTAGTGGACCAATATGAAGACATTGAGGGCTTCCTTAGCAAGCCCATCAAAAAAGTTAATCCCAAAAACTTCTTCATCTCTTCAACATTTGTGGAAGTCCACCAGGTAGCTCTAGAATGGGGCTTAAGGCTGGCACTGTTGTCCCTCAAAAACTGTTCTGCATACAAATTAGTTTGCTCAACAATCTCTTGCAAAAACCCATCGTCAAAAAACAACTGAAAAAAATGTATTGGCAGAAAATTCTCAGTATTCACTCTGCACCCAGGAACACCAGTGAACTCTGGCAATGCCGGCTGCACCATGCCAGGGGGAACCCAGAGGCCATCCCTATCAACGGGGGGAGCAGCCACCCCAGCCTGCAGCCCAGAAGCCTCTTGCTGCTGTACACCAACGGGAAGCCTAACAGCCACAGATACTTCTGGCTGCACAACACCAACAGAAAACATAGCATCCCCAGAGGGCTCTTGCTGCACTACACCAACGGGAAGCCTAGCAGCCTGAGATGCTTCTTGCTGCACTACACCACCGGGAAACCAAGCAGGCCCAGATGCCTCTTGCCGCTCTACAACAATGGGAAGCCTAACAGCCCCAGATGCCTCTTGCTGCACTACACCAACAGGAAGACTAACAGCACCAGATGCCTCTTTGCGCACCCCAGCAATGTGAAGCCTTTTGGGTGCAGGCTGCAGCCCACCTGCCTCTTGCCGACGTAAAAAGAAAGGAAACCTTGCAGCCCTAGGCAGCAGCACAGATGCCTCTTGGCCCACTACCGGCACATCAATGTCCTCCTCTACCATAGGCACTTCATCAGCACTAGAAGAAGATTCATCATCCGATGATGATTCCATGCGAAGAGGAAACTCACTGCCTGAATCTTCTGCCCCTACCTCTGGGTCCGAATCGGACTCAGTCTCTGAACCATGGTCAGAGGAAGACTCAAAAAGCAAACCAAGAACCCGCTGAGCAGTAATCCTGCGACTAGCCATTATCCTTATAAAGCAAGAAGACTGCACACACAAGTGAACAACAACCTACACTGTGCAAAGTAAGAAGTAAACAAGGTAAGGCTTTCACACAAAGATCAATACAATCCAAAACAATTTCACTCTTACCAAATATAGCTACACTCACCAGCACCTACTCTGCTGAGTCACAGCAAAAAGAAATGATATTCCACTAGAAAGAAAAAAAAATTACAGATTAGAAAACAAAATGCACATCAAGCACTAATGCTGAAAAAAAAAACACAAACAAAAAACACAGAGCCACACAAACTGCTATAAGTACACCTTTTTTCAAAAAGACAATCATCAAGGGAAAGTAGTACAAAATACATTCACTTACCAAGCACAAGCAACTACACAAGCTGCAAAACCAGCAGTAACAGACCCGTAACCTACAACAATCCAAACAGCAAAAGCCTGTAACAAGACAAAAATAGAGAAGAAAAAAAAATTACTACCACATTTCACAAAGAATATAACAATTAAAAAAACAACACACAAATTTGCCCAACAAATTTACATTCACCCAGATGGGCCATCACATAGGGCTTAGACCAATTGGGATTAGGTGAGGTTTACCATCAAGACACTGGTTAATTTTTTGACATTTTTTTACTGCCTGACCCCTTTGGTGCCAGTCGGTCTTTTGCTCCTACCAGTACCCCATCACACAGGGGCAGTAAGGACAAAAAAAGAGCAACTGGCACCAAGGGAGGCGGCCAGTAAAAAACAACCAAAAATATAACCACCATTGGAACCAAGCCTTGCCCAAGGGCTCGCTTCGACACACTACAAAATTCAAATCCTAGGGCCTAGTGGGCCAAAAAACAGAAAAGGGCCAATTCGCACCCAGGGGGGTGGGGGTGAAGCAGAAATACATTCCTAAAACAAGTTCCCTCTAAGAAGCAAACCTTGCCCAAGGGGTAGCCGCCATAACAAAAAAAACAATCCCTGGTGCCTAGTGGCATTTTCTGCCCCCCCGGGGGCAAAACGGGCAAAAAAACTGGCCTATTTGCCTCCAGGAAGTGACCATTGCCCAAGGGGTCAATACAAATCATGCAAAAAAAAATAACCCTGGTGCTAGCGGCAATTTTCTGCCCCCCCCAGGAGGCAAAACGTCAAAAAAAGGGCCGATTTGCCCCAGGGGGGGCAGAAATTCAAAAATATAATTACTTGCCACCAGGAAGAGACCCTTGCCCAAGGGGGTCACTTCCAAAACCTATACATTGCCCCAAAACAAATCCCTGGTGCTAGTGGGGAATTTCTGCCCCCCCTGGGGGCAAACGGCTGAAAAAATGGGCCGATTTGCCCCCAGGGGGGACAGAAAATCGAAGAGTATATGTCTGCCCACCTGGAAGTGACCCTTGCCCAAGGGGTCGCTTCCTAAAAGCTAAATTCAAAATCCCTGGTGCTAGTGGGCATTTTCTTCCCCCCCCCCTGGGGGCAAAACGGCAAAAACAACGGGCCGATTTGCCCCTAGGGGGGACAGAAAATCATAAACTCAAACTTGGCCACCTGGAAGCGACCCTTACCCAAGGGGTCGCTTCCCAAAACAAACACATTGCCCCAACAAAAATCCCTGGTGCTAGTGGGGAATTTCTGCCCCCCTGGAGGCAAAACGGCCGAAAAAGCGGTCCGATTTGCCCCCAGGGGGGGCAGAAAAACGAAAAGATAATTACATGTCACCTGGAAGCGACCCTTGCCCTCAGTGACCCAGGGGTCACTTCCTGTAAACAAAATTTAAATCCCTGGTGCTAGTGGAGGGCATTTCTGCCGCACGATCGCGACGCTGTGCGCGATCGTGAGGCAGAAATGCCCTGCAAAGAGACATCAGGGGAGAGGAAAATCTCTTTCCTCTCCCCTGATGCCTCTTTGCGGCCCCAAACCGCCCCAAGCACGAGAAACCTACCTTTCCCCTCGGCGCCCAGGAAGCAAATGGCTTCCCGAGCGCCTGGGAATCCCTGATGATGTCAGCCCGCGCTGTGCGCGCTGACGTCATCAGGGATTCCCATGTGGAGGGGCGGGGGGGGGGCAGCGGAAACTCTTCCGCTGCCATCGCCGTACTTGGCAATTAGATCGCAGACCCTCGGGGGGAGCGCCAGCGCTTCCCCCGAGGGTGGGGCTCATGAAGAGCTGGGCTCGTCATCAGCACACGACTGGTGTGCACCATGACGAGCCCAGCTCGTCATCAGCCCCGAAGGGGTTAAGAAATAGTCCATGTCCCCAGTTCCTTCTGATCAGTGGTGGCCGCAGCTCATCGAGCTTCACTATGTGGAATTCTGCGGAGTTGAATAAATACTCAGTGAAATTCCGCTCCGCCCCGCACCTTCCCTTAAATGCTTTTAGCGTGTCATAATCACGTATTTTAGCTGCAGCTCTCTGTGTTAGATATGTTATTTGTCTTCAAAACAAAGAACTCATTCCTATTTTCTTTCATAACTACTAATCTCATGCTGGTTCCCCCTTTTCATACTGGTAGTTATAGTCCTCAATTTTTAATGGCTCGAATGTACAATCATCAAACTACAATTAGAAAACACAACTGCCAGAACTACTTACACCTGACACAGTTCAACTTGACGATCTATGGCGGATCCTAAGCTTTCTCTCCAAAACCATAAAAGGTTCTCTCCAGAACTGCAGCCTCCCTAAATTGCTAAATTGATAGAGAAAAAGCAATGAAGAGCAGGAATCCAGGTCTTCAGAAAAGCTCCTGCAAGAAGTCGAATGACTTTTAATTCGGCTTTCAACAGCACATCATGTCTTTACTCCTGAGAGTAGAGGGCAGTAAAAAGAGGTGGAGCAGGGATGTGGGCAATGCCCCAAACATGACTGTAATAGCAACTCTACGGCCACAGGATTAATTGGTTTTCTCAAATATAAGTGGGGCGCACTCTGTGAAAAAGACACCCCCAGCACGTGGTTTAACTTAAGCCGCAAAATCCAGATAAAGAAGGCTAAGCATAGGGGGCCATTGCTGGGCACCGGTATGGGGTGATGTGTTATTGCTGCCTGAGGCTGAGTCGAGGTGCTTGGGGATTGTAGGAAGGTAGATCCCTGACTATGGTTGCCCCCAATTTTTTGCCTGGTGTTTTGCTGGTTTTCTGACTTAGTTGACCTGGGACCCTGCTATTCAGGGCCCCAGGCCTACTGCTCTCTCTGTAAAATGGATTCCATGTACCCTAGGTACATATTCAATTGGATACTGAGTCACCTTATCGGTCCCTGTACAGTGTACCTTAGGTACCCAGGGCATAGGTGTACCCAGGGCCTACCAGGGGCTGCAGCATGTATTATGCCACCCCTGGCTGGCCATCCAAATCTGACACAACTGGCTGCTTGACAGCTGGGGCAAGGTGGTGTAATCACCCTTTGCTTTAGATATAGTATACCTATATATAACCCTAAAATGGACACACAGATCTCCTATCAGTCACTCCTATGGCAGGCCTTGACAATCCTGAAGGCAGAGTGCTTGGAATCGTGTGAGATGGTGCTCTGGCATGAGCTGAGCCTGTCTGCGGCTTTCAGGATCTATCCCTTAGCCGTTTCCATGATATCGCATACCATATACTCTTAAGTGCATTATAATCCTCGCGGTTATATGCCAACTCTGGTATCGCTTTATCAAAACATGTCGAGTAAGGTGTCATACGAATTGGAATACTAACCCCTCGCCAATTCTGGCGACGGGGTTAGCATTCCACCCTTCTAGAGGGACACGACATGTATGTAACCCCTAACCCCGGTTAAAGTCAGACAGAGCCTCAGCTCCACAAAATGGATGCTGCCACCGAGACACAAGTCTGCCCTCCTGCTGCTGGGAGTCCTCCCAGAGCAGGAGGCAAGGACAAAGGGTTTCCTGCCAGGGGCGGTGCCAGCACCGTCCCAGACAGGATTTTGTGTATCCTAGGTAGGCAGAGCTTTAGAGGAAGGTGACTGCAAGTGGCACCCCGGTGCTCACTGTGCATAGGCCGGCTGAAACCAGTTCCAGGGGCACTCCAGCCCCTGGCCTGGGGAAAGCCCGCCAAAGGAGAGGGGTGTAACCACCCCCCTCCTAGTCCCACCCATAGGGCAGGACTTAGTCGCGTGCCAGCCCCCTTTTTCAGGATAAAGGTAGGAACTGGCCCCCTTCCAAATCAGATCATCTTTGGAATCAAGACACGACTTTCTACGAAAGGACATCAAGATTTCTTCTTCAAGATTCTCCCTTGTGACTAAGGAGTAGTCACCCTGCATCCGCAGGCACCATCTTAAGAACACTGCGGTCTGCTGCAAGTCCTTCCTCCGGAATCCGACTGCCCAGCTCAACGAGAACCGGCTTCCCTGGCACCTCTGACCTCTACCCACCTCTACAGCACAGCTGAGAACCGTGGGTGCGACGAGACCTTGAGGGACCGGCCATCTTCAAGACTGCACAACTTCTTTCCAGCACGACCGCCGAGGGATCCTCTGGTGAGTGCTTTGGGGTCCGAGAAGCCCCGACCCTGAGCAGCCCCAGCACCGAAGTCCAGCCTCCCAGCATCTCCACGATCTGCGTGGGGCCCTTCTGCTTGTTGCTGCTCACCGCGTTGTTTGGCTACTAGCCCGCTGGCTTGTGGCCTTCCTAACGACGCCCGACGACATCATTGCTGCTGGTCTGGTTGCTCCAGACTGGCCCTTGCTCCCTTCCAAAAGAGGAGCACCCCGGACCCTCCTGGTCCACTCCAGACGCCATTTTAGGTCCACCGCGGGGGCTTGAATTTGCCAAGACTTGTTGCCCCAATCCTGGGTCCAGCGACGTCGACAGCATCATCCATCGTGGGACAGCTCGTACCTCCATCCTGGTCGCCGACAACGCCTCCTGGTCCGTGAGACTACAGAGCACAGCGTCGCCCACTCACCTAGTCGAGGTGACTACCAATCGGTGCCCTCCTGGTGCCACCTGACTACTGGCTAGTAGTCACGAACTTGGTCCCCTCTGCTTTCAGGTGTCATCCATCTTCGATCCAGGCTTGGATCACTCGCACAATCTTCACTGGTCGCCTGCCAGCAACTTCTTTCCTTCAGGCTCCTGGTTCGTCAACGAAGAATCCCGACGTCTTTTCAGACCTATGCAGCTGCAGCCCCTGGGCTAGGTAACTTCGGCATTTCGGTGCCCCAGCATAGCCTCACTATCCAAGGGTCCAGATCCACTTTCGTTTTTGACCTACCTAGTCGGGTTCGCCCGAGAACACTAACTTTGTGAACACTAGCTTCCATAGGCTTTTTCCCTCCTTACGCGTGAGAGTTCCCACTCTGCACGTGGTGTCCCTAGGCCTCCTGCTCCTAACCTGAGTGTTCAGTATTGTAGGCCTAGCGTTCCTAAAGCCTCTGAGAATCGTTACTTACCTGCTAGTAATTCGCATTCCACTTTTAGAGTATAGGGTTTTTCGTGCCCCTCGGGCATTTGTGTAAATTGTGCGACTTGAAGTATTTTTATAAGAGTTTTGTTGTGTGCTTAGCTCCCTGTCTCATAAAGAGCCAGGGTAGTCTTGTTATAAAGAAATACACTGTTTATTTTCATAACAACTTGTGTGGTGTCCTTTTCACTGGGTGTTCAAGGGGTAATGTGATGGTAAAACAGCTGGCTTAACACGCCCTCTAGAGTCTTAGCCTTAGACTGCTCGTATCCATGCTACTAGGATAGCTGGTCTATAAGGTTGACTTACAACCAATCATCAATAAGGGTTGTTTGGACTGATACATAGTGATCACTAGAATAGTGAGCACTGCATATCAGGCCAACTTCTCACATTGGTGAGCAGCGGTTGGGATTTGAGCTTGCTGTTGTTTTACCACACATATCCTAAGAATATCTTGTGAAAGATCACATAAGTACTAAGGTACATATAACTTAGCTTAGAATACTCTGAGTTCTACTGAACCAGCTGTAGTAGCTCATAGGGCCTAGCACACCCTAAACTACAACTCTAGCAAGGGATCAGTAGGCAAACATATAGTGTAGGTAAGTGCACCACTTACACCTCACTAGAAAAGCATGTCTACCCAGGGAGAGTCTACTGAGACTCCCCTTGTGGATCTTGACCCTCCACAGGTCAAATCAAGATATGCAGCTCTCAGTTTCCAGGAGATGAGACAAGTGTGTACCTCCAGGAAACTGAAACAGGGGTCTAACCCCACCATTCCCTTTTTAATAGGTCTCTTAGAGACTTATGATGCGAGAAAGATTTCTCAGCTAGATGGGAATATGCCAGCCTTAGAGGGTACCTCTGGGGATCCAGACCTCCCCAACACTGCCAATGCAGTTGAGGAGGAGGATCAAGAGGAACTCTCTGGGGACGAGGTAGACAAAGGTCTTGAGGTAGTCAGAAGGCTAACTAGGGCCAACATAGACTTGCTTGGGCTAGGATCTGGGGGACCCCCAGTACTGACCCTAAGTAGGCCTAACCTTGGAGTTAGGAGAGATAGATCTCTTTCTAGGGACTCCAATAGATCTCTGCACTCTAATGCCTCTTCTCAGAGGAGAAGGAACTCTCCCCAGAGGAGATTGACTTCCCCTCAGAGAATGGAGCATGAAGCTAGGATGAGACAGGCTACTCTGAGGATTGAAAGGGAAGAATTTGCCCTGGCCAAAGAGAAGCTTGCCTTTGCTAGAGAGCAGCAGATGAGTGGGTTAGCTCCCACTGGTGGCAGCAATCTCCCAAGAGATAGAGAGAAGGGTTTAGATACTAAACACCTGACAAAAATAGTGCCCCCCTTTAAGCAAGGGGATGACATCCAGAAATGGATGGCTGCTCTGGAGAGGGCCTGCACTGTGCAGGGCATTCCCCAGAGTCAGTGGGCAGCTATACTGTGGCTCTCCTTTGATGGTAAAGGTCGAGATAAGCTCCTCACTACAAGAGTGGAGCATGCTAATGATTACCAGGTCCTGAAAAATACACTGGTTGATGGGTTTGGTTTAACCACTGAACAGTACAGGTTGCTGTTCAGAGACACCCAGAAAACTCAGTCTCAGGACTGGTCTGACTTTGTGGATAGTGCCACTAAGGCTTTGGAGGGCTGGTTGCTGGGTAGCAAGGTTACTGACTTCACAGGATTGTATAATCTTATTATGAGAGAGCAAGTCTTAAATAATTGTCAGAACCAGTTATTGCACCAGCACCTGGTAGACTCTGATCTGACCTCTCCACAAGAATTGGGTAAGAGGGCAGACAAATGGGTCAGAACCAGGATTAGGCCCAAGAACCAAGGTGGTGACCAGAAAAAGGAATCAACCAAGCCTCAAGAGAAGGGTGGGAATAAATCTACAGATCAAACCACATCAGGGCCCCAAAAATCCTCTGAGGGGGGTGGGTCCCAGAATCCTTCTAATAACCAGAAGAAACCTTATTGTTATCCCTGTAAACAGGTGGGTCATTTGAAAACTGACAGCAGTTGCCCAAAGAATAACAATAAGGAAAACATACCCCCAAGTAACATTCCCAAACCTCCTGTTACTACCAGTAGTAATCCCCCAGGTGGTGGGAGTGCCCCCAAGAATTTGGGTGCATTTACTTTGGGAGTTCCTGGGGACTCTGGCCTAACCAGGTCCCCTGACTTAGATACTCTTGTCTGTGAGACTGGCATGGGGTTTGCCAACTTCACAACTTGTCCCAACACTTTGGGCAAGTACAGACAGGAGCCCCTCATCAATGGTATAAAAGTTGAGGCCTATAGAGATACAGGGGCTAGCATCACTATGGTGACTGAGAGTCTAGTCCCCTCAAGGCAACTTTTACCTGGTGCCACATACCAGGTGACCAATATTGATGGAGTACAGAGAGATCATCCCATGGCAGTGGTCAATCTCAGCTGGGGAGGTGTCACTGGCCACAAGAGAGTGGCAGTGTCACCAAACTTGCCTGTAGATTGCCTACTGGGGAATGATTTAGAGCTCTCAGCCTGGGCTGAAGTAGAGCAAGAAA
This sequence comes from Lissotriton helveticus, assembly GCF_964261635.1. Classification (NCBI taxonomy): domain Eukaryota; kingdom Metazoa; phylum Chordata; class Amphibia; order Caudata; family Salamandridae; genus Lissotriton; species Lissotriton helveticus. The sequence continues at coordinate 49,491,478 of NC_136069.1, forward strand.
CCCATTCAAAAATGGTAAACCTCCCTGGTAAGGTTAGTGGGGCAGTGATAGCCCCAGCCCCAGTCCAAGATATCCTCCCTGAACAGGTCAGGAGGGCTGTGCCAGTCACAGCCCAATCTCAGACAGCTTCCTTCCCAGAAAAGGTTAGCAGGGCTGTGATGGTCACAGCCCATACCCAAACTGAGTCCCCTCCTGAAAAGGTTGGTGGAGTTGTGATGGCCACAGCTCAAACTCAGACAGATAATAGTGTTGTGAAGCCTGAAACTATGGATCACTCCACTCAGACAGAGAGCATTGAGGAGGAAGAGAAATCTCCCCCCCACCAGACTTTAGGAAAGGATCAGCCTCCTCAGGGAACTGATCTGACCCCTTGCGAAGAAACTGCCCCAGAGGTAGTCAGGCCTAGCCTGGCAGAACCCCTGATGTCAGTGGATCCTTCCAAGGTGGGACCCAGTCTGGAGCAGGTAACCTGCCCCTCTCTACCCTGCCTCAGTCAGCCCAGGGCTGTAGAGGTCAGGGAGGCCAGTGTTGGACCCCAAAGGGCCCCCTGTCCAAAAGAATTCCCCAATCAGCAGATTAAGGGCACTGAAGCTAGTAGTCCTAGCCAAGTGAAAATAAAACACACTCCTGAGGGATCCCCCTTAAAATTAGTTAGGGACCTCCCCCAGATGGACACTGCTGGGCACAGCCAAACTTGGGACCTGAGGGCCCCAGACCTGACTTGTCCCTCCAATAAGCCAAACAGAGGGACCCAACCTCCAGCTGTAGGTAGCCAGAGGTTGACCCTGAGAGCCCAAAACAACTCAGTCTTGAAAAGAAAGGCCTCTATGGTGGATAATGATTGGAGGAAGCTGAGCCCAAAATTAGTGGAGCCTCACCACAGTACTCCATTTCAGCACTAGCCTTTTACTTTGCCAAAACACACCACAGGTAGAGATTCCCTATGGTGGAGACCCTCAGACACCCTTAGGGTGAGGGATTGCTTAGTGGACCATGAGATAGGGGGTAACCATGCCAGTGCTGGTACTTCCTTATATGGCCACTCAGGCAATATAGGCTTACCTGGCAAGGATAGCCTTATCTCCTTTCGTTTGGGGGGGGGGGGGGGGGTTATGTAGGAAGGTAGATCCCTGACTATGGTTGCCCCCAACTTTTTGCCTGGTGTTTTGCTGGTTTTCTGACTTAGTTGACCTGGGACCCTGCTATTCAGGGCCCCAGGCCTACTGCTCTCTCTGTAAAATGGATTCCATGTACCCTAGGTACATATTCAATTGGATACTGAGTCACCTTATCGGTCCCTGTACAGTGTACCTTAGGTACCCAGGGCATAGGTGTACCCAGGGCCTACCAGGGGCTGCAGCATGTATTATGCCACCCCTGGCTGGCCATCCAAATCTGACGCAACTGGCTGCTTGACAGCTGGGGCAAGGTGGTGTAATCACCCTTTGCTTTAGATATAGTATACCTATATCTAACCCTAAAATGGACACACAGATCTCCTATCAGTCACTCCTATGGCAGGCCTTGACAATCCTGAAGGCAGAGTGCTTGGAATCGTGTGAGATGGTGCTCTGGCATGAGCTGAGCCTGTCTGCGGCTTTCGGGATCTATCCCTTAGCCGTTTCCATGATATCGCATACCATATACTCTTAAGTGCATTATAATCCTCGCGGTTATATGCCAACTCTGGTATCGCTTTATCAAAACATGTCGAGTAAGGTGTCATACGAATTGGAATACTAACCCCTCGCCAATTCTGGCGACGGGGTTAGCATTCCACCCTTCTAGAGGGACACGACATGTATGTAACCTGTAACCCCGGTTAAAGTCAGACAGAGCCTTAGCTCCACAAAATGGATGCTGCCACCGAGACACAAGTCTGCCCTCCTGCTGCTGGGAGTCCTCCCAGAGCAGGAGGCAAGGACAAAGGGTTTCCTGCCAGGGGCGGTGCCAGCACCGTCCCAGACAGGATTTTGTGTATCCTAGGTAGGCAGAGCTTTAGAGGAAGGTGACTGCAAGTGGCACCCCGGTGCTCACTGTGCATAGGCCGGCTGAAACCAGTTCCAGGGGCACTCCAGCCCCTGGCCTGGGGAAAGCCCGCCAAAGGAGAGGGGTGTAACCACCCCCCTCCTAGTCCCACCCATAGGGCAGGACTTAGTCGCGTGCCAGCCCCCTTTTTCAGGATAAAGGTAGGAACTGGCCCCCTTCCAAATCAGATCATCTTTGGAATCAAGACACGACTTTCTACGAAAGGACATCAAGATTTCTTCTTCAAGATTCTCCCTTGTGACTAAGGAGTAGTCACCCTGCATCCGCAGGCACCATCTTAAGAACACTGCGGTCTGCTGCAAGTCCTTCCTCCGGAATCCGACTGCCCAGCTCGACGAGAACCGGCTTCCCTGGCACCTCTGACCTCTACCCACCTCTACAGCACAGCTGAGAACCGTGGGTGCGACGAGACCTCGAGGGACCGGCCATCTTCAAGACTGCACGACTTCTTTCCAGCACGACCGCCGAGGGATCCTCTGGTGAGTGCTTTGGGGTCCGAGAAGCCCCGACCCTGAGCAGCCCCAGCACCGAAGTCCAGCCTCCCAGCATCTCCACGATCTGCGTGGGGCCTTTCTGCTTGTTGCTGCTCACCGCGTTGTTTGGCTACTAGCCCGCTGGCTTGTGGCCTTCCTAACGACGCCCGACGACATCATTGCTGCTGGTCTGGTTGCTCCAGACTGGCCCTTGCTCCCTTCCAAAAGAGGAGCACCCCGGACCCTCCTGGTCCACTCCAGACGCCATTTTAGGTCCACCGCGTGGGCTTGAATTTGCCAAGACTTGTTGCCCCAATCCTGGGTCCAGCGACGTCGACAGCATCATCCATCGTGGGACAGCTCGTACCTCCATCCTGGTCGCCGACAACGCCTCCTGGTCCGTGAGACTACAGAGCACAGCGTCGCCCACTCACCTAGTCGAGGTGACTACCATCCGGTGCCCTCCTGGTGCCACCTGACTACTGGCTAGTAGTCACGAACTTGGTCCCCTCTGCTTTCAGGTGTCATCCATCTTCGATCCAGGCTTGGATCACTCGAACAATCTTCACTGGTCGCCTGCCAGCAACTTCTTTCCTTCAGGCTCCTGGTTCGTCAACGAAGAATCCCGACGTCTTTTCAGACCTATGCAGCTGCAGCCCCTGGGCTAGGTAACTTCGGCATTTCGGTGCCCCAGCATAGCCTCACTATCCAAGGGTCCAGATCCACTTTCGTTTTTGACCTACCTAGTCGGGTTCGCCCGAGAACACTAACTTTGTGAACACTAGCTTCCATAGGCTTTTTCCCGCCTTACGCGTGAGAGTTCCCACTCTGCACGTGGTGTCCCTAGGCCTCCTGCTCCTAACCTGAGTGTTCAGTATTGTAGGCCTAGCGTTCCTAAAGCCTCTGAGAATCGTTACTTACCTGCTAGTAATTTGCATTCCACTTTTAGAGTATATGGTTTTTCGTGCCCCTCGGGCATTTGTGTAAATTGTGCGACTTGAAGTATTTTTATAAGAGTTTTGTTGTGTGCTTAGCTCCCTGTCTCATAAAGAGCCAGGGTAGTCTTGTTATAAAGAAATACACTGTTTATTTTCATAACAACTTGTGTGGTGTCCTTTTCACTGGGTGTTCAAGGGGTAATGTGATGGTAAAACAGCTGGCTTAACACGCCCTCTAGAGTCTTAGCCTTAGACTGCTCGTATCCATGCTACTAGGATAGCTGGTCTATAAGGTTGACTTACAACCAATCATCAATAAGGGTTGTTTGGACTGATACATAGTGATCACTAGAATAGTGAGCACTGCATATCAGGCCAACTTCTCACATGGATGATGTCGGGAAACTCAGCCTAGGACTTCTGTGCATCCCACCTCCTAATGGTAAGCTATCGAGCAGAGGCTAGGACAAAAACAAACATCAGCAAAAGTCATCGCAAGGGGCCCCTTGCCCCCAGCACTCGCCACCTACCTCTCAGTTTCAGGACAGTAGAGCATCTCAAAGACCTTTTCCCTGGCTGCTGCTGCACCTCCTCGAGGTCAAAAATGTTCTCCCACAGCCTCCTGCATCCAGCCTCTGGAATGGATTGCCTTGGCCTGCCTGCTCTTGGGACTCTAAGTTGGCAGTGCCGGGGCACGCCCATCCCAGACTGGCAGTTCAGAACGGAAAGTGAACCCTGCAAAGTAGTCGCTTCGACTGTGAGCTCCTGCAACAGCTCTGCGCATTCACCCTGCAACTCGGCTCCTCCATTTCCTCTTATGCTGCTGTAACAACAACAAAGGACATAACTTTACCAGTTAAGGCAGCTGTGGGTGGACCGTCCACCCCTAGTTCTGATATGAAATACTTTCTTGAGTAATTTGGAATGTTTGCCTTTTCAGTGAAAGTCCCTGTTTGTGTGGTCCTTCACTTTTCGCCTGCTTTTCGTGCGGTGTACTTGACTGTGTGCACTTTAGCTCTGCCAACCAGGCCCCACTGCATGAGGTCTGACCCCATAAAACCTGTACAAATTGGTAAAACGCCTAATTGGCATATTTAACTTACCTACACATTTCCAGTATATGGTACCTTGTGTACCATTAGCCAGCATGGGGCATGTAAGTTAAATGCCTTTGGGCTGCAGCACCCATTCTGTTAGCCACTGCAGTAAAAGTTAGAACCGGATTGCAGGCCTACCACTGTAGCTGGCTATTCCATTTTTAAAACTGCAATTTTAGCCTGTCAAAATAAACCTATTTGACAGGCCTAAACCTTCCTTTTAAATATTATTAAGTCACTGGTGGAGAAGTGTGGCTCAATGGTTAGAGCGGCAGACCCTGATGCAGAAGTCTGGCCCGGGACCAGGGTTCAATTCCCGCCTCGGTGGGTCATGGGCTCAATTTCCTCGGACCTGATAATTCTCGCCTCGTTGCCTATTCTAATCATGAGTCCCACTCTGCAACTCTGGGCAATAGCTTGCTTATTCTCCACAACGGCCCCAACAACGCTAGGATGCCTGGCTTCACCTGGGGGGTGCCCAGGAGTGGGCACCTCACAGGGAAAGGCCAGGAAGGGTTCCTCAGCTGTATTCGTACAAGCGCCGAGATGCCTTTGGGTAGTCGCGCGCTATACAAGTGCGTAAATATTTTATTATTACTTAAGTAGGCCTTACTACCAACGTTAACATATTTGCTTCTCCTTCCCCCGCCTCAACACCAGTTGGTTCTCCTCCTCTATTCATATCACGACTCTGAACTTTCGCCTCACACTGCCATCTCCAGCCTAGTGGCGACACCAACAATGGGAGGACTGCACTCCACCACTCCTGCACCACCGCCAGCTTCCGCAAACCAGCCCTCCATAATCCCAGACACTCTGCTGCTGGAAGGCACATCTTCTGTTTCTATCTCAAACAAGCTGGACAAGGTGCTGGTGGCGATAGAGCACTCCAGAGTCTCCATGGAGATCAGGTTTGAATCCTTAGCTGCAGAATTGAGCTTCCTGCACAATGCCCACCATAAGCTCTCAGACAAAGTCTCTGACGGTTACAAAACACTTGCGACCCTACAACCTCTAGTGACCAACAACCAGTCCGCAATCTGTAACTTACAAGACCGGGTTCAGCATCTCAATGACAGGGTGGAAGACCTAAGGTATTGCTACCGCAGAGGCAACATTTGCATCCTGGGGCTCCCTCACCATCAGATCTCACCCATTTCTTTTTCCTGGAGCGAGCTCATCGCATCACAGCACCCACCACCAGAGGCCACCTGCCCCATGCTGGCTAAACTCTTGCAGTTTAGAGACCGTAATGCTATACTCCACGCTGCCTAGTAGGTGAGCCCAATCCAGGTAGTGGAAAAAACCATCATACTATTTCCCGATTACACCTGAGCAGTCCAGCGCTCTTCCTTCCTGGAAGAGACGTTTCCACATAGTGGGGTACAATATTCTTGGTTGTTTCCAGCCAGCCTCAAGATAATATCCGACTGCGCCACCGTCTTTTTTCACAGACCCTAAGGAAGCTTGGGATTGGACTGACCGACACCAAGGGGAGTCATACAGCCGGAGATTCGGGAGCCACGCACGGGGGCTGTACCTCAGGTCTCTCCAACGAATTCACGCAATTTGGATAGGATCATCCAAGACCGCATGCAAGCTCTACAGGCTGCAGCTAACCTGGTAACCAATGCCACAACCATTGATGATGAGAAAGGCCTGCATATCTTCACATCAGATGATGACACTCTAGTCCGATGACTCTCAAAGGGGCTCACAGACCCCCTCCCCCCATTTGTAACTCCACAGATTGTGGACAATCTTATTTGAAAACTGCTTCTTGTGTGTTCACATAGATGACTGTTTCACACAGTTGGTTCATATTGATCAGTAGGACAATGTACTCATTACCGCTGCAGCTGAGAACGCCATCACCTGCCCTTCCCGCTCTCCTCATGACCCCACCCCCCCCTGGAGATTTTGCATCTCTGCACCCTAAACCACACACACAGGTATTTGACGCCTGAGCCGCTGGCTGGACTTGCTTGGGTCGACATTACTCAGCTGTTGTTCTTTAAGAGCACCATGGTCACTCCACTATACCCTGATACCTAACCACACCCTCACGTTACTCTAAAGCTTACTGAACATGCCTTGTTTGGGAGTACTACTGGTTGTGGTAGGCCCTCAGTATTGGACTTTTAATTTGCCCAAGTTTACACAGTAGCCCTTATTAACCATATAAGGCCCGCCTGCCAAGATGAAGCATATGTGGCAGGCGGGCCTTATATGGTTTGTACGGCGCGGGACGGTTGATGCATTAGGTTGTCAGTTATACTGGATGGTCCACTTCTCACACACTACTCACTGCACCCCCACAGCGCCATGGCCCCCATGACTGATATTTGTTTCCTCACCCTGAATGTCCAGGAAATGCACTCTCCCAGAAAAAGAGATTCACCCCACAAAAGGAGAGCTAGACTGCCTGCACTGGTGTTGGAGGGGTATTGTTTGTACCACCACTTACTCTGCATGCGCACCAGGTGCCATGGTATGGGTTCACAACAGTCTCATTTCAGGAAACAAATACCAATCCTCTTTTGCTACAGTTATATGTTTTCCTCAAGGGCTGTTTTGATGACCCAGCCCTTACTTCTTGGGAGCATCTATGCACCCAGTACGGATCCGGGAGCCTTTTGGGACACCCTCTCCACCACACTTGCCCATTGAACTACTTTACCCTGGGTGTTAGGAGGTGATTACAATTGTGTGCTTGACCTTACTTTGGACAGATCCCACCCCATGTTGCCCTACTCTCCCCCGAATAGACAGGTTGCTCACTGATGCATGGCAGGCTGAAAACAATGAGTCCCTGCTCTATTCTTTTCACTCCATACCCCACAATTTACACTTGCGTCTTGACCGCTTCCTTTGTTCCACTTCCTTGGTGTCCCTTGTTCTGCACTTGGCTTACCTGGGGCTTGTTGTCTCCAACCATGATGCACCCTTAATGGATGTTACGTGGGCACACCCACTGACACCTACATGGAAGCTACTGCAATATTGCCTGGTGGACCGGGTATTCTAGGACGAGCATGGAGACAAAATCCAACATTATTTCTCCGATAACAATAACACAACTTCCACCAGGATGGTGATGAGAGAGATTTGTATCCAAAAGATAGTGGGAGTCCATCGAGCCTTGCAAAGGGACCTAGTGACCGCTGAGGAGAAACTTACTAGATTGGGTAAAGCAGCGGATAGCAAACCTGCACTCACCACACAACCTCGCGGAGGTGAAAACCTCCTACACAGTTCTCCTAGAACGCCTGCAACGCTAACATTTTACAGCTAATGCGGCCAAAGTCCATAGGAAAGGTGACAAATCTGGTAGACTCCTGGCAATGTCTGGCCAGACCGGAGTCCTCAGTCTGCCCTTTACTGAAGTGGTCACTCTCTTGGGCGTAACCACCCATGCACAGAATGACATTTTCCATGCCTTCCATAAATACTAATTCTCCATCCACTAGTGGCCACAGGAAACCCCGGAAGGTCACTCCAACGCATTCCTTGCAGACAATGCGGGCCCGATTCACGAAGGTAAAGTGAGACTAGAGTCTAACTTTGCGACATACACAAGACCAAGTTAGGGGATGGATCCCACTAGTGGCCTGTTTCATTTTATATCTGGAGAAGGCGTTCCATATTCTGACATGACACTATCCCCCAGATTTATCAAACCCAAATTCTGCGAATTCCAAATTGTGAGAAATACCGAATCGCAATTTAGAATTCGCAGAATGGGATTCATGAACAAATGCGAGTAAAATAAGCTAATCGCAATCGGCAGCAATTGCCGATTGCGATTTTGCAAAAATCGCATAAAATCGCAGATTCGGCCGTTTTTCATGTTGAAATTGCGATCTCGCAATTACTTAAATCGCAAACTGCGATCTCGCTAATTGCGAGATCGCAAAAACAGGAAGACGCATTTCGAGCACAGTGATGACATCACAACCAGGAAGCAGGCAGTTCCCTCCCTCATTCTGCATACTGAGCCTGAAGTGGAAGCAGCACTGTCCAGAGCTCCACTCCAGACCACCTCCAGCTCAAATTCAGGAGACACCCCACAGCACAAAATGTCCCAAGAAGCAGCAGGGAGCAGTTCCTCAGGAAGGAAACGAAAAATCAAATTCTCAGAGCAAGAATTGGAATACCTAATTGAGGGAGTGAGCAAAGACCATGACCGGCTCTTTGGGAAGGACTCAAGGAGGGTGCCTGAGGTGGACAAAAGACAAATTTGGATGCGCATCCGCGCCAAAGTAAATTCCGTGGGAGTGACCCAGCGCTCCATAGAAGAATTGAAGAAGAGGTGGTATGACCTCAGAGGGCGTGCCAAGGAGAAGATTGCAGAGAGGCTGGGGGAGCATGTCGCAACAGGAGGAGGAGAGCCCACTGTACCACCCAACACCCCACTGGAGGACCTTGTGGAGGACACCCTGCATCCCGAGGCATGCGTGGGGGTAGCCCGGCTGGACTCCTCCCGACTCACCCAAGAATCCCAAGGTAAGTGCCATGCAACTGGGACCCTGTCCCCTAACAATGGCCATGACCCCAGAGCTACCCATTAGAAACCCCAGTCATGCAGCCCGTGCACACCAGAAAAGCCCTATTGCATTGTGGGACATGTAGTCTGACCACAATGTCCATCTAGCCCCATACAGCCAGACCTGTCTAGTGAGAGTCAATCCTACAGCCAGTCAGGGAATGCTAGCCTGCATGCGTGTAGCAACCTTCCATGTGCAAGATACATGTCATTAATCAACGTCCACTTTACATCACAGGTGGCGCTGAGGAACCCAGCACGGATAGTGAGGCCCTGCAAATAGATGACAATCATGAGGACACCGAGGGAGACGTCCATCATTCCCCTAAACCCGGACCATCAGGGCAAGCACCAGCACCAGCAGTAGTACCACCACCTGCCCCTGTGGACAGGGCCACCTCAGCAACAACAGGCGCGCCACAACCGCACCGTGTGACACCCACGACAGTGGCACTGGCAACAACAGCTGCAGCACAGAAACAAACACGGCGCACAGCCACTGTGAGAACACAGTCCAGCGGACTTGTGAGGGAACCGCGCGACACAACACCACGCGCCGGCAGGGGGGTGAATGTGCGGGTACCTGGCCTGTCAATTGAGCGCCGTATGCTGCGCATACACCAGAAGCAGGCACGTCATCTTGCAGCCATTCACCTGCAGCTGCACAAGACTGCAAGGAATGTGGGACAGCTCTCTGAAAGAATGGAGAGGATGACCGCTGCAGTGGAGGAAAACACCCAGGCCATGTTGACCCAGCGGGACGTCGACCGCCGCCGCCACCACCAGCTGCTGACCCGCCTGTCTGCGTACACACGCTCGAACCACATCATAGCGAATGCCACCTCCCAACTCTCACGACGCTCGTTAGCCATGCAAATACAAATGGTGCAATGCTGCCAGGATGTCGCTAGGGCACTGGAGCAAGTCACCACTGCAGTGCAGGGTCTGCAGGCGACTGGCCATGGCCAGGCAGGTGGGGGGATGATGCAAGTGAGGGCAATTCAAGCCACAGCAGCCAATCGTTGCCACTGGTGACAGCACCCCGCCGCAGCACCAGGCCCACTGCTGCCTCACGGCAAATGCTGAGGAAGAGTTGGAAAGGCGACTGGGAGTGTCTGCCCGGAGGCGCCATTGACAATTTATTTCGTACCATGCAGGGCCATGCTGATGAGACAAGCATGCCCTCCTCACATACATGGGGATGTATGACTCAATACAGCTCTTATGTAACTTTGAAAAAAAATGCCACTTTATTGTGAAAAAAACAATAATATATATTCAGTACCAGTTAATCTGACTCATGTCATTATTTCTATTGTCATGCATGAGTGAAGTGTTGGGTGAGGGGAGTGGGTGCACTAGAAACAGTTCATCGTAATTTGGTTGAAGCGCCTGTGTCCTTCAGCAGGATTCTCCCCGCGTGCATGACGCACATGTGCAGGTTGACGGTTGGCCCCTTCCGACTCACTGCCAGAGATCTCTATAGGTATCCTGCGCTTGGTAGCAATGTTGTGGAGTATTGCACACACGGCCACAATTCGGCAGCAGACCTCAGGCTCGTATTTGAGGGCCCCACCAGTCTTGTGAAGTAGGCAGAATTGGCTCTTCAACAGCCCAAATGTCCTCTCAATGCAATTTCTTGTGCGTATGTGTGCAGCATTGTAACGCCGTTGCTGTGGTGTGGCAGGGTTGAGGTATGGGTTGAGCAGGTACTCACGGAGACCATAGGCACTGTCTGAATGAAAGGAGCAGAGGGTGAGTGCCTGTTATGCAAAGCTACATGGTCACAATGTACTATTTGGTGGCATGTGTACTTACCTAGTAGGTGTCCTTCGCCAAAGTCTCCCCTGGCCAGTCGTGTGTGCATGCCGCTGTGCCGGAATATGAAGGAGTCATGTGTGCTCCCCGGGTATTGTGCCACTATGTCCGTGATGATTGTCTTAGCGTTGCACACCATCTGGATATTGAGGGAGTAGTAGGACTTGCGGTTCCGGTACATGTATTCTGTTTGTGCAGGTGGGCAGATGTGGATGTGGGTACAGTCAATGCATCCTATTACATGTGGGAATTGCGCAATGTTGTAGAAATGAAGCTTGGTTTCATTCAAGTCCTGTTGGGTGGTCGGGAATTTGATGTAATGGTGTAGCCGGGTCAGCATTGCCTCCAGGAAACTCCTTAGGCAGCGGGACATGGTGCTCTGGGAGATCCCCCCTGCAACGGCAACTATCCCCTGGAATCTTCCGTAGGCCAGGTGGTGCAGGCTGCACAAGACCTGGACATGGGTGGGCACGGCATTGGTCCTCCTTTTTGGGTGCTGCATCAGGGGGTCTAGGTCCCGGATCAGCTCAGTGATCATTGCCCCATTCAGGCGGTACTTGGAGTAGATTTGCTCCGCAGTTTGGCCCAGAAGGGTGATCCGCTGGTGGAATATTCGCTCCTGGATCCTGCGTCTGTTCCTTGCTGCAGCCTGGAGCCTTCGTCGCCTGACCACCATGTAGAGTCCTGGCATTGTGAGAGTCCTCATGCTCCTACTGTGTCTCCTTAAGTGTGTTTGTTCAGGCCTGCACCTGTGGCTAGTTAATTTTTTTTTTTCTTCATGGTTACCACCTGGTGTGGGTTCTCCTTAATTTGCGCGTCGCAATTAGCGATTTTCAGATTTTTCGCAATTTGCGAGTTTTCATGAGTTGCGTTAGCGATTATTTTGCGAGTTCGCAAAATATTTCACAGAATCCATGGATTCTCGCTAAATCCGATTCGCTACAGGGGTTCCTCCTAGATTCTGCGAATTATTTTGCGATTTTGCAAACAAAATTTGCTAATTTGCTGATTTTTGACTTTTTCTAATCATGAATTGCTTTTCTTTTGAATGCGATCGCAATAGCTAATTTGCAGCTATTGCGATCGCAATTTTGGTTGATGAATCTGGCTGTAACTTTTCACAGTTCTCGCTCGTATGGGGATCAGGCCCAGGCTCCTTGCCTGCAACCCAACTACTGTACTCCAAACCAACCTCAGGGATCCGCCTTGGTCATCTCATCTTGGCCCCCTTCCCGGTCGACCATGGCATGAGACAGGGATGCCCGCATCCCCCACTGCTATTCGTGCTCGTGATGGAACCTCCTATCATACGATTGCATGGGGAGGGCCGAGAGTGGAGCATCGCACTTGCGGAACAGGATGCCTGATGTGTTGTTATATGCGGATGACCTGCTTTTATGTCCATGAGATGTAAACAACCGACCGTACACCACTCTGTGATAACGTAGCTGATTACTCTTCTGACATCTACCCACTCTGTCGCCACCAATAGCCTCAAGAAGTGCATCTAGGAGATACCTGCCTTCACTGGCATGCTCAAGCGACTCACAACCTAGAGGTCTATCTCTAACATACTCTCCTGGACCTATATGAGGGGAACCTCTGTAAGGCCTTAGTCGGAATCAAAACCCAAGTACAATTCTGGCAGTCCCTTCCCCTGGCCCCAATAGATAAAATTGCCTTGGCGAAAATGGTTATCCTTCCCCGCCTTCTGTATTACAAAGTCAAAGTCAAAAAGGCTTTATTTCGATAAAAAATTATCATAAAAGCAGCACAAGAATCACAATAGAGCAATTTTAAAAACGAACGTAAACATACAATAAAGATTTAACCTATTTAAAAAGGATTGACAAACAAGACAAAACAGTGCATTAAGCAATCAATTTAAAAAAGTTTAAGCAAACGATACTAGCCTTTTAGTTCATTAAGTTTTTACAAATTTACAAAACAGTTCATAAGGCAGTTCATTTGAACAATGAATTTAAAATAGAATTAAACAGTCAATTTTAGCCTTTTGGCTTGAATGGACCAAGCCCATGATAAAAATTTGGCTAAGGCACAAACGTAGGTCGCACGGCTGTCAGATATTAGTATCCTGATTGCTGCCGCATGGCTCCTAGTGCCCAGCTGCCGACATAAGTTTTTGAGCCAAGCCGTCCTGGGTATTGCGTACTCTCTGCACTCAAACATAAGATGTGCCAATGACTCTGGCTTATCAAGGCATGCTGGGCAAAGCTCTGTAGTTTGCACGTGAGATTTCCAGCGTGAGGTGAAAGAATTGAGGGGAAGGGTTCCTGTTCTAAATCTGAAGTACAAAGCCCTATCAAAAGGTTTTTCAATAATGTCAAGGTACAATTCCCGTTTGGGTTGATCTTTCAACTTCAGGAAGTCCTCCGTGAGTCTACCCATGGTGGTACTAGTGTTCCTCTGAGAAAGGATCCAGTCCCAATAGAGCTTTTTAAGAACTAACTTCGGGGGTGAAGTTCTGTTCGTCCATGCTTCATTCAAGCCCAAGTTTGTTAGCAGGATCTTCATATCCCTCAACCATTTAATTTTATGCCAGCCTGGTAGTGACATGATTTCTGCTAGGCCTTGGGCATATCTGCTGAGTTCCTCCACACGCCAGATGCGTGCCCATAACAATAATGGACGGAATTTTGCAACGTCATCAATTGGGCGGCAGCCTAAATCCAACATTAGTGGGACTGTATGGGGTGCCCTGCGGAAGAGACATAATCGCTCTGCAAAATTTTTTCTCTGATCTTGGCAAAGCGTCAGTAATGGATGAGCCCCAAAGTTCGGCCCCATAGAGAGCAGAACTAACACCTTTGGCTGAATAAATCTCAAGGACTGTAGCTATTGGTCTTATTGTACAGGAGCGTTGTTCTTTCAAAAGGGCTCCTGTGATCCTCTTATGAGTTAACAACATTTTGTCCAAGTGTGGGGTCCATTCCATTTTGTGTGAAAGACGTATCCCAAGATAGTCAACGACCTCTACCCTCTCCAAGAGTTCAGCATTCAGGGTAGGAGAGCGGGCTTGTTTTTGAGGAGGATTCAGCACAAGGTATTTAGTTTTGCTTGTGTTAATTACCAGACCTTGTTTAGTGCAAAAAGATTGAAAGTTGTCCAAGAGCCTTTGGAGGCCCATGGGGGTTTTAGAAATTAAAAGCGTATCATCCGCGAAGAGGAGGGTTGGTATACGTTCGCCAGCCAGGGATGGTTCGTCTGAAGGATGTTTCCGAAGGTGCTCAACCACCCCATTGATGTAAAGAGAAAAGAGGGTGGGAGCTAGGACACATCCCTGGCGGACACCTCTCTCAACCGGGATACTATTTGTTTTTTCCCCCCCAGGGCCCCACCTAACCTGGGCAAAACTATTGTGATGTAGCCTGACAAGTAGGGATAGCAAGTAGTGGGGCAGCCCCATGTCAGCCAATACACTCCATAAAGACTCCCTGGGTACGAGGTCAAAGGCAGTCTTTAAATCGATAAACGCGAGATAAAGACTGCCCTTGCCTATGACCACAACCTTCCAGTACACCATCATGAGTCTAAAAGCTTGCTCAATTGTCCCAGTACCCACTCTAAAGCCTGCCTGATAGTCAGAAAGAATTTTGTTTTCTTCTACCCAGTTTAAAATTCTGACCAGCAGGACCTTACCGACTACTTTTTGGCTAATGTCTAACAGGCTAATGGGCCTATAATTAGATGGATCATCTCTAGAGCCTTTTTTATGGATAGGGACCACCTCAGCCCCTTTCCACGAAGAGGGGATAGGGGCGCCTTTACAAAAAGCAACAAGTAGGGAATGGATCAGTTTCCCCCACTTCAAGGTATCAGATTTTAAAAGGTCACCAGAAATGCCGTCCGGGCCAGCCGCTTTTTGGGGAATAATAGTGCTTATTGCGTATTCCACTTCCTTGATTGTAAAATCAAAGTCGGTAGGCTGAATATCGCAAATTTGAGGGAGCAATGGTGGGACCACCTCCCCCCATCAGGATCGTCATGACGGGTGTAAAGCTTTGAAAAGTGTTTGACCCACGCCTGACTTGGGATATTACAGGTTATCAGGTCGCTATCTGGCCTATTGCGAGCTCTTATAGTATCCCAAAACCATTTCGAATCTTTCTTAGAGCTAGCTTCTTTAAGAGTAGACCAATAGGCCTCTTCCCACTCCCTTTTTGCTAACCCCAGTGTTCTCTTATGTTCTTTCCTGGCTATCTGTATTAGGGGTTGGGACTTGCCCTTAACGGCCTCAATTAGCCTTGTCTTAGCTTTCCTGCATGCTGCAGTGTACCAATCATGTATCCCTTTAGATTTATTCTGGGACATTGTCTTCCCTGCGGTACCCTTTACCCAAAAAACTTCCCCTATAGCTTTTATAGCTGCTTCAAAAATGGATGTTGCCCTGTCTGCTGCCATGAGTAGATCAATAGTACTAATCTCTACTTGTGAGGCTTTTAGGACCTCTTCTATGGTAGAGAGTTTGTCAACATTGCTGGAAACTTTGTTCCATTTTAGGCGTCTTCCACAGGAGGAAACAGTAACCCCATGTGTACAATTAGGTGGTGCTAATAATACTCCATCAGACCAGGGATTCGTGGTAGTTAGGGAAAGTGAATTATGGTCGCTCTCTACGGTCGGTATAATTACCATATCTATGACCGAACTCCAGAGCCCCAAGTCCAACAGAATATAGTTAATCCTCGAGGTATGACCAGCCCTGTTGAACGTTGGAGCACCCATCCGGTCAGAAGATGTGCGGCCATTGGTGGCTCTTAGCCCAAACTCCAGAGTCAGTGCATTTAACTGCACTGCACTACGAGTCCAGCGTTTGATAGGAGGGATGGAGAGTGTGGGAATACCCCATCTGCTATCTTCTTCACCTAGATCAGGTATTCCATCCAGGGGAAGTGGCTCGTATGTGCAATTAAAATCGCCTGCTATTAAGATGTGGTCAGGTTCTTTATAATCCCTAAGTTGCACCTCAAGATCAGATATTACAGGTGAGTTGCACCCATTTTTAGTGCCTCTAGCATAGACATTGTAAAGATCTAAAGTCAAACCTCTACGGTGATTAAACAGAGAGATACCAAGAATATCTGGGTTATCTATCTGCTTAAGGGTTATTCGGCAGTTGAGGGAGATGCTTACCCAAATAATGAGCCCCCCTGAGGGGCGCCCCTTCCCTTGCCTGGGTTTTTCTGCTGGAACAAAATAGGTGACAAACCCAACTCGGTAGAGTGGCTCAGTGCTCCAGGTCTCCTGAAATACACAGATCTTATGTGCTTCAACCAAATCGCTCCACTCGGGCAAACCTAATTTCCTATTGATCCCCGCAAGATTCCAACTAAGAATTTTTATTTCATCCTTGATGGTTTCTCCTCTAGTGTCGATAGTATCTCTAGAGTTAAGGGAATCTACACAATCCCTATCTAGGGCATAAGGTATTAGTTTAGTAACCGCCACAGTTGGAAGATTAGGGCAAAAGGGATTGGATATGACTGAAGAAACCTCCTCCTCACCCCTATTAATAGCAAGATGTATGGAGGAAGCTTCGTCGGAATTAAGTCAGTCAACCTCATCCAACGCACAGAATCTGTTCCAGTGGGCAAACTGTGAAACAAAGGGGTCAAATGGGGGAGGCAATCCTTGCCATGGTTGCTGCCACTGATGAGTAATGTGTTGTGGAGCGTGTGTATACCCTCTATTAGTTGGGAAGCTAAACCTAGGGGGATTTTGTCTTGGGGGCATGGGTAAGAAGTAAGACAAGGAAAGTGGATTAATTTGAGTAGCAGGTCCACTACTGGGTGTATTACATATATAATTCACTGCCCCTGTATCCCTGAAATTAACAGTAATAACATCTCCTGCTATGGTCTTAGTGTTCCTGCCCACCCAATCTCCTCTACGTACAGAAAGAATTTCACCGCTCATATGGATGGGTAGGGGTTTGTGCAACTGAAGCCACTGGGCACATTTGTTTCTCAGTTCAACGAAGGTTTCTCTTCTTCCCTCCTTCAATGGTGGTACACCCGTCAGAACAACCACAAAGGGAGAGACTTCCGGCGGCAAGTTAATTGTCTTAAAACGAGCCTGCCTTGTCTTTGGTTCCTGAGTCTTATTTAAGGAAGAAGTTGTTGTCGAATTGGTGACCAAACCATTGGAACCCTTGGCTGGTTGGTTACTCGCTTTGTTTAGGCCAGAAGGTGTTTGTATAGTCGGGATGGAACCAATCGCACTAGGAGTGGGTGCAGATTCAGCAAATTTACCCCCTATTTGAGTCAAGTGCTGTGTTGCTGTTCCCTTACTAACTGATAAAATATTGGCCTTAGTGGGAGGATCTCTCAAGGGCTTGGTACTAGGTGCATTTTCCAGAGGCACTTCTTTTGTTGCCCCGTGCGTCTGTATAGGCACATTCCCACTTGCCTTATTAGCCCATTTCGAGTTGATTAGCGACGTCAGTCTATCAATTTTAGATATTAAGGGCTTGATTTGAGCCGCTATTGTAGCTTCAAGATCCGATTTTAGGTCTATTACCATATTTTCAACCCAGCAGGGTATGCCTGATGCAGAGTTAGGGGTAGGTGAGACAAGGTTGTGGTTCCTAATTTTAATTTTAGGCTTTTCCTTGGTCTTAAGCGCATTCTTAGTAGTACCTCTATTCCCTGGATCAGGCAATACAGGGATCGTTCCTACATTTGATGCATGGGGATGTTTGTCTACACTCAGCTCTGACTTTTCAGATGGTTGACAGGCTTCTAAGTCTGGGGTGGCCTCAAGATCAACATATGACGGGTCAGAGTCTGATTGAGTTACTGATAGATCGACAGCGTTTGGAACTGTGTATGTACCAGCAGCAATTGAAGGTAGAGGGAGGGAACAATTAGTTAAAGGTTGCTGGACAGGTGAGCTTGCAGTTGCCAAAAGGCCCAAGGACGAGCGTTTGGCATTCATAAGATCCAAGGATACTCTTTTTTCCAACAGGATGATGCTATGGTCGATTGTTTCATTAACCCGTGAAATAAAGGGGTCTATAGGCCCAGTGACTTGTGCTACGGCCATTGCTTTTTTAGTATTACTTCTGGTTCTATTGCGCATGGTGGACATTTGTTGTGTGGAGCCCTATGCACTAGATGGTAAATAGCCCTCACAGTCAATATATAATGTTTCTTATGTCCAAACACTCTGAGCTGGGGAATGGGTTGAAGTTAACAAGTCCGCCTACCTTACATGTATCAAAAACGGTGCCGGGGTTATGGGCCAGGGCCGTCCTCTGCCGTCCTCGAACGGCCTCAAACGGCCCGCTCTTAGCCCGGGCTGCGCCCCGCGCGCGTCCCGCGATGCGCGTTGTTGGCCTCGCTTAAGACTCTGTAGAGTAGGAGGGGGGCGTGGCACTGGGAGGGGGCGCGGCTCACACGGGAAGAGGAAACAGCTGGTGGTATTGAACGCTGTACCTCGCAGTCCCGGGGCCGCGCCTCTCGCCTCCTCTGCGGCCTCGCAGATGATTTTCTCCTCCCTCCGTGGCACAAAGAGCTTGGAAACTGATAAGCTACTCCTGTAGCGCTGGTCAGAGTAGAACGCTGAAAACCTCAAGGCGAGCGGCTCCCGCGAAGCGGGGGCCGCGAGAGGTTATGAACACCTTGGTGGGGGCGGGCACTGGGAGGGGGCGCGGCTCACGCGGGAAGAGGAAACAGCTGGTAGTATTGAACGCTGTACCTCGCAGTCCCGGGGCCGCACCTCTCGCCACCTCTGCGGCCTCGCAGATGATTTTCTCCTCCCTCCGTGGCACAAAGAGCTTGGAAACTGATAAGCTACTCCTGTAGCGCTGGTCAGAGTAGAACGCTGAAAACCTCAAGGCGAGCGGCTCCCGCGAAGCGGGGGCCGCGAGAGGTTATGAACACCTTGGTGGGGGCGGGCACTGGGAGGGGGCGCGGCTCACGCGGGAAGAGGAAACAGCTGGTGGTATTGAACGCTGTACCTCGCAGTCCCGGGGCCGCGCCTCTCGCCTCCTCTGCGGCCTCGCAGATGATTTTCTCCTCCCTCCGTGGCACAAAGAGCTTGGAAACTGATAAGCTACTCCTGTAGCGCTGGTCAGAGTAGAACGCTGAAAACCTCAAGGCGAGCGGCACCCCGTATTACTTTACAAACCTCCCAGTCATCCTGCCACGCTCCTTCTTCAAGGAGCTTGACATCCTTCTATGCACACTCATTTTGGGCGCTAAGCGCCACCGAGTTGCCCTTGCAAAATTGCAGTTGCTGGTGGAATGAGGAAGCCTGGTCACCCCCTCCATCGAGGCATATTTTTTAGCAGCAGCAGCACAGCTGGTTATCCCGCTGGATCGCTGGGCTCTACCTGAGCGGAGTCTGTACCGAACAGGGGCCATTGTTGGTGACTACAATTCAGGGCTTCCTCCTTCCAAGAATTTTGTCTTTCTCCCCCCTGGCCCTTGCAAGTAGCGATGGGTCAGACATATATTGTCTGGATACATCTTCTTTCCCGCGGGGGCCCCACTGTACGCCCTGAGATTACCCCTGATCAGTCTCCTCCGCACCCTGGGTTTTTATACTGCCGGTGACATGCAGGTCTAGACAGAACACTCGGTGCTTACACTGGGAGAATCCTCCCATTTGACCTACTGGCTGCAGAGCACACAGATAGCTCAGTCATACCTGTCATACCCTTTGGGACGTCTCGGAGGGGAAACTCACCATGCATCCTGTTTTTTGCAGACTATCTTCACCATGGGTGATGGCCGTCACCTTATCACCTGGCTCTGTAAAGCCATTCGGAACTGGCGATCACCCCCTAGCTACACTGCACCAAAAATGGAAAGACAACTTTGGAAGGGTGCTGCATGATTAGGAATGGGAAATGGGCGATTGAATTTCCTCACTGGTCTCCCACAATTTCCGTTTTAGGAATATACAATTCTTTCTACTCCACAGGGCATATTTAACCCTGTCTCAAAGAAACCGTTATTTTCCTGAGACACAGGTCAGATACCCACGATGCCGAGGACCTCATGCACAATAGCCATGTTGTGGTCCTGTCCTGCCCTACAGAGTTATTGGCACTCGATCCACACCACCCTGTGCAAGGTCATAGAGTTACAAGATATTTACACATGGGAAGGAAGCATGCTCCCTAAGCATTTTTACATGTAAGTAACAAGAAAAGAAAAAGTATGCACTGGCCGCTCTAATACTCCTTCTTGTCAAGTGTGTCCTCATACTCCCCAAGCGCTCACCTACAGCCCCTCCGGTGGCCGCATGGCATGTACTGGTACGCAAATGTGACGCGGTGGGCGAAGACGCCCTCCGCTATGAGGACGTAGGTCTGCTGTGTAAACAACCCATCATCCCTCCACTGGGCTACCCTACTCATGCATTTCCAACAGGAGGTGGGAAAAGATGAACTTTCCCCCATGATCACACCATGTGCTCCCCATACATGCTATAAATGCTAACCCAGTTGGGGGCCCTACCTCAGCACTCACCAGTAATATCCACTCACCCACCTTCATGTGGTAAATACAGCCACATACGCCTGGCCACCCACCTTTGCCACTATTCCTACCCTGCTCTTCACACTTTGCTACCTTCACCAAGCCCGCCCATCTGCCTCTCGTCCAGTTTCTAAGTTTGTCCCCAGTTTGCACCATTGTGACCATATGCAGCTGATTCATTTCAATGTATAATAAGGACTCTTCAAATCTCTGTACCTTTACATACCCTACGCTCGTCTTTTTTAATACACATTTTGGTATTTGCTGTCCAGAGTTATTATCATTCGTAAACTATTGTCACATGCAAATGTTGCTTATATTGTACTACCTAATACAAATATATATATATATTTTTTTAAAGGAAATAGACCTTACTAGCCCTAATGCAGTGTGCATTGTATTTGAAAGGAGGAGGAAGTACTTTGAAACATGTCCTTATAATGTTTCATTACAGGTATGCGGTACAAAAGGGGGTGGTAATGGACGGAGCATCTGAACCAATCAAACACTCAAACCCAGTCAATAGATCTGGGTTTAATCCATCACCGTTCTTTAGCCCACTCTGCCACCCCAGTTCAGACATGGCTATATGCAAATCAGTCTGACCCTGTGCCTCATGGGAACAGTCCAGCCCAAACTGCCAAGCCATGCCTTCCCTGGACCGGAAACAAGCTTCCGAGGACCGGTTTCTGGCATTACAGCCGTCTTCAGCCCGGCTTGCTTGAATCCAGTGGAAAGTGAGCACGGGACTCACGTCTGAGCATACCCTGCCACACTTATGACGGCCAAAAGCGGTACAATCAGGGAGGATGCTGTGCCGAAGAGCTACTCAGAGTTGGGTATATTTCAACCATTGTGTTGCTGACATCTGATATTCTGTTTGGAAATGGGCAAATTGAACCACCCCATTAGCGTGCCCAACTTCTACCAGGGTTGATATGTCAATTTTGTCCGACCCCCTAAAAACCCTTCAAGGCTTTTACTTTTAGGAGCCTGGACCCCTTCTACAATGGTGTTCTCTGGCTCAGTCGAGCACCCCACCATATTTCCTCAGTTAACTTCCTCCAATTCTGAACCACCATTTCCATAGCTGGACACAGTACCAGGGTCATTTGTCCCCCATACAGCCCATGTAGATAACTTTTGTTTCCCCTAGGCTGGCGATCTACCCAGAATGCTGGGTCATCCCAGGGGGTATATGCCCAGTGGTTAACCACATCATTCCTGGGCAGCCTCATAATACTTATGAATATTCTGCAGCGCTATCCCCCTTTCATACTTAGACTGCTGAAAGATACGTAGGGCCACTCTTGGGTGTCCACCCGCCTTCAGCAAGGTGCGCACCAACGCATCAATTCAAAACAAATAAAGCATCTGGGATTTTGTATGGTCAGGTCTGAAGAATGTAGGGGAAATGGGGGAGAGCCAGCATTTTAAACATTGCTGCCTTCCTAATCAATGAAATTGGCAAAGACTGCCAGTGTAGAACGTCCCGGTCAAAGCGGTGCAGCAAGTGGGTGAGTTTTGCATTGTAATATCTTTCCAGATCATTAGTGATCCATATCCCCAGGTATTCAAATTTAATCGCCTCCACTCTAAATAGTAGGCCCAACAGCTGTCCCCAGTCCCAGTTGCTAATGGGAAACAGCAAGGATTTATCCCAATTCATGGCAAATCCAGAGACCTCTCCAAAAACACAGAAAATTTATTTCAGCCTCTGAAGTGTCATAGGCACACAGATCAAATATAGCAAAATATCATCTCCATACAGGGACATTCTTTCCTCCCTGCCCAAGCCACCCGCCCACCCCCAAATCTGTGCGTCCACTCTTTTCCATTTCGCCAGGCCCTCTATTGCCAGCACAAACGGCATCAGTGACAGAGGGCAGCCCTCTGTACAGCCGAAATTCTCAGGACGGTCATCCATTTTCCTTCACCCTTGCACTGGGTCTATCATAAAGCAGTTGGACCCATCTCCAGTATTTGGAACCAAAACCCATTTTTTCTAGAACACCCATGGAGTCAAAGGCCTTATTAGCATCCAGCAAAACAGTAGCCGAAGACCAGATGAAGAAGGAGCTCACCGAGGCCAAATTATAGTAGAGTCTGCAGAGATTCAGCCCTGTCGAGTGGCCAGGTATAAAACCATTCCGATCTAAATGCACCAGCCTCATCACCACCCTCCTCAATCTGTTAGCTAAAAGCCTGGCCAGAGTCATGAGATCTGCATTTAATAAAGATATTGGGCAGTAAGATTCACGTCTGTGTCTGAGCTTACCAGATTTACGGACTAGAATTATTGTTGCTGAATGTATATCCGCCAGGGGTTCCCCTGTCTTAAATGCCTCTTCAAAGGCTGCACACAGGTGGGGGCCTGTCTTCTTAGTAAATTTATAGAAGAACTCCACTGGAAACCTGTTAGAGCACTGGGCCTTCCTTGCTTGCATTTGGCCCATAGCCAAAGAGATACCCCCTTCTGATATGGCTGCTTCTTAATCAGTTATTATGTTTGAGCCTAGTCTGTTCACAGGGCAATCTGCTATGAAGCTTAAAATTTCCTGCTCAGGAACTATCAGCCGTGATTTGCAAAAGCAAGCAAGTTGTGATGGCAACTCTTCTGATATACACACAGTATCCCGCGCCGCTCCCCTGGTAAACATGCGCTGTTCTTGAATATACATGCTATCATGTTCCCTGCTCCCTATCCATTCAAGCAGCTTTTCGCCTTTTTGCCAGCCTCATATAGGTGTCTCTGTTTCGCGAGATACAATGTCTTGACCTCAACATTAGCCACCAAGCGGTACTCCTTTTTTGAGCTGCTGCTCTTCCCCTCAAGGGTCTGGGAGATCGCGTATGTCTTTTCTACTGTTAACAGTTTGCCTTCCAGTGTAATCAGCAGCTGTTGCTGCCTTCTCCGATCCCCGACCTCCCCTGCAATGAGGAGCCTTGTAATGGTGGTCTAATATACCTCTAATAGGACCATGCAGCTTCACACCTGCTCCCCATTTTCTGCAAAGTAAAGGTGGGAGACCTATTCCAGGCCCCCAGCAGTCTCTTTATTTGTGAGGCAACACGTACCCATCCTCCATCCACTCTGGGATGCTTGTCCCCCCAGGTTCAATCTTTAAGTGGTGAGTGGTCGCTAATGCCCGAGCGAAGTACTCTGCCACCTCAAATCTGGGCAGTAGCTCAGTTGTTGTAAGGAAGTATTCCAACCGGGAATAAACTTTGGTGGGAGCCAGGACAGAATGATTATCCCCTTTCCTGCCCATGTAGACCCTTCCACACATCACACAACCCGGCAATCTACCACTCGTCATTGTCCTTTCCACGTTTGCACTGGTCCTGTCTAGGTATGTGTGTCTAATGCTAAGTTGAGGTCCCCTCCTATTAGCCCGTGTGCATGTGGTGCGTTAGCCCAGACAACAAGTACTTGCTGAAGTGTTATTCTCTGGAGGTGCGTAAACATTAAATAGTAGCAAAGGTACACCGTCCTATTCACTCAGAATCACTAGATAGCACCCATGGGTATCAGCCCACATGCAGAGCGTATGAAGCAGGAGAGATCTACAGATAAGTACTAGGACCCCCCCAGACCCAGATGTGCAATTCAATTGTACATGGTCAAAACAAATCTTTCCGCTGCCTCACCTAACCTACTAGGAGTTCCACAAGGCTCTAGCCTATCCCCCACGCTTTTCAACCTTTATGTAGAACCACTTACTGATCTACTACAGCAGGCGAACATCTTCCACATGTACGCGGACGACACCCAACTGTACATCAAGATCTCCTCTATCGAAGAGATGAAGACAATGAATCTAGCTCTTGAAAAGACCGTCCAATTGCTAACAACCAACTTCCTAAAGCTTAACTCGCAAAAAACAGAATTTCCTCAGATCTCCCCAGCTAATAACTCCACGGTGACAAATGAGTGGATCAAAATGATCACTGCTCTGAACTACCCGCCGACTCTGGTGGACTCCACCATATCACTTGGAATCACACTGGATAAGAACCTTAACATGCAAAGGCATATCAACTTGTTGGCTAAAATCGCCCGCTTCCACCTCAGCTACCTCAGAAAAATGAAGCCATTCGTCGAAAACCCAGACCTCAAAACTGCAGTTCAGTTATCTCAAGGCTGGAATACGGATGTTCCACCATCTCAGGACTTGCCAAAATATCAACTGCCCCTCTAAAAGTCTGTCTCAATGCTTCAGCAAGACTCTTAACAGGATCCAGGAAATACGACCACATATCACCACACCTGAAGGTACTCAACTGGCTACCCTATGAAGCGCAAATCCACCTAAAGATGGCCTGTATCACTCACAAGGCGCTACACCACAACACCACCCAGTACCTAGCCCAAAAATGTACCTTATCGGGAGATAACAGACACTTTAGGAGCACAGATAGTCTACTTCTGAAACCCTTATGTTTCAACAAGACCAAAACCTCCAACAGAGTTTTGCTCCGGAGCAGCGCCAAGAATATGGAACTCGCTTCCGCCACACATCAGAAAAATCTCCTCTACGCCTCCTTTCAAAAAGGAGGCAAAATCATTCTTGATGAGAAAAATCCTACCTTAAATCTGCACAATCACGACCCCAACTATACAACCTCCTAATTACCTCTACTTTCGAGTTAATGAAAGTAAGCTAAGACCTATACGAACTTGAACTTGTTTTTATTGCTCAGAACAATGCTCAATGCTGCTATCCACCGAACGCTTTTACTATATGCTGTTACTTTTATGCTTTTCTTTGTTATACAATGTGTTTTCACTAATTGTAGTCACCTTGCTCAATATGTACAGCGCTCTGATACCCTACCCTGGGTCTGGTTCGTGCTATAGAAAACACTAAAAATAAGTAAATAAAATAAATAAACATGCCCAATTAATATATATTTGCCCTTTCCCATACTTCACTAGATGGGCCTCCTGTAGGTATACTATGTCAGGGTGGTAGTGCCCTCTGGACCAACCCCCTTTTGACCTTGTTACTCAATGCATTAACATTCCATTTCACTATTGACCGCTGTTTGGGTTGTACCATTGAATAACTCCTTCCTCTAGTCTCCCCCTGCCGCTAGGCCCAGTGAACGGCTAAACCGAGTACAAACATGCAAAAAACAAAAAGGGTAACATTAACCTTAAAACAACCCCCACTGTACTGTGTCATGATTGTAGAATAAACCACCCGCCAAACATATGGTATGTATAGACCCCAAACCTACTAAACAAACCAACAGTATGAGAGTCCATCGTCATTGTGCTGTTTCTGTAGGGATTCAAGTCCCCCAGGCTTGAGTGGGCAACAAATTCACCTTCCACCTGAGGCACTTTTAGTTCAAGGTCATCTGTGGTCTATCCGTTCACATGTTGACCCTACATAGCCTAGCTGGTCCCCTGTCATAGGTGTCACGACTGAAAACTGTTCGTCATCAGAGCCTCACTCTGTCCGGTATAGTCCAATCCATTACTACCTCCCTGTGGTGCCAGGGTATGCCACTTGTTGCTGCTCAAGATGTCTCTGTGTTGCTTAATTTCTAACACTGTCTTGACATGTGCGGCTTTCATCTATTCCTGAGTCAGACCAGCCCTGTTGCGTCTTCTGTTATTTCTTCATTTACTCACCTGCTTTTCCCAGCCATCTCCCATTTAATCATCCTGCAGGCGACCCTGGCGCAGTCCCGGCTTGTCATGTCAATCCTAGGGCTCTTGGGGCGTAGCCATGAAATGCGCTTTCCCATCATTCTCTGTCCTCAGTTTCATGGGGTATAAGTGTGCATATTTAAGGTCGAGCTGACGCAGAATCTTTTTCACCGGTACATACGCCCCTCTCTGTTATTGGACTAAGGTAGTATAATCTGCCTACAAATTGACCCCTTGGACGCCTGTCATCAATGGCTCGTGTTCCCTCTCTGCCTGGAGAATCATGTCTGTTAGACCTGGGATCACCAGACTACATAAGGTAGCTTGGCGCGAAGTGGGTAGGTCTATCCCAAAGGCAATAAGTATTAAGCTTGCGTCGCACCCTTACAGTAACACAGTGTCCATCCACTCAAAAATGACACTACACCGTAATTTTATAAAAGTAGAAAAGTTTATCTTTTCCTCTACAAGTGTGCTTTCAATCACGTTTTTCTTAGTAGCTTCTCAATTTGCATTTAATACTCTGTAGTTACAATTCAGCAATAAATCATGGAATACAAGGAGATGTTACTTAGTCCTAACCTTAATCACAAGATTCGGTACAGCACAGACTGTGTTCCAATGCTAGACTTTCTTTTGATCACATGTAAACATGACTATAGATAAGCCTTATAAATATCGATTCCAAATTATGATAGCAATAATTAGGCAGTGCATAAGCCAACAATTAGCTGAAGTCAAAATTACAAAAGGAAGTGATTTATCTCCTAGAACCTTTCACTCTCATTTGTAAATGTAATTGGATACCTTCTCATGTAACTTGAACATATAAGGAATAAAGAACAGGTCTTGTTTCATGTACTTTGAACAGAGGAGTTACATTACTGCCCTCATGAATGAAATGTCTTCCATTGGTTCTTCACAGTAAGCCCCCCCCCACCAACAATCAGGGGCTAGTCAGGCGGCCACGGCAAGCTCCGCTTCACGAGCTCCGCACCTCCACCGGCCACAGGCGCTCCTACGGCTCAGATGCAGCCCGATCAGGCTAACGCAGGCAGCCCAGGGAGACTAGGGATCTACTGACGGGACGCTGGTAAGTTCCTCTTTCTACTGAACTAACCCAGGCCGTCAGTTGTGAGAATCAGGCTGTGTCCAAGGAAAAGGGTGGGGGCAAGCAGCAAGGCAATGGCACGTCGTAAAAGCCTTGGCCACAGACCGAAGGCAGGCACGGACCCTCTCACCTCACTTTCCTCAACTTCTTGGTTAGAAGTGGTCTTCGTTCGTTCCAGCTAGGGCAGGTCAATGGTAGAGGGACAATATCTTGAGCGAGGACAGCAACCCCTCGAGGCAGTCAGATCCCCTCTCAGCGCACTGATCTCCTCACTCCACAGCCTCCACTCCAGCTATAGAACACTCCTCACCAACCTCTACAAAATGGCTGCCCAACATTCCACCTTTTATATGCTGACCCTAGAATGTCCAGGGAAGTCCAGAAGGTTCTGGAAAACCTCATACTGTTCTATGGCCCTGGTTTCTGAGGTAGCCAGGCAGGTGACAGTTGTAAGCCACCATTTTGTGTATCCCGTAGTTTCAGTCAGAAAAGGCACCTAAGGCAGGGGAAAAAGACTATGAGGGCAAGGAGCACCTAACCCCTAGGTCAACACCTGAAAAGTCCAGTGGACATAAAAACAAAGGTCAGGAGACAGAAAGGGGATAAAAGTAAATAAATAATGGGAGGGACTACCCAATGGCTGACAGGTCTAACACGCGTCCCCCCCCAGCTGAAAGTGGGGCGAGCTACCCAATCCCTTGGGAGTTCTCATCACTAAGGCGGAAATACCTGGAGAGACCGTCTGCATTGGCGTGGTCCACTCCTGTTCGATGTTCCACCCGGAAGTCCATTCCCTGTAGGGAGATGGACCATCTCAACAGCTTGGGATTCTCCCCCTTCATTTCCATCAGCCAACGAAGAGGTCGATGGTCGGTCTGAACCAGGAAGTGCGAGCCAAACAGGTATGGCTGCAACTTCTTCAGAGCCCATACCACTGCAAAGGCTTCCCGCTCAATTGCACTCCACTTCTGTTCCCGGGGAAGTAGTCTCCTAGACAGGAAGACTACAGGCTGATCCAGACCCTCTTCATTGAGTTACGATAACACTGCCCCAGTGCCATGCTCTGATGCGTCTGTCTGGACAATGAATTCCTTGGAAAAATCCAGGGCCCTCAGGACCGGTGCTGCACACATTGCTTGTTTCAGCTTCTCAAAGGCTTGCTGACAAGCCTCCGTCCAGACTACCCGTCGAGGTTGTTTCTTAGATGTGAGCTCAGTGAGGGGTGCCACAATAGTGCCATACCCCTTCACAAAGCGACGGTAGTAACCGGTGAGGCCCAGGAAAGCTCGGACCTCAGTTTGGGTCTTGGGGGGCTCCCAGGCCATGATTGCCTCAATCTTTGCCTGGAGGGGCTGCACCGCTCCCCTGCCCACCAAGTGGCCTAGGTACACAAACGACCCCTGCCCGATCTGACATTTACTGGCCTTGATTGTCAAGCCAGCTTGTTTCAGGGCCTGGAGAACAGCTTGTAAGTGACACAAATGGTCCTCCCAACTGCTGCTGAAGACAGCAATGTCATCCAGATAAGCAGCGGAGAAAGCCTCCATCCCAGAGAGGACCCGGTTCACCAGCCGCTGAAAAGTGGCAGGGGCGTTCTTGAGCCCAAAGGGAATTACACAGGACTGGTAGTGGCCCTCAGGCGTGGAGAAGGCTGACCTTTCCTTTGCTCCATCTGTAAGGGCGATCTGCCAGTACCCTGAAGTAAGGTCAAAGGTACTCAAGTATTGGGCAGCTCCCAGCCGGTCAATCAGTTCATCCGCCCTAGGGATCGGATGCGCATCAGTTTTGGTCACTGAATTCAGTCCCCGGTAATCCACACAGAACCTTAGTTCTGGAGTAGTGCCCGGTGGGGCAGCTTTTGGTACCAGAACCACCGGACTGGACCAGGGGCTACTAGAAGGTTCAATTACTCCTAGCTCCAGCATCTTTGTAACTTCACTGTGGATGCTGGCCTTCACCTTGTCTGACAGCCGGTAGGTCTTAGACTTCACTGGTGGGTCCTTCCAGGGACAAGGGAGAACAACGAGGAGTACTGCTCCAAGACCTGGCGGCAGTCCTCTCGCTGCTCAGGAGTTAGGGATGGGGAGAGAATAACTCCCTCCACCGACCCATCCTTTTCCTGAGACGAAAAGAGATCAGGGAGAGGCTCGCTTTCCGCTTCCTCTGCTCCATCAGTCACCATCATCAAGATGACCTCGGGCCTCTCATGGTGTGGTTTGAGGCAATTGGCATGCAGCACCCGTAGGGGCTGTCGAGGGGTCTTAAGATCCACCAGGTAGGTGGCCTTACCCTTCTTCTCCATCACCTCAAAGGGGCCTGTCCAGCGATCCTGGAGGGCACTAAGCTCTCCAGGTTCCATCACCCACACTTTCTGGCCAGGCTCCAACTCCACGAATGAGCGTTGTGGTCATACCACTCCTTCATCACTGCTTGGCTGGCTTCCAGGTTGTCAGAAGCTTGCTTCCACAACTTAGCCATTTGGCTCCGGAAGGCCAGCATATAGCTCACCACATCCTGGGGAAGCTTCCGGGGAGACTTTTCCCATTCCGTCTTTCACCAGGCTGAGAGGTCCATGCACAGGGTGCCCATACAGAAGCTCGAAGGGGCTGAAGCCCACTCCCTTCTGGGGCACTTCCCTGTAAGAAAACAACAAACAGGGTAGGAGGACGTCCCATTTCCTCCGCAGGCTCTCAGGCAGACTTCTTATCATGCCTTTCAAGGTCTTGTTGAACTTTTCCACCAGACCATTGGTCTGTGGGTGATAAGGAGTGGTAAACCGGTAGGTAACTCCACACTCCTTCCACATAGCCCGCATGTAGGCTGACATGAAGTTGGTCCCCCTGTCGGACACAACCTCCTTGGGGAAACCCACTCGGGTAAAGATCCCCATCAGGGCTCTAGCCAATGCAGGTGCAGTAATGGTCCTCAGAGGAATTGCCTCTGGGTACCGTGTGGCGTGATCCACCAGAACCAGGATAAACCTGTGACCAGCTGTCGTTGGTGGATCCAATGGCTCTACAATGTCGGTGCCCACCCTTTCAAAGGGGGTGCTAACGACAGGAAGTGGTTCCAGGGGAGCTTTCAGCTTCACCCCTGTTTTCCCACTGGCTTGGCAAGATACACATGTCCGACAGTATGTGTCGGATGCCACCCTCATCTGAGGCCAATAAAAGTGGGGGACAAGCCGGGGAAAGGTCTTGTCCTGTCCTAAGTGTCCTGCCAAAGGTATCTCATGAGCCAGTTCTAAAAGAAAGGCTCGGTAACGTTGAGGGACAACCAAGGCCCGTGATGAACCGTGCACGGGTGCCTTAGGTTCACTGTAGTGGAGTCCTTCCTCCCAGTAAATATGGTAACTCCCAGTAACGTTCCCTGCTGCCTGGGCTTCGGCCTGTCGCCTCAGTCCCTCAAGGGTAGGGCACTCCTTCTGGCCCTTACAAAACTCCTCCCTGGTAGGCCCTCCGTCCACATGCCACTCAGCAGGGATAGGTAAATCCTCCAGGGAGACAACATCCCCCTCCACGGACTCCTGGTCCACCACCGCAGGTGGCCTATCCGTCCCATGTTCCAGGTTCCAGCCCAAGCGAACTCCCCCTCCGGGTAGTCGCGGACCTTGTGCTAGCACAGGCCCAGTCAGTTGTACCCAGCATCTCAGAATGAGTCCGGTATTCCACCTCCTTCCAAGCATTGTGCTCCATATCATTCCCCAGCAGACAATCGACTGGCACGGCAGGGCTTACGGCAACTCGAAGTGAACCTGCAACCCCTTCCCACTCAAATGGAACCTCGGCCACAGGGTAGTGGCCTAATCTGCCGTCAGCCATCGTGGCGGGGTGGAGTACATGTGGAATCACCTGCTCTGGAGACACCAGTTGAATCCTTACCATAGTCATACTGGCTCCTGTGTCTCTCAGAGCCTCCCCTCTTTGGCCATTGATGGTGACCCACTGCCCATACTTTGTAGTATTGGAGGGCACCTGGATCTTAGGAACCATCTCCCGATCTCCCAGGGACACTAAAGTGACACCCGCCCACTCTCCCCCCTTATCCGAGGGCAACTCCTCCCCGATCACTACACTAGCTACTCCTGGGGCTTTCCCTCCAGTGGGAGGGGGTGGTCTCTTCGGGCACTTTACATCCCCCTTATAGTGTCCAACGCCACCACACTCCAAGCAGTGGACAACCCTTGGCTGCTGACTTTGGCCAGGATGAGGGTTTCTGGGCGGGTTAGCCTTAGGGGTGAAACCTGTTCCCTTTCCCTGGAAACTGTTTTGGGGGCCGTTTGAGAACTCCCTCTTTTTATCTCCCCCCTCTTTCTTCTGAGGGGTGCCCTGTCCGAATCCCCACCAGTCCCCTTTGAAGACACCCGGGTACTAGCCCAGATGTCCGCCTCCTCAGCAAGCTTCCGGGGGCTGGTCAGCTTGCTGTCCACCAGGTGTTGTCGCAGCTCGGGAAAACATTTCTCGAGTAGGTGCTCCTTGAGAATAAGGTCATACAACCCCTCATAGTCCCTCACCTCGCTGCCCTGTACCAAACCCTCTAATGCCTTCTTTGCATAGTCCCGGAAATCCACCCAATTATGTGTGCCTAATTTGTGACTGCCCCTAAACTTCTGCCGATACTTCTCTGGGGTCAGTCCAAACGTTTTGATCAGCGCCACTTTCATGGTGGGGTAGTGGGTCTGCTCCCCCTGCTCTAGGGCCAAGAGTGTATCCCTTCCTGTAGGAGGCATGTATTTATACAAACCCCCCCCCCAGTGTTTCTCCAGTATCCCATGGGCTCTTAAGGAGACCTCATAGGCAGCCAGCCACTTGGCGATGTCATCCCCTGCGCTGTAGCTGGCAACTACGTCCTTTGGTAAATAGGGTCTGGGTTCCCTGGTAAAGTCCTTATGTTCGCTGCCACCATTCGGAGAACTAGTAGTCCCTACCTGCAGGGCCTTAAAGTCCAATTCTCTGAGGCTCAACTCATGAGCTAGCCTACTCTCTTCTCTTGCCTTTTCCAATTTCGCCAACTCCCATTTTAACTGTCTCTCCTCCCTCCTGTCCGCTAGTTCGGCTTCAGTCATACTTCTCACGGAAACACTGCTGCCCTCTCTTGAGAGTGTTCTGGGACCTGGCAGTAGGTTCTCCCTCTCAGGTTGGTACAACACATCTACCCCGATGACAGTGTCCCGGTCTGCCTCCTCCTCCTCCTTCCCATCTGGGTGAGCTGCCACCCACGCCCTCAAGCTGGTTTGGAGTTCCCCCTTTTTAGCACTACGCTTGAAGAACACTCCCATGTTTTGACAAAATTCTCGGAGTTGAGCCACAGTATAGGTCTCTAATTCTTCCAGAGCAAATTCCATTTTGCCAATGAGAGTTCGGGACAGCCACTTGGAAGGAATCAGTTTAGAGGGTAATTAGAAGCTACCTCCATCCACCACCAGGAGTAAATTTGGAAAAACAAAAATATAATTAGGGAGTCCGCTAGGAGAAAACTCCAGGTGTAGGTCTGTGGAGTACACTACGTTACTATTGAGTGGATGCAGGCACAGTTCTCATCCCACCGCTAGACACCAATTATGTTAGACCTGGGATCACCAGACTACATAGGGTAGCTTGGCGCGAAGTGGGTAGGTCTATCCCAAAGGCAATAAGTATTAAGCTTGCATCGCACCCTTACAGTAACACAGTGTCCATCCACTCAAAAATGACACTACACCGTAATTTTATAAAAGTAGAAAAGTTTATCTTTTCCTCTACAAGTGTGCTTTCAATCACGTTTTTCTTAGTAGCTTCTCAATTTGCATTTAATACTCTGTAGTTACAATTCAGCAATAAATCATGGAATACAAGGAGATGTTACTTAGTCCTAACCTTAATCACAAGATTCGGTACAGCACAGACTGTGTTTCAATGCTAGACTTTCTTTTGATCACATGTAAACATGACTATAGATAAGCCTTATAAATATCGATTCCAAAATATGATAGCAATAATTAGGCAGTGCATAAGCCAACAATTAGCTAAAGTCAAAATTACAAAAGGAAGTGATTTATCTCCTAGAACCTTTCACTCTCATTTGTAAATGTAATTGGACACCTTCTCATGTAACTTGAACATATAAGGAATAAAGAACAGGTCTTGTTTCATGTACTTTGAACAGAGGAGTTACATTACTGCCCTCATGAATGAACTGTCTTCCATTGGTTCTTCACAGTAAGCCTGGTTGAGTAAGGAAAGAATAAACACTGTCCTTTAGTTCTCTGAACCCTATAAGCGATTTAAGGGAAATATCTTCTATCCGGTCTCTCTTAAAGGTCTCTCCGCCCAGCCAATTGGACTTTTTATTAGGGCTGAGGGAACCCACAAGATTAATCAGGCCAAGCCGAGGGGTCTATACACCCAATTTCCTCCTTTCAGCCCCCTCGCAGTGATCTTCCCAGCTTACTTTGTTTCTTGGCGCTGCTCTGTCCACACGGCCGATGTCAGTCGGCCGGGACGTTAAGGAACCTCCCCCGCAGGTCCTAGCCGGGGTACAAAGCCTGCAGGACTACG
Organism: Lissotriton helveticus; assembly: GCF_964261635.1. Lineage (NCBI taxonomy): Eukaryota > Metazoa > Chordata > Amphibia > Caudata > Salamandridae > Lissotriton > Lissotriton helveticus. Next base: position 49,525,217 of record NC_136069.1, read on the forward strand.
GAGGTGGGACCCGCCTTCCGCCAAGCGAGCGGCTCTCCGTTCGTCAGTAACCTCCCTTTCGCCACAGGAAATGCCGGCTCCTCCCTCAGTGCTCCTGTCACGCCGCGCTTCCTCCCCAGGCGCTCCTCAAAGCAGCGCCGAGGCGGGGCTACGATTCAACTTCCTCCGCCTCATGCTCCAGCCACCACGCAGAGCACACCTCTTCACAGGCTCTCCCACGGGTCCCGGTACTGGATTCAGCCTGCGCCTCACTCCCGCCACTCCCCCCTGCCCCCCCCCCCCCGCTCCCCGAACCAACAATCGGGGGCTAGTCAGGCAGCCACGGCAAGCTCCGCTTCACGAGCTCCGCACCTCCACCTCCACCGGCCACAGGCGCTCCTAAGTAGTCCCTAAATAATGGGAGGGACTACCCAAAGGCTGACAGGTCTAACAATGTCCCTATCTTTGAAGGTCATCATCCGTTCTAAAATTGGACGAGGGTTCACCTCGGGCAGAGTGGGGCTGAACAGGATTCTTTGAGCATGCTCCACAAAGAAGAATTTCAAGGAGGCGCCCAGTAAAATTGTTTCGCCAACCAGTCCTCCACAAAGAGTTCCAAAGAAGGATCCTCCACTTTTTCTGGAACCCCCATAAGGTGCACATTATGGCAAAGAGATCTGCCCTCAGTATCCTCAAGTTTATTAGCCAGAGACCTCAATTTAATTTTCATGACGAGACCCTCTGGTTGATGCTTTTCACCTGCGGCACCCCAGGGTGTCTTTTATTGCCTCCAAAATCGCAGCTGTGTGCTCGGCCAAAATCCTCGATTCCTCCCCCCTTCCCTGGGGGTCCCCGTTAGGCGCCATGGCTGTGGGGCCCTCCTTGGTTGCTTGTGGCTTAGGCAAGTGTCTCACAACAACGTAGCACAATACTGCCACTGGGTCTCTCACCAACCCCTCTATGACCTCCCTACTTAGCTCAGGTTTTTGCCTTATCGCTGCCCTCAAGGTTCCACTTTGTACTCGGTTGAGTGTGTACAGCCTAACTAGCGCCATTGTTAATGCATTGGAGATATACTCTCTGAAAACACTATGGGTCAGATTTAGATATCGGCAGACGGGTTACTCCGTTATAACTGTGACAGATATCCTGTCCGCCAAAATATAAATCCCATTGTATCCTATGAGATTTATATTTTGGCAGATGGGATATCCGTCACCGTTATGACAGAGTAACCTGTCCGCAAACATCTAAATCAGGCCCTAAATTCCCACGTTTAAATAAATACCTTCTGTTGTTCCGCCCATGGCTGTAATGAGTGCCAGGAACAGGACATTCCAGCGAGAGTGGCTGGAAAATGACACATCAGGAGTACAGGTAGGTGGTGGAGAGGGCCTTGAGGACTGTGAGTCAGTCCAACTGCTAGTTGGACTGAGTCCGGGCCCAGTCCGGGACTCCACAGGGAGCCCGGACTGGGCCTGGTATACTGTGTGCTTTTTTGGATTCCGGCTTCCAATTGTACTAGAATTTGAAGATTGAGTAAAGCATTTTATTTCAGACCGTCTCATCAGTGACTGCAACCCTTCTCAACCCCTTCTCCCCCACTTTGAGTTGTCGGTCTGGTTATATATGACTTCGCACTTTGGCCTTTCAGTCTTGTTGCCAAAAGTTAATCTGTGTAACTGCCCTTTCGTAAAATGTTTGCTTCAATTTGAGCAACACTGGCTCAGTCCTGTTAAAGTACAGCACAGTCATTGATCCCTTTACCTCTGAGATCTGTCTATAGTTGGCTACGTTATGCTCTAATGTATTTGCCCTTTCAAGTTCAGTCTGTTATCCAGCGGTCTCCCCTCCCTGTTGATTTGCGCTGCCATGGCTGTCACCATCCCTCTAGTAGGGCTATTGAACATGTCCCAAGTACTCCCACAGTTTGGGTCATTACTGTCTTTGCGCTCAATGGGATTCTCTCAGTGAGTTCCATCCTTTGAGATGGATTTGATTGAATAAGACATTATGGAGCAGCCATTGATTCTGTCTGCTGAAAACAAAAACATTTGTTCGAGGCATATGAGCTGTAGATCATATACTTGTGCCATCTAGTGTTGGGTCCGGATGTTTGCACTTTGTTTTTCTTCGGAGAAGTCTTTCCAGTCACGAGGTAGGTGACTCCTCCCCTAGGTGATAGTGTGCTTGGGCATCAACTCCATTGTTAGATTGTTTTTTTTTCGCCATCAGGTTCGGATGTGAATTGTTGAGCTCCAGCTCAGCACCGTTTTTCGGGCCCCCTTTGACGCACAATCCACTACCCTCGATGGTATTGTTAATCGACCTGCGGACAGAACATTCTTGGAAGGCTGTTGGACATACCCGCACCTGTATCGGTCGTAGCTGATGGAATGGACTCCCTTCAAGTTATGTCCAAGGTGTCGCGCTAAGTTCCCACACACCGACTTGCACGAGGTGTGAAACCTTTGCCTATCCCCGTAACGCGACGAGAAAGACTGACACGTGCCAGTCGTTCCATTCGAAGAAAATCCTCTGTGATCGTCGAGCTCGGCATCACATAATGTACCAGAAAAGCAGCCCCGCGCTGAACCTCCTCGCAGAAGAGTCCGATCAAGAAGAATCGCAATCGCAGGAAGCAGAGATGGACGAGGAGCCCGTCTCCGTATCCGACACTGACTCCAATGCCAAACTTGACCCCGGCACAACGGACCGTGAGTACAGAGACTTTGTTCCCATATTATCTCCTTTGCAAGAAAAAGGCTCCGGTCCCTCGTCTGCCTCCGGGCCAAGGTCGGCACCGAGAAAAAGCTTTGAGCACTTCGCCTGTGGGCTCGACGCCGAAGCACAAACAACAGCCTTCTGATTCGTGCTCGACCCGTTCCCATGCTGGTACTGACCCAAAACCTTTGCTGTTGAACCGAAACACCTTCTGGTTTCCATTCCGCCATTGCGGAAAGCGAAATCTTCAGAGCCGAAAGCTTCAGAGCTGAAATCGACATCCAAAGAAAGTACAGAGACTAAAGAGTCTCGGACTGAATTTGCACCGGATCCGTATCTAAAAGAAATCGTAATCCAGCCGTAAACTGGACACATTTATGCCAAACTTCCGGAGAAAAGGAAAATGGGATTATCAAAGGACTACCACATTCCTTTGAAAAAGAAAACTGTGGCTCTTTACATTTCTGAAAATCCTCTTATTAAACCTACACATTCCCCTACACCAGCATCACCTGACCCACACGATAAAGCAGATGATTATGATGACTTAGATGACTAAGCACCACAACATGTCCCACAGGATCCTGATACTAGGGATCATTATAATGTCCCTCAGCATGAAAATGACCCTGATTTGTATCCATTTAGACCTTCCCCTCCAGATGATAACATCGGGTACATTGAGCCCATCAATAGAGCTGCTCAATACCATGGGGTAGAGCTTCATAAAGAGAGTTTAGAAGAGGATTTTATATTAGAAACCCTTAGTTCATCTCAAAGGGCTACACAAACCTTACCAATGTTAAAGGCCCTTCTCAAACATACTGAAGATATCTTTAAAGACCCTGTCAAAGCCAGGATCATCACTCCCAGGCTAGAGAAAACATACCGGGCTGCACCTAGTGACCCAGTGTACATTAGGGGACAGTTACCTTTAGACTCTTTGGTCGTCTCTAATGCTTGTAAGAGGACTAACTCCCAAACCACAAGGGAGGCCTGACCTCTGGATAAAGAGTCCAAATTATTGAATGCTTCTGGTAAACGGATATCATCACAAGTGGCTAATAATTGGCGCATTGCCAATGCCCAGGCATTACTGGCAAGATATAATAGGGCTCATTATGATGAACTCCAAAAGCTCATTGAGTTCCTTCCTGACAAACATAAAGCTAAAGCCAGTGACCTTATTCAAGAGAGTAAATTAATGACTTAGTGGCAGATGTATCAAGATTCCGTTTGCGAATCTCAAATTGCGAGAATTTGCGATTCGCTGTTTCAGATTCGCAAAACGGGATGTACGTAAAGAATCGCTAAAGTTTTACAATTTCTTAAATATCACAAAAAAATCGAAGAATCCTATTTTGCGATTCCTTATTTGCAAAATTCGCAATTTAAGAAATCGCAAATCTGGGAATCTGCAATACAGGTGCAGCTTGATGACATCACAAGCAGGAAGCGGGAGTGATTAACTGCACCTGTTTGCCTGAGCCACACCCGGAGTCAGTTTGGAGTGTGTTTGGAGGCTGCACAGCATTTCAAGCTCTGCAATGGAGTCACAGAGGCCACAGGAGGGTATGGAGCCGGAAAAAAGAAAAAGAAAGCATACGTTTTATGAAAAAGAACAGGAGGTACTAATTGAAGAAATGGTCTGCAGCCATGAACTCCTGTTTGGAAAAAAAGCCCTGAAGGTACCAGAGGCAAGGAAAAGAAAGATATGGCTGGAAATCCAGGAAAAGGTGAATGCTGTGGGAGTGACCAACCGTACCATTGATAAGCTGCGAAAAAGATGGTATGACATGCACGAAAGATCAAAGGAGAGGGTGGCAGCCAGGTTAAAGGAGGCACACAAGACTGGTGGACGAACTTTAACAGCAGAACAGCTAAACACCCCATGAGGAGCTGGTAGAGTCCACTCTCCTGCCTGAGAGTGTGTGTGGAGTGGCTGACATTGACACCTCCGACCCTGCATCCAGTAGTCAAGGTAAGATGCAGGGCAAATAATCTTTAAACAGCTACACAGAGCATGCACACTGTTTAGAATGAGTGAAATGAATAAAACACTTTTGACTCCGGTCCACTCCTTACAACACACGTAGAAATGCATTATGGGAGTTGTAGTTGGATGAAGGATAGTTTGTGAATGAGACTGATAAAATCATGCCTTGAATGTGGGTTGAAGTGAAGGCAAAATGACAGTGTCAGGATTGAGACAACTTGAAAGTTGAAAACTTTATTCAGTCCAAAATGCATGACAAAACACAAACTCATATGTCCCCCTTTACATCCACAGCACAATCAAGGGCAACCGGGGACATTGCAGAGGGAGAGGACTCCCAAATTAATTTGGAACACACAAATGATGGGGAAAGCAGTGATGGATCCTACCAAACACCCATTATGCGCAGGAAGCATACATATGTGCCCCCACTGGATCCTTCGGAGGACGACATAGACGGCACTGGGGATGCAAGTGACAATAGATCTCAAATTCAGGAAGTATGTGACAGTCGTGCACAACTGCAACCACAGAAAAGGTCTCAAAGAAATGCAGCACGTAGGTCCTTGTCCAGGAGCAGCAGTGGCAATGTTGAGGAGCACACTCTGTTTGCAGGATTGGAGCAGAACGTGCTTCAAGTGCAGCGCCTGAAACACAAGGCACTGCGTTCAATAAACAGGCAGCTGAACACATTAAATAAAAATCAGAGGCACATGGGTGTGGGCATAATGGCCATGGCAGGTGCCATTGGGAAGCTATGCGCTAAACTTCAGCGCACTGAAAGTGCCAGGAACAGGGCTGCAGAACGTGCCAATGCACGTATGCACAATTACACCAAGGCTGTGAATCGGCTCTACGCAACCACCAGCAACCTAACTCGTCGCAGCATCACGATGCAGATGCAGATGACACACTGCTGCCAAGACATTGCCAGAGGGCTAGAACAAGTTACAAATGCTGTTGAACAGATGCAAACTGCTAACTCTGGTGGCAGCACACTAATGGTCTCTGGGGAGAGTGAAGAGACCTCCAGTAGGAGCAGCTTCACTCCTACATTGTCACTTACACCACGTCGCAGTGGCAGACATGGTGCTGCAGCTAGCCATACAACGGAGGGCACAGAGGCAGAACAGCGCCCTGCACCAAGCCGTCATCGGAGGAGGTGAAGTAGACGATTACACTATTGTCAAAAGTGGTGAAGCAACCAACCATAACTGATTTCCTGACATTAATCATCAGTGCTATCACTGTGTTGAAACATGTGGTACTGCTAACATTATTATGAGTGAAGTGTGAATAAACACATCACATGTTACAAAAATTATTCTTGATCATTATATTTATTTTTTACCTGAAAGTAGTTGTGTGTGATCTCAGACCGTCTCTGACGTCCAGAGGCTGCCCCTACTCCTGCTGCTGCCCTGCCAGGGGGAGGTGTGCAGTCATCATCCGATGTGTCTGAGTCGCTCATTCCAATTTCGGTGCCTTTCCTCATTGCCATGTTGTGGAGCATTGCGCAGCTTGTCACTATTTTACAACATGTTTTAGGGTTGTACTACAGTGCCCCTCCACTTTTATGTAGACATCTGAAACGGCTCTTCACGATGCCAAATGTGCGTTCTATGACGCTGCGCGTTGATCTGTAGGCCCTGTTATACCTCCTCTCACTTGCATTTGTTGGATTCAGATATGGCGTTAGGATAAAGTCTCGCACTGCGTAGGCACTGTCACCTGCATGGATGAAAAGGAAAGTTAAGTCAATGTTCCCCCCCAAAATGAGAAGTGGATGTATGTATGTGTGCTATTCATTTACCTAGCAGGTATCCCTCTCCAAACTCTCCAGCACTCAGACGTCTATGTATCCCACTATGTCGGAAGATGAAAGAGTCATGTGTGCTGCCAGGGTATTTTGCCACAATGTCATTGATAATGTATTTGGCATTGCACACAATCTGTATATTCAGAGAATGGTAGTATTTTCGGTTCCTGAACACATATTCTGTTGCTGCTGGCGGTGTGAGGGCGACATGGGTCCCATCAATGCAGCCAATGACATGGGGGAAACGTGCAATTTGATAGAAGTCAAGTTTTGTGTGCTGTAATGCCTTTGGGTGCTTGGGAAGTATATATGATGTGCTAACCTGTCCAGCATTGCATTAATAAATGCATGGAAAAAGCAAGATAGAGCACTCTGTGACACCCCACCAACCTCTGCTATGACTCCTTGAAAGGTGCCTGAGGCCAGAAGGTGCAGTGAGCACAATACCTGCACATGGGTGGGAATTGGTTGTGTCCTGCTTGTTGGGTGTTCCAAAAAGGGTTTCAGCTCCTCAATCAGGTCCAAGATGATGTGTTGGTGCAGCCTTTACTTCTCATGAATGTCCTCTTCAGTCTGCTGGAACAACGTGATGCGCAGTTTGAGTATGCGCTCCTGTCTCAGTCTCCTCTGTGCAAGAGCACGGATACGCAGCCTCCTGGCTATCACATATAGTGCTGCCATTGTGGAAGTTTCAGTTGCATTGTGGGCAGCTTTTTAGGTCGAGCAGACGTACTCTCAATGCGTGAGCATTGAGAGTGTCTGCTTCAGACCTAATGTTACCCGTCTGTCGTTTTGAGGACAGCAATCTGACACGAGCGTTTCCATCGCAGTTTTCACCGCGGGAGCGCGCGTCAGACCCGCGCATGCGCAGAGTACCCGCGCATGCGCAGAGTAACTCACTCACAGCCCTTGCTGACACAGACGCAGGCAGCCCCCACCCCTCTGCATGCACGCACGCACACACAGGCGAGCGCATGCACACACATACAGGCACACAGACACTCGCTCACACACACACACCCCCCTCCCCCACAGTCACACACACGCACTCCAAGACACATACACACACGCACGCACACACACATACACAGCCCGCCCCCACTCGCACGCGCACATGCTCCCCCCCCCCCCGCCCCGCTCAGCAACCCACTCACCGGCTTCCTTCGTGTGGCGGCTCTCAGCTGCAGGGGCCAGCAGCAGGACTCTTCTTCCCTCCTTCGGCACCGGGGCGCAGGGTAGGCTCCTGCCTGCTCCGGTGCACGGCTCCAATCGCGGCTCTTCCGTGGGAGGCGGGGTAGGCTCCGCCCTCCTACTTCCTGTTTCCTGTTGTCGCGCCGGCCTGCCTGACTTCCTGGTCGCAGGCCGGCAGAGTAACGAGGATGTTTTGCGGTATTTCTTTATTTATTTAATTATGCATTTTTATATAGCGCAGACTTTACCCGAAGGCGGTATTTATTTATGTATGTATTTATGCATTTTTATATAGCGCGGACTTTACCCGAAGGCGGTATTTATTTATTCATGTATTTATGCATTTTTCCTTGACAGCCTGCTTACTTGTTTTACACATGTTACCAGATATTACACTCATACACACACATCTGTCTGCCAGCAAGTGCAATTGTACCCTAATCATCTTGCCAGTGCCACGCCTTGAATCATGCAGAATAGATCCACATTTATGCAGCATCTGCCTTAATCCCCTACACTAGTTTAAAATGCTGTTTGTTCGCTACCAATAAAGAAACCGAGACCAGCTATCGTATAACATTTTCCCTATATTGCCTAAGTCTTCAGCGCGAGACTTCGTTAAATACGGCTGATACTGGCAGTCATTGACTCTGGTGCTCCTCATGACACCCACTCTACCTGCCGCCATTCGCCAACCCCAATGTGTTTGTCGGCAGAGGCTGGCAGTCATTGACTCTGGTGCCCCTCAGAACACCCACTCTACCTGCCGCCATTCGCCCACCCCAGTGTGTTTGTCGTCAGAGGCTGGCAGTCATTGACTGTGGTGCTCCTCATGACACCCACTCTACCTGCCGCCATTCGCCCACCCCAGTGTGTTTGTCGTCAGAGGCTGGCAGTCATTGACTCTGGTGCTCTTCATGACATGCCACTACCTGCCACCATTCGCCAACCACAGTGTGCTTGTTCCGCAAGTGATTTTTGTTTCCCTCCATTTCCAGCTGTATTACGAACGGTTAAAATTAGAAGCTCCACAGGCTACCTCTGATGTGATGTGGCCTGTAGCACACAAGGACTGTGTCCATCTGCTGCTCATCTAGGGCCTGGCTGCTGCTACTGTACAATGCTGGAGGTGCGGCATATTGATCGCACTGTGCTCTGGAAGTCCGTCCAAGACAGAAGAACTTCGGAGCGGGGTGTGGTGGTCTGTCAGGGTGAGTTCCAAGTGTTTGTGCATAGGTTTAAGATCACCCCATTAGTGTATCTTTTAGTACGACCAATTTTTTTTGTTTGTAAGTTCCCCGATTAAAATTATATATATATATATTCTCTCGATCTCTCTCTAATGCGCAAGTGTCTTCCAAGCTCTAGTTAGTGACTGCATGCTTAGATTGATCAGCCGTGTGCTCTGTCGAGCACAGCCTTCTGAGTCAGTCGAGCACAGCCTTCTGAGTCAGTGGTTGGCAAAGTGCCCAACAGTGCATAACAAACTACCTCGGGGAGCCGGGCCTTGAACTGGAGGAAATCGGTTTGTCTGTGGGTTTTAGCTGCACGAATACTTATGTATTCGGGGGGGGGGGGTTATTGCTGTTTGAATCCAGTGGCTGGAAGCCGATATGACGCACCCCTGTATTTAATTGGTGTTCCGTTGCTTTATGCGAACATGAATAGTTCGTTACCTTTCAGATGTGCTGCTGGTTTCCCTTAGACTAGGTTTCACAACACTTGCAGTCGCGAGTGCAGCAGGGCAAATCATTATTTCAAGAAGGCTAGTGACCGACCCAAGGGGATAATCTCAGTTTAAGAGTAAAGCTTGGAGACTCAGAAAATCTGTGACATTGCAGCAGCAACACGACGGGTTTGGTGATGAGCTCTGGCCTAGAAACTTGTTTAGTTGTTTCTCTAGGTTCATATATTCAAAATAAAACCTACACAGAGGAGGGTTTGGGTTAACCCTCTACATCCATTAGTCTGTTGGAGCATAATTCATATTTTGCTTCCTCTCATGACCACAAACATTATTAGCAGTGGATCAGCCCACTTCAGTCATTGGTTCGATTCTGCCGTGAGTGACTGTATTTGCACTTAACCTAAAAATGAGTGCACTTGAGTGCCATGGCTTTCCATTGTTTCCTTTCCCGTGTTCCCTTTTATTTCTTTACCCTGGTACCTTTTAATTTCTTTATTGATAAGTTGTCTTTGTTTTTAAGAGATAATTGCAGTGCCACCGTCAATGCTATAAGTAAATGAAAATTCAATTGAAACCAAAACCCTTTCATTGGAAACCGTTGAAGCTTTGTCACGCGTTACGTGACAAAGCTAGCTCGTCATGCACGTAGCGTAGGTAACGCCCATGACGAGCTGGCTTTGTCATGCGCGTCGAAGGGGTTATTCACGCCCTTACCTCACAATCTGTCTTCATGTATCTTTTCTCTCTACCTCACCAATCACAACATTCATGATCATCTCTTTACCTCGCTTCTCCGTTTCCCTTTCATTCTCTCTATCTATCTATCTATCTATCTATCGCCCTCACTCTATCTATAGCCCTCCCTCCCCCTATCGCCCTCCTTCTATCTATCGCCCTCCCTCTATCTATCTATCGCCCTCCCTCTATCTATCTATCGCACTCAGTCTATCGCATCACCACAGCATCACTCAGCACCACCACAGCATCAATCTGTGCAACCATTCAACAACAACTGGTTCAAATATGCTCTCTCAATGTTTCAAGCTTTATTACAAATGTCACAAAAATATGTTAATATTTCACTTCTGTTCTTGTATTTTCGTCACAATAAAATACACTGAACATAATCTTCACAAAAGTCATTTACAAAAGTTTAAGCTATTGCCATTATAAATTACAATAACTTTCATTTAAGTATTAATTATTAAAAAAAATTAAGTCATTGTTATTTGTAATATCAATACATCTAAGTCACGTAAATACAACACATATTGCATTACAAATGCTATAGGTGTCACAGTTGCGAAAGTTAAAACTATTGACATTGTAAATGACAAAGCTATTAATTTAGCTATTTTCAAAAGAAAACACATAAATAAAAACTTTGTCATTTACAATACCAATAGCTCAAACTTTCCTAATGCGAGACCTATTGCATTGCAAATGCTTGTTATACCCTCCACCTGGTTACCACCTGCATGCACTTGGTGGTAATTGCGATCTCTTAAATTGCAATTTTCTCAAATTCGCAATTTGTGAATTTTTGTTACATGTCACTGCGATTTCTTATTTTGCGATATACAGTTTGCGAATTTCGTAAACGGAGGACTTCGCGAATTAAGAAATCTCAAAAAAGCTTGCAGATTTCATGTTCTCGCAACGTAAGAAATCGCAATATTTGCGATTTCTTATTTTGCTGTGCGATTTGTGTCATACATACCTTTTTCCGATTTTTTTTTTTTTTGTCGTAAACGCAGTTTTTTCGTGAATCGCAGCGTTTGCGACAAAAAAAAACGGTTGATACATATGCCCCTAATACCTCAATCAATCAGAAGTGCCTTAGATCAGGCAGATAACACAGACATGCTTGGTTGAGGATTTCTGGGTTTAAACCTGAGGTACAAGCTTCTATCCTTAATCAACCTTTTGAGGCACAACATTTCTTTTGCCCAGCTGTGGATACATCTTTAGAAAAGATGAAAAAAGACACAGAGGTTGCTAAATCTATGGGGATCTTGCAAGCACCTTCTGGCAGAGGTTCCTTTTGTCACTCATTTTACAGGGGCGGTTCCAAAAACATTTCTGCAAGCATACTTCCTCCTCTTACAAGGGCAAAAATCAGTTGGCCTCTTCAAGAGGCACTAGAGAAGATAGAGGAAATAACGGCAGGGGAAGAGGCAGTGGTAGTTCTACATGCAACTCCCTCGCCAACAAGGATAAACAAGGACTTATTTCCCATACCACCCATCATTCCACTCCTGTCGGGGGACGTCTCTCACTATTTCTACTCATTTAGAACAAGATTACATCCGACAAATGGGTTCTACAAATTATCTAATCTGGTTATTGCCAGGAAGTTACAAGCACTCCACCCACTAGTCCTCCAAGGTCACACCTCATGTCACAAGAACACCTTACACTTCTAAAGCAAGAAGTTCTTTCATTGTTGCAAAAAGGTGCGATAGAACCAGTCCCTTTGCAATATCAAGGAACAGGAGTGTACTCCCTATACTTCCTCATTCCCAAAAAAGATGGCTCTCTCAGACCCCTATAGGGCCTCCGAGAACTTAAGCTATACATTCAGTCAGACCATTTTCACATGGTAACACTCCAGCAAGTGCTTCCTCTCCTTCAACACGGTGATTTTCTATCCACTCTGTATCTAAAGGACGCTTATTTCCACATACCAATACATCCTGCCCACCGCAAATACCTCCAGTTTGTGGTAGCAGGCCAACATTATCAATTCAAGGTCCTATTCTTCTTAGTCACAACCGCTCTAAGGGTTTTCACAAAATTCTTAGCAGTAGTCGCAGCCCACATGAGAAGACAACAGATTCACGTTTTCCCCTACTTAGACGACTCGCTTATAAAGGCCAGTTCATACAACAGTTGCCTGCGACACACAGAGAAAACTGTGCAACTCCTTCACCAACTAGGGTTCACAATAAACCAGGCCAAATCCCATCTCAAACCTTCAGTGTCTCAAGACTATCTAGGAGCTGCCATAAACACACACACAAAGCTGTAGCATATCTAACTCCAGCCAGACTCAGAACGTTTCAGAACGTACGTCTCAGTTTTAGCCTCAACACTCCTTACCAACTCATGCAACTACTAGGAATGATGGCGTCTTGCATTCTCAAAGTACTCTACGCAAGACGTCAAATCCGTCCTCTCCAGGAATGCTTAGCACGTCAGTGGAACCAGACTCCGGGACAGTTAAAGGGTCGGCCCTTGAGCGACCCGCTTCCTCAGACAGTCCTAACTACAGACGCATCACTAACAGGTTGAGAAACACATGTCCAAAACCACACAATTCAAGGCATGTGGAGCCCCCAGTAGATACAGCTTCACATCAATCACCTAGAGCTCCTTGCGATCTTTCTGGCTCTCAAAGCGTTTCAAGTTCAGTTAGTACGCAAAACCGTACTAATTCGTACAGCCAACATGACAGCCATGTACTACATTCAAAAACATGGGGGGGGAACAACACTGTGTCCCAGCTAGCACAGGAAATCTGGATCTCCAGTCCAGGCAAGCACTCTCCCCAGCAGCTCCACCTCACCACTGCAGACTCTAGTCCTCCGCTGTGCAGGGTTCGCGCCTGCAGCCCGGCAGTCTCTAGGAGACTCAACTGCTCTCCTTGTAACTTTACTGCGTAATAAATATATTTTATTGTGTTATGTTTTGATTGTTCCTCATTTTGGTTCTCCCCATTCTTGATTGTTTCCCACTTGATTGTTTTTCTCGTCCTGTTTCCCCGCCGCTGCTGCCCTTGCGGCCCCTCCCACACCGTCACAGCCCCCGCTCCAGCCTCCCTACCTACAGTCCCACCCCCCTCCCCTACTTATGTCGACCGCGGCGCGCCTCAGGCAAGCCCGCCTGCGCCCGTCCGCGACCTGGCCGCAACCAGCGCCAGGAACCCTAGTCCTCCCAGGCCTCTCCGCTATGACTCCAGCACCCTCCACGCACTCAATCCCAGAAGACACGCCGACTGCGCAAGATCCTCAGTGAACACCACCCATGGACAGTTCTCGCGCAGACCCTGCCAGAGATCCTTCGCCATAGACATAGCTCCCACTACCACCAAAAGGCCCACCTCATGCACGCACCGCCGTAACCCTCACATGAATCCTCCTCAAAGTGCGCTCCCTGCACCAAAACGCCGTAGAAATCTGGGACCTGATCAACGCCCTCTCGCCCGCAGTCTCATTCTTCACGGAAACCTGGACCAACGCCACTTCCAGCCCGACATCGCCACTGCCATCCCCGATGGCTACAAGATCCAGAGAAAATACTGCCTGCACCGCATAGGAGGAGGACTCGCCATCGCAGGCTCTCCACTTTCAGCACGAGTGACCCCCACTCCAACACAGTACACCTCCACTTCCAGAGCACCCACAGCACCAAGACCGCCCTCCTTGCCACCACTGACAACATCCATGACCAGGGACACACTGCGGCCCTCTCCGCAGCCTTCGACACCGTTTCACATCGCACGCTCGCAGCCAGACTTCATGACGCGGGGATACAAGGAGCCCCCCTCGACTGGATCCAATCCTTCTTCTCGGGCAGGACCCAGAGGATTCGACTCCCTCCCTTCCTGTCCGAACCCACGGAAATCAACTGCAGAGTACCCCAGGGATCTTCACTCAACCCCACGCTCTTCAACATCTACAAGGCCCACCTCGCCGCCATCGTCAGACAGCATGGGCTCAGCATCATATCCTACGCCGACGACACCCAGCTCAACCTCTCCCTCACAAAGAATCCCGTTGACACCAGACTCTGCTTCCAGGAAGGTATGCAGAACGGGACAGCATGGATGAAAGTCAGCTGCTTGAAGCTCAACTCAGACAAGACCGAGGACCTCATTCTCGATGCTGAACCTCTGCCTGGAACAACACCTGGTGGCTCCCTGCCCCGGAAACCCTCCCACCCTACAGACCATGCTCGGAACCTCTGCATCATCCTTGACTCCTCGCTCTCCATGAACCGCCCGGTCAACGCCGTCGCTTCGACTAGTTTCAACTGTCTTCGCACCCTCCATAAGACCTTCAAATGGACCCCCCCTAACTGCAGAAGGCCTGTCACCTCGCACTTATAACCAGTAGACTGGACCACGGCAACGCCCTTTACACCGGAATCAACAGAACTCTTCTACACAAACTCCAAACCATCCAGAACGCCGCAACCAGACTTGTCCTCGGGACACGGCGTCGCAAACAAATGACCCAACACTTTTGAGCCCTCCACTGGCTCCCCTTCAAACTCCTCACCCACGCTTACAAATCCCTCAACAACATTGGACCCAAATACCTCAATGAAAGAGTATCACTCCACGTACCCAAGAGGAACCTCCGCATCACCGACCTCGCCCTGGCAGAGGTCCCTCGCATCTGCAGAAACAGAACTGGCTGGAGAGCTTTCTCCTATATCGCAGCCAAGACCTGAAACGATCTCCCCTTGAACATCAGACGCTCCCACAACCTGCACATGTTCAGGAAGGACCTCAAGACCTGGCTCTTCGACTGAGCCGGAGCCGCCCACACCGCGCCTTGAGACCCCCACAAGTGAGTAGCACGCTATATAAACCCCCTGATTGATTGATTGATTGATTGATATCTCCTGGTGTAACACCTCCCGAATCGTATTTTGAGAATCGCAAAACCCAATGTAGATAAAATATGACAAAAAGTTTGCGATTTAAAAAAATTCGCAGAATAATAATGCGAATACCTAATTTGTGATTCCTAAATTCCGAATTCGCTAACAAGGAATCGCAAATTAGAGAATCGGGTGCAGCATGATGACATCACAACCAGGAAGTGTGACTGCCCATGCTGCACCTGATTGCCAGAAGCTGAGTGAGAGGCTGGGAAGAGAGTGAGAGAATTGTGCACTGCATCTGAGAGAAGGAGAAATGGATCCCCAGGAGGCAGAGAAGCAGCAGGAGGAGAATGTAAGAAAGAGGAATCAGAAATTTGGTGAGACGGAGCAGGAGGTTCTCATCCAGGAAATGGCCGTCCACCAGCGCTGCTTCCGTAGGCGAAGACACTGTGTTCTCCGGGCTTGAAGGCACCATGGTCAAAGTCCAGCGCCTACAAGCAAAAGCATTAAAGTCAATCCAGCGCCAGTTTTCCGCACACAATCACAACATGACTGAGATGAGGGGTGGTGTCATGGGCATGACAGGTGCACTGGAAGGACTGTGCACAGAGATAAGGAGAGACCGGGCAGCCAGGCGCAGGGAGAGACAGCGTCTCCACAGCCGGCTAGACTTATACACCAGAGCTGTGAACCGCCTGTCGACTGCCACGTACCTGCTGGCACGTCCGTGTGTGAGTATGCAGCATGAAATGGCTCACTGCTGCCAGGAGGTGGCCAGGGGCCTGGTGCAGGTCACAAATGCCGTGGACCAGATGCAGGCAGCTGACGTAGGTGGCACAGGACCCCTGAGCTCTATGGTGACTGATCAGTCCAGCAGGAGCAGCATCACTCCACCAATTCCCCAGGACAGACGGCGGAGTGCGCAGCAGGGGTGAACAGCCGATGACTCCAGGGAGCGCAGTGGGCACCCTGAGCGAGGGGCAACAGGCCGTGTCCGCTGAAGTGGCATCAGGGGCACATGGCAATGTGTGAGGCAACACATTGCATCTTGACTCATGGATGACGGACATCTTTGCACTGTGGCACTAACACGTGCAAGCAATTGTGATTAAGTCAGGCTGTGTGACAGATATGTTCCTGCCCCAAGGAAATAAATAATACAGTTTTGCACCAATCTGTAGCATTGTGTCCTCATTTCTCACTAGTTCTGTGTGATCTCATCTCGTCTCTGGTGCCCGGCAGCTGCCCGACACCACCTGCTGGTCTGCGCCGTGGAGCTGGTCCCTCCTCATTCGATGACTCGGAATCTGTGAGCTCCAATGGGGTGCCTTTCTTGGTTGCGATGTTGTGTAGCATGGCAGAGGTGGCCACGATTTTGCAGCATGTCTCGGGCTGTACTGTAGCGCTCCTCCACTCTTATGGAGGCAGCGGAACGGCTCTTAAGGATTCCAAATATTCTCTCAATGGTACAGCGTGTGGCTCTGTGGGCGCTGTTATACCTCCGCTCCCCTGCAGTGTCTAGATTCAGGTACGGAGTCAGGATGTAGTCACGTACAGCATAGGCAGTGTCACCTGCAGGGTGACAAGAATTAGGTTAAACACTGTCCAGCCACTTCAGGCCTTTACTGATTGTGTATTTGAAAGCCATGCATTAACCTAGCAGGTAGCCCTCACCAAACTCGTGAGTCGGTGGTTTATTCCACTGTGGTGAATGAGTCGTGTGTGCTGCCCGGGTATTTCGCAGCAATATCAGTGGTGACAGGTTTGGCATTGCACACTACCTGTATGTTCAGGGAATTATAGGACGTGCGGTTCCTGAACACATACTCATTTTGTAAGGGGGGATAGTGCGACATGGGTCCCATCTATGCAGCTAATTACGTGGGGGAATTAGGCTATATGGTAGAATTCCTGCTTGGTCTGGTCTAGTGCCTGTTGTGTGCTAGGGAATTGGATGTGGTGATGCTGCCTCTGTACCATTGCATCAAGGAAAGCGTGGAAGAAGCGCAACAGTGCACTCTGAGAGAACCCTCCTGCTGTGGCTATCCCCCCCCTAAAAACGCCCTGATGCCAGTAAGTACAGTGAGCACAGGACCTGTATATGGGTGGGAATGGTGTGTGCCATGTTTGTGGGGTGTTCTAGTATGGGTTTGAGCTCCTCTATTAACTCTAGGATGCTGTCTGCGTCCAGCCTGTAGTTCACATGGATCTCCTCCACAGTCCTCTGGAACAGGGTAATGCGCGCTCTGAAGATCCTTTCCTGGCGTCTTCTTCTCTGTGCAGCAGCTCTGAATTGCAGCCTCCTGGCTATCACATACAGCCCAGCCATTGTGGAACCCCTTGTAGCATTGTGGGCCTGTTTATACCACCTACTCAGAGTTGGTGGTAATTGCAATGTGCAAAATTACGATTTGCACAAATTCGCAACTTGCGATTTTTACATGCATTTCATTTTGCGAATTCGCTATTTGCGAGCAGGTTATTGGCGAATATCGCAAATAATGTGTCGCAGATAGCGAGTTCGCATATTTATTCGCAGATTCCCTGCCTCGCAAAATTGGTAATCGCTAAATGTACGATTCCCGTTTGTGCGCACCTGATCCCCTTCCTACAAAGGGACACTCTGTTTTGCGATCGCAAACACAGTTTTTTTGCGATCGCAAACACAGTTTTTTTGCGATTCGCAGTGTTTGCAATCGCAAAACATCTTCATACATATAGCCCCCAGATCCCAGCCAGCTCAATCTAGCGATCTGGCACTGAAGTCTGGCTACCTAAATCTACCGCCAGACTGTATAAACATTATCAAAGAAGCTAGACATCCTACCACAAGAGCCTGCTAAGCAGCCAAGTGGAAGCGGTTTGTGATTTACTGTAATAACAATCACATCAACCCGATAGATTGTTCAGTACAAAACATTATATGCTATTTGTTACATTTACAACGTTCCAACTTAGCATACACTTCTATCCGCTTACATCTTTCTGCAATAGCTGCATACCTCCAAAATAGGCAGCATCTGTCTCTTTTTTGAGTGCCTGTCATTAAGGCATTTATGGAGGCACTCAAAAGAGTTATTCCACCTAGACGTCCACCTGCCCAAGTGTGGAATATTGTTCTCACTAGACTAATTGGTCCACCCTTTGACCCATTGAACTACAATTTCTTACATGGAAAGTGGCTTTTCTAGTTACTATCACATCACTCAGAAGAGTCAGTGAGAACCAAGCATTAACCATAGAGGAACCTTTGTTGTAAATGCACCAAAACAAAGTGGGTTTTCGAACCAACCCTAAATTCCTTCCTAAGGTTGTTCTGCCTTTCACATTAATCAATCGATTGACTTACCTGTTTCTTTCCCTTAATCAGATTCAGTGGTAGAACGTGCTCTACACACGCTAGATGTCAAACGAGCACTGCTGTATTACATTGGAAGGACAAAGCCTTTCCATAACACTAATCAACTTTTTGTAGCATTTGTTCCACCAAACAAGGGCAATGCCATATCAAAATCAGGTATTGTAAGGTGGATTGTTAAGTGTATTCAAATATGCTATACAAAGACTAAAAGAACAACACCAGTTCCCCCTAGAGCACATTCTACACGTAAACTGGGGGCTTCTATGGCATTCCTAGGGAACATACCCATAGACATTTGCACAACTGCAACATGGTCTACTCTTCACACATTCACAAAGCATTACTCAGTGGATGTGTTAGCAACACAACAAGCTAGAGTGGGCCAGGCAGTTTTGCGGACACTATTTCAGACTACTGCAACAGCTACAGGTAACCCACCGCTTTGGAAGATAACTGCTGTATTGTCTATGCACAAGTATATGATCTACAGCTCATATGCCTCGAACGGAAAGTGCTACTTACCAGTATGCATCTGTTCTCAGCATGTAGAGTTGTAGATTCATATACGCCCACCCGCATCCTCGGGTACCTATACATGTTGCAGTTATATCTTACTTAGAAACATACATACATGGGCATTTCCTTTTAAGTACTCTTACTGGTTCCATTATCTCCCTCTGCCGGAAAACAATCTAACAATGGAGTTGATGCCCATGCGCACTATCACCTAAGGGAGGAGTCACCTCCCTCGTGACTGGAAAGACTTCTCCGAAGAAAAACAAAGTGCAAACATGCAGACCCAACACTAGATGGCGATCTATGCAGAAGTATATGAAACTACATCTCTACATGCTGAGAACAGATGCATACAGGTAAGTATCAATTTCATTATGTTTTTTAAAAAAGGAACAGTTTTTCAGATTCTGAGTTCTGAACTGACAGCTGTCAAATATACTTAGGTTCTAAATCTGGCAGCTGCCAAATATTCAACAGTTGTACATCTGGAGCAGATATCCCTCTGTGGAGATCTATTGTTGTAGGTAAGTAACTGTTCCCGCATACTTGATATAGCAAAAGAATATGACAATAATATTCAGAGATTAGGCACACATTTTAGTAACATATAAGAGTTGGATACATTTGCTGTAAAGATAACGGGCCATAAGTATCTTGCAAATTCGCATTGGCAAAGGCCGAAATTCACAGAATTTCGGCCTTTGCGAATGCGAATTTGCTACATGGTATGTATTAAGCAAAATCTGGTGCAAAATAAGGAATCGCAAAATTTGCGATTCCTTATTTTGCAATTGCATTTAAGGAATCACAAATTTTGAGAATTTTTGCAAAATGTCCTTAAGGAATCGCAAATTACCACCAACTTCTAGTTGGTGGTAAGTTGCGAATTCCTTGAAAAATGCAAATTTTTGAAATTTTCAAAGTGCCATGTGACGCACATACATGCCCTTGGGGCATGTATGTGCACTACATGTGCACCCATGCATATTTTAGGGGTGCAAAAGGGTGTCCTTTGGACACCCCTGCACCCTTGAAATTATTCTCAATTTGCCGAATAGCAAATTGCGAATCGCAAATTGAGAATCATTTCCCATTCATTCCTATGGGCCTCCTGGCCCATAGAAATGAATGGGAAAGTATTCCTTAATTGTGATTCGCAATTTGCTAATCGCAATTAATGAATTTTAAGAAATCGCAAAAAAAATGCGATTTTGTACATACATACCCATTTGCGATTCTCAAATAGCGATTTCTTAAAAATCGCTATTTAAGAATCGCAAATGGGTATCTTGATACATATGGCCCAACGTGATTATCTATGACCAATTTCAAAGGAGGGCTATGTATCTCAATCTGTCTTTAAGGCTTACTATGAAAATATTTTGGAATGGACTGTTCATTACATCTTAATACTATGAAATCTGGTTCTATTTTTCTACTGTTTTAGTGCAAGATATGTATTGTTAGGAACAGTAAGTAAATACGTAGGTATGACTAAAGGAAATATGAAGAGAAAGGGTGTAAAGGAGGTAACAACAATACAAAAAACACTGCTTATTCACTGTGTCAGATACCTTTTGGACCAACATACTGGGGTGGGGCAGGAGTAGTGCAGGATCTATATCTAAAACATATTACATCAAAACAAAGTTAAAAAAAATTCTGAACTTAAAATATGTTCTTGAGAATGTATTTCTGTTTTAAACATGAAGCATTGCTCCATCAATGTAGAAAATAGGGGTATATGTTGAGGGGCTGGAGTACCCATCTCAAATAATAACCACAACCCTTCTCAGCGTGACCATTTAAAGTCACAAAATAACCTGAGCTCAACCCCCATGGTAGCTACAGCACAGAGCAGACAGGCAATGTGTAAAGTATTTATGCAGTACCAAAACAGTAATAGGTAAAAACACAACACAGGAAATATCTGAAACAATTTAGAAAAATAAATAAATAAATAAAATGACTCCAAAACCATAAAAATTCAATACAAGACATTTTAGATGTAAATGTGTCCCTCTGGAGCCTATCAACGGCCTTTGACACGGTGTCACGCCCACCCTCATCACACGTCTCCAGGAGACCGGCATGCAGGGACCTGCTGTCCACTAAATATGCCCTTTCCTGACGGAATTGACCCAAATAGTCATGCTCAAACCATACACCTCTGAAGCACGTAAACGTATCTGTGGATTACCTCAAAGCTGATTCCTCATCCCTAACTTTGTTCAAGAAATATTTATGACTCCTCTAACCAACATCATCTGCTCTCAAGGCATCCACAATGCATCAGAATAAAATAAGAACAAAGAAAGTCTTGAAAGTATACAAGACAAATCATACACTGAGATCAATTCACACATGTGCGCCTAATAATCAGAACACTTCTGATATAGTTCATAACAGCAACACATATTTCTGTTGAGCCAAGTTGTTGTAAAAATATTAAAGCCAATGAATATTGCCTAATGTTCACAGACTTTAAGACATGGAGTAAGAATCGTTTTCAAGCATTTTCATACAGTGAATAGAATAACATAAAGTGCACCATGCTTTGTTGCATAAAGTTATCACAGGGGTATTTGGGAAGAGATTTTAACCAAGACCCCTGGACTAGAAAGGCACATAAAAAGTGAATAGTGCAAATTCAGAACCTCGTTAAATAAAACCTAGGCTATGAAATAAAACAAGATAAGACTCCAGACCCGTGAACGTAATCAGGTTTGAATGCACTACCACTGTTTGCATCTTTAAGGCTTTAAGGGCCATATGTATCTAGGTACCCATTTGCGATTCTGAATTTGCGATTTTTTGCAAATCGCAGATTCAGAATCGCGAATTGGTATGCATGTAACAAATCGCAATTCAATAGCGATTCGGTAAAAATCGCTATTTAATTGCGAGATTCCCAAATGCGATTCCTGAACCTTAAGAAATCGCAATTTTGCGATTTCTTAACGGAAAAAATCACAATTTTGCGAATTTCGCAAATCAGCCAATCGGAAACTCAGGTGCAGCTTGATGACATCACAACCAGGAAGTGACTGACTACCCATGCTGCACCTGAGTTGCGGAGTCAGATTTAAGGAGTGCTGGAGAGTGAACTGTGCTTTTTCATCAACATGGCTGAAACTGGAGACATGCCCAGCCAGGAAATGCAGCAGCAGGAGGGAGAATGTGCAAGGAAAAGGAAACATAAATTCTCTGAGGCTGAACTGGAGGCATTAATACAGGAAATGGTGGCAAATCATGAGTTACTGTTTGGCAAGAATTATTTGAAGGTGCCAGAGACCTGCAAAAGGCACATTTGGGCTGACATACAGCAGAAAGTGAACGCAGTGGGGGTGACACACCGGAGTGTAGATGAACTACGAAAGCGCAGGTCTGACCTGCGCCAGCGCTCCAAAGAGAAGTTAGCTGCCAGGCTGGAGCAGTCCAGGCACACCGGTGGAGGGACCTCAACAGTGTCTGACTCAACACCTCTGGAGGAACTGGTGGAGGGGACCCTGCAACCAGAAAGCGTAATGGGCGTGGCTGATCTAGACCGCTCCGATCAACCAGCATCTGAACCAGGTAAGAAGCATGCCATCACACCCCTAACACCATCGAAACACCCCCCAGCAGCGACCTAGGGGCAGGAAAAAAGATTTGTAGTCCAGAGCAGGTACACAGGCAGACACAGCAATGCATTATGGGAGATGTAGTCACATGAAATTCAAAGTTGTCCATTTTCAGCCAGCCAGTCCCAAATATCATGTGCAGGTCTGGAAAGGGAAATAATTAACAAATGTAATCCCAAACGGTGAAATTTATTATTTTCAAAGTGCAAGTGAGAACAGTTAATAAATGTGTGCTTTTCTGTCCACAGCACCATCTACAACACAGTCTACAGGCAGTGTAACATTGAATGATCGTCCAAACTTAGGAGACGCAGGGCATGAGGAGCACACAGATGGGGAGGACAGCCCTGTCATCCCTCAAAAGAAACAAAGGAGACACATAGTAAGACCACTATCACTAATGGAGGGCGAGGCAGAGGACAGCGATGAAAATGTGTACTCCGAAACCACACAGCCACAGCAAGAAGTCAGTGCACAAGACCACCAAGTCCCACAAGGCACAGCCAGGTGCAGACGTCGCACAACCAGCAATAATGAAGATCGGGGTGAGGAATCAGTGTTTGCCGGCCTGGAAATGAATATGTTGCAGGTGCAGCGCCTGCAAGCAAAAAACATAAAATCATTACAAAGAGAGGTGAGGGCAGGTTTCAGGGCAATAACAGTTGAACTGAGGGGTGCCATGCAGGTGCTTTGTGAAGAACTACGCGCAGACCGTGCTGCTAGGCGCCGAGAGCTGCAGCGCCTGGATCGATATACACGGGCCATTAACCGCTTGGCCTCTGCCACAAACATCCTGTCTAGGCGCAGCATACACATGCAGCGGGAATTTCCACATGGTAGCCAGGATATAGCTACTGCACTTGTGCAGGTAACATCTGCTGTTGACGAGCTGCGGGCAGTTCGTACTACAGGGCCTGGAGTACTAACTCCCAGTGAAGAGGACGCACAGTCAGGGCGGAGCAGCAACACCCCACCACCCATCATGGAGAGGCGCCGTAGTGGCAGAAACAATAGGCCTACAATGTCCAATGAGGATAACGCTGTGCAACAACCAACAGGGGCCTCAGCTAGGCTGCGCCGCATATGAGGTGTTTACTTTGATACCACTGGGAGAGGGGAGCTACAGACTTGACTTTACACTCACTCCTGTTTTCTATATTGCACTGTGAGGAAAACATGTGCATGACACATGGAGTGTGGCTAGTTGGCATTAAGGATGTGTGACATTATTTCTCCTGCAATTAAGGAATAAAAACGCAGTCATACACATGAGATATGGCATTATGTCATTTTTTCTTACCTAGAAATAGTTGCGCGTAATCTCATCATGCACCATCTGCCATACATCCTGGTCCAGGCCCCTCCACGTCAGAGGATTCTGATTCACTCAGCTCCACTGGTGTGCCTTTCCTGGTGGCGATGTTGTGCAGCATGGCACATGCTACCACTATCTTGCAACATGTTTTTGGGCTGTATTGTAATGCACCTCCACTTTTATGGAGGCAGCGGAATCTGCTCTTCAGTATCCCGAATGTGCGTTCAATGGTGCCTCTGGTTGATATGTGTGCTCTGTTGTATCGCCGCTCCCCAATATTGGCAGGATTCAGGTAGGGCGTCAAAATGAAATCCCGGACTGCATATGCACTGTCACCTGTGGGTTGAAATGTTAATGGTTAGTCACTGAACTGCACATGGTAGTCAGTACAAATGTGCCCTATGTTTAAATGCATTTACCTAGAAGATATCCCTCGCCAAGCTCCCCTCTTGAGAGTCTACGGTATACCCCACTGTGACGGAAGATGAAAGCGTCATGTGTGCTGCCTGGATATTTTGCTACTATGTCATTGATGATGTCTTTGGCATCACACACCACCTGTATGTTTAGTGAATGGTAGCATTTGCGGTTCCTGAACACATACTCATTGTTTGAGGGGGGATATTGCAACATGTGTCCCATCTATGCATCCTATCACGTGGGGGATTAGGGCAATTTGGTAAAAGTCCTGCTTGGTCTTGTCTAGTGCCTGTGGGGTTCTTGGGTGGTGTTTCATCCTCTGTACCATGGCATCACGGAACGCATGGAAAAAGCGCAAAAGTGCACTTTGTGACACCCCTCCTGCTGTGACTATCACCCCCTGAAAACTACCTGAGGCCAATAGGTGTAGTGAACACAGGACCTGGATGTGAGTGGGGATGGCATGTGTCCTGCATGTGGGGTGTTCAAGGAAGGGTCTGAGTTCTTCAATTAAATCAAGAATACTGTCTTCATCCAGTCTGTAGTGGGTGTAGATGTCCTCCTCAGTGCGCTGGTAGATGGTGATGCTCGCACGGAATATCCTCTCCTGGCATCTCCTCCTCTGTGCAGCAGCTCTGAGTCGCATCCTCCTGGCTATCAAGTAAAGCCCCGCCATTGTGGAAAAAAGTCTGTTGCATTCTGGTACTCCTTATATAGGTTGCACCTGGTTACCACCTGCTGCTACTTGGTGGTAATTGCGATTCTGTAAATTGCGAATTTCCGAAAATCGCAATTTGCGATTGTTTCATACATTCCATTGCGATTTCTTTTTTTGCGATTTTCCGTTTGCGAATTTCGCACACTGAGAAATCACAAAAATAGGAAATCGCAGGAAATTCGCACATTTTTCAATCTTGCAAATTAATGAATCGCATTGTCACCTTAGGGGTGTACAAGAAGAAACGGAGCCCAAACTGAAGGGAAGGTCTATGGTGTTTATTACTGAAACAAAGTCTGTGAATAGTACAAGGCACAATTCAACATCAGTAGCTTGTTGGGTTGTCTTCAAAACGGGTGGAACGTCTCCCAAGAGCGACGCCGTCGTCTTCTTCCTTCTCACGCTCACAAGCCCCAAAAACAAAGGAAAACAGGCGGCTGTTAGTTCACAGCTTAAACGCTATAAGCACCTTCAGGGAGGGGAGTGAGGGCAACACGCGTGAGGACAGAACAGAATACCGACACCTGGGAAGCTGACCAAACAAAGGGTGAACGTGAAGTGCTCAGGAGTCTCCGTGCCCCTTCCGACCTCCCTCCTCCCGCTGCTGCCCCTTCCCGACTCTCTTAAAAGGAAACAGGGTACGCAAACGCTCACGTACCTGGTAAAGCCACGCGTCTTCCTGCGTGTGGCTGGGCGGTGCGTGGGAACGGTGGCCTCCTGGCTTCTCCGGCGTCCTCGCGTCGTCTTCGTCCCCTTGGTCAGGAAGCCGATTGGTGGTGTCTGCGCCGTCTTCCTCCTTCGGCGCTCCGCGGCCTCGACTTCCTTCCGCCGTCCGGGTCTCTCGGTGGGTGATTTCTCTACGGGGCTTCGGTACCAAAGAGCTCCGCACCATCCACACCTCGGCGTCTTCCGGCTCTTCCTTTTCTCGTCCTGTTCCGCGCTCTGATTGGTTTGACGGTGTCCACGTCATAGGAGGGAAGTCCTCCTCGCAGGAATCCCAGTCGGTCTTAAAGGGCCCGTGCCCTTCCTGCAAGCGAGACGTAGAGTCCGTTACGGGGCAGGAGTGGACCCCGTGACACGCATTTAATGCGATTTCTTGTTTTGAAAGCCACTTTTGCTACATACATTCCGAATAGTGAATTTTCATTCGCAAACGCTTGTTTTTGCGAATCGCAACATTTGCGAATGAAAATTTGCTTCATAGGCCCCTACTGCCCTATTTTTAGACTGGTAGTCAAGATAAATGTTTTTTACCCTTAATTTAGACAGAAAAGTAGTCACTAGAGGATAAAATAAAATAAAGTAAATAACGCTAGGCAATCTTCCAAAACTGATCTAGAGAAGGCTGCTTCTTGAGAGGACCACATTTTGACCCACAAAAGTAACAGGGCAAGTTGGGCCATATGAGATAAATATTTAGGCCCAGTTTCTCATGACCAACATGCAAGGAAAGTGAGTTTGGGTAGATAAAATATGTTTTCCAAGATCTGTGGATGTTCTACGTTTACGTAACCCCCAAACCATATAGACCACTGGAATGCATTTGTAAATAAAAAGCATTTATTTTACCTATTTCGCAGCTAGCCTAGATGAGAAACAAAACAGTGCATCTACCGTGTAATGAAATTGTTGTGCTCTAATGTTAAAAAGGTGGGCCCAGCTTAAAGAGCTATCAAAGGGTATACCCAAATAGTAGATTTTTTTAGGCCCATGGACATCTAAAATGATTTTGAGAAGTTAACCCTCAAATCTAGGTTAAGTTTGAATGAGGCGGAGGATTCCAGCAATGATTGAAGCCCATTAGCTATTTGCGCGAGAAACACAGCATTGTCCGCATGTAGGAGACATGGGACCGGACGATCATCTATGAGGAATGCCTTACCCATTTTCAATCAAATGTTGGTCCAAACCATTTATATAAAGAAGAAAAAGGAATGAGGCCAAAATGTATTCTTGCCGTACCCCTCTTGTAGATTTAATTGGAGCAGTACTTTCCCCGAGTTGTTCATATCGCATTTTAACCGTGGTATTAGATTTTAATCGTTTGAGGAGGTCCACCATAGATTCTATCCTGAGCCACAATTTGGAGCGATTAAGATTATCACGGGCTCAGGAGAGGTCCATAAAAGCCAGATGTAAAGCAACTTCCCTCGCTTTGACCTATTTCCCAACTATAAGTGAAAGGTTGAGACACTGCTCCACCGTGCCAACACCAGGGTGGAAGCCAAATTGGACTGTAGAACCCCATCCTAGTATCTTAGAACTTAAATCCAGCAAAGAGATGGGTCTGTAACAACTTGGGTCACTTTTCTCCTTTTTTTTAAAGATCAGCACAGTAACTGCTTCCTTCCAGGAGGCCAATGACAGCAGCATGCAAGACATTTATAATGAGAGGAGCCCATAAGTCTAAATTTGCCTTGAATAAGTGTATAGGGACTCCATCTGGGCCTGGCGCTTTGCGTGCCCCACTTACTTCCATATTTCCTTCCTTTTAATACAATGCACCCTGCCTTATGGGAAGTAAGCCCTACTTAGGGGTGACTTATTAGGATTAAAAAGGAAAGTTTGGGACTGTCAAAAGGGTTTATTTTTTGACAGATCAAATATGCAGTTTTAAAACTGCACAGCCAGGCCCCAATGCTAAGCCTCCAGTCATGTTTGCACTGTCATTGTAGTTGGTGGCACAATGGGTGCTGTTGACCACAGCTGACTTTTAGCTTACAGACCCTGTGTACACTCGGTACCACATACTAGGGACTTGCAGGTAAGGTGAAAAGGCCAATTAGGGGTATTCCAATTTCATTGTGTTGAAAGGGAGAGCATAACCATTTTGTCATTGGATAGCTGGGTAAAGGGCACAGAGTTCTACATCCAGCGAAAACATTTGTGTCACATATCTGTAGGTCCACCATGCAAAAGATGGTCATTTCCAATAATCATCTCCGTGTGAAAATTGGTTAACTGCTTTGATAATAATGATATTATTGATTTTAACTTCATACATATTGACTGAATTTTTATTCAGGGGACACCGGCTCAGCGAACCCCAGCCAGGCCGCCGACAACCTCACGAAGTGGATCAGCAACTGCGCGGACGAACTCGCCCCGCTGAGGACCCCGCCCAGCAGACCCGGCAGCAGAAAAGCCCCATGGTTCACCGACTAACTCAAGAGCTCCAAGAAGAACTGCCGAGCCCTCGAGAAAGGATGGAGAAGGGAACCAACAACGGACAACATGAACACCCTCAAGCTCGCCACCCGGAAACACCACCAACTGATCCGCGCCACCAAGAAAAATGCATACAAGGACCGGCTGGACAACAACGCACACAACTGCAAGGAACTCTTCAACATCGTGAAAGAGCTCTCCAACCCCAACGCCGGAAACAACGACATCACCCCGTCGCAAGACCTCTGCAACTCCCTCGCCTCCTACTTCCACAACAAGATCGCGGACATACACAACAGCTTCAGCATCCAACCGACGCACGCCACAACCGCAGCAACGCCACCCACCACCACCCTCCGCGCCTGGACTCCGATCAGCACTGAAGACACCGTTCGCACAATGAACTCCATCCACTCCGGATCTCCGACCGACCCCTGCCCTCACCACGTCTTCAACAAGGCCGACGTTGTCATCGCACCCCACCTGCGGGACATCATCAACACCTCCTTCGACACCGCCACCTTCCCGGAGAGCTGGAAACACGCAGAACTCAGCGCCCTACTCTAGAAACCTACAGCGGACCCCACCGAACTCAAGAATTACCGTCCCATCTCGCTCCTCCCGTTCCCGGCCAAAGTCATCGAAAAGACCGTCAACAAACAGCTGGCCGCCTTCCTCGAGACGAATGGATCCCTCGACCCCTCACAGTCTGGCTTCCGAGCCAACCACAGCACCGAGACCGCTCTCATCGCTGCCACCGATGACATCCGAGCCATGATGGACAACGGAGAAACAGCGGCCCTCATCCTCCTGGACCTCTCCGCGGCATTCGATACTGTCTGCCACCGCACCCTAGTGCAGCGCCTCGGCAACATCGGAATCCAGGAGAAGGCACTGGAATGGATCACCTCCTTCTTCGACGGAAGAACACAGAGAGTCCGCCTACCACCGTACAAGTCAGAGGCCACCGAAGTCATCTGCGGCGTCCCTCAAGGGTCCTCGTTGAGTCCCACCCTCTTCAACATCTACATGAGCCCTCTCGCGGCCATTGCACGCCAACACAACCTCAACATAATCTCCTACGCGGACGACACCCAGCTAATCCTCTCCCTGACCAACGACCCCGCCGCCGCCAGAGCCAACCTTCACGAAGGGATGAAAGATGTAGCCGAGTGGATGACGACCAGCCGCCTGAAACTGAACTCAGACAAAACGGAGGTCCTCATCCTGGGCTCCTTGCCCTCCGCCTGGGACGACTCCTGGTGGCCCCCCGCCCTGGGCACCGCACCCAAACCGACGGACCACGCACGCAACCTGGGCTTCATCCTGGACTCCTCCATCTCCATGACCAGACAAGTCAACGCCGTCTCCTCGTCGTGCTTCAACATCCTGCGCATGCTACGGAAGATCTTCTGGTGGATCCCCACCGAGACCAGGAAGACTGTCACGAATGGCCCTCGTCACCAGCCGACTGGACTACGGCAACGCCCTCTACGCCGGAACCACCGCCAAGCTCCAGAAGAGACTCCAGCGGATCCAGAACGCCTCAGCCAGACTCATCCTCGACATCCCACGAAACAGCC
The DNA here is from genome assembly GCF_964261635.1 of Lissotriton helveticus. NCBI lineage: Eukaryota > Metazoa > Chordata > Amphibia > Caudata > Salamandridae > Lissotriton > Lissotriton helveticus. The sequence continues at coordinate 49,554,930 of NC_136069.1, forward strand.
ACATCTCCGGACATCTGAGAGACCTGCACTGGCTGCCCGTCAACAAAAGAATCACCTTCCGTCTCCTCACCCACGCTCACAAAGCCCTACACGACCAAGGCCCGAACTACCTCAACAACCGAATCAACTTCTACGCTCCCAAGCGCCACCTCAGATCTACCAGCCACGCCCTCGCCGCCGTCCCCCGCATCCGAAGAGCGACAACAGGAGGTAGGTCCTTCTCCTACCTGGCCGCCAAGACCTGGAACTCCCTCCCAACCGACCTGCGCCTGACCCAAGACCACCTCTCCTTCAGGAAGAAGCTCAAGACCTGGCTGTTCGAGCAGTGACGGCACCCCCCCCTCCTAGCGCCTTGAGACCCTATGGGTGAGTAGTGCGCTATACAAATGTCTTGATTGATTGATTGACAATAGAAACGCAACTTGAATAGAAATGGAAATGTGCGGTATAGCAGAATCCACATGTATACTTTCAGTCAAAGTCTTTGTTGATCTGTACGTTTCCCATTTTAGCGAGATACAGTTTTTGAGGACTTTTATTCAAGCAGCGAACATGAAATATATTAAATAGTTGGTATATAGCACATGTAGTGATGCTCACACATGTTAATGAGATAAATGTGAGGATTGTCTTTGAGGTTGACTGAGTGCTTCTAGCCCAGGCGGGTTGAGAGTCTTCGTTTTACCAGAAACATAAGTGTAAAGAGGCACCTATCATTTAGTCTTTCAGAGGGATACAGTGTCTGCATTTCTACTTCCAGTCTCATTGCATTCAGAAATTATATTAATTCTTAAAACTACCCCGTGAGCTGCTCCTCATAACACTCATCCCCTTCCAGTCCAATAACTATTAAATTTGGAGAATAAGATCTTTGCTAAAGCTTTGGCACAAAGGAGCATGATTTTGTACTTCCAGGAAGGAGCTCTTGATTATGTACATTGTAGAAGCTTGGAGAGGTATATGATGTATAAAGTAAGGTAATAGGCAGCCAGTAGTTACAAGTGAGATTGCTAAATCATTCGATTCTGGCCAGTGGATTTATATCAGGAATGTGCCAGAGCCTATAGAATTTGGCCGACTGCACATTAATGCTGATTTGGGGCCATATGTATCAAGCTCCCCTTTTGCGATTCTCAATTTTTGATTTTTCGCGAATCGCAATTTGAGCATCGCAAAACGGTATGTACATAAAAAAAATCGCAAAAAATAGCGATTCAGTAATAATCGCTATTTTCATTGCGACGCCCCAAATAGCGATTTCTTAACGGAAAAAATCGCAATTTTGCGAAATTCACAAATCTGAGAATCGGAAACTCAGGTGCAGCTGGAGAGGGAGCTCTGCAGTGCTACAAAGAATGGAAGACACTGGTGACATGGCCAGCCAGGACACACAGCAGCAGCAGCAGGGGGAAACACAGAGGAAAAGAAAACAAAAGTTCTCTGAAGCTGAGTTGGAGGTCCTGATACAAGAAATGGTGATAAGCAATGAGCACCTATTTGGGAAGAAATCACTCAGGGTGCCTGAGACACGCAAGCGGCGTATATGGTCAGAAATCCAGTGCAAAGTGAACGCTGTAGTGTCACACACAGTGAGTGTGGAAGATTTAAGAAAGCGCTGGTATGATATGCGCCAGCGCTCCAAGGAGAAGGTGGCTGCCAGGTTGAAGCAGGCCAGGACGACTGGTGGAGGGACCTCTAGTGCAACTGACTCCACACCTCTGGAGGAACTGGTTGAGGGGTCCCTGCTTCCAGAAAGTGTAATGGGCGTGGCCAACCTTGACAGCTCTGACCCCCAGTACCAGGACAAGGTAAGAAGCACGCCCTCACACCCCTGATACCCCCCAACTACCCCCACACACCCAGCAGCGACCCAGGGGCAGGACAAAACTAGAAGTCCAGTGCAGGTACACAAGCACACACAGCAATGCATTATGGGAGACGTAGTCACATGCACATTACAGTGGTGCATTTACACCCAGCCAGTCCCCAATAGCATGTGCACAGCAGGAACGGCAAATACGAGACACATGTAATCCCAAACAGTGATATTTAATACATGACAAGTGCAAGTCAGAACAGTTAATAAATGTGTGCTTTTATGTCCACAGCACCATCTGGAACACAGGCAACAGGCAGTAGAAGACTGGACGATTCCCCTAACACACAAGCAGCAGGGCAAGAGGAGGATACAGAGGAGGAGGACAGCCAGTAAACCCTCCAAAACGCTGCAGGAGGAATGTAGTGGCACCACTGCCCCCATTGGAGGACGAGGGCCAGGACACAGATGGCGATGTCAAACCTGTCCCAACACAGCCAGAGCCACGACACCGTGCACGAGCTGATGAGATCCCAACAGTTCCAACCAGGCGCAGGTCTCATGCATCCAGCAGTGCTACAGACCCAGGAGGTCACACAGTGTTCGGCGGGCTGGAGATGCACATGTTGCAACTACAGCGCCTGCAGGCCAAAAACATAAAATTACTACTGAGGGAAGTCAGGGTAGGCTTCAGGGGCATGACGGGTGCCCTGGAGGCACTCTGTGCGGAACTTCAGGCTGACCGCGCTGCTAGGCACAGGGAGATGCAGCGCCTAGATCTGTACACACGGGCGGTGAACCGTCTGTCCTCTGCTACAAATGTGCTATCAAGGCGCAGCATCTGTATGCAGCGTGAGGTGGCACACAACAGCCAGGACGTTGCAAGGGCCCTGGTCCAATTCACATCTGCTGTAGATGAGCTGCGGGCAGTTCGCACTACTGGGCCAGGAGTCCTAACTCCCACAGATGAGGACGTACAATCCGTAAGGAGCAGCAACACCCCCCGCCCACCATGGATAGGCGCTGTAGTGGCCGTACCAGTAGGCATAGTGGGCCAAGTGAGGAGGGCACTGTGCAACCCCAAACAGGGGCTTCGTCCCGACGGCGCCGCATTTGTGGTGCACTGAATAGGACCACTGGATGGGTGCAGCTACCCAATTTACATGGGCACTGATCGCACAATTGCACTGTGACAGTAACATGTGCTGGACATTAGGAGATACATTGTGTGGCACTCAGGCTGTGTGCCATCATTCATCCTGATGTTAAGGAAATTAAACACAGTCTCACAAATGATATCTAGCATTGTGTCATATTTTCTTACCTAGAAATAGTTGGGTGTAATCTCATCTCGCCTCTGGCGCCCAGCAGCTGCGCCAACTACACCGGCTGGCATGCGTCCTGGAGCTTGCCCCTTCACATCTGATGAATCCGATTCACTGAGCTCCACCGGTGTGCCTTTCCTGGTGGCGATGTTGTGCAGCATGGCACATGCTACCACTATCTTGCAATAGTTCTGGGGGCTGTATTGTAGTGCCCCTCTACTCTTATGTAGGCATCTGAATCTGCTCTTGAGTATCCCGAAGGTCCGCTCAATTGTGCCTCTGGTTGCTATGTGGGCGTTGTTGTACCGCCGCTCCCCAGCGTTGGGGTTTGAGGTAAGTATGAAGTCATGGACCGTATACGCACTGTCACCTGTGGGGTGGGAAGAATATGGTTAAACACTGTCCTGCACATGCTATCCTTAACTAGTGTGGCCTCTGTACAAAAGCATTTACCTAGTAGATATCCCTCAGCAAACTCCCCACTTGTGAGTCGACGGTGCATCCCACTGTGGCGGAAGATGAAAGCGTTGTGCGTGCTGCCTGGGTATTTTGCGACAATGTCGGTGATGATGTGCTTGGCATCACACACCACCTGTATGTTCAGGGAATGGTAGGATTTGCGATTCCTGAACACGTACTCATTCTGGGAGGGGGGCGATATTGCGACCTGGGTCCCATCTATGTAGCCAATTACGTGGGGGAATTGGGCTGTTTAATTGAAATCCTGCTTGGTCTGGTCTAGTGCCTGTGGGGTGCTCGGGAAGTGAATGTGGTGATGCAGCCTTTGTACCATGGCATCAAGGAACGCGTGGAAAAAGCGCGACAATGCACTCTGTGACACCCCTCCTGCTGAGGCTATCACCCCCTGGAAACTACCTGATGCCAAGAGGTGCAGTGAGCACAGGACCTGGATGTGGGTGGGGATGGAGTGTGTCCTGCGTGTGGGGTGTTCAAGAATGGGTTGGGGTTCCTCAATTAACTCAAGGATGCTCGCTTCATCCAGTCTGTAGTGTGTATGGATGTCCTCAACAGCTCAACAGTCCGCTGGAACAGGGTAATGCGCGCACGGTATATCCTCTCGTGGCGTCTCCTCCTCTGTGCAGCAGCTCTGAGTCGCAGCCTCCTGGCTATCACGTACAGCCCAGCCATTGTGGAAAAAGTCTGTTGCATTGTGGGACTCCTTAAATAGCTTGCATCTGGTTACCACCTGCTCATACTTGGTGTCACTTGCGATTCTCTAAATTGCTAAATCCGTGAATTTGCTATTTGAGATTTTTTCATACATTGCATAGCGATTTCTTAATTTCCGATATCCCGTTTGTGAATTTCGCAAACTGAGAAAATCGCAAAATAAGAAATTGCTAGGGAATTCGCAGAATTATGGTTCTCGCAACGTAAGGAATCGCTATATTTGCGATTTCTCATTTTGCGATGCGATTATGCATTATACATAGGAAATAGCTAATTTTTTATCGTAAATGCTGTTTTTTGCGAATCACTTGATACATATGGCTCTTGGTCAATAAAACAGAGAGCCAACCCTTGCCTCTGTTGTTTTGCTCAATTTCTAATGGTGGGCTGTTGGACATCTAACTCCAAGAGGTAGGTAACGATTTGATATATAAAAATTAACTTACTGGTAGTGTGGTGCTTTGGTCTTTAGCTGTACTAGTTATTTGGATTAATACTGATCTGACTGTCTGCACTGAGGAGTAAGTGCAGTCAAAGGCATATAAAAAAAAAATTAATGCTATAGAAAAAATGTGTTGCTTTCAGCATGCACACACTACCCATATCTGACGAGCTACTGAACAACAGAATATCAAGATAGTGGCCATCTTGTAACTGTAAAACAATTACAGGGTATCAGACTAGAATACTGTTTCAAGATGGCTGCCATGATTATAACTGAGAGAGGCAGCGGTACGGGGGAGTGAGTACTGACAAAAACATCTGAACAACAAATAGTAAAATAGAGGTGGAAGGACACACCTAAACACAATAGAAAGCGATGTGACTAAAGTGCTTCTGTTGGCAGGAGTGACAAGTAATGTCTCAAGCCAATGGCTAAAGGTTCTAGTGCAAAATACACTAATGATTCGGGGTGTAGATTTTTTTTTTTAAAGATAAAATTGTCCTGGGTCAAAATGCTACCCACATGTAAATGTACTGCAAATCATTTAATTTGCTCCACCTATTCACTAACTGAGTGTGATGGGCTGGCACAGGTACATCATTCTAAAGTAAAACATACCTTTCTAACTGCAAACATATTTCAGGAGAGTTTGAGCTTGTCTTGGGTATGATAGTGATGTCTTCACTGAGACATTGGTGCATTTTATGGGCATTTCAACATTGATTTTCATGTCCGGTTTCTAATGATGTGGAGCTGCAGTGTTCAGTACAGTAATGGGAAGGAGCTAAATTGTTAAAAGTAGAACCTACAAAAGGTAATCTACATTTAAACTATAGTAGGACGTGCATTAACCCATTGATCCAACACTTTGTTTGGTAACTGTGGCCAATACATTGCAATGAATGTGTGCAGCAGGTGTATTAACCCACTGAGCTGTTCTATGCAGCAAGTGCATTTACTGGCAGTTTTCTCACTGGATTAGAACCTGTGATCTGCAGACAAAATGTTTATGTTTGCAGGAGAATTTAAACCAACCAAACTGAACTGCATATTACACAGAACTCTGCAATAGGAACATTCTGTGCAGCATTTTTTATTTGACTCTACAAAGTAATAAAAAGGATGTTTGTTTTTGACTTTTAAATATTTTATTATTTCCTTTCCTTCTTTGCCCCTCTGGTTACACTGTGGTTTACTGTAGTGAGACTCCTCTTTCATCTATTTTACCATTTTGTTTTATTTTGGATTGGTATCTTTTTCTTTTTGTTTATTCTTCACTTGAATTTCTGTACTCTTTAAATGTGCCCTCTTTCCCACCCCTTTATATGTTTGCTTCTCCTTTCCTATTCTTGTTTTTCTTGCTTTCCCTTGTTTATAAAACGCCTGAGAGCAGTACTCAAACCTATAGATGCTTTGTGGCGAGAAAGACACACACAGATTATAAACACAGCCTCCCTAGAGGGAGATAAACTGCACAGGCACAATTGACACAACCCTTCTGTAGCGTTACATGAAAAGAGACACCCCACCTGTAGATGGCCTTTCCCTACCAAAAACACACACACTCATGCAAGATGAAGCAATGTCCAGAATGCATAGGCTTCCAGCGGCCTGGGGCTATGGAGGATAAAGTGTCTCTACATGTGGATGACCTTCTCATTTATCTAGGTAACCCATATTGTCAGGAACGAGAGCTATGAATCTTCTCAATTAATTCAGTCTGCACTCCAAACTCAAAGTAAATTAAAATGCAACTTGATTATTCCACTGCTGTCCTGGAAGTTAGTTCTTGGACATGGTCCATTCTGGCAGGCACGCAGGTGAATACACAACCTATTAAGAACCTAGATATCTTAATAATCGAGAAGCAATTGTCTGACCTAAAAATATTTACAGCTAGATTCATCAACGTGAAATCGGCTCGCAAAGGGCCGGATTCTGAGAATCTGGCCCTTTGCGAGCACAATTTTTGCATTTGGAATTCATCATCCCAAATGCAAAAATCGCTATTATAGAATTCGCATTTTTGCGAGGAATTGCATTTAAGGAATCTCTATTTGAGATTCCTTAAATGCAATTCATTAACCATTTTTAAATTGCGAATTCGCAATTTTTGACCGCTATTTACCACGAAGTTACACTTCGTGGTAAATAGCGAAAACTTAGAAAAATGCACTTCAGTGCATTTTTCTAAGTTGCATGTTACACACACACATGTCCTTTGGACATGTGTGTGCGCAACACATGTGTACATTTTCATTTCAGGGGTGCTACAGGGTGTCCTTTGGACATCCCTGCACCCTTGAAATCGCATCCTTATTTGCGATTAGCAAATTGCTAATCGCAAATAAGGAAGGTGTAGGAATTGTATTTCTTTATGCAATTTCTACATGAATCCCGTTTTGCAAGTCCTTAATAGCGATTCCTTAATAATCACTATTAAGGACTCGCAAATCAGGACTATGATGAATCTAGCTGATTGTCCCTATTGGATCTGCTAAACACGCACCCTCCATAGTTCAGCTTGACCTTTTTGTAGTTTTTTTTAGAAGCCACACTTCCCTGTGATCATTTATTTGGCAGGGCGGACTTACCAGAGTAGTAATGGCCAAATGCTGTAAACATCATCTCCTATTCCAAGGCTGCCCATCTACAGATAATAAATGTCTCAATAGATGGCTCCACCTTTGAACCCACATATAAAACTGACTGGCCCTAACAGAAGTCTATCCCTTGCATTACTGCTGCTCACAACTAGAGTAATACTGGAAACACGTCTGCCTGGCAAAGACAATAAAATCAATACAGCGCCAAATGAAGGCGGGCTTCATGGACCTGATGGGTGCCCTGGAGGCACTGTGCACAGAGATGCAGGAAGACCGTGCAGCCATGCCTAAAGCAATCAGAGCCAGTGGGTCTTGTGTGTCCTTTAGCCCTCCAACCGTGTGTGTGTGTGTGTGCAGTCTTCAAAGATTGAACTGCATTACCTTACCTGCCATAATTCCTGCTTGATCTTCACATATTAGTAGAGAGATGACTTTGAGTAGACACAGTGCCAAGATCTTCTTCAGAATTGTAACCGCCAAGAAGGACAGTTATTCTTGAGATTCTCTTTCTTATGTACTACTATTCTTATTACATGGCAAAGATCTGGGGCCACCTCGCCAGTCTCTTTCGCCTCTAAAAGCATGCCCAGATTAAGAGGACTCAGCACCAAAGACAGTAGTTTATAGAATATTGTCACAGTTGCTGCTCTTCTCAGAGCATGCAAATGCAACCACGACCAAAAGATAGTCAATCACACAATATTTGGTCTAGTCCTTTGGACTGTGTCCAGTTGGGCCAGATCTCCATGCCCTTCCCAGAAGACCGGGGACCTTGCTAGCTATACAAAAAACGTTACTAGTGTTTACTTATCTTGCTGATAGTTACCTTCTGAATCCTGTCTTCTTGGTAATCTGTCTCGCTGACAGCACGACCTGGGCCTTGGGTGATTGATTGAATCATCCTGATCCCAGCCTGTCTCCTACTTCTTGGGGAGCCCTGGTGCTTGTCCATTTCTTCATGCTGCTTCACCGCTCCTTAGAATTAACTTGGGACCAGCAAAAGAAAGTAAAAACACATTACCAACAAAGAACTGTTGTTACAAATTTGTAAGGTGGATGCATATATTTGATATATACCGTACCCTAATGGATAACTGTCTTTATAATATTCGCCTTTACATTTTCTGAATTCCATGAAAAATGTATTTGAGCGATAGAAAAATCCTTATTTTACAAAACTGTGGTCCTAAAAACCGTTTTCTGTGTTCCTGTTGCGCCCTTAACCCCGTCACCCTATACTTCTGAACCAGACAAATCTGATTTCCTACTGAACAAAGAAAAACAACTAAACTAAGCACAAAACCAAACAGTGTGAGGTTTGTGTCTCTTCCACTTCTCCCTATATACAAAAGGGACACAAAGGGAACTTTTACCATTCCGGAGTCCGCAGCAGCTGATACTCGTTCATTCCTTTTGAACTTTAGGGAATAAAAAGGATCAAAGTCAAAGTGGATGTCTGTGTTTGCTCCGTTCTAGTATGCTCCATTATCGTTTATGGTCCTCGGCTCGATTTGGGGGGTGAAGGGTTAGGCAATGAGTTCCTGGGTTAGGAGCTGGCATTATCTCCTTTATCTTAGAATTGAGGCAGGTGCACAGCTTCCCTTCGTCGTTCCTTTATCACAGATTTAGAGTTGATTTATAGGTGCTCCACAAGTGGCGTCCGAACGCCCTATGACTCCTAAAATGAATCAAATTAACGTGCTCCTAATGGGTCATTAGTTTCATCCTTGCAGGCACACAATCACCCCTCAATAACGAATGAGGGTTCTGAACGCAGTATTCCTTCAATATTTCTTCATGTTTTATTTCACAAAATATCAATGCTTATAGTTTTACTTTCATTTGTTCCATTCATTAGCTGATCTCACTGTTATACATGCGGCATATATTGCGTCAACATCCAATGCATTTCGGGCATATATGGCTGCCCTTCATCAGGGTGCAATACTAAAGAAAATTAAAAAAAATGAAAATAATCAACATATAAACTATACCTCAGCAAATTATTCGTACATACGACTTGTGTGACTTCGTGTTCAATGTTAAAGTGTGATACTAGAGTGTAAATATCCTACATGTCACCGCACGACCACTACTCATCCCGTGGAGTCCAAACAATCCTTCTAAGTATCGAGTTTATAAAGCATGCCCACTGTTAAATTATTAGTGTATTTTACGTTCGAACCCTTATATCCTTATAACCTGTGGAAGTAACTTACAAAATTCAAAAAAACTCACATGCCGGTGTCACCGCGTATAGCAAGAACTCTTCTAAGAAAAACGGGGGAAACCAAATGATAACACCTGTACTCATGCGGATTAACGCATTCAGATTTTTCAAAAAATCCAATCGCCAACAACAAACAAACTGACCTGTTCTTAACTCACACCAAAGTTTCTTCGTAGTTCCCAAAAGTTCCAGCTTGTTTGGACTATCAGTTTGCTTTCAAAAATAATCTAATTTGCCTTCTCGTTGGCCATGAGACCGATCATGTGACAAAAACGAGCTAGACAACATACTCATGCGCTAAATAGTCTCCCTCCAGGAGTCTCACACTGTCTGTTGCAAAATAAAATTCCATAAAGTATCACCTTCTAGTACCTGAAATAACGCAAAAATAAATCTGCAAATACAAAAATTACAACTGCTCCTCCCAATGCAGATAGAGGGCGCGAACCCTGAATAGCAAAAAAACTGACTCCAACATCTGATGTCCTATGTGTAGAGCTATCTAGTGTGTCTGGGTGTATGTGCCTATTAACTAAAGCTATCAACAAGTCTAACCATAACATTCAATATACAAATATATAGTTCATACGAAGTAAAATTACACAAGAGTCATGCATTTGATCAAGAAGCATTACAGTCTTTATAGGTAACATGATAGTTTTGTGCGATCATTGAGACCATTAGGTTTTTGAGTAGATAATTTCTGAATCCAATGGTTTTCTCGCTGCAACATATGTTTAGTATTGTCTCTCCCTTCTTTTTTCTCCACAATCTCCAGAATCATAAATTTCAATTGCGATATATTGTGTTTTTCCTCTATGAAATGTGTAGCAACTGAGGACTTCATATTTTTCGTACGTATATTGGATTTGTGTTCCGTGAGACTTATTCTCATACGTCTTTCGGTTTTCCCAATATACAATTTTCATCAGGGACATTTAAGAGCATAGATGACATTTGCTGTTTCACATGTGGCATTGACTTTGAGTTTTATCTCATGGCCTTTCATAGGGTGATTGATCTTGTTACCCTTGATGATGCTATTACAATTTCCACAGTTCAAGCATGCTTTTGTGCCTTTATATACCTCAGCCTTCTGTGGTTTGTTTTTCAATATTTCTCCCAAATTACGGGCTCTAGTGTAAGCAAACAAAGGTGGTTTTTCGAAAATTCCATTGAAATCTGTTTCCAAGTTCAATATTGCCCAATTCTTTATTATAATTCTCCTGAAACGATCACTATGTGTGGAAAATTTAGAAACTGCCACTATTCTTGACTCATCCGTTTTAGTTTTTGTTTGGAGTAATTCTCTTCTTTCCATTGTAATCACCCATTTCCTAGATTCATCAATGATGTGATTCGGGTAACCTCTGTTCGAAAATCTTGTGGCCATCTCATCAATTCTATGTTTTAGTGTAATTTCATTGGAAGTGATTCTTTTTACTCTCGCCATTTGAGAGAACGGAAGATGTTTTTTGAGGCTTGGCTGGTGAAAACTTAGGTAATGGAGCATATTATTCCTGTCAGTACTTTTCCTGAAAATATCAGTCTCAAAACCTTTATCTGTAATTGTTACTTTTACATCCAAAAAGGTTACTTGTGTATCTGAAATGTCCCAGGTTAATTGTATGCGGTCATCCCTTTAATTGAACTCTGTAAGTACCTCCTGCAATTTTTCTTTTTTGTTTTTCTAAACGATGAATATATCGTCAATGTACCTCACGAGTAGTTTCAGATTATCCTGCCACTCTGTTTTTTTCAATATGTGTGTCTCCTCATAATCCTGCATGAAAATATTGGCATATACCGGTGCCGCCGAATTTCCCATGGCCGTACCAACCAGTTGCTGGTACCATTCATCTTTGTAATGCACAGTTAAGAACAGGTCAGTTTGTTTGTTGTTGGAGATTAGATTTTTTTAAAAATCTGAATGCGATAATCCGCATGAGTACAGGTGTTATAATTTGGTTTCCCCCATTTTTCTTAGAAGAGTTCTCGCTATACGCGGTGACACCGGCATGTGAGTTTTTTTAATTTTGTAAGTTACTTCCACAGGTTATAAGGATATAAGGGTTCGAACGTAAAATACACTAATAATTTAACAGTGTGCATGCTTTATAAACTCGATACTTAGAAGTAATTTTTGGACTCCACAGGATCAGTAGTGGTCGTGCGGTGACATGGTGGATATTTACACTCTAGTATCACACTAACATTGAACACGAAGTCACACAAGTCGTATGTACGAATAATTTGCCGAGGTATAGTTTATATGTTGATTATTTTCATTTTTTTCAATTTTCTTCAGTATTGTACCCTGATGAAGGGCAGCCATATATGCCCGAAATGCATTGGATGTTGACGCAATATATGCCGCATGTATAACAGTGAAATCAGCTAATGAATGGAACAAATGAAAGTAAAACGTATAAGCATTGATATTTTGTGAAATAAAACATGAAGAAATATTGAAGGAATACTGCGTTCAGAACCCTCATTTGTTATTGAGGGGTGATTGCGTGCCTGCAAGGATGCAACTAATGACCCATTAGGAGCACGTTAATTTGATTTTCTCCTTTATCTCTTTTTGAGCCATTTCCAGGCACCTCATCACTGGTGTTTGGAAATGTCTGCTTCTCTCCTTCCACTTCTCCTTCTGTCTTGACATGTCTGGTGGTCTGGAGCCTCTTTCAAACCTCCCCAGGTAGAACCGCCTTATCTCTTCTGCACCTTTTGCAGACATTCCTGTACCAGGTGTCCTCCGGTGTTTCAAAGAACAGCATTTTGTTTTGAAAACTAACCCTGAACTTGATCAGGAACTTGAGGACGTATTCCAGTTGCATATCAATAAGGCTTTGCTTAACAGCCAGAAATGAGCGGCATTGTTGTTGCATCAGCCATATATATAGCCTGGAAACAAAAACATGTTACTGTTGTCAAAACTTATGGAGGATCATGTCAACGTTTGAGAGATCTCGGGGGCCAAGGATTTAGTCTGCCCTTAAGGGCTTTGTGTGCTCATTTAATGATGAAACAAGGAGAATTTTTTTCCGCTAATATGCAGGATTTCATCCATGTAAACAAGAACTGACTTTGAATTTCCCTCTACTCCCTCTGTTATTCCTATGATTCATATGGTATTCCTGCACACCCTACCCTTGGCGTCCTCCACTCTGTCTGTCAGCTACCTTGAAGTCACCCTTATTTGGTCGAGCTCTGCTCGCATGTTATGAGACTCATCCTCTATTGACGATATCTTTTTCTCTACATCGGTGACTCTTTATGTCATTCTGTGCAAAACTTGGAGAATTAGAGAGACGTCCAGTTTCCCCTTCAATGTTGTCTTGGGGTCTTTAATAGTTTGTAGGATCGCATCCTCCGAGGTAGATGTTCATTTGGAATCTGCTGCTGCTGGAGATCCACGAGGTTCCATGCAGACTCCTCTGTTGCTTTGTCTTTCACCATATTTGGACTATTCTGATCTCAAAACGGTGCGTACATTTTCAGCCCAGCCAAACTGTGCACAGATTCACTCTGTCGATCTGTTTCTTTCCCCACATCGACTATCTGAGTTATGGGCAATGATGCTTTTGCGGCAAACCAACTGTTTTGGCAAGTGGAATACCCAGCCAACCGTGCTGACCTATTGAGTGAGCCCGGGAATATCACCTGTCAGGTGGCAGATCGGTCGGTGGAAACCATGCTTACCTCATCTGGCTGAGACCAGGCCTCATTCAGTTCATTGTCAACGGTATCAGCTCCAAGAGTTTAGGGCAGCCCCCCACCGCCTATTTGAGCTAGCCCAGCTCATCAATAAGTGACGCTCTCTTAGTTGTGCATAGATGGGTGTTAAGACCCACGTCACTGTCCAGGCCAGACCCCAGACCATGGGAGATCACATACCAGCAGCCTCACTCAGGCATGTTTCCCCGGGGTGAGGTGCAGCGCATCCTGCTCTATCTCTGTGGCTCCCTTATCCCATGTGGAGTCCAGCAGAGTAATTGTCTATAGGCCCAATGCTGGGCCAGGTCACACTGTCATCTTTTCTGCCATCCTCCCGTTCTGTTTCTCTGGCTTCCCCGGTCAGCTTCAGGTCAAACTAGGAGGCTTCAGTGCTCCAGGGCCCTCAGAAACAGCCCCGCTGGCAACCGGTTCCTTCAGTGCCGTAGATCACAAGGATTGGGGGCCTACACAGCCTTCTGGCCTCATAAACCCCTCACCTGCTCCTCACCATGGCCACCATCTTGTCTGTCTTTCACATTCAGGGACAGTGCGACAGGCCTCTTCTTCTAATTGGCATCTTCCTGACCAATAAATCCTACTGATCACAGTAAATAAAGGAGACAATCCTTCCCTAAACCCTCTCAAGATGTGGGAGAGTAGGATTAGGTAAAATGGGAGAAATGCAGTGGTCACACATGCCTCATTTGCTTAAATATGTGGTGCCTAGCTACATGGATAAATGAATAAATTGATAAATAGTTCATAACTTATGAGGGGGCATTGAAGATGCACAGAGTAAACAGGTAGAAGGGAGCATTCTTGTGGGGTTTAGTGCCAACAAAGGAGGGACAGGGCAGCCAACTCATACACCTAATTGAGGAATGCACTAGTGCAGACATTTGGACTCACTCTTAAGGACTATTGTAAGATGGTCTGTGACACATGCAACCTGTCACAATAATCTTAGGTCAACTTTGAAGAGGTGGGTTCCACTCCCAGTTTGAAGACCAGAGTCCAGGGGTTATCTGCTATAACAGGAGAGGACCCGCAATTGTGGCACTGGTGAGGCTGCTTCTGTCTAGAGTTGCTGCCTGTGCCGTCCTAGAGACAGGAGACATTAAACTGGCGAACCCCTGCCTGACACAAACAGCAAGTGTCCCCTTTGTGTAGGACTGTGTGTCCCTCCTAGAAGTCTTGGGCTACCAACTTCAGGGGGGCACCTATAAGGTGCTAGAATTTTGAGTGGAAAGAGTGTGTCTGCAGCCCGAGAGTGTAATCCACCCACTCTGAGAAACATAGGAAGCCAAGAGACCTCCAGAACAAATATGTGACTCCTTATCAGCCCACCAGCTGGAAGGGAGGCCAAGCCAAGACCCAGGATTCAAGCATCCACCTATCCGTTGATGGCCAGTAGCCTGGTTCTTGACACCGGCATCTGTCAGTGCCCTCTGTTGTTTGGTTGCCTTTTTTGGCAGAGCTTGTTTTAAGTTTGGGATAGAAATCCAAGACCTAGGGTGCAACATGGGTAACATCATCTTGTTGGCCATGATGCTAGTGTTTGCTTGCTGGGATGCATCGGTAGATGGGGTAGGAATAGTCCTGTCCCAGGTGGGATCTGCAGATGAGAAGGGATCCCATGAATCCGTTGGGTGGCTGGGTCTGAGGGTGTCAGTGTAGCAGTACTGTCAGTCAGACAATGGGGGAAAGCCCAGAACTGTTGAGATGGGCCCTCTCCCTGTATGTTATTAATAATCTCCTCAAGCTCTTGTAAGGTGAAAGGATTAACCACAAATGTAATACCTTTCTCAGCGATCACTGGAATTTGAATTTGTCCTAAAAAATAACTTAATTCATTCATGTCTACTATTGGAAAAACAGTGTAAATTCTATTATATTGATCTAAAAAAAATCAAATAAATGTTTTCCTCCGAAATTCTGTGGGCCACTGTCTTAGGGCATTTTACAGAACTAATAGTTCTATTGAATATCTTATTCCGATCTTTCCATGCCGTAAATCTGCCTGCATAGTACCAATGGTCATATATCTTTCGTAAGTAGGTAAAATTGTTTAAATAATTTTTGGGGCAAACTAATGCTAATGTAAAGCAAATTTTGCAATTTCAAGAGCCTTTCCTTCTGTATTATTTGCTGACAATCTCTTAAACGCTTTACTCCCTAGTTTAACCTTTTCTCCTTTCTTAGCTTTATTTCTGATTATTGGCCTGATTTATATCTCGGCGGACAGGTTAATTAGGCACAACAGTAAAAAATTCCTGTCTGCCGAAATATAAATCTCATAGGAGATAATAGGATTTATATTTCAGCGGACGGTATATCTTTTACTGATTATTTGAGTGTGTAGGGAGGCTTTAAGTGCATCCCAGAGATCATACTTATCGAAGCTGAGCGCTGAGTCCTTGAAAGAAATCTTATGTTTACACTGTAAACCCTGCTACCTCTTTTTTGGTCTTCCAAATAGATATTATTAAAAGTCCATCTGCTGTGTTTGAAAATTCTTTCACCTCCCATTATGAGGAGCTCAAATGCTGAGTGATCAGAGTACCCATTCGGCAGCATCATTAAACATTCAAACCTCCCTGTTGAAACCAATAAATTATCAATGCGGATAGCTGTTTTAAATACATGCTTATGCGGAAAAGCAATTCTCCATGGATCTACTCTTTTTGATACTCGCAAAAGACTCACAAAAAATCATAAATGCAATGTACATCAACTTCAACCCACAACCAGACCTGACGGACCTAGCCAAATACCTCCTGATCTTACCCAAATAGCATATACTAACCACATAACCGTCATTACCTCAGAAGAAATTTCCACCACCATCAAGTCCATCTACTCAGAGGCCCCATGAGACCTATTGAAAACAAGAAATATTCAGTGTGTAACCATTTCAAACCTAGCAGATGGTCAGGTAAATTCAGTCTTTTGTGGGAAGGCAATTCTCCAAGAATCTACTAACCTAAAGCATTTTTGATACAAGAATCCTAGCTGTCTGATGTAGGATGTGTCTCTTATTAATTGTGGTGTCAATTTCTGGATCTTGTAAAAATATTACATCTCCTAAAATCACTATTTCCCCAGGAATTGTAAAAACTGATTAAAATAGTTTAATAAATAGTCCTGGGTTCATTTCTACTTGAGCATACAAATTGACCACCATTAATCATTTAGAGCCTGTTGTAAAGTTACCCAGCACCAGCGGCCTTCCGCGTCACACAGCCAAATATGAGTTTCAGCATTATGGTTTTTAGGAAAGAAAGTGGCAACCTTTCTATGCGCTGCATTTCCAGAGGAAAAGCATTTAAAGTGTGGCCATGTTCTGAACATCTTAAATTTGGACCAATCGGTAGACATTATGTGAGTTTCCTTTGAAAAAACACTGTTGGACTGTGTCCCATAACCCGAGCTTCAACCAATTTTTTTCCTTCTATTATTTAAACCATTAACTTTGAATGAGAATATCTTCAACATTTCACTAAATTAAAAAGTAATTCCTGCTACATCCTAAACAAGCGGCCTATACCACGTAACCTAAACAGCATTAGGCAAAGCACATTATCACACATATCTAGAACATCATTCAATAAAGTGTGCAGAGTGCTACCTCACACATGATATATGACATATGCCCTTGTTTTAAAACACGTATCTCTAGTACAGAATCTGCATAACAGTACAACTTATATGAGTACATTAATCCTGTGCAAAAATTAAAATACCAAATAGAGAATGCTTTATCATCCTGTCCCTCCTTTTTTTCCTGCAACCCATTCATCCAATCATCCTCGCCCTCAAATCCATCCTTGAACCTGAGTGCTCCAGCTGAAGTTGCGTCAAACCTCCTACACCTGATTCGCACACTGGATGATCTTCACCACAGCTGTTATTGGTTGCAGCTTTTGTAGCAGACTTATGGAGTTAGAAAAATGCAAAAACTCGGGCTCGGTGGTCTGGCCCTTTTGTTAACCTTTCCGGAGATTCTTTGGATAGAGCAAATATTTCGTCCGTAGAAGCTACCTCAGAAGAAAGAACCTACTTATATCACTCTGGCCTATTGTTCATTGCTACTTTCAATTCCGTTTCTGGTAAAACTGTCTGGCGCTCGCAAGGGCTGCTATCCAACTGAGCCGATGAACTTGATGTAGAGCCTGCTAAGATAGCTCATTGTGGTGAGTCTGAGATTGTAGTAGAGATAGGAGCTAAAGAGCTGTTAAATGGAATACTTTGGTGTTATGTTGAAATGTTATAAAGAAATGTAATAAAATAGATTTGAACCATTGAGGGCTGCTGGTGTAAACCCCTTCTGCCAGATTTTCTCCTAAATTTAGTAAGTCTTCTAGTGGGAGGCATGCTCGTTGGTGAATCATACCTTTTTTGTTTACAATGGTGCTAGACTCCCATTGTCATAGGATTCAGAATGAGCTTCACTGACTTTTAATGTAACAAGATGTTGTTGCTGACATCTTCGGCTGTCATCAAAGGTTCCTACTTCTCAAGTTTATGGGGACTATTTATAACTTGTTTTTATCTAATTCAAGAAAATGGTTTCCTCACCATGTACCGGTGAATTTGATTATTAAAATGTTCTGTCTTTGAGGCTAGCAACTCCACCACAACCTGTGGTATTTTTTTGGGGGGATTTGTAAATTAAGGTTTAAGGCAATCCTTCTTTTTTTATGGAAACATTTCTAGTGTTTATATAATCCCCATTAAGAAACCTTTATCAAACTCAAGATACTCATATCTTTACTACAGATATATCTGTGAAGCTTTTCAGCTATAAAATGCTCTTGTTATTTTGACTCTCTTGCCCCCCACCTTTCGGCCACCTTTAGGAATTGATTAGGTTGCTTTTCTATTTATTGTTTGAACTGAAATTTCTTTTTGTTACCTTTAACACAAATTCTCTGCAAAGAGAAGTTTCATTAAATTCGTTGACAACTACTCCACCTCACTGGTGGAGGCATCCAAAAATAATCTTAATTTCACTTGAAATATTCTATTGACTCTCAAAATGAACTGAGGGGATAATTGTCGCTGTTTTACGGAGTGGAATCGCAGATACCTTGGGGTAGTTTTATAGCGGCAGAGCAGTTTTGTTTTTGTGTGCTATGTTCTATGCATTAGTGGTAATTTTCTTTTCATATTTATCACTGTTTAAAAAGTGGGGAAAAGGAGTACTATGGGCAGTAAACCTGTTCTATGCTTCTTAGACAATTTTAATTTGCTAAAGGAGTTTTAATAATTGTCAAAGATCTAGAGTTATTAAAAGTCAAATTGGCAAAACAAATGTTGACTGTTTTCTCTTCTTTTTTACTTTTCATGCAGATTTTTTTCTATTTCAAAAGTTGTTCTTTGATCTCATGACTGAGGACTGTTAACTCTCATGAATTTAATCAAGCATATCTTTGAAAAAGAACTATGTTATAGTTAACATTTTTGTCGTCCTTTATAAGATTGTTTACCTGTAAAATGTAACAATATAACTGTGTTTTAATTTTTTTTAGAATAATGTGCAATTTATATTTTCACTTTTCTCTTCATTCTGCAGGCAGCCAATCCGAGACAAGAGAGATGAATGTGAAACAGTCCCTTTCATGCTCCCCTGAAAAAAAACAAATTATGCACAAGATTGACAGACAATTGACCTGTACTCCGAATGAAAATATATTTAATAAGAAAGCATTTCTTGTGGCATATCAAGGAATTAATTCAGAGCAGATATCTTTTCCCTGCACAGATTGTGAAAAGAGTTTTTCTGAAATGCAAAGTCTTTTAAGACACCAGAGCGTACACAAAGAAGGGAGACTTTTTCAGTGCAACATATGTGAGCAGAGCTTTATTCAAAAGCGTCAACTTTCAGTTCACAAAAGAATCCACAAAGGAGAGAGACCTTTTCGGTGCACTGTATGTGAGAAGAGCTTTATTGAAAAGCATCAGCTTTCAGTTCACCAAAGGACCCACAAAGATGTCGGGCCCTATCCCTGCTCAGAGTGTGGGAAGCGCTTTACTCGAAGAAAACCTCCTTTAAATCACCTAAGAATTCACGCAGGTGTTAGACCTTTTCAATGCTCTGAGTGCAAGAAGAGCTTTACTAGAAAGGAGCATCTTTTAAACCACCAAAGAATCCACACTAAGGCGAGGCCTTTTCACTGTACTGAGTGTCAGAAAAGCTTTAGTTGCAAGCCAACTTTACAAAAGCACCTACGAACACACAGTGGAGTGAGGCCCTATCACTGCAGTAAGTGTGAAAAAAGCTTTACTCATTTGTCAAGTCGTTTAGACCATGAAAGAACCCACACTGGAGAAAGGCCCTATCACTGTACTGTGTGTAAGAAAAACTTCACTACAAATTCAAGTCTTCGAGGCCATGAAAGAACTCACACGGATATAAGGACCTTTGACTGCACCGAGTGTGAGAAGAGCTTTACTCAAAAGTCATATCTTCAGAAGCACCTTAGAGCACACCATGGCGAGAGGTCTTATCGTTGCACGATGTGTGGGAAAAGCTTCACTAAAGAGCTACAACTTCTAACTCATCAAAGAATTCACACAGGGGAGAAGCCATTTCACTGCACTATGTGTGAGAAGAGCTTTACGCAAAAGCAGGGTCTACAAAAGCACCTACAAACACACACTGGAGAGAGGCCCTATCACTGCAGTGAGTGTGAAAAAAGCTTTACTCAATTGGCAAGTCTTCTAGACCATAAAAGAACCCACACTGGAGAGCGGCCCTACCACTGCACAATGTGTGAGAAAAAGTTCACTAAAAAGTCAACTCTAATATGCCATAAAAGAACCCACACTGGAGAGAGGCCCTACCACTGCACATTGTGTAAGAAAAATTTCACTTCAAAATCAAATCTTCTAGGCCATCAAAGAACTCACACAGATGTAAGAGCCTTTGACTGCACAGAGTGTGAGAAGAGCTTTACTCAAAAGTCATACCTTCAGAAGCATCTTAAAGCGCATCATGGCGAGGGGTCCTATCACTGCACGATGTGTGAGAAAAGCTTCACTAAAGAGTCACAACTTCTAACTCATCAAAGAATTCACAGAGGGGGAGAAGCCCTTTCACTGTACTGAGTGTGAGAGGAGCTTTACTCGCAAGCTAGCTCTACAAAATCACCTACAAACATACACTAAAAAGAGGCCCTATCACTGCACTGACTGTGAGAAGAGCGTTACTCAAAAGTCATATCTTGGGACTCACCTTAGAATAAATACAGGAGAGAGGTCCTATCATTGTATAGATGGTGAGTAAAGGTATACTACAAGGATCCGTCTTTTAAGACATCAAAGAATCCACACAGGAGAGAAGCCCTTTCCCTTCAAATGTGTAAGAAAAGGCTCCCTAATTAGTCGCACCTTTTAACTCATCAAAGTATTCACACGGAGGAGAAGCCCTGTTACTGCCCTGAGTGTGAGAAGAGCTTTACTCACAAGTTTCATCTTCAAAATAACCTGATAACGTTCCACAGATTGTGAGAAAAGCTTTTCTACAAGCTGCTGTCTTTCAACACCTCAAAGATTGCACACAGGAGAGAGACCCGCTCATTCCAGGTCATGTGAAAAAAGTTTTACTCAGAAACAACATCTCCTAAGGCAACAAACAACACATACTAGAGTGAGCTCATTTAACTGCACTGATTGTGACAAGACCTTCACAAGAATTCAAGTCTTCAGGTGCACCAGTTAAAGCAAGAGAAAGAGGCCAATCATCGCAATTGCAGTACCCACCTTCTGTTGCCCACCTAGACCTCAACAAACGGGGAGGCATTTTCCACGTCTTAGGGTTAAAGTATCAAGGTATCTTTTGCAGTCATGTAGCTACATTGTAACAAAGATCACCTGAGGTGACAAAGCATGTATACTTTATATCAGACCCAATGAAAGTGGACTTTATGGCATGTAAAAGGGATAAGTCTTTATCAATAGTATTCTTGATGTTGCGAGGGTCATAAGTGAGCCCTGAGGAAGAAGCAGCACGCTACAAAACATGTGTTGGCTCCCTGTAAAAGACTCTGGCACCTTTATCTTGGCTCTTGACTATAGATCCTAAGATCCTGGCTCCTACATTTTGGCTCTTAATTATGGAGCTTGTATTGTCACATTAGTTGAAAGAGAAAGTGTCCAAAATCTGGAACTTCCAATTGAAAACTTTGGTCAAAATGTTGTGTTCTGATAGAATGTGGAAATGAGATCTAAGTCACCATGTGGAGTACCAGAAGGACAGAAAGAAGACTAACAAACAGAGTGAACTTGAAGGATTGTTACATAGAGTTCAGACGGTGTATGGATCAATTTTGGAATCAATTGAATGGTGGTTTTCGAATTTATGTAGCTTGATCTTTGTCTGATCTGAACCATCACCGTCCGTCAGTGCTTGCTTGATTCCGGATTACTGAGCTAGCACTATTTTAGTTGATTCTTGAACATTGCTCTTTCTGTACCTACCTTTTTTTGTCAAAACTGTCTTTATTAGTTTCCAGGTAGTCATACAGCATAATAAAACTAGTAGTACAATTCCTTCACAGAATTAGACAGCTATTAAGGAGTACTGCTTTTACATTGAGTGGAATTGACCAGTTTCCAACATCATATGAATCGCCCGCACTACGAACAAAAGGAAATATAATGTCCCATTGATTCCATATACCCACCCCCTCCCCTAAACCATAACCCACAAACTTACGGTAAATGTTAACATCTTTAATAATACAGGAAGGATCTTATAAGATGTATAGGAAGGACTATTACAGTAAGGTCGGGAGCCCCATTCTCCCCACAGCTTTGTAAAATAGTAAGATTTTGCAATTGAAAGAGATGCAGATCCCACATTTGGGTAGGACAAGCACTTAGCAGTAGGCCTATAGATAGGTAATTCACCAAGGGAACCCAGACATACTCAACATTTTTAGAGGTGTCTGATAAAATGTCCACCATGCGTTCCATCGTGACTGCCCGCCACAGCCTTGTGTGCTATTGAGTCAGTGGCTGCATTTCTTTACATTTTCATGCACCCGCCACTGCCATCTTTGCAGCGCCCAAACTGAACCACATCACCGACCTAACCCCAATCATCTGGTATTTTAGTGGGTTGATTCTCAACCCAAGAAGTATAAAGGCCAGGGTCACTAGGGGCTGGATATCCCAAAATCTCCTTGAATCTGGAACCAAAAAGCCCAAATGGTCAGGCAGTCCCACATATATTTTTTTAATTGCCTAACATTCTGCACCCTTTCCAGCATAAGTCAGACAAGTGGGGGACAATCTTTTTAAGTTTGGTGGAATAAATGTACCAGTCAAATAAAAGTTTTTAATGGGCCTCTCTCATACCCACAGGGTGGTTGAACTGGGAAATATCCCCCCATAGTTTGGACCAGCTGGCCTCTGAAATGGTATCACCTAGGATCTGTTCCCAGAGCTCCATATGTCGTGTCCGGAGAGTAAGTAGAGTATTTATTAGAAGTGCATCGAGAAAATAAATACACCCCTTAGTGCCACACTCCCTCTGTGTAAATATCTCAATAGGGGTGAGTTCTCTGGTTGCTTCCTCCCTCACCTCCGGTTGGAGCACCCAGTACATTCATTGATTATGACAGAAGTATTCTGTGGGTGGGAGGTGGTAGTCTCGCTAGAAATACTCAAATATCAGAATATTCCTGTTATGGAATAAATCAGCTATAGTAAGACAACCTCCCGGCCTCCATGCCTCAGAAGGACCCAACTGCAGTGGCGGATTAAATGCCATGTTAAAATGAATAGGAATGCAGGGAGAGGGAAAAGTAGTCCATGACGCCTGCCTGTTCACTTCATCCCAGACTGTAAGAATGACCCGTGTGGGAACAATAGGTGGTTGGTCCACCTTAGGCTTCCACAACAAATCCCAAATATACTTCCCAACTACTGCTCTATCCATGTTTATCTGACTCCTTAGCAAACCACTCCAGAATCGCCCTCAACTGGGCTGCTGCATAATAAAGATTAAAGAAGGGTATGGCTAGACCCCCTGAAGATATGGATAAACGCAACATTTTGTTTGGAAGACACACCCTGCGGTTTTGCCAAATAAAGAGGATCACCAAAGATCACAGAGCAGGAAGGTACCTGTGATCTAATTCGATAGGAAACCCTTCAAATAAGTAGAGCAACTTTGGTAATAAGGTCATTTTAGCAGCATGAATTCTCCCTAACCATCTTTTAAAGTCAGTCTTCAATTGTAATAGTGGGGTGAAATTAGCTCAAAGATATAAAAGGTTGGTGTAATCATGATACCCCCATATGTGATATCTTTCTTAGCCCATTGGAAGGGAGTGTATTTCCCTCTTGATTCTATTTCCGACATTGACAAAGTTAAATTCAGTAACAAGGATTTGGTTAAGTTAGTATGGAACTCCGCCACACGTTCCAACTCAACCAGGAGACCCTCCATGGAAGCTTGAGGCGTAGTCAGAGACAATAGTACGTCATCTGCAAATAACGAGATTTTGTTTTCTGTAGAGTCAAAGCTTATTCCTGGAATTTGAGGAGTTGACCATATTTTGGCTGCCAGCAGTTCAATGCTCCAATGAAATAAGGTTGACAGAGGGTACCCTTGTCTCGTTCCTCTACCTAGTTGAAAAAAGCTCAGAACTCACTCCAGTCACCAATACCGTAGCTCTGAGCATCGCATAATTAGCTACAATCATGGTGATGAACTGATCATAAAAGCTCAATTATTGCAGTGTGAAATAAAAAAGACCAGTCCACCTAAAATGGAAAAAATTGCTTCGCTCATAGAGGGAGTGACCGCTCCTGTGTCGGCCATGTGATTGAAAAGGGTCACCAAGTGGGGGATAAGGTCAGAGCTAAATGTCTTATGAAACTAGGCTGTCAGCCCATCAGACCCAGGTGATTTATTAAGTTTCAGAGTCTTGGTCGATTCGTGAACCTCCTCCTATGTAATCGGACTACCTAGGAAATCATTTTGTGCTTCTGTTACCGGGGGTATGGTTACTTCATCCAAATAGTCCAGTTGGGCCTGCCCGTCCATCCCCCCTACGGCTTAGAGAGTCTTGTAGAAATGTCCAAAAATATGTGCTTTCTCAGTGTCTGAAGTCACAACACCTCCTGTTTCACTCCATCTCCCTCTTAATCCTCAGTTGCCATGCTAAATGAGAACCCATTTTATTAACCTGTTCGTAGGTCATGCGTTGGAGTCTTAGGAGAGTGAGTTCTGCCCGATTGGTGTAAATGGCGTTAAGCTTCTCTCTAAGAACAGTCACCTTTCTTTGGTAGGGAAGACTTGAATTCTCTTTGTATAATTGTCCAGTAAACTGAATCTCCGCTTTGAGAGTCTTTCTCTCGTGGACCCGTTGTTTAGTTAATGACGAGCACAATGCAAGGCACTACCCCCATATCATAGCCTTAAAGGCATCCAAGTTATTGGAGGGTTTTTCACCTGAAAATATTCCTTCATTGTTTTTTGTAGATCATCTCGAAGGAGTCTCAAACTAGTGAGCTAGGGAAGAACCATCAGGCGGTATTTTGGGAGGAGGGGTCCTCCTATTCAAGAATCAAAGCCACCGGTGCATGATCCGACAAAGCAATAGAGTAAAATGTGACCGACTGTGAGATATGTCATGTGTCTAGTAGCACAACTCCCTAAACGTTCGTATTAAAGCCGTAGGTAAAAATGAGGCTTGATTGGTATTGGGTGCATAAATCGATGCAGATGTACACATACTACCATGAATGTGGCCCTTCACTATAACTATTTTCTCCTCTCTATCAGTTTTGCAGCACTGCAGTCTAAATTGTAATGTTAAATGCTGCACTCCCTGGTCCCCCCCTCAAGCTGATGCTACTACCCTCTCCCCCCCTTCGACCTCCAGCCTAAAAAATGGAGCTCCATGTACCAGAAAACTAAATAGTTGAACCCCCCCCCCAAATTAGAACAGATCAAATTAAACTTTCTTTCAAATACAACATTTTAGCAAGTGTTACCTCATCTCTGGCAGAATGGTTATAACCCGCTAAGGCATAAAAAAAAGTAGCATATATTAACCCCTTGTGTGCCCGTAACGGCCGGGAGCCATCGCGCATCACGTGGGCGGAAGACGGCTGTCCGAACCCCGGCCAACTCATTATTTTCCCAGCACTGCGGCAGAATTTGCGCCGCGGGCAAGTGGTTAAGCAAGGAACATTGCAATACTGTAAAGATGAGCGAAGTCATGTCATGAGTGAGTGTATTCTCCCCGGGTGAGCCTCACTGGCCGTGTTATACAAACCGTCGGCAGAACAGCAGGCCCAGGCAGCACCCCAGTGTGAGCTGCAGTACAGCAAATATCCCTGGCCCCCTAGAGATCCCAAACCAACCATAAAGCGGGACGTCCCATGTGCCACAAAAAAAATGATCAGGAAGAGCTCACCCCAGTTTCAATGTTTCTTCTAAGATTTTGGAAGAGTTTGGGTCAGCTCCGGAGGTGAGCCAGATGAGCTCTTGGCTCCCCCCTCAGTTGTCTGCTCTGTGGAAGTTGATAAACCCAGGAGATATACTGCCTCCTGGAGATCTGTAACATGATGTGGCTTATTGTGCAGTTCAAATGCCAGCCCAAAAGTATTTAATTCGATGATGCCGTAGTCTATAAGTTCCTCGGCGGAATTTCAGGCGACGCGCTAGTGTAACCAGTGCAATATCTTGAAATATGAAACAGGACACCTCCTGAAAGGAGACCTCCTCGGATTTACGTGCAGCTTGAAGAATTGCATCTTTTACCATGAAGGAATGAAGCTTGGCTAGCACATCTCTTTGACGTCTCTACTCACCAGATAGCAACAGGCCAACCCTGTCGACTTTCACTTTTATTCGTGTGTCTCACAGCAGCTTGGAGATAAGCCCCACAATGAAGGGCTCCAGGTTGTGCCCCTCTGCTCACTCAGCCAGATTTCAAATTCTTACATTGTCTTTTAGGGACCTGTTTTCAAATTCCTCGCATTTCAGGATAGAGTCTTGAAGTTGCATACTAAGGAGGCTTGTAGTGGCACCATCCGACCCATGCGGTTCCAACTTCTGCACTTTATATCCAAGGTCTAAGGTCCTTGTACCCATCGAGTCAACATCCTGTTAAGGGTAGTTAAGCGGCTATTGATATCCGATCTGAGTGTCTTGAGGGAGGAGGTCACATCCGCTTTTAGGTTTTAGCTTCTCGCAAACCTCATGTTTAAAGTCTCTCAAGGAGGCTAGTAGATCCTCCTTCGTCAAGGCCATGGCCATGGCACCGTCTGTGTGGGACTCTGAGGGGGTGTCGTGCGCCGTAGGAAAGTAGCTAGAGACCCTATTGTTTTGGGTTTTCTTAGGTGGCATAGAAGCTTCAGGTGTGAGATGCAATATCCACTGACTTCATAAGGCCCACTGTCTTCAGGGCGAGATGCTCTTTATACCGCCCTCCAGTTAGCAGTTTCTTGAGCGTTCCTCGGCATGGACAGCTGCCACCTCCGTTTAGGCATCAGTACTAGCAAGCCTTAATAACCCCCAGGGGTCCCATTGCATGGGGGTCATAAAAGAGTGGGCATTCACCCCAGGGGGTGCCAGCTATGTCTCCCTGGCGGTATACCCCTTTGCGGGTCCTTCTATATCTTCTGGACCATGAGCGCACAATTTGCCCTGCAACGGTGGGTCCAGCCCAATGTGTCTGAGAAACTCTTTAGTTCTTCTTGGGATCAGCCAGTGGCTGGTGTTGTAGGACCCCCAACTTCAAGGGATCCTACTCTTAGCCGTTCTCCCCAAGTATTTGTCCACTGTGGGGACACCTGTTAGCACTGTCCCAGGGGCTAGTCAAAGGGGGGTTCCCACCTCTGTGGAAGGATACAGACCAACACCACTGGTCATCGTTCAAGTAGTCTTGACAATTTGGGGCCTTCAAATCGCTTCTCCCTGAGCCTTTATCCGTTGCTATGCCTGCCGCTACACCCCCAGGGCCATCCTGACTAGCCAACTGCTCAGTGCACCCCCTACGCCGGCCTCTTGAAGTCAGGGAGGGTGCGGTCGCCGGTACTTGCTGCGACGGCCAAAAACATAAAACAGCTGCCCCATCGCCTTCTTTCCTCTTACTGGGCCCTCAGCATTGGTGTGAGCTGCACCTCAGAGCTGCCGGGCTCCCTCCCCCAAACGTGATAATGCCTCGTGCTGCTTGGGGGGTCCGCCATGTGGTTCCGTAACAGGCAGGGGCCACCATCTACCCGGTCAGAAGGTTTTGCAGCAATTGCTGAATGTCCCGCAGCCTCCCCTGCACCACCTATCAGGAGAACTTCGGGGCCCAAGTGGCACTCCCATCCCCGGTCTCACCCCTCCTACAGCGGCGTAGTTCAGTTGGGCCTATGGAAGGCCTGCTATTTCCCCCCCATTGCCCCAGGGCATCCGCAGTCCTCCAGCATCTGGGGGTTTGGCTGACCCTACTGCTCCTCTAGCAGGGTTGATCGCTCACACAGTGATTATGGCATATCTTTTGCTCTGCTGTTCCCTCTGAAAACTAGCAGATCCTCGATTACATGAAGCATGTGTACTCGGCCATCTTCTTTGGCCACCCCCACACACCACATACCCCCAACCCTGTAGCAACCATTTTTGCAAGCTAAATTTGTATTTATTTTATCTTAAAGAAGGACATTTTTATTTAAAAAAAATTACTAATGTTCATATATCTGAAAAGAACTCAAATGCATAATGTTTTTACAGGAAATATTCATGAAGATAGGGGATAATATAGCCAGATATGTTGTAGATACAGAAAGTGAAAATGGAAACTGCTGTTGTAATGGAGCCCACTTCACCAGTATCCCATTATGCCCTTACCACAACCAGGACGGATCACCAACTGAAAAATAGGCTTAATGGAGCCACAGGAAACAAATGCACACACTTCCTCCAATATACTACCAAACCATGGACACTGGAGAATGCTTTTTTTAAGGATTGGTTATGAAAACTTCTCTACATCTGTCCTCCAGTGCCTCAGATCATATTGGTCAAGAGCAACGTAACATATTATTGGGCCAGGATGGTTACGAGCATTCCAGATTCTTGTAATGCCTACAAAAAGGCCTCAATATTTCATTTGGAAATTCCAGGGAGTGAACCTGTATACTCTTACCATTGTTGGGCTTCACGACATAGCTTCCGAATTAATCTACTGAGAGTATCTAACTCTGCCTTACAACTGCATGGGTATTCTAAAAGAGCCTAAACGTATTTCTTCCGTAGCAAAAAACTGCGGAAGTACTCTCCTTGCAGGAATCTTAGATCCAGCTCTCAAGGCCTCTTAGTGATCCCTCGGGTCAGATTAGTCCGAACAGGAGGCAGAGCCTTTTCATTTCTTGCCCCGAAATACTGGAACCAACTTCCTCACGCCATACGAAAAATCACAAGTTATAATGTTTTTAGGAAACAACTGAAAACTTTTTTGTTTTAGTAATTTCTGTTTGTTCTTCTGTATTTCTCCTTTAGTGACATTCTGCCTAGCTAGCGCCGTGATGCCCCAGGGTGATTTGAGCGCTTTATAAACTTTTTAACAGAACATAACAATACTTCAGTTGGAATCGATTAAACATTAGGTATAGCTAAAATAACTCTGACCCTTAAAAACGCTAGGAAGGAAGGAATGGTTTCTTACCTGTATTCCTAGTTTTCTCTCAGGGGATCTCCACTGAAAACCTAAGGATTGAATAGTCCCAATCATGTGCGGCAATCCTGGAGCGATTCTATTAGCGTTATATTTTCACAGCATCTCCGCCTTACATTGGAAAGGCCAGGAAGTAAGTGAGAGAAAAATGTAGGACTTTGTTGCCTTAAGACCAGCTATGGTGCCAATTGCATTAAATGTACTTTACAAAATGGAAGAAAAGCATAAAAGGTTTGTGTTTTAAAATGTCCCTCAAAAATTATTTTTACTTTATTTTAAAGTGATTGATAGGGACATATGAGGCAATATAGCCTTCATATGCTGCAGCATTGAAATAATGTGAATAAAACAGTACGCCTTTAAGAACCTCTGACCCCAAGTGTCCCATTATGCCATGCAAGTCGTAGTTTACTCTGTTCTCTTTAATCCAGTGAAAAGCAGAAAATGGTTTAATCGAACTATCTCTTCCCTCGGGGAGGAGGGAGGTTTGCTTATGATTTCAATGGAGAGTTCTCTGAGAGAGAAATGGGATTGCGAGGAAACACCATTCCTTTTTTCCCCGGGGTTCGCCGTTGATAATCATAATCATTGAATAGATTAGTAAGTACATTATAGAGGAAATCCACAAGGGAAGGGATAAAAATGAAAAAGCACATTGTAGGCAAATAGATTTCTTAGAGGGGCTTGCCCAACCTGTGAATTTGCCCTTGTATCTGAATCATGAAAAGAAGAGTATTTTAAAGGTGTGAACGCATTTCCAAGTCGCAGTTTTGCAAATTTCAGAAATAGGAATGTTTCTAAGTAAAGCTGCAGAATGGGCTTCTCAGGCAATGCTTGGTAGGCTTTCTGGCAACCTAGTATTATGCCGGAGACAATTCACCTAGAGAAAGATTACTTTGAAGTGGCAGATCCTGTCCTTAAAAAAAACATAGATATATGAAAAACATATTTTGATTTCCTCTGAGACTTTGTCTTATCTAAATAAATATTCAAACCCCTTCTTACAGTGAGAGTATGGAGCGATCTTTCTGCAGGAGAAGAGGGGTTTTGAAACAATGTAGATAAAGACAGTCTGATTGACATGAAAATGTGACACTATTTTAGACAGGAATTTAGGATGTTTTCTCATCACTACCCTATTACTACGAATAATTGTACAGAGGTTATAGAGACTAAGAGGGAAGCCTTCCTAGATAGTTGTCGGAGATAAGCCTTATGAATAGGCCCAAGGAGAGGACCCATAATTAGAAAAAGGACAATATTTTATTCCCAAGAAGGAGAAGGAATTCTGAGAGGAAGATAGATTTTCTTAACACCCTCTTAGGAATCCTTGACTAGGGGCATTTCGAAAATGGATGTTTGTGAAATACTTTTTTGATAGGCTGTGATTGCTGTAAGAAGAACTCTAAATGATGAAAATTGCAATCACCTCTTAGCGTTTAAAGTAAAGTAAGTTGCCATCTCCAATACTAATTTGGGTTTTATGATTTTCGCTCTTGTACCTTACACCCACCTGCTGTGGTGGTGGTACTTGTTCCCCAAGATAATTTAAGGTCCACCCCACTTTATTTACAAATGGCTAAAGGAAAGCCACAGATGACCAGGAAGGGGACACCCAAGACTCCCAAAATTCCACACTTGACAATTTCCTAACTAAGGCTGCCCCCGCTATTGACAAGGAAATTATGGCAGTCGAACATCGGTTATCTGTAGGGGGGAGCTCTTGTCACAATGAATCAAGACCAATTGGCTAGTGGGGTGCTTGAGCCAATTGATCATGGAGTTCCGGGAAGTGTGTTGACTCAAGTTACCTCTCCAACTGAGTCATTGTCAGTCCCTGAGAATTCTGTCCCCACCCATTTAGATGCTATGGATCCCAGTCCTCCAGTAAAAAACAAGGAAGAAGTTGAAACATCTGGAACCCTCAGTTGGAGCCAACACAAGGGCTAAGAAAAAGCTCCAGGACTGAACGCATGGCGATTCTATCATTTGTCCAGTCCCAGCCCTTGTGCAAGAACTGGAACTAATCACCCTGCCTTGTTCTTCAAACAAAACAGACATTTTCTTAAATCAGTTGAAAGAACCCAGCAAAATCTTACGAAGGCACAGGTAGTAACAACTAACAACAAGAGAATTAAATGGCCAAGTGTGGTTGCTGATGGTAAGCTTCTCACTGGTATTTATAATGAGGTGTTGCAATTCCCAGCGAAGTTGTCTTATGCCTCCACAAATGACGATACTATTTAAGCCAGTAACCAAGATCTTCTAAATAATATCTCACCTTTTTTTAGAAGCCAGGGAGGGCCGCCCCTATGTAAACAGAAAAATTAAGCATGGTATAACAAGGAATGCAAAACAAGAGCTGAACTTATGGTGGCAGTAAAGGTGGGGATGGGGCTTAACATACTCAACACTAGACAAAATGATTGCCGTTTATTTTGGCATCTCCTCTCCAAGGCGGTAACCTTCCAGGTTACCGAAAATGACTTTCATATACAGCCGCACATTTGGGAAGGGTATTTTCAGGCACTATACTCTGTGGAGGCTGGTGAGTCTGTGGACGGCGTAGAAGCATCCAGGGGACGAAATGAAGAGTCTGACCAGAATGAGGAAGTCGGTTTTTACCTTATGGAAGTTTTTTTTGTTTTTTTTTTGCAGAGTTTTATATAGCGCGAACTAGAACCGAACCGAATCAGTTATCAGAGCGCTTTACATAGCACCAGTTACGTTACATGAGGACGGACACACATTCATTTTAGGCACGGGGAGATTAAGTGATTTGCCCAGAATCACAGGGGGTTTTTGGCGTCGTTACCGAGACTCGAACCGAGTTCCCCAGGTCCGAGGTCGAGCGCCTTAGCCGTTAGGCCAACCCCTCCCCCTATTAAGAATGTAATCACTTCCCTCCAATCCGGCAAAGCCCCTGGGCTTGACAGACCCCACCGGAGACTTATATAAGTCAGAACCCAATATCTGGGGCCCTCTGCTACTTTCTGTATTCAATGCCATTGTACGCGGAGGCACCTTCCCGGGCAAGTGGCAGAGTGCCGAAATAATCCCAATATATTAAAAAGGTGATAAAGGGGACCCTTGCAAATTAATCAATCAATCAATCAATCAATCATGCCATTTGTATAGCGCACTACTCACCCGGGAGGGTCTCAAGGCGCTTGGGGGGAGGGGTATGCTACTGCTCGAACAGCCAGGTCTTGAGTTGTTTCCTGAAGGCGAGATGGTCCTGGGTCAGCCGAAGGTGGATGGGGAGGGAGTTCCAAGTCTTGGCAGCCAGGTAAGAGAAGGATCTTCCTCCGGCGGTGGCTCTTCGGATGCGTGGTACGGCTGCGAGGGCGAGGCTGGTGGACCGTAGCTGGCAGGTGGGCGTGTAGAAGGTCAGGCGGTCGTTGAGGTACTTGGGGCCCAGGTCGTGGAGAGACTTGTGTGCGTGGGTGAGGAGCCGGAACGTGATCCTCTTGTCGACGGGGAGCCAGTGCAGGTTCCTCAGGTGGCTGGAGATGTGGCTGCGTCGGGCGAACATCCAGGATGAGTCGGCGGAGGTGTTCTGGATGCGCTGGAGTCTTTTCTGCAGCTTGGCTGTGGTTCCGGCGTAGAGGGCGTTTCCGTAATCCAGTCCGCTGGTGACGAGTGCCTGGGTGACAGTCTTCCTGGTCTCGGTCGGGATCCAGCGGAAGATCTTGCGAAGCATACGCAGGGTGTTGACTTGTCTGGTCATCGAGAGGGAGGGGTCCAGGATGAAGCCCAGGGTGCGTGCGTGGTCGGTTGGCTTGGATGCGGTGCCCAGGGCTGGGGGCCACCAGGAGTTGTCCCAGGCGGAGGGCGAAGATCCCAGGATGAGGACTTCCGTCTTGTCCGAGTTCAGTTTCAGGCGGCTGTCCTTCATCCACTCGGCGACGTCTTTCATCCCTTCGTGTAGGCAGGTTCTGGCGGTGTCGGGGTCTCTGGTGAGGGAGAGGATTAGCTGGGTGTCGTCGGCGTAAGAGATGATGTTGAGGTTGTGCTGGCGTGCGATGGCTGCGAGAGGTTTCATGTAGATGTTGAGAGGGTGGGTGTGAGAAGTTGGCCTGATGTGCAGTGCTCACTATTCTAGTGATCACTATATATCAGTCCAAACAACCCTTATTGATGATTGGTTGTAAGTCAACCTTATAGACCAGCTATCCTAGTAGCATGGATACGAGCAGTCTAAGGCTAAGACTCTAGAGGGCGTGTTAAGCCAGCTGTTTTACCATCACATTACCCCTTGAACACCCAGTGAAAGGACACCACACAAGTTGTTATGAAAATAAACAGTGTATTTATTTATAACAAGACTACCCTGGCTCTTTATGAGACAGGGAGCTAAGCACACAACAAAACTCTTACGAAAATACTTTTAAGTTAGCACGTTACACAAATGACCGAGGGGCACGAAAAACCATATACGCTAAAAGTGGAATGCGAATTACTAGCAGGTAAGTAACAGTTCTAATAGGCTTTGGAATCGCTAGGACTGGACTAGGGAATCGTTAGATTACTACTAGGAGGCCTAGGGGACTCGGGTGCAGAGTGTGCACTCTCACGCGGGATGCGGGACAAAGTCTATGGAAGCTAGAATTCACAAAGTTAGTGTTCACGGGCGAACCCGACCTGGTAGGGAGAAAACGACAGTGGATCCTGACCCTTGGATAGTGAGGCTATGCTGGGACACCGGAGTGCCGAAGTTACCTAGCCCAGGGGCTGCAGCTGCATAGGTCTGAAAAGACGTCGGGGATCTCGTTGCCGGACCAGGAGCCTGGAAGGAAGAAGTTGCTGGCAGGCGACCAGTGAAGGAAAGTTCGATGGATCCAAGCCTGGATCAAGGAAGAAGAAAACCTGAAAGCAGAGGGGACCAAGTTCTTGAATCACTAGCCAGTGATTAAGTGGGCACCAGGATGGCACCGGGCGAAGTCACCGCAGTCAGGTGAGTGGGCGCTGCTGGGCTCTGCAGTCTCTTGGACCAGGAGGCGTTGTCGGCGACCAGGATGGAGGTGCGAGCTGTCCCACGAAGGATGAAGTCGTTGGCGTCGAAGTTACCCAGGATTGGGCAACAAGCCTTGGCTAATTCAAGCCCACGCGGTGGACTCAAAATGGCGTCTTGAGTGGACCAGGAGGGTCCAGGGTGCTCCTCTTCGGGAAGGGAGCAAGGGCCAGTCTGGAGCAACCAGACCAGCAGCAGAAATGTCGTCGGGCGTCGTCAGGAAGGCCACAAGCCAACGGGCTAGTAGCCAAACAACGCGGTGAGCAGCGGAAAGCAGAAGGGCCCCACGCAGATCGTGGAGATGCTGGGGGGCTGCACTTCGGAGCTGGAGCTGCTCAGAGTCGGGGCTTCTCGGACCCCAAAGCACTCACCAGTAGATTACTCGGCGGGCTTGCTGGAAAGAAGTCGTGCAGTCTTGCAGATGGCCGGTCCCTTGAGGTCTCGTCGCACCCACGGTTCTCAGCTGGGCTGTAGAGGTGGGTAGAGGTCAGAGGTGCCAGGGAAGCCGGTTCTCGTCGAGCTGGGCAGTCGGATTCCGGAGGAAGGACTTGCAGCAGACCGCAGTGTTCTTAGATGGTGCCTGCGGATGCAGGGTGACTACTCCTTAGTCACAAGGGAGAAATCTTAGGAAGAAGTCTTGAGTTCCTTTCGCAGAAAGTAGTTTCAGGATTCAAAGATGATCTGATTTGGAAGGGGGCCAGTCTCTACCTTTATCCTGTAAAAAGGGGCTGGCACGCGACTAAGTCCTGCCCTATGGGTGGGACTAGGAGGGGGGTGGTTACACCCACTTCCTTGGCGGGCTTTTCCCCAGCACAGGGTCTGGAGTGACCCTGGAACTGGTTCCAGCCAGCCTATGCACAGTGAGCACCGGGGTGCCACGTGCAGTCACCTTCCTCTAAAGCCCTGCCTACCTACAATACACAAAACCCTGTCTGGGACGGTGCTGGCACCGCCCCTGGCAGGAAACCCTTTGTCCTTATCTCCTGCTCTGGGAGGACTCCCAGCAGCAGGAGGGCAGACTTGTGTCTCGGTGGCAGCATCCATGTGGATGCTAAGGCTCTGTCTGACTTTTAACCGGGTTATAGGTTACAGGCATGTCGTGTCCCTCTAGAAGGGTGGAATGCTAACCCCGTCGCCAGAATTGGCGAGGGGTTAGTATTCCAATTCGTATGACACCTTACTCGACATGTTTTGATAAAGCGATACCAGAGTTGGCACATAACCGCGAGGATTATAATGCACTTAAGAGTATATGGTATGCGATATCATGGAAACGGCTAAGGGATGGATCCCGAAAGCCGCAGACAGGCTCAGCTCATGCCAGAGCACTATCTCACACGATTCCAAGCACTCTGCCTTCAGGATTGTTAAGGCCTGCCATAGGAGTGACTGATAGGAGACCTGTGTGTCCATTTTAGGGTTAGATATAGGTATACTATATCTAAAGCAAAGGGTGAGTACACCACCTTGCCCCAGCTGTCGTGCAGCCAGTTGTGTCAGTTTTAGTTAGTCAATCCAGGGGTGGCACAATACATGCTTCAGCCCCTGGGAGACTTCTGGGTGCACCTCAGCCCTGGGTACAGGGACTTGGAGAGGGCCCAGTGCCAATTCAGTACCTGAGTACAATTTGGATAGAGAGAACAGCTAGGCTGTGGGTCTGATTAGCAGGCCCACAGCCAGGGAAAGTCGTAAACCAGTGCAGCAAAAAGCAAAAATCTGGGTGATCATAGGATTGCAGACCCTACTCTCCTACATGACCCCCCCCCAAACTTTGGGACAATAAGCTAACCTTGACCAGGTGAGTCTTCTTGCTCTAAGTGGAAATACCTGGAGAGCCCATCAGCATTGCTGTGATCAGTCCCAGGTCTATGCTCCACTGTAAAATCCATCCCCTGTAGGGAAATGGACCACCTAAGCAGTTTGGGGTTTTCACCCTTCATCTGATTTAGCCACAAGAGGGGCTTATGGTCTGTCTGAATGGTGAAGTGAGTGCCAAACAAGTAGGCCCTCAGCTTCTTCAGGGCCCAGACCACAGCAAAGGCCTCCCTCTCAATAGCTGACCAATTTTTCTCTCTGGGTGTCAACCTTCTACTAATGAAAGCAATAGGCTGATCATTACCATCAAAATTCAGTTGAGACAGAACAGCTCCCACACCCAACTCAGAAGCATCTGTTTGGACAATGAATGGCTTGGAGTAATCTGGACTCTTGAGGATAGGTGCTGTGCACATGGCCTGCTTTAGGTCATTGAATGCTTTCTGACAGCTTGCTGTCCACTGAACTTTCTTTGGCATCTTTTTGCTTGTCAGGTCATTAAGGGGGGTCACTATGGACCCATAATTTCTGACAAACTTCCTATAGTACCCAGTCAGGCCCAAGAAAGCTCGAACCTGAGTCTGGGTGATTGGAGGAGTCCAGTCCTTGATGGCCTGTATCTTACTCTCCAGTGGCTGAACCTGGCCTCCACCTACAAGGTGGCCCAGGTATACAACCTGTGACTGCCCTATCTGGCACTTGGTGGCCTTGATAGTGAGGCCTGCCTTTTGCAGGGCCTCTAACACTTTCCTCAGGTGGACCAGGTGATCCTCCCAGGTGGAGCTAAAGACAGCAATATCGTCAAGATAAGCTGCACAGAAGTCATCCAGCCCAGTGAGGACTTGATTCACCAACCTTTGGAAGGTGGCAGGTGCATTTTTCAGTCCAAAGGGCATTACCACAAATTGATAATGCCCTCCAGGGGTAGAAAATGCTGTCTTAGGTTTGGCTTCCTCAGCTAACCTGATTTGCCAATACCCAGCTGTCAAATCAAATGTGCTTAAGAAGTTGGCAGAAGCCAATCTATCTATAAGCTCATCTGCTCTTGGTATTGGGTGGGCATCAGTCTTAGTGACTGCATTGAGGCCTCTGTAGTCTACGCAAAACCTCATCTCTCTCTTACCACCCTGGGTGTGAGGCTTTGGCACTAGAACTACTGGGCTAGCCCAAGGGCTATCGGAGGGCTCAATGACTCCCAGTTCCAACATTTTCTGCACTTCAGTTTTGATGCAGTCTCTAACATGATCAGGCTGCCTGTAGATTTTACTCTTGACAGGCAGACTGTCTCCAGTGTCAACATCATGGGTACACCAATCAGTTTGGCTGGGTGTCAGAGAGAACATATGTCGAAAGGATTGCAGAACTTGCCTGCAATCCTGTTGCTGATGTTCAGTGAGGCTGCCACAAAAGACAACACCATCAACTGACCCATCATCAGGATTCTGAGTGAGCAGGTCTGGGAGAGGGTCACTCTCTTCCTCCTGTCCCTCATCTGTGGCCATGAGCAAGCTCATGTCCTTCCTGTCAACATATGCCTTGAGCCTGTTAACATGGAGCACTCTGAGAGGGCTCCTGGGAGTTCCAAGGTCCACCAAGTAGGTAACCTCTCCCTTTTGCTCAATGATGGTGTGGGGCCCAGACCATTTGTCTTTCAGAGCTGCTGGGGCCACTGGCTCCAGCACCCACACCTTCTGTCCTGGCTGGTACACAGTCAGTACAGCCTTTTGGTCATGCCAAGCTTTTTGAAGTTCCTGGCTGGCCTCAAGGTTTTTAGATGCCTTCTCCATATACTCAGCCATCCTGGAGCGGAGACCAAGTACATAGTCCACTATGTTGGTTGCAGGCTTTTTGAGAGGTCTCTCCCATCCTTCCTTCACCAAACACAGGGGTCCTCTTACAGGATGCCCATACAGAAGCTCAAAAGGGCTGTAGCCAACCCCCTTCTGTGGGACCTCTCTGTAAGCAAACAAGAGGCAGGGGATCAGGACATCCCATCTTCTCCTAAGAGGTTCAGGTAGTCCATGAATCATCCCTTTCAGGGTCCTGTTGAATCTCTCAACAAGCCCATTGCATTGTGGATGATAGGGTGTGGTGAACTTGTAGTTCACACCACACTCTTTCCACATGGCAGTCAGATATCCTGACATGAAGTTTGTACCTCTGTCAGAAACGACCTCCTTAGGGAAACCCACTCTGGAGAACACTCCAACTAGGGCTCTTGCCACTACAGGGGCTGTAGTGGTCCTAAGGGGAATAGCCTCAGGATACCTGGTGGCATGGTCCACCACCACCAGTATAAACTTGTGTCCTGATGCTGTCTGGGGTTCCATTGGACCAACAATGTCAATCCCCACTCTTTCAAAGGGAACCCCCACCACAGGTAGTGGTATGAGGGGGGCCTTTGTTGTGCTACCTGACTTACCACTGGCTTGGCAAGTGACACATGAGCGACAAAACTCCTTGGTATTCTCATTCATATGGGGCCAGTGAAAGTGTGAGACAAGCCTGTCCCAAGTCTTTGTCTGACCTAAATGACCTGCAAGGGGAATCTCATGGGCCAAGGTGAGAAGGAAACCTCTCAGAGACAAGGGGATGACCAGCCTCCTGGTTGCACCAGGCTTGGGGTCTCTTGACTCAGAGTACAGGAGTCCATCTTCCCAGTATACCCTGTGGGCACCTGTGGCATTCCCTGCAGCCTCAGCAGCAGCCTGCTGTCTGAGGGGTTCAAGGGAAGGGCAGCTCAACTGTTCCTTCCCCAGGTCTGCTCTGGAGGGTCCCCCTGAGCCCAGAAACTCAACTTGATCAAGTTCAAGCTCTTTAGGCTCAGTTTCCCTCAGCTCTTCTAGATCAGCCTCCTCAGAGACTTGATCCTCAACCTGGGGCAAGGGGGAAGGCAAAGCCTTACCCTTACTGCTCTTCTTCTTGGAAGGTGTCTGGTCCATAATTTCAGGATCCAGCACCTGTTCAGTGGGGCATCTTCTGGCCTGTGACCTAGTCACAGCAAGCACATGTGCTGGCAAGCCTAACATCTCCATGTGAGTCCTCTGCTCCACTTCTGACCATAGTGATGACTCCAAATCATTGCCCAACAAACAATCAACTGGGAGGTCTGAACTGACTACAACTTTCTTTTGTCCCTTCACTCCACCCCAGGAGAAAGCTACAATTGCCACACTATGACTAGTAGTGACATTGCTGGCATTGGTCACCAGGAAATCAGTACCTGGCATGATCTGTCCAGGGTCCACAAAGTTAGGTGTCACCATGGTGACACTGGCACAAGTGTCCCTATAGGCCTGAGCCATCTTGCCATTAATCAAAGGTGTCTGCCTGTATTTGCCCAAAGTATTGGGACTTATTTCAGGGGACATATCCATATCCCCTGTACAGACAAGGACAGCCTGAGTGAGTGTGCCAACTAAGTTGTCAGACCCCTCAGTACCCAAGGTTAACCCAACTAATGCCTTGGGAGTGACACTACCACTACTGACTGTACTAGGGGGTGCAGTTGCTTTAGGAGCTGTAGTGGCAGGAGTTTGTCCTCCTCCTCTTTTGGTGCACTCACTAAACCAGTGAGATTTACTTTTGCAGTACTGGCACCACCTTTTTGACTGGCCTTCTTGAGTCTTCTTTTTCTGGGAAGCCTGACCCCCACCCTCTTTGGTTTGTTGGGGACCTGGTGAAGACTTCTGGTCATTTTGCTCATTCTTAACATTACCCTTCTGGTCTGCTTTCTTCTGACCACCCTGGTTCTGGTTCTGGTTCTGCTTGATCCTTGTCCTGACCCATTTGTCTGCCTTCTTTCCCAATTCTTGGGGAGAGGTCAGATCTGAATCAACAAGGTGCTGGTGCAGCAACTGGTTCTGACAATTGTTCAAAATTTGTTCTCTCATCATTAGATTATACAATCCTGTGTAATCTGTAACCTTGCTACCCAGCAACCAGCCCTCCAAAGCCTTAGTGGCACAATCCACAAAATCAGACCAGTCCTGAGACTGAGTTTTCTGGGTGTCTCTGAACAGCAACCTGTACTGCTCAGTGGTTAAACCAAACCCATCAACCAGTGTATTCTTCAGGACCTGGTAATTGTTAGCATCCTCCACTCTTGTAGTGAGGAGCTTATCTCTACCTTTACCATCAAAGGAGAGCCACAGTATAGCTGCCCACTGACTCTGGGGAATGTTCTGCACAGTGCAGGCCCTCTCCAGAGCAGCCATCCATTTCTGGATGTCATCCCCTTGCTTAAAGGGGGGCACTATTTTAGTCAGGTGTTTAGTATCTAAACCCTTCTCTCTATCTCTTGGGAGATTGCTGCCACCAGTGGGAGCTAGCCCACTCATCTGCTGCTCTCTTGCCAGGGCAAGCTTCTCTTTGGCCAGGGCAATTTCTTCCCTTTCAATCCTCAGTTCAGCTTGTCTCATCCTAGCCTCATGCTCCTTTCTCTGAGGGGAAGTAAATCTCCTCTGTGGAGGATTCCTTCTCCCCTGAGAAGAGGCATTAGAGTGCAGAGATCTATTGGAGTCCCTAGAAAGAGATCTATCTCTCCTAACTCCAAGGTTAGGCCCACTTCGGGTTAGTACTGGGGGGCCCCCAGATCCTAGCCCAAGTAAGTCTAAGTTGGTCCTAGTTAGCCTTCTGACTACCTCAAGACCCTTGTCTACCTCATCCCCAGAGAGTACCTCCTGATCCTCCTCCTCAACTGCTGAATCAGTGTTGTGGAGATCTGGATCCCCAGAGGTTCCCTCTAAGGCTGGCATGTTCTCATGTAACTGAGAAAGCTTTCTGGCATCATATGTCTCTAAGAGACCTATCAGAAAGGAAGTGGTGGGGTTAGACCCCTGCTTCAGTTTCCTGGAGACACAGATCTGTCTCATCTCATGGAAACTGAGAGCTGCATATCTTGAAGTGACCTCTGGAGGGTCAACACTGACCAGGGGAGTCTCAGTAGAGTCCTCCTGAGTCGACA
This sequence comes from Lissotriton helveticus, assembly GCF_964261635.1. Taxonomy (NCBI): domain Eukaryota; kingdom Metazoa; phylum Chordata; class Amphibia; order Caudata; family Salamandridae; genus Lissotriton; species Lissotriton helveticus. The sequence goes on from NC_136069.1 coordinate 49,595,747, forward strand.
TGCTTTTCTAGTGAGGTGTAAGTGGTGCACTTACCTACACTATATGTTTGCCTACTGATCCCTTGCTAGAGTTGTAGTTTAGGGTGTGCTAGGCCCTAGGAGCTACAACAGCTGGTTCAGTAGAACTCAGAGTATTCTAAGCTAAGTTATATGTACCTTTAGTACTTATGTGATCTTTCACAAGATATTCTTAGGATATGTGTGGTAAAACAACAGCAAGCTCAAATCCCAACCGCTGCTCACCAATGTGAGAAGTTGGCCTGATGTGCAGTGCTCACTATTCTAGTGATCACTATATATCAGTCCAAACAACCCTTATTGATGATTGGTTGTAAGTCAACCTTATAGACCAGCTATCCTAGTAGCATGGATACGAGCAGTCTAAGGCTAAGACTCTAGAGGGCGTGTTAAGCCAGCTGTTTTACCATCACATTACCCCTTGAACACCCAGTGAAAGGACACCACACAAGTTGTTATGAAAATAAACAGTGTATTTATTTATAACAAGACTACCCTGGCTCTTTATGAGACAGGGAGCTAAGCACACAACAAAACTCTTACGAAAATACTTTTAAGTTAGCACGTTACACAAATGCCCGAGGGGCACGAAAAACCATATACGCTAAAAGTGGAATGCGAATTACTAGCAGGTAAGTAACAGTTCTAATAGGCTTTGGAATCGCTAGGACTGGACTAGGGAATCGTTAGATTACTACTAGGAGGCCTAGGGGACTCGGGTGCAGAGTGTGCACTCTCACGCGGGATGCGGGACAAAGTCTATGGAAGCTAGAATTCACAAAGTTAGTGTTCACGGGCGAACCCGACCTGGTAGGGAGAAAACGACAGTGGATCCTGACCCTTGGATAGTGAGGCTATGCTGGGACACCGGAGTGCCGAAGTTACCTAGCCCAGGGCCTGCAGCTGCATAGGTCTGAAAAGACGTCGGGGATCTCGTTGCCGGACCAGGAGCCTGGAAGGAAGAAGTTGCTGGCAGGCGACCAGTGAAGGAAAGTTCGATGGATCCAAGCCTGGATCAAGGAAGAAGAAAACCTGAAAGCAGAGGGGACCAAGTTCTTGAATCACTAGCCAGTGATTAAGTGGGCACCAGGATGGCACCGGGCGAAGTCACCGCAGTCAGGTGAGTGGGCGCTACTGGGCTCTGCAGTCTCTTGGACCAGGAGGCGTTGTCGGCGACCAGGATGGAGGTGCGAGCTGTCCCACGAAGGATGAAGTCGTTGGCGTCGAAGTTACCCAGGATTGGGCAACAAGCCTTGGCTAATTCAAGCCCACGCGGTGGACTCAAAATGGCGTCTTGAGTGGACCAGGAGGGTCCAGGGTGCTCCTCTTCGGGAAGGGAGCAAGGGCCAGTCTGGAGCAACCAGACCAGCAGCAGAAATGTCGTCGGGCGTCGTCAGGAAGGCCACAAGCCAACGGGCTAGTAGCCAAACAACGCGGTGAGCAGCGGAAAGCAGAAGGGCCCCACGCAGATCGTGGAGATGCTGGGGGGCTGCACTTCGGAGCTGGAGCTGCTCAGAGTCGGGGCTTCTCGGACCCCAAAGCACTCACCAGTAGATTACTCGGCGGGCTTGCTGGAAAGAAGTCGTGCAGTCTTGCAGATGGCCGGTCCCTTGAGGTCTCGTCGCACCCACGGTTCTCAGCTGGGCTGTAGAGGTGGGTAGAGGTCAGAGGTGCCAGGGAAGCCGGTTCTCGTCGAGCTGGGCAGTCGGATTCCGGAGGAAGGACTTGCAGCAGACCGCAGTGTTCTTAGATGGTGCCTGCGGATGCAGGGTGACTACTCCTTAGTCACAAGGGAGAAATCTTAGGAAGAAGTCTTGAGTTCCTTTCGCAGAAAGTAGTTTCAGGATTCAAAGATGATCTGATTTGGAAGGGGGCCAGTCTCTACCTTTATCCTGTAAAAAGGGGCTGGCACGCGACTAAGTCCTGCCCTATGGGTGGGACTAGGAGGGGGGTGGTTACACCCACTTCCTTGGCGGGCTTTTCCCCAGCACAGGGTCTGGAGTGACCCTGGAACTGGTTCCAGCCAGCCTATGCACAGTGAGCACCGGGGTGCCACGTGCAGTCACCTTCCTCTAAAGCCCTGCCTACCTACAATACACAAAACCCTGTCTGGGACGGTGCTGGCACCGCCCCTGGCAGGAAACCCTTTGTCCTTATCTCCTGCTCTGGGAGGACTCCCAGCAGCAGGAGGGCAGACTTGTGTCTCGGTGGCAGCATCCATTTTGTGGATGCTAAGGCTCTGTCTGACTTTTAACCGGGTTATAGGTTACAGGCATGTCGTGTCCCTCTAGAAGGGTGGAATGCTAACCCCGTCGCCAGAATTGGCGAGGGGTTAGTATTCCAATTCGTATGACACCTTACTCGACATGTTTTGATAAAGCGATACCAGAGTTGGCACATAACCGCGAGGATTATAATGCACTTAAGAGTATATGGTATGCGATATCATGGAAACGGCTAAGGGATGGATCCCGAAAGCCGCAGACAGGCTCAGCTCATGCCAGAGCACTATCTCACACGATTCCAAGCACTCTGCCTTCAGGATTGTTAAGGCCTGCCATAGGAGTGACTGATAGGAGACCTGTGTGTCCATTTTAGGGTTAGATATAGGTATACTATATCTAAAGCAAAGGGTGAGTACACCACCTTGCCCCAGCTGTCGTGCAGCCAGTTGTGTCAGTTTTAGTTAGTCAATCCAGGGGTGGCACAATACATGCTTCAGCCCCTGGGAGACTTCTGGGTGCACCTCAGCCCTGGGTACAGGGACTTGGAGAGGGCCCAGTGCCAATTCAGTACCTGAGTACAATTTGGATAGAGAGAACAGCTAGGCTGTGGGTCTGATTAGCAGGCCCACAGCCAGGGAAAGTCGTAAACCAGTGCAGCAAAAAGCAAAAATCTGGGTGATCATAGGATTGCAGACCCTACTCTCCTACAGTGGGGCTGAGTGAAGATCCTTGTGGGAGGCCGCAGATGACTTCGGTGGCCTCGGAGCGAAACGGGGGGAGGCGGACTCTTTGTGTTCTTCCGGCGAGGAACGAGATGATCCACTCCAGTGCCTTCTCTTGGATACCGATGTTGCTGAGGCGCTGGACTAGGGTGCGGTGGCAGACCGTGTCGAACGCAGCGGAGAGGTCCAGGAGGATGAGGGCCACTGTTTCCCCCTTGTCGAGCAGGGTCCGGATGTCGTCGGTGGCTGCGATGAGGGCGGTCTCGGTGCTGTGGTTGGCTCTGAAGCTGGACTGCGAGGGGTCGAGGGATCCGTTCGTCTCGAGGAAGGCGGTCAGCTGTCTGTTGACGATCTTCTCGATGACTTTAGCAGGAAAAGGGAGGAGCGAGATGGGGCGGAAGTTTTTGAGATCGGTGGGGTCCGCTGTAGGTTTCTTCAGGAGGGCGCTGATCTCGGCGTGCTTCCAGCTCTCCGGGAAGGTGGCGGTGTTGAAGGAGGCGTTGATGATGTTCCGGAGTTGGGGTGCGATGGTGGAGTCGGCCTTGTTGAAGACGTGGTGTGGGCAGGGGTCGGTCGGTGATCCGGAGTGGATGGTGTTCATCGTGCGGGCTGTGTCTTCGGTGGTCCCCGTGGTCCAGGTGCGAAGGGTGGCGGTGGGGGGCGTTGGTTCGACGGTTGGGTGCGTGGGTGGGGCGCCGAAGCTGTTGTGGATTTCGGCGATCTTGCGGTGGAAGAACGAGGCAAGGGAGTCGCAGAGGTCTTGTGACGGAGTGATGTCGTTGGTGCCGGTGCTGGGGTTGGAGAACTCCTTGACGATAGTGAAGAGCTCTTTGCTGTCGTGGGCGTTGTTGTCCAGTCGTTCCTTCAGGGATTTCTTCTTGGTGGTGCGGATGAGCTGGTGGTGCTTGCGGGTAGCGTGTTTGAGGGCGGTCATGTTGTCGGTGGTCCGGTCGAGGAGCCAGGCTTTCTCGAGGGTGCGGCAGGTCTTCTTGGAGTCCTTGAGGTCGGTGGTGAACCAGGATGCCTTCTTGCTTCTGGGTCTGCTGGGAGGGTTCTTTAGTGGCGCGAGGTCGTCGGCGCAGGCGGTCAGCCACTGTGTGAAGTTGCGGGCTGCTTCGTTGGGGTCCGTTGTGTTGGCGGGTGGGCTCTGGCTGAGGGAGGTGGTGAGCTGGTCTGCGGTGATCTTGCTCCAATTCCTGTGAGGTACCTGTTGCGGGTGGTGGTGGGTCGTGGATCTTTTGAAGCTGAAGTGGACGCAGCTGTGGTCGGTCCAGTGGAGTCCGGTGGCGTGGCTGAAGGTGATGTACTTGCTGGAAGAGAAGACGGGATCAAGCGTGTGGCCGGCGTAGTGGGTGGGGGTGTTGACCAGTTGCTTGAGTCCGAGGTTGGCGAGGTTTTCCAGCAGGGCAGTGGTGTTGCGGTCCTTGTTGTTCTCCAGGTGGAAGTTGAGGTCCCCGAGGAGGATGTAGTCAGTGGAGGGGAGGGCGTGCGGGCTGATGAAGTCTGTGATGTCTTCGCTGAATTGTGTGCGTGGTCCCGGGGGTCTGTAGACGAGGGTGCCTCTGAGGGTCGTCTTAGGGTCGGTGTGAATCTGGCAGTGGAGATGTTCGGCTGCGGCGAGGGAGTCGTTGGCGTCGGTCGTGATGCGGATGGTGTTCCTGTGGACGATGGCGATGCCACCTCCGGTCTGGTTGATGCGGTCCCTCCTGATGATCCTGTACCCATCCGGGATGGCGATGGCGATGTCGGGTGCAGAGGAAGCGTTCATCCAGGTTTCTGTGAGGAAGGCACGTCCGGTGTTGTAGCGTCGAGGAGGTTCCAGAGTTCCACGGCGTGTCTGTGGACGGAGCGGGTGTTGATCAGGATGCACTTGAGGTGGTTGCTGCTGGTGTTTGTCTTGGCGGGTGCGGGGCAGGTTCGGAGGCAGGTGAACTTGCAGGTGCAGCAGGTGAAGGGTCCGTGGGTGCGTCTCGGGGTGGCTCGGCAGCAGGCGTGGGTCCGGCCGGCATTGAGTGCGTTGAGAGTGGCGGTGTCGTAGGTCAGTCGGGTGCTCTTGCCTCGGCGGGGAGGGCCAGGGGTCCTGGTGCTGGGCGCGGGCCAGGCGCGGACGGGCATAGACGGCCTTACCTTTGGCACTCCTTTGGCGCTCAATCGGTGCTCCCGCTGCGCGCGTCCGCTGCGCGGTCGCTCTGGGGGCGTCATAAGTAAGGAGCCGGGAGGGAGGAGCAGCTGGGTGGCGGGAGCGGGGCGGCGAATGGAATCACAGGGGGGCGGGGCCGCAGGGAGACAGCGGCGGGAAATTCCAAGAAGCAGCGGGCAGCGGGAAATTCCCAGGAGGAGCGGGAAATTCCCAGGAGCAGCGGGAAATTCCCAGGAGCAGCGGGCAGCGAGCGAAGGAATCTGCAGGCAGGAGGCGGCAAAGGCAGGCAGGAGCGGCAGCAGTGAGTGGGGCGACCAAGCCCTGTGGAGGGCTGAGCGGTCACCACCCATCAGCCTTATAGACGTGTCCCTAAACATTTTTTGTAAATTAATTTAAACTTGTATCGAAAATTGGGCCAAGGACAACAATATAATCTCGCACTTACAGGCGGGGTTTCGAGCTGCTACTTGCACCTTAGATCAAGTGTATTGATTTTTATTGCTCTAATGGAAAGAGGTCTCACTTAAGAAAGGTCACCTCTATGTAGTATTTGTTGACCGTAAAACCGCTTTTGATTCCATCGATTGCACCCGGCTCTGGACTACTCTGAGGGACATGGGATTCCCCCCCTTGCCTTACTTCAACTTTTAATCAGGTTACACCAGGATAATTTTGCCAGAGCCAGATGGAATCAAGACGGGAGGCTGTCTGACAAAATTTTAATTAGGAAAAATGTACGCCAAGGGTGCGTGTTAGCCCTAACAATGTTTACTTTATTAATGAATGAGCTCATAAATGAGCTATATGACTGTTAAAGTGATCCACCGAAATTGGAGGGCAAACAAATACCATCGCTTTTGTTTGCCGATGATATGTTATTAATATCCAAAACCCCATTGGGCATCCAAAATGTTTTAACCAAGTTTTCAAAAGTGTGCGAATCTCGGGGTTTGAAAATCAATTGCCTAAGAACCAAGGATATGGTTTTCAACCTCTATCGACTTACCAAGGGGAAAGTGCTGTTGGATGGTCAACTCCTAGAGCAGGTTAAAGCCTTGATTACCTAGGCATTAGAATCAGTGAAAACCTAGCATGGTCCCCGCAAATTTTGAAAAGCGTCTTGACGCTACAACAAGTGGATTGCGCAATAGTTAAAAGAGCTAAACGCTCACACTTTCGCCCTGCCTCACCTGCAATTGAGATTCACAGGGCTAAAGGCCTGGGTGCAGCACTATATGGGGCAGAGCTCTGGGGCCTTGAGGACACCAAACATCTAGAAGTTGCCGAAAACAAATTCCTAAGAACTCTTTTAAATATCCCAAAGAATACCCCCTTATTGCCACTACGCATTGGCCCGTGGTTAAAATCCATCTCCCACTGTGCTGCCCTTAAGGTGCTTCTGTTTTTGGTGAGACTGTGGACCTGCAAAACCCAACAAACCATAAGAGACAGGGTGCATGGCTTGGCCGGCTGCAAAATGGCCGCACTTTAGTGGGCTCTGCCGGGCAAGCTTCAACATCCGGCATCATCCTGCAGGCTTTCCCATCCTACCTGCTCTTTAACGCTGATCTCTGACTCTCCATGACAAGGGCGATCGACTGGTGCTGCTCCTGTCCTGCTGCTTTGCCGGGCGGCTGAGAAACGTCGTGCTGAGGTGGTGCCCGGCCTCTGTTCCGGCTCATGTATGGGCTGCGGTGACTTCCTTGGAGGACACGTGATCCTTTGGCACCTCCGCCCCTGAAACCCGAGATCCTGTGCAGCGTGTCCCCGGTGAGTGGCGCAGCATCGGGGGGTGCTTGTGTTGGCATGGTTGGGGGCCCGCTGGCCGTACCCCTGGGTCCGGTGTATCGCGGCCTTGCCCCTGTATTGCTCCTCCCCCTCTGGCTGTCGTTAATGGCTGCCACCCAAGTCTGGACCCGGTGACGGGGGTCACGGTCCCCCGTACATCTCCACCTGCCTTGCCCTCCCAAGTGCTGCGCGCCCCCCCTGCCTGTCTGCTGCTGCGGCCAGGCCGCGCCTGGGACCCTCCTTTCCCTTGCTGCTGTGCTGCGGCGTCTTCCTGGTGGCCCTTCTGGATCCTGCCTGCGGCTCACCTGCCATCTGAGCCCGGGTCTCCGCTGCTTCTGTGCCCCATCGTCTGGCACCTGCGGGGGGCGTTTGTGGCCTTGGACGTCTCCTGTTTGGGGGGGACCGAACCGCGCCTTGCCCCCTGCCTGAGTGGCCCACCTGTGCGTGCCCGGGGTGCCGGGTGGCTGGCGTTGGATTCTTCTAGCTACCATTTGCTGGGCCGTCTCCTCCTGGTCCTGGTGGCGGGGGCGGCGGTCGCCTGTGCTTCCTTGCCTGCATTACCCCTGGGGAGCTGCGCGCCCCCCTGTTCGTCTCTCCCGCAGGGGCCTGGCCAGACCTGGGATTTGCTTTGCTTCCGCTGCAGGGCCGTGACTTCTCCTTGGACTCTCCTGTTGGCCTCCCTATTCCCAAGGCCCGAGCCGGTTCTACTTCTGTGCCTTGTCGCCTGGCTTCTACGACTGCACTTAAACGCGAGGGAAGAATCAGACTCCTGCTTTGAAGATTTTAGGAGGCTTTTGCAAAATAAACAGTGCGCACGTTAAGAACAAGAACAATTAATCAAGCGCGTGGGAGCCCTTTAAATGAACAATTGATATGTTTTACCTTCCGACACGCGACTGCACAGTGAAGGCTTAACTGGAAGAACATTAGGAGAGTATGACGCTGTGATAAAATCTCGTGTGAGTAGAGTCAGATCTCGGGGCTGTGATTAGTGACTGAACAGTTAAAGGAACAGTACACCAGGAGCCAACATAAAACTGTGATTATTGGTTTAATAGTTCAAAAGAACAGTACACCACATAACTGAAACCAACAATATTTAACAACTACTTGAAGGAACTGTTATTCAATAAGATAACGGTGACTACTTTAATTATTTTAATTTCTTATATTTACTTGTATTGTGTATATATTTATTTATATGTACTGACAGTGATATATATGTTAACTTATTTTGTGCAAGTAATATAAAACAATTAGAACCTCTTGCTTTAAAATTTTGGTGTGCCTGCCAGCATGGATTTGTCATCTGTGGTAGCCCCACCAACATTTTTACAAAACCCAGGGGAACCCATAATGCCCTGGGAGGATTGGATTGGGTCTTTTGAGACCTATCTAGAGGCAATAGGTGGTGAAGATTTTGTATCATCCCGCAAAGTAGCATTGTTAAAGCACAATTTGGGGATTGAGGGTAGAAACGTGTTAAAAACATTACCTGTCTGCGTTAGACTAGATTCCAATAACCAAGCAGATGAAGAATCTAATGAAGGTGAAGAAACAGGAACTAACAATTTTGATGAGTATGTAGAGATAGTAAAAGCTCTAGAAGAGAATTTTGGGGAAAAAATCAACATTGTAGTTGAAAGACACAAGTTTTTCTCGAGAGCACAACAGTCTGGAGAATCAGTCGAGCAGTATATTTCGGTACTTAAAACATTTGCATCTACATGTAAATTTAAAGATCTAACAGAAGAAATAATAAGAGACCAATTTATTAATAGAACGAATAATATCGCAATTCAGGAAAAACTCTTAGACTTAAAAGATCCCTCTTTAAAAAAATCCATGGCGGTAGCAAGACGCTTGGAAAACACATCTAAGTACGTTAAGGAACTCAATTCAAATCAAGTTAAAGATAAGGGGGATCAGACCAAAGTGTGTGCTAGTGAAAAGAAAAAGGATAGCAAGCAGGCAAGTGACAAATTTGTTAAAAGTGCGCCTCAAATTAATAAGAACTTCCAACCTAAATATAATCACGCATGTTATAGATGTGGGAGCACCAGGCATACAGCTGATTCTGATAAGTGTATAGCGGTCAAGGAAAAGTGTTCTAAGTGTAAGAAAATGGGCATTTTGCTCGTATGTGCAAAACCAGTACATCAAACAAGTGGAGGCGTACTGTACATGCCATACAAGAGGACAGTGAAGAGTTCTCTGGTGAAAGAGAAACAGTAGAAGTGTGTAAGATTTATGATGATGAAATTGATGAAATTCGTGAAGGATACAACCCATTGTGGAAAATTAGTACGGTCTGGTAAACATTATCTGCGCCATCTTGCCTTTTTTCCCCTGATGCCACACTTTTTGTCGTGCGCACCCGCCATTTTAGGTGCCTCGATCAGAACAACCCTTTTGCATGCCACTGGCCCCAGCATAGCCCTTCACCCTCACAAAAGCCCGCACACTGACAACCCCCGCTCGCACATGCCTTGGGTCATAAACCCCCCCTTCAGCACAAGCTCTGCTTCAGAACCCCATCCTGCTCCCAGCGCGACACCTCCCTTCATTTCTTTCATGGTCCCAGGCCCTTTTGATACAAATCCCCTTTTCCTGTGTGCCCGTTTGTCTTCCTCGTTCCCAGGCCGACACCTAGCTCTGCCGATACTGTTCCTTGCCCCTCCCCGTACAGTAGAAAGTTTCCCTCATCAAAGGACCCCCGAGTTGATCAAAGCCCCCACCCTATGAGATCCGATCAAACCCCCACATTCCATGAATCGGCGGAATGTCCAGCTGCGCGGTAATCATCACCTGTTGTGACCGGGGTGGGGACTTCAACTGTAAATGTGTGTGGGAACGGGCCTGAAGGGGAGATTCGGAGGATATCCCTCCGTACATCAAAGCATTGCCAAGAATGTGTTGTATGTAATAAAGCAATAAACCTGTGTATAAGAGGCCAGGCCTCAGAGATGCGGTTAGAGCACCTCATGACGATACCTGCTGTCTGAACTGATGTGTTCTCCTCCGGAGAGAATAAACCTTGTTTCCTGCCTTCCCGTCTCCAGCGCCTGCCTCTTCATTGATTAATATTTCGTGGGTCAAAGAGGCGATACCGCCGGGCAAATATCGATTGTCCCCGACTTAGTTTCAACAATTGGCGCCCAACGTGGGGCCCATCAGCGACTCGTGGATCCAGTGGGAGAGGTCCTGACGACAGAGTGAACGACTGCAACGATCGGGAGAGCTCTTGCCCAATAGACCCTCGTCTGGCAGCCGATCATCCAAACTTCACTGGTTCCGAACAGACCTCTCCCGAGTGATCTACGGTCCTGACTGGGAACCATCAGGAGTGCTGCGAGGAATACAAAGAAAAGAGGACGATCGGGCGCTGGATTCGGAAGACAAGAAACTGTCCATACGGTCCGGGTAAGGTCGTGTAGACACGACGAATCACGAAATAATTGTTTAATTGTTCAGAAAATACTAGTATTACTCTTTGTTGACCTATTTGGAGATTCACTGTCTGCACACGAAGAAACAGTAGGCTCTTTCTCTTTGCAAACAGTGAAGGATAGGTAACGCAGCCGTCGCGCCTATCTTTCTCCCCCACTGAATTAATTATTTATTAACGGCCACTGATTAACTGTTTTTGACCCCGAGCTACTGTTCGCGGATTGTTTTCTGGAGATTCTCTGTCTACAAACAGGAAAGAACAGGTTCCCCTTTGCAGATAGTGAAAGGGTAGAGGACGCAGATCTTTTGCGAATCTACTTATTCTTCCCACTGGTCCTCTTTTTGTTCATTTGATATTGGTTCATGAGGTATTCACTGCCTGCAAACAACGTAGAATAGAAATATTCTGTCTAGTCTTTGCACACAGTGATAAGATAGGCAGTGCTGACTTTTGTCCCTCGTTGTGAGCTGTCATGTCTGTCTTCTCCCCACTGGTCGATAGCTGGTTCAGCCCGGACCGTTTATTAGAGGTGGATCATCTAGCTCCGCTGGAAGGCACCCCTAATAAAGACATGTTCATAAACTATGGATTAGTTACCATAGCCTATAGTAAACTATGGCACAGGTATACCAAAGAAAATCAAGAGCAACAGTGGCCACTGATAGGATCCTTTGATCTTGATAAAATAGAAACGTTAGAAATAGCCCTTCGTGATAATAAGACAACGCCTATTATGCTCGACTGCCTCGGTATGTGGCGCAAAGAAGCAATGCAACGAAAGAAAAGAGACGAGGACAGAGCAGGTAAAGGAATATATCGACAGGACGACCCCAGGACACAACGTCCCGAAAGTAATCCCCCGACACTACGCACAGGACGGCCAGACTTAGGGCAAAACCAATGTGCTTTTTGTAGATATGCCGGGCACTGGAAAGCCCAATGCCCGACTCTACTGAACGTGAGTAGGAGCAGAGGGCCGACAGGAATAACAGGCCGGCAGAAAGGGAAAAGGCGCGAGACAAAGATGAATCAGACTGACATGGACAGGCCAGATAGAACCACCACGTTCGATTATGCCCGAAGGCACAGATTTCGCCAGGCCGATTTCAGCGACATGTTCGAGTCCTCATAGATCAAACGACGCTAAGACGGGAAACCCAGTCCAGCTCTAAATTTACGGACGACAAACACCGAATAAAGCAAAAAGAATAATGTACACACGTGATCAAGCATTCTTACGTTTAGCCAAGTAGGGAAAAGTTTAGTGTATTTCGAGGTAAGGGTTACACAAGTATCCTTCGCCGAGAGGACTAGGGATATTGCCAATGTTTGAAAACCTACTACCTCCTTTTTCCGCATCCTTATAGGCATATAACTAAAAACTGCCCCATTGCTCTAGCGATAAGTATGCGCAGCATACAGAAAGAGATAATTATGGCCAATAACTGTTTTATGTTTGTCTTGGGTCTTTGTATATAATACTTGTACTGTCTCCCCGTCTGAGTTTGTGTGTACGTGATGCATGAATCTACGTCATCCCTCTGCCTGTGTTTCCGTGTTACTTAACTTCTGTTAACAGAAGCTTTAGCATGAAACAACCTGGAAAGAAAGGAATGGGAAAACGAAATCCGTAGGCCACTGATGAACTTGAACTTTTATTTAACATAACGAACAAGAAACAAATAACAATACGTAATAATAACACCTATTAATGCCCTAACAACAGAAAACGTTAGAAACAAGAACGGTAAACTGTAGAAAATGAAAGTCAGCAGAACATTCGCCCCCCCCCCCCCCACTCTGGAACCTTCCAAGGTAGGGCAGGGTTATGGCTACGCCCAGCCGGCAGCAACCCATATAAGGCGGGTCCTGCTGCCAACAGTCGGCCAGGAAATCGTAACATAGGGTGGAGCCGGAGGAGAGACAGGGGCCAGCGGGACCCAGCCAGGGGATCACCTTGACCACACCGGAGAGTTGTAGGGGGGGAATGTCTATGTCCTCGACCCCCCTCTCTCTCTCCCCCAGTCCGGCCGCGGTGGCACGCGGGAGTTTCAGGTAGTCCCGCCACATGTCTTCCCGGTCCGGCCACCAATGGCCAGGGACTGGGGCCAACTGGATCCGGCTGCAGCCGATAAACCAAGGAACCCGTTCAGGGGGGCAGAGCCAGGGGCGTCCGGCCGACATCCACCGGAAGCCCGGCCCAGAGAAGGACGAGACACTTCTTTCTTTTCTCCTCCGTAATGGCAGCAGCAACACGCCAGGCGCCACTTGAATAATGGCTGCGACAACTCTGGGGGGGAGGAATGTCTTGTACATACCTCCGCGAAAATTAGTCCAGGTCGGGCTGGGAGGGAGAGGCGACGCGGACGAGCCTCTCCCACCTCCACGGATAGGAGGTTTCCCAGCCCCCGGCCCGGCGCCGAACTCCTCCAGCCAGGCGGTGGTGCCAATACCTGCGTAGCACCGAACATACCATGGTGGCGCCCCAGTACTTGCGCAGCACCGAACATGCGCCGCAGGTGGCCATACTTCCGCAGCACTGGGCATGGGACTTGTGGAGCACAGGGTGTGGAGAGACCATCGTGCATGCCCATGAAAGAGAGCGGCATGGAGTGCACCGGGAGAGGGAGACGGCGCGAACGAGTCTCCCTCGCCCCCCCCCCCCAGGTGGGGGGCACCACAGCTGCACCCTAGCCGAATGTCCTGCTTCCACAACACGGAGTTCTATTTCCTTTTTGTCCCCAAAAGGGTCTCTTCCACTCTTGCAGACTCGACAAGGGGGGCTGCTGCAGGGCCTCAAAATGGCGTCTGGGTCCGCTGGAAGGCGGGTCTAGGCCGCTAGAGTAACTTTGACCAGCAATGTAACTCGGGCGCTTGCCCACCGGGCCACGAGCCCCCACCTCCGACAGCACCCCCACAGCCTTGAAGATTCTACAAAAGTCCCAGGAGCCCTCGGCACCTGCAGGTTTCCGGTGAGGGACAACTGCCTTGATCGCTAACGAAATAAGCATGACATAGCCACTCCTTCTGTTAGCATGAATTCTCGAACTGCCGAAAGGACTCTGGTCCAACCGCCGGTTGTAGGAAACATTTTTTCCTTGATACTACTTCCGGACTAACCCGGCCCCGCCCAAAATGGCGCCGGTAACAATAGGAACTTACGAACGCCTCGTGGTGTTTTCTTTTGCTAAAAAGACTCGATGTTCCGAGATATGTTATGATCCTTTGTACACTTGACGGAAAAGAGGGAGGATTCACTCGACGAACATGTAAAAGGACCCCGTGAAAAATGTTTTTCAATTTACGATTCATTATGATATTATCATGTCTGACATGTAACCTCGCTTATGACACAGGTTCATTCATTCATTTGCAGGGAACTCACATATGTAATGACCTATCAATTTACATTCCGAACGACTATAAGTAGCTATGAAATGTACTCAATGCTCTCACTACAGAATCATTTTTGTCTGTTATTGCATTACTATGACTTTCCTGCAAACGAGTTTTTATCGATAGACCCGCCTCCTAAGATGAAAGATTTTAAAATGTAATGTTTATAACTCCTTCACCTGGGTACCTACTTCTTTTCCTATGACCACCACAGTAGACATGAATAGGAAATAGGCCAGCAAGATGTCTTGGATATGTTAAAGGGAGGACTGTGGAAAATTAGTACGGTCTGGTAAACATTATCTGCGCCATCTTGCCTTTTTTCCTCTGATGCCACACTTTTTGTCGTGCGCACCCGCCATTTTAGGTGCCTCGATCAGAACAACCCTTTTGCATGCCACTGGCCCCAGCATAGCCCTTCACCCTCACAAAAGCCCGCACACTGACAACCCCCGCTCGCACATGCCTTGGGTCATAAACCCCCCCTTCAGCACAAGCTCTGCTTCAGAACCCCATCCTGCTCCCAGCGCGACACCTCCCTTCATTTCTTTCATGGTCCCAGGCCCTTTTGATACAAATCCCCTTTTCCTGTGTGCCCGTTTGTCTTCCTCGTTCCCAGGCCGACACCTAGCTCTGCCGATACTGTTCCTTGCCCCTCCCCATACAGTAGAAAGCTTCCCTCATCAAAGGACCCCCGAGTTGATCAAAGCCCCCACCCTATGAGATACGATCAAACCCCCACATTCCATGAATCGGCGGAATGTCCAGCTGCGCGGTAATCATCACCTGTTGTGACCGGGGTGGGGACTTCAACTGTAAATGTGTGTGGGAACGGGCCTGAAGGGGAGATTCGGAGGATATCCCTCCGTACATCAAAGAATTGCCAAGAATGTGTTGTATGTAATAAAGCAATAAACCTGTGTATAAGAGGCCAGGCCTCAGAGATGCGGTTAGAGCACCTCATGACGATACCTGCTGTCTGAACTGATGTGTTCTCCTCCGGAGAGAATAAACCTTGTTTCCTGCCTTCCCGTCTCCAGCGCCTGCCTCTTCATTGATTAATATTTCGTGGGTCAAAGAGGCGATACCGTCGGGCAAATATCGATTGTCCCCGACTTAGTTTCAACACCATCTCCCCAAGACAAGGAACGATAATGCTCGTTTCTTGGGTTGGCAGAATTTTATTCAAAATGTGTTAACCATTTCGCTGATAAAGTATATGTCCTGAGAGTGTTAATGAAAAAAGGTAATATGTTTGCATGGACGTACGAGTGTCAGAAAGCATTTGAAACGATTAAGGAACAGATCTTGAAGGCTGTGGCTTTAAGATCCTTTATTCCATTAGAGCCAAGCATTGTTGTAGTGGATACAAGCGCGTATGGTTTGGGGGCAGTACTTATGCAGAAACACCGGGGTCAAGAGCGGGTGGTGGCATTTGCGTCACGTACATTGAAGGGTGCAGAGTCAACATATTCAGTTATTGAGAAGGAAGCCCTTGCGTGCTGGTGGGTTGTTGATCACTTCAAAAATTACGTTTGGGGGACGCATTTCGAGGTCAGATCTGACCAAAGGCTGATCATTGATATTTTCACAACCAAGGGCGCAGGGAAGGCAACACCCATGATAGCCAAGTGGTTGTATAGACTGCAAGGATATGATTTCACTTTGAATTATGTGCCGGGTATAAGTAACATTAATGATGACTGTTTGTCTAAATGTAAATGTAAATGTAAATGTACAGGAATTTATATAGCGCAAATCACCGAGCGGTTTCTAAGCGCTTGCTTAGGGAACCCGTCCTGGTATTCCCCTGTGAGATAACCCCGGTAGGGTATCCGCAAGGTGAAAGCCAGGCATCCCGCCGCGAGGGGCCGTTGTGGAGATTAAGCAAGCTATTGCCCAGAGTCGCAGAGTGTGAACCCGTGAATCGAGTAGGCACCGGAGCGAGAATTGTCGTGTCCATGGACATTTTAGGACTCAAGACCCCGCCGAGCCGGGAATTGAACCCTGGTCCCGGGCTGACCTCTGCTTCCAGGTCTGCCTCCTCTAACCAGTGAGCCACACTTCTCCATTGTCTAGGTTACCTTTACAGTGTATAGATGATGATTATGATACTGGTGACGAATATGTGGTGGCTAATGTCTCTGAATCGTGTAATGGAGCCATCACGGAAAGTGAGTGGAAGGCTGCAGTGGAGGAAGATGCCATTCTAGTGGAACTCATGCAACATCTGAGTGTACCTACTAGTTCCAGTGTGGAATTGAGAAAAAGAAATTGTGAATATTGGACGGTTTGGTCAGAGTTATCTGTTGCGGACAAAATTATCCACAGAGATGGAAGATTGGTAGTTCCAAGCGGTTTACGTTCCAGATGACTTAATTTGTTGCATGAAGGACATAGTGGAATGTCAGGGATAAAAAGAAGAGCAAGAATGACATTTTGGTGGCCGGGTTTGCACAAGGATGTAGAGGGATGCGTACGTGACTGCCTGGAGTGCATGTGTAGCGATAAGTCCTATCGAGTTGAGGAGTCTCCTATTGTTCCTACCAAATTTCCTGACAAACCGTGGAAAAGAGTAGTGATGGATATTTGTGGGCCATTTAGTTCAAAAGGCATAATGAATAAGTTGGCACTTGTGATGATAGATTATCACTCTAAATGGCATGAGGTGGCTTTTTCTGACGAGATTAAGGTGTCTAATGTCATTGAATTTTGCAATCAAATTTTCCGCAGGGAAGGATCTCCAAACATACTTGTCACTGACAATGGACCACAATTCACGGCAGAAGTGTTTGAAAGGTATTTATCCAAGATGGGCATCGTACACCACACCAGTCTACAATCCTAGGGAGAATGGTTTAGTCAAAAGGTTTAACCGAGTTTTGAATGAGTGTGTTCAGTTGTGTGTGAGCAGTGGGGGTGATTGCAAGGAAGCCGTGAAGGAGATGGTATGGAGCTATAGGTCTACACCGCATTCGGTCACCAAGGATACTCCTTTCATGTTTTTACAGGGAAGGCAGGAAGGTACCAGAGTGTCTCCAGCGTGGATGCTTAGAGGAAGTACATATTGTCTAGACAAGAAGGGATTGATGGACAGGGTTCTTGAACATCAAGACAAATACACTAAGAGACATAATGACAAATTAAAAAAGGAAAGAAGGGAGTTCGCTGTTGGTGATTGGATAGGAACTAAGTTATTCAGCACCCATGGGTCTGAAATGTCAAAATGGTCAAAACCTAAAAGCATAGTCAGGGTGAAGGGAAGTAATATATGGTTATCGGATGGAAAGGAATGGAATGTTCGTAGTGTCACATTGTGCAATCCTGCGGAGAGACATATTTTGATAGGAAAACCAGATGGCACATCAAGTGAGGAAAATGAGAAAGTACCTGCAATTAACAGAGTGCCACGCATTAAGACACGTCCAAAGTAGCAAGATGACTATGAGTGTTAGTAGCTCATTCAGTATATATATATATATATATTTATATTCGTAGATAGGTATACAAAATGTTACGTTGTTTACAATCTATATTTCATGTGTTCATTAGTTAAAATGTTTTCTTTGAAATATGTGTATAAATTTTCTATACAAAACATGTGTTAAGTTTAAGAAGGGGAGATGTGTTGTATCCAGGCAACCATGTTGTGGATGTTAACTAGTGATAGTTACCATGCTATCTCGGAATGTTGGGAGAAACTGCTGAGTGGATGAAGGCAGTTGATGCAGACATGCCTTGGGGTTGCTCCATGTAACTTTAATAAATACATTATAATCCTAATCTACAAGTCTACTTTGTAATAATGAGCACATGGCAAAGTGGCATAAAGCAGGAGGGATGTTACCTATGGCACAGCTGCCGGCTCGAAGAACAGAGTTACAGAAGGGGTCATAACGTTGTGTCACTTAGTCTGAACATGGAGTGCATGGCACAGAAAACAATGAGAGAGCTGCCTCCCCTGACCCAATTAACTCTGACGAGTCAAGTTGAAAAGAGTAGAGCCGGTTAGAGCGGCAGACCCTGATGCAGAGGTCTGGCCCGGGACTAGGGTTCAATTCCCGCCTCGGCGGCTCTTGGACTCAATTTCTCCGGACCTGATAATTCTCGCCTCGGTGCCTTGTCTAATCATGGGTCCCACTCTGTGCCTCTGGGCAATAGCTTGCTTAATCTCCACAACGGCCCCAGCAGTGCTTGGATGCCTGGCTACACCTTGGGGGTGCCCAGGAGTGGACAGGGAAAGCCAGGAAGGGTTCCACAGCGGTATACGTACAGCGCCAGGAGACCCCAAAATGGGGTGACAGCTGCGATTTACAAGTACACACACATTTACATTTACATGGGCAGCTAATAAACAGCCTCACACTCGTAGCTTTTATTTATCAACACCCACTTCTGCAGATCGGTTTGTTGTAGCACTAGGCTATGCTTTGGCAGAGGCATGAAAATGCGGGCAGTTCAAACTGTTGGAGAAGCGGGCTTCTGCTTTGCTTGGAACTCTGGGCTCCGGCTGGTTGGATGCCTTCCAGAGCAATGGTGAGGTTTCTTCCAGTGCAGTGGCCTAGGTATTTTGGAAAGAGCATTTTTTCTAACCATAGCCAGTCACAATAGTGGGAAAGGTATCAGCAAAAATTCTTAGTCCGTTTATCAGTTTTAAACCGGTTTCTAGTCTGCCTCAGCTCTGCCTCGACAGTGAGCTCAGTCTCAAGGACGCCCTGCTGCTGTATCCTGCGATTATACCTGCTTACTTCACCTGGCTCACAACTTGGGCAGGTGCTGAACAGAAGCTAAAAATGCATTTTAATGGGGTGATGCGGACCACCACATTAAAATGCGTTAGCCTAACGTCTGATGCGTGGTACTTGACAAGGCTGCAGACTAAGTAAAAAACTCTTAGGCAGAAATGTAACGTGAATTATTTCTGCAGACATCCTAGGCATCTGAATGTTGGTGATTTAAGGGACTTTTCTATTATTCCTTCTTTGTCAGCCGTTCATTAGTTGGCGTTAATATAACACCCAGTCGATTTGATAGACGGAGGGCCAACTCGAGCGGCCCTCCGCAGGGCGGCATGGTAAACAGCATGTTATACAGCTGACTCCGGCTGCCCACTTCCTTTGATCAAATGAGATGAGTCATCCCTCACCTAGGATTCAGCAGAAGACAAAGATAAACCACCTTCTGAGCTCAGTGAATCACAGGAGTTTGTAGATGCAGAGAATGAGATCAACTTGAACAATGATGCCGGAGAAAAAAGAGTCAGAAGAGTCTCAAGAGTACTTAGATGCAGAGGATGACATCAACCAGAACATCGATGCTGAAATGGAGAGTCAGTTGGAGTGTGCGGAGCCTGCAGAAAGTCCGTCTCAAGAACAATTAAGAGGGGATCCCGATGAGAAAAAAGAACAGTGAGACGCTGAAAATCAAGGACCTTTCCCAGCGAAGACAGAAACAGCACCCAGGGGTGTACATCAGGGGAAAGGGTGGGGGAATGACAGCAAGGTCCTATATTGCATCTTTCGGTACAGATTTCAATATACTTGGTACCTCATCTCAGTTGTGCTTTTGACCTTTTGACAATTTTTTCTCACTGCTTCTCTTCAAACACTAAGCCTGATTTCTTGTTGATTTTTTGTTTTTGTCTTGCCAATAATGATGCATTTTAGGGGTTCTTATAGAATTTATTATGGGCCAAAGATATTTTCAAAATAACATTGTTTAGGGATTTGCAAGAATCAAATTATTTAAAAAAAACATTAACCGTCATGGAAGTGTCAGGCTCCGCCTCTATCTCTTTGGAACTGTGCTGAAAGACCCACACCTTCCCCCGAAGAACTACCCCAATGTCCGGATTAAAACACAGACCATCAAGGCAGTTCCACCGGGGAGGGAAAGGAAGGGAACAGCGGGGAGGGAGATCTGTAATGACAAATTAACAGGCAATTAGACTAAGTCCCCCCCGTACCCACTGCTTTCTAACACTCCTCCTACTTAAATACAAAGCAGTTGTATAACCTTTCCTTCATACCTGTAGAAGAAAATAATAAGGACTAATGCGAGGAGAAGAGACTTGAGGTGATACCAGGGATTCTGTTTCACTGTATAAGAGACAAAAAGAACCTGCATGAAACCCTGAGGTTGACAAAGACCACACTATTCACTCATACAGTTCCATGTATACCATCTCCGGACTGCTCACCTAACAGCACAGGACCCCTTACATTAGATACCCCTCTCTCGGTTCTCCTGCATGTGAAAACAAAACAAAACAAGGTTGTGGAAACAAACAAAAGACAGCAAACAGGGTTAATTCCTCCTTAACGTTGTTTGCCTGTTGAATTTCTCAATGTCTCTATACTCGTGTTGCTAATCCAGTAAATCCAACCTTGACTAATGCATCTATACGACGTGCAACACTGCGCCGGTACTTATGCACATTCAGAGTCCTCACTGATCCTTTTTTCACCCCTCTCAGCCGAGAGAGATACTGGAGCACTTTCACACACGCTACCTGCGTGTTCAGAACTGAGGCACAATAAAAGTCACTGGATGTCCATAACATACGCTACCTGCGTGTTCAGAACTGTAGTCCACAAAAGAGTATTGAGGGTCTCGAGAGTACCCGTAACAGAGACCAGAAAAGCTTACCGCTACCACTGCTTACCGCACCAACTCCTCCGGACTAAGCTGAATTATCGGCGCCACCGCTGGTTTCAGATGCGTCTTTATTTCCGGGTGAGCGCCTGACCCAGCGTCTCCTGTGCGACGCGATTCTTGGCATGCCGGGAATTGTAGTTTCACCTCCGGCCGTTGCGGGACTTAATGATGTTCGGTGCTGCTCCACACACGGGCGGAGTGTTGATTTCTTGTCATTTCGGGGGGGGGGGAGGTCGAGCTCTGACAGTACATCCCCCCTCTCAAAGGCCCCCGACTTACAAGGGCTTGTCCGGACAAGCTTTGTGGAACTTAGCCACCAGCCGAGGGGGCATGCACAGCCCCAGCAGGCTCCCACGAGTTCTCCTCCGGACCGTATCCCTTCCAGGATATCAAGTAGTACAAACGCCCCCTCACCCTCCTGGAGTCCAGTACCCTTTGCACCTCATACTACCGGTCCTGATGCACCCAGATGGGCACGGGCAACCGACGTCGCGGGCAATGTGATGGCTTCAAAAGGGAAATATGAAACACCGGATGGATCCGGAAATGTGCAGGTAGGCGCAATTGCACCGCCACCGGATTAATGTGCTTCACAACCCTGTAGGGCCCTATGAACCTCGGATTGAATACGCTGTGCCTTCTGAATCTGATGTGCTTCGTGGACAACCATACCAAATCACCACACTTATACACTGGGCTCGGCCTACGATGTTTATCGGCCTGTCTCTTGTAACTAGCCTTGGCCTGTACCAGGTTCTTGCGTGTGGCAAGGAGTAATTTGCGTAAGTGCAACAACCTCTCCCTGACGTCTGGCAGTTTACTGCACGTACTAGGCAGTAACAGAGGGGGTGAATCTGGGATGATGCCCATACGTAGAAAAGAAAGGAGTATGCTGTGTGGATGAATGTTGGGTGTTGTTATAGGCGATCTCTGCCACCCACAACCAATCCACCCAAGCATCTGAGTTGTCCCATACGTAACAACGCAAATACTGCTTCAGAGTCTGGTTTAGCCTCTCAGTCTGCCCATCGGTTTGCGGATGGAAACCGGTGGACAAAGAGGATGCTATTTGTAGCTCTGCGCACCAGGTCTTCCAGAAGCGGGCAGTAAACTGTGCCCCTCTGTCGGACACTATATCTCTAGGGAGACCGTGTAGCCTTACAACGTGAACCAAAAGGAGGTGAGCCAACTGACCAGCCGTAGGGACCTGCTTACATGCCACGAAGTGACCCATTTTGGTTAGGTAATCCACAACGATGATGATGGCGGTGTTTCCCTGATCTTTGGGGAGGCCGACTATGAAGTCCACTGAAAACCTCTCCCAAGGTTGTTCTGGCGTGGGCAGAGGTTGTAGGAGTCCCTGAGGTTGTTGTCGGTTGGATTTCATCTGGGCACATGTCGTACCCTCCATCACCCACTTCTGTACATCAGGCCGCACAGAAGGCCACCAAAATTGCCTCAACACCTTCTCCAACGTTTTTACGTATCCCATGTGTCCCGCACAAGGGGTGTCATGACACCAAGAGTACACGACAACATGATGGTCTAGGTATTCTCGTAAAACTTCATTTATGAAGAATTGAAATGCGGCCGGGGCATTACACAATCTAAAGGGCATCACAAGATACTCATAAAGCCCATACCGTGTCTTAAACGCTGTTTTCCACTCGTCACCGTGTCGTATTCGGACAAGGTGATATGCCCCTCTCAGGTCTAGCTTGGTGTACACGGTGGCTGATCGTACTTGCTCCAACAGGACCGGTATCAATGGTAACGGGTATTGGTTTTTTACCGTGATGGTATTCAAGGCTCTATAGTCAATACAGCATCTTTTCTCACCATTGGCTTTAGGAATAAAAAACAGTGGCGATGCCGCTGGGGACCTAGAAGGCCTGATATATCCAAGGGCCAAGTATTTATCTAGGTAGGCTCGTAGGATCTCATTTTCTGGTAGCGTGAGTGCGTATATCCTGCCATTGGGTACCACAGATCCTGGAATTAGGTCAATCCGGCAGTCATACGAGCGATGGGGAGGAAGCGTTTCAGCCGTCACGTCGCTGAACACCTCCTCGTATGCTTTATAACAAAGAGGAAGAGAGACCTCTTTTTCCGCGGCAGTGGCTACTTGTAGTACCGAAGCCAATGCCCCTGAAGGGTTAATCCTTTCGTGACTGCAGTGTTCTTTGCAGAATACGGATTGGAAAAGCACCTCGCCGGAGGTCCAATGAATTTGGGGTTCATGTTTCTTCAACCACGGGAGTCCCAAGATGACTCCATATTGAGGCGCCTCTATGATATTGAAGGATAAATCCTCATGGTGTATTCCTTTATAGGACAGAACATATTCCGGAGTGTGATACAGGATGGGTCCCGCATTCAATTCTTTACCATCTACTGCATAAACCGTTTCTGGATGTTCTTTGGTGATTAACAGTACCCCTAGACGCTCTGCTTCCGTAAAATACATGAAACACCCGGTAGCACCCGAGTCGACCATAGCTCTGATGTTCCTTTCCTTAGATGCGATTACTATAGACATGTGTAAAAACAAGTGAGTCTTTTCGGTGTCTTTTTCTGGGGTGATAGAAGGGATGGTTATTCTGCTTAATGGGTCCCCTCCGCTCACCTTCAAGCTTTGTAGTTTTCTTGTTCCGTTGCAGTGGTTCCTGCTGCTATTGGTCCGATCCTGCCCCTGCCCGGCTTGGGTTTTACCGGACATTCTCTCAGGAAATGTCCCTTCTTCCCACAAAATAAACAAAGACCTTGTTTCCAACGATAGTTCTTTTAGCTAAGCGTCAACGAGGCGCAAACCGCTCCGATATCCATCGCTTCCGGCACCCAGGCAGTTTTTTCCCCGTGCCCCGAGTGTTCATATGGTAAAACCGGCTTTTCCTTCGTCCGATGATCCTCTTTTCGTTCTTTCATCCTGTGATCCAGGCGCAAAGCGAGTTCAATGAGTGCGGAGCAGGTACGAGGCTGTGGATCGATTTGAGCCAGTACATCTTTTAAGTCATCATTCAGGCCTTGATAAAAAAGGGCGGATTGTTTGTCTTCAGGCCAATCCGTTTCAGCCATCAAATGGTGGAAGTTATTCAGATATGTCACCAAATCTGAACCGCCTTGTCTTAATTTCAGCAGGTCCCTATCAGCCGAAAAAGTTTCAGCCCTCCTGTCAAAGGTTTTCTCGAAAGCAGCACGAAAGTCATCCCATGCATATAGTAAAGGGTCATCTCTCCTTACAACAGGAACAGCCCATTGGGCAGCCTCACCCCCTAAATGTAAAATCAGAAAGGCTACTCTCGCTTGATTTGTGGCAAACATCTTTGGTTTGCACATAAAGTGCAATAACACCTGTGTTATGAACACTTGTACTTTACTGTTGTCACCGTAAAAGCATTCTGGTGGGGCTAAGGGAATTTGAGCGGGCTTCTCCACTGTAATTGTGGTAGAAGGAACCTGGCTCCCCCCTCCCAGGGCCTGGGGCGTTTAGGTTCTGTCCATTCTGGCTTTCAATTGGGCATTCTCTGCTCTGGCAGCCGCCACTTCTCTATTGGAGGCTGCAAGTTCGACTTGAACCTGCGCCAGAGCAGCCATTACATCGTCTAGCGTGGTCATGGTGTTTTCCAGCACAGCCGAGAAGAGAGAATATACTTGGGCCGATAATTCTGTCAGGCTCCGCCTCTATCTCTTCGGAACTGTGCTGAAAGACCCACACCTTCTCCCAAAGAACTACCCCAATGTCCGGATTAAAACACAGACCATCGAGGCAGTTCCACCGGGGAGGGAAAGGAGGGGAGGGAAAGGAAGGGAACAGCGGGGAGGGAGATCTGGAATGACAAATGAACAGGCAATTAGACTAAGTCCCCCCCGCCTTTTAGGCCTTTTAGAACGCCTCTATCTCTTCGGAACTGTGCTGAAAGACCCACACCTTCCCCCAAAGAACTACCCCAATGTCCGGATTAAAACACAGACCATCGAGGCAGTTCCACCGGGGAGGGAAAGGAGGGGAGGGAAAGGAAGGGAACAGCGGGAAGGGAGATCTGGAATGACAAATGAACAGGCAATTAGACTAAGTCCCCCCCGCCTTTTAGGCCTTTTAGAACGTAGCACTCCTTGCAATCCTGAATGGATTTCACTCTACTAAATCATTAAGGGGATACTGTGGAGGGAGTGTGCGGGAGTGTGCGGGTGTACTGTGGAGGGAGAAAACTTCTGGTTAGCAAGGTTAGGTGGCCAGAAAGCACCAACTATTACGGACAATTGAAGTAAATATACTATATGTATTGCTCCTGCTCCCTTTATCCACGAATACTAGACGTGAGAAGCAGATATTTGTCTCTGCAATCTGCCAGTAGTTGGGAAACAAAGAATCATTTTAAACCAGTTTTTCTCTTTGTTGCCTTTGGCTTTAATGGGTTCATTTGCACCCCTTCCCACACTGTTCTGATTGTCTACTCTATACGCATGATTTTAATTTGTTTTATTTAGCAGGCATTTGGTTACCGAAGATGTTTTCATATGCCCTTTATTATTTTACAGATGTTTTCATACTAACAGTTGTTGTTGTTTTCTCGACAAGGCATTGTATTGTAAACTATTGTAAATTGATATAGTATACAAAAGATGGAATTGTACAGCTGTTGTCAAAGGATGATGTTCTGTTAAACATTCCATATGAATGCTATTGAAAATTAACAATGGTTAATTTTACTGACTGCATTACTACTTGCACATCCATGTTCAATAAGAAGTATATTAATGCCCTCCCTCCTAAGACTTCCTATAGACTGTGATTGTCATGCAAACAGAATGGGAGCACTGTTCTTGAAATGTAAATGATACGTATGCTCCATAGTGACATGCCTTGCATTTCATGTTCTGACTTGTGTCTGCATTGTATTCAATTCTGTTTAGAATAAATATTGCGTTACATAGCTAAAAAAAAATATATATATATAACACCCAGTCATAAATTCCAAGTGAATAGGATGAAAGTGTACTACATTTTATACCACAGCTATGAGAAAGAGAACAAGTACACATGGGGAAACTTACACTTTGAGAAGTTGATTGCAGGGGTTAATGGAACCTTGACTGACTCGCTGGTCCGGTTATTCTGCAACTGAGAGAGTCTTCTGGCATAGGACGCCACTTCTCCAAAGTTCAGGAACAGGTTGGGAACAGACTGAAAGTGTGCTCTACACCTAAAGTAACCCAATGCGGCCTGGGTAAGGAGGGAGGTTGTGGCTTCACAGCCAGAGCTGCCGACTTTGGAGCTGGGGCACCAGGTTTGAGTCTCCGCGTCGGTTCAGCATCCTGTGATTCTGGGCAAACCACATAATCTCCCCGTGCTTGCCACATAATGAATGTGTCCCTGTGTAACTTAACTGGTGCTCATGTAAAGCGCTCCAATACCTTCAAGGCTAGTTTGTGCTATATAAATTTGCAAAATAAAAAAAACAAGCATTTGCAATGCAATAAGTCTCGCATTAGGAAAGTTTGAGCTAATGGTATTGTAAATGACAAATTTTTTATTTATGTGTTAGTTTTGAAAATAGCTTATATCAATAGCTTTATCATTTCCAATGCCAATAATTTTAACTTTCGCCAATGTGACACCTATAGCATTTGCAATGCAATGTGTGTTGTATTTACGTGACTTAGATGTATTGATATTACAAATAACAATCTTTTTTAATAATTAATACTTAAATAAAAGTTATTGTAATTTATAATGGCAATAGCTTAAACTTTTGTGAAGATTATGTTCAGTGTATTTTATTGTGACGAAATACAAGAACAGAAGTGAAATATTAACATCTTTTTGTGACATTTGTAATAAAGCTTGAAACATTGAGAGAACATATTTGAACCAGTTGTCGTTGAATGGTTGCACAGATTGATGTTGCGGTGGCGCTGAGAGATGTTGTGGTGGCGACGAGTGATGCTGTGGCGTTCAGTGATGCTGTGGTAGCATATAGTGATGTGGTGCCCCTGAGTGATGCTGTGGTGGTGCTGAGTGATGCTGTGGTGTTGCGATAGATAGATAGAGTGGGTGCAATAGATAGATAGAGTGAGGGCGATAGATAGATAAAGGGAGGGCGATAGAGAGATAGAGGGAGGGCGTTAGATAGATAGAGTGAGATAGATAGATAGATAGATAGATAGAGTGAGGGCGATCGATAGATACATAGATAGAGTGATGGCGAGAGATAGAGTGAGTGCAATAGATAGACAGATAGAGTGAGGGCGATAGATAGACAAATTGATAGAGTGAGGGCGATAGATAGAGGGCGATAGATAAATAGATAGATAGAGTGAGGGTGATAGATAGATAAATAGATAGATAGAGTGAGGGTGATAGATAGATAGATAGAGTGAGGGCGATAGATAGATAGAGTGAGGCGAGTGTGATAGATAGACAGATAGAGTGAGGGCGATAGATAGACAAATTGATAGAGTGAGGGCAATAGAGTAAGGGCGATAGAGGGCGATAGATAAATAGATAGATAGAGTGAGGGTGATAGATAGATAGATAAATAGATAGAGTAAGGGTGATGGATAGATAGATAGATAAATAGATAGAGTGAGGTCGATCTTTTTTGTTCTATCCTATGCTTCGCCACAGATTGAGTTTGAATCTATTTATGACCCCTACGTGTGATATGGCTTGTGATGTTGGTTTTTAAATTCGTAATAAAGAAACAAACTGACATAACAAAACATGTCTGTAACGGAACACAATCTCACCATTCTACTAACACAAAACATCAAAAAGATGTAACACACACCTTATGCCACATAAACCACGTGAACAATTGTCACTATGTTCAGAGACCAAGAACACACTGCCATGTGAGTGTTTTGGTCAATGTGTTTACATAGCACAAAGGAAGGAAAATGAAGAGAAGTCTGAAGGAACACAATAAGAGTGAACATTATTAAAAACCCTCACTCATGTCCCTGTTGGCTTAAGGTCACAGTTTTCAGACCTGGTTAGGTGCTTCTGGACACAACATACCAAGGTGGAGGTTGTATGAATGATCGGGGTCTGGCACTCTGTGGAGTTTATAGTGCAAATATGAACCAGGACTTACACCAATGGGGGAGGCGGGGGGGGGAGGGAGGGGTGAACCCCTCACATGAAAACAAACATTGGGAGTTAGACAAAGCCTCCAGTCCACGCTGATGCTAGCAGGAGGTCAGAATCATGAAAATGACTCTTGAAGATTAAACAAGACAAAGGGAAGTGGGATAAGGGAGGGGGTGACAAATGGTGAGCACTTTCGCGGCCGCTTTGATGTTCTCAGTGGCCACGCGGCTCACTGAGAAAATAAAGGGGGCCGCGAAAGTGCTCCCAAAGGCTGCAGCCTGACAAATTGTGCACGCGCCCGGCGCACATGCACTGTACCTCATCCGCCTGCAGCCTTTGGGAGCACTTTTGAAAGCCCCTTACTTAACTCTCGCAGAACAACGCATGCGCGTTGGCTCAGCGAGACCTAAAAATTACAGTTTTGCCAATGAGATTAGTCCTGTAGTGTGCACTGGGATTGACTGATGGCTTTCTGTCATTCCTAGGTAGCTTTATAGGCTCATCACACAACGACCTGGGCGACCATTGGAGGTTAAAACACACCCCTTCAATGGCTGTCACACGAAACAATGAAAATTACGGATAAACAGCGTCCGTTAACGGAATTTACGGAAGGTTGGTCACCGACCGTCACCCTAGTGCAGACTAGCCTTTCGAATCGCGCGCCAAATGGAATGAAGGCGCCATTTCGCTTTGCGCATGCGTAATTGTGAGTTTTAATTTCGGTAGGAATGAGCATGCGCCCGGGGAGATGTCTTGCCCAGCGCGCATGCTCAAAAGAGAGTGCCTGTTGTGCGCATGCGCATTGAACCCGAGTCCTTTTCCGCGTGGTTGCCCCGGAAGCAGTCGGTGCTCTTGTTTCCAGCGGTTCTTTTCGTCCTGGGCCTTTCCTGGGAGAGGGTCGCGGCTGTTGCCCGGGGACGGAGCCGTCGCTGCGCTCACACACGAGGAGTCCCAAGGAAGCGAAGGGTGGGGGTGGACCACCAGGGACCGGAAAAGGGCGAGTAATGTTTGAAACAGACTCTTGTCCTTTACAGTGTTATTGGAGCGCCTGGTAGACATAAGGGGGGAAAAACATACCTAAGGTTCAATTAATGCAGTACAAAGGTGAATAATTGCTAATAAAAAAAATAGCGGTATAAAAGAGTGTTTTACCGGTATTCGCAGAAACCCACCCTCATCGATTCTGCTCAAAACGGCGGCACGTACCTGATTTCCTTGTTGTTGACAAAATGGCTGTGTTGAACAGCGGCGTTCCATATTGAGATAACATACCAAAGGAGGCCGCAGGTAACTTTGTACAACAAACACGTTTACTCACACAAGAAGACAGCCTCCTAGTCAGGAAATCTGATGGCACAGGTTTCCATTGGTTCTACACACTACCTTCCTACCTGCTGAACCACATCCTTTGGCCATACTGTGGGGGTTGGCAAATTGGTGTTCAGATCATACGTTAAGGTGTGTGTTGCCTTAGTCCAAACCTTCTGTGGAGTCAGTGCCAGCCTGTTGGGAATCAACAGTCCCCAGACAAATGCAGAAATATTCCACAATTCCAAAAATGGAAGAATCTGTACTTCGAGCCTACAAGGTCCGTGCAATGCTGATGAAATACATTGCATACAAACACTCGCGTACAATGCTTCTTTTATTCTTCAATTATAGAAGTTTTATGTAATACTTGTCTGAGGGCTTTTATTACACACAGTGCATGGGCGATTAACAACCTATATTCACTGGTAACTGAAAAATCGAAAATATTTCACAGTTCTTTGTGAAATATTGCTTTCATTATTATAATCCAAGCATGAAATCACTCTACAAACCTTTGCAGACATTTACTATTGTCAGAACTACTGTGGTTATGGTGCATAAAGAACAAAATTATGCAGCGAGGTTATCGAAATTCTGTGACCAAGGGAGGAAATGTTGGACATTATTTGGCAGTATGATTTTCATCAACTTGAGTCTGAACCATCTTATTTTTAAATCTGCGAATTTTGTTGCCAATCAGTTAATAAGCAGTAAATGCTGCAGCTACACCGTTGCGTAAATGACTGGGCCCTCTAATAAGCAGTAAATGCTGCAGCTACACTGTTGCGTAAATGCCTGGGCCCTCACCATTGTCCTTTGTTTTATCAACAGTTTATTCATGAAAGGTAAATAAAACGTAACTATTATAATGCCAATCAGTACCCACTGTTAGCTCTTTGAAGAAAATATTTTTTCATCATAGCTCCCCTAAAGTACACGTGTAATATAAAAACTACATAACTTTGCAGTTTGGTCCAGTATTGCCATTGAGGGATTCTGTTGATATCATAAGCCAAGTATCTAAAAATACACTTTTGGGGGTAGAACATTGTGATTTCATGAAAATAATAGTTTTTACATAAAAAAAATTGAATTAAGAAAGTAACCCCACTGCGCATACCCAAAGAACGTGCACAGTGGGGTAGGCCACCTGTGTAGGGTGGTGTGAGGCTCGTGTCCAACCCATGCTACGCACAGCCTTTGGCTTGCCCAACATGGTAGTGCCCTCCAGTATTGACAAAGGCAGAAGACCATGTTCAGTTGTGTTGGCGATCTCCTACAGGTTTGCTGCAGCAGGCAATGTGGACAGAACTGCAGCACGCAGCTGAAGGCTGTAAGCAGTGGATGTTGACTGCCCGCTGAAGGTCAGGAGCTGGTCCTGGGTAGGCCTTTCAGCCTACCCCTATTGTGCAAGGCGTGAGGCATTACACGGTGGGGGTAGGAAATAAAGTGTGTCACTTACCCTAGAAAAATAAATGTGGTTGCGCACACCTCTCTGAAATCCTGTATTCCGGTAAATAGAACAGACTTAACT
This sequence comes from Lissotriton helveticus, assembly GCF_964261635.1. Taxonomy (NCBI): domain Eukaryota; kingdom Metazoa; phylum Chordata; class Amphibia; order Caudata; family Salamandridae; genus Lissotriton; species Lissotriton helveticus. The sequence goes on from NC_136069.1 coordinate 49,626,085, forward strand.
TGTATGCAGGCACTCTAGGGAGAGGTTGTCTGCCCCTTAAATTGCAGAATGTGAATGAGTGACAGGTAGCGTTGATTTTTGGGTGTCAAATAATTTTGTAATCAAGAATATTGTTTTGTTTATGTTGTATACATTTTTGTAACAGATTGTTAAAAGAGTCTACGACGATTTAATTTCAATTTTTGATTGGTCAAATAAATGTCTGAGGACATGCAATAATGAGTAATTTACAATAGCATAAATGTGATTCATTGTTTATTTTGATGTATGACTGATAATGTGATGAGTTAAATTTACGCTGAACTTACCCTAGATAGTCACTGAAAAAGCAAATACACTCAGTGAGGTTTATGGTAACAGCTGTTGATCTTAAAGTTTTAACAAGGCAATCCTTTGGATTTATTCATTACATGCCAGTGCCCGCTTGGGCCATGATCAGTTATTTATCAACAAGAGTTACCCCGGGGGTTATACAGGGGCCATGTACTTAAATGTAATAATTCAGACAACTTAACATACTAATTGATAAGCCACACTAACCATGATTAAATCACAACTGTAGCCCATTCTCACCATTTGTTCTCTCCAGGGAATGTGCCTGATAAACAAATTCTAGTCATGTCACAAATTATGAACGTGCAACATAAGTGATCAAAACTGTCATCAAGATACTAGATGGAAACAGGTCTGTTTTCCAATTACAACCACAATCATATTATTGCTTGAAATGTATGTGCTTGTGAATGCGTGAATTTATTTCCCATATATCATATTAAAAAAAAGTGCAGAAATTGATAATGCATGTGGTAGGTGACGGAGGTTCAGGGTCCCATCTGCAGCTCTTCTGACTGGCTGTGACACCACCCTTTCATATTTCTGTTACTGCAGGAGAAGAGCTCACAACAGAAATGTTCTCAGGCAGCATCAAAGAAGAGGAAGGGGCCTATACGATTGCTGATCAGACCCAAGAGGAGTTTACAAACTTTTACACTCCAGCCAGTAAGTCCTCTAATTCTATATATCATATTGTGGGAATATAGAACCTATTATGAAACTCAAATGGATCAATTTGGAGTGATGATGCAATTATGATTATTGAAAGGTCACTTCTACAGTCAAGCTGGCAGATACAGGATGTCAATATGTTAACCAAAATTATGACACAGTAGCGCCTAAAGTTCACAGTAAGAGAAACCTTTTTGCAGTAAAAGAAACTGCAATCTTTAGCTGTGTAAGACTAGCAAATATAAATGGTCGGAGTGCCACAGTTATCTAGCTATTGAGACCAGGCCCAATGCAACCTAGGAAAAGATAAAGTAAGGAGTTGGCAGGAAAATATTAATCCTTAGTACCAGCTCCAGGATGTTGTGCTGGCTTGCAGTTTCAACAATTCAGCAGCTCTTTAAGCAATTATAAAAGTAACAGTAACCCAAGGGCGACCCATATTGCCAGAGCTCCCAAGCAGATTTCATTGTTTATCACAACATTAACTTCCAAGATAAAACGCCATTGTGCTTCTGTGACCTCAGTTTATCAGCAATATGCCGGGAAGCTGGAATGTGCAACAAGAGCAAAATGGCAGCCTTTGCTATGTGTCCTTCGTTTCATAGCTGACTTTTGTTTTGTTTACACTCCTAAAAATCCGCAAGGACGCTGTTGCGGGCACTCTCATACACCCACAGTGACTGCTTTCCCTTTCCGCGTACATTATTTGGCTTAACTGCTAGAAGTGCAATATATCATAAAGAGTCGGTGCGGGAGCACACTGCTTCACCTCCCAGCAGAGTCGCCCCTGAGCATCATGGTAGATGCAGTTCAGATCGACAAGCGAGTACACTTGGAAAGTCTTGAGTGTTTCACCAGGTGGGTGCAGATTAGTGCTGGCCATCTCTGGACACGTGTTTCTGAATTATTATTCGTCATCAGCAGAGATTAGGCAAAATTAATCGGGGTTGCTGAGCAGGCTGCCGTATCCTTGGAACGTAGTATCTCTCCAGGCGCGCAGGTGCCTCTCCACGAGCTCGTCAGCCCACAGCGGCTCGAGGGAGCCTTTAAGTAAAGAGTCGGTGTGGGAGCACACTGCTTCACCTCCCAGCAGAGTCGCCCCTGAGCATCATGGTAGATGCAGTTCAGATTGACAAGCGAGTACACTTGGAAAGTCTTGAGTGTTTCACCAGGTGGGTGCAGATTAGTGCTGGCCATCTCTGGACACGTGTTTCTGAATTATTATTCGTCATCAGCAGAGATTAGGCAAAATTAATCGGGGTTGCTGAGCAGGCTGCCGTATCCTTGGAACGTAGTATCTCTCCAGGCGCGCAGGTGCCTCTCCACGAGCTCGTCAGCCCACAGCGGCTCGAGGGAGCCTTTAAGTAAAGAGTCGGTGCGGGAGCACACTGCTTCACCTCCCAGCAGAGTCGCCCCTGAGCATCATGGTAGATGCAGTTCAGATTGACAAGCGAGTACACTTGGAAAGTCTTGAGTGTTTCACCAGGTGGGTGCAGATTAGTGCTGGCCATCTCTGGACACGTGTTTCTGAATTATTATTCGTCATCAGCAGAGATTAGGCAAAATTAATCGGGGTTGCTGAGCAGGCTGCCGTATCCTTGGAACGTAGTATCTCTCCAGGCGCGCAGGTGCCTCTCCACGAGCTCGTCAGCCCACAGCGGCTCGAGGGAGCCTTTAAGTAAAGAGTCGGTGCGGGAGCACACTGCTTCACCTCCCAGCAGAGTCGCCCCTGAGCATCATGGTAGATGCAGTTCAGATCGACAAGCGAGTACACTTGGAAAGTCTTGAGTGTTTCACCAGGTGGGTGCAGATTAGTGCTGGCCATCTCTGGACACGTGTTTCTGAATTATTATTCGTCATCAGCAGAGATTAGGCAAAATTAATCGGGGTTGCTGAGCAGGCTGCCGTATCCTTGGAACGTAGTATCTCTCCAGGCGCGCAGGTGCCTCTCCACGAGCTCGTCAGCCCACAGCGGCTCGAGGGAGCCTTTAAGTAAAGAGTCGGTGCGGGAGCACACTGCTTCACCTCCCAGCAGAGTCGCCCCTGAGCATCATGGTAGATGCAGTTCAGATCGACAAGCGAGTACACTTGGAAAGTCTTGAGTGTTTCACCAGGTGGGTGCAGATTAGTGCTGGCCACTCTGCTGACGAGGAACAACTATTCCGAAACACCGGTGTCCAGAGTTGGTGCTGCAACCTTGCTACAAACACACTTTTCATCGATATAGCGCACACGCTATCTAAAGACTGCATCTACCATGATGCTCCTGGGGCACACCTGCTGGTGGGTGGAGTCGGAGTGCGACCCATTCTGTACATGCAATATATCATGATACATTTATATTACACCTCAAATTCAAGCAATTGGTCAGATCACAAGGACTTGGAGACACACACAATGGTCTCCCAGATAAAAAACAATGGTGGGGAGGAGCAGCCATTTTTGCTCGGCTGATCTCTGTAAGACAGCGAAGAGGGACACTGGAGGATAGCAAAGTGATGAACAAAACTATCCACTCTGGCCAGCTATACTGGAGTCCTTGATACAATGTCTAACACTGATAAATATTGTCCCGAAAAGAGGGGAAAGAGTAACTTCTGAAAGCTCTTTTTCTGTTGGTCACATAAGGTTTTGCAACCGTTGTGCTGATAAGCCAGACCTAACAAGCATTGGCAAAGCCAATAGATCTCACCGCTGGGACCTTATAAGTGCTTAGCCATGCAACAGTTGATGTTGTTGCACCAATGATATTGTGCTTGATAACCAAACACCCATTGTCCCAAAGGCGAGACCTACTGGCTATGCCAATGCTAGTTGGTATTTGCCACGAAGCATGGAACCACTATCACTGTGTGCCATTTCTCAAGAATCATTCCCACCGTTCATAGAATGGCCTGCGAATTTGCCTGTACACGTCTAGCGCTGGGACACACTTTTGAGTAGCTGTGTTCTTTAGACATTTCCTCATTCCCTCTTTCATGTGCGCCCCAGTTTTATTGCCCTTCTGACGGCAAGAGGATTTTCTTAAGGAGGTGAATTTACTCTGGTGATGAGAACCGATCTATACATGGTGCTGAAATATATTATTTCATTCATTGCTATAGATGTTGCAGATGCAGCAGGGCTGTTCGCAAGGTAAGCCATAATAGATTCTCCGACATACTATGATCCATTAGATTAATTAAAGTGCTGTTAACATACATAAAAGTAATGATCTTGTTTTTTACACAGTTTTATATAGCGTGAACTTGACCCGAAGGTATGTGTCACAGCACTTTACGTGAGCACCAGTTGCGTTACACAAAGACACATTAATTTTTGTTAGGCAGAGGGAGATTAAATGATTTGCCCAGAATCACAGGATGGTTCCTCCGATTTGAGATCGACCTCACTTGCCACATCCTCTCCCAATTAAGGACTCTTCTCATTTTCGCAACAGACAGTGCGTGCGTTAACTGCGTACGTGCCTCACCTAGACAGGAGTTGATTACCAATACCAAAGACTAGGGAGATGTTGTCGGAGGGAATAACCATATACAGATAGCGGAGACAGTTTGTATTACAGCAGCTTGGCACTGAAGTCACAGGTGCACAAATCTCCACTATTAACACAGAAATTGTAAACGCAATAATAGGGCATTACCCAGCTAAGCTAAATGAGATCTTATCTAGAGGCTGATGGGATGCTCCATACTCAACCCCACAGGATGAACCCAGAATTAGGATTCTGTAGTAGGGGATCTCTGTGTATAGTCATAATCTAGTGAATAGTCCCGCCCATGTGCGTGGACCCCGGAGCAATCAAAAATAATCTCTTACAGTGTCAAAAAATGCAGAAATGCATAGACACTTAAGAGAGAATTTAAAGACAGATAATGCAGCCTAAAAAGGCTACACTGTCCAGTACTTCAACTAGAAATTCCACCATAAAATCCACAAAACAGCAAAGCCTGTACAGATTTCCCTTGCCTTACCAGCAAAATCCCTCAGGAATGATAGAGAGAAGAACCTGGACAGACAAGCCCCATAGGCTGCCATTATGTGGCTCAAATAGGATACTGTGCCTTTAAGGAACCTTCCAGAACCTTCTCCAAGTATCCCAGAATGCACAGCAGGTCCAACTTAGTTTCAGTTCTTTTTTCCGGCTCCTGCAAGCAGGTCCCTGGAGCATTGAGCTCTCCCTTTTCAAGGGTTTTTGTTGGTGTTTTTTCACTAAATTCGATTTTTTTGTACTGTTAAAGTACTTTGGTGACTTTCTTCTTGGGTTTCTGCACTCTTTGGTTGTCCATAATGCCAGCATTATTTGACAAGTGCCCGGAGTGCTCCAGGAAGAAGGCCAAGTCAGACCCCCATGAGGTCTGTATCCTCTGCCTTCCCTCTTCCCACATCCCTGAGGATTGTGTGATCTGTAGAGGCTTCTCTGGCAGGACCCTGAAGGACAGGAGGAAGTTCAGACTTCAGGGACTTGAAGAAAAAAGATTGAAGCCTCGAGGTGGGTCTGGAAGGGCTTCTGCTGCCCATGCTGAGGCCTCTGGGGGGCTCCCCAGGGGCAGGAAGTCCAGCTCACGTCCGAGATCTCCGTCTGGGTCAGTTGCTATGACCACGACGTCGAGAGGAAGGTCCACGGCCAGTTCCCGGTCTCCCCAGGGCTCTGGGTTGAGAAAACGTCGCCCGTCGACGTCGAGGGACGTTTTCAGGCCGCCGTCGAAGCCGGTGTCGATTTCCTCGTCGTCGGCATCGAGTGGACGACATCGGAGGTCCCGGCGTCGGCGCTCGCCGTCGAGGCGACACCGCCGTTCGCCGTCGAAGACGTCGTCGTCGAGGGGATCCTCGTCGTCATGGTCGCCGTCGAGACGGGAGAGGTCTCCGGCGCCGAAGAAGTCGACGTCGAGGCGATCAAAGAGGTCGACGTCGAGAAGGACGAAGAGGTCGAGGTCGCCGTCGAGGCGCCATCGCCCGTCTTCGAGGTTCATCCATCTGGTCGGGGTCGACGTTGAGGCATAGACACCGCTCGACGTCGAGGAGTGTGAAACGGTCGACGCCCAAGGGCCGATCGACGTCGAAGGACCCACGGTCGACGTCTGAGCACCGTTCTTCAGCGTCAGGAGGTCGTAAGGACAGGCCCAGGACTGTGGGGGGCTCCCCACAGTCTGGACAGGGTGATGGCTCGCCGGGAACGGCGTATTCCGAGGTGTATACCCCGAAGAAGCCTACTGTTCCTTCTCCTCTGCCTCCTTTACCTAGGGGTCCACCTCCGAGGGCTCCGACCCCTCCTCCATTGCCGGCTCCGCAGGCCCCGGTTCCGGTTACCCCTCCTCCCCCGGTTCCACCGAGGTCGGTGTCGATGCCCAAGTACCCGACGCCTCCGAAGAAGACTCCTAAGTCGAAGGTTCTTCCGAAGCCTAGGGCGTCCGAACCAAGGAGGCCGACGGAGCGTCCCAGACCCAAGAGATCGAGGTCTCGCTCTGGGAGAAGAGACAGATCTAGGAGCGGACACGGATCTTCCTCGAGATCCAGGCATCGCCATAGGAGACATAGGTCCAGGTCCCGTTCTGCCTTCGGGACCCGTTCCTACTCACCTACGTTGTCAGATTCACCGGAGACTAGGGTGTCCCCGATAGATGACATTGACACGTTCCAGGAGGTTCTCCTGCGTGGGGCGGCGAAGTTGGGGATCAAGGTTACTGCCCCTACGCCTTCGACTTCTGTGATCTTTGAGACATTGCATAAGAAACACCTGTCTCGCCCCCTACTGCCTTTGGTGCCAGGACTCCTTGAGCCGGCTGAACAGCTCTTCCTTACGCCGGCGGTGGTGAAGTCTGCACCTTCCAGGCTCGTCAAGAAATACAGAGCTCCTGAGTCGGACCCGGCTTTCTTGAGAAAGGACCCGGCACCGGATTCGGTGATTGTGACGGCGGCTCGGAAGCTCCATGCCACCTCCCCTGCATCCACCGTGCCTCCGGATAAGGAGTGCCGCTGGATTGACTCTGCTGGACGGAAGGCGTGTGGGACGTCCTCCACAACGATGAAGGCCTCCAGTGACTCGGCGTTGTTGGGTCGATACGACCGGGCACTGTGGGACTCCATGGAACAGTTTGCGGACCTCGTTCCGCACGACCGCAGAGAGGACTTCATGGAGATCGTCCAGGAAGGGATGCTGGTCTCTAACCAGGCCATCAGTGCCGCGGCAGATATCTCCCTGCTGGCCGCGCATGGATACTGCCACGGTATTAACCAGAGACGCCATGCTTGGCTCCGGTTGACGTCGCTTAAGCCTGAAGCGCAACAACGTGTGGCGAATCTGCCGTTTTCCGGAGACACTCTCTTCGGGAAACACGCGGATGACGAAATGGCCAGGATGAAGGCCGAGGCTGAGATCCTGACGGCGGTGGGCTTGGAGAAGCCCAAGGAGAAGAAACCCTACCGCCAGTTCCAGCGACGGTTCGGGTCGCAGGGTCGAGGAAGGGGACAGACTTCTGGGCAACATCAGCAGCAGCCACAACAGCAGCAGCAGTACAGAAGGCCCTTCCAGAAACGCCAGGGGGGTAGAGGTAGACAGCAGTCCTCTACCGCGACCAAGGGCCCGGCCGGGTCTCGACCCTGAGCGGTTACTTCCCCTTCGTCCGTTACCCGCTCCGGTGGGGGGAAGCGTTCAATTTTTTCTGGCAGAGTGGAGAAAAATTACTCAGGACAAGTGGGTGCTGAATATTGTTTGCAATGGATACAGTCTTCGGTTCATCAGCCCGCCTCCATCGATCCCTCCGGTCAGCTCACAGTACCAACTGCGCGAGCTCCAGGCGGAGGCAGACATCCTGCTAAGGAAAATGGCGATAGAAGACGTACCTCTGTCTCAAAGAGGAAGAGGTCTGTACTCCCGGTTCTTTCTGGTCCGCAAGAAGGACAAGAACGAGTTCAGGCCCATTCTGGACTTGCGACAGGCAAACAAGTGGATTCGCAGAGAAAAGTTTCGCATGCTGTCGTTGCATCAGATCTATCCTCAGCTGCAACGAGGAGATTGGATGTGTGCCATAGATCTACAGGACGCATACTTCCATGTGCCAATTGCATGCAAACACAGGAAGTTTCTGCGCTTTCAAGTTGGCACCAATCACTATCAGTACACGGTGCTTCCCTTCGGGCTGAAGTCTGCACCCAGGACATTCTCGAAATGCATGGCAGTGGTAGCGGCACACCTGAGGAAGAACAAGGTGTTTGTCTACCCGTACCTGGACGATTGGTTGATCAAGGCCTCCTCCTTCTCGGAAGCTCAAGCACACTTCCAGAAGACGTGCGTTCTCTTGAACAAGCTGGGGTTGCACATCAACATGTCCAAGTCTGTCCCGACTCCGGTCCAGTGCATCCAGTACTTGGGAGCCTCCATCGATACGCTGTCAGCAAGCGTGTCTCCTTCGGAAGAGCGACGTTTATCACTCCTTCGGAAGGCTCAGGCTCTCATGTCCACTCCATCCACGACAGTGAGGACGGTGTCTTCTCTGCTGGGATCGATGGCCTCGTGTATCTTCCTGACGCCACATGCGCGGCTGCACATGAGGCCGCTACAGGAGTGTTTGGAGGATCAATGGGACCAGAGGAGAGGATCTTGGGACGACAAGATACGGCTGTCTCTACATGCTCTTCAGTCTCTGAAGTGGTGGTGCTCGAAGGAGAATCTCCTCAGAGGGGTTCCCTTCCACAAGGACATTCCCACACAGACTATCGTGACGGATGCGTCTCTCCAGGGCTGGGGAGCGCACTCCGGAGACCTGCAGATTCAAGGGACGTGGTCCCCGACGGAGTCCACGTACCACATCAATTTCCTGGAACTCAGAGCTGTTCACTTGGCACTGAAGGCCTTTCACCCGTCCTTTCAGACCAACTCTCTGCTTGTTCAGACGGACAACACAACAACGATGTATTACCTCAACAAGCAGGGGGGCTCGAGATCGCGCACTCTGTCGCAGGAGGCGCAAGCGATCTGGCACTGGCTTCTGGCTCGAGGACTGTCGATTACGGCCACCCATCTGCCAGGTGTGCAGAATGTTCAGGCAGACGAACTGAGCAGACTGATTCAGGAAAACCACGAATGGGTCATAAATGACGAAGTACTAGGAGAAGTCTTCGCAAGGTGGGGGACTCCAGACGTAGATCTGTTCGCCACTGCCGAAAACAGCAGAGACTTCGCCTCCAGGTACTACCAGCCAGGGACGCTGGGGAACGCGTTATGGATCAACTGGTCGAACAGCTTTCTGTACGCTTTTCCACCCATTCCCCTGATTCCGACGGTTCTCATCAAGCTGTCCCAGTCCAGGGCACGGATGATACTGATTGCCCCGGAATGGCCCAGACAGTGGTGGTTCACGGACCTTCTTCACCGGTCTCTCCTTCCTCACGTGAAGCTGCCGTGCAGGCCGGACCTTCTCACGAAGTTCGGGGGGCGGATGGTGCACCCCAACCTCTCGTCTTTGAGTTTGGCGGCATGGCTCCTGAAGTAGTGCAATATGGCCATCTGAATCTCCCTGAGGATTGTATGGACATACTGAAGGAGGCTAAGCGACCTTCCACTAGGACTTCTTATGCTTACAAGTGGAAGAGGTTTTGCATCTGGTGCACGTCTAAGAACCATGACCCTACTACATGCAAGGAGGATGTCATCCTTCCATATCTACTGCATCTGGCACAGTCTGGCCTTAATGTTCATTCCATTAAAGTTCATCTGGCTGCTTTGACTGCCTACAGGAAATGCCCTTCACAGACTTCCTTCTTCCAGATCCCTGTGATCAAAGATTTTCTGGAAGGCTTGAAGAAAGTATTCCCTCCTGTCAGGCTTCCTTCGCCTTCGTGGGACTTGAATGTGGTGCTGTCCAGATTGATGAAGGAGCCTTTTGAACCCATTCATAAGGCTTCGTTGCAGCACTTGTCCTGGAAGGCGGCGTTCCTCGTGGCCATTACATCGGCCCGCAGGGTGAGTGAAATTCAGGCATTGTGTTGCCAAGAACCTTATACTGTATTTCATGCTGCTAAGGTTGTTATGCGTACTCACCCTAAGTTTCTTCCCAAGGTTGTTTCTGATTTTCATATCAATCAGACTATCACTTTACCTACGTTTTTTCAGGACCCTTCATCTCCAGCGGAAAGATCTTTGCATTCCCTGGATGTTAGGAGGGTACTGAAATTTTATCTGGATAAAACCAAAGATATGTGGAGAAGTGTGGCTCACTGGTTAGAGGAGGCAGACCTGGAAGCAGAGGTCAGTCTGGGACTAGGGTTCAATTCCCGGCTCGGCGGGGTCTTGAGTCCTAAAATGTCCATGGACTCGACAATTCTCGCTCTGGTGCCTACTTGATTCACGGGTTCACACTCTGCGACTCTGGGCAATAGCTTGCTTAATCTCCACAACGGCCCCTCGCGGCGGGATGCCTGGCTTTCACCTTGTGGATACCCTGTTGGGGTTATCTCACAGGGGAATACCAGGACGGGTTTCCTAAGCAAGCGCTTAGAAACCGCTTGGTGATTTGCGCTATATAAATTCCTGTACATTTACATTTACATATTCGTAGGTCAGACCAATTGTTCATCAACTATGGATCGGTCAGGACAGGTCTTGCTACCTCTAAACAGTCCATCTCTAGGTGGATTGTGTCCTGCATACAATTGTGTTACTGCAAAGCTAATAAGACCATAGGGGGCAAACCTAAGGCTCATTCCACCAGGGGCAAGGCTGCCACGACAGCGTTGCTCCGTAATGTTCCCATTGCAGAAATCTGCAAGGCGGCCACTTGGAAGTCGGTCCATACCTTTGCTAAGCATTACTGCCTGGACTCTGATGCCAGGGCAGACGCTCAGGTTGGGCAGGCTTCGCTGCGGAATCTGTTCGCACAATAGTGGCGTAATTTTTTGTTCTCCACCGCCGCTTGGTGTGGGGATGGGCTTGCCATTCTATTCACTAGATTATGACTATACACAGAGATCCCCTACTACAGAAGGAGTAGTTTCTGTCCTGTAACTCCAGTTCTGTAGTAGGGGTATCTCTGTTATAGTCATAAGCGCCCTCCCGCCTCCCCGGTGGAGACTCTTTTATGTACGTAATGCTACAGGTCTGGCGTTTTTACGCCTTCAAAAAGAACTGAAACTAAGTTGGACCTGCTGTGCATTCTGGGATACTTGGAGAAGGTTCTGGAAGGTTCCTTAAAGGCACAGTATCCTATTTGAGCCACATAATGGCAGCCTATGGGGCTTGTCTGTCCAGGTTCTTCTCTCTATCATTCCTGAGGGATTTTGCTGGTAAAGCAAGGGAAATCTGTACAGGCTTTGCTGTTTTGTGGATTTTATGGTGGAATTTCTAGTTGAAGTACTGGACAGTGTAGCCTTTTTAGGCTGCATTATCTGTCTTTAAATTCTCTCTTAATTGTCTATGCATTTCTGCATTCTTTGACAGTGTAAGAGATTATTTTTGATTGCTCCGGGTCCACGCACATGGGCGGGACTATTCACTAGATTATGACTATAACAGAGATACCCCTACTACAGAACTGGAGTTACAGGACAGAAACTACTCCATCTGTGCCTTCCAATGGGATGTTGCCAAATCCACAACAGTGACAATCTCTGGAAACTATTTTGCAATCCTGTATACTGCTTCACTCGTTCGTTCGTTCGTTCGTTCGCTCACATAGTATTCCATATACAGCAGGGTCTAAATATAATACAGGAGGAGCATGGATCTTCTCCAGAAGTAGACCTAAGTATGCATGTGATGGGCATCATTGAGTCAGTAGCTAAAACTGTTCTTGGAAATATCAAGAATGGTGCAGCTCTTTTGGTCATACGTCAGTGGTATTTAGACCGGGGCCAGGCAGGGTTGCGTACTAACTCCAGCTCCATGTAAAATCTACTTCAACAGCCCGAACTCAAGGCAAGGTTCCTACAAACTCTGATGGCTGCTCCTTACATGGTATAAAAAGAGGGGTCCCAGTTGGAACAAGATAAAACACACAAATTCAAAAATACAAAATTTGAACAATGACAAAACACCTCATCAAAATAAACTCAAGGGAATGTTATTTAATATACATCCTCATTTGAAAATTAATTACCATGTCTTTGAAGACATGGTAATTAATTTTCAAATTTTCAAATTTATTTAATATACATCCTCATTTGAAAATTAATTACCATGTCTTTGAAGACATGGTAATTAATTTTCAAATGAGGATGTATATTAAATAACATTCCCTTGAGTTTGTTTTGATGAGGTGTTTTGTCATTGTTCAAATTTTGTATTTTTGAATTTGTGTGTTTTATCTTGTTCCAACTGGGACCCCTCTTCATATACCATTGACTACCCAGGTCCCAGTACCAGTGGGTTGACCCATATATTGTAACATGCTCCTTACATGTACACACGGCCCATGTCGGGCTGGGGTAATAAATAAGCCTGTGCACCAAAACAAAACTGCATCATCTGCAAACATTAAGAATGGGGATGCTTTTTCCCCAGCTTGGGTACATTGAGGCTAAGATCAGTCCGAGATTTCACTGTGCTGTTGATGTAGATAATAAGTAGAGCTGGGGATACAAGGATTCACCCTGCTGCGCTACAAGGATTATTCATTCAACCTGCTGTCATCCTGCAATATGTTTAACCCCTTGCGTGCTCGTGACGGAACCATTCCGTCACGAGCTACGGTGGGGCTGTGCTGGTGACGGAATGGTTCCGTCATGGCCCTGCCGCCGCGCCTGCGCGGCGCTGATTCCGTGCCTGCGCTGGGCGTTCCATTGAGCGGGTGGGGTCGTGACGGAACCATTCCGTCACAAGCACAGCGCCACCGCGGCTTGTGACGGAGTGGTTCCGTCACGAGCATGGCGGTGCCGCGCGGCCCCTCCTCCCCCCTAGCGCCGCGGCGTAATTACCGCCGCGGCCAAGGGGCTAAACACTTATTCTCTTTCATTGTTTATTTATTTAGTTCTCTGTTTATTTTTCTTGCGATGTCCTGAGCAATCTGTATGTACATGACTGCAAGTTTCTCTTACAATCTGTTGTTATTTCTGGGGAACCTTTCTTTACGTAATTGTATTGCTCTGGTAGTTTCTATCCTCTGCTTTTGCTGCGTATTGTACTGGGTGGTGCCTGCCCACACCATTCCTGGGTTTGGAGTAGTTTTACAGTTCTTATTAGTACTGTGTGGTTATTTCCCCGCCTCCACTTGCAAAGTTTTGCTGTACGTTGTGCCGTGTAGCGTGCTCCACACCTAGTTTTACAGTACCATCATTTTACATTATTACAAGTGGAATTTTATACCATACCATGTGTTTTTACCAGCCGCGGCCGGCAGTGGGAGTAAATGCAGGGCAGTGACGTGGGGAGGGGCAGGGTGGGGGGTAGTAATGTATGGATTACGGAGTTTTACAGGTAAGTAAACATTTAACTAAAGAAAACAAATTTCGTTGCGCACACTGCATCGCATTTTGGGATGCAGTGTACTCCACGAAATTCGTTTGTTATTTAAATGTTTACTTACCTTTAAAAACACTGTAATCCATACATTACTACCCCCCCACCCTGCCCCTCCCCCTCCCCATGTAACCGCACTGCATTTACTCCCACTGCCGGCCGCGGCTGGTTTTTATTGTATGAGCATTTTACACCATACCATGTGTTAATGTGATATTTTACGTCACACTAATATTACGTTTCTGTATGGCAATGTACTGTGTGGTTTTTCCCGCACCTATTTCTGTTTTTTGCATTTACATTTTGCATGGCTCACATCCTTTAACACTGGATCCTCAGAGGAAACGCAAAACTTGATGAGGGCAGAGTGCCCTAGACCCTTCCAAGATAATAAAGCTTGGATGACGCTGAATTTTTGGATCTGGAACTGATGACCTTTTTATTTAAGAATGGCAAGGACCCTAGGAAAGGCATCGAGCGTTGCCTCAAACAATGCCAAGAGAAGGTCTTGGATATTTTGGGACCCCTCGCAAGAATTATTGATCTGGCAGAAGAAGATTCTCTAAAGGGCACACATGTAGATGTTGACCTACTATGTGGCTGGAGCAACAAGCACTATGTCTCTTGGGCAACGCTAACACTGGCCTTTTGGCTGAGCATACTTATGAGGATTAACCCTTAAATGTCAGACTTGGCCAATAAAGACCCTAAGGGCAACTCCAGTGGTTTACTCTTCCAAGAAGACTTTATGAAAACCCTATGAAAGTATGTTTCAACTTTCTCAACCTTCAGCAGGGCTCAATCTAATACGAGGCGCATGTTTAGAGGTAGAGTTTTCAGCAGGGCTGGCAGGATGGGACTGGCTGCCAGCCACGGACAACAGAGGTCCCAATTTTACCAAAATAACACGAGGCTTCGAAAGACAATACTGTGGCAATAATAGCTTCTTCCCCCAAAGAGGCCGAGGTACATGAACCTGTGGTGGCAGAGGCAGATTCCAGGGAGGTGGAGTCCCAATCCCTCTTGGTTCTTCCCCTGTAAAGGTAAGGAGAAGATTATGACAGTTTCAGGAAAAACTGGCATTTAATAACAAACGAACCATGGATACTCAATACTGTAAGAGGTTTCAAGATAGATTTTACCCACACACCCACCAAGAGAGTTGATCCTAGAACAAGATCAGTTAAAGTAGGTAGAACTGGAAGTCATCCCAATGTTACAGAAAGATGCCATACGCAAAGTCAGAAACTCAAGGGATGGTTTCACGAGTACAATCTTTTTAGTACAGAAAAAGGACAAGGGGTGGAGGCCAGTTATAAACTGCTGTATTAAAACTTCTCAGGCTCCCATAGACTATCCTCCCTTCTCTTCACCACTCAGTTTTGTGGCCTCTTACATGCATACATCTAAATATGTTTACGAATCAAAAGACCTCAGAAAAAAGAGGCCCCAGGCCCGTCAGGCATTGCAGTGCCGGCTTGACAAGGAGCACCTTATGATGAAGCATGGCACCCTACTGGGTGTGTGAGGGCTCTATGATCTGACCACTAGGATCCCTCGAGATCCTGACGATCAGACCACTTATTCCACACTGTATATGGTCGAATGAGTCCCATACGAGGAACCCCATTTGATTGTTCTGTTATAGTATCCCGGGAGGTGTGTGGGTGTAGGACCTCATTGAATATCTTTCCTCGTCCCTCCATTGTTTTTCATTTGAAATAAATGCAGAAATTGATGAGGCATGCTGGGGCGATGGAGGTTCAGGACCCTTTCCGCTGCTTTTATGACTCGCTGTGACACCACTCTTTCATATTCCCGTTACCACAGGACAAGAATTCTCAATAGAAATGTCAAACAGCATCAAAGAAGAGGAAGGGGCCTATCCGATTTCTGATCAGAACCAAGAGGGATTTAAAAAAGTCTATACTCCAGACGGTAAGTCAACTATTTCTATACATATTGTACTGTAGGAATATGGAATCTATTGTGTGAATCAAATGGATCAATATGAAGTGATATTGTCATTGGGCCTGTTTTCCTGTCCCCTGTTCCCTCGTGCTTGCTTTCCTGCCACCTGTTCACTCGTTGTGCTTGCTTTCCTGCCCCGTTTCCTCGTTGTGCTTGCTTTCCTGCCCCCTGTTCCCTCGTTGTGCTTGCTTTTCTGTTCCCTCGTTGTGCTTGCTTTTCTGTTCCCTCGTTGTGCTTGCTTTCCTGCCCCCTCGTTGTGCTTGCTTTACTGCCCCCTGTTGCATCGTTGTGCTTGCTTTCCTGCCCCCTGTTCCCTCGTTGTGCTTGCTTTCCTGCCCTCTGTTCCCTCGTTGTGCTTGCTTTCCTGCCCTCTGTTCCCTCGTTGTGCTTGCTATCCTGCCCCCTGTTTCCTCGTTGTGCTTGCTTTCCTGCCCCCTGTTCCCTCGTTGTGCTTGCTTTTCTGTTCCCTTGTTGTGCTTGCTTTCCTGCCCCCTGTTCCATCGTTGTGCTTGCTTTCCTGCCCCTGTGTTCCCTCGTTGTGCTTGCTTTCCTGCCCCCTCGTTGTGCTTGCTTTCCTGCCCCCTCGTTGTGCTTGCTTTCCTGCCCCCTGTTCCATTGTTGTGCTTGCTTTCCTGCCCCCTGATCCCTCTTTGTGAGCGTTTTTTCTGGCCTCTGTTCCCTGTGTGTGTGGCTCTGTGTGTGTGTGTGTGTGTGTGTGTGTGTGGCTCTCTGTGTTTGTGCGTGGGGCTCTCTGTGTTTGTGCGTGGGGCTCTCTGTGTGCGTGGGGCTCTCTGTGTGTGCGTGGGGCTCTCTGTGTGTGCGTGGGGCTCTCTGTGTGTGCGTGGGGCTCTGTGTGTGCGTGGGGCTCTCTGTGTATGCGTGGGCTCTCTGTGTGTGCGTGGGGCTCTGTGTGTGCGCGGGGCTCTGTGTGTGCGCGGGGCTCTGTGTATGCGTGGGGGCTCTGTGTGTGCGTGGGGCTCTCTGTGTGTGCGTGGGGCTCTCTGTGTGTGCGTGGGGCTCTCTGTGTGTGCGTGGGGCTCTCTGTGTGTGCGTGGGGCTCTCTGTGTGTGCGTGGGGCTCTCTGTGTGTGCGTGGGGCTCTCTGTGTGTGCGTGGGGCTCTGTGTGTGTGTGGCTGGCTCTTTGTGTGCGTGGGGCTCTGTGTGTGTGTGGCTGGCTCTTTGTGTGCGTGGGGCTCTGTGTGTGTGTGGCTGGCTCTTTGTGTGCGTGGGGCTCTGTGTGTGTGTGGCTGGCTCTTTGTGTGTGTGGGGCTGTGTGTGTGTGTGTGTGTGGAGCTATGTGTGTGTGTGCGGGGGGGGCTCTGTGTGTGTGTGGGGGGCTCTGTGTGTGTGTGGGGGGCTCTGTGTGTGTGTGGGGGGGCTCTGTGTGTGAGTGGGGCTCTGTGTGTGAGGCTCTGTGTGGGGCTCTGTGTGTGTGTGTGGCTCTGTGTGTGTGTGGGGGGCTCTGTGTGTGAGTGGGGCTCTGTGTGTGAGGCTCTGTGTGGGGCTCTGTGTGTGTGTGGGGCTCTGTGTGTGTGTGTGTGGGGCTCTGTGTGTGTGGGGCTGTGTGTGGGGTTCTGTGTGTGTAGGGGGGCTCTGTGTGTGTGTGTAGGGGGGCTCTGTGTGTGTGTGGGGCTCTGTCTGTGTGGGTGTGTGTGGCTCTGTCTGTGTGGGTGCGTGTGGCTCAGTCTGGCTCTGTGTGTGGGTGCGTATGGCTCTGTGTGGGGCTGTGTGTGGCGCTGTGTGTGGCGCTGTGTGTGTGGGTGCAAATGCAATAGGTCTCCCATTTGCGAGAGATTAAGCTATTGACATTGAAAGTAACAATGCCATTTATTTCTATTTTTTTAAAGCTAAAATAATGTCATGAGCAATACCAATAGCTCTAACTTTAACAAGGAGGAGACCATTGCATTGTAAATGCTTGTTAATAAAGCAGCTTTTTTTTCAATGTAGCCCGTTTTCCTTAAAGGAAAACGGGATGCATTTAAAAAAGAAAAATTAAACTTTTCAGTTTCCTTTTTTTAAGCGCAGGCAGTGCTCACTGGGACCACTGCCTCCTCTTAAGAATATTTTCCAACATACTCACCTTTACCTAACTTGAAGTAGGTGGTAAACTGCAAGTGTTTTGCAGCCGCAAATGCGGTCGCAAAACTCTAGTACATAGCATGTTCACTCGCTATTAGGAAGGGACGCCCCTTCCTGATAGCGAGAGTCGCAAATGCTATTTTGCGAGTCAGGGACTTGCAAAATAGCAATAGGTTTTGCTATGGTTCTCCCATTTGCGGCCGCAAAAAGGGTCATACATCTGGCCCTATATGTTCTGTGTTATAAGTATAGTTAAAGGATGTATTTGCTTTTCTTTTTTTTCTTTTTCTACATCTCTTTGATGTATTTATCTTAATTTATTAGTTTGTGACATTTGAAAGAAGGTTTTCTTCCTGTAAATCATCAATATTGTTTGTTAAGAAGTCCAAGAATGAAGGAAGGTGTCGAATAATATGTTAATATCTTTTCCAACAAAATGAACAATCCAGAAACAAATTAATTACGTTGGTCGGCAGGATCAAACATAATTCCTTCACAAGCATTGGTATGGTTTTGATAGGAATGAGATGTATGTACATGTAGAAGGTAGTGAGTGTAAAAACAGAGAACCAATTTGGATCCAAATGTCCATTGGCAGTCAGATGTTTAAGTGTTAGCTGTGCATTTATTGGGCTTAAGAAAGTGAAATAAAAGAGGGAGACTCTTCAACACTCTTGAAAAAAGGAATACTAATTTGGTATTGAATGAAGAATCTTGTATTGAAAGAGCACATTATTCTAGAATGCCATAAGTATGTGCATATGTTTTCCACTTTCTTCTCCTCTTACCTAACATGCTTGGTAATTATGTTCCATAGTAAACTCCCTTCATAGTAGAGAGTTGTATGGTGGATGAACCCAGCAAATGTGTGCTATTAAAGAACAGAATATTAAGAAACTTATAATTCATAGTTATGCTCACAGTAGAATCATTTCTGAATTGTTCTTGGAAATGTATAGCATTCTCCGGAGAGCTTGTGTATTTCTGGCTAATCATTGTTTAATCGAGAAAGCAGTTCTACCTATCACCCCTTTTTGATTCTCATACAATAATGGATTACTGTCCTGTCACCTCTGATCATGTTTAGTGTTTCATGTGTTAGGTTTAAACTTATAAACAACAACCTTGCACACACACAAAATGCAAATTACCTTTATGAGTGTAATCAGCTTTTTTATTTTATATTCTAAGAGCCTTTTACAATTCAGGGTTATAAAACACTGCAGCAGCAAAGAATACTGATGTAAGATCAGCTTGCTTGCATTTTAATATTTAGGTGTGTTGCAAAAAAAAGTTTAATGTTTCCTTTTGTTTCTCTTAGTGTGTTTGTTTGCTAGGGATTAAAAGCAAGTTTGCGCATTTATTTCCAAATGTGTTTTCTTCGTAGCATATTAGGGTGAATAAAAACCACAATGAACTGTTGGCAGTGCTTTTAGTCTATCAGTAATAGGCAAAATGGCCAGATCACCAATAATCCTCGTTCCAAACTCCTGTCTGTAGCAGGTCCCATGACAAGAATCCCATGTTTCAGTGAGAGGTGCTTAAGAGAGAGGTGAAAGTCCAACAGAAGAGTTGCCGCTCACTAGAACTTCTCAATATTGATATTCACAGCTGCCATGTGTGACCTCATTGGCTCTGGCTTTTTAATTTGTATTTTTTTTTAAACCATGCCTCCAATGCTAAAAGCAAAACTACAAGTCTCCAAATGCAATTTGTTGGTTAAATGACAGAACTGCTAGAACATTTGGCATGGAACCACTTGGCAGTATATACACACTTTAGCTGTACAACCTCCATGTAGGAATGCAAAGACTTCCGAAATGTATACAAGTAAAGATGCCAATGGGCTCCAAATGGGTGCAGGCAATGGTTTCATATTCAATATTTGAAATATAACGAAGTCTTGAGACATTAATAGTCCTTTAATCCGACTAGATTCATGAGTGTCAGAGGCAGCAAGGATATTGAGAAAGCGGCCTGAGCAAAAGAGTGGGAGCAATGAGCGTGAGGGAGGAGTAGTTTGACTCCATAAGATATATAGATCCATGCTAAACACAGAACAACAGTACTAATGTCAGTTACACATACTGCCAATGGGTAGAACACTGCAGCATTCCTCCTTTACATTTTAATATGCATTTTCTAAATTGCATTAAAATAAAAGCTACATGTTTTGCACACATAAGAACACCACCAGGGGCCCAGCTGGGTAAACATTGATGCCCAGACATCAGGACACCTGCAAAGAACAGCATCAGAATCTCCACTAAGTAAACACTGATGACAGGAAACCCTTAGTGCATAGGAAAGTCACTTAAATAGAGTAGCTCATAACGTTCCTGGTAGAGCACTTTCTGGTGTCATGTGCAATAGATTAAAAAAAATCGAGAACAGAGTATTCTCATTGACTTCCTTGATTTTTAAGCCAGCAATTATTAAGATTGAAATAAAGTGGACATGCACCACTCATTCATTGTGCCAGATAGCTTTTAAGGTAAAATACTTGGTTTGGGCAGGAGCAGTGTATTACCTGGATCTGAAACATATTAAACCAAATCAAAGTTTAAAAAAAATATTCAGAACGTAAAGTAAGTTCTTGACTATGCAGTGCTACATAAGATAAAATAAAAAATAGGGTATTAGTTGAAAGATGTGAGGTGAGGTATTTCCCCCCACCACCCACAAGTGGCAAAGGTTGAAGACCATATGCAGCATTATTGGCGATCTTCTGCAGGTTTGGTGCAAACCCTGTGGACAAAACTGCAGAACACAACCAAAGGAGGGGGTTGACTACCAGGGGCAGGTTGGAGATTTATTCCCCACTGCTGGTTAGGCCCTGCAGCCAACCACCACAGTGCACAGCCTAAGGCCGGGCACAGTGTGGGGGTGTGGTATTTATTTATTTATTCAAAGTTTTATATAGCGCGAACAGGATCCTTACAGATATCAGAGCGCTTCACAAAGACAGGGTAGGGGCAGTAGGAGTCAACAGAGATAATGGGAACAGTATAATAGTCAATAACATGGTAATAACATGGATAATAAAAACATACATAAAACCAATCCATATACAATCAAGTAAGGAAGTAATATAGGACAGCACAAGTCATTGATCCCACTACAGAGGTGTTCAGGTGGATCAATAAACCAACGTGTATCATATCTTGGTCGGTGGTAAGAGAGTAGCGTAGTAGTGCCCCCAACAAGTAGAGAATAGTGTCAAGGGATAGGGTGAGCAGTGATACAAAGCAATGCAGAGTCTCTGAACCAACATCTATAACGATCAGGAGATCTTGGCCAGAAGGATTGTTTTCACCTCTTTCTTGAAGAGTGCAGTGGAGGAGATCAGCCTGGTTTCAGGAGGGAGCGCATTCCAGATCCTGGGTGCCATTCCTGAGAAGGAGCGCTTGTAAGTTTTCACTTTCCGGAATCTACGAGGTTTCAGGAGTAGATTTTTTGTACTCCTATTGGATCTCGAACCTCCTGATATAGACAGCTTTTGAGCGAGGTAGTTGGGTGCCTTGTGGTGCACGGCCGCGTGTGTCATAACTGCAATTTTTAGCTGTATTCTGGCTTCAAAAGGCAGCCATTTTAGAGACTTTAAGTCTGGGGATATGTGCGAATGCTTTCTAGAGCCAGTAATGAGTCTCGCGGCAGCGTTCAGGGAGGCTCTTAAGGGTGCTGTTGTGGATAGCGGGAGACCGCTGAGGGCCGCAATTCCGTAGTCTATTCGAGGGATGACTAAAGCTTGTACAGCAGTTTGGAAGTCTTTGGCCGGGAGGAAGGGTTTAATTTTCCTCAGCGTGTTAATTTGGAAATTAGCTGCTTTTGTGGCTTTGCTGACGTGCTGCTGCATGTTGAGCTTGGCGTCGAGTGTGATGCCTAGGGATTTCGCCGAGTCCACGATGGTAGGTTGGACATTGAGTGCTGTTAGGTTGTTGAGCCAGGTTTGGGTGGTGGAGATTTTCGCCGGGGGTGTGATGAGTAGGAACTCAGTTTTCAGGGCATTTAGTTTGAGGTGATTATCGGCCAGCCAAGATTGGGTGTTGATAAGCGTGGAATTCAGATGTTTGATATCTTCCGGGGATTGTAACTTTATATAGAGTTGTGTGTCATCGGCGTACATATGGAATTGAACATTGGATGCTTGAAGCAAGGTGGCGAGCGGTTCCATAACGAGGTTGAACAGTGTAGGGGAGAGGGTGGATCCTTGTGGGACACCTAGATCTGCAGGCACAGGTGTAGATAGCACATTGTCGATCTTGAACCTCTGAGACCGATTGTGAAGGAAGGACGAAAACCACTTGAGAACAGTTCCCGATAGCCCCATTCTAGTGCTTAGCAGCTCCAGCAAGTTCTCATGTTTGACCGTGTCAAATGCTGACGAGAGGTCAAGAAGGATGAGGAGGCAGGACTCATTGCGATCCAGAATTTGGAGGGCATCATCAATTATGTGTGTCATAGCTGTTTCCGTGCTATGTTTCGCTCTGAAGCCTGATTGATGAGGGTTGAGGAGGTCAAATTGATCAATGTGTTTTGTTAGTTGGAGTTGGACACATTTCTCCAGCAGTTTGGCCAGGGTGGGGATATTGGTGATGGGCCGATAGTTGTTTAGGTCAGACGGATCAGCTGTAGGTTTCTTGAGTATAGGCGTGACTTGCCCCACCTTAAGGGAGTCTGGAATGTGGCCTTGTTGCAAAGAGCTGTTGATGATCTTGGTCCAGAGAGGGAGGAGCAAGGGGATAAAGTCCTTTACAGCAGTGGTTCCCAAACTTTTGACTCCTGAGGACCCCCACTGAATCACTACTGGAAGCCGGGGACCCCCAAGCAATTTGTCCAATTTAAATTTCAAAAATTTAAAACAGTAATCACCACACTAAAATGCATAGACATACATTAGCACCCCTTCCACATGACCAGCTTGCTGCCTGATGGAGCCAGCCGGGAGGCTCGATGGACGATACTGAGTGAAAGCCAGTGAAAATAGCAGCGCAGTGACTGTGGGCTTAATCTAATGGCCTGGCGACTAATAAAAAGCAGCCTGTAAATGACAGCTACTGGCTCTATTCTAATAAACTGGAAAGGGGTTTTTAGGAAATTCAGATCTCTCGGGCGCACTGCCTCAGTTTTTACGTTACAGTGTGTGATGTGGATGGTTGGTGTGTAGTGCGTGAAGAGCAGGCGGAAAAACACCCTTAACCGTCTAAAATAGTCAGGAGACTAAACATATATACACAGCTATGCTCTCGCAACTACAATAAGGTATCACATATACAGTACAATGACTGATGAGTATCAAAGAAACAGAAGCAGATTCTTTAGTGTGTTCCTTGTCACAGCAAGAAGATGGTTTATTTTCTCCAGACTTGAGGAATGTCAAACAGAGCCAACAGAGCCTGTTTTTTATATTTTTTTTTTTTTTTTTTTTAATTTAATTTATTTACAATCAATAACATTGGGTGAGGTCAAGCGCATTGAGAAAAGTTTTGAGACTATTCACCACGGTGTCTTTCTGATCGTTCCAGTGGAGATTGAAGTCACCCAGGTAGACTTGAGTGGTCTGCCGACCGGCATTGGAAGTGATCAGGTCCATGAATTGTTGGGTGAATATGAGATTGTCACCAGGCGGGTGATAGATGAGATGTAAAGCACAGACTTGTTTGCCCTCACTGGTGATGTCGAGGCAGAGGAGTTCACAGGAGGAAAGGGAGGGGGAGGTGACTTGAGTAACGGAGAGGTTGCTCCTAAAAATGCATGCAATTCCCCCGCCCGTCTTGCCAGGAGACCTGTCCAGCCTAATGATGTGATAATTGGGGGAGACTAGTATGTCCATAATCGGGGTAGAGGCTTCAGTGAGCCACGTTTCCGTTAGAATGGCTAGGTCCAGATCCCTCTCTGAGACGAGATCCGCGATGTCGGAAGAATGTCTCTGGGCCGATCTGCAGTTTAGTAGGATGCATTTGAGTTTGGGAGAGAGAAGGGTGGTCGAGCTTTCTAGTGTGAGGGGAACTTTTCTGAGGTTGTTAGGGACGGAACCTCTGTTGTTGAGTGTTGGGGGCCTTAGAGGGTTTGTAAGAATTGTGGGTATGGGGATGTGTGAGTTGGAAAAGTCTTTTACCGGACCTGGGCCATAAGAGCGTAGGAGAGAGCATAGGTCGCGGTCCGACAAGGGGTTGAGAACACGACGGGGGCGGTGGGAATTATTGCGAACGGGGATAGTAGGCCATTGCTGGTGTCGTCGGGGGCGAGGGTATGCAGGGAGGGTGCGTCGTTTGTAGGGTAGTGGGATGGTGGGAGGTAGACTGGGCTGTGAGGAGAGAAGGTCTTTGATTGCGTGGATGTCTTTTTTGATTTGTAAGATTTCCTCTTTGACTTGTTGGAGGGTGGATAAAGTCAGGTCAGGAGGGTCATTAGGGAAGGTGTTGGTGGAGAGAGCCGTTGGTGAGTGGTTGAGTAGTGAGCTGGAGAGCAGGCAGGGTATCGGGGGGGTATACTAGCGTTGTTGAGGGGTTCCGCGGTGCTAATGAGTGGGATGGTATTCAAGGTGTGGACGTTTTTGTGGGCGAGGGGTGTGGGTGATGTAGGGGAGACAGGCGGTGGGTGGGAAGCATATGTAGTGACTTCAGTGGGAGACGGTGCCGGTGAGTAGAATAGTGAGTGAAGGCTGAGGACAGTGGGGGAGACAGGAGGGTAGTGAGGGCTGAGAATAGGAGGTGGGAGAGAGGGGGATGCTAAGGTAAGGGAGGAGGTATGTTCTGTATCTTTTGTTGGGAGGGAGATAGAGTTGTGAGTGGGAGTGGGGAGGGAGCAGGGAAGGGAGAGGTGTCTGCCGTGGGGGGGATGGGGGGATGGGTGGATAAACTCCGAGTGATGGTGTGTGCAGATGTAGGCGTGTTGTGGTATAAAGCGTGCCACAAAACCCAGAGGTTTGTGGTAACAGCCATTGATCTCAAAGTTTCCACAAGACAGATCTTTGGGTTCTGTTCATTACATTCAAGTGCTTACTTGTGCTTGAGCCCATGATCAGCTACTTATCAGCCACGAGTATCTGTACAAGCGGGTTACTAAGGCATTTCTAACATTCCACCCAAGGAAGGTGAAGCATTCTAAGAATAAAATGCTTTCAGGAACATCAAATAATTTACAACACGCAGGCTTTTGGTTCTTATCTTTTGTGGAGCATACCTGTATTGTAATTTAATGAGTTACTGCAGGAGTTGTACAGGGGACATACACTTCATTTTAGTTATTCACACAGCTTGACATGCTAATTAATGAGGTAATGTGAATTCAATAGCCATGATAATATTCCAACAATAATCCATTCTCACCGTGTGCCATCTCTGGGGAATGTTTCTGATAGAGATTATTCTGGTTGTGTCACAAATTATAAATGCAAAATCTGAGTGATCAGTGTTTTCATCAGGACGCTGGATGGAAACAGGTCTGTTTTCCACTTACAACTGCCTGAACATGCTTGAATTTTCCATTCATCATATGAAATAGATGCAGAAAATAAGGCATGCGGGAGGGGATGGAGGTTCAGGACCTGTTCTGCAGCTCTAATGACTCCCTGTGACACCACTCTTTCATATTCCTCTTACCACAGGACAAGAGTTCACAATAGAAATGATCTCTGGCAGTATCAAAGATGAGGGAGGGGCCTATCCGATGGCTGAACAGACCCAAGAGGAATCTAAAAATGTCTGCACTCCAGCCGGTAAGTCATCTGTTTCTATATATTTATATTATATTGTAGGAATATTTTATCTATTGTGGGAACCAAACTGATCAATTTAGAGCACCGATACTCAAAGTACTTCCTTGGGGCCATATGCAGCCCTCCTGACCTTTACATGCGGCCCCCTGGTCAACAGCAGCACTGGGCTTCTATTTACCCAACTCAGCACTAAGATTAAAATTATGTTAAATATACATATAAGCATGTAGTTAATGGTTCATTGAAGTTAAAGAAAGGAAATAACTGGTGTCTTGCACCACTTAGCTTAAGAAACACCTTCATTTTTAAGACATCTTGCTGCAAAAGTGTAAAGATATTACATCTGAACAAAATTCATCAAGTATAGTTTGTTATAGTATATTAAACAAGCACAGGAGAAGGTTTTGTAAACACACATCCTAAAGTCATGTATTTTGAGGTCCTCATATGTGGTAAGGAAGAAATAGGAGGGAAAGTAAAATAAAATAATTGCCTAGGATCTCAAGGTTTGTTTAACTGGAGAAGCCAGGATTAATCCCAAGTTTTTGGTTTCACATTGTGCAGTTTAGACACTAGATGAATATGGTTTACTTCCAATACATCCAACTTACCACCTGACCCACCTGCCTGCTGGCATCAATGCAGCCCTCGTTCACATCACTGACCAAACTTTGTGGCCCTTGGCAAAATATTTGTGAGTACTCCTGGTTTAGATTGATTATGCCATTAGGGTTATTAACGGAACACTGGTACAGTCAAAGTGGCAGACACAGGAAATAAATATATTTGCTCATATTATGACGCAGTAGGTCCTACTGGAAATAAATATATTTGCTCATATTATGACGCAGTAGGTCCTACTGTTCATGGTAAAAGAAGCCTATTCTCAGTAAAACAAACTGGGCACTTAAATAAGCTTAAGACTAGCAAATATAAATGGTCATGGATCCCCAAGGCCCAATGCAACCCAAGAGCGGATAAAGACGGAAGTTGGCAGGAAAAGAAAGGTCAGGTGGGAGTCCGACAACATGGATGGTTTCCACCAGTACATCAAGATTACTACGCTTGCCTCAGCTCCTATAAACTGGGTGCTTCATTCTATAAATTCTATTGACCATTGGAGGTGTGTAATGCGTTCGTCATCCCCTTTTAAGGTGAGGAACGTTCATGGTTCATGAAAAGCAAATAATTCTCTTTTGCGTGTACTGATCAAGTGCGAGTCCAGGCCTCCAGTTCTAGTCGACGGTCTAGAAGCTGGTCGAAACCTCTTTAGTATCAAAGATGGCTTTCAGCCAAGGTTCCCAGTCATCAAACGCTCACCTTACAGGAACCCTATCATCTGCTTTGAAGTACTAAAAGGGATAGCACTAAAAAGTATCACTGCATGATGAAGCCAAGATTGGTACCTATTCTACAAATCATGTAGGCACATTAAGTTAGTCACTAATAAACTCAGCCACTCCTTCATTCTCCCAAAATTCTTGTTTTGGGCATCCTTTCTTAGACAATCTGTTTACAGAGAGGCTCTTTTAGAACGGGGGATGATTTATGGGTAAGGTTATTACCCATGGAAATTGCAGTATCTTTTTTATCACATTTATCTTGATTTGTATCTTTTGATATTTTATAGTTTTAAGTGTCATTTTGTTTTCTTCTCTAAAGTGTCTACTCATTATGTCACTGTGTGGTTACTGATTTAAATATATCTTCATGAAAAATTTATTTAAAAGCTCTAACACCTGTTTGAACCTCAATGATCTCCAGAACCCGTTCCATTTTATGCAGTTTTAATATTTCATACAATGCAGGCTAATATGCTTGCTGTTTGTGCCTTCAGGATGTTGAATGGGTTGTGTGGAATATAGGGCCTTGAAAGCAGCCTTGCTTGTTTCTTTATACAGTGGACATAATTGAAGAACTAATAAATGTTTGCTCTATTACTATGTTTGTTGTTGCTCTTTAAAGTAGACGATTAAATATCCCTGTTTCCCATTTTCTTTCATAAAGACGACAGCCAAAATTTAGATTTATAAACATGACATGGTGCCCCATCGGACACCCGCGGGCCGATCAGAACCACATAAATAAGGGGCACACTCAAATCTGTCCATGACGTTCTGTGAAATCTTTTGATCCATCTCAGTATTAGTATAATAAATACTCACATAGTGTATAGTTCTAATGACTTCTCCTGCTAAGGTTTGTTGGGGGCTTGACACTTACAAAGGGTCCGCTTTAATCCTTAATACAAATACTCAGTCTTTCTAAACAACATAGAGCAGACAGAGGGGATAGAAGCCTACACAGTGGGTATTCCAGACAATTTACTCTGTGGCGCTGCTTGTAGAGGTACCCAGATTTCGTTTGGCCAGGACCGACTGGAATTAATTCTCGGTACTTGCCAGCCTAGCATAGAACCAGGCCCGCTAGCAATTTGTGCCATTTCTCAAGAATCGTTATTTAGGAATGCTCTCAAACATTCCCCCTTTCTCTCAGTTCATAGGCGTGTTTGCCTTACATGTGTAGTTCTGGGACACTCTATTGAGTAGCTGTAGGAATTAGAAATTCCCTCCATTAATAAATACATTAATTAATAAATTAAGTAATTCATGTATGTGCACCCTAGCTTTACTGCCCAGCTGACAGCAAGGGGATTCCCATTAGAAGGGCGTGACATTACTCTTGAGGTCAGCGGGGATCAATATAAAGCTCTGAAATATATTGCTCATAAATTGATATAGAAGCTGCAGCGTCAGCAAGCCTGTTCACAAGATAAGCTACAATAGATTCTCCAGCGCACTGTGATCCATTTAGATTAATTGAAGTGCCTTTAACATACATCAAACATAAGACCTTGTTCATGAGAGTTACTACTTGCAACAGAAAATTTGCATTAAGAACTCTTCTCATTGCAAGGACAGACATGGCCTGTGTTAACTATGTACATGTCTCACCCAGACAGGGGCGACTACCAATAGCTAAGACTAGAGATATGTAAAGGGAGATGATAACAATATCAAGTAAAGAAGAATGTTTTCCCTGTGGGAGATCCAAATAATCTCAAATCCAAACGGAATTCAGAGACCTATCTTACTCAATTCACAACACTCATTCAACAGTCAACATTAAGCTCGGGGAACACTCACCAGAAGGAAGAAACAATATTCATATAAAAATATACATTTTATTTAAGAAATAAAAAACATGAATTCCTATGCAGTACTAATTAAAAACACATTCAATTTACAATAAAAAAACACCTAATGTGGGACTGGAGAAAAAGGGGGAAAGACATTGGTATTTGTCTTAATCTTGTCAATTTGGACCCTTGTTTGACAACACTGGGAAGGAACTTCTTTCCTTATAACCAATACATTTGTTGACAACACCAAATTTGACACTTTCTGATTGCGTCAAATTTGGGTTCTCTGAAAAGGTTGCACTTTTCTTTTAGGGCTGGCTTTGGAAATCTGTTGGGTCTGACCCCAAATAATATTGGGGCAACAAGTTAATTTTTGGGCATCACACCAATCTAACTCCAGCTACACCCTTGATTCTATTCTCCTTGGGTCTTACTGTTGCAGATATTGCATATAATATTTTTGGGAATTGTATTTTCACAGTATCTGGTGTTTCCTGATGAAATGTGTTGTTCACGTTTTCATCATTGTTTCAGAATTTGATAGATTAGATGATCCCTCTGTAAAGAAATAAAATCACCATCTATAGGCAGTATTGTTATTTTCTCCTTTTTAACAGAAGTGTACGGGTTAACGCTTGTTAACCTCTGGTAAAAGGGATAATGAGTTAAACCTAATTTCGAGTACACTGAACATGGTATTACTCCTGAATAGTTATAGAATTTCCTATTCCCGGATTTCCTTTTCTCACATCTTACCCTGGAGTGAATTTTCATGATCGCTTTGAAGTTGTGGAGCAGTAATGCTGTGTTGTCCTGCTTCTGATTTCATCTTTAATAACCAACTAGGTGTTTGAAATTGACTTTTTTTGTTAAACATCCTTTAATCTGTTTTATGTAAAACGTAACATTAAACAGGCACAGTTGACATTTAGCAATCAATATAGTGAGCAGATCAATACAATTGTCCTCTACATTTGCAGTAGTCTGCAGACTTATACTTCCCAAAACAAGGAGTTTATTTCACCATATTCCATCTTCTTCTCAGGCCCATATCCTATTTTCACCGTAGCCGAATTCTCTTGGTGCATGTCCTCCCTTCATAAATATGTTTTGCCACCACCATGCAGCATCCTAGCTTCTTTTCAGAAGTTGATAAAACTCGAGCAGTACTTGCTCCCCAGCGTGGTGCAATATATATTGTCTCGCAATCATAAGGGCTAACTAGCCAAAAATGTGTGAATGTTTTGGGTGCATTTCTTCATCCCTAATATCCACTAATGATACTTTTTGCACAGGGCTGCATAGAGAAGACCCCGAGAGGTTGTGTCACGCGCACTACCTTCAGAGGGTGCCCGGTAGAGGGCACAACCATATAAGTTGTAGAAGAGGGCCTGACTCTCCATATCCTGTGCTACATTGGTCTGACCCCTCCCTCCTATCGTAGCTAGGTGCTGTCTTCCATAATTGGATCAATGAAGGATCTTCAGTTGTACTAGCCTCAGTCCGGACCCGGTTGAGACTTACCTTGAGGCCTGGAGCGACTTCTAAGTTCTTGTAGTTCACCCAGGTGTGCAGTCCACTGCTCTCTGTTTACTGAGGAGGGTTGAAATGGACATTTTTTTTTAAAATATATTTTTATTAATTATAACACAAGAGGAAAAATATACATATCGGGCATCATTCGGAGGAACATATCGTAATGGTGGACGGGCAAATCAATTAAGAAAATACACAACAATTACAGGCATTTGAAAGACGTCAATAGCGGTGTGGGGCAGAGGTAAAACAATACGTTACCGTGAACTTAAGCAAACATCGCCGAATCCCGCCCACCCAGAATACAGGATATGAAGACCAGACATTCGATACCCGAATACGATGAAGAAAGGTCAGGAGAATACGCCACAGTATCTCCCCCGAGTATCCTTCCCTGCACTTGGTCTGATCACTTTCTCATCTTCTTTACTATTAATCTTGGTTCCCCTCACAAATCCTCTCGCCCCAAGAATATCTTTGCACGCAGCTGGAACCATGTGGACCTTCCTTCTCTCTCCCTTTCTTTGGCCTCTTCCCTTCCTGACCTCAACGGCCTCTCTCTTGATCTTCAGGCCGACGCAGTCAGCAATTGGCTATCTCTTGGGTGTGATCTTGTTGCGCCTCTTAAAATAGTTAAGTCTGTTCGCCCACATGAGGCCCATAGGTGGTTCAATTCTGAACTCAAGGCCCTCAAACTGGAACTTAGACGCTCTGAGCGTCTGTGGCGCCGCAGCTATTGCCCTGATCTTAAGGCTAAATATAAATGCCTCCTTAAGGATTATAAGAAAGCTATCCTTGCGTCCAAGACCAAGTATTTCTCTGAGCAGGTAGTTCTCTGAGCAGGTAGTTCTATCTGCTAATAAATCTAAAGAGATTTTTTCCTTGGTCACCAATTTGGCCACCTCTGACCGTGTCTGCCCCAAGCTCATCCCTTCCCAGGCCCTCTGCTCTTCTTTAAACGACTTCTTTATCGAGAAGATCGTTAAAATTAAATCCAATATCCCTCCCACTCCCTCCGCTTCCCTTCATTCTGTCCCTCCTGTACCTAATTCTTTTTTCACTTCCTTCCCGCCCATTTCCTTGGATTCTTTTTTAGCTCTACTTATCAAAGTTAAGTCTGGCTCTCCTGCCGACTGTGCCCCTGCTCATGTGCTCAGAACTCTTTTCACTTCTTGCCCTACCACTCCTCTTTCTCTTCTTAATGCTTCCCTTTCAACCGGTTTGGTCCCCTCTTTATTTAAATCTGCGATTGTTTTTCCCATCCTCAAAAAACCTGGCCTTGACTCTTCCCTCCCTTCTAATTTCAGACCCATTTCTCTTCTCCCCTATCTTGCCAAAATTCTTGAAAGCTATGTCACTTCCTGTCTTTCCTCTTATATTGAGCAGAACAACCTCCTCGCTTCCCACCAAGCTGGCTTCCGCTCGGGCCACTCGACCGAGTCAGTGGTGCTCGCGGTCCTTGACGAGCTGAAGGCCAAGGCTGATACCAACTCCCCTCAAGCCTTGGTTCTTCTGGATCTGTCTGCTGCGTTTGACACGGTCGATCATTCAATCCTCCTTGACCGCGTCAGCGCAGCGGGCATTCGGGGCCCTGCTCTTTCTTGGATCACGTCCTTTCTTCTTGGACGCTCACAAGCTGTTCACCTCTCTGGTTTTTCTGCTTCTCCCTTCCCGGTGTCATGTGGGGTTCCCCAAGGTTCCTCTCTTTCCCCTCTTCTCTTTAATCTTTACATCCGTCCCCTTATTGTTTCTCTCCTCGATCTGGGGGTCTCTGTGTACAATTACGCCGATGACCTCCAGCTCGTTTTTGATCTTTCTTCCCCCCACTCCCTATCTTTCTTTCGTTCCACTCTGGTTTTTATTTCCGGGTGGATGGGCGCCAATCATCTCAAGCTCAACCCAGACAAGACTGAGCTTGTTTTGACTGGTGGCTCATCCAGCCCTTGGTCCTCTGCTTTTTGGCCCCCTATCTTTGGTCCCCCCCCTATTCCTGTTCCCTCTGTCAAAACGCTGGGCATTAGGGTCAGTCACGACCTTTCAATGCACGGCCAGGTTAGTTCTGTAGTGTCTTCCTGTTTTCTTTCCCTCCGTTTGATTCGTAAGATCTCCCGTTTTTTTCCCCTTGACTCCCTTAAAATTATCATTTCGGCCCTCATTACCTCCCGCCTCGATTATGGAAACAGCTTGTTCATGGGCATTCCTGCCTACGAAACCCGTCGCCTTCAAGCAATCCAAAACCAGGCTGCCCGACTCATTTTTCACTTTCCCAAATCCCATCATATCACCCCTGTTCTCAAATCTCTCCACTGGCTCCCCGTTTTACAGAGATCCCTGTTCAAACTTGGATGCCTAGTCTTCCGGGCTGTTGATCACTTTGCTCCAGCGTTCATCAATTCCTTGATCTCTACTCACACCCCTGTCCGTACCCTCCGTTCATCTTCCTCTGCCCTCCTCACTATTCCTCGTTTTCGTAAATCCCGCACTGGTGGTACCAGATTCTCTGTCCTTGCCCCCCGGTTTTGGAATTCTCTCCCTCTTTCCATGCGTTCTATCCCTATTTTTTCACACTTCCGCAAAGCTCTTAAAACATTCTTGTTTGCCCAGGCCTACCCCTGCTAGATTCCTTGGCCCGTCTGTTCTGTTCAGTAGAGCTCTCAGCGCCAGGAAGCCGCTTGGCCACCGTGCGCTCTATAAATACTTTATTTCATTTCATTTCATTTCATTTCACATCTCTAGTGAAGAAGGGAAAAGGGAAAAAGAAGGTCATAGAACAAAAGAAAGGAAATATAACAAACCCCCCCTCAACCCCCCACCCTGCACCCCTGCGGATGGCTACGACCTAACCCACTAGCAGCGTGCCCGTCGCCCACTAAACTAACCTAAGGAAGGGAAAGGATGGAGGAGGAAATGTCGTAGAAGCAAACACCCCTCCCATACCCCCCGCCAGCAGTGACCACCCCGAGACATAATCGAACCAACATTTAGCAAAATATACAAACCAATCGGGGGAGGTATAACCAAGCACCACCCCACTCCCAGCACATAACATGTGACAATCCCGGCATTAAGTCAAGCCATATTATCAAGTCCAAGCCCTCCAGTTCAACCCTGACCAGTACGGAATATCGGAAGAGTCTCTTTCACTCGAACCACCATCACAAAGAAAAAGGCAGAATGTTCATTAAAGTCCACAGCAGTGTTGCAGGATCGACAAAAGGATGGAAGGTCACGATAGCCACAAAACGAGTGAGGTAACGTGTCCAGAAATAGCAAATCTCCCCGACAGTCACTTTGGAACTTGTTACAGCACAGAAGACTGTCCATATCTGTACGAGGCGGCAGCTTGATCGAGCAGGGAACGATAGCGACAATCACGGGCGCGCGGAGTGTGAATTGGGGGCCAACAAAGCACATTGATTCCAGGTTCTGCCCGGGGACCTCGATCTCAGGCGTACGTTGCACCGCTGGCACCACAGTTGTATTAGAAATAAACGGAGAGTCATGTGTCTGTCCCAAAATACCGTCTTGCACGATCAGTGTCCGGTATACAGCGGTGGATTGGGAGTGGAGCGCCTCAATGGCGGCCATGACGGCCTGCAGTGATGGCGTACTTTCCGTCCGCTCCATCTCCTCTCACGAAGAGGCAGAGCAGGATTTGAACCCCGGAGGCCGGCTTCTCCGGGGTAACAGGCGACGCAAATCCGATGACAATAAAGGGCGCTCGCCGTCGTGCCAGATCGATACCTTCGCCAGCAGCGAGGGCCCCAGCCCGTCAACCCCGGGAAGGGCAGGGTCTCCGGGCGTCGGACCCCCGAACACGGCAATCGGTGCGGTACGCTGTTGTCTCCACGGTGTAGACCACTCACAATGTCCGCATCAAACAAGCAGTTTACGATGCACTCCGGGGGACTGGGCTCAGTCCAGGTCCAGCGGCCGTTGTTGATCAACTCCAACCCGGATAGGCTAGAAATCGAGGCCCCGGCTTCCACACGATGTTAGGCCGAGAATGGGAACACGGCGTAACTTCGGCATCCGACAAGACAAAAAGCTCGGGATTGCACCTTTAGAAGCAGGAATACTTCACGAACCCGGGAGACTGAAAAATTGCCATGGGCTCTGCATAGCCTCCTGATGAATAAAAGTGCATTGAAAAATAACCATGGGCTCTGCAGAGCCTCTTGAGCCACCTTTTAGTCAACCAAATTACCTCCTGCCCTAAGTATTTTAGGGTAGTGCAAGAAATCTGACCCCAATAATGCTGCTCCCTCTACTGAACTATTCAGAAAAGGGGGTGGTGATGGACAGAGTATCTGAATTAAGCAGAACACTCCTACCCAGTCAAAAGATCAGGGCTTGATCCATCACCGTTTTTTTTAGCTCACTGCACCATCCCAGTTCAGAACCTGGCTACATGCAAATTAGTCTGGCCCTGGCCCAGTGCATCATGGGAACAGGGCAGACCAAACTACCAAGCCAATTCTTTACTGGAAAGGAAACAAGCTTCCGGGGACCGGTTTCTGGCCTCTACTGAACTGTCCCACTGTCAGTCTGAATAAGTCATGCTTTTCTTTGTTAAAAAAATGGAGGACATTCAACTTTCCCTAAAAGTGGACGAGCCTTGCGCTAACTTGATGCCTTTGATCACAGAGGCCCTCACCATCCCAGACATAATTACCACTCACATGTTGAATCTACTGCTATTCATTAGGTCAATCCATACAATCTATTTCCAGCACAGATCTTCTTTACCAGCATAGCTTAATTCCCTGGACCCTTACATTTTGAGGTTGCTGGTGGGCCTTCTCAATTCCTCCTTACAGGCAGGGTACATTCCTCAGCCTTGGAAACATGTCATGGTCTTGTCCCTTCTGAAGAAACCCAATCTGGATCCCTTGACTTGGCCCAGCTACTGACCGATATCCATGCTTCCCATTATGGCCAAAATCATGTAAAAGCATGTTAACAGACATCTCTCTTTTTTGGAGACTCATAGTCTGCTTCACCCCTCTCAATCTAGGTTTAGAGCGGATCACAGGACTGAAGCTGGCCATCTAGGAGTCACAGAATATCTTAGATGGCTCCTGGATGATGGTGAGACATCAGCACTGATTCTACTCTTCCTCCTTGCCGCTTCCGATTCGTGGTCACACGCCGTGCTTTTGGGGAGACTGGTCAGCCGAGTTATACATGAAATGTCCTTATCCTCAATGACATTTTACCTGAGTGACCAACATTTCCAGGTCTCCTCAGCGGATGCCTCCTCCACATGACATGCCCTTACATCAGGGGTTCCTAAAGACTCAACCTTAAGTCCGGCCTTATTTAATATCAACGTTCGACCTCTGGCTGACCTGGTCGAACGCTTCAGCCTGGTCTTGTTTCCCTTCACAGATGACACTTAAATCATCTTCTCTTTGTCTGATGTCCTGAATCCCTGTCTGGCTGGGGTTGCCTCATGGATGAACATGAATTCTTTGAAACTTAACGGGGTAAAGATTGAGGTGCTAGAAAAGACCCCGTCCCTATGGGGCCCACAGCACTGGCCTTCAAACCTGGATGCTCTTCCCGTGCCGGCCCAAAAGGCTTTTTGCTAGACAATAAAATGGCCATGAAGCCCAGGTTATGAAGGTGGCTGCTACCTGTTTGCTGTCCTGAAATGGCTGCAGAAAAATCCTTTGGATTATTCCATCTACAGCCCAAAGGACAGGCACTCATCCTGTCTAGATTAGAGCAATGCCCTCCATTTGGGAGTGGATAAGGATAAGTTACTTACCTGTAATCCTAGTTCTCTTCCAGGGGATACTCATCAAAGTCATAAGCACTGAATTATCTCCGCCCATAAGGGGGAACCCGAACACATAGCCTAATACAGATATATGTGTAAAATATATAAAAAGAGTACATAGTACTAAAAAATTATACACATATACATGTATAACCAATCATATGCAGCCCTATACATATCCAATAGGCTAAGCAAGCCACAATTACATGTCTTTCTGTAGTATGAAAATAACTCATAAAATATACAGTAAGAAAAAGACATGAACATTAGTTACATTCTGCAGAAAACACCTTTTATTTTCATCAAAGAAAGTAGGTAATGAAAGGCAATTAACTTATCAGGCTGCATAAGCAAATAACATCCCTGTACACAAAAGGGAACTGGCACCTCGCCTTTAAGGCCTCAGAGAATCTGAACACTTTGCCTTTAAGGCCTCTAGGAGAACCCCCCAGGTGACAGTTAGGTCAGTTCTTTTGTACGGTATAAGAAACTTGTAGGTACCTGCATATCTGCATATCAAATGCAACAGCAACTCATCCAACAACTGCTACTGCTCGACCGGGGAGGTGGGCGGGTGCTTATGACTTTGATGAGTATACCACTGGAAGAGAACTAGGATTACAGGTAAGTAACTTACCCTTCTCTTCCAGGGGATACTCATCAATAGACCTAAGCACTGAATAGAGTAGCAAGCTCATACCCACTTCCAAGCGGCCGAGCAGAAAACAGAAAACCACTTTGAAACATACCTATCAGCTAGTATTAGCAAACAAGTTTCTCAAGGAGGCTTGCCCAACCTGAGCATCAGCCTGTGTCCGAATCAAGACCGTAATGGCGAGTAAAAGTATGAACTGAACGCCATGTAGCTGCTTTACAAATTTCCGCCATGGGAACATTCCTTAGGAGAGCTGTGGTAGAAGCTTTACCCCTAGTAGAATGGCCTTTGGCCTCCCTGACAAAGATCTGTTGGCTAACTGGTAGGCCAGTAGAATACAAGAAACAATCCATCTAGAAATTGATCTTTTGGAAGCTGCAGACCCCGTATTAATAGGACCATAGTTAACAAACAAACGGTCTGACTTCCTCAATGTCTTTGTTCTGTCCAAATAAAACTTGAGAACCCTCTTAAGATCTAAAGAATGGAGAGATCTTTCTGGAGGATTCGCAGTATTGGGAAAGAAAGTTGGTAAAGTTATAGTCTGATTAATGTGAAAATCCGATATTACTTTAGGCAGAAAACTAAGCATGGGCGGATTTTGCGGATTCGCAATCCGCGAATTTGCGGATTGCGAAAATCCGCAAATTTTGCGGATTTTTTGGGGGGTTTGTGTTCGCACGGGTTTCTGCAAGTTCGCGAGGGTTTTGTACAATTTCGCAAATTGCGAACTTACTTGTCGGGTCGCCAGTTTTGCGAACTTGTTGTTTCTACGTGCCCAGCCTGTTTGCAAGGCTTTCTTCATCACTGCCACCCTCTGTCACCACTAGCACTCTCTTTGTTTACCCATGCCACCCTCTGGCTCACCCATGTCACCCTCTGTGTCATCACAGCACCCTCTGCTGTAATTACCATATTGTAATTTGTCACTGGGCCAGCACTGGATCGACCTGCGATCCAGGGGGGGGGCAATCGCGCCCTCTCTTGCCCCTCCCTGCGGACGCCCATGAAACTGGCCTGAATAGTTTCTTTTGTACTGCGCTGGCTAGTTGCTAGTTGTACTGTGACACAACTTCCTGCTGAATCATTTTGTGTTAATCATATTCTTAAAGAGCATTGGTTACAGATGATGTCTTTCTTTCTTCATATAGTTGGTCATACTAAAACAACAAAACCAACAAGGAGTATGCAGGCTGTACTGGCCCGGCAACGGAGGCTGGATGCAACTGTTGCCCAATATCGGCGGCTGGTGGAACTGGAGGGGGACGACACGCAGTCCAATACATCGAATGTGACATCTGCATCCTCCTCCGTGACCCCACGTTCTGCCGGTCAGCGCAGTGCTCCGGCGAAACGGAGCCGTGCTGGCAGACGCCACCGCCGAGCAGCAAAGGCTGCACCTCACAGTACTGTAAAGGCTCGCTTGCGCCGTGCAATCCGCAGAGTGTCGGACCTGGAGACGGAGGTCCGGAAATGGAAAGAATATCAGAATTTGTTGGAGGGCCTCCGTTTAGATCACGCCACCCTCCGGGAGCAGTATGATGCCCTGGCCCTAAGGCATGATGCCCTGGAGGCCAAAGTCAACACCATGCATCCCTAGAGTGTCCCTTGCCCCTTTTTTAGAGACTTTTGGGGGGTGGGAATTGGGAGTTGGGTTTTTTGGGGACTTTTGAGGGACTATTTATTTGTTGGGGTTAGGGAGGGTCTTGCGGGAGATTATTTTGTTAGGGATATAAAAATGTACTTTTTCAAACTTTATCTGAGCATACCTGTTTTTTTACTACTTTTGAGCCTGGTGGGTGGTGGTTTTGCAGTAAGTTCGTTTTACTGAACACTGTCATCGTGTTGGTTCACGTGTAATTGGCCAAATGTTTTCCAAAGTAAATGCCTGTCACAGAGTTTGTTAATTGAAGAGTCCTAGGACTTTACTACTAGTACCACTGTCACTCTCTCGCCTCTCCTAATACTCCATTATACTACCTCCCATCTAAACGCTTATCTTACCTGTAATTTGTGTTTGAGGGCTGGCTCCACCTGGAATTCACAGTGTCCTAAAGCGTTCTGCAGCAGGGCCCCAACTGGAGTTTCCCGGCGTGGATTTTCTGCAAA
The DNA here is from genome assembly GCF_964261635.1 of Lissotriton helveticus. Classification (NCBI taxonomy): domain Eukaryota; kingdom Metazoa; phylum Chordata; class Amphibia; order Caudata; family Salamandridae; genus Lissotriton; species Lissotriton helveticus. The sequence goes on from NC_136069.1 coordinate 49,664,541, forward strand.
ACAAAAGCAATCAACATTAGAAATGTGGCAGCGGTGCTCACAGACCCCAAAAACCTAGAAGCCCCACAGACAGCACCCCTAAGACAGGCAAGCAAGCAATAATAACGCCTAAACGTTCACTTGTAATTGGCCAAATGTTTTCCAAAGTAAATGCCTGTCACAGAGTTTGTTAATTGAAGAGTCCTAGGACTTTACTACTAGTACCACTGTCACTCTCTCGCCTCTCCTAATACTCCATTATACTACCTCCCATCCAAACGCTTATCTTACCTGTAATTTGTGTTTGAGGGCTGGCTCCACCTGGAATTCACAGTGTCCTAAAGCGTTCTGCAGCAGGGCCCCAACTGGAGTTTCCCGGCGTGGATTTTCTGCAAAACAAAAGCAATCAACATTAGAAATGTGGCAGCGGTGCTCACAGACCCCAAAATCCTAGAAGCCCCACAGACAGCACCCCTAAGACAGGCAAGCGAGCAATAATAACGCCTAAACGTTCACTTGTAATTGGCCAAATGTTTTCCAAAGTAAATGCCTAACCAATTTCATCCCTTAATAGACCTTGCCAGCAAATGGCCCAGCCAAGACCCGTAAACCCAAACGCAAAAAAGTCACACTTAGCAAAATGTATTTAAATGAGGACTCACTACTTCCAGACAGTCCCTCTTTAGGGGACTCGTCAACGTAAGTTTCTTCATTGTGCAGAATCCAGGCATCAGCATTATGGGAAATGGATAGGGTGAGTCTGGAGGAGGAGGATAGACGACCAGGACTGAGTTCTTGTCAACTAACTGTTGTGAACCTGAGGAATGCTGCGGCATCAAAATCAAGACAGTTCTGTAGATGGGCTTGTTGTTTGATTGGGTGATTACAGTTTTGTTGTGAATGTGATGAAGCACTTGCTAAACAAAGAAAGACAGACACACAGGAATAAAAGTGAATAAGGACTAAAATTAATGTTAATGAATCATTGACTCATTTTCAGAACTCGCTGTCAGGGAAGCAGAGCTCGTCCTCAAACTCTGCAAATTGAGTCGGTAGTACTTCTGGTAACTGAGGAGAACTTTCCTCAGGTAGGTCGGTGTCCTCTTTTTCCTGCGTGCATTCTCGTACTTTGTAATCTGGTGGTATGAAGTGCTGGTTCATCTTTATCATGGTGAGCCGCTCCACATTTGCGGGCAAGAGGCGGGACCTTTTGCAAGTCACAATGCCACTAGCAGAACTAAAAACACGTTCTGAAGACACGCTTGCGAGTGGGCAAGACAAGTAATTGATAGCCAGGTTGGTGAGCTCTCGCCATATGTTTCTTTTCCCATGCCAATACGCCAATGGGTCCTCAGTAATATTGACCGCTGTTGAGTCATCCAGATAGGCCTGCACCATTGAAAGAATGTCCTCCCGGATTCCTGTACTTTGCACTTCTGTGTCCTTTCTGGGACAAGGAAACCCTAGCTCACTTAGCCAATCCGCTTCAGACATATCGCCTGGGCCTGGTGCAGATGATACGGTTGCTGGTGTGGTTAACGGCTCAGAGGAAAAGTCACTCACTTCTGCCACAGGCACAGATGCAGAAGTGTTTTTTGGGACGCCTGATGGCCTGCTGATTCACTAGTAGTACTGTCTTCTCCTACAGTTTCCTTCCGCTCTCTTTCAAAACGAATGGCCGACTGAGCTAGCCAACCTTTGTACTCTGTAACATCTGATGTTTCAAAAGGAATTATTACTTTGCCAAACAATGGCTTTTTGTAATGTGGATCCAGAATAGTAGCACAAATGTAGTGCTGTTGTTTCTTGATATTTACAAGCCGTTTATTGCTAACTAGGCGTTGTAATAATCTCTGCGCCAACTCATATGCTTCATTCTTTCCAGCATCTTTTAATTCTGAAGATACCACCTTGACTTGGTGCTCGAGCTTCAGCAACAATGGGATAGCTTTGCTCAAAGAACAGTCCTCCCTGCTGACGTCACGCGTGAAGACCTCAAAAGGACGAAGCATGTCTGTCAGGCTTTTAACTAGCTGCCATTGCTCCACCGCTAGCATCATTTCTGTCGTATCACCACCCAGGTTGTAGAAATACTCATTGACTACTGGAAACAGCTCATGCAGATGCTCAAGCATGTAGAAGGTTGAGTTCCAACGTGTTGCCACCTCCTGGATAAGTGCTTTCACTGGCATTCTACGTACATTTTGGTGGCGCCTCAGCTCCTTCCGGGCCTTAAAAGAATGGTTGAAATGTGTGCATATTCTTCTGCAGATGGTCAGTATTTTGTCGACTGCAAGTTCTTTTTTCAAGAACTTTTGCACGACAAGGTTCATACAGTGCGCCAAACACGGCACTCTGAAATAGTAACCGTTCTCCATGGCCTCAACTACATTGCTGCCATTATCAGTAGAAACATAACCAACCTTGCAATTTCTTGGGGGCAGTTATTGCGAGACCTTTTTGTTAAAGTCATCCAAAATGTTGGCTGCAGTATGACTTTTCTCCATGCCAAACATGGCTAATGTTGCATGTTTACGAGCACCCTCAAAAATCTCGACCAAGTCACCACCTGCATTTATCTGTTTTGCAACCCCTGAAAAGGAGACCCAGTGTGCAGTGATGCACATGTAATCAAGGGCTTGGCAACTGGTCCACATGTCTGTTGTCAGGTGTATAGTGTGAACAGCACTCTTCTGCAAAGCTGCCCCAACCAACTCAAGCACCTCTTTATGTAGTGCCGGAACAGCAACCCTGGCAAAATAGAACCGGCTAGGAACATTCCATTTTGGGGCCAGTGTTGCCACGAGTTCAAGAAAACCCACACCTTCGACAAACGAAAAAGGGAGAAGGTCCACCGCTAGCATTTTAGCCAGCTTAGTGTTATACAGGCGTACAATTGGGTGGTTGCGTTGAAATTGCGCATCTGAGGATAACATGTTTGTAATGGTGCGCTGGACAAATTTACTGGATAATGCGGATGCCTTCTTCGACCCACTTCTGCTCTGTGTTCCAAACTGGGGACTGGAAACTTCTGGTTTTGCTGCACGAGATGATACTGCCAATGCCAGATGAAGCAGTGGTGGATGAGCCTTGCAGACATCTACTGGGTTGTGCAATTATTGCAGCAACCCTACTTGGGAGTCGAGCTGGATGGAGTCCCCCTCTGGGGAGAAAATATGGAAGCTGTAGGTTTTGTTGAACTTGTTGTACTACTTGACTGCGTTGGTGGTGCTACCAGTGCCACGTCGCCAGGGTCACGCTCAGCATGACGTCGGGATAGGGTATAAATGTCTGTCTGCTGCATGGCCGGTGTGGCTGGAATGACGTGTGTGATGACTAGGTCATTGCGGTCATCCTGTTCAACAACATCAGAATGCACCACTTCATCAAGTCCGACGTTCGAATCCATAAATATGAGCTTTCCGGGGCCCTTCCTTTTAACATTTGATACCTTTCGCAGCTCATGGTGTGCCTCCCTCTCAGGCGTCGGAGATGGTTGCCAATCTAGATCCAGATCATCATCTGATGTAGCGCGGGCTTGAAGAGGAACTTCTACACACACTCCTTGATCTTTTCCTTGGTGGGGAGCTGGGAGAAAATGAATCATCAGGAGGAGTGCCTTCGTCTTCCTGACATGATACCCCGGCTCCAAAGTCAATTTCCTCCTGTGCCCCTACTTCTGGAAGAACAACCATTGTGGGCACTTGCACCGCTCCATGCGCCGCTACATGGGCCTCTTCACTGACCTCTACTTGCAACTCTCCATGGACCTCTCCTTCTCGGCCTTCTCCTTCTCTGCCAGCTCCTTCTCGGCCAGCTCCTTCTCGGCCAGCTCCTTGCGCATGTACTTGTGCTTGTACTAGTAGCCCATGCAGTTGTTGTTGCGGCTTTGGTTGTTGAATAGTACTTGTGAGAGGAGTTACAACCTGTGTTGATGGTGTGCTGCTACTTTCTTGCGATGAGCCAACATCACTGGTCGTTGGTGATTGAACCACTAAACAGGCTACCTGTGCAGCACTCATGGTGGGCCTTTCTTTTTTCCACAAAAATTTAGTGGTCGAGCCACCAGTCTCCTTGGTAAGTGGTGCCACTTGCTTCTTCTTCTCCTTAGTAGAGACATCGTTCTCGCAAGAGGAGCTACGGGCACCTCTTTTTGGAGCCATCTTCTTCAGATGTCGGAACAACAGGCCGCAGCAGGACTTCTTCCTAGCACTGATGCTCAACGATGATGCGGAGTTATTGACTTTGTGCACCTAAAAGCAAACGAAGACAGAGGAACATCAGTAAATATATCTTGCATATGTAGCGCTTCAATAAATAGGTTGCAAGTAGGCATTTATGAATACACACGTGCACACCACACAATATGGAAATTTCAAAATTAAGAATTGCTAAATTTTTGGGAAACAGGAATTTAACATTGATCCAAGAGAGCACACACAGAGAGGGTTATAGTTTCATGTACCACTGACTCCCCCTGGGCACAATGGGTGAAAGCAAGGCAAAATGGGTGCAGGCCTACGGCACAAAGCTCACTGCCTGCCTTCAAAATGGCTGCTTGACCCCCATCCACATGGCCAGGACCATGCCTCAAAATGGCCCCCACCAACATAGCCAGCCCCCAACCCCTACTCCAAAAAGTCAAAAAACACAACACCAATCAAATCACCACAATCCAATGCCATCCATCAAGTTTCAGAAGGTTTAGGCTGCCTGCCGGTGGTTTTCTGGTGCAGAATTGCAATTTTTGCAATTTCGCGAGTGCGAGATTGTTGCTTCACGACGCGAACGTGGCGAAAAACCAGCAAAATCCGCGAACAGACCGATTCTGGGCCCCCTGGGCATGATAAAATCACAGCACACTGGGTGCAGGCCTATGGCACAAAGCACACAAACTGGCTTAAAAATGGCGCCTAGACCCCCACCCACACGGGACCAGGCAATAAAATGGCCCCCACCCACATAGCAAGCCCCCAACACCACCCCAAAAATTCGTAAAACACACAAAAATCACAACAATCCAATGCCATCCATGCTCTGGCCAGAATAATGTTAAAATTAAAGAAAACAGTTGTATCATGCATGCACCCATAACTGAGCCTGGTAGTTTTCAATTCATGTGCAGAATTGTAATTTTTACAATTTCGCGAGTGCGAGATTGTTGCTGCGCGGGCGAGCAGTGCGAACACAGGCAAAAACATTTTTTACAAATCCGATTTTCGGGTAATCCGCGGGAGTTCTAGGCCCCCTGGGCATAATGAAAGCAATCAGAGCAGACTGGGTGGGCCTAGGGCACAAAGCACACTGCCTGACTTCAAAATGGCCGATTGACCCCATCCACATGGCCAGGACCTGCAGGACCTTGCCTCAAAATGGCCTCCCACCAACATAGCCAGCCCCCAAACCCACCCCAAAAAGTCAAAAAACACACACAAAAATCACCACAAACAAACAACATCAACTTATCAACTTACTTGTGAAATTAAATTTCGAATCAAAAAGTAATCCAAAAGGCCTCAAAGCCAAATCTCCAGCAGCATCCACAAAAAGTAATCCTTCCCAGTCAAGATCGAATTCAAAGTGGCCAGGAAATGGACTAAGCAATGGGAGGAGCTTGCTGGACAGGAACAGGAAGTTGGAGACTGGGTCACTTCCTTCACCCCTCCCCAATTGTAATTTTTGTAATTTCACGAGTGCGAGATTGTTGCTGCCCGCGCCGCGGACCGCGAGCAGTGCGAACACAAGCAAAAAATCCGCTGCGCGCGGATTTGGGTATTTTCGCCACATCCGCGAGAGTTCGCGGATTGCGTATTTACCGAAAATCCGAAAAATCCGCGAGCGGAACGGATTTTACGCCCATGCTTACAGAAAACCAGGATGCGTTCTGAGAACCACCCTGTTAGCATGGAACACAGTGAAAGGTTCCTTACAACAAAGAGCCTGGATTTCACTCCCCCTGCGAGCGGAGGTAATGGCCACCAGGAATGCAACCTTCCAAGTTAAATGTTGTAAGGCAGCTTTATGAATAGGCTCAAAAGGAGCTCCCATTAATTTAGTCAACACAATGTTAAGCTCCCATGGAGGAAAAGGAGTTCTGATTGGAGGGTACACCTTTCTTAAGCCTTCCAGAAAGTCTTTCACTACCGGAATTCTAAAGAAAGAAGTCTGGTTAGGTGACTTTCTAGAGGCGGTGATAGCTGCAAGATGAACTTTAATAGAATTAAACTGAAGGCCAGACTTCGCCAAATGCAACAAATAGGGTAAAATCACCTGCTCTTGACCTTGGATGGGATCATGTCCATTGTCCACACACCATATGAAGAATTGCTTCCACTTGAAAGCATATGACTTCCTTGTGGAAGGACGTTTAGCCTCTTTAAGAATATCCATACAGTCTGAATTCAATTGTAAGTGACCATATTCGATGACTTCAGGTGCCATGCTGCCACCCGAAGGGAGGACAAGTTGGGGTGGAATACTTTCCCCGCCTGCTTGAACAGAAGATCCGGGCGACATGGCAATCTCCTGTGTGGCACTTCCGATAACTGAAGGAGGTCCGGAAACCACCATTGGCCGGGGCTATTAAAATCATCCTGGAGTTGGCCCTGTACATCTTGTTGATCACTGCTGGTATTAATGGGATCGGTGGAAAAGCGTACAGTAAGTTCTGACACCATTCTATCAAAAAGGCATTCCCTTGAGATCCTTTCTGGGGAAACCTGGATGCGAAGACGGGGCATTTTGTGTTTCCCGCGTCTGCAAACAGGTCGATGTCTGGAGTTCCCCATGCCTGAAAGATGTTGCCTGCGACCTCGTCATTGAGAACCCAATCGTGGGCTTCGATGAAGTCTCTGCAGAGAAAATCCACCTGAGAATTGAGAGAGCCCAGCAGATGTACAGCTACTATTGACAAGTCCCATGCCAGAAGCCAGTTCCATATGGCTTGGGCCTCAATGGAGAGAGTCCTTCACCGGGTACCTCCCTGTTTGTTTAAATAATACATTGTTGTCGTATTGTCTGTCTGAATCAGGAGGGATCTAGACTTGAACGACGGAAACGGGGACTTGAGAGCCAGGTGTACAACTCTTAACTCTAGCAGATTGATGTGGTAACCCCTCTCGGAGTCGGACCAATGACCTTGTACTTGCAAAGGGCCCATATGAGCACCCCAACCCTGGAGAGAGGCGTCTGTGACCAGAGTCTGTTTTGGAGGATCCCGATGAAACGGCACTCCTTTCATTAGGTACGATCTCTTTATCCACCATTGGATGGAATCCTTGGCTGCCTGATGAAGACTTATCTGATCCTCCCAGCACCCTGATATCGGCATCCATTGATCTTCTAGACATTGTTGCAGAGGACGCATGTGCAATCTTGCGTTTGGTACTATAAAGATGCACGAAGCCATGGACCCCAGCAGAGATGACACTTGACGAACTGTCGGGAATTTTGCATGAAGAAGTATCTGGCATTTTGTTTGGATTGATAACCACCTCTCCTCCGAAGGACACACGTTTACTTTTTCTGTGTCTAGGAAGGAACCCAGATAATGAATCCTTTGCGTAGGGTTTAGTATGGACTTTTTGAAATTGACCTGAGGTCCCAGTTTGTGTAGCAGTTGAAGCCATCTTGAGAGATGATCCTGCAGTAGAGATGGAGACAAGCTCTTCAGGAGCCAGTCGTCTAAGTAAGGGTAAATGAAAATCCTCTGCTTCCGAAGGAAGGCGGCTACCACCGCCATACACTTGGAGAATGTTCGGGGAGCTGACTTCAGCCCGAAAGGAAGAACTGCATATTGGTAATGCTGAACAGACACTCGAAACCTCAGAAACTTGCGATGTCTCTTTGAAATTGGCACATGAAAGTATGCGTCTTTCAGATCGATGGAACACTGCCAATCCCCTTGGTGAAGTTGAGGGAAGATTTGATGAAGTGCCAACATTCAAAATTATTCTCTTAAAATTAATCAACACCAGTATAGGTCTGTACTCTGCAGTGGGACCTTTCTTTCGTATAAGGAAAAAACGAGAATAAAACCCCTGATTTCTTTGTGGCTTTGGAACTCTCTCTATGGCTTTTTTGCTCAATAAGGTATTCACTTCTTTTTGCAGCAAACTTTTGTTCTGGGGACAAACAATTTTTGGAACTATGGAAGGAGAAGTTTTCTTGAATTTGAGAAGATATCCGTTCTGAACGATGTCGATGACCCACCTGTCCTTTGTTAAATGCCTCCACTCGTCCAGATATAATGTAAATGTAAATTGTAAAATCTAAATTGATAACTGTATAGCGCACTACTCACCCGCAAGGGACTCAAGGCGCTTGTACGAATACAGCTGTAAAACCCATCCTGGCTTTCCCTGTGAGGTGTCCACTCCTGGGCACCCCCAAGGTGGAGGCCAGGCATCCTTAGCGTTGTGGAGGCCATTGTGGAGATTAAGCAAGCTATTGCCCAGAGTTGCAGAGTGGGACTCCATGATTGGAATAGGCACCGAGAATTATCAGGTCCGTAGAATTTTTTAGCCCAAGACCCGCCGAGGCGGGGAATTGAACCCTGGTCCCGGGCTAGACCTCTGCATCAGGGTCTGCCGCTCCAACCATTGAGAAAAGGGGGTTCAGAAAAGGGGGGTGGTGATGAACAGAGTGTCTGAATTGAGCAGACCACTCTTACCCAGTCCAAAGATCAGGGCTTGATCCATCACCGTTATTTAGCTCACTGCCCCATTCCCAGCTCAGAACCTGGCTATATGCAAATTAGTCTGTCCCTGGCCCAGTGCATCATGGGAACAGGGCAGACCAAACTACCAAGCCAATTCTTCACCAGAAAGGAGACAGGCTTCCATCACCACCCCCTTTTATGAATCGTTTTGGCCACCATAAGTGTGGTAGGGTATACTCAGATGTGAGTCCCTTGCTCACTGCACCATCAGGATTCAAGCAAGCCGGGCCGAAGACGGCTGCAATGCCAGAAACCGGTCCCCGGAAGCTTGTTTCCTTTCCAGTAAAGAATTGGCTTGGTAGTTTGGTCTGCCCTGTTCCCATGATGCACTGGGCCAGGGCCAGACTAATTTGCATGTAGCCAGGTTCTGAACTGGGATGGTGCAGTGAGCTAAAAAACGGTGATGGATCAAGCCCTGATCTTTTGACTGGGTAGGAGTGTTCTGCTTAATTCAGATACTCTGTCCATCACCACCCCCTTTTATGAATCGCTCCAACCATTGAGCCACACTTCTCCATTGCAATGCTTCCTCCTACCGGAGTGGACAAGGGTTTTGGAGGAAGGCACATCTCATGGTTTTTGTGGCTGTTTTGAAGCTGTCGACTGCTGTCTGTTTCCGCCTCTGCCATGTCCAAGTCTGCGTTGCTGAAACTGCGACCTCTGTTGAGATTGTCCCTGGTTTTGTAAGGACCAGTTCGATGTTTGTCCTCGCTGTTGAAAAGACCGCTTGTCATAGGAACAAAAGCGATAACAAAACTTTCTTTTCCTCCGGGCCAACAGCCTTAAGAGTATCTAGTTCAGTTTTCATTTTAGCAATCTCGTCGTCTGCATGCGATCCAAACAGCGTTGATCGATTAAAAGGCAAATTAACAATTTTCGTCTGAGCATCAGGCTTGAGGCCCGTGAGGCGGAGCCAGGCTGATTCTGGAACAGATGCCATGGGCATATCCATGCGCTGTTAGATCAGCAGAGTCAGCCGCCGTACCAATAGTCTGATTGGCCACCAAACCTCCTCCTTGTACAATTTCCAAGAAATCTTTTTGATCCTCTATGGGTAATTTTTCAACAAATCTTGTTAAGGAATCCCATAACAGTCGGTCGTAACGCCCCAGTAAAGCAGCTGCACTTGCCACTCTCATTATGGAGCCTGCCGTATTACACATTCTCCGCCCCAAGGAGTCCATGTTCTTGCTATCCTTTTCTGGTGGGGCAGATGAGATGGACGTAGCAGAATGTGTCTTCCTAGCAGCGGCAACTATAAGAGAATCCGGTGGTGGATCTGTACATAAAAATAAAGGATCCTGATCTGGGGCCTTATATTTCTTTGCAATCCTCAAGGGCCCCGAGCCCACTGTGGCAGGTGTTAAGAAAGTCTTCATTGCCGGTTCCAGTAATCCTGGCACTAAAGGCAATAGAGGTCTCGCCAAAGACTTTTGATGTAATGTCTCAAAAATAACCGATGATTTAACTTGAGGTACAGTCATAGTTATGTTAAACGTGCTGGCACCCCGACATAACACCACTGAAAGTCCCCAGATCATCCACAGGCGATACCCTGGAAGGTGGTGTTGAAGGAATCGTAGGAGAATAGTCCCTATAGGATGACCTCGTAGATGTGGTCGCTGTAGGAGTCCTCTGCCTTCTCCTTGGAGTAGGAGACCGATGCGATCTGGTACGTTCTCTTGAGCGTGAACGTTGCTTCAGTGGAGATCTGGAACGTCTTGGGGACCTACTAGCAGGAGGTCTTGAGCATTCCAAGGCAAGAGGCCTTTCGCCCGCTCTGGCTGCGTCTTCCAATGGCGAACGCTTTCCAGCCATCTAGGGGACACATTGGCAGGAGGTGACTTGTGTACCGGAGAGCCCTCCGGTGTAACCTGAATAATCTGTATCCCCATTGAAGATGAAGAAGAACTCCTTGACCTCGATCGTGTAGATCTAGACGCAGGTCTATTCACATCTTCCACAGGTATCAATTGCCTGTCCATCGCCGTCGTACGCTTCGACGTCGAACCAGAATTAGCCACCATCGACGACGACTGAAGAGGAGAGGCTCAGGTAGATGGAGATCTATGTGAAGACGCCCACGACGTCGGACCCTTTGACATCGACCGCTGATGGCCAGTCGGTGTCCTCGATGTCGGCTCTGACCTCGACAAAGACCTATGACGGGTCCGAGAGGTAGATCTCGAGTGCCTCGACGCCGACCTCGAAACAGGTGGCGGAGATCTCGACGTCGACTTTCTGGATGTCGGTAACTTCTTCGACGTCGATCGAGATTTCTCATGCCTCGAGCCCGAAGCCTCGACGGCGATCTTGCTCTTGCCCTCTTACGCTTCTCTGGTCGCGACGTCGATCCACTCCTCACCTTCGACGTTGATCTACTTCTCACCGTCGATGTCGATTCTACTGCCGTTTACGTCACTGGTCTCGACGACGATATCGTTCTCGACGTCGACTTACTTCTTAAAGGTGTTGTCTTCGGCGAGGATTTTCCTTTTTCTACTGGCCTTGACATCGACAGCGCCGACGGTGATCTAGACTCCGACGTCGATCTTACACTTTCGACTGGTCTCGACGTCGAGGGTACATCATGACGTTTTTTCTTACTCCTACCATCAGGAGAAGCAGATCTTCGACGTTTTCTGGGAGAGGAAGGCCTTCCAGATGAAAGATGACTTCCTGGGCCCTTTTTATGATGTTTCTCTCTCTCCATAAGACCAAGAAGTCGGATCTTCTCGCTCTCCTTCAAAGTCCTTCTGGAAAGTTGAAGGCAGTGGTAACATGTCTCTGTGTCGTGAGAAGAAGGTAAACACACCACACAAACCGAATGAGGATCGGTTGTAGACATTTTCTTCCCACAGGAAGGACAATTGTAGAATAAAGGTGGCATATCTGACTAAAAAATAGCAACCAATTAGTTAGAAAAGATGTAAAAAGTACCACCAAATATCAGAAATATCGAAAAAAAGTAGGTAATAACCAAATTCTGACTGAAAGGAGTCAAATTCCAGGTTCCTCTCAGAAAGAGCCGGAAAAAAGAACTGACCTAACTGTCACCTGTGGGGCATGATGGTTATACATGTATATGTGTATAATTTTTTAGTACTATGTACTCTTTTTATATATTTTACACATATATATGTATTAGGCTATATGTTCCGGGGTCCCGCTTATGGGCGGAGGTAATTCAGTGCTTTTGACTATTGATCAGTATCCCCTGGAAGAGAAAGTGTCTATAAGAAGGATGCAAGTAGTCCAAAACTCAGTGGTCTGGCTGCTCTTAAGACTCACAAAAAATGCATCTGCCTCCTCTCTTCTGAGGGAGTTGCACTGGCTTAAGGTGTAGAAAAGCCCATTACCTCCACAGGATGGTGAGACCTTACCTACTGGCTTGCGGCCTATGCTCCAGTGTTCTCTCCTTATGCACGGTTCTGAGAGTCAAACGGACTCACATGGGAGGCCCGGCTTTTGCCTACCAGAACTCTAAGCAATGGAACTACCTTCCGCAAACCTTGAGAAGTTGTACATCGCTGACTTCTTTTAGGAAACAGTTGAAGACCTGGATGTTTTCAGTTAGTGGGCTCTGATTGCTCCCTAACTGTCTCCAAGCACTGGGAACCCCCGTGAGGGTAGCTGCTCGTGCTATACAAGCTAAAAAAAATAGATGAATTTGCAATACATTTAATGCTAAATTGTTCTACAGAATCAACACATTTGATCAAGAGATTTGTTACTTTACCATGAGTATCCATTTTGGGCAGTAGGAGAAAAACAGTTGTGACCCATGTGGCCTGTTATATTGAAACATACATGATAAGATATCAAAGGTAAATGCTAATAATGTCTTGTATCCATACAATTAATAATTTAGATTTATGACCAGTGGAAGAATATGTATTGTGTCTCTACTACTGGTGGTTTATTGCAGCTGATAACTAATCTTGGGCTTCAGGCCTTTTTACTTAAGCTCTAGGTTTTGTCTTGATGTGTGCAGGCCTTTACTCTAGTAAATCGATTTTGAGTACCACTAATGTTGCCAGTTACTTCCTCGCATGTGCTGGATGTATTCCTCTTGCGTGAATATGGTGTACATTGGAGGATGTCAACCACTGAGTGAAGACAAGGTCTAATAATTGGCCTTCTTAATTCCCCAAAGAAAGGGTGACTTACTTCTTAGTTGTCCTGTGCCACCCTGCACAGAATTCCATGCATGAAAGGTGTCATGTGACTCCTTAAAAGAGTCACAATTAGGAGAAGAAACAAACAAAGCTCAAAACCCCTCCATGGCAATCTAATAGCTCTTGATTGAAGATGGGGATAGCATTGCTTGGTCTGTAAAATTAACAAATTGCCCTTGACATTGCCTGAAGGCACAGAGTATTGTGCACATAGTCTTTTTCTGCAAATTCTTTAGCAACTTGAGAAAACGCTACATTTTACCTATTTTAAGACAACTTCATTTGACACAATGTGGTCCTGCTTATCTTTATTTACTGTCATCTACCATGAAGATTTGTTGTATTTCAAGTATTCTGTGGGCTGTTTTTGACACTAGAAAGAAAAGTTTACATTGTTCTTGCATAGCTGACAGAGACTAAGGAAAAGAATACCCAGTGCCCGGAGTTGAAGTGGTGCCCCGATACAGCAGAGCGACTGTGCCGGCTCTCCTGGACCACAGTAGCAGAGGAGGTATGCCGCATGGTCGGTGCCACTGAGGCAAAACACACAAGATGATGGACGGAATGTTGTACAATGGCAAAACATTCACCCCCATTCACAGATCTGGGTTTAATCCATCGTTATTTTGCTCACCAAGCCACCCCAGTTCAGACATGGCCATATGCAAATCAGTCTTGACCCTGTGCCTCATGGGAACAGGCCAGACCGAACTGCCAAGCCATGTCTTCCCTGGACCGGAATCAAGCATCCTAGGACCGGTCTCTGGCCACAGAGGCAGCCAGTGAGAGGGAAGTGTGCCCAGAGCTGGGGAGATAGTGATAGTTAACCATATCACCAATGGCGCTGCAGATAAAAAGTAGAAACACACAGTAATAGTGCTAGGTTGGGGATTTCCCTTCAGAATCTTTGGAGCCGAGTGTGGCTCAATAATAGAGAGAGAACAATGATAATCCTTTGATTCCTGGAGGCGCAGTAGGTGTCCCCCTGCTGGTTGTGCCTTCTGCTGTCCGTCATTTCACGTGTACCTCGGTCCAGATATAAGTCACACACCTAACTCTGGTGCGGCTCACATCTAGGGGCGGCCTTCCCTTGATGTGGTGGATGTTGACAAATAGGAGAAGCCGACATCTGTACTTGCCAGCATTAGTATACAGCCGTTTGCTGATGACCTGTGACATGGTGCAGCCAGACGAAACAGCAGCCAACTGCAAAAATGGGCAAAAACCGGAAATAGGCAGTCCAAGTTAACTTTCAGTCCAATAAAATTCCCCAAAATGAGGACACAAGTCACACACATGAGAAAGATGATGGGAACGTATCAGACTCTAGCACTGACAAAAGTGTAAACAAATTGCAAAAAAGCTTGAAATCCATTGACCCTAAAATTGATTCCTTTGTGATGTGTGTTGACCAAGCGGGAGACCACCTAATAAACAAGCCACCAGAATAGCTATGGCAGAATGTTGTATGTAAAATTGGGAAGACCAGGGCTCAAAGAACCTGGATAAGCTGTGCAAATGAGAACAATTCTGGATATTAAATAAATACAAGGACGTAGAGGCACCCTTCAGGCATAACATTTTTAGGTCGAGCCTAGCGCAGTGAGTATGTGCTGCTCTATAGGAGGCTTCTTGTGAGCACGCCAAACTTCCCCGAGACTTCTCTGTGTGGGTCTGGCAACTCCCACACATTCCATTGGCCTTTTCGTGTGGCTTCTAATAATGAAAGCGCGCATTTACCAAAGACGGGTGCATGTCCTGCCTTTTCTCTAAATGTTTACTCCCACGACGTTTGGGTCTCGGGAGCGAGCAGCGGCACACAGTCTGGCAGCTGCATTCCTCCCTTGTTGTTGTGTATCATGTTACTAATTAAACACAGCACGGTCGCATTCTGTTTTTTATGGTATCCTGCCCGTCAACATTCTGTATTCATTATTCTACATACATTTAATTTATCGTTCTGAGATTTGTTCCTGAGCCCGTTTGGGATTAGATTGCATGATGCTGCTGTGAGTGCTGTGTTGAAGCTTGTTATATGTGTTGCCACCAAGCTTATTATGAGTCTGTTTGATCAGAAATTGGCAATAGCCTTCATTTTATTCATAATAGCACTTCATTAATTTCTATTTGTTTAACGCTGTTCCGCGTGCCTCCTCTTCCACGTCCTGATTCTTGGGCTTCTCCTCTCTCCATACTGTGGACCAGTATGGGTACTGTTTGGTTACAGCTTACTTCCACCGTAACAATTAAAAATGGGTTCGCCCTGTCACACTGTGAGTGGTGGGGCGACATGCAGCAGCCAGGTGACCTGTAGTGACCAAAACGTTCCACAGCGAGGAGTGCAGAAAAGCCCATGGTGATGACGTCATTGATGTCGCATAACGTTCCCTTTCCAGTATCTAGGGAACATCCAGTGTGCAGTGCCACTGGGATCAGGTTTGTCACCGGGGTCTGGAGTTGGAAACAAAGCCCTTTTCACACAAGCTAGGGGCAGAGGCATTGTTGCCCTTTAGAGTTTACTCCTCTGAATACAGCTCGGTGTCAGCTCCTCAGTGGCACAATTGGCTGGAGTGTCCGGCTCCTTGTCTCTGAGAACGCCCCACAGCCCTTTAGATAACAAACAGGCTCCACATTCAGCAGGCTTCACCTTTGACCCTCCGCCTGCTTAAAATGTCAGAGTGACAGGGGGCGATGAAATCAACATTGTGACTCAAGTGGCGAGTAGCCGCTCAGCTGCTCCGAGGCAGGGAAAGTCTTTGTTAGCCCGTGAGGGCGGCAAGCGTTCAGAGGCAGGCCACAGTTTTGACTCTTTCTCTCCCCCTAACAATGCTATGTGTGTGCATTAGCAGCTACACCCCTTGTGGGGGTGAGCCTTTTCAGAGGTTCACCGGTGCAGGGATTCACCAATTTGTGCATTGGTCCTTTAGACTGACATGGTAGAGATTGGCATGGAAGCTGTAATATTAAAGAAATAGTTTATTAGCACTCTTGAGTAGAACTACATTGTAGGAAGGTAGATCCCTGACTATGGTTGCCCCCAACTTTTTGCCTGGTGTTTTGCTGGTTTTCTGACTTAGTTGACCTGGGGCCCTGCTATTCAGGACCCCAGGCCTCCTGCTCTCCCTGTAAAATGGATTCCATGTACCTTAGGTACATATCTAATTGGATACTGAGTCACCTTATCAGTCCCTGTACAGTGTACCTTAGGTACCCAGGGCATAGGTGTACCCAGGGCCTACCAGGGGCTGCAGCATGTATTATGCCACCCCTGGATGGCCATCCAAATCTGACACAACTGGCTGCACGACAGCTGGGGCAAGGTGGTGTAATCACCCTTTGCTTTAGATATAGTATACCTATATCTAAACCTAAATGGACACACAGATCTCCTATCAGTCACTCCTATGGCAGGCCTTAACAATCCTGAAGGCAGAGTGCTTGGAATCGTGTGAGATGGTGCTCTGGCATGAGCTGAGCCTGTCTGCGGCTTTCGGGATCTATCCCTTAGCCGTTTCCATGATATCGCATACCATATACTCTTAAGTGCATTATAATCCTCGCGGTTATATGCCAACTCTGGTATCGCTTTATCAAAACATGTCGAGTAAGGTGTCATACGAATTGGAATACTAACCCCTCGCCAATTCTGGCGACGGGGTTAGCATTCCACCCTTCTAGAGGGACACGACATGTATGTAACCTATAACCCCGGGTAAAGTCAGACAGAGCCTTAGCATCCACAAAATGGATGCTGCCACCGAGACACAAGTCTGCCCTCCTGCTGCTGGGAGTCCTCCCAGAGCAGAAGGCAAGGACAAAGGGTTTCCTGCCAGGGGCGGTGCCAGCACCGTCCCAGACAGGGTTTTGTGTATTCCAGGTAGGCAGGGCTACAGAGGAAGGTGACTGCAAGTGGCACCCCGGTGCTCACTGTGCATAGGCCGGCCTGAACCAGTTCCAGGGGCACACCAGCCCCTGAGCTGGGGAAAGCCCGCCAAAGGAGAGGGGTGTAACCACCCCCCTCCTGGTCCCACCCATAGGGCAGGACTTAGTCGCGTGCCAGCCCCCTTTTGCAGGATAAAGGTAGGAGCAGGCCCCCTTCCAAATTAGATCATCTTTGGAATCAAGACACGACTTTCTACGAAAGGACTTCAAGATTTCTTCTTCAAGATTCTCCCTTGTGACTAAGGAGTAGTCCCCCTGCATCCGCAGGCACCATCTTAAGAACACTGCGGTCTGCTGCAAGTCCTTCCTCAGGAATCCGACTGCCCAGCTCGACGAGAACCGGCTTCCCTGGCACCTCTGACCTCTACCCCCCTCTGCAGCTAAGCTGAGAACCGTGGGTGCGACGAGACCTCGAGGGACCGGCCATCTTCAAGACTGCACGACTTCTTTCCAGCACGACCGCCGAGGGATCCTCTGGTGAGTGCTTTGGGGTCCGAGAAGCCCCGACCCTGAGCAGCCCCAGCACCGAAGTTCAGCCTCCCAGCATCTCCACGATCTGCGTGGGGCCCTTCTGCTTTTTGCTGCTCACCGCGTTGTTTGGCTACTAGCCCGCTGGCTTGTGGCCTTCTTAACGACGCCCGACGACATCACTGCTGCTGGTCTGGTTGCTCCAGACTGGCCCTTGCTCCCTTCCAAGAGAGGAGCACCCCGGACCCTCCTGGTCCACTCCAGACGCCATTTTAGGTCCACCGCGTGGGCTTAAATTTGCCAAGACTTGTTGCCCCAATCCTGGGTCCAGCGACGTCGACAGCATCATCCATCGTGGGACAGCTCGCACCTCCATCCTGGTCGCCGACAACGCCTCCTGGTCCGTGAGACTGCAGAGCCCAGCGTCGCCCACTCACCTAGTCGAGGTGACTACCATCCGGTGCCCTCCTGGTGCCACCTGACTACTGGCTAGTAGTCACGAACTTGGTCCCCTCTGCTTTCAGGTGTCATCCATCTTCGATCCAGGCTTGGATCACCCGAACAATCTTCACTGGTCGCCTGCCAGCAACTCCTTTTCTTCAGGCTCCTGGTTCGTCAACGAAGAATCCCGACGTCTTTTCAGACCTATGCAGCCGCAGCCCCTGGGCTAGGTAACTTCGGCATTTCGGTGCCCCAGCATAGCATCACTATCCAAGGGTCCAGATCCACTGTCGTTTTTGACCTACCTAGTCGGGTTCGCCCGAGAACACTAACTTTGCCTTTACTAGCCTCCATAGACTTTGTCCCGCTTCCCGCGTGAGAGTGCACACTCTGCACCCGAGTCCCCTAGGCCTCCTATTCGTAATCTAAGGGTTCAGTAGTCAAGTCCTAGCGATTCCAAAGCCTATTAGTCCAGTACTTACCTGCTAGTAATTTCGAATTCCACTTTTAGAGTATATGGTTTTTCGTGCCCCTCGGGCATTTGTGTAAATTGTGCAACTTAAAGTATTTTCGTAAGAGTTTTGTTGTGTGCTTAGCTCCCTGTCTCATAAAGAGCCAGGGTAGTCTTGTTATAAATAAATACACTGTTTATTTTCATAACAACTTGTGTGGTGTCCTTTCACTTGGTGTTCAAGGGGTAATGTGATGGTAAAACAGCCGGCTTAACACGCCCTCTAGAGTCTTAGCCTTAGACTGCTCGTATCCATGCTACTAGGATAGCTGGTCTATAAGGTTGACTTACAACCAATCATCAATAAGGGTTGTTTGGACTGATATATAGTGATCACTAGAATAGTGAGCACTGCACATCAGGCCAACTTCTCACATACATCAATACATAACCCTCAGGCAATGTATGAGGCAGCACATGGAGTACAGAAACCATGGTGCTTATATACACATTTTACTGCAGAGTAACCATGGAGGTTCAAAAAGAAGCAGTACAAGTGTGCACACAAATAGGCTTTTACATACAAGGGTATATGAGAATCACTTAGTTAACAGTGTGGGAGGAGTTACAATATTGCTGACATTAGTTAAAATAGCCTGACAGCAAAGTGTGTAACAGGTGCATCCCAGCAACTAAGGCCTCTGAGCATGCGCAGTGCTCAGGCTCAGTGCTAAATATAGATGATGACTCAGGCGTGACTTCAGCTCATGCAAGCAGTGATCTCTGCCAAGTTTCCACCCCCCACTAATGCACTTGGCATGGCATCTGCAGTAGTGTTCCACTTGTGTGTTTTAATGTCACCATTAGAAACGTCTTGTAACGTCACACCTACCCTGCCTGTAGCGCTGAGTACTTTTGATTTACAGGTTGAGGGTAGCTGGTACTGTGTTCTCCGGCGGCCGCCATGGGCTCAGACCCGGTTCGGTAGTAATCGGAGCTGCCAGGTCAGTGCCTCCATATTGCCCACACAGTTGTCACTTCTCGCTGATCAAGAACACACGCCAATCGCTTGGATGTTTCCCCACAAGTAAGACGCCTTCATGATTATCCAGGCACTCCTCTATTCCTGGTCCAAGGGAGTTGTCACTTTCACCATGCAAACCCGCTGACCTCCACTTTTATTTACAATTTCCTTTCCGACTGCTTTGCCCATGTGCTATTCCTTGCAATTTCTGCTGAGCTGCAGGCTTCAGAACTGAGCCGTGCGAACTGCTGTTAGATATCCGTGATGGTTTGCTTCTAAGCGCTGGCCAGTTTATGACGGGTGTACCTAAGCGCACTGTTTGTTTCCTAATTTCCTGTTGTTTTACTTTGCTCCTGCCCCCTTCCCGCCGTGTTCATTATGCTCACGCCCCCTTCCCGCCGTGTTCACCATGCTCCCACCCCCTCCCATTGTCTGCATTTCCCTTGCTCCACACCGTGACTGATCGCTATTTCTGCAGAGCGCCAGAGCACCCAGGATAATGTGCTGCATGACCAACCACTTATAAGGTCCCAAAGGCGAGACCAATGCTTGTTTTAAATGTGGGTTTTCCCGAGTCAACATAAACTTGCCACATTTAACTTTTGTAGAAAAACTACTTGCATATTTCTTTGAGAAATAGAGTAAGGGCAAGGCAAGGAGGGACCAAAACAGCTTTAGTGCAGCAGAGTACAGCAAGGAAGTAACTAAAGTAGACTTTGCCTGTTGTGTTTCTATCTAGGACCCTAATTCGATATTTCCAATTTATGCCCTTATATGGTTATAACAAACAATATCCTTATAAAGGCATAAGAATCATATCCATATTTAGTAATAGCCCATGCAGTCCAAATACGGCAAGGCTACTCCCATAGACTCCTAGAAAGTACAACGCATTCTTTAAACAAACCAAGCCTCCAGCAGCCCGGGAATTCCCCCTGCTTTTGTTTTGATTTGAACAAGAACTCCTGGAGTCCCGAAAGAACTGTTAGTTCTTAGTGACGTCTTATGTCCAACCTTACGTCAAACCCGGCACCTTCCAGGTATAAATATACCAATATTGCCTTAAGCAAACACACGGTGGTTTGGAGCAGAGCTGCTATCTACTTGCCCGACGCCCAGCTGATGCGAGAGCCGAAGGAAGCCGACCCTCCCATTTGACGCACTGAGAGAGACGCTGTCTTTTCTCCTGCCGAGAAATCCAGCTCTGGTGTTTCCAGTCACCCTTGCGGGTTGCTGGGAGATCGAGTCCTGAGAGAGAGATACAAGACCTCCATTCTAGAACTGTGAGAAGTTGGCCTGATATGCAGTGCTCACTATTCTAGTGATCACTATGTATCAGTCCAAACAACCCTTATTGATGATTGGTTGTAAGTCAACCTTATAGACCAGCTATCCTAGTAGCATGGAGACGAGCAGTCTAAGGCTAAGACTCTAGAGGGCGTGTTAAGCCAGCTGTTTTACCATCACATTACCCCTTGAACACCATGTGAAAGGACACCACACAAGTTGTTATGAAAATAAACATATATTTATTTCTAACAAGACTACCCTGGCTCTTTATGAGACAGGGAGCTAAGCACACAACAAAACTCTTACGAAAATACTTTAAGTCGCACAATTTACACGAATGCCCGAGGGGCACGAAAAACCATATACACAAGAAGTGGAATGCGAACTAGCTAGCAGGTAAGTAATACTTTTCTAGACTGTAGAAACGCTAGGCCTACAATGCTGAACCCTTAGATTAGAAGCAGGAGGCCTAGGGACGCCACGTGCAGAGTGGGAACTCTCACGCGTAATGCGGGAACAAGTCTATGGATGCGTAGCAGTTGCAAAGTTACTGTTCTCGGGCGAACCCGACTAGGTGGGTCGAAAATGGGAGTGGATCCGAACACTTAGGGTGTTGGACTATGCTGGAGCACCGGAGTACTCAGTTTACCTAGCCCAGGGGCTGCGGCTGCATAGGGCTGAAGTTGCGTCGGAAACCCACGTTGAAGAACCAGGAGCCTGAAGAGAGAAGTTGCTGGCATGCGGCCAGTGAAGAAAGTTCGGGTGGATCCAAGCCTGGATCAGGGAAGAAGAAGACCTGAAAGCAGAGGGGACCAAGTTCTGAATCACTAGCCAGTGATTTGGGTGGGCACCAGAGTGGCACCGGACGAAGTCACCTCGACCAGGTGAGTGGGCGCTGCTGGGCTCTGCAGTCTCTCGGACCAGGAGGCGTTGTCGGCGACCAGGATGGAGGTGCGAGCTGTCCCACGAAGGTACCTGCTTCGGACGTCGCTGGACCCAGGATTGGGCAACAAGTCTTGGCAAATGCAAGGCCCACGCGGTGGACCTAAAATGGCGTCTTGAGTGGACCAGGAGGGTCCAGGGTGCTTCTCTGATGGAGGGAAGCAAGGGCCAGTCTGGAGCAACCAGACCAGCGGTGTTTGTCGTCAAAGTTCGTCGTCAGAGGGCCACTAGCCAACGGGCAAGTGACCGGGACAACGCGGTGAGCAGCAAAGAGCAGAAGGGCCCCACGCAGATCTCGTGGATGCAAGGGGGCTGTACTTAGGTGCTGGAGCTGCTCAGGGTCGGGGCTTCTCTTACCCCAAAGCACTCGGTCGAGGGTCACTCGGTGGTCGTGCTGGACAAGCGTCGTGCAGTTCTGAAGATGGCCGGTCCCTCGAGGTCTCGTCGCACCCACGGATCACAGCTGGGCTGATGATGTAGGTTGAGGTCAGAGGTGCCAGGGAAGCCGGTTCTCGTCGTGCTGAAGCAGTCTTGATCCGAAGGAGAGACTGGCAACAAACCGCGAAGCTTGGTTGGTGCCTGCTGCTGCAGGGTGACTACTCCTTAGTCACAAGGGAGAAAATCTTGAGAAGAGTCTTGAGTTCTTCGGGTAGAAGGTCGGTTCAGGATTCAAAGATTGATCTAATTTGGAAGGGGGCCAGTTCCTACCTTTATCCTGAAAAAGGGGGCTGGCACGCGACTAAGTCCTGCCCTATGGGTGGGACTAGGAGGGGGGTGGTTACACCCCTCTCCTTTGGCGGGCTTTCCCCAGCTCAGGGTCTGGCGTGCCCCTGGAACTGGTTCAAGCCGGCCTATGCACAGTGAGCACCGGGGTGCCACTTGCAGTCACCTTCCTCTAAAGCCCTGCCTACCTAGGATACACAAAATCCTGTCTGGGACGGTGCTGGCACCGCCCCTGACAGGAAACCCTTTGTCCTTATCTCCTGCGCTGGGAGGACTCCCAGCAACAGGAGGGCAGACTTGTGTCTCGGTGGCAGCATCCATTTTGTGGATGCCAAGGCTCTGTCTGACTTTAACCGGGGTTATAGGTTACCAACATGTCGTGTCCCTCTAGAAGGGTGGAATGCTAACCCCGTCGCCAGAATTGGCGAGGGGTTAGTATTCCAATTCGTATGACACCTTACTCGACCTGTTTTGATAAAGCGATACCAGAGTTGGCATATAACCGCGAGGATTATAATGCACTTAAGAGTATATGGTATGCGATATCATGGAAACGGCTACGGGATGGATCCCGAAAGCCGCAGACAGGCTCAGCTCATGCCAGAGCACCATCTCACACGATTCCAAGCACTCTGCCTTCAGGATTGTTAAGGCCTGCCATAGGAGTGACTGATAGGAGATCTGTGTGTCCATATAGGTTTAGATATAGGTATACTATATCTAAAGCAAAGGGTGAATACACCACCTTGCCCCAGCTGTCGTGCAGCCAGTTGTGTCAGATTTGGATGGCCAGCCAGGGGTGGCATAATGCATGCTGCAGCCCCTGGTAGGCCCTGGGTACACCTATGCCGTGGGTACCTAAGGTACACTGTACAGGGACTGATAAGGTGACTCAGTATCCAATTTAGATATGCACCTAAGGTACATGGAATCCATTTTACAGAGAGAGCAGTAGGCCTGGGGTCCTGAATAGCAGGGCCCCAGGTCAACTAAGTCAGAAAACCAGCAAAACACCAGGCAAAAAGTTGGGGGCAACCATAGTCAGGGATCTACCTTCCTACAAGAACCAAGGTACGGAGCTGACTAAACCCTTGAAAGAATTCTTGAATCAGATTCTTGGCAAAAACCAACTTAACTTAAACTGCAACTTATTTGCTCCGTCCCACGAATTAGGCTTAGGTCAGGTACACCGGGATAGGCGTATCTTAGAAGCACCAGTTGAGTACGTTAGTCAATGTTTTTATGTATGTATATATTTTATACGTTTAAAAGTATCATATGGCTAAGAAACCATATCAATGCTTTTACAGTATTATTTCATAATACTACTTTTACTGTACGCACTTTTCTTCATGATAAGTATTGCAATTGTGGCAACTCATTTCTCTTGCATGAGAAAGAAGACTGCTCAATAAATAACAAACTTTTATTGAAAACGCCCGTCTCACTGCACTCTGGTGAAATTAAGCATGCACGATTGACTGAGTGAAATAGCTGTCTATTGTTTTCACACGACTCTAGAGATACACTCTTTATTCTGAGGGAGCAAAGTTGTCATGTTTATGCGGTTGTCAGAAACGAATCCCTTCTTGTCTAAATCAGGACGGTTAACTCTTTCCTGAACATTCAAGAAAGTTTCTAGTGACCTCTGAGCTAGCTGGCAAAACTAATTAAGTTTAACATAGTCAGTAGAGACCTAGATGACCTCAGTCCTACGTCTACACTGCTGTTTATGTTATTCCAATGCGCAGAGCCTATTGGGAATATAGGAACTACACTACAGTCCATAACAGAAGTACATTTATTAGACATTTGCATACGCTATGTCACAAACATGTGCACCAAAAAATAACAGAATTTTTTAAAATCATAGATGCAGCTGCACAGGAGAGTGACATGGCTGACATCCACGAGTCAGAGGGACCAGTGAAACAGTCTGAGGAGGAACCAGCATCCTCACCCATACTTGCTCCCACTCGACCCAGGCGAAAAGTCCCACCACTGCCTTCTTCGGACAGTGATGAAGAGAGTCACAGAGGAACTCACACACATCAGGTGGGCAATAAACCACCAACAGAGGTACCAGCGCGGCGCAGGTCCATCCCTTTCCGCAGGCAAAGGCCCTGGGCAATCCTGACGTCTGAAGAGGACAGTGAGACAGATGCCTGGTGTGAGCTGGAGGGCAGAATTCTGAGGGTTCAGCGCCAGCAAGGAAGGAACATAAGGATTATGCAGGGCCAACTGGGGACAATGCCAGCACACACGAGTGACATACGTGACTGCCTGCGAGAGCTCACCACTGCTGTAGTTGAAGGGCACAGGGCAAATACGGAAAACCTAGCCAGTGTCGCAACAGCTATGCACGACTTGTGCAGGGTCATCCAGGGTGAGCATGCCTCCCATGGTAGGAGGCATCGCAATTTGATGCGGCGCCTGGGCAGTTACACCAGGACAATCAATCGGCTGAACACAACTGCAGCTCAGCTTTCCGATCGTGCTGTCAGCATGCAAGTGGAGATGAGCCACTGCTGCCGGGATGTGGCTAGGCGCCTCATGCAGGTCACTACTGCAGTGGAACAACTCCAGACTGCTGCAGCTGGAGGCAGCAATGTACTTGCAGTGGTGGATAATGAGGAGGCCTCCAGCCTCAGTAGCCTACTGGCACCTGTCACAAATCCCAGGAGGCGCAGTACCAGGAGCAACACTGGCACGGAAGGCTCAAACAGGGATGAGGCTGATCCTACTGAGAGGCCCACGGGAGTGCGTGGTAGGAAAAAATAGTGACCTGGACAGGTTCTAATCTGGTGAGGTAACCAGCAGCATGTACATTGTTCATACTGATGTGTAAGTGCCAAGGCAATGTCATTTCATTGTCTGTATTCACACTACACTTTTCTGCACCTGGTATGTGTGCATTAACACTACCAAAATCTTGTTATAGTAAACCAGTGAGCCCCTGCTGTGTTATCTCAGGATTACCCACCTTGGAAATAATGTTGAGTGATTTCTGCAGGTCTCCGTCTACCCTCTGCTGCATTTGGACCACCTGCCGCTTGTGGTGGTTGTCTTGGCTGGATGTCTACCCCTGGCTCGCTGTCAGTCTTCCAGGGGATGCCTCTATTAGTGGCTATGTTGTACAACATGGCACATGTGGCGACTATTTTGCAGCAAGTCGCCGGCCTATACTGTAATGCACCCCCAGTTTTGTGGAGGCAGCGAAACCGAGATTTTAGTAACCCAAATGTCCTCTCAAACATGTTGCGTGTGGAGATGTGTGCCTCATTGTATCGCTGCTCACTTGGTGTAGTAGGATTTAGATATGGAGTCCTGATGAATGAGTGCACTGCGTATGCGCGATCAACTACAGGATGTAAAAAAGAAAATACATTAGTCACTGCAATGTGTCACCGTGACAGACAGGTGTGCAAGTCAGTATAACATCTGTTTACCAATCAAATATCCTTCTCCAAATTCACCTGCAAGTAGACGTCTGTGTATGCCACTGTCTCTGAAGATATGAGTCATGAGCACTGCCAGGGTAACTAGCCACAATGTCTGTGATTATGTTTTTAGAATTGCAGATGACTTTAATGTTCAATGAATGGTAAGATTTGCAGTTTCGGTAAATATACTCCTCTCCTGAGGGGGGACAAATGGCTGCATGCGTCCCATCAATGCAACCTTTGCAGTGGAAAATGGGCTACATGATAAAAATCCAATTTAGTTTGCAGCAATTCCTGTGGTGTTGTGGGGAACCTAATGTGGTGGTGCATCCTCTGCAACATGGCATCAAGGAATGCATTAAAAAAATCTTGAAAGGGCACTTTGGGAGACACCTCCAGCAGCAGCAATTACTTCCTGTAAGCTACTTGACGCTAGGAGGTGCAGAGAACAGAGAACGTGCACATTAGTGAGGTTGGCATGTGTCCTGCAAGTCTGACGCTGCAGTATTGGATCCAGTTCAGCTATGAGCTCATAGATTGTGTCAGCATTCAGCCTATATTTATCATAAATCTCTTGCTCCGTCTGCCCTAGCAAAGTAACGCGCAGTCTGAATATGCGCTCCTGTATTCTCCTTCTTGTCTGTGTTGCTGCTCTTAGCCTCATCCTCCTCGCCATGACGTTGAGCCCTGCCATTGTGAAACATTCTGATGCCTCCTGGGACTGTTTGCTGGTGATTTGCACCTGATTTGTTCAATTTGAAATTGTTACCACCTGATAGAACTTGTTCTTATTTAAGAAATGCTAATTGTGATTTTTTTGTGGATTCACAATTTGCGATTTTTTTTCATGCATAGGTTTTGTGAATCTGTAATTGCGATTACCTATTACATAATCGCTAATTCCGAGTCGGTATTTAGGTAATTGCAATTTTTAGCGAATTTGCTTCATGCATTGCATTACGCTATTTTGCAATCGCAAACAACCTTTTTTTCGTGAGTCGCAACGTTTGCGATCGCAAAATAGCTTGATCTATGTGCCCCTAAGTGTTTTAAGGAATTCTCAATGCTAGCTTTTTAGAGGAGTAGACCTCACAGTAGTAAACAATTAATTTAGCTGCCTGCACTACCAGAACATATAAAACTTAAAGGTACATGCCCTACCTTTTAGTTATACAGCACCCTGCCCTTATGGCTTGCCTTAGGGGTTACCTATGCGTAATAAAAGGGAGGTTTAAGGCTTGGCAAGTAATTTTAAATGCCAGGTCGAAGTGGCAGCAAACACTCACACATGCCCTGCAATGGCAGGCCTGAGACCGGTTTGAAAGTCTACTTGTGTGGGTAGCACAATCAATGCTGCTGGCCCAGTAGTAGCATTTAATTTACAGGCCCTGGGTATATAGTATACCAGTTCACAAGGGGCTTACAAGTAAAGTAAATATGCCAATTGAGTATACACCAATGCCTCCATGTTTATGGAAGAGAGCAGGCCCTGGGTATAAAGTATATCACTTTACACGGGGCTTACAAGTAAAGTAAATGTGATTTGAGTATACACCAATGTAACCATGATTAGAGAAGCGAGCCCATGCGCTTTAGTACTGATCAGTAGTGGTAAAGTACTCAGTGTCCTAATACCAGCAAAAAGAAGGTCAGAAAAAGAGGAGGAGGAAGGCAGAAAGTTTGGGATGACCCTTCAGAGAGGGCCATTTTCCAACAGATCCCTTTTCCCCTTTCAGAGGATGCCTTCAGGGGTAGCCCAATGACTGTTATGTTATGTTATTTATTGTTTTGTATAGCGCAACGGTTACTCAAAAAGAGTGTCCCGGCGCTTTAGGTAAGGGGAAGTAATACAGAATAACACAACACAGTTTAAAAGAAATGAACAATACGCAGACCATAAAAGAGGAACTACCTAGAGGCCTACTGGGAGAACAACCAGGTTTTGAGCCCTTTCCTAAACTCAAGAAGAGTAGTAGCCCCCCGAAGTGGGAGCGGCAACGAATTCCACATCTGTGGGGCCAATAGACTAAAAGAACGGCCACCCAGGCGGGCCCTCTGGATCATGTCTTTGAGACGTACAGTCGGTGCACTTCCAGAAGGTCAATCAGTTGTGCGCTTGCTTTCATAATATGGTGTGGGCTAGTGACAAAGGGTCTGGTTTAGAGTTTAGCGGATGGGTACTCTGTTACAAACTTGATGGATATCCCAACTGTCTAATTAAGAGTGCATGGCATCCTGTGTCATTTGTCACAAGGTGGACGGGGTATGCGTAACATTTGTGACGAAGTAACTTGCCCACAAACCTCTCGATGAAGCCCAAAGTGTTCCCTCTGTTGCATAGGGTCATGCCACAGGGTAAATGAGGAAATGCTGCCATAATATAGAGCTTGTGCAATAGGTGCCCTGATAGTATATGTATTACAGAGGGGGCAGAAAAAACACTTTCTGTAATACGAAAATGCGCAGGGGGTACAGATTCTATCTTTTTGCCTACAATGAACAGCATCCCTGGAGTGTCAACTCCTTCAGATATCTTGCTGTTGCGGTGATGGTCTCTGAAGCTAGGGAGTTGGAGGTAAATCCCCAGACGCTACTAACAGACATAAATGTTAATTATTGGCCGAAATTCCCACCATCAATGGGAGGCAGGATAGCAAATACAAATATGTTGATACTCTTGCGATGTATGCTCCTCTTTCAGTGCAGCATGTATCCTGTCTTAAGCGCCCTCCTAAAAACAATGGTGATAATTATTTGAGTCCAGAAAAGAAGTAGAGGAAGCATGGAAGCTCTGCAATGCGCATATGAACTGGGTTGTTTGAGGGTGACAGGATTGAAGTTGTATTGCCAAGCAGCCCAACTACTATTAGCAGCAGCATGATATAATGTAGCAAATAGTATTGATTGGGGCATTAGAAGGCTCTGCGGTGCACAGTGAAGGGCAATTTTTACAATACAGTACGAAGGATACCAAGAATAATGAGGCCTACAATAGCAGAGAGGATCCCCTCCTCCGTACGTGCTGGATTTGATATTGCATAGAGATCAGTGTAGGTGAGTCATAATGAGGCTCTACGTAGAACAGATATTCACAAGCCACTATTGAAAGTAAGAGGAAAATGGGACGCAGACTGCGGAGTTGAACTCACGAATAATCAATGTAAAGAGGCACTCAGACTTACGGACACCAGAAATGCTAGGTTCCGGTTGATACAAGTTCACTCTGCACTGAACCTACGTCAAACCTGAAATTTTACAACCAATAGATCCAGACTTCTCTAAATGTCACTATTTGGGTCTCACATATCTACAGCTAATTTGGATTGCCTGAAAATATGCACATACTAGAAACAAGTGTTAGATATACAATTTCGCTCACAGACATGCCTTCTGCGAACTGTTGCTAGGAGATCCAAGCATAAACTAAAAGGAAATCCATACAATAAACATTGTTGATGCCACATAGGTGTCTAGCAATCCACTGGCTAAGTCCTAACTCCTCAAGTGTGAATTACTGGAGGAAGGGTGTTGGTGAATGTTGTGTAGTTGAAGCAATCAGCATGAAAATGATTACAAGGGATGAGAAACTACCCAAGAATCTCAAACTGTGGCAATGTATGACATGGACCCTTCAATTTCCGCCAGACGAATGTCCTTCTTGAGCATTTTTGTCCGAGAGCAGATGCATAGTGGGTTCAATTTCCCCTGGAATTGAAGTACAGAATTAAGCGATGTTTGTAACAATATAAATGATAGTGAGTAACGTTGTGCATTGTTGTAATGTTAATGTCCTCTGAGTCTAGACTATGATGACGTAAGTGTTTTATGTTTGTAACTTAGAAAATGTAATAAAAATGTTTTTAAAGCAACAATATAACACTTAATGTACTAGGGTGCTGTGGGAAGCAAGTCAATCTAGTCCTATATTTAAAAGTACTATGAAAATATGTCTCTGCACCCGCACAATTTTTATTTAGTTAGTAAGAGCAGTAATTGGACAGCAAGATGCACAGACTCCCAGAATCTTTTTTTCTTGATAAAGAGAAATTCCTTATTCTTCAACTGTTTCATTTAAAACATTTAATTTTCTTCTTGAATTATTGCTGTGGCCAACGTGTTTCATCCAATAGGACTTCTTCAGAGCTTATTTTATGTATATCCTTGAAATATTAACTGATAGTTCTCCATTCAGAAGTCAAGAGTGCTGAATAATGCAGTGTTTAAACAATCTGTATGTATAAGGTTCCTAGAAATCGATCCAAGAGTGGAAGAAACTGGATGACCAGAGATTAACCAGACATCAACTTCTAAGTTCCCAAATCAACTTTTAAACAAATCCATTCAAGATATCTAGTGGTTTTTATTTTTCACGCACTATGTTATTCATGAGTGCTGCACTGTGTGCGTTTTGTGCTGCAAATGTGCGAACAGCTGTGTTTAAGTGTCTGTACTCTAATACTAGAGGATATGAATGGTCTGGTTTCAACACAGGAATCCTGAGATTATTAATTGAAGAGGTGCAACTCTCTATTACACCCTGGTTTTCAAGCTGTGTGAGCAACCACAACTTAATCCTTTACAAAGATTAATTTACTCACCCTGCTTCATGTTTATCATGGCGTCCTCTGCTAATCAGTTGGTAACTGACATGCCATCTTCCAAAAGTCATAAAGACCAATTGATGGACAGAATGCAGAACAATGTAATAAGAGTTTTCAATTGTATTATCTTGCTGACAAGCAGTTCCTCTGGGAGACTGTCCAGCAGAACACCGGGAACGCCGTGCAGTTTGAAAAGTCTTGCATGTTCAAGACTCATTTTGTATGAGGATATTTTAAAGATGGCGAAGCAAAGGAAACATAATTGATGTACGGAATGTAGAACAAATCAAAACATTCACCCGCAGTCAAGAGATTTGGGTTAAATCCATCGGTTTTTTGCTCCCAATGCCATTCCAGTTTGAACCCGGCCATATGCAAATCAGTCTTGACCCTGCGCAGTACAGGAACAGTCCAGCCCGAACTGCCAGGCCAGGGCCTGCCTGGACTGGAAACGAGCATCTTTGGGAGAAACAGACGGTTGCATTGGTATTTGTCAAACCCCAACATTCGCAACAGGCTCATAAGAAAAAAGTAAAGGAACACAAATTCAGTGTTATTAGACCAGTCTTATTTGTAGCAACCAAGCCACCGCCTGCACTACTATAGTAAAGTCAGGCACACACCCGCCAACCTTTTTGAAAGGTTTTTAATTGACACAAACCGCACACCTCACCATCCCAGCCTTGGTACTGCAACTTCTTTAACTTTCCAGGGACACATTTGCATATAATCATTCTCAATGACTCATTTACATAATGAATGGCTGTCAGGATCCAGCCATGAACCAGCCCTGCTTCAAACCCTGTGAAGCAGGCACGCTCAGTAATGCTTAGTTACATGTGCACCTGTCCCTATACCATAACCTTATGCACGGAGGGGGCGGGCGCAGAGCACCACAGTGGTCGAGTGGAGGGGGGAGTTTCTGCGCTCTGATTGGAGGCCAGGTTGGGCTCGAGGTGGAGTCCGTGTGACTGTCCATCTGCCCACAGCGCTCTTTCTCTGAAGCTCCGACCCCTCCCTGTGCCCCGGACGAAGCCCACCAGCCCTGAACATCTGGATAGGAGGGAGACCACCGAAGAAGGCCCACATGAAGGTATGGTTGTGGTACCTCTCGGCCTCTGACTCTGTTCAGGTGACCGGGTGTCACCACGCGCAAGAAAAAGTAGCATTGGTTATCCAGTATTAGGGTATCTTTCATAGATTCACATGCCTGAATCATTCCCCGTCGTCGAGGCGGGAGTCCCA
This sequence comes from Lissotriton helveticus, assembly GCF_964261635.1. Classification (NCBI taxonomy): domain Eukaryota; kingdom Metazoa; phylum Chordata; class Amphibia; order Caudata; family Salamandridae; genus Lissotriton; species Lissotriton helveticus. The sequence goes on from NC_136069.1 coordinate 49,695,987, forward strand.
CGGTAAATAAAATATATATAATAGCAGTGCCTAAAATTTCTTGTAGTAGGCTGGAAAAGCCTAAAGGCCTAACTAGGCCTCAAAACTTAGCAGCCTATCTACATCATTATGTAAAAAGACCTGAAATAGTAGCCTCAGCCAATCAGCTGTCCTCACCCTCTAGAACCTTCCCAGCTCAGGCAGTTCTCCTCAGATTTTCACCGCACTTCGTGTGTAAGGGAGTCTCCCTGAGTGCCTACTCAGTTTTTTGGATTTTCAAGCTTATAATGTCTGAAAGGAAAGCTCTTTTCAAACCTTGTGGAACCTGCTTCAAGAAGAGAGTCCATGTGGATGACAAGCACTCGGATTGTATTTATTGCCTGCACCCTTCACATGTGGTGAAGGACTGTAGAATTTGCCGTACCTTCCCCCAGAAAACCATCAGGGATAGGGAGGCAAGGGTTCTTTTGTGGCTAAAGTCTTCATCCACTGATGAGGAGGACAAAGCCTCAACTTCTAGCAAGAGAGCTAGATCCACGGACAATGCTTCTCCTGAGAGAAAGAAAATGTTGAAAACCTCTCAGAAAGCTTCAGAACCCTCTAAGAGTGCATCGGCTTCTTCACATGTGAGTACTACCCAGGCCAAAACTATATCTCTGGTGTCTGTACCTACTACTACTTGGACTTCTACCTCCTCTTCTACTTCTGTGGTTACCACTTCAGCTATCACGTCACCTTTGATGTCTGTACCACCTTTGATATCAAAAACCAAGTCACAGTCTTTGAAATCCTTCTCTACGAAGGCTCCATCGACTAAACCGTCTGCTCCGTCGACGACCGCAAGGCCGTCGTCGACGAAGACATTGTCTCCAAAGGACTCGTCGTCAAAGCCGCCATCGACGGCCTCCTCGTCAACGAAGACATCATCGACGACCTCGTCGACGAAAATTCGTCGACGAAGACACCAACATCGGACACGTCGACGAAGGCATCGTCGACGAAAGCACCATCGACGACCCCGACGACGAAGGGCTCGTCGACGAAGACACCATCGACGGTCCCGTCGACGAAGGACTCGTCGACGAAGACACCATCGACGGTCCCGTCGACGAGGGACTCGTCGACGAAGACGCCGGCGACGGTCTCGACGACGAGGGACCCGCCGAGGACGGCCTCGTCGACGACTGCATTATCGACGGTCTCAACGCCGAAGGACTCGTCAACGACAATACCTTTGACGACCTCGTCGACGGCAAGATCTTTAGCATTGGCAGCGCCGTCGACGGAGAATCCGTTTACTGGGACTTCTGCTCATCGGCTGCACGGTTCCCCGCCAGCAAAGATACAATTCACTCATTTTCAAATGAAAACTTATAAAAGGCAGGATTATTCACATATTTCTCCGCTTTTGCCATCGCACATTTTGGAGACATACATGCAAGGAGAGTCAGATGAAGGGGAAGAGGATGATGACCCCTTTGGGATTGCCTGTCACCCTTCTCAATTGCATATTAAACTTCAAGAGGATGATGAAGAGGAGGTTCAGGAGCAATATACGCATGACGTCTATTCCACACCATATCAGTCACCTCATTCTAGACTTCCTCGGTCTGAGGACACAGCACATTTACCAACTTCCTTAATACAGGATTTGCAAGCTATGCCGGCGTCCATTTCCAATTCAAAGTCCTCCCGTTCGGCCTCAAATCGGCCCCCAGAATCTTCACGAAATGCCTGGCTCCAGTGGCTGCAATGTTGAGGTCCCTGGGACTCCAGGTGTTCCCATACCTCGACGACTGGCTGTTAAAGGGTCCAACCAGTCACTCGACCATGGAGGCAGTCAACAGAACACTTTCACTGTTCTCGAATCTAGGACTGACCCTCAATTCTCAAAAATCTCAGCTCCAACCTCGTCAACGATTGACTTTTCTGGGTGCAGTCTTGGACACATGCCAGTGCAAGGCATACTTGACACAGGAGCGCCAAATCAAGCTCGTCAAACTGGCAAAACAAATATCCGCAAAAAAGTCACTTTCAGTTCGGATATATGCTTCCCTTCTGGGGATGTGTTCATCTGCGATCAATCTCATTCCTATGGCAAGACTCAGAATGAGACCGTTGCAGGAGGAGTTGCTTCGTCAGTGGAAGCAGGTCGAGGGATCATTCGACGACCGCATCAAAGTCACTGTCAAAATGAAACAGGCTCTTCTCTGGTGGTCGAAGGCGCACAACTTATCGCTGGGCCTCACCTTCCTCCAGGAGATTCCGGACTTCACTCTGACTACGGATGCGTCCATGGAAGGTTGGGGAGGTCACCTTCAGGACCTTCAGATCCAGGGAAGATGGTCTCATCAGTACCAACAGATGCACATCAACATATTGGAACTCAGGGCCATTTTTCTTTCCCTGCAAGCTTTTCTACCAAGGATCGTGAATTCGTCCGTCCTGGTGCGCACGGACAATACCACCAGCATGTTCTACATAAACAAACAGGGAGGAACGAAATCTCTTACCCTGTCACTGCAAGCTCAGGAGATGTGGGAATGGGCCTTAAGTCACAGCATATCCCTCAAAGCAGAGCATGTTCAAGGAGTTCGAAACTCTCTAGCAGACAGTCTCAGCAGAACTTTTGTGGACTGTCACGAATGGGAACTCGAACAACATCAAGTAGACACAATTTTTCGACTTTGGGGGAGACCTACGCTGGATTTGTTTGCCACGCAGCAAAACAGCAAGTGCCTGTTTTATGCCAGCAGGTTCCCAGGACGGGGGTCAAGAGGAAACGCCCTCCTCATGAGATGGACCGGAATGTTTGCGTACGCTTATCCTCCGATTCCGCTCATTCCGAAAGTCCTGCAAAAGATGAAGAGGGAACACTGCACTCTCATCCTCATTGCTCCACGTTGGCCAAGACAATATTGGTTTCAAGAACTTCTACTGCTGTCTCAACAGCCTCCGTTTCGGCTCAAACCGACAATGTCGATGCTGACAAGAGAGGGCGGTCAGATCCAACATCCAGATCCTCAATCGCTGCACTTGCACGCTTGGCTCCTGATTTCCTAGAGTTCAAAGACTTAAACATCCCCTCGGAATGCAGGAAGATATTGTCGCAAGCACGTGCGCAAAGTACCATCAAAACATATCGTTTCAAGTGGAAGAGGTTTTGTTCATGGTGTGGAGATAATGACGTTCATCCACTGCAGGCTCCTCCTGAAGCCATCCTTCCATACCTGCTTTCTCTGGCTAAATCAGGTCTAGCCTTTTCTTCTATTAAAGTACATCTGGCAGCAATATCCAGATTCAGGAAGAACTCCAGCAAACCATCCTTATGTTCTTCCTCCTTGATCAAACAATTCCTTAAAGGATTATTCAGAGCTTTTCCTCCAGTTCGTCCCCCTCCTCCGGAATGGGATCTTAACGTAGTCCTTTCCCAACTTCTTAAAAGGCCCTTTGAACCAATCCATAAAGCGGAACTTAAGTTTCTGACTTGGAAAGTTGCAATCCTGTTGGCTCTTACTTCTGCTCGCAGAGTTAGTGAAATACAGGCGTTCACTATTACTCCCCCTTTTCTGCAAGGACTTTGTTACACTTAGGACCAACCCTAAATTCATTCCTAAAGTGCCAACTCAATTCTACATTAATCAACCGGTCAAACTCAGAACCTTTTTCCCGGATCCAAAAACTCCTGCAGAGAGGGTTTTACATTCTCTAGATGTCAAAAGGTGTCTGAAATTCTATCTGCAAAAAACGAAAGACATACGTAAATCTACACAACTGTTTGTTGCCTATGGAAGACCCACCTTCGGTCAAGCTGTCACAAAAGCAACTATTGCCAGGTGGTTGTCTTTCACAATTACCTTCTGTCATGACAAGGCCAATAGACCTTTATCAAAGAAGGTCAAAGCTCATTCCACAAGAACAGTGTCGACATCTACGGCCCTTTTTGCTGGAGTGACTCTAGAGAACATTTGCCGAGCTGCTACTTGGAAAAGTGTGCACACTTTTACCGAACATTACTGTCTGCAGTCGGCAGTTCAAGATGACACAGCTGTTGGTGATGCAGTGCTGCAGCATCTTCTTCACTAAGGTTGGAAAGATTATATATTTTAAACTTTACATATTTATAATTCTGTCCTATCTGCTATATTTGAAGGTTTTGATGCATATGTTATGTTAACATGTTTTGTACTCTATTACCTTCCTGGTTGTGTGGGGATTGATTTATGTTTTCTTTGTCTCCCACCTTCCTCTATCGACAGACATGATGTTACTGCTTGCTATTCTGATTCAGGCATGTGAATCTATGAAAGATACCCTAATACTGGATAAGAAAACGAGTTACTTACCTGTAACTACGGTTATCCAGTATTGGTATCTTTCATAGATTCACATGCACCCACCCTCCTCCCCGGTAGGGCAGTTCTGGCTATGGATACTAATTCTCACTTGTGCTGGGAAAATCTGAGGAGAACTGCCTGAGCTGGGAAGGTTCTAGAGGGTGAGGACAGCTGATTGGCTGAGGCTACTATTTCAGGTCTTTTTACATAATGATGTAGATAGGCTGCTAAGTTTTGAGGCCTAGTTAGGCCTTTAGGCTTTTCCAGCCTACTACAAGAAATTTTAGGCACTGCTATTATATATATTTTATTTACCGTGGGACTCCCGCCTCGACGACGGGGAATGATTCAGGCATGTGAATCTATGAAAGATACCAATACTGGATAACCGTAGTTACAGGTAAGTAACTCGTTTTCTTATTTTTTTATTACTTACTGCGGTCAGTTACTGCTTGTGGCACTACCTTTATTAAGAGGCCTGCTGCGCTGCTGCTACAAAGTGCCATCCTCGATGTCGTGCTAACTGGTGCTACTCGCCCAAGTGCAGTGTGTTTGCGGGGTGTGGTCCACAGTCTGTGGAAGGAAAACGTTTATACACCGCACACGCTGCCCCCTACTCTCCTAGAACTAAATGCAGCCCAATTAGTGGCCTGCCCAATGGCAACACTGAAACTGAAAGCAAATTGATGTGCATACTTCATATGGATTTATCATCTGGCTCGCTATGCTCTCTTCTGCACTGCAAATAATAATAATAATAATCCACATTTGTAAAGCGCACAATCACCCGTAAGGGTCTCTAGGCGCTGGGGGCCGTTGGGAAGATTAAGCGAGCTATTGCCCAGAGTCACATGGTGCTGGGCTAATCTACCGCCGGAGCCGGGGATCGAACCGTGATCCCCAGATTCCGGAGTCAGTCGCCCTGGCCGCGGCGCCACACCTCTTCTTCACCGAATGACTCTGGAGACTGTCTGAGGCTGAAACGGAGTGTGAACAACACTGCAGTAAGCCAGCAATTATATTTAATTTACTATGACCCATGATGTGTGTTATAATCCATAAGTATTTATATGCATATTATAGGTTGTTAAATGTGTTATAATCCTTATGTATTTATATGCATATTATAGGTGGCTAAAAATCCTATTAAGGTTTGGCTATGCGCCAGCTCTACACAGGTTAAGATATGTGTTTTAGACAATGTTATCTAGTACTTGGTATCTTCCTCCACCCCTCCCTCTCTTTCCCCTTTGAAACGTTCCTTTCCCCTGGAGGCTGCTTTAGAATGTTGAGAGTGAGTAGACTGATCTTGAAGAGAGTGATGTACTGAAGTGTCTTGTTCCCTGGTGGCACTGTGGGGGCTGTGAATAAAGAAGAAGTTTACTCCGATCTTGTCTGGTATACTTTTTAACAATGTGCAATGATGTAAGTTGGCAGTGTAGACCCGGCCCTGATAAAAAGGTGCCGGTGCTAAGCACCGGAAACCATAGGCACAAATTAATCACTGGTTCAATGAAAACGAGAGCAACAGAAAAATATGAAAAAAAACGGAATGACTTGAATTTGAGATGTTTTTAAGTCAGATTTCATGTGATGAATCTATTCAAACCGATAAGCCTGATTAATCCATTTGATAATTGCTAGTGATTTAACACAAAATAAACAACCCTAGCACAGCCATCTCTTTATGGTTTACATATGTTCCGTCTGTTCAATAATGAGACACAAAAATACATTTCAAGGAATGTGTTAGCTAAATATTCAATTATGGAATGTGAGGGACTAGTGTAAAACCTAAAAAAAAAACCCCTGCAAAACATCTTATAAATTCTTGTATGGATTCCGTTTGTCAATACTCTTGATGAATCTCTTAATTACATAAATTCATTAAACTTAACTCCACTCAACACCACTCTGCTTTACTCCACGCCACTCTGCTTTACTCTACTCCACTTTACTCCACTCTGCTCAACGTGCTTTACTCCCCTCAATGCCAATTTGCTTTACTCTACTCTGCTTTAGTCCACTCCACTATGTATTACTCCACTCAACACCACTCTGCTTTACTCCACTCAGCTCTGATCTGCTTTACTCCACTCAACACCACTCTGCTTTTCTCCACTCTGTTTTACTCTTCTCAACTCCACACCACTCTGCTTTACTCCGCCCCACTCTGCTTTACTCCACTCCATGCCTCTGCTTTACTCCACTCCATGCCTCTGCTTTACTCCACTCCATGCCTCTGCTTTACTCCACTCCATGCCTCTGCTTTACTCCACTCCATGCCTCTGCTTTACTCCACACCACTCTGCTTTAATCCACTCCATGCCTCTGCTTTACTCCACACCACTCTGCTTTACTCCACTCCATGCCTCTCTGCTTTACTCCACTCCATGCCTCTCTGCTTTACTCCACTCAACGACACTCTGCTTTCCTCTACTCAACTCCGCTTTACTCCACTCCACTTTAATGCACTCCTCTTTATTCCACTCCACTTTACTCCACTCCACTCCACTCCGCTTTACTCCACTCCGCTTTACTCCAATCTGCTTTACTCCAATCTGCCTTACTCCACTCAGCTTTACTTCATGCCATTCTACTTTACTGCGCTCCGCTTAAGCTCAACGCCACTCTGCTTTACCCCACTCTACTCTGCTTTACTCCATGCCACTCTGCTTTACTCCACCCCACACCTACCTATTTCTTCTTTTTCGTCACCAAAACAGGTAAAGCTGTGAACACAGTTCCGCACCACACAGTTCAACTCCACACATTTGCAATCCACACCACATAATTCGACACCAAACCACATAATACAATTCAACAACACAATTACATACTACATACGTCTAATCACACCCCACAATACCACATTGTGCGACAAAATTCAACAGCACACCATATAGTTAAAATCCACTACATATCACTCTACAACACAAAATATCATTCCACATAATTACACTACATAACACACAAACTCACTCCACATAATTTCAGTACACTCAATACCACATATTCACTATCAATATAATTCCACAGCACACCATGCCACATAATTCCACAACGCAAATGTAATCCACAGTACACAATTACATAACTAACTCATCCAATCCAACACACATAATTCTATTAGACACCACATACGTACATTTCATAACATATAGGTAAAAGACATTGCCGTTTACAATGCCAACAGCTCTAACTCAAACAAATATGAGACTGATTGCATTTTCAATGCTTGTTCTCTCTGCTCTCGATTTCACCCTCTGCTTCCATACCTGTTGTGGCGCTCTTGTGTTTTTGTCCGCTGCTGTACACTGTTGTAGCCTTGGTTTGTCTCTATTTCCATACCATTCTGCTGTTTGTGTGGTCCCTTGTTTTCTTTACACTGTTGTAGCCTTGGTGTGTTTTTCCAATCTTTTCTGCTGTTGTCTCACTCGAGCTAATTTTTCCCACCTTGCTGATGTTTTTTTCCCACCTGCCTCCTGCTTTATGCTAACCCCGCTCAGCGCCCCTCCCAGGACCTACTTAATGGAGACCGCAGCGTAGATGTGCGAAGTGGGTTCGCTGACGGCATGTTAAAGGCACACCAAAGGCACGACAGTCTGCATCCGTCGGTGCTTGGACTGCACTCAGCGCCAGGAACCCTGGACCTCCCGCCACCTACACCTTCACCAGTGCCGAGGTCATAGTCTTGGACCCCAGACCCAGCAACAATAACTGCTGCTGCACCTTGCCACGCTCAACAGCAGGACTTTTCTCTTGCCACCACTGTGTCTTCTCCTGCAACACTAGCGCACCCGCATACGCAACCTCCACCACCACGCCAAGTACGACTGCGCCTAGACAACTCCAGTGCCTTCTGCTCAACGCCCGATCACTCTTCAAATATGCCACTGAGATCTGGAACTTAATCACCTCCCTCACCCCAATGTGGCTCAACCTGGCATTCACATCTGACATCACCACAATGATACTCAATGGCTACAAGATAGCACACTGGGACCGCGCCAACAAACAGAGGTAGAATCACCATCATCCACAAAGAAACCAAGATTTCAAGATTGTTGTGCAATCTCTTGTCTTCTTCAAATTGGACTATGGTAAGGCCATCCTCACATCGATCCCGAAAACTCACCTCGCCCACACCCCCCTTAGATCACTTCTAAACATGGCAGCCTGGCTCATAACAGATATTAAACAGTTTGAACACGTCACTCCTGCCCTCAAGAACCTCAACTGGCTGCCCATCGAAGCAAGATGTACTGAAAAGACTGCCGGCATCACCCACAAAGCCCTCCACTCACATAACCTCAACTACTTAATGTTAATGTTTTTTTTTTTTTCTTTTCAAAAACCTTTATTGAAATACGCGTATCAGTACAAGCGCAGGCCTACAACCACAGGGGCCGGCCGCAAAATCAGGAGAGCCAAAAACGAGCAACAGCAATGTGTACGGCAAAGTGAATACAGTATAGACGTGGAATAAAGTTGCTACACCACAAGCGCCAGGATAATAAAGGTTTCATTTTATGATTTATAGAGGAGGCAGCAGCCATATCTACCAGGGCGTCATGCAACATATACAGAAAAAAAGGGGGGGGGGACGGGAGGGATAAAGCCCCCCACGCAATCAGGTAACCATAGTAGGGATTAATGTTAATGTTGATCGGCATTTGTAAAGCACACTTTCACCGGGTGGCTTCATGGCGCTAGATAGACTAAGTATACTACCAAAAGTTTAATTATATGCTTGCACAAACAGCCAGGTCTTAAGGCCTCTGAACTTCAGAATATCAGTGCAGGACCGAATTTCCTGGGGGAATGAGTTCCAGAGTTTAGGAGCAAGGACCGCAAATCTGCGGCCTCCCTGTCTAACTCGTTTGAAAGTTGGGGTGGTAAGTAGTGAGAGATGGGCAGAACGGAGATTTCATATTGGAGTATGTCTGAGAATCAGTCTGTTGATAAATGCAGGGCTTTTGCCCTGCAAGACTTTAAATACAAGGTAGCCCGTTTTAAAAGCACAGCGCTGAAGGATAGGAAGCCAATGTAGTTTCCTTAACACAGGCGTAACTGGTTGCCATCTTGGTTGTCGAGAAATCAGCTGTGCTGCCTGGTTCTGAACCAGCTGCAGCCGTTTGAAAAGATAGAGCGGCATTCCTAAGAATACCGAGTTAGCATAATCTACATGTGACATAAAAGTGGCAATTATGATCTGGATTAGGGCATCATGGGTGAAGAAACGGTGTATCTTCCTAATCTTTCGCAACTGGAAAAAACATTTAGAAATCACATTGCCGACCTGTGATTTTAATGTGAGTTCGTTATTCAGGGAGACTCCCAAGGTTTTAGCCGAGGTAGAAGGGGAAGGTGAAGGACCCAACGCTGGAGGCCAATAATGTGGGCTTCAGAATTTATGGCTGTCCCCAGTCAAAACAATCTCTGTTTTTCCTGGGTTTAATTTAAGATGGTTATGGTCCATCCACTGTTGTATATGTAGCATGGTAGCCTGAAAGTCCAACACAGAACTATGGGAACCATCTATCTTAAAGACCAGCTGTAGATCATCAGCGTAATTAAATACTGTCACATTTCTATCTATAAGAGATTTAATCAGGGGAGAAATGTAAATATTAAACAAGTGAGGGGAAAGTGCCGAGCCCTGTGGAACTCCACAAGTGATTTTGCACGGGGGGGCCAGAAAGGGCCATTGGCGGATCGCCTGAAACCTGTCATCCAGAAATGAAGTAAGCCAGCAAGCAGCCACGCCTCCAATGCCCGCAAGTCTGACACGGTCGACCAAGATAGTATGGTCGACCGTGTTAAACGCTGCGGATAGATCCAGTAGTACCAGAGCATGGGGGGAGGCCATATCAGCACGATCCCGGAGAGTATCCAGGACTGCCAATATGACAGTTTCAGTGGAATGGGCCGGCGGACACCCTGCCTGATGAGGATCGAGGTATTTGGATTCTTCCATATAATTGGAAAGGCTGCTTGCTATGTGGGCCTCCAGTATCTTGGCAAGAATGGAAGTAAAGAAATTGGACGATAGGTGGATAGGAACGTGGGATCAGCCCCTAGTTTCTTTAGTAGGGGTACCACTATGGCTTTCTTAAAAGCCATGGGAACTTGGCCAGAAGTTAAGGAGTCATTCAAAAGGGTAAGTGCAGGGCCAGGAAGAGCTGTAAGACCGTCTTTAAGTATATGGGGCGGGCAGCAGTCAGAGGGAGCACCTGATTTAACCTTTTGCTAGGAGTTTCTGGAAGGTTTCAGTATTAATACTACGAAAGTGACTGATCGTTTTATTATTAGTGGGCGGAGCAGGGGAGCTAGTAATGAGATAATGCTTGGGTATGTTGTTCTTTATAGCGGTGATTTTATCAATAAAGTAGTCATTGAGGGAGTCGCATACTGTCTGGGATGGTGGAGCCTTCAGTAGGATTCTCTCTGGATTGGAGAGCTCATTAACTATATTGAATATTTCTTTAGAATTTTTATTGGAATTGATGATACGTGAGAAGTAACTGGCTTTAGCAGTCAGTATACATTTCTTATATTCTTTCCTAACAGCAATGTAAATAAGTTTTTTGTCCGGGCAGTATTTTGAGCGCCACTGTCCCTCTAGTTGACGTAACTACAGTTTCTGTTTTTTAAGCTCAGAGGAAAACCACCTTGGTGCGTCAATCGGACGAGCTGATTTTAGCCTAGTCAGGGGAGCATGCTTATTGCTGGCGTTCAGTAGCCATTCGGATACATTTGCTTCTGTGGCCTCGATGTCATTTCCCTGAGACGGAGCAGTATGAGAGAGCATAGAGAGGAAATCTTCTTTATTTATAGATTTCCATTTCCTAACAAAGCCACCTTTGGGCATGCTAGGTTTCTCAATAGGCGAAGAACTGAGTGTGAATTTCCATTTCCGTAGATGATGATCGGACCAACAACAAGGCGCAATGATAGGAGTGGAAGTAGTCATGCCGTTAGTCCAGACTTGATCCAGAATGTGCCCTTTCTGGTGAGTGGGAGAAAGTACCTGTTGAGTGAAGTTTAAGTTCGTAAGAAGGTCCGTCATTTCGATCGAATGTGGACCTTCATGAGGGTCATTGAACCAATAATTAAAATCACCCACAAGTATAACTTAAGCATAGTCAGTTAATAGTAAATGTAAATGTAGTTAATTTATATAGCGCTGTATCACCGACCGGTTTGTAAGCGCTTGCTTTGGGAACCCGTGCTGGTTTTCCCCTGTGAGATAACCCATTACTGGGCATCCCCAAGGTGAAAGCCAGGCATCCCGCTGCGAGGTGCCGTCGTGGAGATTAAGCAAGCTATTGCCCAGAGTTGCAGAGTGGGACTCCATGATTGGAATAGGCACCGAGGCGAGAATGGTCAGGTCCGGGGAAATTTGAGCCCAAGACCCGCCGAGGCGGGGAATTGAACCCTGGTCCGGGCCAGACCTCTGCATTAGGGTCTGCCGCTCCAAACCACCATTTTGCCATCTGATCACTAAGTGCTAAAGGAAAAGAAGGCATCTTATTAGAAGGCCTATAAAGTAACACACAGACAAAACAATCATGGGGGGATTCAAGCTTTATTACAACGTTTTCAGTGTCTTTAAGAGAATGACTAGGTAAAGAGCAAAACCTAAAATCGGTGTGGATAATGGCTGCCACTCCCCCACCTTGTTGGTCTGAGAGGCGATTAGCGTGAATAATATAATAGTTGTTAGGAATGGCCGCTAACATATCAGGGCCAGAGTCATCAGTAAACCATGTCTCAGTTAACAGAAGAACACTGGGTTTATCTGAGATCAGCAGGGAAAGGATATCTAACCTATGTTTAGCAAGAGACCGGGTGTCAAGTTAATAGACAGTTAGAAGCGTGGTTCCTAGACCTAGACTGTTTCTGTAAGGGTCTCTGATAAGCAGTGAGCGTCTGTATTTCTGGTAAAGTCAGTTAGTCAGGATTTCAAATTTGGAGAGAAGTGACAAGGTGTCATTAGTGGAGTATGAATCGACAGAATGCAAGCCTTTAAGCGTTTCCGAGGTGTAGGTGGTAGAAAGAGCATTATAACTGGCCCCTGGGCGTGGACGGGCGCAGACGGGCTTGCCTTTGGTGCGCCGTCGGCGCGCCCGCTGCGCTCCCGCTTGGCACACTGCATTTGAAGTCGTTTCCCCGCCCTCAGCTCCGCCCTCGCGCAGCATGATTGGCTGCTGCTAGGGGAGTCTCCAGGAGCAACAAGGGACCCGGAGCCCGGAGCAATAAAACTTCAATTTTAGGCAGGTAAAAACATTTGCATTACATTCCCCGATTTAAAAACGATTCAGTGTGTGCAAGCGAAGGTTTTAGCAGCAACTAGCATAAGGAGCGATTCCCGGCGAATCAAGCAGCCTTTATCACTGGTTTCCCGCCCTCAGCTCCGCCCTCTTGCAGCGTGATTGGCTGCTGCTAGGGGAGTCTCCAGGAGCAACAAGGGACCCGGAGCCTGGCAAACTATCGTGTGCTACAGTTAGAGTGCAATAAAACTTCAATTTTAAGCAGGTAAAAACATTCCCATTATATTCCCCGATTTAAAAACGATTCAGTGTGTGCAAACGAAGGTTTTAGCAGCAACTAGCCTAGCCTAAGGCTTAGACAACAAGCTCACAAAAGCAGGGAGTACTAGATCTTTGAGAAGCTCCAGCGCACATTTTCTCCCACCTCCCAAACTAAAAAAGACGTCAACCAAGACGTTTTTCTGGAAAAGTGCTAAGCATATGGAACTCTACCTAGCGATCTATGATGCAATGCCCCTTGACTGCTTTAAAAGAGATCTGAAACTCCTCCTCCTCATCAAATACTTTAACTCTTAGCTTACTGAACTTGGTTCATTATCTCTCATACAGAACTAGACCCTCTGTCATAGTCGGTTGTTTGTTTGCTTCTGCTGTCTATTAGATCCTCTCTCCCTTAACGCGTACTATTATTTTGACCTCTTTCGGTTCCCACGCTCACAGACTAATACATTTTCTTTATTTTTCTTTGGTGTGTACTGGAATCTATTGAGTATTGCTTCATATGGCATTACGTTTTTGATTAACTGTACTCTGGACGATCATGTAAAGCGCTGTGATACCTTCGGGTCTAGCTGGCGCTATATAAAACCTATAAATAAAATAAATACAGCATCCACTGCACCCCAGCCGCAGCATGAAAACCACTGGCCTCTCCCAACTAGTCACCAACCCTATGCACAACGCAGGGCTCATGCTCAACCCTATCTTCACAGCCAGTGACTGAGTCAAGTAGAGCCGCATCACATGGCTCACCTAGACGGACCACTCAATCATCCACTTGACCGTCACAGGAGCCCCCCAGCACCCAACACCGCAGCTGGAACAAAGCATCCGAAAACCAACGGACCAACGCCCTCAACACCTCCCACCCTGACATCACATCCAACCTTGAACAGGCTGTCAGGAACTTCATGGCTTGGATCACAGCCTGCACCGACAGTCGCCCCCATCAAACCCACCAGCTCAAGAGATCCACCAAACATGCCAGTGGGTACATCTCGGAACTGAGAACCACCAAATGCAACTGTAAAACAACAGGTGCTGGTGCACGAGACATCGCTCAACCACTACCACCAACTCCTGAAAGGGCCAAAAATGAATGCACTACCCGTCCCTCATCAAAGCCAACTCCAACCACAGCAGCAACATCATGGAGTTCTCCAACCCCTCAGCAACTGAAAACATCATCACCCCTTCCTAAGAACTCTGTGACACCCTGGCAGTCTTCTTCCATGACAAGATCTCCACCATCTACCCCAACCTTCCGCCTTGGACATCCTCAGCCTCCTCGCTCCCACAGATTTTAACTCCAACCACGGTGACCAGCTCACCACACAGAGCACCACAGCCATCATGCAATTTGTCCAATCAGGAGCACCCACGGACCCCTGTCCCCACCACATGTTCAACCTCAGAACCAGAACAATCAGCAACGAGCTCACCGCCATCTTCAACACGTCCATCACCTCCACCACCTTCCCAGAAGAATAGAAACAAGCGAAAGTCAAACCCCTCATCAATAAATCGTCCGCCAAGCCCAAAGAACTAAAGAACTACCAGCCCATTTCTCTGCTTCTCTTCCCTGCCAAATTCCTTGGAAAGGCCGCCAACTTATAAAATGCATACAGAGCGCAATCTGCTGGACTCCTCTTAATCAGGATTCGGTACAAACCACAGCTCCGAAACTGCCCTGATATCAAAACCCTCCTAGACTGGGGAGAAATGTCGGCCTTGATCCTCCTCGATCTCTTAGAAGCCTTCAACACCATGTACCACCACACCTTGATCAAAAGGCTTCATCAGATCAGAATTCAAGAAAACTCCCTCAAATGGATCGCTTCCTTCCTCACTGGAAGAACCCAGAGAATTCACCTATCACCTCGAATTTATCCCCATTATTGGATACTGTGTCTCATCCCAAATTGACACAAAGGCTTCAGGAAATTGGAATCCAGGGCTTAGGGTTACAGTGGTTCGAGAATGTATTTACCAGCAGAACCCAAACTATCATGTTGGACTCTTCTAAATCCTGCACCATGTTACTTGACAAGGGGGTGCATTGGGCTCCTGTCTTAGCTCCACACTTTTTAACACGTATATGGCCCCCCTTGCTAAGATCATTAAAGCCTATGGATTCAGGGTAATATCTTATGCTGAGGACACAAAGCTAATAATCTCCTTTTATGTAGTCCTGGCCAAAGCCAATGAATGCTTTCCAGCTGGAATGAAAGCAATTGCCAACTGGATGACCGTTCATTGCCTAAAGTTGAATGTATGCAAATCTGAGATCATGCTGTTTGGCGAGGCATAACAGCTCTGGGCCCCTGACTGGCGGCCTTTAGAACTTGCTGCTGCTCCGAGTCCCAAACTAGTGGTCAAGACCAAACTCTTTCTATGAAAGAGCAGGTCTGGTCTACTATTGGCATTTGCTTTTATATGATGCTCCTCTTGAAGAGAGCTTTCAACTTCCTCCCTCTTTCAGTGAGAAAAACACTGGTACAGGCACTGTTTATTAGTCATTTGGATCCACAAATGAGACGTTATCAAAACTTCAAGTTGTGAAAAAATTCCTGCGCATCTCATCTGCAATCTTCCATCCGAAGCGGCATTGTCTCCCCTCCTGCGTTGAATCATTGGTTACCGTCCAAAATAATAATTTTTTTAAACCTGCTGCTTAACATACAAATCACTGATAAGGAGGGTCCCAGCTACCTATCTTCCAAGATCAGCTTTTATCGCCCACCTTGGTTACTTAGCTCCAGTGATAAAGCTTTGCTGACGGTCCCATTGGTCAGAAGGACCCGCTAAGGACGCTGGGCTTTTTTCTCAAACTCAAGTACTCATCTTCTGGAGCAACACCTTGTGTGGAAGGACTCCTGGTGGCCTGCTAAACTAGGACCCTGACCCACCCCACAGGCCATGCCCGGAACCTCCACATCCTCCTGGACAGCAAACTCACCATGAAGAACCAGATCAGTGCAGTCTCTTCCGCCTGCTTTCGCACTCTTCGTCTGCTCCGAAAAAAATTATGATGAGACTAAAGTGCTCCTGTGGGCAGATTGAAGATGTGAGTGACAATGTCTTAAGCCAATGGCTAAAGGTTCTAGTGCAAAAAAAAACTAATGGTTCAGGGTGTCAGAATTTCTTTTATTTTAATAGATCAAATTGCCCTGGGGCAAAATAATAATAAAAAGGATTTGTATTGCAAAGAATTACCTTTGCTCCAACTATTCACAGAGTATGATGGGCTGGCAAAGGTTCATCATTGTAAACTAAAGCATACCTATCTAACTGCAGAAATATGTCAGGAGAGTTTGAGCTTGTCTTGGGTATGATAGTGATGTTTTCACTGTGACATTGGTGTATTGTGGCGTTTCAACACTGATTTTCATGTTCATTATTCTAATGATGTAGAGCTGCAACTGTCAGTGCATTTATGGGAGGGAGCTAATTTATTAGAATTAGGACCTTCAAAAGCAGGCTACATGTTAACTATAGTAGTATGTGCATTAACTAATTTATCCAACACTTTGATTGGAAGCTGTGACCAATATATTGTAAACAATGTGTGCAGCAATGTGTGCAGCAAGCCCACTGAACCGTTATCTATAGTATGAATTTACTGGCAATTTTCTCCCTGAATTAGAACCTGTGATCTGCAAGCGAGGTAGGAGCCTTTGAAGATGAAAAGTGGACATTCTCCATTATGCACCTAAAGAATCACCACAATCTAATAGATACTGTATAATCCATTTTAAGTATCTACTAAACTGTTTAACAACTATGGAGAATGAGGCGTAGTCTAAACTCAACCTGTCGCCCACCGACCCAAGTCGGGTAGTTTCTCCATACAGTTTGGTCTTGCAGTAACATTAGCTCTTGTAGGAAAAACATCTCCCATACACCATAGGAGTTCCCAGGACACACAATAGAATATAATCTTAAACTAGCCTTGGTATATTCTAGTAGAGCAAAGATACCCAAGAGTTGAAAAAAAAATTGCCTGATATTGGAGCTGGCATTATCCAAAAGAGATTTTGCCCAGAACTGGATAAATCTGACCGCTCTAAATGTGTAGAAGTAGAAAGCAGGGCTAGATCTGTGTGGTATCCTTGAACGCTGAGTTTAGTAGGATAGAGGCTGCCCTCACAAACACCAGAAGATCTGAGAAAAATGAAATGTGCCCAATAATGGTATAAAGTTAATACATGTTTGGATACTTGAATAGTGTATCAATAACATGCCAATAAAATAACATTAAAAACAGACACATCTTTCAATTCCACCCCTCTCCCCCGCCCATCCACAGTCGTCCTCTGCTGACACAGTCACCCTGCACAGACTGACACAGCCAGACACCCACACCAACATATTACAGAGAGCCTTCATAGTCCTGCAAATAATCCAGTACAGCCATGTGTATCTAGAAATACACATACCCCAACACATGTACACACACCTAAACAGTCTCACATACAGACACTCACACCTATGAACAGGGACCTCTTGCACGCAGACTCATGCACAGACGCATGCCTTCTCTGATATATCCCCTGTGTAGTATTGTCCCTGCTTAGAGACACCCACAAGCTGTGCCTCAGATTCATGTTTCCTGCAGACCTATGTCCACCATTAAACCCACTACCACAGTGGTCAGGACTTCCTAATGGCTGTAATAGCGGTGTGCAGGGTAGTAGCAGAGAGGAGAGTGGGTCATTGAGTGGCAGGAAAGATCAGTCTGTCAGTGTAGAGTAGATGCTAAGGATTTAAGAGCAGTGCATTGCAGAAGCTGCATCCAAAGGAGAAGAGAACAAATTCAGGGCTGATGAATCGCCTAGACAGTCAAAGGGTAAGGCATACGCTGTGGCAGTTTAATCAGTTAGGAGCATCATGCTGCATTTGCCTGTGGCTGAAGATTTGGGGAAAAGGGATGCACTGATTTACAGATTGATAACTGTCACAATCTGGGGTTCTTAGCATCTGGGCAGATTTGTAGGCTTTTATTCTGTTTGTGGAGTTCAAATCACTGCAGCTGTTCACACTCTTCCTCAATAGCATCTTTAAAGAACAATAACATGCATTTAAAGGTGCGTTTCAAAAGCACACCTTTTGTGCTGCAGCCCCAACCTTCTACACCCCCTCCTCCTCAAATAACAGATCTGTCTCAGTTTGCTATAATGTCTAGTTGTCCCTTGGACAAAATAGGCCATAAGCTCAAACAAAGCCTCCTAGCGCAAGTATACCCTTATTCTTTTTTAGTTTGTATGTATGTACCTCCAAACTGATAAGTGATTTTCCCCAGACCTAAAGCATTTGAAATTAAAACTTAGTATACATCCATTCATATGTAGGACAGACAGGATCACCCCCTTGCCATAGATTTAGAAGAGCTCAGTCACAATTTGATGGAACAAGTGCAAAAAGGCCAGTCTGGATACAACATTTTTTTTTAAATTCTCAAATATAATTAAGCTGACTGGCAATTCCACTAAAGTGTTATTCAGGACTTAAAAAGAACAACAGATCCCAAACCCGCTAACATCCACATCACCTCAAACATTAGACTAACATTCTTACATAATCAGACTGAATATTTGCCTCCCCTGGCTACCCTACTTTCCCCTTTGCATTTTCTTGCCATCTCTGCTCTGTCTTTTCAAATAGCTCGCTACCTCTGTACTATCCTCTCTTACAGTCCATTACCTGAATAATAAACACAGCTATGCATTTTTGTATAACCATTATATTGTTTCAAAATCTGTTTCTCTAAACTTTCTGCCCAAATCTGTAACTTATCACTCATAGTGCTATAAGGTGACCAAGTTTGTTTTGTAAAAACTCTAATAAAAACGTATTGAACATTTTAAAAAACTAATAGATTCTACACACATGTTGGCACATAATATTAAGTTGAAGGAATGGTGTATAACCTTACACATCTATTTTCATCATAAAGTTGAACTGAAGACGCTGAGGGCGAGGGAGAAGCAGAGACAGACACACTACGCCATGCAGGGACAGAGACCAACAGCATCCCTGCAAGACCTGGGATTGTCAAGCGACGAGGAGGAAAACGTCACAGAAGGGGAAACATCCAACCTGAGAATCGTTGAAATTGAGGGAGAGGTGACCAAGAAAGACAAGAGGCCGCAGGTAACACAGAAAAAATTGCCTGAGTCTCGAAAATCCGACTCAAGGGCATCAAAGGGCATCTCATTGTCGAAAATATCACTGACCGAAGGTAGGCCTGGAGACAGAGAACCCCTTGGATCCCTCGAAAGGGACACCAAAGGAGGAAAGTCTTCAGAGAAGACTCACTCGTCGAAAGACAAACGATGGCGAGCCGCTTCAAATTCAAAGTGGGAAAGGTCTCGGCACAACACAAGAAACTCAGCGACCAATACGTCGGAGAAATCTTCTCTGACAAAACAAAAATCAACGTTGAAACGAAAATCAGCATTGCCCCTCAATCCGGAAAAATTCTTGGTGGAGATCGAGAGGAAGAGGAGGCGCATCGAGGCCAAAATGGCTGACTTAACACAGAAAAAGAAAGATTTCGACACATCCTTAACAAAATATCAAAATCCTCAAAAAACTTCGCTGCCAAAAGACCAGGGCGAGAAGGAAGTCAAAGACATCGGACCTCTTATGACAACTGAACCTCGGGTAGAGGAAGAAGAAACATATGAGGAGGACGAGGAACAAGAAAGACTGGGTAAATTCCAGGGGTCGGAAGACTCTGAGTTCTCAGAACCTCAATGGCCTGAGGAAGGGGTAGACTGCTATCCGTCGAGGCCTTCTCCGGCGGATGACATTCGAATGTATAATCATGTCATTAAAAAGGCTGCAGACAAATATGGAGTGCAGCTTGAGGAGGAAAAGTCACAGTCATGTTTCCTGCTGGAAACTCTTGTATCATCCCAAGCAAGGAATACATTCCTACCAATGTTGCCTAGTGTCTTGGACCAAGGAAGAGAGGCTTTTAAAGAGCCCGCTACTTGTAGAGCAGTGACTCCAAACGTGGGGAAAAAATACAAATACTCCTCAAAAGACCCGGCATACATCAAAGGTACAGTGCCTGCTGATTCTATTATCACCTCCACAGCAAGGAAGAGGGCCAATATCCCATCAACATCTGGGCCACCTCCTGAGAAGGAGAGTATGATGATGGACCGCATGGCTAGGAAATTTGAAAGAAGCGCAGCTAATCAATGGCAAATTTCAAACTCAAACGCCCTCCTAAATAGGCATGCCTACCAGCACTGGGAGGAAATGGAGGAGCTCATAAAACACCTGCCAAAGCAATACAAAAAAAAAGCTGCTAACCTTGCTGAGGCAGGAAAAAATATTGCTAATACATGCCTGAAATCATCATTAGAGGCAGCAGACACAGCAAGTCGGCAAATGATGGCAGGGATAACACTACGCCGTTTTTCATGGCTAAGAATCTCGGGGTTCAAGCCAGAGGTACAGGCCAATATAATCAATACCCCCTTCAACGGAGAGCAGTTGTTTGGGAGTACTGTTGATGACACACTAAATCAACTTAAAAAGGACAATGAGACTGCTAAGTCCATGGGGGCGTTGCAGTTTAGGGGTAACTTACGTAGAGGCGCCACATCAACCCGCAGGCCTACAGGAAGAGGCAGCTTCCATAGTGGGACATCACATCAGGTATTCCAAGAAAACAGCCAGTCTTCAGCACCACAGCAGTACTGGCAGTACCAACAGCAAGGGCGCCAGTCCTTTTGAGGAAGAACATGGGGTAGGGGATAGTCTCACAAGGGAGGCCCGACCCCAGCTAACAAGAGCAGTTCCCAAAGAGAGACAGCCTCTCACACTCAACACCAGTGGGAGGCAGAATAAAGAACTTCTTTCAGGAGTAGAGGAAGATAACATCGAAAAATTTATTTTAAATGCCATAGAGTATGGATATTGCATAGAATTGGACTAAATACCTCTAGCAAGGGGACCAAAAAGAAGGTTCATTCAAGGAAAGAAACATCATATCTTCTGTGAATATATTTCTTTATCCCAAACTAAAATGGATCCCTACACCTAATACTCGACCTCCGATTCACAAACACTAAGATTCAAGATGACAACATTACAAGACTTGTTGTCAGTGAAAGACGGAAGGGTGCTACACCTAGAACGTGAGTCTTTGAGCTTGGCTCCTGGAGACTTAAAATTCAGTCATCTAAAACTACTAGAGAACATAATGGCTGCTCTTTCGGAAGCAAGAAAGCCATTAACAAAGAAGGAATTGCTACATCGCTAAATGGAAAAGATACTCTTTATGGTGTCTGACCAAAGGCTTATTAAGGAAAAACACCAAGGATGCAGCGGTGCTAATATATCTAACAAACATACTAGACTGCAGTTTAACATAATCATTTTTAAAAGTACACCTAACTCCAATCGTGGCCTGCACATAAGGTTACATAAGAAGCATCTTCACAACTCCAGCAATAAATCGGTTCTTGGACGGATCAAAGAGAATTGCACCACCAAGGAAAACACCCACATGGAATCTAAATGTGATACTCCTACAATTACTGAAGGCACCCATTATACCTTTGCACAAGGCCACAGCAAAGATGCTCACTCTAAAAACAGCATTCCTGGTGGCAATAACCTCTTTTAGCAGGGTGATTGAAATACAAGCACTCACAATTCAGAAGCCACATTTACAGGTTCACAAGGACAGAATCATAATGAGGACAGATCCACAGTCTTACCTTACCTAAGGTGGTTTCAAACTTCCACATAAATCAAACAATACAAATTCCAAGTTTTTTTCCAACAGCCAAAAAATCAAGCAGAGAGAGCGTTACACAATATGGACGCAATGCACACCACAATGTACTATATTGAAAAGACAAGCAGGAAGACAAAGCAACTAGTTGTCTCATTTGCAGCAACAATATGGAAAACATGTAACTAAGGGCACAATTGTCAGATGTATCACACATACCATACAACAGAGGCACACAAATGCAGGAGAAAAACAAAAATCAACCCCAAAGACACACTCAACAAGGAAAGAAATTGAGGGCCATTGCCTTTCTAGAACATATATCTTTACAGGATATATGTATAGCAGCAACATGGTCATTTGTACACACCACTGTATAGACTTTAAAATGAACAAGAAAGCTCAACTGGGACAAAAGGTGTTAAAACATCTGTTTACAAATCTAAGCTCATCTTCAACCTAGCCACCACAAAACTAACAAAACCGCTAGATGAAGGCACAGCATGTGAATGCAGAAAAGATGGGAGAGAACAGACTAGGGGGGGGGGAAAAAACTGAAGATGGTGACCAAGAGTGGGAGCTTCCGGTGGGGGACGTACGACGTCACCGGAAACACCAAATTGTGATCCGGTTGATGCCCAACAAGAAAAAACAAAAATAGGACTACAAAGAAAAGTGGAGAATTCTGGGCCCAACCACTGGATGGTGGACTAATGTACAGCATGTAAACCCAGAAAATTCTTCAAGCTGCTAAACAACACCGACAGGTAAGAAACTATTTGTTTTCCTGTGTATTCACCCCCCCCCCCCTCCATTTCCTCGAAAGTGTAAAGTGATTATTTCTTCCTGTCCTTCTGCCAGCAAAACTAAGCCATTTTCTCTGGCCTTGGAACCTCTTCACACCTCATCAAAGGGTTTATCGCTGACAGGAGGGAAGAGCCCAACAGAACTAAATTAGATAATCTGAGAAAATTACATTTCCATAAACTCAACCTAACAAACTACATTTTGTAATAATGTTATTAGTCTTACTATACTAGTACTAACATAGGACAAAATGCTGTTAACAAACCTGTGTGCAGATGTTTTACCTTTCCTATTATTTTTTGGGGTGTGGAAATCTCTGCCAAACTACAGTCCCCAGACACCTAAGTACACGTCTTAGTCATAAATGTTGATTGACCGGGATAAGTGGATGGAAAATATGGATTCGTTACTTATATAGGGGAGGGATTAAGGGAGCACTAAGGAGGAGTTTTGGGAAGATTAGGGGGTGGTTTAGGGAGCAACGTGCATCCTCCTTCAAAATACCTTCGGGTCAATTCACAAACTGCACCTCTAAAATTGATACAGCTGAAAAGAACCAACACAGTAGTAAGTGTAGCACCACATATAGCCAACTACCTGCACTGCAAAACCCTCCTGTAGTTAGGGACTTAAAATAAAAACCCCATAGGAAATAATGTAAAATTAAACTATTAAAATAGTTACAAATATCAAGAAATTTAAATGAATGCTAAAATAATGATCTAAAAATTAAACCTCTTTATTTTAACGTAATGTAGTCTTTTTCGAGTTTAAATATTAATGTAACATTAACTTTCATTAAATTCAATTGCTTTTATATAAATCACTTTTAATAGTTTATATGCATACTAAGACATTCCTCTACTTTAAAGGAAATTTAAAAATGTAAATTTGTTTTTTAATTTAATATTTTATATTTAAAATGTAATTGTTATTAATGCTGGAGCGTTGTTTAGTTTTACATTTTTAACTACATATAAAAATAGTTTGTGGCCTTATTCCTTGTGGTGGACTGACATCTACACCAATTAATAACCCACTTTCTTTTTATTGGTGTTCAGCAGTGGAATCCAGAACTTGTGTTTGATAGTGGCAGTGCTTAATTACAGTCAGTGGCTGCCAGTGTTCCCACCAGCACTCACCTTTGGCAGCTGGCGCTTATTTTTCTTCATCAGACATTAAACAGCAGCAAGAAAGGGAAAAACAAGCAGAGAGGAAAGAGGAAAGAAAAGACTGAAAGACCATCACAAAGGTAGGAAGCTGGAGGAGAGATAACGGGTAGAGGGTATCTGGGGGTGATTAAAGAGGCATGAGGTGGATTGAACTCTACGCATTTGGCGAGCCAACTTTTAAGAGGCACCATCACAGGTCTCTGAACACAGCTTTAGGCTACCATCAGTCATGTAAGTACAAATTAAGCACCGGAAGTACCATTTTCTAGGTTGAAATTAAAAACCGTACACGAAATAGAAAGCAAACATTTATTTTTGATTAATTTGAAACTGTTTTTATTGTGTTTTAATATCAATAACATCCAACAATTCACTATGCCTTTGTACACTATCAATATTGGTAATAAGATCAGCACTTGTATAAGTAAACATTTCACATTATACAGCTCTCGATACCCCCGCAACCAACCCTCTCCACTTTTGCTCTTTCCTTGCATATTGATTCAACTCAATAAGTTTCTGCAGTCTCCTGTGTCTCCCAATTAAGACCATCGAATGCTCTCCAGTTTCCCCATGCTTTCTCAAAAGTTTTAGGGCAGTCCCATCCTTCATACACTGCTCTTTCCACTTACATGCAGATATTCATCCCTGCTAGCCACATTACCCTTTTTGGAGCAGTTTTTCTCTGTCACTGTCACATTATATCACGTTTTGCGAGCAAAAGAATCCATGTACAGAACAGCTGTTTAGCCATGGATATACCAACAGGGAATACCCAATATTGCAAAGTGAGGGTGGGGTCCCCGAAAAAGGGAACTCCCAATACTGCTGAGATTGCCCACTATATCCCTCCAGTGTCTCTGAATCAAAGGACTGTTCACAATCGTGTGGAAGAAGGATCCCCTCGTACCTTAGAGAATTTGGTGATTGTGCTCTAACCATTTTCAGTATTTCTCTTGTATATTATGTACAGTACTTTCAATTGTATCAGTCGGTCTTGCATAAATGACTATTTCTCATGGGTGTATGAGGGCTGCCTCCCAATCTATGTCATCTATTTAACCAAGATGAGCTTCCCATGTGGTCATTAGTCATTGGATCATCTGTTTTATTCATCCTGCATGTCTTCAAAAGTTTTAGCACCATCTCCCTAAACTCTATTTTCCAGTTGGCAGCTACCGGTAAGTCCCCATTCTTTTATTTTTAAAATAACCCAATTTTTTTTTTTTTTTGTCTTGTGCAAGAAGGGACAGTACAGGGCAAGTGATACATTACGTGTCAAAGGATGAGCGCACAGTAGAAGTCATCATGACAATTATTCCAGGTTGTAGTTTTTCCCACCTTTTGCCTCAGATTTTCTTCTGTTTTGGGAGCAAGGTCCTACTTTAACCTTGACATCTGCTCTTCTTTTTGATCATGTTGACCTTCCTTAAAGGGGTTTCCCCCGAGAGTCTACCCTACTTTCATTCCCGTACACTTTCCCAATAACCCAGTCCTAAACTGTTTCCTATATGATGTATGTGCGCATATATATATATATATATATATATATATATATATATATATATATATATATATATATATATACATATATATATATAACATACATATATATATATAACATACTGGCGGTCGCCAGCAGGTATATATAGTTAGGACCTAGTTACCCTAGGAAATTTAAAACATTCTATTGGGAATAACTTTGGCGCCGATTGAGGGATCTGCCTGTAATTTTCCTTAAATTTGCCTCGCTGCGCTCCGCTTCTTCCCTGAAAGTTTCGGGGGGATTCGTCAAGCGGGGGCCGAGAAAAAAGGGGGGTCCCAAAACGTGCTTTCCCCATGTTAATTTCCATAGGGACATTCTGACAAGGCCACAGCTTGAACAGCTGAACGGATTATACCAGATTTGGCAAAATGGTAGGGACTGGTATGCAGCAGTGCCTTTTGTATGTTTGGTGTAAATCCTTCCAGTAGTTCTTGAGAAAATTGAATTTGAAATCTTTCAAATGGCATTTTCTATGAGACCTTTAGACATGGCTACAGCCCGAACGGCTGAACGGAATTACGCCAAACTTGGCAAAATGGTAGGGAAATGTATGCAGTAGTGCCTTTTCTATATTTGGTGAAAATCCCTCCAGTAGTTGTTGAGAAAATGAATTTGAGTAAATTATATATCTAAATGCGCTCAACATTATATTGGGAATAACTTTGGTGCCGATTGAGGAATCTGTGTGTAATTTTCCAGAATTTTGGCCAGCTCCGCTCACCTCCTTCGTCAAGCAGGGGCCAAAAGGGGGGTCACACAACGTGTTTTTCCCCATGTTAATTTCCATAGGGACCTTTAGACACGGCTACAGCCTGAACGGCTGAATGGAATTACACCAAACTTGGCAAAATGGTAGGGCCTGGTAAGCAGATGTGCCTTTGCTATGTTTGGTGAAAATCCATCCAGTAGTTCTTGAGAAAATTGAATTTGACATTTTTCAAATGGCATTTTCTATGGGACCTTTAGACACGGCTACAGCCCGAACGGCTGAACGGAATTACACCAAACTTGGCAAAATGGTAGAGACAGGTATGCAGTAGTGCCTTTTCTATATTTGGTGAAAATCCCTCCAGTAGTTGTTGAGAAAATTGAATTTGATCAAATTATATATCTATATGCGCTCACCGTACGCGTATGGTACGCGTACGTGCGCGTACCCTTACGTGCTTGAGCGAGTTTCTGATTGGCTGGCAGTCGACTGTCAACATTCCAAACTGTCCAAACCAGGAAGTGTTGGCCACCATCTTGTTTTTCAGGAGAACTGAGGCACAAGAGAGCCCAAAACAAGAGTGGAAAACACGAGAAGGGGCAGGGTAGAGACCCCCCAACCCTCTAGCCCTTCTCAGGCGGTCCCAAAAGGTCCCCCAAGGGCAAAAAACTAAAAAATTGCGGGGTACGCGCATCGTACGCGTAGGGTACGCGTACCGTGCGCGTACCCCGCAATTAAAAAAATATATATATATTTTTGCACTTGGTGGTCCTTCTGGGACCCCCTGAGAAGGGCTAGGGGGTCAGGGGGTCTCAACCCTGCCCCTTTTCGCGTTTTCCACTCTTGTTTTGTGCTCTCTTGTGCCTCATTTCTCCTGAGAAACAAGATGGCTGCTCAGGTGGTCCCAGAAGGATAATAACATATATAAACGTTATTCGCTAATAGAATTAGCATTTACAAAACCTTTGAAATTTATTGAAAAAAAATATAGGTTTCACGCCTGATATAGTTAGAAATTAGCATTTAAAAAACCTTGCAAATTCACTGAAAAATACATAGGTTTCAAGCCTTATATAGTTAGGAATTAGCATTTAAAAAACCTTGCAAATTCACTTAAAAACCATAGGTTTCAGGCTTTATATAGTTAGGAATTAGCATTTAAAAACCCATTGAAATTGCTCTTATATAGTTAGTTGTACTAACTATATTTCGCGCACCCGCAATCCACTGCTGATGATGTCACATATTACATCATTCATGACATGGTCAGTGACATCACTGATGACATCTCAAAGGACATCACTGATGACATCTCATATATATATATATATATATATATATATATATATATATATATCTCCTACTGGCAGTCGCCCAAAACCCGTTTTACTCATGTTAATTTCCATAGGAAATTTTGAGACGAGCTACAGCCCGAACTGCTGAATGGAATTAGCCCAAATTTGGCAAAAGGGTAGTGCTTGGTTCAGAAAGCGACCCATTTTTTAAATGGTGTAAATCCGTTCAGTAGTTGCTTAGAAATTCAAAAAATCTGAGTAAAAAAATCAGTTTCCCATAGTGAACTTTGGGCATGGCTACAGCCAAAACTACTGCACGGAATTACCCCAAATTTGGCAAAAAGGTAGTGCTTGGTTCAGAAAGCGACCTTTTTAGGTCTCGGCTAGCGTAGGCGGCGCTTGGGCAGTCCCGCTGGCGAGATTTTATGTCTCTTAGTATGGGGCTGAATTGTGCCCCTCTTCTCCATTGGCTGGCTTCCTAAATGGCGACTAGCCATTGGAGAAGAGGTTTGTTTGTCAATTTAAGCCCTGTCCTTTTTGGATTGAGGGGCGTTTTTTGTGCTTCTTTCTCTCTTCTTCCCATTGGCTGGAATGTAAACAATAACAAGTCAAAACATGCCCGTTGTTTACATTCTAGCCAATGGGAAGAGGGGAGAAAGAAAAACACGCCCCCCCCCCCCCACCCGTCTGAAAATGACGAGCCGTTTCTTAGATCCATTTCTGCTGGACCTCAGAGAAACATGGTGTTGTTCATGGCGTGGTCCGAGGTTCACGTGTGGAAACAGACTGTTGCAGGGTTGCTCTCACCGGAGCGCTCCTCTCCCCAAGAATCCTCCTCGCTCCTCGCCCCAAGAATCCTATTTGCTGCCTCCACAAATGTGCAGCAATCTGTGGGGGCTCTGGAGCCCGGGAACGGCCACCATTGCGGGTCTGAAGTGCCGACCTGGCTGAGGCAGGGTACTTTTAAATGGTGTCGGCATTAAAAAGCGAGCTATGAGGAGGCGCTCAGAGGAAGAGCCGAGTGCCGCTAGAAAAGTCTCGGGTCCCAGGAGGGGGCCCGGGTGAAGGCAGTGAAGCAGCGCGAGTGTTCCCGGGGCTCCCATGCGCTGGAAGGAGCCCCAGAAGAAGAGAGAGCCCTGCTGCCTATTGCTGCGGAGTGGGCGTGAGGCACACTGACGGTGCCTGACCCCACCGCTTCTGAAGAGGGAGCCGACCAGCGAGAAAGGGAGACTGGCCGTGCAACAGAGACTCGCCCCCGGCAGCCGAGTAAGTCTTCGAGGGAGGAGGTCAGGAGCCCACCCCGCCTCCTCGAGTGCCGGTAGGAAAAGTCCCGTGGGAGCCGACCAGCGAGGAAGGGAGACCGGCTGCGCAACAGAGAGACTCCCCCCGCCCCCCCGTCCCTCCCTCCCCCCTCCGAGCCGGTAAGTGAAGCCTCTGTTCCCTGGTTGTGATAGTTTTTCTTACCTCTTTTCCCTGGTTGTGCTCGATTTCCTTACCTCTGTTCCCTGGTTGTGCTCGCTTTTCTTGCCCCTTTTCACTGGTTGTGCTCGATTTTCTTGCCTCTGTTCCCTGCTTGTGCTCGCTTTCCTTGCCTCTGTTCCCTGCTTGTGATCGTTTTTATTGCGTCTGTTCCTCGGTTGTGTTCGCTTTTCTTGCCTCTGTTCCTTGGGGCGTTACTGGGCAGAGATGGGCGTGTGACTGACCTAGACTGAGGGAAGCAACAGGTGAGCTCTGGGAGTTGGTGGGGGCCTCGAATAACCCATTTCTAAATAAGGAGACTCCCCGGGGTGAGGGTGTGGGTGTGTGTCTCTGTGGCTTTGTGTGTGTGTGTGTGGCTCTGTGTGTGTGTGGCTCTGTGTGTGTGTGGCTCTGTGTGTGTGTGGCTCTGTGTGTGTGTGGCTCTGTGTGTGTGTGGCTCTGTGTGTGTGGCTCTCTGTGTGTGTGTGTGTGTGTGTGTGTGTGTGGCTCTCTGTGTGTGTGTCTGTGTGTGGCTCTCTGTGTGTGTGTGGTTTTCTGTGTGTATGGGGCACTCTGTGTGTGGGGCTCTGTGTGTGTGTGGGGCTCTGTGTGTGTGTGGGGCTCTGTGTGTGTGTGGGGCTCTGTGTGTGTGTGTGTGGCTCTGTGTGTGTGTGTTTGGCTCTGTGTGTGGGTGGCTCTGTGTGTGTGTGTGTCGCTCTGTGTGTGTGTGTGTGTGTGGCTCTGTGTGTGTGTGTCTTGCTCTCTGTGTGGGGCTCTCTGTGTGTGTGTTGGGCTCTGTGTGTGTGTGGCTCTGCTTGTCTGTGTGTGTGGCTCTGTCTGTGTGTGGCTCTGTCTGTGTGTGTGTGGCTCTGTCTGTGTGTTTGTGTGGCTCTGTCTGTGTGTTTGTGTGGCTCTGTCTGTGTGTGTGTGTGGCTCTGTGTGTGTATGTGGCTCTGTCTGTGTGGCTGTGTTTGGCTCTGTGTGTGTGGCTGTGGCTCTCTGTGTGTGGCTCGGTGTGTGTGGCTCTGTGTGGGGCTCTGTGTCTGTGTGGGTGCAAATGCAATCGGTCTCGCATTTGCGAGAGATTAAGCTATTGGCATTGTAAATGACAATGCCATTTATTTATATGTTTTAAAAACAAAAATAATGACAAAGACGAGACCATTGCATTGTAAATGCTTGTTTTTAAATGGTGTAAATCCGTTCAGTAGTTGTTGAGAAATTAAAAAAATAAGTTTCGATATCTAGGGCAGCGGTGGATTTGCGAACCCTCCCGACCACGAGCTTTATTCGAATTGGCTGTCAACAATCCAAACCAGGAAGTGTTGGCAGCCATCTTGTGACTCAGTAAAAGAAAGGTGAAAAAAAAGAAAAGGGGGCAAGGGCAGGGTAGAAACACCCTGACTCCCTTTGCCTCCTCAGGGGGTCGCACAAGGATCCCCAGGGCTCCAAAAAGCTTTTTTTTTTTTTATATCGTTTGAATTCGCGTGGGGTGCGCGAATCCGGGGTAAAAAAAAAAAATTGAAGCGCTGCATCCCGCGCTTCATTTCAATGAGGCCCGGTCCCAGGGACATGGTAAGAAATCTATGTGGGGAACGCCACTCCCGGGACTTGCTTCAAATTATGTGCGGCAGGGCACTTGGCCCTCCTGCAGCCCCGTGGACTGACCCTGGGCTTCTTTTTTAATGTGTGGGGGGCCTCCAAGGTCCCCCAAGCCCCAGGGACACCACCCCCTGGGGCTTTTATAAATTATTCATGTGGGCACACAGCCCCCCTGCTGCCCCGGGGCCCGCACCCCCGGGGCTTCTTTTTTGATGTGTGGGGGGCCTCCAAGGCCCCCTAAGCCCCGGGGACCGCCAACCCCCCCGGCATAATTCATGTTCAGATATGGGGGTCTGTAGCAGGACACTGGGCTTTGAAACGATGGGAGGGAGGCCGCATGACCCCCACCCTCTTGGAGCCCTTAATGGCCCTGGGGACCGCCAGCCTCGGGGCCAACTCCCGCAGTGTCCCGGGGGGCCCACCCTCGGGACACTGCTGCCGCCCTGTCATTGCAAACTGCTTGCTTCATTGAAGCGAGAGCGGGAAACCAGCTCTCGCTTCAAAGAAGCAAAGCACAATTGCTTTCCCCCTGGTGCCCAGTGGATAGGGCTGGTCCCAGGGTATGGGGTCCACATGGCCCCCATTCCAAATATATATAAAAAAAGAAAAATGTTACTGGCCATGCCCGGGGGATGAGGTCCCTGGGGCTGAAAATGACATCGGGAGGGTGACCAGCGCCCCCCCCCCCCTCCCAAAAATAATTTGTAAAAAAGGATGGGGTCCTCGGTGCCGCAATTGGCCTCGGGAGGGGGGCCGCGTGACTCCCTCCCCGTTTTGTTTTTTTAATAAAGAAAAAAAAGAGCAGGCCCTGGGGGATGGGGTCCCCAGGGCCACAAATAATGTAAAGAAGGGAGGCCACACAGCCCCCCTTGAAAAATCAAAATGTAAAAAGCCGGCATCGCGGTTAGGCCCCGCCCCCTCCCTGGAGCACTCGGCAAATGCGCCCCCTGGCGCGTTGTAAATTGGTTCCCTGGGGGCCAAATAGCCCACCAGGTACCTCCAGTATGCGCCAGGGAGCTGTGTTGCAGAGAGGTGTTCAGAGGCCATTCCCCTTTTTTATACCTCTCTGCAACGCAGCTCTGTGGTGCTCACTGGAGGTGCCTGGTAGGCTGGTTGGCCCTCAGGGACCCTTAGGACTCAGGGGGAATTAATCCCCCAATTTACAACGCACGGGGGCGTGTTTAGACAGTGGTGCGGGGAGGGGCCTGACGTAGCAAGTGTGCAAAAGCACTCCCTGGCACGTTGTAAAGTGGGGGATTAAGTTCCCTTCAATCTGGAGGGTCCCTGGGGGTGAACTAGCCCACCAGGTACCTCCAGTATGTGCCAGGGAGTTGCGTTGCAGAGAGGTGTTCAGAGGCCAGGCCCCTTTTTACACCTCTCTGCATCGCAGCTCGGTGGCGCTTACTGGAGGTAGCTGGTGGGCTAGTTGGGGGACCCTATAAGAATACAATGATTAATTTGGTACAACTAAAGGACCGCCAAGAAGGCGCAACCCTAGCTGTTTGTTTGGTTTGGGCGACATTACGTCCCAGTTTAGCACATGCTCCTCCAGCATCTCCCACAGAAGTATAAAAACGGGCTTTGAGGAGGAGCATCAGCTAAGTTACATTACCCCCTAAGCCCCAGAGATGAAAAATAAAATGGTAATTCATTATCATTTTATTTTCCATCCCCCATCACGAACTGAGTGGCAGGACGGGGCATGGCCTGCTGAGTGACATCAGCAGGGAGGGCTTTCAATGCACTGTTTAAAATGTGCATGTGTTTATGGCCGGCCGTCTTGCGATGGCCAGCCACACATGCACACTTTAAACATCTCTAACCCTCTAACTCTAACTCTGTCTTATGACCGCGGGGTTAGAGCAAGTGCAGGCCTCAAGAGCGCTGTGGGGCACCGAGTGAGCTGCTTTCTCCAATTAGGGCACTGCTCTCAAGCAGCACTACGATTGGTCAAGACAGTTTCCTAGTGGCCGGGCTGCTGTCGAAGGAAGACGACATCCGGTGCAGAGGATGTTGTGTTCGTCTTCAGGTAAGTTTTTTGGGGGGAATACTTTTTTGCCCCTGCCCATTCACCCCCTCCCCGTAGATGCCTGTGACCACTGTTTTTGAGATTGCCTCTGAGGGCAAATTAATTGCTAACTCATCTATTCACTGTGCTCTAGATACAGCTGCACAAGGCATTAATAACAGTGTTCTAATTTGCCAGCAGGCATGGTTTAAAGTTTCAGGCTTCAAGCCTGAAGTGCAACAAAATATTCTTGCTCTTTCTTTTGATGGGGGAACACATTTTTGGCCCTCAAGTAGGCACTCTACTTGAAAAATTTTAAAAAAGACAATGAAACTGCTAAAGCTATGGGAGCTTTGCCAACACGGGTAGCTCCTCCGCTATAACCGTCGCCCCACTTTTAAGCAGTGTGAAGAAGAGAAACATAAAATGATAATAACGTGTAAGTTATTATCATTTTATGCTTCCTAACGTGTCCTGCTGCTTTACGGCAGGCGGGTCTGCTCTGCTCTCCGAGCAGGGCAGGGGATGAGTGGTTAGCCCACTGCAAAGTACGCAATGACTGTTTGGTCGGCAGTCATGCGTACTTCCCTGTTCTTCATGCAGGCTGCAGTACAGCCTGCATGGAGAACATGCCCACCCTCTAGCCCCTGACTGAGTGCCATGTCATGGTGCTCAGACCAATCACAAGGCTGCAATGCAGTGTTGTGATTGGCTTAGGGGAGGAAGCCTGGCTGCCTGCTTCCTGTCGGAGGCAAGAGCAGAGAAGACGGGGGACCCAGACTCGAGGTAAGTTTAGATTTTTTTCATCTTATTATTTCGCCCCCTCGCAAGCCCCGCTCCCCCTCCCCCCCACCCCACCCCACCCACACTTGGTAGCTAAGCTGGCCGACGCTGTACAAACACGTGCACAACAGGGTAATTTTTGTTGCCCCTCATATCATGGAGCAGCGAAAACCACATTCTCTGACACTTCCTTCTTACATCAGCTTCCCCAGTCGCAAACTACATCGCCTAGGGAGTATTATAAAGGCCCATACAGGTGCAGCTACTCTAGGGGAAGAGGCAGGGGTGGTTTCTGAAAACCATCTGGTGCCACCACAAAACCTTGACCTGCCCACCATTCCTGCAGATTACTTAACACTTGTCAGGTGAAGAATCCAATACTTATTTGCCTTATGGAGGAATATTACCTCCGACCAGTTGGTGTTGGGTATTATCCAACATGGTTATTGCCTGGAGTTCACATCCAGACATTCCACCACACACCACAGACTGCCAGCAGACCATCAGCAGCTGCTCAAAGAGGAGGTACAAGTTCTTCTACAAAAGGGAGTGATAGAACTTGTGCCATTACACCAACAAGGCAAGGGTGTCTACTCAATTTACTTCCTAATACCCAAAACGGATGGGTTTCCAAGGCCAAGTCTGGACCTCAGACCCTTAAATAGGTACACCGCATTTTCACATGGTCACTCCTCAAGATGTTATCCTGCTACTACCACATGGCCACTTCATGGCCGCGTTGGACTTGAAGAACACGTACTTTCACATTCCAATTCACCCAGCATATACCTTAGTTTTGTGTATAACAGACCACACTTTCAGTTCAAAGCGCTTCCATTCGGGGTCACCACAGCCCCAGGGGTGTTTACCAAATGCTAAGCAGCAGTAGCAGCTCACTTAAGAAGACAAAGCATATACATTTTCCCTTACTTGGACGACTGGCTTACCAAAAGCACAAAGCAAACACAAGGAGATGATGGATGGAACGCTGAAATTTTTCAGACACTCACCCCCACTCACAGATCTGGGTTGAATCCATCATTGTTATTTAGCCCACGTAGCCATCACAGCTATATGCAAATCAGTCTTGGCTCTGTGCCTCATGGGAACAGTCCGGCCCGAACTGCCAAGCCATGTCTTCCCTGGACCTGAAACAAGTATCCTGGGACCGGTTCGGGCTAACAGCCCTCATCAGCCAGGCTAGCTTGAATCAAGTGGCAAAGTGAGCAAGCGACCCACGTCTTGGCATACCTTGCCAACTTAGGGCAATCAAAGCAAACACAAGGAGATGACGGACGGAGCGCTGAAACGTTTCAGACACTCACCCCAGTCACAGATCTGGGTTGAATCCATCATCGTTCTTTAGCGCAACACATCACAAATATTTTCTGCACACTCAAACTACAATAAACCTACTTCACCCACTATGTTTTACAATCAATGCAGTCCCAACTTACCTGCAGCCTCTTCGAATACAGCCTAACCTGGGAGCCATCCTCCTCTCAAATATGGGGATAGCTTACCCAAACGCCGTAAGGATTCATTCCTTCCAAATGCTTATCCCACAGTTTCAGCCTCACCAGTGAGAACAGGTGTGCGTCTTCTAGGGACCATGGCATCATGTATAGCCATAGTACCTCATGCCAGACTCAATATGCGCTCATTGCAAAAATGCTTAGTGCATCAATGGTCTCAAGTGTCTGGTCAGCTGGAAGATCTAGTTTTGATCAGCCATCAAGCTTACCACTCTCTGCAGTGGTGGAATTCAACAATCTTCGAAAAAAACGCTCTTTCCTGGACCCAGTTCCGCAGAGGATCAGCACAACGGACGCATTACTCACAGGTTAGGGAGCACACTCACAACAGATGACTGTTTAGGTCCACTGGACACTCAGTCAAACTCATTTCCATATCACGTCACCTAGTGCATTCCTTCCATACCTCACAGGGAAAGTGGTTCTCATCAAGACAGACGACATGTCTACCAAGTATTATCTGCAAAAACAGGTCACCCCAGCTATCTAACTTAGCACAGACCATCTGGAGATATGCTCTCTAACACAACATTCACCTATTCGAGTGGACAACAAATTTCTCAGCAGGAGACATCAAGTCCATGAGAGGGAGCTCAATGCACCAGCCCTACACCCATTCTTCAAACAATGGGTCACCCTGACATAGACCTGTTCACCACGGCAGAAAATATAAAATGCCCAAACTGCGCCTCCATGTTCCCCACACCCTGAGTCCAAGGGCAATGCACTATGAATGAATTGATAAAGGTTTTTGTGCATATATTTGTCCACATTTCCCGCTGCTTATATTTGTGATTTGAAAACTGCAGCCGACGTTTCTAACCCTCATCCTAACTCCCACATGAGCTAGACATCCAGGATTTACCACCCTACTGGAACTCTCAGTAGGCCCACACAAGGTACTTCCCAAGTGGCAGGACATTCTAACCCAAAGCCAGGGAGCAGTGATGCATCCAAACCCCAGATCTCTTTATCTTTCAATCCTGCTCCTGAGGTCTTAGAATTCAGATATTTAAACTTACCTCATCAATGTATGTACATTGTCAAAGAGGCAAGAAAACCCACAACTAGAGCCTGCTATAACCCTATTGCCATTCAATACATATTAATCCATTAAAGGCAATGACGAAATACATTGTTACCGTCTGCGTTTGCAAATGTCTGCGTTAGCTTTCACTTCCTTAAGGCCTCACAAGATGTGGGTCCAAGGCTCACTATGCCACTGGATTCAAGCTAGCCTGGCTGATGAGGGGTGTCACCCCAAAACCAGCCCAGGATTCATGTTTCTGGTCCAGCGAGTACCTGGCTTGGCAGTTCGGGCTCTGCTGTTCCCAAGAGGAGCAGGATTAAGGCTGATTTATATATGGCAGGGTCTAAACTGGTGTGGCATGGTGAGCACAAACAAATAATTTAACCCAGATCTCTTGACTGGGGGCGAATGTTTTGATTTTTTTCGGCATTCTGTCCATCATTTGTATGTATTTTGCTTTCTCACCCTTAAGTGCACCGTGTATGCCCAGACGTGGGTCCCGGGGGCTCACTGTGTCACTGGCTGATGAGGGGGTGAAACCCTGAAACCAGTCCCTGGATGATCGTTTCTGGTTCAGGTAGGACCTGGCTTGTTAGTTCGGGCTGGATTGTTCCTATGAGGGGCAGGGTCAAGACTGATTTGCATATGGCCGGGTCTAAACTGGGTTGGCATGGTGAGCGAAAGAACAATGGATTTAATCCAGATCTCTTGACTAGGAGTGAAGGTTTTAATTTGTTCCTCATTCCGTTCATCATTTGTGTGTCTTTTGCTATCTCACACCTAGTAGCAGTCACACCATATCTCCAAAACAGAGAACTCCTGTAATTACAGCTTTCCTAGAGGACCTCAAAATAGTTCTCCTGCCTAGGGTTCCACCAACCCCTGATTGGAATCTCAACATTGTGTTAACAAGGTTAATGAGTCCCCATTTGAATCTCTTTGCACATGCCCTCTCTCATGGAAAGTTGCATTACTCACTGCAATCACTTCACTCAGACGTGTTAGTGAGCTTCAGGCATTAACTCTAGACTAGAAGAACCATTCTTTCAACTTCATAAAGACAAGGCGGTACTACGTACCAACCCTAAATTTCCTTCCAAAAGTGTTCTCCCAATTCCACTTAAACCAATCCAGTGCCAGTGTTCTTTTCCCAACTAGACTCAGTTGTTGAAAGCACTTTACACACATTAGATATTAAGAGTTTTCATGTATTATATTGATAGAACTCAATCATTTTGAAAAACTCAACAACTCTTTGTTGCATTTTCAAAGTTATATAAAGGTAAAGCGATTTCTAAATCGGACATTTCACGCTGGATTGTAAAACGTATACACTATGTTATACCAAAGCTAAAAGACCATTCCCTATTCCTCCCAAAGTTCACTCTACTAAGAAAAAGGGAGCTTCCATGTCTTTCTTGGAAAATAAATTCATAACGGACATATGGAAGGCTACATGGACTACACCGCACACATTTACCAAGCATTACTGTGTAGACGATATGGCCCAGCAACAAGTTAATGTTGGTCAAGCAGTTTTACGCACGTTATTCCAAGCAAATGTAGCAACACTGCATGCCACAAAAAGATGCTTTCTGAGTAAGTAACATTTTCCCTTTTAGGGCAGTAGATATCCTGTGAGAAAATACTAAAGTTCAGGTAAAAAGACACATCTGCTAACTTTAGATTGAGAAAAGCTACAGCAATGCTTCAAACGCTATTTTCAATGTTTATTAAAAATATATACTATAATATTATACTTTACCTGCTTGTGCCTTTAGTAGGCTACTTAGCATTAGCTTGCTGACATCTTGTCCCTATCAATGCCCCAATAACGAAGTGTCTAGAATCTCTCAAAGCCAGAGCAAAGGCTTAGATCTTTTTTCCGGAAGACCTGGTGGTTAGAAATGTGACTCCTGTCATCCAAGGAAGGACAGCTGGGGACAGTCTAGGTACAACATTAACTTGGAATTACTAGGGTGAGGCATGCCAGTTCATAATTAGGACTCCCGGTTTTATGGTATTTTTAACATTTCCGTCTGTATTTATCTATCTATATTACATTTTTGGCCATCTGATTGGCATTTATCCGTATTGGTTTTGTTTTACGAATAAATGGAGTTGTAAAATGGTATATTTCTACATTTATTTAACTGATAAACATGCACTCATACAATGCCGCCTATTGTGTTTTAGCAAATTAAGCAGTCAAATATAGTGAAACACTACACCCATAGGTAAATATCAGCATTATATTGCACATATATGTTAACATATGCCTGTATTTAGGGAAATCTCAACCTGTTTAACTTCCCATGCTGTCAATCTGCCGAGCTGTCATGTCCCCAAAATCACAAGAGACGGCATGGAAAGTCACCCATAAGAAGCACCCTTTTCTGTATTTTTCCGCTTTTAAAATAAATACAGACAGGAAAAATGTTGATTTCTATCTGGATTTATCTGTAAAAATCAGTAAAAACGGGACACAGTCAGCCTTATTCATAATTAAGTGGAAAAGAAGACCAAAGTAAGTGCTCATTTCCATAAATACACACCTGGCTGCCCCACAAGTTCTCCTGAGGTCTGCGGCATCTTGGATTTTTCTTAGAATGGTGAAGTGTTCGATAGTTTGCAGTAAGGCAAGCAGGATGTGCTGCAAATGTGGAAACGGCTACCCTCAGAAACCCACAGCTCAGAAGAACTGTGGACTTGCAGAAGCACAAAAGAGGATTGGACCTGCTGTTGGAGATGTGTGTGGAGACCTGAAGGGTTAGACCTGCTCTCACTTGTACCCAGCACTTAGAAGTAGGTCAGTTGACTGCCATCTTGTGTGGCTACATGGACAAAACAAACTTCAAGAGTTTTTTTCCTGAGGTGCCCAGATGACTGGTAGCAACTGGAACTGGCCTGGACCCTGCTAGTGGCTTCTGCTGGAGTGAGCCCTGGCCCGAAGTGCTGCCCCTGAATTCATAGGAGCCTAAGAAGTGACCAAGTGGAGCTGCTCCAGAAACTCTGAAAAGTTTAGACTGAGAACAATGTTTGAATTTCAAGGCTTCCAGAGCGTCAGCGGGATCTCACAGATGTTCAATTTTGATGCAGCTTCATCAGCTTCAGAACTGCCCTGCTAGAGGAGTTACGAATGTAGAAATCTAGACCGGGTGATAAAGTATCAGCCCAATTTGATGACTTTGACAGGAGTGAAATTTGCTTTGCATTCCAAAACGATCTGGCTTTCAGACCACTTTCGAAGATACAGCCTGGAACCTTGCCACACTGGAGAATTTTGTCTTTCGTTTCAGATACAGAAGGTAAAATCTGTGACCAGGGCTAACCCGCTTGGTATACCAGATCCGCACTCCATCACGATACGCCTGTAATCGTGTCTAGTTTACCGTTCATTGGTTACCAGTGACTAATAATTGGCACTTTAAAAATTCATGTCTCTGGTTTCCTTTATTGGATGTCTTTTTCAAAATAATTTTCTTTTTGTCAGAGGTACAATTATAATCGGAACTTTTGACATTATTACCAAAACCATCAAGTCAAAAATTCAAATACATCTAGCGATCATTATTCATAGATACAGCTATAAATACCACAAATAAATGATTATTTCTCAATTTTCCGGTTCCCTAAGAGAACAAAATTGTGTACAGTCCCCACAAAATTACCTTCGAAATACATAGATGTTTAAATATAACATCAGGGCAATCCCCCAAGAGAACACCATTGTACCATATATAAAATTTCCCTGCATCTCATGCATAGGTGCAGCTTTCTATATCCTCCACAAAACGATCTCACAATTTGCTAAATTTTGTCATATTGCCCATTAGAACAGCTAACCGATTCTCTTTAACGCTCTGCATTTTTATAGACCATTCAGCAAAAGAGGGAATTAAGTTCGTCCTCCATGTGTGCAATAAAAGTGATAGTGCCACCAACATTGATATAGAGGATCGATATAAAAAACAACTTTTGACATTTTAGTAAATTTTTTCTTGAGTTGGGTAAAAACCAAACAAGGTGAGAATAGAATGAGGGGGGATCCAACACTGTAGTTGATCTTGCAAGCATTTAAAAATAGAAAACCCAAAATTATCTAGTTTAATATATTGCCAAATAATGTGGAACTGGCTTTCACACTCTATTAATTTTATTTAAGAACTGTAGGGTCTGATATATTAACTACTTGGAGTATAATTACATGTTGAGAAAGTCGGTACCGCTTAACACAGAAAAAATAAATTGATTAATTTTACCCCTCATTTCCCGGGTTGACAACGTCTTTGTCTTTCACCCATTTACTAGATATCTTCTGGCACATGTGTATTTGATCAATTGACAGAAGATAGTTATTCCAAATCCCTAGCTTCATAGAGTAAGGGATGTCAATTAAGTTAATCACCAGATCCTTACTACTGATTAATTTTTGGGCAACAGTGTTCTTTAACACATTATAAAGCGCCTTATAAGACCAGTGAAGCTGAGGCTTATCAAAGGAGATCAGGAGTAAAATTTCAGTTCAAGTTTTTTATTTATCACTTCTTTAACAACCTGTTGATTTCTTAAAGCCATTAACCTTCCACTTGGTCATTATCAACTGAGCTATTGGAATTTCATTTTCCTATTCTACCTAGTTCAAGTAAGATTCTGGATTACTATGTGGGATAGAATAACATTTAAAAAATTGAGCTTTCTTTTAAAAAGAAAAACCAAAACCTTGTAGTGATTTATATCGGACCTTTTTAGGTGGTTGTAGTCCTGATTACGAGTTTGATGGTCTGACTGCCCAAACCCTGCGGCTGCTAGAATTCCTCAGCGCTGGCTGTCTTCTGACTGCTGTATTACGAGGTGACCGTGGGACTGCAGAGTGGCAGCGGCGATCTTGTGGTGGTGGGCAATGGTTTTCTATATCCATCGATGTATTTGTGTACTTTCGACTGTACATGTCGAATGTACACATATCCATGTTACATGGTGAAAAATACCACCTACCCATTGCTGGAGTCCGGCCCATATGTGGGAAGTCCAGGCAGTGGGTATATAGTGCAAAAAGGACTTACCTGTAGATCTCCACAAAAAGGGTTGTATTCTTTGGGGTGAAGATGCTGCTGTGATGAGGGGACCAGGGGAAAGGGATTTGCATCAAGCTCTGATGGGAAGAACGGGAAAGGGGAGAGCATGCACCCCAAATCCTTCATTTCCGCCGACCTAAAGACTGCGGTTCCAACGTCATGGTTAGCTCGTCGGTAAGCCAACTCACAATATGGATGGCGGTGAAGCTCCTCAGTACCTCCCTATGGCAGCTGCTTTTCCCCGACAGTGACCCTGGTGGTCGACTGTGTGTTGGCGGGGTTGACGGTTTAGCTGCGGTGTTTGCAATCGCAATGTGCACATCTCTTAATACAGCAGTCGAACCACGACCACAGGTATGAGGTTCATGGGCCGCTGAACTCCTCATAAGGCCCTTTGCCAATCTTAAAATATCTTTTATATGGCTCTCATAGCATCATATTAATCAGTCCATTTTGAAAATGTTAACACAATATATGAATCTTTCTAAACTTAAAATGCATACTGTGCAAAGTGCACATGATAGTATGTTTTCAGATTAGAAAACACTAATCCTCTTCCTTCTTCCACACATCTGTATACAGTGCTTAGTACTAATCTTCGTTTGAATCTCGCCATAAAGAAGACATAAACATAGATCCTATATGCTTAAAAAAGGTAGAGTATAATATACATGGTGCGGCCGAAAGCAGGAAATAAGAAAAATGGGAGGACCGCCATTTTTTCTAAAGCAAATTTTTCAAAAAGATGAGTGGAAGCAGATTCTACTAGCAACCTGTAAAGATGACTCCAATGCAGGGTGGATATTTGAAGTT
Source organism: Lissotriton helveticus (assembly GCF_964261635.1). Classification (NCBI taxonomy): domain Eukaryota; kingdom Metazoa; phylum Chordata; class Amphibia; order Caudata; family Salamandridae; genus Lissotriton; species Lissotriton helveticus. Next base: position 49,737,452 of record NC_136069.1, read on the forward strand.
GATCTTTATTAGTTAGAAGTAAAGAGACCTCCAGCTCCTTCCACAGCTTCTTCTGTACTGTCTGCTATTCATATCACAACATTCCAACCTCCTAGCAACATCCCCACTGTTCCAAGAAGCATAGATCCCAACACATCTCCCCCCATTACAATATCAGAAGAAAATATACAAATGAAGCATATAAAATTGAAACAAACAGGAGTAAATAAAATTTACAGAGCATTACAGTTTGCAACATTGCCACAGCTCCAAGCGGAACCATCACTTAAAATGAGAACATTTTTCTTCACAAATTTTACTTGTTTAGGTTGAGAATATTTACTTTCTCCCTTAATTACAATTCCACATTTCTTTGTCACAACCCAATCATCAACATGTATATCTGAATCTTTTACCCTCATCCTTAGATTGTACAAATGTGTAGAATCACGTTGTTTACTGACAACACTATTTTTCACACTCGATCGGTCAACCCACACACATTCCTTACTCTTCAGCCAACCCGGAACTTCCTTCAAACCTGGCTCACGCCCTTTAAGAGAAACAAATGGAGAGATACCAGTGACCGAATGTGGAGTTATTCTATATGACCAGACCATCTTCTTAAGCTCCTCAGCCCACACCAAACCATTCGCTAAGGATAACTGAATGTTCTCCTTCAATAATCTATTGATTCTTTCCACAAGGCCATTGGCCTGTGGCCTAAACAACGCAACCTTCTCATGACAGATTCCCATGCCATCCAAAAATTCTTTCATTTGTCTCGAGACCAGCTGCACACCATTATCCGATACCAAAGTTTTTGGAATACCTTCATTTAAAAATGTCCTTTCCAAAAAGTTTATCACTCTCTTTGTGTCAATACTTTCAGTAGACTCCATTACAAACCATTTAGAATGATAATCTACAAGGACCATTATAAATCGGTCCTAAGAAATCAATCGCTAATTTCTCCCATGGCCGTATTGGAAAATCAACGCAGGAAAGAGAAGGTTGCCTGATGACTTTCGTTTTATCGCTAGCAGCACATGCATGACAATTCTTAACCAACTCATCAATTTCACCATCCATCCCTGGCCACCAATATGATTCACGGATCCTTCTCTTAGTCATATTCCTTCCTAAATTCCCTTCATGTGCTATATTCATGATCTTGGATCTGAGACTGTACGGTGGTACCAATCTGTTCCTCCTCCTCAACTTACCATCAGACACACTCAATTCGGCTTCTACATTAGAAAAACCCTTTAGGCGAACGTCATTAGAGGACTCCCTAGGCCATCCTCCAGAAACATGTCCCATAACCAAAGAATTATTTGATCATCAGCCATGGCAGTCTCCCAATCTCCCTTATCAAAAGCAAGAATCTCATCACAACTAACCACTGGGTCATCAACCTCTACAAGATCTACTAAATCTACAGGCATTCTGGATAAACAATCCGCAATAACATTTTTCTCTCCCCTCACATACTCCATCTGAAAGTTGTACTCAAGCACAGATAAGATCCATTTCGATATTCTAGGGGTAACATTTCCTTCCAAACCTCTTCCTCCTTTAAACAAATGCACGAGAGGCTTATGATCCGTACGCACTCTGAAAGGCAAGCCCCAAAGAAAATATCTAAAATGTCTAATTCCCCACGTACAAGCAAGTGCCTCCCTCTCAATTACTGAGTAAGATACTTCGGCACCTTGTAATCTTCTAGAGGCAAAACCTATAATTCTTTCCACACCATCAGATATTTGAGAGAGTACAGCCCCAAGCCCCACAGCACTAGCATCAGTGGTAACTAAGGTCTTGGCTTTAACGTCAAAGTGACCTAAAGTAGGTGCATGAAGAATTCCTCTTTTCACACACTTGAAAGCATCCTCACACGCTTGATCCCATTCAAAAACCACACCATCTTTCATCAAACGCCTTAAGGGCTCAACTACATCCGAAAAACTTCTAATAAATTTAGAACAATATTCAGCTAATCCTAAAAAGGATCTTAGCTGATCTTTCGTTGTTGGCGTAGGAGCATCATTAATTGCAGAAATTATGCTTTTTTTTGGTTTAATACCTAAACCAGATATTTCATGACCAAGATACGTTACACAATCTCTCTTTAACTGACATTTTTCCTTTTTTATGGTCAGACCATTAACTTCCATGCGTTCTAAAACTTGTGTTAAAATCCTATCATGATGTTGACAATCCTTCCCAACTACTAATACGTCATCCTGAAAGCATAAAACATTGCCAATACCTTCTAGAACCTTCTCCATCACTCTCTGAAACACCGCTGAAGCTGATGCTAAACCAAAAGGCATCCTGCAATAGCGGAATGCCCCTAGCGGTGTTACAAATGAGGTAAGGTGTCTTGATTTCTCTTCTAAATCAATTTGGTGGTAAGCTGCAGACATGTCAATTACACTAAATATCACACCACCACCCATGGCACTCAACATTTCAGAAATATTAGGCAATGGTTGCCTATCAACCCATATATTTTTATTCAAATCGCGTAAGTCTACACAGAGACGAATTTTGGTCCCACCATCCTTGGGCGCGACTACAATGGGGGCGAGCCACTCGGATGCTTCATTAGGTTCTATAATTTTCAGATCTAACAACTTGTCTAATTCTAATTTCAGGGGTTCTTTCATTAAGTGTGGTAAATTCCTTACTTTATGAACCACAGGCACCCCATTTTTCTCAAGAATGATCTTATGAGAAAACCCCTTCAGTTTTCCCAACTTCTCTGAAAAAACAATAGGGAATCTCTTCATAATATCTGTTTCAAAAGTATCAATACTAAGAACAGAAAATGAAGAAACCGGTTCAATAGCATTAGGATTTAGCACTATCCCTAAATCTTTCTGGTGACGCCAGCCAAGCAAGTTAGACCCTTGCTTAGTGAGATATACTCTCCCAAATACTTTTTTGTTTTGAAAAGTGATTACCATCCACTTGAGACATAAAATGTCAATGGTCTTCCCACCATATCCTACAGCTTTTATATCTGGAGGAGTCCAAGAATTAAGGTGGACGGAGCTGGTGATTACAAGAATTCCCCAAATTCAGTATGCTCCAGAAAACGCTCCAGTAATGAGAAAGTAAAGCGCAAATGTGGCAAGAATAACAAAAGTAAATTCCAGTCGCACAGGTGGCAGTCAAAGAATCCGAAATTTGAATAAAGCTCTATCTTCTCCAGAAATCAGATACAGAGCAGTAGTTGAAATAAAATGTACATACCACAAGGTTGCCGCCGCCTTGGGAAGAAAAGTAGGAAACCAAGTTGGAGGAGTAAATTGTATACCACTGTTAATTCCAGCAGTAGTATCATCCAGGGGTGGAGGTCAGTCTCAGTCTCTGCCCCTGCCAGAGTGTAGGGTTCCCTCGTCGCCAATGTAAAGATGACTCCAATGCAGGGTGGATATTTGAAGTTGATCTTTATTAGTTAGAAGTAAAGAGACCTCCAGCTCCTTCCACAGCTTCTTCTGTACTGTCTGCTATTCAAATCACAACATTCCAACCTCCTAGCAACATCCCCACAGTTCCAAGAGGCATAGATCCCAACACAACCCTTTTACTTTGGCAACAAGGAGTTCACAATTCAAAAAATAAAGTTCCTCTATATCAGAGGGCTTCAAACTTTTGTAGGTTGAGCCCCCCCAGCTGAATTGTTTTAGATGTCGCCCCCCGACAAATTTCTGGAATGTGGTACACTAAATATTCAACCGCCACCCCCATATTCGTGGCCATAACTGGCAAATAATGTTCAACACAGTAAGAGTGTTTAGTAAACTGCAGGTTTTGAGTAGGTGTGTTTAAATGGCAGAGGCTTATTACTCAGCTCAAAACACAGTTTTCCAAGACAAATGTTCACAAATTGTTTTTACTAGGATGCTTTGTTTTACACATGACATAGATGGATAATAACACCACCATCATTATTGTGATGAGTGTGCCTGTTTTTCGCCACAGAGACGGTCAGTCTGTGGATGGATCTTTGCCACTGCCATCCTCAGATTTGCTCCACATCCAGAAATTCTAAAAGTGTTTTCATCTAATATTCATAGATAGTGATGTGAATTTTCACTGTAGTAACACCGCAGCAGCCCACTAATTTGACAGTGCATAATATCTGTGACATCCTCCAATTTCTCATCTGTGAGGACCTGTTCTGATCCAAATAAACTTTTTTATGGTTGTTGCATCAAACAAACACATTTCTCTGCAAATAGTAATAGACTCTCACATCAATCACATTAAAAAGAAATGAAAAAAACAGTATTTACAAGAATCTGTTTAGAAATTATTCCAGGCCATCAGGGCAAAATCAGAGCTGGCACTAGCAAGGGCCCCCCTGAAAGGCTGGATTGCAGTGCATGTAAATGTGTACTTTTGTAATTTAGGACGAAAACCTTGATGGGGCACAACGTGCCCATACTTTGTAAGGGGCGCAACTAGACCTGAACTTCGGGGAGTGGGGGGCTAACACTCTCAGCCATGGCTGGCCCTAGCACTGGTTGCACACAGTGCAACAGTCTTTTTTGGTGCCCCCCTCCCCACTTCCTCCTCCTCCATGAATTCCCTCACTACCACTCACCAACAATGCACCTCATCTCTCTATAGCACCTTTCTGACAAACATTGCATTTTTTTTTAGCGCTGCTCATAGTTTGCTCACACTCAGTTCTTTGATCTGCTTGGTACACATTCTTTGTAGCAGGCACATTAACCTCCTGCGCTGTGTGGGTGGCAGGAGTGCCCATGTGAGTGCACGGTGAGGGATGCGACAGTGTGAGAGTACTTGCAAGCGCAGCGCCCCCCAGAAGCCAGCAGCCAGTGGGGTGGCACCGGTTGCACCGCCCTAAAGCCGGCCCTGGCTGCGGCAGCCCGGGCTGAGACACAATGGGGTGGGGAGCTAAAGCCCTTTTAGTCCTATGGGCGTTGCGCACCTGATGGTGTCCTACTGCTCCACGAGACAGCACAGGTCGAAGGTTGGGGGTCACTGAGACAGAAGCAAGGCAACATCACACATGTAGGACATCACCTTCGAATGTTCAATAAATTGTGGGAATGGCATGTCAACCAATGTTTAGGGCACATTTCACAACAAGAGTCCATTGGTGTTGCTGCCCCTCTGTCCTATACTGAAGGAAGATGTGTAGTAACTGAAAACAAGACGTGAACTGTGTCACTTTTAGTCTCCTCCCCTTTTCTCCCAGTATTTCTCAGGTGCAGGCCTTGAATGCTGGTAATTACATCTGCATTGCCTCCAGCCAGGCAAGTGTAGCCGAGAGGACATTCATCCTTCTGGTCCAGCGTAGGTGCCCGTCGCACTTTATTAGATAACATACTGAAGTATGAAAGTCATACGGTTAGAATAAATAGAAAAGGTTATAGAAACCTCAGCCAGAAGCAGTGGAAAGGGATCTCTGTGATTGTCTAATTATTCCTGTAGGGAAGGCAATTGATTTAACGTTCTGATACATTTTGAAACCCCTGGGTTTCGGGTGGCGCAGGTTTAGCACAGTGGACGCCTCCGCAGATGTTACTCCCTATTTGTGTATTGTATTTCAGTGTTGGTATCTTGTCACATTTTTGCACTTTAAAGCAAATCAAGATAATGCTAGAATACAAAAAATGGAGATGGAACTAGGGAAATGCAGACATTCATAGCAGGCAAACCGTGCATGGCGTGTCGAAGGTGGAAGCAGAGGACATGCATTGCAGTATAATCAACGGAACTCCAGGGTGTGGTTTATGTAAAGTGCCCTGCTGGAATTTTTAAGTGGTTACAATCTAAGGTCCAAGCTCTCAGTGCAGAATTCTAAATTGGGCACAAACAATGTTTTCTGCAAATTCTGATGTTACTGCAGCCCTGGAATGAGGCTATAAACAGGGGCATTGATACCACAGGAGAAGTCTGTGTAATTCTAGGAGAAACGTTCACTCCGTTCTGGGAAGAGCTAACAGTCCCAGGACAGGGTTAATTCCTAGAGCTGAAATGTTCGTTGCTTTCGGTTTCATAACAGAGGAGACTGAATTCTACTGCAGCTGAAGCATTTCAGCTATAGGAAACAACACCTTTTTGGGACGATTATCTTTTCAAAATAGACAAAAGCAAAAGCATGGGCACGTCGTGCCACACCGATTTCCCCTCCCTCCCCCTACAGGCCTCTATTACCGCCAGACCCCCGGGCTGATTGCCTGCTGCACCGGAGGGACAGTGGAAAACAAAGGTGAGTTTAGGATGGAGTGCGTGCCCCCCCCTGAGAGAGAGTTGCGCCCCCCCCCAGGGGGGCGCGCCCCACAGATTGAAAAACTCGGCCCTATATCTTGTGTATAGTTTCTGTATAGTTAACCCCCAAATAACGTTTAGGATTATAATGCACATAACTTTATTGCTCTGGTAACAAATTCTCTACAGGGACAATTACTTACATTTATTTCTGTGTTTGATTTTTGATTTAATAGACTCCTAGAGTCTGGATTTTGGAGAAGGTTTCAAATTCTCTCTCTTGTATTTCCTACTTAGGACTTCATCTGCGAACGCCTTGATCCTAGCTATATTGGGCTGGGCAGCCTGAATTATCCTGGTCCGAATAGCTATGGCCATCAGTCCTATGAAAAAGATAACTAGCACAGGGAAAGGGGACAAAGTTGTCATGTCCTCCACTGATCTCTAAGATCCCCTTCTTCAGATGAATTTAAAATTAACTTTTCCCCGCTTCAAAATACATACTCTTTATGAGCTCTGCAATCTGGGTAAGAAATCCAAATTTCTCTAAAATTAATAGAAGAGTTTCCCAGACCATGAGGTCAAAGGCTTAGTTTGGATTTGTTTTGTAGAGAAAACATCAAGGACTTAATTAAATATTTTGTGTTGGTGCACAGCCGATGGCCAGTAATGAAACCATTTTAGCCTGTGCCACCTTGGGTTCACTGTCAAAATATCGAGACCAAAAATATTGTGATACAGAAATAGTGCCAAAAATATAGAGGACAAAAATATCATCCTATACTTATGATGGTAAGTACAAAAATATCAGGGATTAAATATTGTTTTACAATAATAGCAAAACATTGTATACAATAATACTGTTTTTTTATATATATATATATATATATATATATATATATATATATATATATATTCTGCTCAATTCTACAAATACCAAAGAACACCCGCACTCACGGAATTTACGATTTTCCAGGGTTGCTTTATTTCTTCAAACAGACAAAGACAGACGCCCTTGCGTTTCGGCACACAGCCTTTTTCGATGTCGGTAGCCACCGGACATCGACATGTTTTTAAACAAATTCACCTAGTTAAAGGAAGGACTACTGGTCAGCTGAAATTAGTCAGAGCCATCTTGGAGTGGTGTCCAAACATTTGGAGTGTAATCACTTTCTGTTTACCTGTTATGCTGTTAAATAACACCGTTAAACCACTCGATTATACAAGTATACTAAAGTGTGAGATGTAAATTTATCATTATCCTCTCAACAGTACATTTTTATATATAATGCTATTTCAGCGTACTTGTTAATATAACTAAACAAAATTTAGCCGTGGATCGGCCATTATCCTTCCTAAAACACTTTCCCAGTCTGTTTGTCAAAATAAGTCAACAAGTGAATACTAACTTTATGTACATTATATACATTCTTATAATTTTTCAAAATTCCTTTGACAGTTAAATTATGATGTATCTATTCTCAATATTTCAATGTTACTTTTTTTCTCTCTCATTTTCATATACTTTACATTTCTACTTTTTTCAAAGAACGTTCATGTTTAGTTAATTCGTGGACACACCTAGATCTGCGTTATGACCCCATTCTACACAAAATCATATTGCAGAAGTCATAAATCATTTACTATCCAAACAAAAATTACTTCGAAGCAATTAATCATCTTGAGCTCTGAAAATTCTCAAAAACCATGCCTATGTACAGGACTACAGCTATATACATATATACATGAATTGCAGGGGAATCTAGTTTCATCTTTGCAAATCAAATGGCTCTTATCGACATACTTTTAAGTACCTATGTGTACCATCAGGTCTTCACCACCGTTCAAACCCCAAGGTGTTTTGGTATGCAAATCTATAATGTACCTTGATTCAAGTCTACGAAGTTTCTTGAGTCTATCACCTCCTCTGATGTTATCAGGAATTGAATCTAAACCATAGCACATTAACTTATTTCGGTCGCTTTGATGTACTTCGGCGAAATGCCTGGCGACTGGGTAGGCCTGATCCACCTTATCAATGGCCCTCATGTGCTCTAAGATTCGAATTTTGAATGGGTGCACCGTGCTGCCTATATATTTTAGCCCGCACGGGCAGACCAGACAGTACACCACATATGGTGTGCTGCAGGTGATGAATTTACTGATTTTCCTAATCATGCCAGTATCTTGAATAGTGTAAGTAAGTGTTCATTTGCTATTACTGCATGCCTTACACTTATGGCAGGGAAAGAAACCTCTCATATCTTTCAAGGTGTTACTTTTTGGTGGTACCTTATCTAAGTGGCTCCGAACCAGGTGGTCACGAATAGATCTTGCCTTTTTGAATGTGACCAGTGGGTGGACAGGGACATCCTCACCTATGACATTATCTGCTCTTAAAATATGCCAATTTTTCTTCAGCATGCGCTTAAGGTCACTTGCTTCTGCTGAATAGGGTGTAATTAGTCTGAATTTCCCTCCAGCAGTTTTCTTGTTGTCTCTCTTGTCCTCAAGTAAACTTTCCCTGGTCATTGCTCGTACTTTGCAAAGTGTTTTAGTCAGAGTGGTTGGATTATAGCCTCTAACAGTGAACCTGGCTACACTTTCGGTTGCTGCAACTTCAAAAGCATCATCACGTGTGCAATTTCTCCTATAAGGGATACTTTGTACAAGTTTGAGGGGGTGACTGCTGGTTGCGTGCAATATCAAATTGCCAGCAGTGGCCTTTCGATATAGCGATGTTTCAATTTTACCCTCAATGACCTGTATTCTCAGGTCCAAATAGTCCACAGAAGTCGGACTGCTTGTCCCCGTGAAATGCAAATTGCAATCATAGTCATTCAAGTATGTAATATAATGACGTGCAGTTTCCTCAGTGCCATGCCAAATGATGAAAAGATCATTGATATATCGATGCCATTTCACCACCGAGCCACTGGACATATCGTCACTGTAGGTTCTGGACACCCGCTCCTCCCACCAGCCTACGAACAAGTTCGCATAGCTGGGAGCAGGTGCCCATCGCCGTGCCAGACACTTGTTTGAAATAGGTGTCCTCAAAGAGGAAGATGTTATTATTAAAACAGAATTGCAGAAAATCAACTAACATACAGTTAAGTTGTGCATATCTTAGCTGTCTCTTTTTCAGATATGTTGTTACTGCTTCAATTCCCCTCGAATGCTCAATACAAGTGTAAAGACTTGTTATGTCCAGAACAATGAGTAAGTAGTCAGGTTGCCATTGTACATTTTGGATTTTTGACAAAAAATCTTTCGTGTCCTTGATGTAGGAAGATAGTTGAATTACCAGACTGGCCAGAAAAAAGTCAAGAAACCTAGAGACATGTTCAGTTAGTCCTTGGACCGACGAAACAATGGGTCTCCCGGGTGGGTGTAAATTGTTCTTGTGCAATTTTGGAATGTGGTAGAATGTCGGGCAGATGGGATTAGAGCTTGGTAGGTAAAGGTGTTCTCCATTACCAAGCATACCTTTTTTATACCACTTATTTACAAGTTCGTCATATGCCTGGATGCTTTGTTGGTAAGCCTTAAAAATGGTTTTCTGATAACACTTTACGTCTGATAATTGTCTCATTGCCTCAGTGAAATATTGCTCTCTGGTCTGTACTACCACAATACCCCCCTTATCCGAGGGTTTTACAATTATGGATTTGTCGTTTGCCAAGGTATTCAGTGCTTTTGTCTCTTCCTGGGATAAATTGGAACCAAATTTTTCAGTGTTTTGTTTTTTCCGGAATTGCTGAAGATCTTTTATCATTACCTCCGAAAAAGTATCCAGGGCATCAAACCGCATTTGCGGGTTGAAAGTTGAACATGGTTTATATGGACTTTCTTCTTTGTCTTGTTCAATCCCTGCATTTATTGCCCGTTGCACCACATCTTGGCTATCTACATTATCCAAAGTTTCCTCGTTTCTTAGATTTTCAAGTGTCTCTATACCTGAAAGATCGTTTACCGCAAGACTGTCAGTGGCAGTTAATCTCGCATCTGGCCTTTTCAACGATTTAAGGTGAGTTCTGGTCTTGAAGTATTTGTGCAATTTTAGCTTTCTCATGAAGCCGAAGAGATCAATCCTTGTTTGTGTATATTCTAAACGTGAGTCAGGGCAGAAAGTAAGACCAAGGCTTAGGACCTTGTTTTCCGCGTCACTTAGTGTTCTGGTAGTGAGATTTACCACTGTTAAATTGGTTGTTTCTCCTATCTCCTGTTGTTCCGTCTGCGGTTGGTCCAGGCCGGATTCTTTGATTTTCCTCCCGCCGCCTGATCTTCTTGTCCTCCTGCGTTTACATTTGCGCTTGTTTCTGGGGGCTTGTTTCCCCCCCCCCCCTCGTAGCCAACAGTGCTTGATGACCTGAAATTCTGTCTGAAAAGGGGTCTGCTTACTTGGCCGACTCTCAGGCTGCGCTATATGTTCGTCACATGATTCATTGTCTGTCAGATCAGATTCAGATGTTTCGACTGTTTGGACTGGGGTTGTTTTTTTTTTAACTTACTTCTTTTCGAGACAAGTCAAACTTTTTTGCATAGGTTAACACTCTGCCCTGGGAGTAATCTCTTTCATCCCGTTGGAACTTTTCTTGTTTCCGGGTTTTAATTTTTTGCTCATACTTCAATAGCCTAGGTTTCATTTTATCCATAGCTTCAGTTTTTCTTTTGCCATCTTCCTTCCTCTATGCGAAGTTCATCTTCAAGCTGTTTGATTTCCGCTAATGTTTTCTCACGGTCGCTCCATGCGTATTTCACGAGCAATCCCAATGTCCCTTTGCAGTAGTGGGCCGTGTGTTCTGCCCAGTCCGTGAGTAGTTGAGGATCAGGGTTCTCATACGAGGGGACAGTATACACCCGTAGTCTTCTCTGGACCCTGTATATATAGTTATAGTACATATAAAATATTTTACCATTACTATAAATAAAATTACATATGTTTAAGTAACATTTAAATATTGCTGGCTTTGTTGTAACTGAAATCAAAAGGCACAAACATGTTTGTAGTTCTACTTCGTCGAGGATAATTCTTCGAGTGCCGGTCACCCAGGCACTCGTCACCAGCCGACTGGACTACGGAAACACCCTCTACGCCGGAACCACAGCCAAGCTACAGAAAAGACTCCAACGCATCCAGAACGCCTCCGCCCGACTCATCCTGGACATCCCCCGACGCAGCCACATCTCCGGCCACCTGAGGGACCTACACTGGCTCCCCGTCAACAAGAGGATCACGTTCAGGCTCCTCACCCACGCACACAAATCTCTCCACGACCTGAGCCCTAAGTACCTCAACGACCGCCTGACCTTCCACACGCCCACCCGCCAGCTACAGTCTGCTAGCCTCGCCCTCGCCGCCGTACCACGCATCCGAAGAGCCACCGCCGGAGGCAGATCCTTATCCTACCTGGCGGCCAAGACATGGAACTCCCTCCCCGTCCACCTTCGGCTGACCCAGGACCACCTCGCCTTCAGGAGGCAACTCAAGACCTGGCTGTTCGAGCAGTAGCGAACCCCTTCCCCCAAGCGCCTTGAGACCCTCCCGGGTGAGTAGCGCGCTATACAAGTGCTGTGATTGATTGATTCTATTTTTTTGTGCAAATAAAACAGCCCATCCAGCCGTGATGATGCACTACTGAATCGTTTTGGCCACCACAAGCGTGGAAGGGTATGCTCAGATGTGAGTCCCTTGCTCACTGCACCATCAGGATTCAAGCAAGCCGGGCCGAAGGCGGCTGTAATGCCAGAAACTGGTCCCCGAAGCTTGTTTCCTTTCCAGTAAAGAATTGGCTTGGTAGTTTGGTCTGCCCTGTTCCCATGATGCACTGGGCCTGGGACAGACTAATTTGCATATAGCCAGGTTCTGAACTGGGATGGTGCAGTGAGCTAAAAAACGGTGATGGATCAAGCCCTGATCTGTTGACTGGGTAGGAGTGTTCTGATTAACTCAGATACTCTGTCCATCACCACCCCCTTTTTGAATCGTTTTGGCCACCACAAGCGTGGAAGGGTATGCTCAGATGTGAGTCCCTTGCTCACTGCACCATCAGGATTCAAGCAAACCGGGCCGAAGACAGCTGTAATGCCAGAAACCGGTCCCCGGAAGCTCGTTTCCTTTCCAGTAAACAATTGGCTTGGTAGTTTGGTCTGCCCTGTTCCCATGATGCACTGGGCCAGGGACAGACTAATTTACATATAGCCAGGTTCTGAACTGGGATGGTGCAGTGAGCTAAAAAACGGTGATGGATCAAGCCCTGATCTGTTGACTGGGTAGGAGCGTTCTGATTAACTCAGATACTCTGTCCATCACCACCCCCTTTTTGAATCGTTCTAGGCACTACTGCGTCAAGCAGCAGGCCAGAGTGATTTCTACCCTTAGACACTATTGGAACAATAGGCTCTAAACAAGTACTCAACAAATCCAGGAATGTGCTTTGGAATAGCGTACTGTTGTGAATAGACTTTGTTATTTTATGCCGAACTATAGCGTACCCACTGGAGTGGAAGTACTTTTATCAGAATTACTAACACCATCATGCACTTGTTGAACTCAGAGGCCCACTGGGGGCAGAACTATATAACGTAATAGGGTGCTTCTTCAGTTTTCGCTGCTTTGCTCAACATATGGCTTGTGAACAAGAACTGTGAAGTTCGAAACGCGTAAAGCCTGATGAATTAATTTGATGACCATTGCTGGATTTGTTGTAGCTGAAATAGAGGCAGAAACCTGATATGTGTGCGCCCTCGTTGAGGACAGCTTTTTTTGTGCTAATATTTAAACATATATATATATACAATTGTTTTTAAAGAAACACACATATATAGGACTATCTATAGTTATATACACATACATATACCATAAAACCTTTTTCTAAAATATTTAGGATCTATATTTGAATTTTTCTCATGTTTTTTTAATATACCATTGTATAACTATATATTTTTACATACACTCCTAAAAATAATTAACAAACCACAAAAATTCAAAATATTTCTAATTTAATTATACAGTAAACAATATATAAAAATGTTTCACTAAAAATATATTAAAAATTACATACATGTATATATAAAATGAAGTACATTCACACATAATAAATATGTAAATAATACTAAAAAAAACTATTAAGCTCCAAGAATAATAAATCAACTATGGTTGGTGCAACAGTAGGGAAAACGTTGGACACCAAAGTGATACAATTTATTATTCCCACTCCAGTGTGTGCAACAGTAGAGAAAGCTTTGGACTCTGGAGGGGTAAAATTTACTATTCCCACTCCAGTCGGTGCAACTGCAGAGAAAGCATTGGACTCAGGAGGGGTTAAATTTACTATTTCCGCACTACTGTGTGCAACTGTAGGGAAAGCGTTGGACATGGGTGTTAAATTTACTTTTGCCATTTTCGTCTATTAAACAGTAGGGAAAGTGCTGGACTTAGGAAGGGTGAAATTTACTATTCCCACTCCAGTCGGTGCAACAGCAGGGAAAACGTTTCACTCTGTAGGAATAACGTACTATTCCCACCACAGTCGGTGCAACAGTAAGGAAAGCGTTGGACTCAGGAGGAGTAAAATTTACTATTCCCACTCCAGCCTGTGCAACGGAAGGGAAACCATTGGGCTTAAGAGGGGTAAAATGTACTTTTCCCACTCGAGTCGGTGCAACAGTAAGGAAAGCATTGGACTCAGGAGGGGTAAAGTTTATTATTCACACTCCAGCCTGTGCAACAGAAGGGAAACCATTGGGCTTAGGAGGGGTAAAATTTACTATTGCCACTCCAGTCGGTGCAACAGTAGAGCGAGAGTAGTCCAATTCAAACAACTTCTTTTAACAACTGTATTAGACTTAACAAATATGTAATTTCACAGTTAACATAATTATCAATTAAATAATTATTACAAATTAATTATAAATGAATTACAGATTACATAATTATCAATTAAATAACTAAAATTAATTCAAAATTGATTAAGAATTAATTCTTACCTTCCCATCCTGTACTCCTGCATACTTCACAATCCGTCATAACACTAAACATTATAAAAAATAATTACTTTAAAACCAACCTTATTGTACAAACTAGTTTAAAAAGCATTAACAATAAATAGAAGATATACAATTAAAACATATACTAAAACACATAAAAATTATATTATAATATTTTTGTAAAAGATAATATAGATATATTTAACATCGATATTACTTGCCAAAAACATTATTCTCGTCCGCGATATTCCTGCATCACAATATTTGTGGAACACGATATTAAAAACTCAATATTTCTGTGTCCCACTTTTTTTCTCGATATTTTGTCAGAATACCCCACCTTCGTAAACGTATTCCCTTATAGCTTCAAGGCGATTTTAGAATCACGATTTAAAAGTGGAGTAGGGCGGTATACATGTGGACTTTCAGGAGCCTTCTCATTCTTTAAAAAACTTACCACGTTTCCAGTGCCAAAGGAGGGAGGAATCAAAGTCTCCACCAAGGATAGATTTGGTTGAGCGCAATATGTAAATATATTAGAAACCAGACCCAGTGCTGGGCATTACTTATCTTCGCTACTATCAGCCCAAGTGTGCTGAATATCATTTTCTTCCTGGTCAGGTCAACCTCCCCGGGGACATCCAAGAGTGTGAAGTGGGGATTGTGTGGTATCTCTTCCTGAGTATGCGCTGAGTTCCCGAAGGATCATCCTCCAGTCCCAACGATTCGGTTGACTCCCCCCAGAGACTACGATCGAATGAGCCCTCTGTGTCACTCTATCTAAGACAACTAAGCAGGGGTATCTTCCTCATTTTATGCAGCCCAGATACAGCATGTGCAGGATCTTCTATTGGATCAGAGAGCAGCACACCCGTATTCCCACCTCCCGGGGTTGCTTCAGAGCTGCCTCCCAATCTTTGTCCTCCATCTCCCCCAGGCCTCGCTCCCAGCGCTGCCACAAGCACCACAGGTTATCAGTGATATTATTTATGATGGTTTTATAGAGTGTGGAGAGCACCCCTCTACCCAGTGGGTCTTTTATAATAGGTTCGCCAAGGGAGCCGAATTGGGCAAGTCTGTCCAGTCAAACCCCGTGAGACGGGCAGGTCTGAGTTGTGTGTATGTGAAGAAATGCGTGTGTGAGAGGTTATATTCGACTCATCCATTGTGGAAGTAGTGGTCCCATGTGGGGTCCACAATCATCTTTATTATTATGCTGTTGGCATAATAATGCTTTGTGTGGATTTCCTCCACAATTTAAATCTACTAATGCTCACGCAAGATGTGAGGGAGGCACTGGACTCAGACATGACTGTGGAGGTGCTGATGGCTGAGCTCCGAGACCTGCAGTTTGGGAAGCCGGTGGGCACCAATGGCCTGCTGGTGAAACTCTATAAGATGTGTACTGACAGGGTTGCTAAGCCTCTGTTGGACAAATTCCAGGTAGCATGCTAGGAAGGCTGCCTGCCATTAGACCAGTGAATAGACACAATTGTGGTAATCTACAAAAAAAGGAAAGCCGCTTCCTGCCTGTGGCTCCTACAGGCCAATATTTCTACTTAATGTTGAAGCGAAGATGCTTGTCAAGGTTTTGGCAGCTCGACTTTGTGAAGTGATCACCTCCTTAGTGCATCTGGACCAGTCCGGCTTTATGCCTCATAGGAACCTTGGGCGCCTATATGGGGTGCTGCATCTGGACGCCAAGATGCTGTTTTAGAGCATAGCATGGAATTATATGTTTGCTACATTGGCCAAGATGGGCTTTGGGACAACGTATTGTAAGTGGGTTAGGCGAGGGTACGAGTGAATGGTGTTGTGCCTCGGACATTCAACCTGTCCAGGGGATGCGTCGAGGTTGTCTCCGTTGCCTTTTTGATTTTCGTACTGGCCCTTGAGCTACTTGTTATGTGTCCCAGGACCCATTGATAGTGGTGTTGCGGGCGATTGGAGGTTGGGAAGAACATACATCTCTCTATGCTGCTGATGTCCTCCTGTATGTCGCTCGGTCATATTATTCGATAAGTAGGATCCTACATATATTCAGTGTTTTTGGAAGCTACACTGGCTATCGAATAAACTGGTCCAAGTCACCAAGTTGGTCATCTATTTGCTGGCGAAGGGGCCTTGGCTCTCTGAAGACTGTGCAGAGCCATTGGTGCTGGATGTATTTCAGTACTAGGGCATCTATGTTAACCAAGACCTAGAGGAATTTCTACGCAAGAATGTGCTCCCCCAACTGGAACGACTACAGGGAGATGTGGCACATTGGCACAACTTGCATCTGTCACAGATGGGTAGGGCGTCTCTCTACAAGAAGATGACCCTCCCGCGCCGATTGTACATGTAGCAGAATACTCAAATTAAAATTCTGCTGGAGATATTCAGAAAAATTGATCAGGAAGTTTGCTCACTCCTATGAAATGGCTCTATCCTGAGATTAGCACTGAAGAAATTACATAAGAGGGTATAGGAAGGAGGACTGGGGGTTCCTGGCATGCAACTGTACTATTGGGTGACGCAATTGGTTGCGATCAATGATTTGGTCTCCTCAGACCTGCTGAAGCCAGCTTATAGATAGAACAGGTGTGCAGTGAGTAGGGAAGGGCACAAGGCTCTTTTGTACTGGCGCCAGAGAGAATGAGGTCTCCTAGAGCATACTCGGACGGTCGTCAGAGTATGTAGGGAGGCCACACATCTAGGTTGGTGGGGAAAATTAACGAGTTTAACCCCATTGTGGCACAGCGACCTGCTACAAGAAATAAGGGACTTTTCAGGCTTCTCCAAATGGGCATTAATAGGGATCGAACATTTGGGCGATGTCTGGAGGGGTCAGGTCATGGTATCCTTTACAGATCTCTGCCTAGAGTATGAAATGGCTGAAACGGAGCAACATAGATATATGCAACTTAACCTTGCAATAAGGAGGTATTTATCAGAAGGGAAGCAACTGCGTGAGGCATCCCCTTTGGAAGTCCGCTTGTTAACAGACCATTTACCCAACAAAGTAATATCAACCATTTACAGGAAGCTACTCAATATGTCCCCAGACCTACTAGTGCAATTACGAGAAGTGTGACTTGGGCAACATTGACGAGGAGTATTGGACAGAGGTAATTCAGAGCCCTGAAAGATTGCTATTTGGACTAGATTCCGACTATTCCAGTTGCGGATCCTACAGAGGTCTTATTATTCCAGAACAGTGCTATATACGATTGGGACTATAGCAACGCCTTGCCATCGAGCCTGTAACCAGGGAAGCACGTTTTTTCACATCCTGTGGGAATGTCTGAACATCCAGGAGTACTGGAAACATATAAACGATGTGATGGCTCAGGCGACGACTGACCGTCCCATTCGACACTAAATGGTTCCTTTTGAATCTCTTTGCGGATGGGGCCTGTTCCCGTTATCAGAAAATGTGGCTATCATTGGCGGCTGGAGTTGCAAAGAGGAATATAGCGAAGGCCTGGGTCGGAGAATCGACTATTATGTTTCAGATTTAGGCTGGTGCCAGAGAGCGGAACAGGTGGTCTACAAGAGATGGGGTTGCCCCAAGAATTGGGGAAGGTATGAGGGTCTTGGTGCGCTTTTCAGGAGTTATAAAAGGAGAAAGGGAGAAATAAGGAAGAAAACAAGAGTCTAAATAATAAATATGGACATCAAGAACTATATTTATTGAGGAAATGTCATTCTTTATTTCTTTGCTTCAGTTAAAAAGCATTGACAAGGACACCGACAACATGTTTCATCCTATCACACGGGGACTTCTTCAGGGCTGTTAAACTCATGCAAAACACTACCTCACACTGTACATAGACCCAAATACAAGTAGACAAAAGGTATACACTCTGAAAATGACACTATATACACAGACAACAAAAATTTATAAACAACATAGAACATTACATCAAGACAAGATAATCACGTAAAAACATTGTAGTGCAGAAGACCAAATTCAATAATTGTAATTCCATTATTGAGTAACAATTAGAAATTGTTATCAGATATATCAAACATTGTAATGCCAACCAGGGAAGCATATTTTTTCATGAGGATTTAATAGTCATCGAGTCTAAATCCTATGCTCTTAAGATATACTATTTTTTCAAGTGACTCCATCAATGATACAGATTGGGTAGCTTGAGTAGACAAGGTTTATATAAGCAACTAGAACGCATAATTCCTGTATTGCCACAATTTCTCACCCCAATCAGAAAGGATATTGTTGGGTTCGCAATCACAAAGCTCAGGATAGTCATCCTGAAAAAAGCTTTCCACAAGTAGCTGAAGTATATAATTTGCCATTCATTTGCGAAAGAGTCCTCTCCGTAGTTAGTGAGAGCACTATCTTTGAAATAAATATATATAAAGAAAATTATAGTGTAGTTGTAGGATCTCAACAACCCAACCAATGCAAACAGGCATGGTAAATGAGCCTGTGTACAATAGATATGCACCAACAATTCCCAAAGTAATGAAAGCCAGATGCAAGTCAGGCGTAAAACCCCATTTTCAAGAAAGTCATGATTCACCAGTACACCAATCAGGCTGGTGGAACTCAACTCATTGACAACACCAGAGTGTAGGAGACAAAGGAAAGGCTTTCTATACAACACAACAAATGCAATATTATAAGTAATTACTAAAATTCTCCCAAAGGTAGAGCAGTCCCTCTTAACGAGTCCCTGGAAAAGATAAAAACAAAGGAAAGCATCCACATAAGAACAACCTCCTTACCGAAGTCCAAATTGTTTGAAAAAAGTAAAGCATATTTGTGCCAAAATTTTGAATGTGTTTATCAAATTTCAAAATACTTTATTAAGACAAGTCTATCAAAGTATAATAGTGCCAAGTAGAATTATAATATTAGAGAGTGCTATCATTTTTTCAAATGTGTCGATGATTCAACAGATAAACCATAGATCTTCGAGTAGGTTCCATCGATGGTGGTACTGTTAATACTTTAAAATGCAATTCAATAAGTAACTGGTAACTTGGTAAAAATAATCTTTAGTTAAAATTTCGCCATTTATGGCTTGCTATTACTGTCTGATCTGCTTGGATAAAAGCCAATACTTTAATAAGCGATGATATAGTTCAATTTGACAATGGTCTTTGTGGTGGCTGGATTTCAAGATTCCTCCCCATCTTCGTTTTGTACTTCTAGGTTATTTCTTAGTTGCTTGTCTATACTCTTCATGAACTTTACCAGTTTAGTAATCTTTTGCGGCTGCACACTGTTCAGTAGGAAGCTAATGGCAGCTGGTAAAGTCGGTGTCCCCTCCTTAGTCCACAGATGCTGAAGCAATCTTCTGCTATCTTCCAGTAGTATAGGGCTTATGCAGAGCAGGTAAGTTATTGATTCCTGGAAGAGACCGCATAGTCGACATGTTTTCGACTCAGGTTTAACTGCACATGGAGGAGATGGATCTAATGATGAAAAAGAGCCCATCCGAAGCTGCAGGTATTTCATTTACTAATAGGAGGAAAATGGTTCCGTAATATGTTTTTGTGGACCTTCTCTGTCATAACAGCTTAGGACCAAGTGGGCATGTTCTCTTTTGGCAAATGCTCTTCGTCAGATTCAAGAGATTCTAGTTTTACTTTTCAGTTCAGAGCTCTTTTAAACTGCAGGTGTGGTAGTTTTGTTGCACATGTTTACACCTGTGCTTCTGAAAGGGCATGTGACAAGACATTTGAGTGTCTTGCAGTACAAGGACAAGCAACTTCGAGCCAGATGAGGTTTTTCAATGATCCTTGCTCAGCTGACCCTGTGGAGTGCAGGTATTTTATAATGCTAGCCTTCTGTACAAACGACTGGTCCTTTAGTGCAAATGCCATCCTGATCAGGGCTGGCATGGTTATTGAAATAGAGACCTTATCACTGCTCTCTGTGCCTCGTTTAAAAAGGCCCCCAGTTTCCCCGGGTAAGCCTCTGACCCGCATGACAATGTTGGCGCTAATTTGAGATTGTTTTCAGCAGTGCCTCAAAAGAAAACTTGTTGGTGCTCTTGAAATTTGTTCAAATGGCACATTGCAACGAGGCCAGTTTTGTTTTCAATGAGTTCAGATGCAATAAGTGACCTCCTTTGTTGTCTAACCAGCATCCCAAATATTTGTATTTATTTGCGATGGTTATCAAGATGCCAGTGACGATGTTTTTTCTTTTCCAGGCTGAAGATAATGAAGTTGTTTTTTTCATGATGTTTTTGTTTCTAGTTTGTAAGGCAGTGCGTATCTAAGGCATCCAACAACAATTGAAGCCCTACTGGCGTTTGGCTGATCAGGACAACGTCATCCGCGTATAGCAGAAATGTGTTGGTTGGCTAATTTTGGAGCCTGACTGTTCACTTGGTTTAATACAGGAACCAAATCGCTCATGTACAAGTTAAAAGGGGTGGGTGCTAATACGCACCCATGTTTGACACCTTGTTCCATTTAAAAAAAAAAAATTTAAACAATTTTTATTGCAGACTCAAAAGTATACAGTCATAATGACAATTCCGCCTGTATCAGCTTATCGCCAGTTCTCATTCCTGAACAAAAGTACACACAGCCAATCAGCCCACATCCCGGAGGCAGGGCGGCGACAACTAGGAATCCGTACAGAAACCAGGCGAGAGGACTACAGCAGCAATATGCACTTGACATCATTACATTCAGGCTTGCGTAAAAGATCTGCTTTTCTTCACCTACCCAACCCCAACCATTAACATGTCCCCCTCGGCCTCAATAAAGAGTAGTGAATCAGTTCAATGTCCTTTGCCTCATCTAATGGGACTCACCCAACGGGCCCTACATCCTGCCACCACCTTTCTAACCACTCTCAACAATCATCCTCACTCATTCGGCAGAGGCCCTCCATCGCCCCACCCTCTACCCACCCCCTAGTGTCTCGCCGGTGTGAGCCGAATTCAGGATGAAATCCCGTTACTCAGGAGCTGAGGGAACAACAGTCACACAATTGTGCGTCACCTGGAATCATCCATTAGTCTCAGTCTACCTGGCCTCTCTCCTGTGCGTGGTACTCATGCAGTGCACGTACTAGACCCTCCCACGCCCGTGCCGCCTCCAGGCCCTTTTCATCAGCTGTGCGGGTCGCCTGTCGAAGCCGGACCATACTTTCACTTCTCGTCCACTTTTCTAGTTCCGCTGCCCAGCGCCTACTGGACGGGCCTTCCGGCGACTTCCAGTGCCAGGTGATCTCTCTCTGGGCCAGAATAAGTCCCAAGTCCATGAATTTACTGGTGGTCTTCGTTTTCTTTGTGTGTGGGAACCAAAGTAGTAGACAGGCTGCTTTATCGAAAATCATCTGTCTATCCGTTACTCCCTTCAATATCTCGCCCACTTCCGTCCAATACAGGCCCAGCTTCGGGCAATCCCACATCATGTGGTCTAGCTCCGCCCCTGGGAAGAAGCACCTAGGGCACGCCGCCCCCTGCTCATGGAAATGCCTTTGTATCTTGCCTGGTGTTAAGTAGGCCCTATGTATTACAAAGTAGTGTACTTGTTGGAAACGGGCATTCCTGTATCCCTTCCACGCCCTCCTCAGGATTTGACCCCAAGTTGCATCAGGTATAGGCTTCCCTACACTCTCCTCCCATTTCAGTTTCAACGTCATAAGGGGTGTCCGGTTTTCATGAAGCATTCGGGAATGTAAGCACGTAATCGCTTTAAATGTCCCTGCCGACATCCCCACATATTGGCACGCCATCGTGGTCGTAGGTTCCGATTGCCCCACCGTCCAATGTTTCTTTATGGTCGCAGTCACAGCCATATATAACAGGAAACTCCCAGCCGGGATTCCAAATAGGTCCCGCACCGCATGGAAGGGAAGTAACTAGCCGTCGACGTATAGGTCACCCACCATGTGGAGCCCCATCTCTTCCCATTCCTGAAGGGGGGACTAGTCCCCTCCATGTGGTAAGGCCGTCAGCATGCCCAGAGGTATTTCTGGGGCATACGGATGCACCACTCCTGCTCGTTTTTGACTCGAGCATCAAGTCTCCTACATCAAGGTGTTGTTGCAGTATAATATAGGACAAGACATGTCTCTGTATCCCCGTCCCTCGGCGCAGGTCAGGGCCCCTACATTTCCTAGCTACGTGTTGCGTAAGGATCTGCAGCTGCGCCGCCAAATAATACAATTCGTAATCCTGCACCGCCATTCCCCCTTCCGCTTTTGGCCGACGCAGTGTGTCCAACGCCACTCTTCTCCTTCCGCTCCCCCACAGGAACTCTATAGTAAGGGTCCATAGGTCCTTAAAGAACCGAGGCGGGATCCACAGTGGCAACGTCCTGAAATAATACAGGAGGCGCGGC
The DNA here is from genome assembly GCF_964261635.1 of Lissotriton helveticus. Classification (NCBI taxonomy): domain Eukaryota; kingdom Metazoa; phylum Chordata; class Amphibia; order Caudata; family Salamandridae; genus Lissotriton; species Lissotriton helveticus. Next base: position 49,760,000 of record NC_136069.1, read on the forward strand.
AAGGCCACCATCTTAAGTAACGCCACTCTACCAACCACCGACAACGGGAGTGTGGCCCAAAACGCCACCGAGCCCCTCAGGGCTCTAATGCAGCGTCCAATGTTGCCCTCCAATAAGTCTTCAGCCCTATGATAGATCCTCACTTCCAGGTAGGTAAAGCAAGAACCCTCCCAGACCACATCCACAGGTAGCGGCGGCTGGGGTGTGTCCGCCCTCAGTGGGAAAACACAAGTCTTACGCCAGTTTACGCCGAGACCCGACAGAGCTCCAAACGTGTCAAGCATTGCCACCGCCTTCCTCAATGCTCCAGCCGTGTCCTCCAGGAACAGCAAGAGATCATCCGCATATAGCGAGATACAGTGGTGCTCACCTCGACAGGCGATCCCCTTATAAACCGCCCCCGTCCTAGCGCGAATCGCCATGGGTTCGATCGCCAACGCGAACAACAGAGGCGATAGGGAACACCCCTGTCGTGTACCCCGTTGTACCGGGTACGCAGTTGATATCACTGAGCCCAGTCGTACCCTGGCGGTGGCCGAGGAGTATAACACTCTAGTCCAGCGCCGGAACCTGGTTCCCATGCCAAACTTCTCTAGTACTTTATCCAGGTAGGCCCATTCCAAGCTATCAAATGCCTTTTCTACTTCAATTGACAGTACTGCTGGCCAGTCATCCGGTTCTAATTCACTCCCCAAGACACGTACCAAGCGGCGGATATTAACCGAAGTGTTCCGGGTGGGGATAAAACCAGCCTGGTCTTCGTGAATCAATGTCGTCATATACGGTAGCAATCTGGTGGCCAGGATACGGCTCAAGATTTTATAATCCACCGTCAACATAGACAGGGGCCTGTATGAAGTCACATCCGTACTGTCTCTCCCTGGCTTCAACAAGGCACCACCAGAGCCTCCCGTTTAGAACTGGGTAGGCAGCCTCGTTGCAGTGCTTCATTATAAACTACCAACAACCGGGGTGCCAAGGTATCAACGTATTCAGCATAAAATTCTACCGGGAAGCCATCAACCCCAGGAGTTTTCTTCCTCGCCATCTTTTTAATTGCTCCCCTAACCTCAGCCAGCGTAATCGCGGCACCCAGGGCCTTAGCGTCCTCATCCTCTAGCTGCGGAAACCGAATCTCCGCCAGGTGATCCTCTATGTCCGCATTCCCCGCCACCAATTGACTCCGGTACAGGGTCTCATAATACTCCGTAAAGCACGAGAGGATCGCCATCTGGGAATAAACCGTGTCCCCTGATTCCGTCTTCAGGCTTAGGATCGAGCACCCCCTAGGATCCGGGTTTGTTAGCCTCGCCAGCAGAGTACCCACCTTGTCACCCTCTTCATGGACCCTTGCCGTGTACTGTTTATAATCATAGCAGCGCAACCTTTCAGTCTCCGCCGCCACTAACTCCTTAGCTTCCAAAAGCTGCGCCTGCAACACTCCCTGTTCAGGTCTACGTTGTTCTATCTTCCTCAGCTCTTCCTCTGCCTTCATGACCTCCTCTAATACCACTCTCCTGACCCCGTAGCGTTTACCAATACACAGGCCCCTCACTACCACCTTAAACGCGTCCCACTCAAGCCTTCTCGAAGAAGCTGACCCCTCGTTAGCTGCAAAGTACGTCTCCACTCCTTCTTGGACCTCAGCCCTAAATACCTGATCTATTAGCGTGTCTGGGTTCAATCGCCAATTGGGAACCGCCATTCTCGCCCGCTGCCAATGGAGAGAGAGTAGCTGGGGATTATGATCAGAGATGGTCCTAGCTAGGTATTCAGTGTGCGATGCCATGTTAGCAGTGGTAGGGTCACAGAGGATCATGTCGATCCGGACATGCAGTTCGTGGAGCGCGGAGAAGGAGTAGTCCCTTTCATCAGGGTGTTGCCCACGCCACACATCCATCAGCCCCCACTCAGTCTGCCATTCCAGTCTCCGCCGAGCCACCCTACGTACTACGGACTCTGCCATTGGTGGGTGTGACCTGTCCAAGATAGTATCTGTGATGGAATTAAAATCGCCTCCTAGTATTAATGGCCCCGCTAAATAATGTGCCAGTACACCCGAGACGGCGTCAAAGAATCGTGGTTGGTCCACATTCGGAGTGTAAATGCTGCAAAGTGACACCTCTCTGCCATATAGTCTCCCCATTACTCCCACATATCTACCCTCCGGATCAATTATCTGACTCGTGACCTGAAATGGAGTTCCAGCCCTTACCCAGACCAGCACCACCCTCGCATGAGCTGAATATGCCGTACCAAGGACATGCCCCCTCCAGCGTCTCTGCAGTGCTGCACATTCCAATTTGGTAAGATGGGTCTCCTGTAACAATGCAATCTGTATCCCACGTCTCACCAAATACGCATGTACTTTGTAGCGCCTGGACATAGTATGCAGTCCACGCACGTTCCAGGTGATGCACTTCAGGTCTGGCAAAGTCACCTCCCCCAGCACCACTTCCTTCACAACTCTCCAGCCCACACCAGCAGCATAGTGACCCCCCCCCAACACCCCTGAAAACACCCAACGCCCACTTCCCCAGAACAGGAACCAATAGTCGCGCATCAGTCCCTATCCAAACCTCAGTAACCATTCAAACAAATCTACCCTGCAGTAGTCACTGCAGGTTGCCTTAAGGGCAATGGGAACGTGGTGATGCACCGACAGGCGGCAGCTCCCGCCTCCGCCCCTCGCTCCATGATCCCGCCCAGTGACTCATGATATCTACAGCAATCAAAATGTTACCACACATTCCTGCTCCTCCAGTAGTCGGCCCCAGGCGGCACTCCACTGTGAAAGCGAAGGGCAAGCCGATCACAAATCGTCCGCTGTGCGGGGAGTCACCTCCGGCCCCACGGTACTGTCCACATCTGATAACTCAGTCCCTGATTGTCCTTTGTCGTCTTCTGATGCTGACCTTCCAGTCTGGTCGTCCGTCTGCGATCCAGTGATTGCTGCCGTCGCTGCTAGCGCTCCCTGTTTCTCCGCCGCCATTTGAGCCAACAGTAAGGCCTGTTGGGTTCTATGTCTCTTGCGGATGCGTTGCGATTGGCGCACCCTCACTTGCTTGGGCCGACCATCGGCATTCTTGCCCCTTCGATCAGTGCCCGCTCTGTAGGTCTCAAGCCAAGACCAGGCATCCTCAGGTGATGAAAAGAACTGCGTCGTACCATCCAGGATGATTCGCAGCCTTGCCGGAAACAGCAGTGAGTATTGAATCCCCTCAGTTCTGAGTTCCTTTTTCACCGCTAGGTACGAGGCCCTACGACGTTGAATATCCTGTGTGTAGTCCGTAAATATAGTGACCGAGCTGTTCTCCACCTTAAAAGGTCCCATGGAGCGTGCATTGTGAATCAATAGGTCTCTGTCTTTATAGTGGAGGACACGAGCCACCACAGGTCTAGGTGGGCGCCCAAGCAGTGGTGGTGCGGCCGGGACTCTATGTGCCCTCTCAAGAGTAAAGAAGGAGGATTGTCCTTCCGGGGCCACCTGTGACCTAAACCAGTTCTCCAGGTAAGAGATCATATCCGTCCCCTCAATTTTCTCTGGCAGGCCGACCACCCTCACATTGTTGCGCCGATTCCTACTGTCGGCGTCCTCCGCCCTTCTCTCCAGCGTCGTTAGCCGCAGCAGCGCATCTTCCAGCTTCCGTTCAACAGTCACTACCGCTGGTTTCAAGTCCTGCACCACCAATTCAGTGTCTTTCACCCTGTCCACCAGCTTCGAGTGATCAGCTTTCAGGAGGCCCAACCCCGTCGCGACCTGCGCAATGTCGTTATACAGGGAGTCTTTGGTTGTCGTGATGGCCTCTAGGATCTGATCCAGGCGTTTGTTCAGCCTCCTTTCAGTTTCCGTGCCCTCCACCAGCTCTCCACTCTCCGAAGCAGTACTCTGCGCCGCACCGTCCCCATCTGCAACTCTCGGTTTCATCTTGGCTGTCACTCCTCCCACAGAGCCGCCCGTAAGCACCTTCCACCGCTGTCCCTGTATGTTCAGGCAGCGCGAGGCTTTTCGTCCGAGGCCAGGAAAATGTCTTCAATTCAAGCCACGTGTCGCGCCAGCAAGGCTGCGGTCTCACCGTTGATACGGAGCCACCTCTGCCGCGACCCCGGGTGTAGGGCCACCAAATCTATCCTTGGGCCACTATGGTAGGTGAGGGCCCCGTCTGCGGTGGTTATCCCAGTAACGACCAGCTCCGTCGCTGGCGGCCCACCCCTGCCACAACCGGGTCAACACTATGTTCAGGAAGGTTCAGGGGTCCACCCAGTGACCCACAATAGATCGCTCGCTACCAGTGTTATTCCGCCACCGGTCCCACTTTTAGTTCCTCCGACTCTAGGTAGCAGAGCCAGGCACGCCGTGGTCCTGTGTCCCACTTCCAGGTGTCTGCCAATGCGGATCCCTTTGCAGGTCTAGAAGGCAGCAGGCCTCCGGCGTCCCCCTCCGCGCCCTTCCCTGGAAGCGCCGGTTCGAGGGTGTCAATTATCCCAGCCACTCACCAGCTACCAGCCGATCGCGCGGCGCATCTATGGGGGGACAGTCCCTGTGTCGCCTCAGCTCCTGCCCCGCTGTCGTTCCCCAGACAGTGCGCCTGAAGCGGTTCCTGTCCGATTGCCCTCCTCTGCTGCGGCCTCCAGCTCTTCTGCAAAAGACCCGTGCCAGCCTGGGTCTCGGCCGCCACCGAGCTGCACCCACTGGGAGCCCCAAGGCCCGCCTCGTTGTCCGCTTCAGGGCGCTAAGCACTGGCCCTGTCTTGCGAGCGCCTCAGCTCCTTACCCCTCTCGGAGCGAAGTACACCGCCTCCTCTCGCCGTCACAATAGGCAGCCGCCATTTTGAGGTCTCCGATGGGTTTGCACCGGTAACCGTCCGTGAGTTCCTTTCAGGCGTCCTTCTCCGGGTCGTTCGAACCCAAGCGCGCCGTCGCCGCAGCTCCACTCCTGACGTGCTCCAGCCGATCAGGTCCACATCGCAGCTGGCAGGCCGGCTCCACAGAGCGCCTTCACTTCGTGGCCGCCGCCATTTTGGTGGCTCCGTCGTCTCTCGCCCGGTCCGAGTCCGCGAGGGTAATCTCGCTCCATGGGCCCCTTCTCGAGGCAGTTTCGGGCACCGGGTGAACACCAGGTGTTCCGATCCAGATATCGACGCTATGAGTCACAAAAGAGCCCTGTTTGCAGGATTAATTAGGGATTGAGCGCGGAGCTATCGGCTCACGCCGCCTGCTCCATCGGCGCTCAAGCCACGCCCCCCTTTGACACCTTGTTCCATGCTGATTTTTTCCGAGACCGCGGTGTGTCATCCTAATTTTACTCAGCCCCGTGTGTTGGAATAGAGCAACATGATTCCTTATAATAATGGCTCTGGATTTTCCAGGCTGTAAGTTTTGTCCACAATAAGCGACAATTGACTCGGTCAAAGGCTTTACTGTAGTCTGTGAAACAGCAGTACAGCTCTTCTTTTTTCTGTATTTGTTTGGATACAAGCATCCTTATGGCCACCAGATAGTCTATAGTGCAGACCTGTGTTCTAAACCCAGTTTGTTTAAGGGAAAGTAAGTTGTTTGTCGTTGCCCAATCTTGTAAATCCACGAGTAGCAACGAGGCAAAATATTTAGCCTCAGTGTCCAGCAGTGCTATATGTCTATAACTGTCTGGAAGCGAGATGCGTCCTTTTTTAAACATAGGATGAAGAATCGAGTCTTGCCAGGATGGTGGCACTGTGTGCTAAACAATGCATTTCTTGAATAAATTTTCACGTATTCCTGACCAGAAGTCGATATCATGTTTGTAGATTGATGCTGGGATGCTATTGGAGGCTGGTGCACTGTCTCCTCTACTTTTTCGAATCAATGTTGCTATTCTGCATGCTTCAAAGGTTACGGCATATTGGTGAATTGTAGCTGCAGTTGGTATTGAAGGGAGCTGTGCAACGTTTTATTTGCTTAAAACTGGAACGGCATTGGGCTTTGTAAGAGCGGCTTTGTATAGCGTGGTAACATGTTTTTTCCATTTTTCTGCAGTAACGTTGTTTCCATTTGTCGCAATGGAAGCTGAGCCACTGTTTAGCCTATGTATGATTGTCCAGAAACGTCTTGCATTTTTGCACCAACATGCCATAATAAATTCGGTTTGGAGCAGTTCCTCGCGTTCTCGTTTGGCTTGCTAACTTAGTTTTTTGTACAGGCTGCACAGGGATTCTACCAAAGCGAGCAAGTTGGGATTTGATTGTGTTTTAAGTGATCAACCCTTCTTATTCAGTGTTCTTTTTAACAGGCTCCGCTTTTTTGTATGCCAGGGTTTAGAGTCTGTGAAACTTAAGGTAGCAGAGCCTTGTTGGTTGCTAGCCAAAGAGGCAAGTAACTTTCGTACTAGGCTCTCCCAGTCACTGATGGTATTGATTAGCGGCCTCTCCTGATCAGATAGTGATGTTTTCCAAATAGCGTACTTTGTAGAGATTTCCATGCTCCATTTAATTAGTCTCCAGTTATGTTGTGATTCTTTTGCCCCCATCACTATTAATGATGAGTTAGTATTTATTGAGGTTCGTAATCCCCAAACCTGTAGCATATGATCGCTTTCACTGCGCAACCGAATGGAGTAAGTTTGAATGAAGTTGAAGAGAGTAACGGATATGAATGTGTAATCCTGACCTCTTTATTTATTTATTTAAAGAGTTTTATAAAGCGCGAACAAGATCCTAGCGGATATCAGAGCGCTACACAAACAGTAAATGTTACATATACAAGCCATAAGAAATAGATCAACACAGCAATACAAATAATATAAAAAGAAAAACAATATAGTTATATTTGGCATCATTAAGTAACTTGTGTCTCTTTGGACAATAATGAGTAGGGCGGGTCGGTTGGTCTTCTGTAGAGCAACCATTCAGTGCTCCCATTGACAATGCCTCGAAGGCTGCAATTAGGGTATACCCCAGAGAGTCCACTCTTTGCGAATGTAGGAATACGTCACTGGATGTCCCCTGTATTATCTGCCATGCTTCAATAAGGTTTCTGTAGCAAATTTAAATTAAAGTCTCCGGTTAAATTGTGTTCTTGTGTGGCCAATTTTTGATTTCCACACATTGTAGCTATAAATGGCCCCTGACGTGCTCCCTGAATTTAAAATCTCAATATGCAGAGTAGAAAATTGTAAGACCCCTTCGTTCCGTGACCCTTTGTATGTACCCTGGTTGCTGGGGAACAAAACTCACAGGATCCTTTTATTATTGTCTCCTTTTGAATGTGTTTATCGGTAAAAGCAAACAGAAGAATGGTCACTGTCAAAGTGTGGTGTGACCTAAATCAGGTATGCATAAAACATTCACATCTTGTCACCAAACTGGCCATAACTTGGTCAAAATATTCATAGAGAACACATACCTACACGTTTTCAACTACTTTATGCCATAACTTTCAATGGAGCTCGGGCAAGTTATTTGGAAACAAAACAATCCAAAATGACAAATAGATAAGGGACTAAGTAAGAGTCTACGGCAAGATAAAAAGGGAATACTTTTTTAAAAGGGGAGGGTGTTTGGTGGGGCAGGAACATGAAGCGTTGTCAACAGCTCACTAGTATGTCATCCCGCTTCAAATAATGGTAAGTCCACACGTCTCAGCGAAACCAGCATGTACGATTTATGACACTTGAGAGTAAAAACATGCCACTGGAGACAGAAAACGCATTGGCCATCTTGTAACAGCTAAAACAGTACTGTTACCTGATTCGGGTGGATTATCTCTTCTCCTAATTATACCGTAAGTATTAATTTTACTGTACGCGTGTTACCATATCGTCGTAAAATGTATCTCTCTGTCAAATCGGGTTACTTAACACAATGTGAACTCCTTAAAGCCAAAAACGGCAGCCATATTGAAACAACTACCTGTAGTTACTAAACATGATGAAGGATATTACTCCAAATATAAACTGATAATGATGGTGATCCGACAGTTAATGTTACCCAGTTTTGTGAAGACCGCCTCTTATCCTAATCATACCATAAATATCTTTATTGCTTCACTCTCGTCGACCCATCCCTGTATTTAGTTAGGAAATGTATCTCTCATGCAAATCAAGTTATTTTCAAAATACGGACTCCTCAAGAAAAAATGGCGCTAATCTTAGAGCAGGAGAAAGTAGCCACTAAATAAGATCAAGAATATCGATCGAACTGCAGTTTTAGCCAAACTAGCATACACTGGTCTAACGAACACCTCGTCGCCCTGTTCATGTCCTAAGAACAGACTGCCCGCTAGTAGAAGTAGTAAAAAATTTAATTTTAGCCAGAACTATATGGGCTCCCTTATTTCCTAATCATACTCTGTCTGCAGATTGGTACACCATGCTCTGTGGTATAAGATAACCTCCCAGTTAAAGCATGTTAATTGTATGATAGAAACTCTTCTAGAAAGGAAGAAAAGTTATGAAAGGAAATTAATTCTGAGCTGAACCAATTTCTTCTTGGATGCCTTTGTGAGGATTGCTCCTTTCACCTTGTAATCCGAAAAGATCACTAAGATAGTTCTAGGATACTTTGCTTGGGTGGAAGCTTGTACAGTAATTATATGGGCTTCCATTATAGTTAGGTCTTGCTTGTATTCCCGCAGTACATTTGAATTGAACAAACCCTGGATGATTGGAATAGAGCTCACGGCATCCTCTTTGCATTTGGTACATGAATACGCATGTTGGAAGTGATTCTTCAGGGGCTCTTGTTTTTCAAGCAACACTAGTGCCCTTTTCGGTTGCTCAACTAATTTAGTAGTATTGTGGATTTTATCATCACAATTTTGACACTTGCTGTTCCATTTCTTCAGTTTGAACATATAGCTCAATCATCTGTTCCTTCATACTGCCAAAACTTTCATCTCATTCGCCATCTCCAGCTAGGTTGATTTTAGCTCTATTTATACTTCCTCTGATATGGCAAAGAAGCAATACATGTGTTTGGGGGCTGAGTGTTATGTACCCCTACAGTGTCTGCGACAAGCTTATGTCTATTGTCTATTGGTCGCTGCAACCCAATATTCTGTAGATTCTGAGCTCCCACTTCATGTCCATTTAGTTTAATGCCAACTGTCATGATCTTCACAAGTGTAATTGGTTGCAGCTTATGTAGCAGCCTTATGTGGCTTGAATAATGCAAACACTGCTCATTGATCTGCCCTCTCGTATTAGCCTGGCATTGAGCTTCCTTGGATTGCGCAGATATGTCGTCCCTAGAGGCGACCTCAGAAGAAAGAGAGTGCTTATGTTGCTCTGGTCTATTGTCCTTTGCTACTTCCAATTCCGTTTCTAGTAAAGCTGTCTGGGGCTCACAAGGGTTGTTAGCCACCTGAGCCCCTGAAATTGATAGAGCCGTATAAGGTAGCTTCTTGTGGTATGTCTGGGATTGTAGTAGAGATAGGGGCTAAAGGGCTGCTGGTGTCAATCCCGTCTGCCAGTCTCCCTTCTAACTTTGGTAAGTCTGCAAGTGGGAGGCTTGCTTATTGGTGAATCATACCGTTCTTGATTACAATGGTGCTGGAGTCCCGGTGTCATATGATTCACACTTTCTTCCATTCCTCATGACCCTTCAGCCACTTTTAGGATATGATGAGATTGCTTTTCTGTTTAGTGTTTGAAGATTCCTGCAACTTAAGAAAAGATTACTTACCTTTTAACACTAATTCTCAGTGAATGGTAGTTTATTTAAATGCAGTAGAAACCACTCCACAGCCTTGGTGGAGTCACCCAAATTGAATCTTCATTATTCTTGTGAGATTAATTAGGCTCTCAAAATGAACTGAGCGGATAAGTGTCACTGTTCTGCACAGTGGAATTACATATCTTGAGGCATTCTTAAAGTGACGGAGCAGTTTTGCTTCTATGTTCTGTGTCTAAGATGTCCTTTTCCTTTCATGGTATTCACATTAAAAAAGGGAAAAAATAAATATTTTGGGTGGCAAAGCGTTTTATGCTTCTTAGACACTTTTCAGTTACTAAAGGAGTTTTAATATTTGTCAAAGATTTAGAGTTATTAAAAGGTAATATATGTAAAGCAAATGCTGCCTTTTCTTTTACTTTTCCTTTTCACTTTATTTGCAGAATTTCTCTACTTTGAAAATTGCTAATTGATCATAAGAGTTGACTATTAACCCTTATGAATTAAAAACAAAACTTTTGATAGAGAACTGTTATAGTTAACATTTTTGTTTTCCCAGTATTACAACTGTTTACTTGTACAATTTAATATTATGAACGTGTTCTTTATTTTTTAGAATGATTTGCAATTTATAATTTGACTTCTCTTCATTCTGCAGCCATCAAATCAGAAACAAGAGATATGAATGTGAAAGAGTCTGTTCCATGCTCCCTTGAAGAACGCCAAACTGTCCACAAGATTGACAAACATTTGACCTGTACTCAGGATGAAAAGAGATTTAACAAGAAAACATTTCCTGTGGTGTATCAAGGAATTCATTCAGAGCAGATATCTTTTCCCTACACAGACTGTGAAAATAGCTGTTCTGAAACACCTAGTCTCCTGAGTCAGAAAAGCTTACACATAGGAGTGAAACCTTTTCAGTGCACCATCTGTGAGAAGAGCTTTATTCAAAAGCATCATCTTTTAATTCACCAAAGAATCCACACAGAAGTCAGGCCCTATCACTGCTCTGAGTGTGAGAAAAGCTTTACTCGAAGAGAACTTCTTTTAAATCACCAAAGAATTCACACAGGTGTCAGACCCTTTCAGTGCTCTGAGTGCGAAAAGAGCTTTACTAAAAAGGAACATCTTCTAAATCACCAAAGTAACCACACTGGGGTGAGGCCTTTCCACTGCACTGAATGTCAGAAAAGCTTTACTCGAAAGGCCGATCTACAAAAGCACCTACGAACACACACTGGAGAGAGGCCCCATCGCTGCAGTGAGTGTGAGAAAAGCTTCACTCAATTGTCAAGTCTTATAGACCATGAAAGAAGCCACACAGGGGAAAGGCCCTACCACTGCACAATGTGTGAGAAAAACTTTGCTTCAAAGTCAACTCTTCTATACCATGAAAGAACCCACACTGGAGAGAGGCCCTACCACTGCACAGTGTGTAAGAAAAACTTCACTTCAAAGTCAAATCTTGTAGGCCATGAAAAAACTCATACAGATGTAAGGGCCTTTGACTGCACCAAGTGTGAGAAGAGCTTTACTCAAAAGTCATACCTTCAAAAGCATCTGAAAGCACACCATGGCGAGGGGTCCCATCGTTGTACGATGTGCGAAAAAAGCTTCAATAAGGAGTCACAACTTCTAACTCATCAAATAATTCACACAGGGGAAAAGCCCTTTAACTGCACTGAGTGTGAAAAGAGCTTTACTCACAAGCAGGGTCTACAAAAGCACCTACAAGCACACACTGGAGAGAGGCCTTACCACTGCACTGAGTGTGAGAAAACCTTTACTCATAAATCATATCTTGAGACTCACCTTAGAATACATACAGGAGAGAGGCCCTATCGTTGCATAGATTGTGAGAAAAGCTATACTGCAAGGATTCACCTTTTAAGACATCAAAGAATACACACAGGAGAGAAGCCCTATCACTGCACAATTTGTAACAAAAGCTTCCCTAATAGGTACCAACTTGTAACTCATCAAATCATTCACACAGGAGAGAAGCCCTTTCACTGCCCTGAGTGTGAGAAGAGCTTCACTCACAAGTTTCATCTTCAAAAGCACCTGAGAACACATACCGGAGAGAAGCCTTATCGTTGTACAGAATGTGAGAAAAGCTTTACTACAAGGTGCTATCTTTTAAAACATCAAATATTACATACAGGAGAGAGACCCTATCACTGCACGGCATGTGGAAAATGTTTTACTCAGAAACAACATCTACTAAGGCATCAAATAATTCACACTGGAGTGAGACCCTTTAAGTGCACTGATTGTGACAAAAACTTCTTCAAGAAGTCAAGTCTCAAGGAGCACCAGTTAAAGCATAGGAAATATGCCAATCAGGGCAATTGAAGTTCCTACCTTCTCTTGCCCACCTTCACCTCAAAAAACAGGGAGGCTTTTTCCTAGTATTATGTTTAAAATATCACGGCATCGTTGTTGACAGCCATGTAGCTACATTGTAACAGGCATCACCCGAGGAAGCAAGCTATTTATCCTTAATATCAGACCCAATGAAAGTGGACTTTACGGCATATAAAAGGAACTAGTTTTATAGATGGTATTCTTTATGTTGCAAAGGTCCTAGGTGAACCCTGCGGAAGAAGCAGCGTGCTACAAAACACATGTTGGCTCCCTGTAAAGCACTAGTATTCCAAAAGATGTTGGGAAGGTTCCCCTGATTTCTTTCACAGGGAGGGGAGAGAACAGTACACCAAATTGAACCCTGTGCTTTTCTATGGAGAGCTAATTCCCAAAAATGTTTTAATCATGAAAAGTCTGCAGGGAAAGTGGGCTACATCAGTACATGTTATGTGCTACCTCTAGAGTAAAGATAAGTCAATTATAGATCGGGGGGACATGCAAATAAGGAATAATAAAAGATAAGAAGATAAATTAAAAATATATCACAAAATTTATTAGGTACCTCCCTATTAGGGTTACAATCTAAAATGAGTATATTAAAAAATCATCATAATACTATGATTTGTATACATAATTAAAAATCAATCTGATTATAAACATAACAATAGTCAAAAAACAGTCGACGCAGCGTTTCGGTATTGTGTGATGGTATCACCTTCTTCAGGACAATTTGACTTTTATATAATTATTTCAGATCTTAAGCTTAACGTCTTTCGACACCTTGGTTCTTAATCCTCAATGTGTCGTGCAGGTCTCAATACTGCTTACAGGCATCAATAAGTAATATCTTAATATGACTCTGGGTAATTTTCAATGGACGCGGGGAGCCACCTTAATCATGATTATTTGACTTGCATGATCCAGGGATCCGCACTCGGAATCTAGTATATTTTGCACTTCAATTATGCACTTCGATTTAGCTAATTGGCAGTGATCTCTGATGCTCTACCTCGCCTCTTGATATCCCGTGGTCATGGGGGGCCGACCTCTCCGTTTTTGTAAGTCTTTTGTCAAGAATCAGGCCTCCCTGCTACCTTCGTGTCCGGGTTTCCATTCCGAATGGAAACCCGGACACGGAGGTAGCAGGGAGGCCTGATTCTTGACAAAAGACTTACAAAAACTGAGAGGTCGGCCCCCCATGACCACGGGATATCAAGAGGCAAGGTAGAGCATCAGAGATCACTGCCAATTAGCTAAATCGAAGTGCAAAATATACTAGATTCCGAGTGCGGATCCCTGGATCATGCAAGTCAAATAATCATGATTAAGGTGGCTCCCCGTGTCCATTGAAAATGACCCAGAGTCATATTAAGATATTACGTATTGATGCCTGTAAGCAGTATTGAGACCTGCATGACACATTGAGGATTAAGAACCAAGGTGTCGAAAGACGTTAAGCTTAAGATCTGAAATAATTATATAAAAGTCAAATTGTCCTGAAGAAGGTGATACCATCACACAATACCGAAACGCTGCGTCGACTGTTTTTTGACTATTGTTATGTTTATAATCAGATTGATTTTTAATTATGTATACAAATCATAGTATTATGATGATTTTTTAATATACTCATTTTAGATTGTAACCCTAATAGGGAGGTACCTAATACATTTTGTGATATATTTTTAATTTATCTTCTTATCTTTTATTATTCCTTATTTGCATGTCCCCCCGATCTATAATTGACTTATCTTTACTCTAGAGGTAGCACATAACATGTACTGATGTAGCCCACTTTCCCTGCCGACTTTTCATGATAAAAATCTTTTGGGGAATTAGCTCTCCATAGAAAAGCACAGGGTTCAATTTGGTGTACGGCTCCCTGTAAAGGACTCGGGCACTTTTATCTCTGCTCTTGACTATAGATCTTGGCTCCTTTTGTTATAGATTCTCGCTTCTACGTTCTAGAGACTGTCACATCAGTTGAAAGAGAAAATGTCCAAAAAACAGAACTTCCAATTGGTAAAAAAGTTGTGTTCTGATAGTATGTGGAGATGAGATCCAAGTCATCATGTGGAGTACTAGAAGGACAGGAAGAAGAATAAACAAACAGTTTATGGATACATTTTTTAATCAATTCAATGATGGTTCACACGATTTATGTAGGTTGATATTTGTCCTTAGATGGTATGTGAAGATGAATTATAATAAAAGGATGATATATAATTTGTGATATTTTGCAGTTACGTGGTTTATGAGAAATGCTTCCCGGGCCTTTGGTGTCCAAGGCCACAGGACCAGAGTAACCAAACCTTGTCTGAAGGATAACTTGTTTTCTGGCAAATCGTGAGCCTTGGCTTATCTTTTGAACTATCACAGTCTCAGTACTGGTTTGCTTGATTCCGGATTACTTAACTAGCACTATTTTAGTTGATCCTTGAACATTCATTCTGTCTGTAGTTACCTTTTTACTCAATCCTTGCCTTTCTTTCACTTTACCTTAGTTCCAGTTTCTAGTTTGCTACTTTCTTTCCTCTACTGCCTTGGATTCCAGTTTCCTAGTGTCATTACTTGCCTGCTGTCTAGTTTTACCTTTCGTTTTCCTTCCTGTTTTTTATGCACTCTGCTCCAGCTCCTTGTCTGTTATGACCGTGTACTTTAGCTCTCTCCTCTTGCTGTTACTTCCTTGCATGTTCCTGTTAGATCACCAGGATTATGGGCACAGCTCAACTATTAGGCGTGTTTCTTGTCCACTGCATTGTTCTTTATTACTTTTATAACATCACCATTGGTATCCACTCCAGAGACTGCTTTTTCATGTTTATCCTATATGAGTATTTGCAGTCGGTATCTGTAATAGCAATTTTGGACGGGAAACTTACTGAGCTCCTGAGTTCTTTTCCTCACTTTCCCATTATTATTAATGTTGCTACAAGCATGTCTTTATCTTGCACTTCATGGGTGTTAGTTATTTTGAATGCAGAATTTCTCTTCAGCGCCTGTTATTTTTCTCTCTTTTCTCTTGTACAGAACTCCCCTTTGGATCCCTTTTCTTCTCTGATTCCCCATGATCTTAGGCCGCTATGTACCCCATTTATGTTTACTTTGTCTACCCTAAATCAAACACACAAACAGTGATGGGAGGATGCTTGCAATAAGTCTAACCACTGGCAATCACTCAAGGCAGCATTCCAACCCATCCTTCCTTTGCCTGTCATGCCACCCCAGATTAGACTCTTTCATATGCAAATTAGTTATGCCCCTGCTTGATTAGGAACAGTCCACCCTGAACTGTCTAGCCAGGTCCTTTCTGAACCGGACCACAAGCACCCCAAGACTGGTTTCGCCGTTGTCTACTCTGCCGCAAGTCCTTGCCAGAGTCTCTGACATTTTTTCTTAAGGAATATGGAAATGTTAACATGTGAAAAGAAATCCAACGCATAACCTCTTTTTAAAGGAAATGTGAACGTAAATAGGAGGCAATGTAGCCAGATAGGCTGTGGATGTAAAAAGTAAAAACAGACACTACTCTTTTATGACACCCACACCACCAGTATCCCATTATTAACTTAACACTACCATCTGTTCTTGAGGACAGATCACCAACCAGAAATTATCAAGGCAAGTCAAAGTAAACAAATGCTCACACTTACAACCAATCATGGACAAAGGTGGTCATTGATATTTCTCTACATCTGTCCTCCAGTGCCGCTGATCCTATTGGTGAAGCTCAACCAAACACATCACAGGGACAGGATGGTGATAAGCGTTTCAGAATGTTGCAATGCCTAAAGAGAAGGCTGCTGTGCAGGGGATATTTCCTTTGGGAATTCAGGGAATGAACGTAAACACTCTCCTACCGTTGTTGGGCTTCACTGCATGGCTCCCGAATTCACCCGCTGTAGGTATCTAAGTCTGCATCACAACTGCATGACCATTCTAAAAGAGGCTTAACGCTTTTCTTCAATAGCAACGTACTCCCTAAATTGGGCGTGATTATGCTTTTGCTATAGGAAAAATAACAATGACCCTTCAAATTGGCAGAAAGGATCTGTTCTTCCTTAATTGTTATACGTGGTGAAACCATGATATCTATCTATTTTAAATAATGTACATATTTGCAGATATAAACAACACTAACAGATTCCCTTTTCACATATTTACAGGAATTACATCCTATAGAGAGTTTTCATCAGAAAACATTTAAAAGTCCCTGTTGTAAAGCAGTTACTTGGGAGATTAATAAGTGTTTCCCCCGGTCAGGAAGCCATCTATACATTGGATTTGGAAGCTAAATATAGTACTCTCAAATTTTAGGGGTCACCATAAAGCTTTGGTTCAAATGGCCACATTGTTAGTTAAATTCAAGCTTTGAGCTCTCAGCAATTATATAGACCGTGCCATATAATAATACCTTGGTCATCCGAAAATAAAGACCTTAGAAAAACCGAAGTTGTTTGTTAAATATGGGCTTTTTTGGACAGATCTGGTCAGTTCCAAGCAATCTATTCCAACATGCATGACGCCATAAATTCTATTACAAGAAGGCTAGCCAGTCCTTTATTTATAGACGGCAAGGCCATTTAACAAGGCAGAAATCAGCGACTCCTTGCTATGTTAATTGTTCCAGATGCAGAGATCAGTAAGGTATTTCCTGAGGATCTGCTCATAACGTTATAAGACTCTATTGCTTTGACTTTAGCTTAAAAGCTGACACCCAGATGAGCCACCCTTTTATATGCAGCATCTTTGGTTATTAGGTTTAGTTTCTGTTTTCTTTACACTAATATGCAAGTAAAGGATTGCTTCCCTATTATGTACTATGACTATCACTGAAGTTCCCTGCCTCCTTCCTAGTGGGAAGATAAAGGTTATTGTTTGCAAAACAGGATACTGACGCGCCATTAAAATATGAAATGAGGTAAATTCCACTCAACAGGTTTGAAAGGATGTGGCCAGCAGATTTAAATTGGTTTATTTGCATGAGTACGGTTGAACAACATTTGACTAATTACGGGTATAAAAATGACCCTCTCTGCGGGGTCACCCCCAAACCTTTTAGCTATGTTGCTGAATTTGTTTTTGTTGGCCCTACGACTCTGTGCACTTTAACACTGCTAATCAGTGCTAAAGCTCTCTCCCTAAAACTTGGTCAAATTGATTTGACCTCAATTGGCATATTTAATTTACTTGTAAGTCCCTTTTTGAGTCTTATACCATAAACCAAGGGCCTTAAAATTGAATGCTACAAGTTGGCATCCAGCACTTATTGTGCCACCCACCTAAGTAGTACACTCAAACTTGTCCAAGGCCTGTCATTGCAGCCTGAATGCCGTGCCACACTTCCATGTCGACTTGGTATTTAAACCCTCTTGCCAAGCCTTAAACTCCCCTTTTATTTCTTATAACAGACCCATAGGGTAGGGTGCTGTGTAATTAAAAGGTAGGATGTGTCCTTTTAAGTTTTACATGTCATGGTAGTGAAAAACTCACAAATTAATTTCTTCACTACTGTGAGGCCTACTCCGCCCATAATGTAACATTTGGGATTCCATATTACTTTTAATAGGCCTGTTTGGTACCTGTGGAACTGTAATGATAAACCCTGTTTAATGGTAAAGTGAGATTTATTATTATAGTTTTGAAAATGCCATTTTAAACAAGCATTTGCAATGCATCGGGCTCGCCTTTGTGACCGTATATTTATTTAGCAATGCAGCATATTACTGGGTGCTGAAACATCTACTATTCTTTAATATGGAGGGAAAGTAAGCACCAAACTGCGTGACACGCCAGGTATGGGAACACATGTTGAGAAATATTGCCTTTCAGCGGGGAATGGTATAGTCCAAATCTCAGTTTTTAATATAAAAGGAGGGCCTTCGGTGGTCATATCACTGAAAATACAAGATTTGAAAAAAATATTATTGAACTGATAATTCTTAGTTCCAGGTAATAGCAAACCTTGGCTGCATCTCACTTTGAAGAAAAGTAACATATAGCTGTAATATTTTTCAAAAACTATACTGATGTTAAATCGCCTCTGAACTGATACATAAGTGACCAGTTAACAAGGGGTTTTCATGCCCAATAGGATATGATGAAAAACAATGTCTTGCAAAATAAAACATCACTACAGCTGAATCAAATTAACAGCTACCCACAATGCTTGCTTACTGGTAAAAGATCATGTTAACACATAATATTTCACTTTAACACCTTGCTCCCAGGTGAAACTCCAAATCACTCCACGTATCTATATATATTAGAGTTGTCCACTACTCTTAATTTACAATCACGGCCATATCTAGCAACAAAAGCCGTTTGTGTGGTTTGCACTGACAGTAACGATAATACAGGTCATTCATGACAAATACAGGGTCGACTGACGTCTCCAGCCTTAAAGCATTGTTATTGAAGTTAAGACAGTCTAAATACTTCGTGTAACTGTTTTCTGTGTAGTGCAGCTGTTTTGATACTGTGGCAAAACAGCTGTGCTGAACACCAGGTGCAAAGTCTCTTAAGTGGTAAGCAGCAATTAATCTACTCCAATGGGGTCGAACTCCCTGTGACAGCTGCTTACAAGGAAATCCTGGTGTCTCGTTACTACCTCAGACAAACAACCATGCTTCTCCAAAATACCCCAAAACAATTGTGGTCAATTCATTCCCTTCCTGAGGAAACCTCGTACACTTTGTTTTCTTTCAGATATTCAAACCTGACTGTCCCTCGTTATGTCACTCATTAAGAGAGAGTAAAGAGAGGGTATCAGCTGTTTCTTGGAGTCACTGTTTTCATTCAGCAAGAGAGGAGGAGCGAGACAGACAGAAAAAGAGGAAGAAAGAGTGGGACGCGCAGCTGCCAGCATAGGAGAAGTGGACACTGCCTTTGTCTTCTATTCATCATCACTGAAAATAAAATATGCAAGCGAACTGACAGGCTAGCAGAGGTAATCACCTACTTCAAGCTGGAGGAGCAGGCAGGGCCTACCCCTTCTCGCTTAGCACAACTTCTAGCACAGGAGCCGGAGCTTCAGCCAATCAGCAACTGTCCTCTCACCTTTTAAACAGGGCCGTCATTGCAATCGCTTTCTCACGCTCTAATACATTGACGGCCCTGCAGACAAATACCACTGACCAAAGTAAAATCTGGGTCACCCACTGATAACTGTCCGCCTTGTATCTTTAAATATTTTTTCTCTGTAATCCCCTGGCCTGCCCACTCTCTCCTGAACAAGCCACTGTCTCTGGACTGTGTTCTGCTTCTAAAAGAAAACAGGGGCCGATCCCCACACTCTGACCAACTACCGTCCAATCTCTCTGCTCCCCTACTAGGCCAAGGTACTGGAATCCCATGTGGCTAAACGCCTTTGTGCCTTTATCAAACAGTCTGAATACTTTGACTCTCACCATGCAGGGTTTTACCCAACCCACTCAGTCAGTCAAAATATCTTTATTCGATTTAGTTAAAAATCATACAAAGAGATAAAAACATTTCATACAAATAAAAACTATTTACAGTATCATACAAGTCAGTACATACATGTGGTTCATAAAAAGGCAGATTAAATTCATTTGGTGTTATACAAAGTTCAAATACAATGATTAAGCGCAATTTAAAAGGGCCCATTGTTCTGATGTGTTTTTTTAATTCTGGCTGCTGCCACCAGAAATTGGCCATACAGAATGTAATGCGTATGTCGTTCAATGATTGCAGGTAGAGCAGAGCCAGCCTCCTTTAAAACAGGTAACAGATATTTTTTCCTAGGCTCTAAGAAAAACCCACAAACATAACAAAGTGCATGGTATCTTGAACAGAAAAGTGATCACAACAACAGGGGGCGGCTAATTCAGGTTTTTCCCACGTTTTAAAATGGCCCAAATAAAAATGTAACAAATTAAACCTAAACTTAGTCAGGAGAAACCTATGGAATGGGATCGTGACTAAACCAAGGTACGGTGCTAGTGCAAATGAATTTGCCAGCAGATAGTGTCTCCTCACTGCCGGTTTCACTAGTTCCTTTTCCTCGCGACACGTTCTTGCCCTGCCCATGAATTGCTTCTTGATCAAGTCAATGTCCTGATTCTTGATGTCCCGGGGGGGGGGGTGTAAAGAGTTCTGGTCGTCCCAGGTCTGAGAACGACTTCATCAAGTAGGCCAACCATGGCACCCTTTTAAAGTGGTCCAAAGACATGACATCAGCCATGATCTTATGGTTAAGGGGCAGTTCTTCATTGAGCCAGGTCTTTAGCCAGAAGATCATGGGTGCCATGTTCAGCCCATCAGTGACGAAATCTAGACCCACCTCCATATGTATGGAAAAAGTCGGTGTGGACTGTGGGACAGACAGGAGGGTCCGTATAAATCTGTTTTCCGCCTTTTGAATTGGTTCCAGGTTTACGTAACCCCAAAGGGGTGAACCATATGAGGCCAGAGCAACTGATTTACTTTTATAAATCTTCAAAAGGGCTTCCATCGGCCTAGCACCCAACCTGCCTGCAAATCCCATGAGGGCTGCTGATGATCTAGTCACCGCCAACCTCTTTACCCTAACCTGGGGTCCCCAAGATCCCCTTTGATCAAAAAGAACCCCCAGGTAGGGAAACGTAGAGACTCTGGTGACGACCTCGCCCTTACATTCAAAGATTTTAGATTTCCCCTTGCTACTTTGGCGCCCCACGACCATGGTATGGGATTTATTCGTGTTTATTTTTAAATCCAGATGGTCCATAAATGTGCCAAAGGAATCCAGAAGACGTTGCAGACAGACACCAGTGCGAGCTATCAGCACTGCGTCGTCCGCGTACAGGAGTGCGGGGATCTTAAATGCTCCTGCACGCGGAACGTCACCCTCAACATCCTCTAGATAGGCGCCCAAGCCATTAATGTAGATGGTAAAAAGCAACGGGGCCAATATACAGCCCTGTCTGACCCCCCGCATTGACAAAACGGGACGTACACCTTCCCTCATTAGTGACCCGCACTGCAGCAAAAAGCTCTTGGTGAAGAGAGGCCATGAACTTAACCAACGCCTCATCTATCCCCATCTTCAGGAAGGTGGTCCATAACTTAGACCTGTCACCAAGTCGAAGGCTGAGGAGAGGTCCATAAACGCTAGGAATAGGGACCCATCCTTGGCCACCGTATATTTCGAGATCAACAGGTGTAAGTTGGAGCATTGCTCAACCGTTCCTTTCTTCTCTCTGAACCCGTACTGAATGTCGGCCAGCCCCCCGCAACCCTCTACACTGTCCCTCAGTTTGACCAAAAGGACTCTGCCTAAGATCTTAACTGCAGAGTCCAGGAGGGATATGGGCCTATAACACCCGCCCATAACTTGGGTGCGTGTATATAAAAGTCAGCCGGTACCCCGTCAGGGCCAGGAGCCTTGTTCTTGGTAGTGGCCAAAATAGCTTTCTCCACCTCAGATCTTTTAAAATAAATGGGAGCGGCATCCGGGGCCACCAGGGGGCATACTTGACTAGCCGTCTCGTTGTCTCCATACACCTTTCTAAAGTGGGCCAGCCATTTGTCATCCGAGATAACACAGTCCATGACATCATTAGTTGAATTAGAGAAAAATGGCTGTTTGATCATTTCCCAGAATTGCCTGCTATCCTTCAGAACGGCCGCGCAGAGGAGATTCTCCCAGGCTTCACTTTTGATGTTATCTTGTCCGGTCTTGACTGCTAGTTTGTAATTCTTGATCAAGGTGACAATGTCAGCCCTTATCCTAGGTGTTCTCTTCAAGGCTGCCATTAGGGATTTATGTGCTTTTGAGCAAGTAGCGTCAAACCAGCGCTGCTTGTTACACACCCCCTTCCTGGGTTTTACCAGAAGATCCTGTGAGACCTGCCCACACATAGTCTCAAAGGCCCCTATAATTTCACAGTCCCGGGCATTTGGGTTTTGGCACACCGCCACCTGGGCCTCGATTTTTGGGAAAACTTCCGCATAAAAGTTCTCCGGAACCACCTTGGCCCATTTAAGTCTTCTACTCTGGTCGGATGTGCGTAAGGTATGCCCTGGTTTTACCCACCCCGGGCTTGGCCCCATATAATCTCCCCAAGCTACATCAAGTATAACAGGATTGTGGTCGCTGTAATGGGAGGGGACTGTGCGATAGGTGATGACCCTGTTTAAAATACCTGATGTTACAAAAATGTAATCTATAATTGTTCCAGGGTCAGTACCCGTAAAGGTAGCTATTCTAGAGCCCCCCTCCGGTTCAAAGAGGTTAAAGTTAGCCAGAAGATCTTCTAGCTCTTCCCCTGATGTCGTATGCTCGAAGCGGGGGCCTTCGAGACCTTCTCCCCCTTCCTTGTTACTTGAGACCCTGCTTGCAGGGGTGAATATTAAAATCTCCCAATAGTATGTACTCCGAATCGAGATGTGTATTCTGACTGACTGACATTAAAACAGCATCTAGTCTGGCAATATTATTATCGCTGTTGTCCCTATTCCAGGAATTATAAAAATTAATGTATAATGTCCTCCTGGAGGGGCTGATTTCCCTTTCAACAATAAGGATATTGGAGGACACGTTATTAATCTGTCTTAGAGATCCTTTAAGTTCTAGGGAAAATAAAATTAGGAGGCCTCCCTTAGCTCTACCAGCACTGCTAGGTGTAGCAGCTTTAGCAAAGCTGGTGAACCCGTCCATCCAAAAATTAGTGGTAGTGTCCCATGTTTCCTGTAGGGCAATAACCTTATGCCCAGAGACAAATCTAATCCATTCCTTGTTGTTGCGTTTGGAGTTAATTCCTGCCACATTCCAGCTAAGTAGCTTACATACCCCTACTTCATCATTAATTAAATGCCCTACCTCCTCTGTCACACGTGTGGGGTTGACTGATAGTCAGTCTATGTCCTCCAGACCCGACAGGGGGGCAAAACGATTTTCCGTGGCCAACCCCAAAACCTCCCGGGCATTCTGGTGGTCACGGGGATGGCACGTTGACGAGGTAGTCGGGCACCTTAGGGATTGTGAAGATGTGTGTACATTGGTCCTGCCCTCTCCTAGAAGTAGGCGCCCTCCCAACCTGCTGCTCTCAGGGCGTCGGGTTTGCATAGTGCGAACGGGGGGAGGGTAAAAGAAACCCAGCAGGACAGGTCTCAGTTGGTCCTTTAACGATATGTCAGAGCCATCCCAGAAGAGTCTGTCCGCTAGGTTAGCCCTGCTAAAATTAATGACCACACAATCTCCTTGGGTAGATTTCTGTTGTTTACCAATCCAACACACCCTCCTTGCGTAGATAATCTTGTCTGCAAAGTTCTCCCCGCAACATTTGTCCGAACACCACTTGTTAGTCTTAGCCATAAGGTCCGTGGTAGATTCCACCTCCCCATCCCTTAGTGGGGGAACCCCGATGAAGACAGCTACTAATGGGGACACTTCAGGTGGTAAATTAAGTTTATATTTACTGTAGGATACCCTCCTAAGATCAGGTGTGCAAGGCTGGTGCTGCGGGCGTGGCTGCCCCTCCAAAATTAGAGGGGGTGCATCCTTGACCGGAAATGATGTATTGGTGACCCCTACGGTACTCAAGTTGCAATGCCGCACCCACTCAACAGAGGCAGTGATACTGACCGTGCTGGACACACTTCGGAAGGAAGCCGATATAAGCTCTCCCCAGGCCCTGGTGGTGTTGGATCTTTCCCTTGCATTTAACACGGCCGACCATGGTATCTTGGTTGACTTTGTCAGGGATGCGCGCCTCCAGGGAGAAGCTCTTAGCTGGATTAGGTCTTTCCTGGCGGACCACTCCCAGTCGGTTCGCTTATCCCAGTTCACTGCACCTAAAATGAGAACAACATGTGGAGTCCCTCAGGGTTTCTTATTATCCCCGCACTTGTTCAACCTATACCTTCTCCCACTGATCAGGTCCTTGAAAGAAAGGAAGGTGTGCACATTTAATTATGCAGATGACCTACAATTAATGTTCGCCATTAACACACCTGACTCCGTGTCTGAGTTATAAGACACTATGCTGCACATCCGCAATTGGAAGAACAGCAATTACTTACAACTTAACCCGGACAAGACCGAACCTATTCTGACAGGGGGTATTCAGAACCCATGGAGCTCACACTTCTGGCCAGCTGAGATCTCCCCCACCCCATCTTCCTCAGCCAAGAGTCTTGGGGTGACAATCAACTACCTTACTATGAAAACTCAAATTGGATCGGTAATCTCTACTTGCTTCTTTCAGCTAAGAAAGATAAGGAAGATCAGCAGACTCCTCACTAGGGCAGCATTGGTACAGGCTGTTTTAGCCATAGTTATATCGCAAATAGACTATGCCAACTCCCTATATTCCCGCATACCACTATATCTAAAAAAAAGACTGCAACTGGTGCAGAACCAGGCTGCTAGACTGATCTTCCAGCAACCTAGATGGCAACACGTTTTCCCTCTCATGAAGAAGTTGCATTGGCTTCCCATACAACAATGATGCGCCTTCAAAGTTGGTTGCCTTATTTTTAAGTCCTTGCAGGACACGAGCCCAAAATTGATCTCTATCCTTATATAAAGGCATATACCTACTCGCACCCTGCGTTCAGCCCAAATGACCATTTTGGTCACACCCTCCTACAAACTGAAGCGACAAGGCGGATGCAGATCCGCAGTGCTGGCACCTAGATTCTGGAAACACCCTTCGACTCGACATCAGATCCTGCACTGACTTTTAGAGATTCGGAAGACTTCTCAAGACATGGTTATTCACCCCAAGCATACGACTAAATCAATGGTCTCTGGCAACTCTTAGAAACACAAAACCAATCGCTCTACGTGCGCCCTATAAGAAACTTTAACATAACATAACAAAACAGCCATTTTACCCGGTTTTCACCCAGGCCCATGTGCTTCATGGTTTCAAGCAAATAATCCCATCTCACAGTGTCGAAAGCCTTTTTGAGGTTTATTGACAAAAGGGCTGCATGCGGTAGTTGATGAGCCTCGGCATGATATAGCACCGAGTACATCCTTAGCAGATTGTACGAAGTGTTCCGGGTTGGGATAAATCCATTCTGGTCAGCATAAA
This sequence comes from Lissotriton helveticus, assembly GCF_964261635.1. NCBI lineage: Eukaryota > Metazoa > Chordata > Amphibia > Caudata > Salamandridae > Lissotriton > Lissotriton helveticus. Next base: position 49,785,063 of record NC_136069.1, read on the forward strand.
CCAGGTTTGACATGTGGGGTATCACGTGGAGCGCTAGGGTTTTACTAAGGATCTTAAAATCCATATTTAACATGTTGTGGACAAAAATCAGTAACCTTCGCCTCCTATATTGGCTTCTTGGGGAGGGGGATGACCAGCGCATCTCTTGTGGTCTCAGGCGAACATCCAAGTTTCAGAGATTCTGCGTAAAGCTTCTCCAGTTGCGGCAGAAGCTTTGCGATGTAGGTTAAATAAAATTCAGCCGGCAGACCATCAGGTCCAGGTGTCTTACCTGTGTGTGTAAAGCTTCTCCAGTTGCGGCAGAAGCTTTGCGATGTAGGTTAAATAAAATTCAGCCGGCAGACCATCAGGTCCAGGTGTCTTACCTGTGGCCATGCTTTTTATCACCGTCCAGATCTCTGGAATTGTCACTGGCCCTCCCAGCAAGTCAATTATTTGTTCGTCCAGGATCTCGGGGTGTAACGCCCTCAGAAAATCCCTTTGGGTGTCCGGGAATATCCGGGACTTGTAGTAGTCACAAAACTAGGCGTTAATGGCCTCTGGGCCATAGATCAGGTCACCCTCAGCAGGTGTTATTGGAACCCTGCATCTTTGGCTTAATTAGCCATGCCAGCAGTCTACCCGGCTTCCATTCTTCGAGAGCCTGATAATATGACATGCGCGTTTGTTTGAGGGCGTACTCAGAGTCTGGCCCGGTTCCTTGTTTGATATCTAATCTATGTAGATGGCCTTCTAAAGTTTTCAGTTCTCGTGGAGTTCCCTCTAGGCTCCCAGTGTTTCCCTCATGCACTTACTTCCCTCTCAGAACTACTTTGAACACCTTCCACTCTGTCAAGGCATTGGAGGTCGTCTGCGCATTAGTGTCAAAGTAGGAGTCTATGGCCATATCTATGAACTCTCTGAAACAGGTGTCCTCAACGGCCAGAGTATTTAATCGCCACATTGGTATCGATAGACGGGACTTTCCGGTTGGAGAGACAGCAAGAGAGGGCTATGGTCCGAGAGCGTGTGCCCTAATTATTGTGTGTGTAGGAAAGCGGCCCAGGCTCGGTGTATCCAGGAATAGGTCCAACCTAGTGTGTAAGTGGTGTAGGAACGAATAGTAAGAGTAATCCCTATCTCTAGTATGTTGTGCCCTCCAAATGTCCTCCAAACCCCAATGTTCCCTTCCAGTCCCGGAATGTTCCCTTCCAGTCCCGGAACCCAGCTGCTGTTTTATGTATTTGGGCACTCGGCAATGGGGGGTGGGATCAGTCAAGTACTGTATCAGTAACACAGTTAAAGTCCCCCTAACAATACACATGGGGTTAGCACTGTAGACAGGGGACCTGAAAGCAGCTGGAGGAACTATATTTCCCAGTGTGCGTTCCTGGCCATAAAGTCTGCCCTTGAGCAGTACGTATCTACCCTCTCTATCTATGAGCACCTGCAAGGGTTCGAATGATACACCTGCCCTGACCCAAATCATTGCACCGCTCGCATACGCAAAATAAGAGGTTGCAAATACTTGCCCTCTCCAGCTTCTACGCAGCCTCTCCCCCTCCCCACCGGTAAGGTGCGTCTCCTGAAGGAGTGCGATCTGTACTCCCTTCCTGCACAGATAGCTATGTATATTGTGGCGTTTAGCAGCTGAGCCCATTCCCCTAATGTTCCACGTCAATAACATTTTTAATGTAAGCTTTTCTGTAGGCATCATAAGTGTCCAGGCCACCAAACTCGCCCGTTTCCCACATTCCCCTGATCCCCGGGGCGATGGACCAGGGCCCCACTTGCACATAACATTCCCCCGAAACATGGGTATAAAAATGTAAATTCACAACAAACCCAAACTCCCCTTTCCCCAGAGCAGCCTGGCCACGTCCAGCTGCCCAAACCACAGGCAAATCGTCCAAAGTCTTAGGAAGCTCCTGCCACAAATAGGTGGAGCTTTCCAGAGGGGCACTCTATTGTGGTGTAACCACTGTTCGCTTTAAGATTTCCTGTGTCCTATTGAGCCAGTGCCGGCCAAAGGTTTGATGATTCCAGCTGTGATATCCTTTATTATCCTAAGACGTTTCACAATTACTCTGTCTGATCTTTTACTTTAAAGGTTCTGTGTGGCTAGAGGTCTTCGGCCGTTCTAGGGCTAAAAACTGGCAATATGGTACTGTTCGCCTGTGAACTGTCCGAGTCTGAGCCATCTTTTCCTTTGATGGATCAAGATCCAGGTTCTGAGGCAGAGTTGGTTGGTTTCATTAGGGCGGCTACCGCTTGTAGAGCTGCAGCTCTCTCCACAGTTTGGGAGAGACTTGGTCTTTTCGGTAGCTTCCATTTTGATCAGGTTTGTGTTCTCCTCCCTGGGTTCTTTATGGTTCGAGGATGTTCAGCCCTGCCTGTTATAGGGTCCTTGCTAGCTTTATAGGAATCAACCCATTCCCTAGCTGCCTCAGGGTGCTCACAAAAATAGGTTTTCCCATCTCAGATTATGCAGAGCCCAGCAGGGAACATCAAGGAATATTGTAGGCCTTCCTCTCTGAGTGCCTTTTTTACGTCCAAAAATTAGGCCCGGCATCTCTGCACTTAAGTGTAGTCGGGCAAAATAGATACTCTGAAATTGTCCACTATAAACGGGCCCTCCATTCATGCCTTCTGCAGTAGGATGTCTTTGTCCTTGTAGTGAAGGAGTTTTTCTACCACTGTGCGCGGTGGGCATCCCGGGGCCAGCGCACCCATTACAACATATAAAAAACAGAAAGACCTTCAGGTGCGACAACTGTACGAAGCCAAGGGTCTAGGAAGGCAATCATGTCTCCACCCTCTGCTCCATCCGGCAGGCCCACTAGTCATATGTTATTTCTTCTGTTGCAGCCCTCCACATCTTCCGCCCTGCGCTCCAGCAAACCAACTCGCTCAGTAAATTCACTCACATGACAGGTCAACTTTTGTTGTTGTGGGTGCAGTTCAGTGTTTGAGACCTCAGTTAGTTTCACTCTCTCCGCGAGTTTGTGATGTTCAGCAGGCTCAGCCCCAGCGTGCTAATGTCCTGGTGCAGTGTGGCTTTGATGTCTGCTATTGCTTACAGGATCTGAGTCAGTTTGTGTTGTACCAGATCAGTCAATGGAGGCGGGATCTCCGAGATCTGTGAAGGGTCCGCCGCGTCCTCACCTTTGTCCTGGGTTTCCCCATTGTGGGACCTTGACCTATACTCCGGCGAGAGTGGTTCGTGTGCCAGGAAGAGAGACTAATGCAGAAGGTGGACCACTGTGGGAAGGCGACTCCAAACAGGCCAGGCACGCCGGGGTCTCCTGCAGCCCAGTCCACCCCTCCACTCAGGGTTTCTACAAACAAATTCAGTGAGGCAAAAAAGAATACCTCACATCTCCCATAATTCATGGGGAGTCACAGGTCTCACCTCACTCCATAGGGGTGATCTGAAATATGATTTCAGATCACCAGCATATAGTTCTCTTGCCCTTGTGTCCCCAGGCCGCCTCAATCGCCCCAGTGCCGCACTCACACGGAGCACAGCTCAGGCCCATCCCTCTCACTCCGGCGGGGGACCTTGGACCAGCACGGGCCACTCGCTGCAGGCGACTCAGGTAGGTCAGGCCAAGGCCATGTAGGCAGTCATTCAATGTTCTGGGGTGCATCGCCCTTCCTCAGGGCACCACGTCAGGCGTTATTAGAGACCAATCAGGGCAGCTAATCTCTCATCTTAAGACAGGGGGTGCTTCCCAACCACAGGTCTCTGCCTTCAGCTCCTCACCTGCACTGTGACCGGTATCTCAGCCGGGCCCCCAACATTCTCAATCTGACCCCCAACCAAGTATGTGGGCCAGGGGCTTCTGGTAGTCAGTCCCGCAATCACTCCAGGCCTGAACAATGCACACCCCCTCGTTGCCAGCAGGGCGGAGGGCCACGTCTCCTCTGCCGCTGGGCGCAGCAGTCATGCTGTCCCCACTCGCAGACTATGAGTCCCGGCCGTCTGCTCCTCACCTGCATCACTCTGAGTCAGGTGTTCAACGCTCTTGACCCCACCAGAGGCAGATCGCGGGCCCCAGGCTGCCAGCCCAGCAAGTTCTCCTGGCCTTTCTCAGTATGCAGTCCCTCAGTATTACGAGGGTGGTGTGACCGCATCACTGCAGCTGCCATTTTACAGTCTAGTGCGCCGGGGCTGACGAAGTTCCGCAACGCTGTCTCCCGGCCTCCAGCATTGTTGGTGAGCGTCTCAGCTAATGCAGCAAGCTTTCCCCCATCCGCGTCCCACCCCAATGATGAGGCATGCCACAAATATGAGGGGTCTTCGCCGATCTCTTTTGATACTGCTAACACTAAAAATCATTATATCATAAATAGCTGCCTACGTACCCAGGGTGTACAGTTATTGTTTAGAAACCATAAACAGATTCTTGCAAATATAGTTGTGGATAGTATACATAAATATATGTTTAATTTTAAAAAATGGCTCTCCCAAAGAAAAGTTTTTATGTAGTTTATAAAAAGTGCTTTGGATTACCTCTTGTGAACGAGAATATTCAGTGCTTAAGACTTTATTGAAGATTCCCTTTAAAGAGAACTAGAACAAGTGGTCACAAATCATTTGAAGACTGTAAGAGACATTTTGGTTTGCCAGAAGGTCAGATGTATAGATATTATCAGTTGAGACAATGGGTTATGAACCCAGATATTAAGAGAGATGCCACCAAACCAAAACCTCGTTTGAATCTTTTATAACTTATATTTGAGGGAATGAAAGGACATCTATCAGAATTAAATCCCCTGATCTCCACACTTTTACATGACCCAATGCAGAGATATAAGTAGACATGTTCTTGTGAAATAAAAAGGGATATCCCAACGGATGCTTGAGAAGCTTTGTAGAAGGACATTACAGACATGACAATAGAAATCCAATGTAGAGAATCGTCCCTTAAAACAATGAGATAGAACATGACTCTTGATAAACTGGGTCCAATATTTCCTAATTCTTCAGCAATTTGCTGGAAGAGTTGCAGGGAGGAGGGCATGCACTGCATACTTGGCAAGCTTGGCCACAATTTCATACATCCTGAAAGCATTGTTGGCAGCCACTAAAGCCATGGTAAGGTTCTCTTTATAATTATGGGACTCTGGAGGACAGATTTATGGAAAGTTCATTTTAGGTCATGGAGGCTAATATTTAACACCTTGACTGCTAAGCCCTTTTCCTTCTATAATGCTAAACCCCTTAAGAGATTTGTAGATTGCTACTGAGGTTTTTCTTTAAATTGTCATCAGTTTTTAATAACACGTGCCAATGTTTGTTAAATATTCTGCGAACCTCATGTACCTGTCCAGAGAAAGTTATGAATCTCATAGTATCAGCCGCCTCCTCAAGTCTCACCAGGTGTAACAGCTCATTTCGGGTAACCTTTTCCACTCTGCTGCTAGTCTTGGCAATGGTTTTTTTGGCTATAACCCCGCTCACTGAAGCATTTACACATAGTTTCTCTTTCAAATTTAAATGCTGCTTCAGTACTACAATTGCGTTTTGCACGCAATAATTCCCCATAGGGGATACTGTAAATGAGGTTCCGGGGATGCAAACTATTGGCACTTAAAATACTGTTTCCTGCTGTTTGTTTCCGGAACAGTTTGGTTTCTAATACCTCACCTCTCACATCAAGTTTAACACCTAAAAATCCCATAGAACTTTTACTAATTGTGAGAAGTTGGCCTGGTATATGATGTTCACTATTCTAGTGAACACTTTGCACCAGTCCAAACAACCCTTATGTTGATGGTTGTAAGTCAACCTTATAGACCAGCTATCCTAGACGTAACGTGGACAGAACAGTCTTAGGCTAAAAGACTCTTGAGGGCGTGTAAAACCAGCTGTTTTACCATATGTAACCCCTTGAATACCAAGTGAAAGGACACCACACAGGATATATATAAAATATATATGTATTTATTTACTAACACACTCCTCTGAACTCTTTATGAGATCAGAGGCAAAAGCACATAACAAGTTACACTTAAAAATACTTTAAATAGCACAATTTACAGTTAGGCCCTAGGGGCGCGTAAAACCATATACTAAGTAAGTGGTGTAACCTGCCAAAAATCTTGGCATTTGGTTTGCGGAGGACCTGAAATTTGAGCATCACATTAAGAAGCTGACAGGCACCTGCTTCGCCACCTTGAGAATGCTACGCAAATTCTTCCCCCTACTTCCTAGAGAGGCGAGGGAGTCGGTTGCTCGGGCGCTCATCTTAGCTAGGTTGGACTATGCCAATGCACTGTTTAGTGGCATACCCGCCTACTTGGTGCAGCGTCTGCAAATTATTCAGAATGCGGCCGTCCGTCTACTTTTTAACATACCTAGATGGAAGAGCGTTCGCGTGGAGATGCGCACGCTCCATTGGCTCCCGGTCAGGCAGCGCATTATGTTTAAATCTCTGGTGCTGGCTTTCCGGGCAACCCATGATCAAGGCCCCATCTATTTGCGAAAGAGATTTGTCAGTTATGTTCCTACACGTACCCTGAGATCCTCTACTCTATTTAAATTGACTCTTCCACGTTTTAATCGGTTCAGACTTGGGGGTCAGTCGATTTCTGTGATTGTGGCCCGGGCCTGGAACGCTCTCCCTTTCCATCTGCGTTCCATGCCAACAGTGGCTGCATTCAAAAAACATCTGAAAACTCACCTCTTCAAGAGTACAAGCTGACATGTTTTTTTTCACTCTCTAAAGTCTTGATGCCCGTTTCTTTTTCCCTTGTTTCGCGCCAGGATACTCCCCAGTAATGGAGCGCGTTATAAAATGGTTTAAAGTAAAGTAAGTAAAGTAAAGTAAGTAAAGTAAGTGTAAGAACCACGACTTTGGAAAGGGAAAGGCCTAGGGCCTAGAGGATCGCTGGGGCTACACTATCTGACCCTTAGGTTAGGAGTAGGAGGCCCGCAGGCGGCGCGTGCAGAGTCAGTACTCGCATGCGAGAGTCAATAGAAAGTCAATAGGAACGTAAAAAGGTAAGTAATTAAGTTTTAGGACACTTCCGGTCTGACTAGGATTACACAACTAGCAAAACTGGACACTAGGATAGTCAATCCCTACAGGAGCACCGAAGTACTCGCGTTACCTCACCCATGGGCTGCGGGTGCATGGGTGTCATAGTGTGCCGGGTTTTCTCGTCGTTTCCTATGGAGCCTTGGAAGAAGATGCTGCAGGCGACCAGGAGGAAGATGTCTGGGTGGATCCAAGGGTGGATCGGAGTTGAAGAAGACCTGAAAGCAGAGGGGACAGAGTCTAGGTCACTAGCCAGTGACCGGGTGGAACCAGATGTCGTCAATGAGCAATCAGGTGTGGATGTGAAGCTTGTTGTTGCAGCCACGCGGACCAGGAGGCGTCGAGGACGACCAGGTGCTGGAGAGGAGCTATTCCACGAAGGTTCTCGCAGATGGAGGGGTCGACTTCCGGATTGGAGCCAACAAGCCTAAGCAAAGGCAAATCACGCAAGATACACAAAAGGCTTCTGGTGCAAACCAGGAGGGTCTGAGGTACTTCACCTCTTCAAGGAAGCAAGGCCAGTCTGGAGCAACCAGACCAGCGATGTATTTTCTCAAGGTTCATCGTCAGAGGGCTACTAGCCAACGGGCCAGCAACCGGACAATGCGTCGAGCAGAACACAAGCAGAAGGGCCCCACGCAAATCTTGTGGAGTGTGGAGGGCTGGTCTTCGGTGCAGGTGGAGCTCGGTGTCGGGATGTCTCAGTCCCCAGTGCACAGCTTCGAGGATGCCTCAGGAGCTGCGCTGGTAGCAAGTTGAAGACTTTCCAAGTTGCCTGCTTCCACGGATTCCGACGCCTTCCACGGTGCTCAGCTGTGCTGGAGTCGTGCGGTGGGGTCAGAGGAGTCCGGGGGTCGAGGTCTTGTCAGGCTCTGTGCTCAAGTTCCAGCGGGAACAGGGACAAAGCAAGCCGTTGAGTTGCTGGATGGTGCCTGGTTTCCCAGGGTGGTCACTCCTAGGCCACAAGGGAGATTCTTCAGTCTTCAGCGTCAGTTGAATGTCGAAGGGTCCAGAGTTTCGTCTTCAGTTCGATTCCAGGATTAATCTAAAGTCTCCTGGGTCAGCTCCTACCTTTATACAACTAAAGGGGGCTGGTTTACTCACTAGGTCCCTCCTAGGGGTGGGACCAGGAAGGGGGGTGGTTACACCCCCTTTCCTTTGTGCAGTTTCGCACCAGAGCTGGGGCTGGAGTGCCCCAGCAACTGGTTTGAACTGGGGTATGCATGGAGCACCTACTGTTCCCCAGGCATGTCTCATTCTATTCAGCCCTCCCTGTCCCAATACACAAAATCCTGTCTGGGGTGGTGCTCGCACCTCTCCAGGCAGGAAACCTATTGTCCAGGCCTCCCTAGCTGGAAGGACTCCTAGCAGCAGGAGGTCAGACTTGTGTCTGTGGCAGCAGCATCCATTTTGTGACGCTGGGGCTCTGGTTAACTTTAACCGGGATAGTCAGAACTAACATGTCTTCTCCCTCTAGAAGGGTGGAATGCTACCCCCGTCGCCAGAATTGGCGAGGGGGTAGTATTCCAAAGCGTATGACACCTTACACGACATGTTTAGATAAAGCCAAACCAAAGTTAGCATTCAACCGCGAGGATTATAATGCACTTAAGAGTATATGATATGGCAATATCATAGAACAGCTATAAAGACATGGTTCCGAAAGCTGCAGACAGGCTCAGCTCATGCTAGAGCACCATCTCACACATAACCAAGCATTCTGCCTCCAGGATTGTTAAGGCCTGCCATAGGAGTGACTTATAGGTTACTATGTGTCTATATATATATAGGGTAGGTATAGGGATACTATACCTAAGCAAGGGGTGAATACACTACCTTGCCCCAGCTAAGTGAACAGCCAGTTGTGTCAATTTAGGTGACCAGCCAGGGGTGGCATAATACATGCTTCAGCCCCTGGTAGGCCTTGGATGCACCTATGCCCTGGGTAGCTATAGTACACTGTACAGGGGCTCACAAGGTGACCCAATTCTCAATTGGAGATGTACCTAAGGTACATGGAGTCCATTTTACAGAGAGAGCAGATAGCCTGGGACCCTGATTAGCAGGATCCCAGGCCAACTAAGTCGAAAACCAGCTAAACACAAGGCAAAAAATCTGGGGTAACCAAAGTCCGGTATCCACCTTCCTACACTAATGTGTTCAGTAAAGGTTAAATTGAGTGTGTTCACATTATATATATATATATATATATACACACTCGCACACGCTCCCTCTCTGTTCAAAATGTACATTTTTTTTACGAATGGTTTCATGGAAATGTAAACGTGTAAATCACTGTTCAATTGAAATTTCAGAATACTGAGCCTGTGTCTCATAGTTTGTGACCTGTACAGCCATAACAAGGCACCAACCACTTCACAGGTCATTCATACACCTTTCATGCGTCACACACAACAAAACCATTCACACCTCCAGCCTCGGGCTCAACACATCCACTTTCTTAGGTCCACAGGATTGACACACCAGTCACACAGACATAAAGCAACTTACAAACATATCAGCAAGTCACTACTCGCTCATTGCCAGTTAGCCACCAGTGAACCACCCCCACACACTAGTTAACACACACCACCAGCCAAACCGCTAGACCAATCACGAATCCAGCAAAACAACAGTCCACACACACACCGCAAAAGACCAATCCACACACATCACCAGCCAAATGCCAGAACACACATCCATCAGCCATCAGCTAAATGCCAGTCCACACATACTGCCATCCAAACTCTAGTCAGACATCACCATGAAGCCCCACACTGCTTTCATGTCTAAAACACTCCCAGAATGAACATATTACACACACACAAAGTGCATACGGGAAAAATAAAACATCTAACTAATAACAGCACATTATCGGGGGGTTTAAAATTTAAAATAACACACCTACTGGTAGAAGATGACGAACTATCTATGTTTGCATATTCAACATGTGTAAATAAATACATCAAACTATTGCCATCCTGGTGCCTAAACAGATAATATAGAGCAATGCGGACCAGATGTGTCTTTCAAGCAGCATTGTAAGGCTCCAATCTTTGTTCTGCTCTATGTACACCTCCCATATACTTGTAGTCTAGAATACATGCTAGTTTGCACACTTCTGCTTCCTGCCCCCACAGTCACAGTACCTTCATTATGAATAGTTGTGAGCATGAGGTCATCTCTTCTGTCTGACAATTTTAATGCAAGCAGTTCATTACTACACAAGGCACTGCTCTGTCACCTTTGAATGCTTTTTTAACTTCTACTTCTTGTAGTGTCAATGTATCTTATGCCATACATTGAATTTTCTATTAAGCATTCCCTTTGAAATTTCTTACACACAAGCTCTTTGGAGTAACCTTTACGGTTAGATTGTTCCACATGCCACAGTGCCCACTTTGAACAATTCTTTAAATAATTGCACATCTGTGTGGAATGTGTCTATCTAAAAAGTATGACCTTTGTGAAAAAGTGCTCTGGGAAGTTCCCACACATTGTTTTCACTGACCCCGGAAGTGTAAAGACAACTAGGGGGGTCAACTGAAGAATCCTTACCAGTGTACACCCTGAAATTATACACATGTCCAGTAGCACTACCCACAACATATACAGCTTAATACCATAACCTGCTCTCTTGCTCCTAGCTATGTAGTGTCTGAAAACTAGATGGCCCTTAAACAGAACCAGAGACTCATCCACAGATATATCTTGACCTGGAACATAGATCTGTGAGAAACGATCAACAAAATGGTAATGGACAGGTTGACTCTTGAAGAGACGATCACAATCGGGGTGCTCTTGTGATTGTACGAGTACCATGGGTATCTCTAGAGTGTTGCATACAAATTGGTCTACTCAACAATATCATCCAAACCCAACCTCAATACAGATCTGGAAGAAACTGATTAGCAAAAAGTAATCTGTAGTAACTACATACACCCTGCTAAACCTTTAAAGCTAGGCAAAACAGGCTGCACCATGTTAGGGGCAATGCAAGAATTCAGTACTTTTAAATGGGAAGCTTCAAGCCCCTGGCTGTAATTTAGCTAGCTCATTCTGCTCTACAGGCACATCAATGTCCTCCTCTAAATGAGGCATTTCATGAGCGCTAAAACTAGATTCGTCATCAGATGATTCCTCCCAGACAGAAAACGTATTGCCAAAATCATGCCCTTGGTCCTCTGCCTCACATGCAGAGTCTGTCTAGGAGTCATATTCGGTGGTCAGCCTGCGAGCAGACATGATGCTTACTAATAAAACTGTCACACAAAAAACAGACTACTGTGAACAATACTGTGTTAAATTAGTACTCAACAAACTGGCTGCTTCAAACAGTAAATACAACTATTGAAATGTAACCTCTTCGACGCTGATGGCGGAACCGCTCCGCCATCAGCCGCGGTGGCGCTGTGCTGATGACGGAGCGGTTCCGTCATGGCCCGCCCGACCCGCCTGCGCGTTCTATTGAGCGGGCGGGGCCTTGACTGAACCGCTCCGTCATCAGCGTGTGAGCGCCGCGCCCCCCCCCCCGCCCCCTTAGCGCTGCGGCGGAATAGCCGCCACAGCGAATGTGATAACGATCCGGAAAGAAAAATCAATGCAAACCAGACATGAACTTTCTGTTACAAAAAGATACAACTTACTTAGCACACACAGCTAGACTGAGTATCAACTGCACAGACACAGTAAGCACCAAAGATGTTCCTCTAGAAAGGAAAACTTTTAAAAAACCAACAGAACAAAAACACAGAGAAGACAACATATAATAGATTTTGCACTTGAATTTGAAAGACAATAAAACAACCAAAAATAAAACGGGGAAATGATAACACATTTGAAGTAGACATTATTAAAAAAGTCTCCTTACCAAACACATGCAACTAAACAAACTACAGATCCACCAACGCCAGAACCGAAAGCTCAATGCGTTACAAAGAAAGACAAGAGCTTTGTACTACAAAAAAAAAGAAAAAAAAGTTAAGGTCACAAATATAAGATAAGAAATAAAACAGGTATCTTCATGAAAAACAGTGAAGTCTGCCTGAGAATCAAAAAAGGCTGATACACAACCAAGTGGGGCACAAAGCGAAGGTACATAATTGGCACCCTAGAATGGAACCAACTCTTACTCCAGGGGCAGCTCCCTCCACATACTGAATTATATTCCATGGTTTCTAGTGTGTTTCTGCCCCCCCCCCCAACCCAAGGGGCCTCTTTTGGAGGATCAGCCCTTGCCAAAGGAACAACCCACCCAAAAACGTATGGGCCCAAATTCCCTACTGTTTAGTGCAGTGGTAGTTGCAAGCATTTTTTTAGGGGCCAAAAGGTTTGTAGGTGGTGTGGCCGAGGGCTGCACTAATGCCAGCAGGGTGGTAGTTGGGGGGGTAAGAGTTGTAAGGTGGTTTAGGGGAAGCAAGGCATGTAAATTTTGTTGCTGAATTGAATTGAACAATGTGGAACCAGAAAACCTGGGATCAATTTCAGCTTAGCCATATTGTGTGATCCTAGACAATTGTTATATTTCACTTTCGCTCCATTATAGCATGTAAGACGACCTGAAATACATGACATCAGGATGTGTTTGATTTAATAAACTATAATGTTGTTCATGTATAATGGCAACCCCGGCTACCTAAAGGGTGCACATAACAACGTACTGCCTCTTAATTCACTATTGGCATTACGGTTCTGCATGTTCATGAAATATGCTTTTGAATGTTAAAAGGACTTTTTTGTTTTTGCTTCAGCCAATTTTCATTTCCTTTTCTAAACATCACAAATACATTTGTCACATCTCAATCAGGTTACATACCTTGGAGCAGCTTTTCCACCATATGAACAGTATTGACATGACATCACAACACTATCAGCAAGACTCCTTGGTTCTGTCTTTACGAACAAGAAAAAACATCCGCAGATAACAAGTCATGTGGTGGTATATATGTAAATCTTTATTTCGATACGTTAAGTATCATAAAAGTTACATAAAATGCATTACATTCACAATACAATAAAAAGTGAGTTATAGAGGAGGAGCTACGCCAGCTGCCAAGATGGCCGCATAAGCTCCCGGCTCCGCCGACCTCCGCCAGCAGCTCGTATATCCTGTTCTTAATCCTGCATTCGCACCAGACTCCCGGGTTCATGAAGTATTGCTGCTTCTAAAGGTGTAATCCCGAGGTTTTTATCTCATCGGACTCCGAAGATACGCCGTGTTTCCATTCTCGGCCTAACATCGTGTGGAAGCCGGGGCCTCGATTTCTAGACTATCCGGGTTGGAGTTGATCAACAACGGCCGCTGGACCTGGACGGAGCCCGGTCCCCCCAAGTGTCTCGTAACCTGTTGGTTTTCAGATGGTGGCATTGTGACCGGTCTACACCGCGAACACAAAAGCGGATCGCGCCGGCTGCCTAGTCTGGGGGTCCGACGTCCGGAGACCCTGCTGACCTCCCGGGGTTGATGGGCCGGGGCCCTCGCTATCGGCGACGGTGTCGATCTTACAAGACGGGGAGCGCCCACTGTGATCACTGGATTTGCGTGGCCTGTTGCCCCGGAGAAGCCGGCCTCCGGGGTATGAATCCAGCTCTGCCTCTTCGCGAGAGGAGATGGGGCGGACAGAAGGTACGCCATCGCTACAGGCCGTCATGGCCACCATTGAGGCGCTCCATTCACAGTTCACGGTCGTATTCCGGACACTGAGCGTGCAAGTTGACGGTATCCTGGGACCGGTCTCTGACTCTCCATTATGCTCTCACCCACCTGCCATACCAGCGATGCAATGTACATCTGAGTTCGAGGTCCCCGGACATAACCTGGATTTACTGTGCTTTTCCGATTCTCAATTCACAGTCGGCGAACCCGTGTTTGTCGCTAGCGTTCCCTGCTCGATCCTGCTGCCACTTCATTCAGCTATAGACAATCTTCTGTGCTGTTACAAATCACTCTGTGACTTTTGGACAGTCGTGACATCTCTGGACACTTTCCTTCGCTCGTTTTGTGGAACTCGTGACTTTCTCTCCATTTGCCGATCCTGCAACACCGAAGTGAACTTTGACGATCGTCCTGCATTTTCGATTGAGATGGTGGTTCGACTGGAAAAGACTTTTATGAAGTACCGTACTGGCCAGGGATGATCTTGAGGGCTTGGGTTCGGTGAAATAGCTTGACTTAATGTCGGGATTGTACCTATAACGTGAAGGGAGTTGGGTGGTGCCTTGCTATAGCCCCCTGATTGGTTTTTAAATTTGCTTTATGTCGGTTTGATTCTATCTCGGGGTGATGGCTTCTGGCGGGGGGGGGTACGGGAGACCGGGGGTGTATTTGCTTTTTACGATTCTTCTCCTCCTCCATCTTTTCCCTTCCCTGGGGTTAGTTTAGAGGGCGACAGGCACGCTGCTAGTGGGGTTAGGTCGTAGCCATCCGCAGGGGTGCAGGGTGGGGGGTTGAGGGGGGGTTTCTTATTTTTCCTTTATTTTGTTCTATGACCTTTCTGTTTCCCTTTTCCCTTCTTCACAAGAAATGTGGCACGTTCTCCTGATCATTTCATCCTCATATCTGGGTGTCTAGGGTTGAAGTCTCATATTCAGTATTCTGGACGGACAGGATCCGATTATGTTTGCCCAAGGCTATCTGTACCGTGTTGCTTTATCTCAGCTCCAATTTGTATCGATGTTTTTCAGATGCCTATAACTGCTGTGTATCCTCAGACTGTTCTTCCCGTTCAATGTTATGATATGTTCCGCCAAATGATGCCCGATATCTGTATTTCTATTCTTGTGTTATAATTAATAAAAATATATATATAAAAAAAATAAAAATAAAGTGAGTTATACAATGAGATAAATCATAGTATCACATAGCGGTGCTATTAGTTCATGTGGTTTCCATGTCATTTGCATACCAGACACCATTCTAGGGGCGGATAGTTATGTTAAAACAATTAAATAGTTAATAAATAGTGGTTAAAAAAGAGTATATATACATTTGTAGGCATAAGTTTTAAAGATAGTTTTTTTTTCTAAAAGTAAAAAATCTGAGAATCAGTCAATTAAAGCAATTAGTATACCATACATAAATGTTAATAGTGTTCTACTTCATAAATTTCAACCAAATTACATAGAGATTCACAATTAGTATTTGATTTCTATAGCATCAAAGGTTCAGACCCAACTTCATTCTCATAAGACTAACGGTCAGGAGGAATCGACTAACACCAAAGACTACCACCTGACTGGTATCAGTCTTTAAGATTCTTCCTGCCTTTATATAGGATCTAGAACCTATGTTACGACAAAGAGGCAGTATCCACCTTTTCCTTGGTATTGCATAGCTCGGGCAGAAGAACAATATATGTAAATCATCTTCCCTCGCCTGATTTGCACATACAGTACATAGGTTACAGCTAATCTTGGACCACCTAATTTCACAAACGTTTGTCCTAAGCATGCCATATCTAAATTTCATATAGATTGACTTTGCTAGTGGTGGGTGAATCTCATCCATAAAAGGTTCAAAAGATGCTGTATCTTTAAACAATAAAAAATTGTTGGTCAAGGATCCATATATTTTTACGTTCACTGTCAGAAGCCGTCCCAAGTCCTAGAAATAAAGGCTGAGGCAAAAACCATACATATTTTTAAATGTTACTGCAAATGTGCTGTGGATCCACAAATCTGCTACAAAATGTAAACCAAATGCATGGTCTACCACGCCATAAAATTATTAACCCGGGGAGGGGGGTGCAAACAGCTTTATTGGGGAGGAGGCATGATATTATCATCAGAGGAGGCCATATGGCCGCCTATTCTCGCGCTTCGCAAAGCCCCAGGTACCCCATCCTATGCGGTGTAAAATATCTAAAAGGGGAGGAGGCATCCACCCCCCTCTGTGAGCCTCGTAAGGCCCCTAGGGACCCCACCTCTTGGATGCTATTTTAACAAGCATTTGCAATGCAATAGGGCAAATGTTTGAGCTATTGGCCTTACATTATTATTTGCAATGCTAATAGTTTTAGTAATGCGAGACCTATTGATAGAGCGCGCAGGTCACCCGACCAACCAATTTTACCATATACGTATCGGGCCCATAAACTTCAATTTATCATATTTATTAATCAAGTAACCTTACGCTCTACTACCAGTATCCCTGTTCCTTTCTATATAATTCTACTGTACCCGACTTACCAATCCACCGTTACGGGTACCTAAGATCACAATGGATCAGGGAGCTAGCTGTAAAAGAAAGGCAGACAACAAAAAACCAACTTTATATTCTTCTTTGTACTCTCATAAAGACCACAGACTCCGGGGAAGTTTTAAAAACCTTTATCTAGATTTCTGATTCGGGAAGCATCAGGTTTACAACTATTAAACTATCGATAACCAAAATTACAAAGAGCACATATCAATATAAGAAATAAATCAGGCCGACCATTTATGCGACTAAAGGGAGGTAAGAACAGGGAACATGCTAATCAGATATTTCAAAGTTTAGACTTTAAATGAAGTGACTAAATGAACAGGAAAGAACCAAGGAACATACTAGAATTTCAGGACCACCATTTAGTCAGTTTAAAGGAATAAAACACATCTATATTTCATGAACAGTATCGAGAATTTGTACTTAAGGAAGGGAAACATAGGAACATGCTAGAAAACAGCAACAATGTATAACCTTTTTCATATAGTAGGTTTGCGAAAAGCATGGAAAATCAACATATGCAAAGGTATGTCTTTATTAAAGCGAAAAGACAGAAAATAGAAAGGTGCAGAATAGAGTTTCAGCACTATATTTACCTAGTATGGTGTGAGGAGCAACCCTGGCCACGGGTCAGTTAAGAACGGGAGAAACACCAAGGAAGGACAGTCATCAGTGGGACAGCAGATGCAGAGTGGACACCCCAGGACAGGACAGGAAACCCAGATTAGGATCAGGACAGGACCACCAAGGTAAGACCAGCACCCGCAGTTCGGAAGAAACGCCTGCGCTCCACCCTCTCTGCAGCTATCAGTCAGAACCCCGATTGGGTTTTCGAATTCCCCAGCAAAGTGCTCCGCCAGCACTTAAGGTTTAAAACCTCTGGAGTCTATGGAAATTTCGGACAGAGTGCTCCGCAGCCCTCTGTATCAGTCACCATTTGAGTGCATTGGGTCAGTGACAAGTCAGCTATTCGGACAAGTCGGACAATTTCTCTAGCTAAACCTAGGCTAGTTATACTGTTTTCGGGTCAGTGTACCACCCCCCAAATGTTGCAAGTGTAAGAATCCCCAATTTCGATTGGTCCCCAAGTAGGATAGGTCAACACACCAATCACATTTCATTTCTACAAGCTCATATTTACATGGTCTGGGACCGCCTATTGAGTTTGGGGTTCCCAAGACCTAACTTTCTGCATTACAATAGTACATCTATGAATTATGATACATTGAAAGCAATTCAGCTTCTTATGCTAGGCGAAGGTGCATCTTCCCAGGCGCCTCTTGGCAGGGACCTCCAGTTGGCAAACTGTCAATGCCACCGGCAGAAGACTGTCATGCGCAGTAAGGCTGTTCAATATGGAATCACGAGTGTTCCTCAGACCCCCAAGAACGCGGTACATGAAAAGTAAGCGAAAACAATTTAGAAATACAGGAAAAAATGAATACACTGTATACCATGAATAGCTACTCTATACCCCTTACTTTATAATAACTATAGCATTATGGTTAGTGCAAATAAACAATGACACAAAAGTAGCAGCGCAAGCTTCAGCATGTGTGGACACAAAGCGGCCATCTTAATGCTAGTGTGCAAGCGCAAAGATTCCCACCAGAACTGCAAGTACGTCACGTCACGTGATTGTGACTAACGCATGCGCAGAAGAAACCCCGCCAAGCAGCGGCCATTTTTAGTGACAAGCGTTATTAAGTTAGTAAACACGTAGGCAAGCGTCGCTAGGACACCCCAAATGTCAAAATAAAGGGAAATTAGTAAGACAAAACATGTTGGGTTATTTCTGTTACGGTTATTCGAAGTTCATGAGTTCAAGCAAGTCGCGTAACGTGCGAATCCTTGCTCCATCAATCCCCTCTTTGATGATCTTTACTATCATCACAAAACCAATGGAATCAGATGCCAACTTTCACACATTGCCCAATTCTATTTCTTCCAACATTCTATTCAGCTTTTCTTTAGTTTCTTTGTTAGGGTGAGAATTTTTCACCCTTTTATAAATCACAGTGTATTTCTTTTGGTGTTTGCTACATTTGCAACAGACAAATATAAGGAATATGAAAAAACCTATTCCTGCAATTGGCATCAGTACCTTAAACAAAAAACCTTTACTTAAATTGGAAAACCAATGACCTACAGCGGAGAGACCATCAGTAAGTCTTTTCCAGGCACTATCAACCTCCAGTGGTTTGAGTTCCTTTTCCAAATTTGTAATGTTCCTTACATACCTTTTGAGTTCCACACTTTTGTCCGGTATGTAAGTGCAACAATGTTGCGCTTTCAACATTCGGCAGACTCCGCCCTCTTTTGCTAATAAGGTATCAAGAGCAAGTCTGTTTTGCAAAACCATAGATCTGATCGCAACCATTTCGGTATTGATCATCAGAAATCCACTAGCAGTGTCAGTAGATAACCGATCCACTACTGTTGATAATTTGCAAATTCTGTGTGTGTTCAGAACCACTCTCACTGCAGGTATCAATGCACTAAATATACTACCCACTATTTCACCTACGCTTTCTCTTTTACTACGCACTAAGCCATTAGTGTTTTCAGTGCTTCCAGCAATTTCCTTCACATGGTATATTTTCGGGAAGACAATTCCAAAATAACAGCTTCCATACCAGTGATCCGGCAATTTGAAATAAGCCTTCTTTCCACATATATAATAAATTCTGGGAAACACAGGTTCTGACCCATTTTTTAAACCCCATCCTCCAATTACCTTATAATTGTGCTCGCATTGACTGGAACCAATGAAAATGTTATTATAATAACTAGTCTTTTCTCGGTGAAGACAGAGTTTCCCTTTTTTCTCGAAATCCAGCAACAAAGCAGGATGAGCCCCACCATTTGAGGTGCTTCCCATGTTTTCAGCCCACTTAGGAGTTTTCTGCGTTTTATCATTTGCCTTTCTTTGGAAACTTTCTCTTCTTTTCTCTGCCATGTTTAGAAACATTTTTTCTCGTTCATGTAATGAACAGGTCAGGTTATCTCTATGTGCTTCACCTAAATCTATGGTACCTATAGTCAGAAAGTATTCTCCCATTATAACGTGTTACGTCACTTTTGGTATGTACAGGGTTCAGATTTCCACGTATAGGAAGTTCAGAAAATATCACGTCTGAGTTAGAGTAATAGTACTGCAACGGTCCTCTTTTGTAGAATAAGCTAGCTAATATACTACAAGAAATTCCATATGTTAGTGGCAAGTGATGGTAGGTCACTCCCTCAGCTACAGAGGTAGGTAGCTTCATGCAAACATAACAGTCTTCTATTTCCATGGTTTCTACATAATGCACTAAAAGGTTTGCGAATACATTTAAATGAGTTTTGTTCTTGATTCCGTGATAATGTAGTCCTTCCTCATCTGATGCTTCTAAGTCCTTTTTAGTTTGTCTAACGCTAAGTGCTCTCTCATGTCTTTCTACACTTTGTGTTGTCAGTTCTTCAGTGTTTTTTGTCACAGTCTTTGTAGAGTCAATATTAGTCTCTTTACTCATCATATAAGGAATAGTATTTGTTAGTCCTATCCATAATAGTAATACTAAAGCTATACTACATACACATACTTTACATCATGTTTTACAACAATTGCGTCTAGGTCTTCCATTCACATTTGAATCAGACATTTCTGCTCAAAAGAAGCTTTCCAACCCCTCTTTGTAACTTTGCACAGGTAGCTTACACTGAGCAATTTTCAGGTTGGTTCTTCTTCCTCAGCAGACTGGTCAGCAGTCAGTTCTTCGTCACTTTCGTCAGTTATATCAAGATACTCAAATTCCTCCAACACCAAGTAAGTCCATCCAGGATCCTGATACTTTTCGTTCTGTCTTTTTATTCGATCACTTCTTCGCTTGGAGTTCTCTCCAGTTTGCTCTGTTTTACTGAAACTTTGCTTTCTTTGCTCAAGCTTTTCTTCAACTGTTTTCAGTCTCAATCTCAGTCTTTTAATGTATCTTGGTTCTTTATTCCTTTTCTTGAATCTTTTAACTGGCACTGTGGTTTGGCTTTCTTCTAATGCTCTTTTATTTTCACTGGTTCGTGGCACTTCTGCTTCCTCTTTTTCCCTTTCTGTCTGACTAGTTCCAGGTCTTATTTCAGTTTCTTCTGCCTGGTTGCTAAGCTGGCCTTGTTCAGGTATATACTGGATTTGACTTTTGGGCGTTTCAATTTCTGTGTCCTGAACACATTCGTCTAATTCTATCTGGTCCTGTTCAAGCACTTCGAACCTTTGATTTTCTTCCGCTTGAACTTTCGCCCTAATTTCTGTCTGTCCCTTTTCAATCTCAGGAGTTCTTGGAGGTGTGTCGATCACCTGCTCTGTCCCTATCTGACCCTCTTCTTCATCAGATCTGACATGGATTTTGATAATCTGATTGTCTCCTTCTATTCCTGTCTCCTCCTCACTATTCCACTCTCTGTCTGCGTATGTCTGGCTTCTGGTTCTTATGGGATCAACCGTCAGGTTGATTACTGGGATCCGATCATCTTGACTGGTGCTCCGTTGTTCGTCATCAGCTACTTCAGGACCAACGTCTGGAGACCCCTCAGCTGGACAACATTCAGCGTCAGTTTCTTCGTCTTCCGTTACCTTCTTGGTATGGTTGACATGGATCCACTTTGGCACGCCGTCACACTTCACCGCTGTTGTGGTCACCAGAATCACTTGTCTTGGTTTTCCCCACTTCGGTGCAAGGCAACTTGAACGGGTGTGTTTCTTGAGCACCACCCAATCACCTGGATTCAGATTATGGACTGGAGTTGCTGGACTGGCGACGGCGTCTTCCCCAATCTGGCGAGAGATAGAACGCACTTGGTCACCCAGTTGCTTGCAGTACTCAAGTACCAAATCATCAGAAATGCTTATCAGTTTGTGTCCTGGTACCCATGCTTGTCTCATCACTCTTCCCATCAGTATCTCATGGGGACTCAGGCCTGTATTTCGGTCTGGAATACTTCGGATTCCCATCAGAACAAGAGGTAAAGCCTCTATCCAGTTCATGCCAGTAGATTCACACATCTTTCCCTAATCGCGACTTGATAGTGCCATTCATATGTTCCACCACTCCAGAAGCCTCTGGGCGATATGCACAGTGCAGTTTTTGTGTGATTTTGAATGCTTCACAGATCTGACCAATTATTTCATTCTGAAAATGCCCACCTCTGTCTGATTCAATTGTGACTGGGACCCCGTACCTAGGTATTAGTTCTCGCAGTAACAACTTGGCTACAGTGATGGCATCATTCTTCTTTGCCGGGTAAGCTGCTACCCATTTTGAAAATAGGCATACAATGACAAGGACATATCTCATTCCTTTACAAAGGGGTAACTGAATGAAGTCAATTTGTAATCTTGTAAAAGGCCCTCCTGCTTTCCCAATTTTCCCTATCTCAACTACTGTTTTCTTCCCAGCATTGTATTGATGACATGTCAAGCACCTCTGGCAGAGTGACTCCGCTATTTTCCTGAACTTCGAGTTGAACCATGTCTGCTTAAAAACACGAACCATGGCATCCCTACCAATGTGTGCATCTCCATGTATTAATCTGGCCATAGGAGCAAGCAAACTGTTAGGCAACACAGGCATACCACCAGGACAAACTATAACACCATCCTCGTTTCTCTGTTGACAACCAAGCTTTCTCCACTTTCCTTTTTCCTTCGGTCCTGCTGCACCTTGTAACTCTCTCAGTTCCTCCCATGTTGGCACATCCTCAAACACCATAAGTTGGCAGCTGTTTCCATGCCCCCCCAATTTGATATTAGTTCTCGCAGTAACAACTTGGCTACAGTGATGGCATCATTCTTCTTTGCCGGGTAAGCTTCTACCCATTTTGAAAATAGGCATACAATGACAAGGACATATCTCATTCCTTAACAAAGGGGTAACTGAATGAAGTCAATTTGTAATCTTGTAAAAGGACCTCCTGCTTTCCCAATTTTCCCTATCTCAACTACTGTTTTCTTCCCAGCATTGTATTGATGACATGTCAAGCACCTCTGGCAGAGTGACTCCGCTATTTTCCTGAACTTCGAGTTGAACCATGTCTGCTTGAAAACACGAACCATGGCATCCCTACCAATGTGTGCATCTTCATGTATTAATCTGGCCATAGGAGCAAGCAAACTGTTAGGCAACACAGGCATACCATCAGGACAAACTATAACACCATCCTCGTTTCTCTGTTGACAACCAAGCTTTCTCCACTTTCCTTTTTCCTTCGGTCCTGCTGCACCTTGTAACTCTCTCAGTTCCTCCCATGTTGGCACATCCTCAAACACCATAAGTTGGCAGCTGTTTCCATGCCCCCCCAATTTGATATTGACAGACATTTGATGTCTTGCACAATGTTGGGCTAGTTGGACAGCATATCGATTACCTACTGTCACATTGTCATTGCCAGATTTGTGAGCAGCACACTTGACCACTGCCAATTCTTTTGGTAACTGGATTGCTTCCAGTAATTCCTGTACCACTTTTCCATTTCTGATAGGAGTACCTGAAGAAGTCGGGAACTCTCTTTGCAGCCACAATTGGCCGAAGTCATGCACAACTCCATAACCATACTGACTGTCAGTGTATATGGTTACTCTTTTGTTTTTCCCAACTTTACAGGCTCTTGCCAATGCAATCAATTCGGCTACTTGTGCAGACTTTATTCCAAATAGATAGGATGCTTCTATAGTGCGTGATACTGTGACTACAGCATAGGCAGCACTTAGGCCTCCATTCTCATGTCTCAAACATGAGCCGTCTACAAACAGCTCATAATCTTCTACAGGCAGGGGCATTTCTTTGATATCTGGACGTGGTTTGGTACTAAACTCAGACAGGTCAATGCAGTCATGCTCGACCTCTCCCTTTGCTTCTGCAATTAGTGAGTCTGGTAATAGGGTTGCTGGATTCAATATGTTACACCGAGTAATGATTACATTTGCAGCACCTACAAGAATCCTCTCATATTTAGTCAGCCGACTAGGGGTGAGATACTGGGTTTTAGTTCTGGTCAGTAAAATTACAACTGCATGTGGAACAGTTACAGGATGTCCCATAACGATGGATTCACTCTGTTCAAGACTCATGCAAGTTGCAGCTACAGCTTTCAGGCATCCGGGTAATCCAGCAGCCACTGGATCCAGAGTAGCAGAGAAGTATGCTACTGGACGTCTAGTCAAACCATGCTCTTGTGTTAGGACTGACAGTGCACAATTGTCTCTTGTATCACAAAACAGTGCAAATTCTTTCGAATAATCAGGCATTCCTAAAGCGGGGGCTGTACATAGACATTCTCGTAATTTAGTGAATGCTGTCAGGCTTTCCTCATCCCATTCCACTGGGTCCTTTGCTCCTTTCTTTGTCATTTTTATCAATGGCTTTGCTAGGACTGCAAATCCCACAATCCATTGTCTGCAGTATCCTACAACTCCAAGGAACATTCTGATTTCTTTCTGAGTATTGGGTAACTGCATGTTCCGAATTATCCTAATTCTTTCTGAAGTAACTTTCCTGATACCTTTCTCTATCTGGTGCCCCAGATATTTTACTGAATTGGTACAGAACTGTAGTTTATCAGGTGATACTTTGTGTACTCCTTCACCTAAGTGGTTCAGTAAGGCAATAGTGTCAACAACACAGTCTTTCTGACTCTTAGACGCCACCAAGAGGTCGTCTATATATTGCACCAAAACTGAGTTTCCAGGTAAGACTAAAGATTCAAGGCACTTTTTCAGAATCTGATTAAAGATTGAGGGGCTTTCTGTGTACCCCTGGGGGACGCAATGTCAGACGAACACGTGACTGTCAAATTCAAATGAGAAAAGAAATTTGCTGTCTAGATGCAATGGGATCGAAAAGAATGCATGACACAAGTCAATTACGGTAAACCACTCAGCATTCCAGGGAATCTGATACAGGATCACTGCTGGGTTCGGAACAATAGGACAGCAAGGAACAACAATTTTGTTTACCTTTCGCAGGTCCTGTACTACCCTGTACTTACCACTAGGTTTCTTAATTCCAATTATGGGTGAGTTACATGGGCTACTCAACACTTCTTGTATAATGTTTGCCTCTAGCAATCTTTTTATTTCGATGGCAACTCCTGCTTTCACTTCTGCACTCATTTTGTATGGCTTAGTATTTGGGTAAACTGCATCTTCTTTTATGGCTATTTTAATTGGGTCAACATTTGCCATTAATCCTACATCTTTTCCAGTAAAGTCCCATACTTCTGGTTTCAGTGTCTGTTGGAGTTCCTCAGGTAAGTCTTGTATTGTCAGTCGTTTAATTTCTGAGTCAGGTCTTATTAGCATTAATTTGTATATTCCATCTTCGTCTGGGGTTTGTATTTCGACGCCCTTGGGTGTGCAAAAGATAGTACAATTCATTTTGCACAACAAATCACGTCCCAGTAAGTTTACTGGACTGGTATCACAAACTACAAATCTATGCATTTCTTTGAAATTCCCTATTGTAATCTCCATGGGCTCAGTAACTGGGGTACTACTCAATTGATTAGATACACCCACCACTTGGATTGCTTCTCCCGAGAGGGGTAGGTTTGGAACGTCTGCTGTTCTTACAGTAGAACGGGTAGCACCAGTGTCCAACAGAAAGGTGACATAATTTCCTTCAACCTTTCCTTCAATGTATGGCCCTGACTGGTCTACCGGCAAGGAGGCGCCAAGTACGCACTCCTCGTCCTCCCCCCTCAGGCCCCGTCAGTATTGTTCATCACAAAGGAAGGTATCATTCAACAAAAATTGCGAAGTTGCTGCATTTCTATCCTCTTTTCCTCCCCAAATTTCTATGTCTTCACCCTGCGGTGCCTTTCCGTTAAAATTCGGTCTAGGTGCACGGGGCAACTGACTCGATTTTACCTGTTGCTGGGTCTTTCTTAGTTTTTCATTCTGCGTCTGTGGATTTAAATCAGTGGTTTGGGGGTTAATATTTTGTGCGTATGGACACTCGTCTCTCCAGTGCCCTATCTGTCCGCACCCGTGACTGGGGAACTTCTTTTTGGCTTCCTCTCGACTCATTTTTACTTTGGGCTTCCCTCCACCCCCAGAACCTTGGTTTTGGGTATTACTATTCATTTTACTTAACTGCTTTTCTTGTTGCTCAGCCAATTTTACTTTTGCCCACATGACCTTTTCCTTTAAAGCCTTTCGCTTTTCAGCCATCTCGTCTTCACAGTACTTTGCGTATCGCAAAACTTCATCAATCTTTTTTGACTGCCAACAAATTTTATTGTCTTTGATCCATTGGCAAATTTCAGGTCTTAAACCGTTTACAAACCTGTAAATGAAGTGGGTCATATCTTTCATCTCAATGTTATCTATGCCGCTGTATGTTTTGAACACCTGTAATAGTCTCTCATAATAGGAATGCACAGTTTCGTCTCTATCCTGGGTAGTTCTATCTATTCGGGTCCAATCGGTCTTCTTTGCAGGCACTTTTCCCTTCAAATGCAATATTACCTGATTGTATTTTTTCATTACGTCATCAGAAGGAGCCCCTGTGATAGGATCCCTCGGGTATTCTTTACTAGGCCAATCAACGGCAATTTTACATTCTGTCCACAAATCTACAGGAATGACAATATCGAAAAACCCATCCAAGTCTTTCCATAGACATTTTTGTACTTTCATAAACCTTTCTACCTGTCTGTACCACTCTACAGGCTTTTCTCGTAATTTCAGGAAATCGTTAGTAAAGGACACACTATCCTGTCGGGACCATGGAACGTGCACATACTTTCCACCTGGCACCTCTTGCATGGGATATAACTGTTCTGGTTTGTCAGCTTCTTTTAAAACGTATTCAGAAGTCACCTGTTTTGATCTAACCTCCTCCTTTTTCTTTGCCCACCTGGTTTTCCATTTTTCTAATTCTCCCCATTTTTGCAATACGTTCAACAATTCTTTGATCTGTACCTTCTTTCCGGACACATTCATATTTTCCAGATCTTTGTCTGAGAACTCTGCTCTGTAGGGTTTCTGTAATGGTTTTGATTTTCCAATATCTATTCCCATACTAGTTGCAGTGTCTGTTAATTTCTCATGGAACACTCTGGTATTACGGGTAAGACTCTTACAGATAAACAGAAGCTCTTCTTCAGAATAAGTATTTAATCTGTCTAACCCCATATTTCCAGCTATCAGTTCTTCCATTTCTATTCTCAGTTTGTAAATATCCAATGGTTTGGACTGGGGATTTTGTTTCTCTAATTCTCGACTCCATCTCTCAATCTCTTCAGGAGTCCCTAATGTGACACTTTTAGTACCTGAAGTTGATTCCATTTGTATTTCTCCGGAAGAAAAAGGAGTGTGTCTTTTCTGCGAACCCCTTCCTAGTTCCCTGATCAGCAAATCCATTATAGAAACCTCAGATTCACATTCACTCGTCTGATCATCTACAATTAAGGGCTCTTTTCTTGGCTGCACTACAGTTGGGGTAATGATCGGAGTCTTTGGACTCTCCTGGTTATTCCCATACAAAGGAACCACTGGTCCAATAGTTACTGGGATTGTCAAGGCTTCAGGGCTTGTATTTAACTGAGAGATTTTCTGAATTATCTCGGTTCTTTGTTTGGCTAGAGCCTCTCGCTCCTTTTCCTGCAATATCCTTTCCAAGGATTTCTCATGCAATACCTGTGGAGTCAAAGTTGGGGCATAACTCGGGGCAGTGGGATGCGTTATACTCGGTCCTTCACCATAATTAGGTTTCGGGAACAGGCTTCCTGTGCTTAAGGATCTTGGGTCTTCCTCATAAGGAGGTCTTGGACAAAAGTCTCTCTCACCTGTATATCTTGACTCTTCACTAAAGGGTGGTCTTAGACAAGTATCTCTCGCACTGAGGGGTCTTGAACTTTCATTATAAGGAGGTGGGTTCTTCATCAGTATTTTCTCCAGATAATCATCATCTGAATCCCCACTGGTCACTAAATGTTTAGTTTTCTCTGCCCTTTTCTCTCCCACAGGTTCTCCTAGTGCCATCATAGGATACAGTCCTTCTACTATAATGTTCTGTCTCCACTGTTTCATCTTTTTCTCTCTGGTTTCTTGCTTCAATTTTGGATACCATTTGGTTAACCCTTTGTCCATTCGGGGCTTATCTCTTTCAAAAGCCTCTCTTTCCCATTCCTCTAAAGCTTCGTACTGGGTCAATCTAGGTATGGGATGTAAATCATTCATTCGGGTTCTCAAATTAAAAAGAATCCTGCCATTAAATGACCTTCCAATGGGAAAGCCAAAATTCCATCATCCTTTGTGTACTCCGCCCAATTTTCCAACCATACACATGAGTGGTACCCTTTATCAAACATCATGAAAGATGCGGGAGTATTAGGTGGCGGAATGACAACACCTTCTCTGGTTTTAATAGGTTTGTCTTTTTTGAAATAATTCTTCACTTCGTTCACCAAAGTCATTTTTCTCTTATTTCCATACATAATGCTGGTGTTATGCCCTTTCCAATGATCCTTTCCAAACCCTAGATATCTTGGATCCGGTCTAGTCTCTGGCATATACGTGTGCCACATACAATTTTCCTGCGAGCGACTTTGTTTACAAAATCACTTCCAATCCAAATGCGTCTTTTATTTTCGTGCAACCAATAAACTGCGCGATTTCAAATAACCTCGACCAATGGGTGCGCGGCCTTTTTCGCGAGACAGGTTCTCACGCTTCGGCACTCACCCCTCGTTTACAATTCCAGCTCCGTTACACACCCGCTGTTTCTACCAATACCAGCGCGGCACAGAGTGATGTCAGAGCAGCTTCGCAACTGACTCCCTCCCTCACAAGGTAACGGAAACTTAATTTCTCTCTTAAAGTGCAAGTGCTTTAGTTAATTAACAACGAAAACACATTCGCCACTGTACTCAAGTGTCTAGAAAGGAAAGATACGTTTTACTGCAAGTAAACCTCTTCTGTCTACTTTTCATACACTATGGATAGATCTCTTCCGCCTACCCTTCACTCAAGCATCAGGGAACCTGCTACTTCTTTGACTCATCCACTTCTTTTCGGGATATATACTAAGTCTAAAGTTTCACTAGCGAACCCTTTTGCTATCACCCAAGCTCAGACGAACCTGCTACTCCTTTCGAGTGACCCTTATTAGGTTATATCACAATAGAAGTTTTGCCAGCGAACTCTTTGCTATCATTTATTCGAACATACATTCAGAAAACCCTAATTAGTGCTTCCAGTTCTGCCTAACCTGCACCAATTTTCCTTGAGCCAATGACCTCACCTACGGCGTGGATTCTCCTCACCACCGGCTATTCAATTCCCCGTGGATTCTAGACAACATATAACAATCACCAACGAGTGGATGAGTACATATATCAATATAGCAGCAAGAAAAACAATTTAAAACATTTCATAATTTTCAAAGCAATAATAACATTTCACGTGATCGATCAATTTAGCAGCAATAAAATGTTCACAGTTTAGCAGCAATTAACCATTTAGCAGCGTCCAACCTACCTAACTATCTTAACTAGTCCTACCTTACTTTAACTAGTCCCTAAAACCATCGTCTGGCTACCAGAAAAACACTGATAGAGCGCGCAGGTCACCCGACCAACCAATTTTACCATATACGTATCGGGCCCATAAACTTCAATTTATCATATTTAATAATCGAGTAACCTTACGCTCTACTACCAGTATCCCTGTTCCTTCCTATATAATTCTACTGTACACGACTTACCAATCCACCGTTACGGGTACCTAAGATCACAATGGATCAGGGAGCTAGCTGTAAAAGAAAGGCAGACAACAAAAAACCAACTTTATATTCTTCTTTGTACTCTCATAAAGACCACAGACTCCGGGGAAGTTTTAAAACCTTTATCTAGATTTCTGATTCGGGAAGCATCAGGTTTACAACTATTAAACTATCGATAACCAAAATTACAAAGAGCACATAGCCATATAAGAAATAAATCAGGCCAACCATTTATGCGACTAAAGGGAGGTAAGAACAGGGAACATGCTAATCAGATATTTCAAAGTTTAGACTTTAAATGAAGTGACTGAATGAACAGGAAAGAACCAAGGAACATACTAGAATTTCAGGACCACCATTTAGTCAGTTTAAAGGAATAAAACACATCTATATTTCATGAACAGTATCGAGAATTTGTACTTAGGGAAGGGAAACATAGGAACATTCTAGAAAACAGCAACAATGTATAACCTTTTTCATATAGTAGGTTTGCGAAAAGCATGGAAAATCAACATATGCAAAGGTATGTCTTTATTAAAGCGAAAAGACAGAAAATAGAAAGGTGCAGAATAGAGTTTCAGCACTTTATTTACCTAGTATGGTGTGAGGAGCAACCCTGGCCACGGGTCAGTTAAGAACGGGAGAAACCCCAAGGAAGGACAGTCATCAGTGGGACAGCAGATGCAGAGTGGACACCCCAGGACAGGACAGGAAACCCAGATTAGGATCAGGACAGGACCACCAAGGTAAGACCAGCACCCGCAGTTCGGAAGAAACGCCTGCGCTCCACCCTCTCTGCAGCTATCAGTCAGAACCCCGATTGGGTTTTCGAATTCCCCAGCAAAGTGCTCCGCCAGCACTTAAGGATTAAAACCTCTAGAGTCTATGGAAATTTCGGACAGAGTGCTCCGCAGCCCTCTGTATCAGTCACCTATTGAGTGCATTGGGTCAGTGACAGGTCAGCTATTCGGACAAGTCGGACAATTTCTCTAGCTAAACCTAGGCTAGTTATACTGTTTTCGGGTCAGTGTACCACCCCCCAAATGTTGCAAGTGTAAGAATCCCCAATTTCGATTGGTCCCCAAGTAGGATAGGTCAATACACCAATCACATTTCCTTTCTACAAGCTCATATTTACATGGTCTGGGACCGCCTATTGAGTTTGGGGTTCCCATGACCTAACTTTCTGCATTACAATAGTACATCTATGAATTATGATACATTGAAAGCAATTCAGCTTCTTCTGCTAGGCGAAGGTGCATCTTCCCAGGCGCCTCTTGGCAGGGACCTCCAGTTGGCAAACTGTCAATGCCATCGGCAGAAGACTGTCATGCGCAGTAAGGCTGTTCAATATGGAATCACGAGTGTTCCTCAGACCCCCAAGAACGCGGTACATGAAAAGTAAGCGAAAACAATTTAGAAATACAGGAAAAAATGAATACACTGTATACCATGAATAGCTACTCTATAACCCTTACTTTATAATAACTATAGCATTATGGTTAGTGCAAATAAACAATAACACAAAAGTAGCAGCGCAAGCTTCAGCATGTGAGGACACAAAGCGGCCATCTTAATGTTAGTGCGCAAGCACAAAGATTCCCACCAGAACTGCAAGTACGTCACGTCACGTCACGTGATTGTGACTAACGCATGCGCAGAAGAAACCCCGCCAAGCAGCGGCCATTTTTAGTGACAAGTGTTATTAAGTTAGTAAAAACGTAGGCAAGCATCGCTAGGACACCCCAAATGTCAAAATAAAGGGAAATTAGTAAGACAAAACATGTTGGGTTATTTCTGTTCCGGTTATTCAAGGTTCATGAGTTCAAGCAAGTCGCGTAACGTGCGAATCCTTGCTCCATCATTGCTTACATTATTATTTGCAATGCTAATAGTTTTAGTAATGTGAGACCTATTGCATTGCAAATGCTTGTTTAGGCCTGCTGTTAGTCAAGACCTTTTTATTGTGCAAAACCTATTTCCACAACATAGTTGCTTCTAGTGGTTTTCAGCCAGACTTCCTTCAATAGTCTGTTATTGTGCCATTCATATTTTTCTTTCAACCTACTTAAGGCATTGATTGGCTGATCTCTCTCTCTCTCTCTCTCTCTCTCTCTCTCTCTCTCTCTCTCTCTCTCTCTCTCTCTCTCTCTCTCTCTCTCTCTCTCTCTCCTCTCTCTCTCTCGCTCTCTTTCTCTCTCTCTTCTCTCGCTCTCTCTCTCTCTCTCCTTTTCCTTCGCATTCTGCTTTTCCTCTTCTTTTTAGATTGATGGGTGTTTATAAGTTTCCTCAACAATACACTTTTGCAAAAACTATAACAGCACAAAGCATGAATTGACAAAGTTGTCAGGACACGACAAACACACCGTGTGCTTGTAGCACCATTAAATAAAAGGAAGCGAATAAACATGCAGTAATTCTAGAAACAACACCATGCATGCTAAGTAGAGCAAAACAGAGAAGGGTGTCGCCAATTAAAGAACATGTCCATGCAATTAAACAATGATCGAACACAACCAGGGCTCGAGTCGGGGTACCACGCTGGTGGATGGCGTCCCCCCACTTATTTTACCGGGTGGACGCCGTCCCCCCTGCCAAACTGCTGGACTTCACTCTTTGGCCTCTCTGGGAAGAGATCGGAGCTCACAGCACGCTGCACACACGCTGGCTTCACAGATGCAATCGCATCTTAATGGAGTCAATGAGCCCGATGGTGCAAGCCACCTTTCGTGATGTCACTTCTTGTTGTGACGTCACTTCCGGTGACAGCGTCCCCCCACTTCTTATTTTAGGACTTGCGCCCTGACAAAAACGTACAAACAGCATAACACACTTCACATTTCGCAATGACTACAAGGGGGATGTATAAACAGCCATGTCTGATGTCAATATTATTCTGGCTACTCTGCTGTTAAACAGTTCACAGTTTTTATCATTGTTGGAAGGTAAAACTAGAGACAAGCCCACTAAAAGTTCAGAGGTCTCCCATATTGAGCTGCAAACAATGGGGTAATGAGCAGGAAACCGTTAAAAAAAAAATTAAATGGACACCGAAGACACAAGCAGGGCGCTCACGTGCGCCAGCCATCCCAGTTGCTGCAGTTATTCGCAGTTATTTCAGGGATGCAGACGTCCGCGCTGAGTGCAGGCAAGGACCAGCTATAAATAAACTACACCAGAGGAGGGAGGAGAGGCCATCACACGCTGTACAGTGTGATTTAAAAAAAACAATTTGGCAGAGTTTTATATAGCGCGAACTAGACCCGAACCGAATCGGGTATCAGAGCGCTATACATATTTTCCAGTTACCTTACATGAGGACACACTTTCATTTTAGGCACGGGGAGATTATGTGATTTGCCCAGAATCACAGGAGGTTTTGGCGTCGTTAACGAGACTCGAACCCAGATCCCCAAGTCCGAGGTCGAGCGCCCTAGCCGTTAGCAAACAAAAACATTCTCTGAGTTAAATTGCCAGGGAGGGAACTCAGCACACAAAGGAGGGGCATTTCCACAAATGCACCAATAATAAGCCAGCATTTTTAAATGCCACACTAACAACCAATAGCAATTTGGAGGTGTGCTAAAAGCCCATAGAGAGATTCTTAACGTCTTGCAGACAGTGCAAGTGCTGTCGAGGCTCGACCTAAAAGGTGCAGGGGTGTGTGTGTGGCTCCCTATCCCCCCTATCCCCCCACTTTTGTGTCACGGGGAGCCCTGGACCCAATTTCCCTGCCAGTGAGACCACTGGTAGGGGAAAAAATGTGCATTCTCAAACTGTGGGAGCTGTAAAAATGCTTCCTCCGTTTTACAGCACACATTTTGTCCCTTCCCCGTGTTCTTGCAGACACGGAACTGGAGATTGTTCCCTCCCGCCAGGAGGAGAGAAAACTCCTGCTCCCATCATGTGGGTGCACAGCCGGCCCCTGCTGTACATAAGATGGGTGCATGTGTGGAGCCACGGAGGCCCTGCGGTGCCCACTGCAGCCCACCACAGTGTGTGCTGTAGATGCCCAGAGGAGGGAGCAGGACACCCGCCTTAGACCCTGGGGATGGAGTCCCATGCAGTGTTGTCTTCGGGAGGGTTGACGCCCTTCCTTGCCCTTGATAAATAAAATGGCTCTGGGACATGAGGTCGCAGGGGTCATTGTTGGTATGGGGCCACACACCCCCATCCCCTTAATAAAGAATACAGCCCCAGGGCAAGGGGACCACGGGCCAGTGTTGACGTGGGGAGGGGCTCATGAGGCCGTGCATTGCTAATTACCCTACATATTACATCACTCAAGAGATTTGCTTTGACATCATTGATAGTGCATGGTGAAGGCACGAGTTATAGGTACCTTAGGGCATGAGTTATAGTTACTTGAGATAACTCTAACTGATGAATTTCAGTGGTTTTTAGAGTTTAAAACATTACTTTGTTACTGAACATTTCGCCTAACTATAGTGTTACTTTAACCTTTGTTTTTTTCAGTCAGTCAATTTCTTTATTTCGGCCTAAAAGGCCATAAAAGACCAAGATCAATACGTAAATACAAAATATATAAAAGCACTTAAAAATACAGAGCATATAAAAGGGAGAAAATATATCTGACTAAATATTACAGTTACAGCAAAACCAGGATAAAATATGTTCAAACGTTGAGTACACAGCAGCATTAGAGGGACTGCTTTTTCTGTCTTAACCTCCACTTTCATCAGATACCTTGAGACTGCAAAGATAATGGACTGACTTGTATTACTTCTGAGTTTTCTAAGGGCTATTCTGTAATTCCTCAGTCCCAAATTGTGACGAAGTGGCAAATCCACTTATTCCTTGGACCAAGATAGGCTAGACAAAATACAATTGCATTTTCAAATACTTCGATCACCCCTGGGCGGAAAGGCCATGGTTTGTCAGACTCTGAGTTTCCAGACCTCCATGCAGGGGTAAAGGTTTGAACTGGGAGATACCTAAACTGAACTTTAAGTACAGGGTTCTGGCATGGGGAGGGGGGGGGGCGAGTTTCCACCTTATCCAAAAATGATTCAAAGCAGAAGTACATTTTGAACACAAAGAAAGAGGCAGTAAGGGAGCCTACCCTAGACGTTTTTGCTGTATTTTGGTCCTTATATTGGCAATAGGCTCTTTTCAATACTTGTTTGGAGGCAAGTGCAACATCAGTTTGTGTTGAACAGAGATTGGCAAAACCAGTCTGTCTCAACCGATCCCCAACCACCCTAAAACATCTTACTGGACCCCAACCGCCCCATTACGTCTTCCAGGGCTTCTCAGAGAAATATTCCGGGGCTGACCATAGTATTTGCCAATACATTAAAGGGTTCAGCCCCACTATGTCATTATCTCTCTTTAATCCATGATCTACTTGTAAAGGATAAAGAGGGTACCTGCTGGGAGGTTTTTCAAGCTCCTCAGAAAATGATTTTCAGCACCGTACCGTACAGTGTGGCCCCCAAGGATTGACATCTATAGATCTCTGAGGCTGGGGTAATTGGTCGGTATGCAGATGTGCTCTGGGCCCTCAAAATACTCCCACAGTATTGCTCAGGCTTAATTTTTTGCTTCTCAAAATGGAATGACCAGTCAAAGTGATCCGATAAGATCACCCCAAGTAATCGAAAACTTGTACACACTCCAAACTTTCACCAATGAGAGTGGGCTTCGAGCGGGTTGTGGGGCAGGGATTAAATACCCTGTATTTAGTTTTGCTAAGGTTGATCTCCAGGCCCCTCTATCTATCTATCTATCTATCTATCTATCTATCTATCTATCTATCTATCTATCTATCTATCTATCTATCTATCTATCTATCTATCTATCTATCTATCTATCTATCTATCTATCTATCTATCTATCTATCTATCTATCTATCTATCTATCTATCTATCTATCTATCTATCTATCTATCTCCACATCTCAATTCTGATATAAGTTCTTTTTCAGTGGATGCTTGCACCTGCAGAATTCTCACCTTTTGAATCCTTGTAGAAACCCCACAGGATTTGGAAAAGCATCAGTCACTCCTCTGCAGTGGCAGGTGGCATCATGGGCTTCCATTGGGATTCCTCCTTCTCCCGCGCATGGCTGAATATAGTTCCCTCCCCAATTTGTTGCTGTCATTTCCTTTTGACATTTATCCGGAGCTCTGCTCCTCAGATTGTGTTTGATTTTGAACCTAAATGTTTCTAACAATAAATATTCAGGCGTGTAGCAGGGATGGCTGCACCGTAGATCACAGGTTTTACAATGTGTCAATGTCAGAAACCGCTGTCAATCACAGACCTGAACATTAGTATCTGGAATCTGGGAGCAAAACATAACTGTAGAACCTGCGACAAATAGTTCCTAATACATCCAAAGACTAGGAGGGAAGCTAAACTTTACGGGCCAGATGTAGGTAACACATTTTTACCGACTCCAAAATAACGATTTTTACCGAATCGGTATTTAAGTAAAGTGAAACGAGATGTAGGTCAAAATCCGGTAAAAAATACCGATTCGGTAAAAATCGGTAACCCATTCACGGTATTCACCGAATCGGTATTTACCGATACGGCAAATACCGAGTCGGTAAGTCACATGCAATCCTATGGGCCCGGATGCCCATAGGAATGCATTGAAACTACCGACTCTGTATTTACCGAGTCGGTAAATACCGATTCGGTAAATACCGAGTCGGGGATACAAATATCAGGCAGTTGAAGTATCAACCAATCATGTGTCTCCATCCCGCCCCTCAGCCAACCAACAGAGCAATAGACCAATCCTGTGCATCGACCCCACCCCACAACCAGGAAGTGGCCACACCCATGCAGGTGCAGTGTAACTGATCACACAGGAGAGCAGACACACAGAGACAGCCAGTTGTGAAGCAGATCCCTGCAGGTAAACCAAATGGAGCAACAAGACTCACAGAGGGATGGACCTGAGAGGAAGAGGAAGATGAAGTTTAGCAATGGAGAACTGCAGGTGCTGGTGGAGGAGGTAGTGAAGCACTACCCAAGAATATTTGGAAAACATTCCCTGCAGGTACCAGAGGCTGTGAAGAGGAGCACCTGGCTGGGGATCCAGACTAAAATCAACGCCATTGGAGTCACCAACAGGGAAGTGGACGACCTAAAAAAACGATGGTACGATCTAAGGATCGTCACTAAGAAGAAACTGGCTGCAAGAAGGAAGGAGTCCAATTTAACAGGTGGTGGGAAGAACAAGGCTCCTCCACTCACAGACCTTGAAGAGCTAGTGGAGTCCACACTGGAGCCAGATTGCGTCCTGGGGATTGGTGATGCAGACAGCTCAGCCCGAGCTGCAGCTAAGAAAGGTAAGGGACATGTCCATCATCCCACACCCCCTGCCTGTGTACCTCCTTCAATGTGTCTATGTAATTAGGAAATCCAGTCCTGACTTTAGTACTCACCTGCAATGCATTATGGGAGTGGTAGTCATTAGAATACCCATATGTACAGTCACCATTAAATTTCGTCAGGCATGCCACACAATACAAGCAGACACATGGGAGGAGCAGAAAATAGTGATGTTAAAGTGTAATTTAATATTGATGAACAAGGTGAAAGCACCACTAAGATACTGTCCATGTCTGTCCACAGGAGAGACATCACGAAAGTCACAGCAGGTGAGGGAGAAGACACATCCCCAAAAGGATAGCACTGAGGAAGAAGGCAGGGATGCTGGGCCCAGCAGTGCAAGACCCACAGCACCATGCGCAAAAGCAGCAGACATACCAGCGGCAGATGACACCATGCAACTGGAAGCATCTCCTGTGCTCATAGGCTCACCACTACCTGCGGAAATACAGTCACACACACCAGCTGACTCCGAGGTGTCTGAAATCCTCAGGCCTGTGAGGCATGAGGGACCCCCTCATAGGATCCTACAAACATCCTCGGATGAGGAAGGGGAAGATGATGAGGCAATGCAGTCTATGGCAGGGAATGCACCAGGGCACACATCCACTCCTGTCAGGCCATCTGAAGGAACAAGACGTCGCAGGGTCCGGGAGTCATGCGGCAGTGGCCGTGATGAGAGTGTGTTCCAAGGCCTCGAGACCACAATGGTGAAGGTCCAGCGCCTGCAGGCAAGAGGGATAAGTGCAGTACACAGGCAGATGCGAATTATGAACAGCAACTTCACAGACTTTAACAATGGAATCACATCAATGGCAGACAGCATGAGGGAAATGGCAGAGGGAGTCAGGGACATGTCTCAGTCTGTGATGACACTGTGTGAGGAACTGCGAGAGGACCGTGCACAAAGGCGCAGGGAGAGCCATCGCACACATCATGAGACAAGGGGAATGCGCCAACTAGCAACTGCGACTTCACTCATGTGTCGCCGTTCAGTTGCAATGCAGGAGGGCCTGGTGCACGGCTGTACTGATCTATCCCGGGGGATGGGGAGAGTCACTACAGCACTTGAAGTGCTGCTGACTAACCAGTCAGCCACCACAGGACTAGAAGCTGTTGGGGACACAGATACCCCTAGTAGCAGGAGCAGCACCCCAGCCCCTGAAGTAAGGAGGAGCAGCAGACGCCAGAGTGCCGGCGCAGGCACAGCAGACTCTGAACCAAATCAACATCAGGCAGCACGCCTGGGTGTTCTTGGACGCAAGTAGTGAGTCAGACTTTTGCTCATGGACATGTGAGGGTGACGTAACCCCCGTCCACACAGTAGTGCTGGGCACACTAGTATGTGTATTGTGTGTCTCATGTCATTTCGACGTAGTGCTAAATTAAACTACGTGCTTTGAAATACAATACGTGCTTTGTCTCTATACTTACTCAGAAGTAGTTGTGCGTGATTTCTGCCCGTCTCTGTCTACCGTCTGTGGGTGTTGGTCCTCCTACTGGGTTGGCTGATGGTAGTGCCTGCTCATCATCATGGTCTTCATAGTCCTCCAATTCCACCTCTGTGCCCCTCTTAGTAGCGAGGTTGTGCAACATCGCACACGTAGCAATAATCTTACAGCACGTTACAAGTGAGTACTGGCGTGCCCCCCCACTTTTGTGGAGGCAGCGGAACCGGCTCTTCAGGAGGCCAAAGGTGCGCTCAATGATGTTGCGGGTGGATTTATGTGCCACATTGTAACGTCTCTGGCTGGGGGTTGTTGGGTTGAGGTAGGGTGTCAGGACGAAGGAACGGAGTGCATATGCACTATCCCCTAAAGTGAAAGACAAAATATACATTACTCAGATGCACACATTGACATACGTCTGATTCATCTATCAAGGGAGTGTCACCCATTTCTTTACCTAGCAGGTATCCTTCCCCGAATTCACCCGCTGTCAGGCGGGTATAGATCCCACTGTTCTGGAAGATAAATGAATCGTGGGTACTTCCTGGGTATCTGGCCACTATGTCTGTGATGAAGAACTTGGCATCACAGATTGCTTGAACATTAATTGTGTGTGTTGACTTCCTGTTCCTGTATATGTGCTCTGTGGCAGCAGGGGGGCAAATGGGGATGTGGGTCCCATCAATGCAGCCAATCACGTGTGGGAAGTTTGCCATGAGGTAAAAGTCAGTCTTGGCCCTGAGCAAGTCCGCATCAGTGTCTGGGAAGTGGATGTACTGATCCATTCTTTGCATCATGGCATCCAGGAACTTTTTGAAAAAACGCGACAGGCAGCTCTGGGACACCCCACCTGCCGCTGCAACTATACTCTGGTAGCTCCCTGATGCTAGGAGGTGTATGCTACAGAGCACCTGGACATGGGGTGGGATGGCATGGGCCCAAGGTCTTGGGTGGTCCAGGAGTGGAGGCAGGTCCATGATGGTATCATGGTTCAGTTTGTATCTCTGTAGTATCTCTGGCTCTGTCAATTGGAAGAGTGTAATCCTTTGCCTAAATACCTGTTCCTCCCTTCTCCATTCCCTCTCACCTGCTGCCTGTAGCCTTAGCCGTCTTGCTATGACGTAAAACGCCGCCATTCTGTTTCCTGTGTTGCATTTTGGGGTCCTTTTTTATAGGCTGCACCTGATTACCACCTGCTTGCAATCCATGTTAATTACCGACTCTTAATTACCGAATTTTGGAGGAAATCGGTATTTTAAGGCTCTCCTACATCTCGATTGAGTGGTATTTTCCATTTTGTAAATTCCGACTCGGTAATTTTACCGAGTCGGAACTTTTACCGACTCGGTATTTGTTCCGACTCGGTAATTTTACCGAGTCGGAACTTTTACCGACTCGGTATTTATTCCGACTCGGTAATTTTACCGAGTCGGAACTTTTACCGACTCGGTATCTTTACCAAGCCGGTAATCTACCGATTCGGTATTTTTACCGGTTTTCGGCGACCTACATCTCATTTTCCGAATACCGGTCGGTAACGTCCGAAAACACCGATTTTCGGCCGTTACCGACCGGTATTGGGCGACCTACATCTGGCCCAACGTGCCTTAACACTGAAAACAAAGTTTTACCCACTCCAGGTCTACCTCAAAGTATAAATACATACGGCCTTATTCAGAGTTTGATTGGTGGGATACTCTGTCACAACATGACGGATATTCCGTCCATCGTGTTACAAGTGCCATGGGCTAAAATGCACTTGCAATATGGTGGCTAGGATATCCGCTACAATTGTGACGAAGTAGATAATCCGCCAAACTCTAAATAAAACGCAAAGCTTTCGAGAAGAATCATAAATACATTAGCAGGATTCTTCAGCTTTTAGATGCTCCTGTTCATCATGATACCAGTTTTCCTTCCACTCTGAACTGATTCTGATCCCAGAGAAGATGCACCCTCTGTTCTCTCGGCCTTGTTTGGATCCTGAGCAGGTTGCAACATTCAAGAGGCCATGCAGCAGATAATCAGTTAAAAAGCACTTCCCTCTGGCCTGCCTTCTAGCCTCACAAATTTACTGGGGCCGATAATCGCTCTTCTGCCGGTGTGTACTTCATGGCACCAAACCTGATTAGAGTTTGCCCACCATCAGCACTCGGCTGCGCATCTACTGCTTTGCCAAAGACGTTGCTGGCTGGCA
Source organism: Lissotriton helveticus (assembly GCF_964261635.1). Classification (NCBI taxonomy): domain Eukaryota; kingdom Metazoa; phylum Chordata; class Amphibia; order Caudata; family Salamandridae; genus Lissotriton; species Lissotriton helveticus. Next base: position 49,825,057 of record NC_136069.1, read on the forward strand.
TCACATCAATGCTGTTATTAGCTCCAGTGGCATCTCTCCTAGATCCACAGGTGCCAGAAGTGGAGTTGCATCCTTTGTCACCTGCAGTCTGTCCTGTGGCTTGCAATACTATAAATGAGGCACAGTCGTGAGTTCAAGATGATATACGGGCATCTCCACTTTCATGACACCAGCATATCCCTGGGATGGAGGCCTTTTTTGAATCTCATTCTTATGAAAGTCTGATGCCCCAGCTAGTCCCACATGATGACAATAATGATGAGCAATCAGAAGATTTAAGTCCCCTTTTGACCTTTGTCTAGATTTACTGAATAGTGGTCGTAACATCTCGCTTGATTTGGCTACTTAGTCTCCAAATGATCCTGAAACTAAGGAGAGTGCATTATTTACAATGGCCATTCACAGAGCTTCAGTAGACTAAATCCAATTTTCTTACAGAAATCCTCCTGCTTCACCCGTCCCCCCGGCTAGTAGTCCCGTTCTAGGTATCATAAACTAGCAACTGGGGGGCCAATGTTTCTGATACAACATCCAACACTGGAGATTTTGGAACAGAGGTCTTTAAACTTTTTTGCTCTGAGCTTCTTTCTCTCAAAAGCTGAATGTTTTGAAGTCTTGCCCCCCCTGCCCCCTACCCCCACACTTTAAGGCAATGACTGGGAGAGCAGAAGGGGCACAGCTGAGTGCAAGGGTAGAGTTGAGGGGATCACTTCAGGAATACTTTTTCTGTAGGTCCTAATCCACACTAATTATAGTTTTGGTCCTGAGCAGCAGGATTTCATCTCTGTCACATTCACTGCTATCCCACCATGACTGATCATCACACCAATCTCGGAAAAGGCTCCCTGTGAGCACCAGTTAGATTACATAAGGTTAGATAAAAAATGTTAAGCATGGGGCAAGGTAAAGGAGCCATGTTTAGAAAATGTATCATACCAAATGAAATTGTTTTTCTGAATGAGACTATCCAACGGACTACCAGTCTGGGATTTGGAAACACAAAACAACCTTCTGTACCCAGTGTTACACAATTCACCAACTGGCACTCACAGAAAAACATTTCTGACATAAACTATATAATTCAGAATGGAACCTACAATTCCCCCTGGTTCCCTTCTGAAGGTTTAGCACTATGGCCTTATGGTTCCAACACATGCATGCATTGTTCTCTGGTACTAAGCGAGTCACTGTGATCCACGATATAAGAACCGCATACCTGTAGTTGTTACCACATTGGGGGCCAGATGTAGGTAATCCCAATTTACCTATTCTTAAATACCGAATTTTACCGATTCGGTATTTAAGAATAGGTAAATGGGATGTAGATACATTTTCGGTAAGAAATCTGTAAGATTCGGTATTTACCGATTCGGTAATTGCCATTCATTCCTATGGGCCTGGAGGCCCATAGGAATGAATGGCAATTACCTAAATAGGGGAAATATTCAAGGGTGCCAGGGTGTCACTTTGACACCCTGTTGCACCCCTGAATCGTGCTTGTGTGCAGATGTGGCACACATACATGCCCTAAGGGCATGTATGTCTGCCACTTGGCACAGTTGAAAATGCACAGATTTGCATTTTCAAAGGTATTCGTTATTTACCACCAACTTATAGTTGGTGGTAAATAACGAATCCTTACAGGTGAAAAGCACTCACTTGAGTGCTTCCTACATTTCGGTAATTTACCGAATCGGTATTTAAGAATTCGGTAATTTACCGGATTCTTAAATACCGATTCGGTAAATTACCGAATCTGAAAAGTAGCCACCTACATCCCAAATGCCTAATACCGGTCGGTAACGTCCGGAATTCTGTAATTTCGGCCGTTACCGACCGGTATTAGGGTTCTTACATCTGATCCATAGCTTAGCACATCCAAGTCTTCTGGCTGTGAAGGAGCATGTGTCCCTAATTAAAGAAAACATGGATTTTTTCTGATTTCCTTCTGGGACCACGGCACATGAGGCATAAACGATATATAGCAACAGGGAAATATGCCATCTATAATGAATGGAGTAAATACTCCAAGAGAGAAGCTGCAGAAATAATTTGTCAGATAGGTAAATAGAACTTACAATCAGTTTTCAGCCTTAAATCTTATTAAAGGAGATTTAGGTCTTTTACAGCATGGCCAGGTGCAGGTAAGAGCTGTAAAACACAATTAAATTGGACTTTACATACTCTTTGATCAGGTAGTATGCCCTGGCAACTTCTGGACAAAACAGCCATCTTTGAGCTTTAGAATTCGACCCCGGCAGAAAACAACGACTAGAAAATAATCTACATACATGTTATTAAGAATTGAACAAATGGAAGAAACCTAATCTTCAGGTAATGAAAATCCGACTGGTACAAGGCTGATACAAGGCTTTGGTTCCCTGCCTATTACAACTTTTCATTTCCATGATGGTCAAAAGTACACATCATTAGGCTGGTACGAACAAATGCACAATTCAAATCAATTCCGTTTTCGGAAATTCCCCATGTGTTTAAATGAAGATGACCTTGTAACAATATACAACATAGAAATGAACCACAAGAACAGATGTGATTATTGTATTTATTTATTTTTAGTTTTTGAAAAGATTTCACATATTTGCAGTGAAGACGGCCTTGTAACTATTATCACTACCCCCTTAGGATGTTACTCTTGCTGCATATATTCGCCTTTTGATGAGAACGACAATGGTTAATAATGCTTGCGGTGCATAAGTCAGAACATTGACGAAGTATATTATTGTGGTTCCCTTCTGAAACCGTACTGGGAAGCTTCTTCTAGGCTGAACTTCGTGTGCGTTTATACTTGCCCTGAAGAAGTCCATTTCATGGACGAAACAAATTGGCTGTCTTCACTGCAAATATGTTAAATGTTTACAAAAGGAAAAAAGAAAATAAAGGCAAGTATCACATGTTTCTTCTTGGATTATTGTTGTGGTGCATCTCTACGTTGTATATTGTTACTTATAACCTCTTTTTGGTTCTTTGTACCTTGCCGGCAGGTGCTTGTAGTGTGTGCACACTTTTGTATATATTTGTGTTTTTATAACTCTTGGACCAACAGGTCAGGTACAGTCTCCATTGTCCACTGCCCTTGCTCCGTTGATATTTGAAGATGACCTTTTGTTTAAAAGTGTTTAATCTGTAGAAATCTTCTAGGTCATTCACTACTGTGCAATTTAATTTCATTGAATAGAATATGTATTGATGTGATGCTTGGATTAAATTGTGTCCTATCAGTTACTCCCACTTTATCCCTTCCCATGCATCACAAGCTATTAAATAATGGTTTTTATTTAATGGTAACCAACATCAGTTGCTGTGGGCTGAAACCTGGCCATCCTTATGTGATTATGATTTCTAAAACAATACAATGTTTTGGCAGAACCTTGTACACACCTTCTCAACCTCAATATATAATCAAAGGTGTCCCTTGGCCTAGAATTGAGTTGAAGACATGCGTTTTGATAAAATTAGCAAATTAGCCACAGTGCTAGTACAAAAATCATCTTCCTCCTTATCTGAGAAGGAAATCATTGTTATGGAATACATGTATCCAGCTGAGCAAAAGTGCTGAGGCACCCTAGAGCAGTATTTCGGACATAAGTGGCTTTCTGAACTCAGTGAAAACTGGATGCCGCCCTTTTGGAAAATGAATACTCCAACTGAAATTGTTTAGAAAGTACATCTGGAGCAGTCCCGAGTGGCTTTCCTACATATGGAAGTGCTCCTTCAACTATTGCAACCATACTAGAGACAATGCTAAGGCAAGGCATTTGTCATTACTGCAAGATTGCTCGTTATGATGGATCAGTATCACCAGCATCACTCTTTAGGAGCTTTCTGAAGATTGGCTCGCTTCACGCCAGTTATTTGAGCCTCCAAATGAAGCACTCTCACCGTTTTGGAGTGTGTTAGAACTCCAACCACTTCATGGTCCATCCACTTCACGAGCCAACAACAATGCATGCCCTGACCATCTTTTTCTATGACTACACGAATGCTGCGTGGAAACCCGAGGTCATAGGAATATCATCAGATGACGACGAAAGGATAACCCATGGCTCGACAAGAAACATACACAGGATCCTGAATCCATTACAAAGACCGTGTCACGAAGAAGAAAAAGAAAAATCCTTTAACACTGCACCATTTTTTCAATCTGGCATATCCAAAATCATGCCTGGCCTGTTGTTTAATCGCCAAAATGCATCTCTTCTTGAAAGACATCATGATAGAATATGATGTTTATGATCATGTATTTTATAACATCCTTTATATAATGAAACATTTTAAATATTTTTTCTTATCGCTTTATATGCATGGTGTAGAAAAGGTATTCATGCAAAAATTGATGCACTATTTCATGCTATTTTATATCTTTTAAGATATTTTAGGTATGCACAATTTATGTTTATGTTTATTTTATGGATTAATTTTTGGTTTTGGCCAGCACAGCACTTGTGCTGTACTTGCAAAACCTATTGTGAAGACAAAAATATCTTAGAAGGGGGTTAGAGCCTGCCCATTACTTATATTTATTTACCATTGGTTGGCTCCCACGTCACTCGTTTCCTTGCTTCCTATTGGTTGGGCCTCAACCTCGCCTACGGCTTCCTCCTGGACTTTTCTTCTAGTCCTTGCCGTGGAGCATGAACCCAAGTACTGCTTCCTGTGGCTAGTATCCTTACACTGGCCGCAGGGTCCTTCAGGTATTCTTTTTCACTTTTCAGCAACCCTTCCCCCCAACTTGCCGTCGTTCTCTTCAACCCACTCACCTCCTGCCTTTGTTTACCGCCCTCCTACCTCTTGTTACTTTTTTTTTGTGCAGCTTTATATAGCACTAACTTGACCCAAAGGTATTGGAGTGCTTTACATGCACACCAGTTACATTAGAGAAGGATACATCAATTTTTTGTTTTTTTAGGAACGGGGAGATTAAGTGATTTGCCCAGAATCACAGGATGTTGAGCTGAAGCAGCTCTGGCCCTTACACCACATCCTCATCCCAGAAGAGAGAGTTGCTTGCCACCACCAACGCCAGCGCAGTTTTTAAGGCATATTGCACAGCAGCACGGGCTACTATGCAATATGTCTTAAATTGAATGTCTTAAAGTGAATAAAAACGAGTGCTTTGTTTATGATTTGTTTTTGTGTGTTTTAATAAAAATAATTAAAAAAAACAAAAAAAAACTAGCGCTTTGGCATGCCCACCGCTGGCAGCGTTATAGCACTATGGCTTTATTTACCAGCGGAAGAAAGATGACACAAGAATAGCTGATTTCTACAGGGCGAGGCCTTTGACAATGTTTGACTACAAGGCTCCCCATATCCCATTCCTCCATGAAGAATTCTTGTCTTAAAATTGGGGATCAATCCATATTCTCTGACCAGCAATTAGGAACTGATACAGTTTACAATGAGTGAATGCTGACACTACTCTTGGGAATCCATAAAGGGAAAAGCAGGATCCTAGTTCTTAAGAAAGCACCGGACCCTTATGTGGCCCTCGATGGGTGGTAGAAGTTCAGGTGGTGGTTAATGTAGGCTGGTTCTTGGTTGTGCAATGCTTTGTAAGTGTGGATCATCAGCTCGAATTGCCATTTCTTTTGTATGGGGAGACAGTGGAGTTTTCTGAGGTGGGGGGTGAGGTGGGTCCATCTGGGTAGGTCAAGGATGAGTCTAGCAGCCGAGTTCTGTATGGTCTGGAGCCCCTGCAGAAGGTATGTGGTGAGCCCAGAAAAGAGTGTTGCTGTACTATAATTGGCTGGTGATTTGGCCCTTGTGTTTAGGTGGGCCATTTAAAGACTTTTTGTAATATGCGAAGTTTGCAAAAGCAGGCAAAGGTGACTGTGTATATCTTGAACTTTATAGTGAGTTTGCCGTCCTGAATTAGGCTGAGGTATCGTTCTAAGGGGTGTTGTTGTTGCCGAAGATCAGCACTTCCCTTTTCTCTGTGTTCAGCTTCAGGCAGTTTTCCTTCATTCAGTTGGCGATGCTAATCATGCATCTGTTGAAATGTTGGAGGGATCTTCTGCGAGCGAGAGGATGAGCTGGGAGTTATCTGCGTAGGATGTGTTTAGTCCGTGGGATCTGACGATGTTGGCCAAGGGGGGTCAGTAGGTGTGAAAGTGGGTGGGGCTGAGGGAGGATCATTGAGGGACACCGCAAATTATGTCCTTGGGCTCAGAGGTGAATGGAGGTAGGCAGACCTTCTGCATTCTTCCAGTGAGGAAGGAGGCAGGGGCCCCTGATTGGACAGAGTTCATGATGGTGGTGGTGCCCTGGGGGTGTGCCTGGACCAATGACGTAAGTCGATGGTCCGTGTTGATTTCAGTGAGTGTGTGAAGGCGAAGGAAGTCTAGGAGCTTGGGCTGGGGTTCGGAGTTCTTATAGATGGTGGTGATCTTGTTGTGGAAAACGTCAGCGAGTCTGTCACATAGTCCTTGGGAGGGAGTGATGCTGTTTCTGTCACTGTGAGTTTGGCGAACTCTCTGACGAGTCTTATGTTATTCATGCTGTCAAGCAGGCTGGCGGTACATGTGTCATTGAAGTAGTCAAGGTGGCAATTCAGTTCTCCGAGGAGGATGTAGTCTTTGGAGTCAATAGCAAGAGGGGCGATGAGGCCAGGGATGACGGTACAGAAGCTGGTGGTCTGTAGGTGAGGGTGCCTCTGGTGGTTACTCCATCTGTTTGGAGTTTGAAGTTGAGGTATTCCATGGTCTGGATAGAGTCTTCTGTCTATGTGGTGCAGTGGATGTTTTCTTTGTATATGATGGTGATCTCTCCTCCCGGATGGTTGGTGTGGTCTCTGCATGTGGTCTTGTATCTGTCAGGTGTTGCTGTGGCAATGTTGGAAGCAGACGCAGAGGTGAGACAGGTGACTTTTAGGAAGACAACGTCACGAGTGAGGGTGTGATGAGGTCCCAGATCTCGGTGGCACGTTTGCAGAGTGAGTGTGTGTTTCGGAGGAGGCAGGCAAGTTATTGTGAAGTAGGTGCATTGTGTTGGTAGGTGCAAGTGGTGGTGGATGGCGTGTTGGTGGGCGATCTCATGATACAGGAGGAGGAGCAATAGATGCAGGGGAAAGGCCCTAGCCTAGATTGTGAGGACGTGAGGCAACAACAGTTGTCATAGCATCCGTGGTCCAGGGCTCAGAGTTCAGCTGTGGTGTAGCTGAAGGGTCCAGGCACAGACGGGCTTGTCTTTGGCATGCCAGCTGCCTCAATTAAGTAGGTCCTAGTAGGTGGTAGGAGTGCTGGGTAGTGGTAATGTAAATTGTAATGTAATGTAAATTGATACTTGTATAGCGCACTACTCACCCGCAAGGGTCTCAAGGCGCTTGTACGAATACCGCTGTGGAACCCATCCTGGCTTTCCCTGTGAGGTGTTCACTCCTGGGCACCCCCAAGGTGGAGGCCAGGCATCCTTAGCGTTGTGGGGGCCGTTGTGGAGATTAAGCAAGCTATGATGGGCGGGGCGGGCAGCAAAACAGGCAGAGAAAAAGGAGGGAACAAAGCAAGCAGTAGAAAATGGAGGGGAAAAACAAGGCGCAGACAGGCACAAAAAAGAAAGGAAAAAAGCACAAAAGGCAAAGAGCAGAAGAAGGAAAAATGAGGCACAAGGAGGGCAAGAATCCAGCTGTTCGGAGCTGATAGAGAGAGTGGGAGCTTGGCCTTGGACCTCCTCAACGGGAGTAAAAAGAGATAAAAAGAAGGCACAGGCAGGCACAAAAGGGAAAGGCCCAAAGGAAAAAACACAAAAGGCAAAGACCAGAAGAAGGAAAAATGAGGCACAAGGAAAGCAAGAATCCGGCTGTTCGGAGCTGATAGTGAGAGTGGGAGCTGGGCCTTGGACCTCCTCAACGGGAGTAAAAAGAGATAAAAAGAAGGCACAGGCAGGCACAAAAGGGAAAGGCCCAAAGGAAAAAACACAAAAGCCAAAGACCAGAAGAAGGAGAAATGAGGCACAAGGAGGACAAGAATCTCACTATTCAGGGGTCGACACAGAGAGTGAAGGCTGGGCTTGGGTCTGTTACCTAGAAATATTTATGGTGTTAGGTTGCCAAATTACATTTTGACCATGTTAGAAATGTTCATATAATTCTCGTCATTAGTGACCCACTTTAGTTCTGTTTTAATTATATTCTAGGTGATTAGTATACATTCGCCAAACAAAAGGATAAAACTGCTGGATTAGCGAGCATCAAGCTTGGTCCGACCACCCTCCTTTTACGGCCTTATCAGACAAACTAGTTCTTCAAACATGTGCATAATTTCTTCCAAAAGTACTTTCACATAAGGCAGTCCATGACACTTCCCGCATTCTTCTCTCTACCCTGTTCTAACCAAGAAAGAGTAGAGGCAGTACTATTTAGACTCGCAACAAGCCCTTTTCATCTGTTTTGATAGGTTTAAGGATTGCTGCCTTAATGATAAGCTATTCTTTGGTTTCTCTTGTGCAAAGTAGGACAAAATGGTTCAGAAAAGAAGCTTATCCTACTGGATTATGTTCAGCTTTAAGCTGTGTTTCATTCTACTAGAGCAAAGACTGTGACTATGGCTTTAACTTGTGGTGTCACTGGAAAGCAGCCTTTGCACTACGGTTGTTACCACACACATAAGCATCATGCAAGTTGTTACAACGCAATAAATAACCACAAAGGGTTTTGATTTGTATGTGTAGTGCACATGCAGGTATATGTGTGTGCGTATAACTATACACTGGAGAAAAAAACAAAGGTTAAACTGACATGCCCTACAGTTATCATATCTCGCACCGCGGCCATGCACAGCCTTGTCACCGGTGATGTCTTTTCAGATGTTGAAGTGATGAATGATGTCATATAACATGTCACATGGTAGACAATACATGGTGAAATAAAAAGTGCCTGGCGAGATTTCAAGTTACTTTAGGGCACAGGTTATAGTGAACAGAGAACTATTACTGGTGAATTTCAGTGGTATGCTTTGTAATTTAAAGTAAGATATTACAATTCCCAACTATAACGCCGCTTTAATCTTTGTTTTGTTTCAGTGAATTTCTAGTTTTTTTAAAAACATAAAGTAATATTTTATAACCAAATGAAAAGCCAACCCCATGCAATGCAGGCGTTAGCTTTCCGCCGAGGGTTGGATGCAAAGAATGGGCATGGTGGCTGCCCGTGGGGATTTGGACGCAGGTCTTGGCTGCGTCCAAACATCCTTTGGCAGCCAACCCCGCCCTGCAGGCAGCCACCCCCCTGCCATATACTCCCTTTGGCCATGTGCAGTGTGAGGTTGGCCGCAGGGCCGGGCCTGTGGCCAGACCCTTCACCCAGCCCCCTCACAGGCAACCAACCACGCTCCATGTTCAGCTTTCGGTTGTGCACAGCATGGGGTTGGGCACAGGGCTCCAACTCCCCCACGAGCAGTTAACCCTCTGCTGCACATGGTCTTCAACTGTGCGCAGTGTAGGGTTGGCGCGGGGCCCTACCCAGACTCCATGAACGTAATTTTTTTCCATTTTAAGGACACTGGGACAGACTTCCCGTGTCCTGAATTGGCAGCTGCAACAATTCTTTTTATGTTGCGGCCAGCCACACAAGAGTGAGACGGTTGAAAGGAAAAAAAGCTGTCTCGACCAATCAGCTTCTATTTTTAATTTGTGTGACTCCAGAAAACTCTTGCAAACCCAACAGTCCAGCAATACAAATATTTTTTTTACCTTAATTCCTCAAAAACTACTTGACGGATTTACACCAAATCACAAAAAGCCCGCTTTCCGAGCCAAGATTTAGCCTCCTGACAAATTTGGTGTCATTTCGTGTAGCCGTTTTGGGCTGTAGCCCTTTTAACATGCATTGAAAATGCAATAGGTCTTGCCCTTGTTCAAGTTAAAGCAATTCTGTTTGTAATTAGGTGGGTTTTTAGCTTTGCTTTTATTAGTGTTTTTCAAACTTCCATGTACATAACATGCATATGTATGCATATATGTATGCAAGCATTTATATTTGTACTTATATAGATATGCAGACAGATGTATATATATATATATATATATATATATATATATATATATGTGTGTGTGTGTGTGTATATATATATACACATACATATATATATAAATGTTTATGCATATATATAGTGTGGAGTAGGGTGTGGATGTGTGTAGTAGGGTGTTATGTTATGTTATACGTATTTATATAGCCCCAGCAAAGGGGCGTCCCGGCGCTTTGGACAGGCAAAGACACAACACAACAAGACATCAAGAAAAGCAGGAGGACAGAAGGCAGAAGACCTAAGATTAAGATACAGTGTAGGGTGTAGAGTGTGTAGTAGGGAGTGGAGTGTAGAGTGTGTAGTAGGGAGTAGTGTGTCTAGTAGGGAGTAGTAGAGTGTGTAGTAGGGAGTAGAGTGTAGGGAGTAGAGTGTGTAGTAGAGTGTAGGGTGTGTAGTAGGGAGTAGTGTGTAGGGAGTAGAGTGTGTAGTAGGGAGTAGAGTGTATTGTGTATGGTAGAGTGTGTAGTAGGGAGTAGAGTGTGTAGTAGGGAATAGAGTGTAGTAGGGAGTAGTAGGGAATAGAGTGTAGTAGAGAGTAGTAGGGAGTAGAGTGTAGAGTGTGTAGTAGGGAGTAGAGTGTAGAGTGTGTAGTAGGGAGTAGAGTGTAGAGTGTGTAGAGAGTGTAGAGTGTGTAGTAGGGAGTAGAGTGTGTAGTAGGGAATAGAGTGTGGTAGGGAGTAGAGTGTGGGAGGGAGTAGAGTGTGGAGTAGAGTGTGTAGTAGGGAGTAGAGTATAGTAGGGAGCAGAGTGTGTAGTAGGGAGTAGAGTGTACATGCTTCACTCCGATTGGTCCCGGGCCACACATTACTGCTCACCCGGCATCAACATTTCCTCTCCCAGGGTATCCATCACTGGGAGTTTTCCTTTGCTGCTAGCGTCAACATTTCCTCTCCCAGAGCATGCGCCGCGCTCCGTGTCTTCTCCTGTTTCACTTTCCAGACTCTTGCGCTCTCTCTCTCTCAAAGTACAGCATCCCTCCCCTCCTCCGCCTGCTCCGCATTTCATCTGCATCCTCCTTTCACCCTCCGCCTCCCCACCCACACCTGTTTCTAAAGGCAACCTAAACTAGTTAATGCGCCTGCTGGAAAAACCAGTGTGTACAATGTCGTTTTAATTGTTGCGGGTCTATATGTCTTTCATTCTTCCGCTATCAATAAAATGAATAATGATACATTCGGTAAAAATACCACCTACAGCTTAAAACTCAGAGTTATAAAGTAGTATGTGGTTTGCCCTGCATTGAACATTAAATGCTACGGATATTGTTTTATTATTAACAATGAAAGCAACCATCAGAGGAAGTGTTGAGTGAATGCTGTCAGGGTAGATAGTGGGAGGGCTTCAGGTTAGTAGTTACATAGGCATGTCGGTCTATAAGTATCCCTATAGCTTACGAGTGCACTATAGTGACCTCTGCAAATGTAAAACACATACATGCCAACAGACCCGATTTGGGCGGGAGTCTTCCGATTTTCCATGGCAAAATTTGCTTTTTTGGAATGTCTCCTGCTGCAATGTGCTTCTCCTTCAATAGAAGTCAAAGGGAGAAATATTCTCCCGATTCCTATTTTTTTTTCTCAATTTCCCACTTTGCTCTTCCAAAATGTTGGCTGTATGAAAACAGTACTCACCTCTTTCACTCCCCTCCGGAGCCAGGCTGCTCCTCCCAGCATCACTGATCTTCTAGAGTAGCAGGCAGCACCAGGTGGTAGCCCCTCCTCTGGGATGAGAGCCGGCCCCCAGGCTCCTACTCTAACCAAAGTAGTGTCACCAACAGGCCGGCATCGTCCCTCCTCCAGGCGGCTCCTCCTCCCCCACCACCGGAAGTGCCTCCTCGCTGTATTTGTAGTTTACTCCTGGCCTTCTCGTCCTCTCTACCCGCGTCTCCCATTGTAATGTTAGCGCCTCGTCCGGAAGTGCCGTGCCTTATGGAGCGTAGGGGTGTGCTTCTGTTGCCCTGACGCCTGTATCAAACTACTGGAGTCCTGTCATGGTGTTTACAGAGCGTGGCGTGTAGCGTCTTCACCCAGCCCGGATTTCAGCCAGAGCACTTTAAAAATCTGTGTGTGGGTCCGAGACTGTACCTTAAAGTCGCAATGTTAATAGAGAAAATACAAGTCCCAGAATGCACCTGATAGAAGCTTAAAAGCAGAGACTGGTTGAAGAGGTACACACGACATGGTCAGCTGGTGGTTCTGCTGTCACCCTCGCCCAGCCTGTGGCGCAGTTACACCCTCGCGGGGTAGTGGACATCAATCCTAGTTAGGTTTGGGGTAGCCAAGGACCTTTACATTTTAATAGAATCGCATATTTATACAATATGCTACGTGTAAAGGCTTTCACCCTGCCCTGTTGGACTTGAAAAAAGACGACAGAAGAAAATATCTGTGGTAAAATTCAAATGAAATTCTCTTGAGGAAACTTAGATGAGGTAAAACATGAAATGTAAACAGGAAACGCTTCACATGGATTGCATTTTGTCTGCTGTGAAACTGATCTCTGTTTTTGCCTGTCAAGTTAAAGACATAACTCGGAGTCAGTCTTCTTGGTCTCAGTCCCGACCACCGACTAATGTTGCAGAATTCTACAGTTACGTGTCCCAAAAAGAGAGACAAGCGCTCGCCTACAGACTTTTCTCTTTTTGAGACGGCCCCCTTGGACAAGCTCATCTGACTTCCTTTTGGCGTAAAAGGTTCTTATCTTTATTGGGCCTTGTGTTTGGCCCCATAAAGATAAGAAACCTTTTATGCCAAAAGGAAGTCAGACGAGCCCGTCCAAGTGGGCCGTCTCAAAAAGAGAAAAGTGTATATTACACTAACCTCTTTCTCAATGGCTGGCCACCATTTAGCTAAACAGTGACGCCGGCCAAGGGGAAAGAGGGGCGGGGCTTAAAGCCCGCTAGTGAAAGCTCCTCTAAATCATTTGATCTCGCCAGCGAGACTGCGCAGCCTACGCAGGCTCGACCTAAAAAACGTCTGTGTAAAATGCATAGGGAAATTTGGTTTTGGGACCCCCTTTATTCTCAGCCCACACTTCGCGGATCATCCCGAAACTGTGAAGGATTGAGCTGCAGTGGAGGAACATATTTTGGGGAATTGTTTTTAAAGATTCATCAAACTGCACCAAAGTTATTAGCAAAACAAAAAATGCTCCTCCTTTGGAAAAACAGACCTGATTATATTTACCCACTGGTGCCTGCCGTTTAAATCGACCACACCTTTCATATAGTAATAGAACAAAGTTGCACACTCCAAGAGTTTGGTTTACATTTTTTATTTTCTAATTAAGAAGCAAGAAAAATACCGGTGTGTTTCGACCAGGAAACATCCATTACAACTCAGTCATTACATCGCACTGCTTTTACAACTCAACTGCCTTTACATCGTATGCCATTATAACGCATGTCACTACAATGCATACCATTACAACGCATGCCATTACAATGCATTATAAGGTATGTAATGGAGATTTTTTAGTTTTAGGGTGGGTGTGGGTTTTAGATGGGAATAGTAATTTTTACCCCTACCCTATCCAACACTTTCCCCATTGTTGCACTCACTGGAGTGGGAATAGTAATTTTTACCCCTACACTATCCAACACCTACCCTAATGTTGGCCCAAAAGTATTTTGCGTTGTAATGGAATACGTTGTAATGGTAGTTTTTAAAAATGCGTTGTAATGGCAGGCGTTGTAAAATCATGCGATGTAAAAACTGCGTTGTAAAAGCATTCATTGTAATTGTTTACGTTGTAACATCATGTTTTCGTTTCGACCGGACGGTCCTTGTCATGGCTAATTGTCTTTTTTAAAGGTTCACACTTTTATATCACCACATGTTGGCCTACAATGATGCGCTCTGGGATTTATTGCATATGTTACATTAAAAACAGAATTGCATTACATCTTGACAAATATTTCGAACATTGTAGAGTGCAAGCTTCACATTATTCATTTTATGGCATTATTGTGGTCCACAGGGCTTGAAAAATCCTCTCGCCCAGTCGCTATGGCGAGCTAGATTTAATCAGGACGAGCTCTATTTAGGCCCTACTCGCCCCTTCTGGCGAGTTCTGCTTGCTCACAAAGTGAAGAAGCAATAAAGATGCCTCTAAATCGTATGATCTGTCACATTTCTACACTTTCAGAGACAGAGGTCAAAAGTCAGTTTGTCTTCCTACGTATTTTTCTGTCCGTGACTAAAGTTAGAGGATTTTGTAAAGTGAACTGTGTGACAATCGGGATAAGACCAGTTCAGGGGTTAAGTACATTACATTTAGGTCAAGTAGTGTATTCAAGTTACTAGACCTGCAGGTCTAGTAAAATTTTTTGATTTTTAGAGCCTTGGTCCTGCTCAGGCTTTTTGCACGCTATCTATGCTGAGACCCCCATTCCAATCTATTAGAGGCCTGGGGGGACCTCTCACCCCTGGTGCTGAACATATAAATGGGGAGGGAAAACCCACGGGCCCCCTCCGCAAGCCATCGAAGGCCCTGGGAAGCCCACCCACATACTTTGTATAGGGAGGAACTGTGTGGACCCACTCTCTGCGCTGCAAATGCCCCCTGGAGGCCACTCCAGGGGCTGAAATGTAAGAAAAAGGGGGTGGGAGGCTGCCGGACCCCTCCCTGAGCCTCAAAAGGCCCAAAGGCCCACCCCGAGGCAGTTTTAAGGAAGGAGGGCCATGCAGTCAACCTCGCTGAGCAATTAATGGCCACAGACCATTCGGGTGTTGTAAGTGAACAGGGATGCCATAACGAATACATGGGCTGGATACTTGTCAACACGAGTTTCCTAGCTCCATGATGGCTTCACTGATTTCTAAGATATTTAGTACCAAACATCTTGTCTTAATAAATCTGTGCTGATGCCATTATTGGAATTATTAATAAATTCACACAGGAGACCCTACTAGAGGGTCTCCTAAAATGTACCAGCCCTTGGTGTTGGCCCTGTGTAGTTTTAGCCAGCCTGCTATCACCAGACATGTTTCTGGACCCCTGGGTTAGAAAGCCAAAGCTCTCCAGATCCTGAGACAATGCATGCTCTGGCGAAATGGTCAAACATTCCCCCTGCAGGATCTGCCTCGGCAGAAGTAGGAGTTTCAAAGGATATGCCAGCTTTGAACTCTGCACCCAGCCCTCTGCAGTTAGAAGCAGAGGCCCACCCCCCAGCCCTGCCCTACATTTGGCAGGAGGACTGCTGGGAAACGTAGGTAAAGTTGGATGTGGGCCCACCTTCACCCTGTACCACCCCTCAGGAGGTGGGCTAGGTGAGGTAGACCCCACTTTTCGCTACCCGCCATTTTGAAGATGGGGATAGTAGCATATTAGGAGTCAGAGTATTCCCTCTCCCCATATGGGATGAGCATAAGGAGGGTGTAGGCAGCCCATTGGCTACTAAGTGACCACCTCTAAATTCAGTATTTAGGTGGCTCACAGGAATCTGTCTTCAGGTTCGAAGGGCACAAGATGATAATGGACGAAGACTGCTGCAATTCAAGAACTAAAACCCGACGCAAGAGAAACTGGCACAAACCTCTGCTGCTGCTAAGGACTTGACCATTGCAACCTGCCTCTCCTGAAAACTGCAAGGCCTTCAAGAAAAACTGGAGCCCTCCAGCCTTCTGCAAATTGGCAAGAACCTCCCTGTGGGCTCGAGGCTCCATTATCCAGCGTGCGCTGTTGAGGAAACCGATGTGGTTGAGGACCGGCAGACTCCGTGTTGAATCGACTCACCACTAAAACCTGAGGTGTGTTGGTTTACCAGTCCGATGGAACCGACCCATGCGCGCCTACATCAACTCGAGGAATCCTCTCAGCATAACGGCCGACGCTGGAAACAGCTCTGTTCCTGAAAGCCTGTACCTTCCTGCCAGTGGCATTGACTCCTAAAGCAGTAATGTTGGCAGACCGCCTACTCTGTGACAGTCTGCCCTACATCACACCTGTGGCTTGACCGCTGCCGGTGATCTCTGTAATCAGCATTCACAACCTCCGGTACTCCTGATCCTGGTATTACCCAATTGCCTGCTGTACTCGAGTCGTGGATCCTCAAAGACCTTCATCCCACTAGTGAAGACGACCTCTGACCTTCCACAGGAATGTGGCCCTCTGAAACTTCTTGCAGGAGTCCTCCTTCCAGCGACGGTAAGGGCACCTGAGTCGGCAGTCCTCTGCTACCCGAATCCACACTATCCTCCAACAACCGCGACCACCGGGTTGGCCGTATTCCGAATCCATTCACTACCAGTGACCTGCTGCAAGCGACTGCAACAGTATCTGTGTTGGCTGTCTATTGAACTTCATTAAAACCTATACACTTCCACTGCTTTCTGACCTTTCACAGGACTTTGGTCCTGTTAAACTCCTTGGTGGAGTCCTCCCTCCAGCGACCGTAGGGGCATCTGAGTCAGCAGTCCTCCGATATCCAAATACACACCATCCTCCAGCAACCGTGACCACTGGGTTGGTGGTGTCCGAATCCATTCCCTTCCAGTGACCTGCTGATGGTGACTGTAACTGTGTTGGTAGTCTATTGAGCTCTATTAAAACCTATAAGCTTCCACTGTTTTCTCCGGCAACCGGGATGGTTAATATTGGACGTATCGACCACTGTGTGAGTAGATACTGAAAATACTGCATACTTTGAACTGCGCTACATCTAATTCATTAATCCAGAGTCTACTAAGTAGTTGTTAAAGTATTGAAATTGTACAAAGTATATTTCCGATTTTAATTCTTGCTTCTCAAAAATATATGCAAAGAATCTTATTTTTTTAATAAAAATTGGTCTTGGAATTATTCTTGAGTGTATGTCTCATTTATTTCTTCTGCGAGTACAACAAATGCTTAACACTGTCCTCTGATAAGCCTAACTTCTCGCCCACACTACCACATAAAGAGTTTGTTTTATCTACTTGTTGCATCTATCTTCCTCCGGGGATATCTTGCACTCTGCACATAGTGTACTTCATTTAGTACACTGTACAGAGAGGGGGTATCTTACAAAACCTATAGTACTTTGCCAACTGTGTCTTGGTTTTACCAGATTTCCCTCCAACATGAGTTAGACCCAGACACTCTATTCCCCTTTTCCACGGTCCATTCACTTAGACGTTTGTGGCTACTTCTGTTGCTTTATTTTTTAGACTATTTCTTTACAAATTGCTACGGCAGCTGTATTGATTGATTTACTGCAACTCGTTTGAGTTTCATGAACTACCCTTCATGGGAAGTTCTGCTGCTTGAGTTTATAAAAGCGATTCGACGCCTCGTCAGGTGTAGTAAGCGCTATAAAAATGCAATTACAATACAATACAATACTCCTTGAATCACACTTGTTTTCCTGGACTCAGAATTCTTTGAGCTCTAATGATTCCTTGATCCTCTTGGTTAATTTAGGATCATTCTTTTACAGAACAAGCTTAATGCAATGCTTTGAATGTTATATCTAACTAATATTTTAATTTTGATATTTCTGTAAACAAATTGAGATTTACTAATCAATCAATACAATCAATAAAAAGAACATGTACTTATCTCTTAATGAGAATGAAGGTTTTGAAAACTTACACGATCTCTTTATTGACCGAACTGGGAAAATGTATTTAAACAATAAAGTGAATTTGAAATAGCTCTTTTCATTAAAACACGTCCCAAGATTCACCACCTCAGAGAAGAACCGACCGTGGAGATGGGTCCTGATCCTGTGAGTGATGGTAACTGAAAGGTTGCAACTTTCCGGTTCCCATTGCCGCGACAACCTATTTGTCAGGTCCCAAATGTCCTCAGGATGGTACGATGCCAAAAAGGGTTCCACCTCTCGACAACCCCTGGGTCTGACCATAAACAGACACACAGTGGTGATCAAGCGAGGGATAACAGGAACTGCAGGACAGGAACGGGAGGGCGGAGAAGCTGTAATGAGAACAAGATTCAATAAGCACAACCTGCACTGTATTACCTTTATACACAAGACTCTTTGTAATTACACTAGAAGATACAGTCATTTATCTAAACACTGGTTACCTGGAGGGCAGAAAAAGGTAGGCTTTGCCTGGCCATCAGAGTGTAGAATAAAACAGCACAATCCTAAAATGCAAGACAATACGTTATTCACTGAATGCACTGTAGTAGCTCAATATAATCCTATGGTACTATTCACGTACCAGTGGTGCTTAATGTAGGGCTTCAACAGAGGGCAGAATGGAAAACAGCCAGCCAGGCGAAGCTCATTATACCCCTGTTGTGTAACAAAAAAGGTAAAACAGCAAATGATAGGTCTCTGCTTCCTTAGGACAACGTAAAGAAAAGACTTCTAGGTTAACGTCACCCAAAGCCTTAATGTATATAGTTTATATAAACTGCTGTGTAGACCTTGAACCAGCAAGTATCAATACGCAATTATCCAACAGTGAATAGCTGCTGTTCAGTTCGTGATATGAGTGACCTGGAAATCACCCCGGCAGATGCTCTCTCTCTGCCGATGACGTAAACAAAAAGAATAACACAAGATGCTGCCACAGCCCGTGGTAACAATGCAAACTGTCCAAAGTACTTGCGGCAGTATTGGAACCTCCCTGCCGCATATGAGCTCCTACTCGGGAGTCTCACACCATTCAAAGGAAGAGTCACGAACCAAGTACAGCGGGTCCGCAAACACGAAGCCTCAGCAACAAGGCTCCAGTACCCGCTAAGAGGAGGATTCCCCCAGAGCGGAAACCGCCACTGCGGGACACAAGGAAAGTCTCACGAAGGATATAAACAGTTGAAAACCAGAAAAGGATACACAGCAACACCCAGGGATATGGTATCCTACCGTGACAGCACTCCGGAACCAGAATAAACGGCGAGGCGATGCTGGATTCACTCCGTCTTGAGGCTTCCGGGAATTGACGTCATAGCCAGACGCGTCGCTCGCCTCCGAGAATCATGGGAATAGTAGTCTTTTCCTGATAAACATGGCTCTAGGCAGTGTTCACTGTGTCCCACCGCCGTGGGTCGTAACACTATTTTAATGAATTTAATGCATCAAATTCGTACTCAATTCTTTATTGTTTCAAAAATTATGTCCACTTATTTTCATCTCGTTTGTTCTTCAATCCATTCTACTCATAGCCATATTTTGTCTTGCACTCTTGATTTTCAAAAGAACGCAGGAGACTCACTGCTTCCTCATGCCATAAATTTTATTGGAAACCCAATGCATTTCGGGTAAGACCCTTCTTCAGGGATTTCTACAATGCAAAGAAAATTATCGTTTTAATACCAATACTCTGATAATACTTGAAATAATCTAAGTTCAACCGTGTTTTCTACACCAATTCATTTATACATAAAAAGTGCCCCATTGATACTTATAACTTGAATGTGACTTCCCACTCCCCCTCGCTGGATGTCAGAAAGTGCAAATCCCTTCTCTTGTTTAACAGCTCTGTATTTATACATGTTAACTCGTCCCACACTTTTCTTGAGTCCAATTATAATGTGACACTGCACCAAGCAGAGCGTACACTTACCCCGACATGTAGAATTTTTCTTTTAATCCATCAAATCCACGCTAGGGTACTACTCTCCCCTCCCTCTCCTCACGTGAACAGGAAACAACCATCAGTCACCCCGAGCTTAACGGACATTCATTATCAGCTGTGACGCCTTCGCTGTGCCGGAGTCGTGCCAGAGTCCTGCCCGTCTGCGCCCGTCCGCGCAAGGGAGACGCAGGACGTGGCGGGACTCTATCGTGCTGTAAGTATGATCCGTCAGTATTCCAGCCAGGATCTTCATCTGATTAGACGATGTTTGCCCTCTTGCTTGCACTCAGCTCAGCATCCTCTATGCGGCCCTCATACTTGTCCATGTGGATGGTGGGAGCTATCGGCACCGACGATAGCTCCTAGCCAGGTACTACCGCTTCGCAAGAGGGAACCTCCACCCCCTATTGCCGGTAAACTGTGCATCTGAATATCAGATCCTTGTCGAAACATCATCGAGATATTTATGAACTTATCTCCTTAGAAAACCCGGATGTCTTCTTTATGACGGAGACCTGGCTGGGTGATGAGGATATGGCCATTATTAATCTGGCCCTCCCTCCGGGCTACGCAATCCATGCATTAAATCGCAAGGGGAGAGGTGGAGGCATAGCCGTGGTTTTTAAAACTTGCTTCACTTGTACCTGGAAGCCCATGAACTTGGCTGGTGCTGAGTGTGCCCATTTTTCTATCGGCTTTAGTCAGCATCAAACATTGTCAGGTCTTTTGATTTACCGCCCTCCAGGGAGTGACAGTGTTTCAGGAAAGCCCTTCCTGAGCTGGTAAGCTCTCTTTCTCTGTTCTCCTCCAACATTACCATCATCGGCGATCTCAATATACACTTTGATGCCATGGAGATACCAGCGGTTAGAGGTCTGCTGGACGATCTTGAAGCAGTACAGCTACTCCAACTGGTCCGTCATCCGACTCATGATGGAGGTCATATCCTCGATCCGGTTTTTACAAACCTTCAACTGGTCGAGGTTTCTCCCCCTAGACCCATGGGATGGAGTGATCATTACCTTATTGAGCTTTCTGTCACAATGGTGACACAATTTAGTGGGAAGCCTGGTAAAACATCTTTCAGGCGGCCCTGGAAAAAGCTCAAATTGGAGGATTTCCATCGTCTCTTGATCACTACACCTCGGGTTCATACAGATGACGTTGCAACCGGCTATACCATCTTTTGCGCTTGGATTGTTAAAGTCCTTGACAAACTAATCCCAGCCGGCTGGAGCAGGAATCGACATGCTCAGCCTAATCCCTGGTATACGGAGGCACTCAGGTGTATTAAAGCTACCTGCCGACAAGCCGAAAGAGCATGGAGAAAGAACTATGATAAAGTCCTGAAAGTATGCTATCTGGCCAAGGTAAAGTTATACCATAGAGCTGTCTGCCGGGCCCGCGCTGATTACTATGCACAGGAGTTCCAGGCGAGCTCTAACCCGTCCAAACTGGTTTTTAAAGTCTTGAAGGAGCTCACAGCGAACAGATCTCCTATTACGGAAATCTGTTCCCTTGCCCACTGCGAGTCGTTAGCCAGCTTCTCTGTGGAAAAAGTAAATGTCATCTATTGCTCTTTTCCTAAAGCTGACCCTGACAGTACGACCCTGACATTGCGTACTTCTCAGTGTTTGGCCTCTCTCTCCATACCATCAGAGCAGGAGTTTAATCTCCTAGCAGCCAAGGTCAAGTCTGGCTCTCCGGATGACCCTTTGAGACCTGCCCAGTTTATGGACTCGGCGTCTTTTTGCCTTCCTCCTATCCGCCATCTGGTGGAGCAATCCCTTACCATCGGTTCAGTCCCACCTAGTTGGAAGGCTGCCTGTGTCATGCCCATAATAAAGAAGCCTGGATTGGATCCGCTGAAGCCGGAGAGTTATCGACCCATCTCCCTTCTTCCCTGGGTGGCAAAGATTACAGAGGCCCATGTGAATAACATCTTAACAAACCATCTGGCATCTGCACATCTATTGGATCCGACACAGAATGGTTTTAGACCTGGACATAGTACAGAGACGGCACTTTTATTCATGGTCGAACACCTCCGCTCTGTACTAGATTCAGGTCAAACGGCGGCACTGGTCCTTTTGGACCTTAGTGCCGCCTTTGACACTGTATCTCACACCATTCTTATTCGAAGGCTTAGTGAGGCAGGCATCTCAGGCAGGGCGCTGGATTGGTTTCAATCGTTCCTTTCGGAACGATCTTTTCAGGTTGTGGTGCCACCGTTCAGATCTAAGCCCCATGCTATCACTCAAGGAGTTCCGCAAGGCTCGGCGCTGAGCCCCACTCTTTTTAACCTGTACGTTCAACCTTTGGCGGAGGTGGCGAAGAGTTGGGGTCTCACTATGGTGTCATACGCCGATGATACCCAGTTGGCGGTGGCTCTTAATGGGGACTCTGACCAATTGGCATCGAACTTTGCGGATGGTTTGAGGGCTGTTGCTAGTTGGCTTACCGCCAACTGTTTACAACTCAACGCCCTCAAAACTGAGGTGATGGTACTAGGGAAACACCCTGATCTGTGGGGTGCTAGCTGGTGACCTAAGGAGCTGGGACCCCCCCCAAAACCTGTCTCCGAACTCAAAAACCTTGGCGTCTGGTTGGATTCCAAACTAACCTTCTCATTCCACACTAAGAAGGTGGCATCCATGTGCTTCGGCATTTTGCGTGGTTTGAGGCCTATCCTCAAATTTTGATGCCCCTACCCGCCAGATGGTGATCCAAGCTAGCGTACTATCAAGGCTCGATTACGCGAGCTCATTGTTCTTGGGCGCCAACCAGGCAGAAGTCTTGCGACTTCAACGGGTGCAGAATGCGGCAGCTAGGGCCCTGGTGGGCCTACCGCGCTTCTGCTCAGCCCGTAGTACAATTTTCAACTTGCACTGGCTGCCAGTAACCAGACGTATAGAGTTCAAGGCCCTCTGCTTTGCATTAAAAAAAAATTCATTTGACACCCCCATCATACTTCAGCATCTTTTGTCCTTGTACACTCCTTTGCGCAGCCTCCGTTCTGCCGGCCAAAACTTGGCACTTGTCCCCCGTTTCAAAAAATGTCGACTGGGTGGCCGGTCGTTTGCGGTCCTGGCCGCTAAACTATGGAACACACTCCCGGCCTACATTCGCTCTCTGGAGGACCTTTTTGCTTTTAGGAAAGCTGTTAAAACTCACCTCTTTCCTCTGCCTTATTAATCACTCCCTATCTTTCCTGTGCTATTAGTTGTGTTATCTGTTCTAGATATAGCGCCGGGACGCCCCTTGGCTGGGGCAGCTGTGCGCTTAAAAAATCCAAATAACATAACATAACATATGCCGGTTCCCATCACCCGCGTTGTCACGTGGCATAAAAGCTCGCTTCAAACTGCGAAATGGATTGCTGCCATACCATCATCTGCTTTCCAATTAAACTCAACTAACCAGAATGCATCTGTTGATATATCAAGAAAGAAATGAAAAACGTGCTACCCACCCCAAATATGCATCAAATACTTAAATATGAACGTAAACAGTGCAGAAATGTAAATTATGAAAAGACACGATCGAACAATTTCCGTGTTGCAGGAGTTAGCGTCCAAGTCATTACGATAATATTCT
Organism: Lissotriton helveticus; assembly: GCF_964261635.1. NCBI lineage: Eukaryota > Metazoa > Chordata > Amphibia > Caudata > Salamandridae > Lissotriton > Lissotriton helveticus. The sequence continues at coordinate 49,848,224 of NC_136069.1, forward strand.
CCATTAACTTTGGCTGGGAGACAGTTTTCCTGCGTCCATGATTTCATTATGTTTATCTTGATTGCTCATTATTCTCTCCGCTGTTCATCACGGGTGCTGTCTCTCCGTTAGGGCAGAATATTCAATTTATGAAAAGACGAAATAGGTGAGACGCACACCTGTTAAACCCTTCTCTTATGTCCAATCTACGCAGTGCGTTGTACTCATTGTTTAGTCTTTGTCGGTGTGCTAGCACTCGGCGCTCTGCCCATTTTGCGCTGCAACATGATAAGAACACAAAGGAGCCACTTTCCGGTTCCAATTGCCGCGACAACCTATTTTAAGGAATTTAAAGCATCAAATTCGTACTCAATTCTTTATTTTTTCAAAAATTATGTCCACTTATTTTCATCTCGTTTGTTCTTCAATCCATTCTACTCATAGCCATATTTTGTCTTGCCCTCTTGATTTTCAAAAGAACGCAGGAGACTCACTGTTTCCTCATGCCATACATTTTATTGGAAACCCAATGCATTTCGGGTAAGACCCTTCTTCACGGGTTTCTACAATGCAAAGAAAATTATCGTTTTAATACCAATACTCTGATAATACTTTAAATAATCTAAGTTCAACCGTGTTTTCTACACCAATTCATTTATACATAAAAAGTGCCCCATTGATACGTATAACTTGAATGTGACTTCCCACTCCCCCTCGCTGGATGTCAGAAAGTGCAAATCCCTTCTCTTGTTTAACAGCTCTGTATTTATACATGTTAACTCGTCCCCCACTTTTCTTGAGTCCAATTATAATGTGACACTGCACCAAGCAGAGCGTACACTTACCCCGACATGTAGAACATTTTCTTTTAATCCATCAAATCCACGCTAGGGTACTACTCTCCCCTCCCTCTCCTCACGTGAACAGTAAACAACCAGCAGTCACCCCGAGCTTAACGGACATTCATTATATGCCGGTTCCCATCACCCGCGTTGTCACGTGGCATAAAAGCTTGCTTCAAACTGCGAAATGGATTGCTGCCATACCGTCATCTGCTTTCCAATTAAACTCAACTAACCAGAATGCATCTGTTGATATATCAAGAAAGAAATGAAAAACGTGCTACCCACCCCAAATATGCATCAAATACTTAAATATGAACGTAAACAGTGCAGAAATGTAAATTATGAAAAGACACGATCAAACAATTTCCGTGTTGCAGGAGTTAGCGTCCAAGTCATTACGATAATATTCTCCATTAACTTTGGCTAGGAGACAGTTTTCCTGCGTCCATGATGTCATTATGTTTATCTTGAATGCTCATATTTCTCTCCACGGTTCATCACGGGTGCGGTCTCTCCGTTAGGGCAGAATATTCAATTTATGAAAAGACGAAGTAGGTGAGACGCACACCTGTTAAACTCTTCTCTTATGTCCAATCTACGCAGTGCGTTGTACTCATTGTTTAGTCTTTGTCGGTGTGCTAGCACTCGGCGCTCTGCCCATTTTGCGCTGCAACATGATAAGAACACAAAGGAGCGCGTTTCCGGTTCCCATTGCCGCGACAACCTATTCTTATCATGTTGCATCTCACCTACTTCGTCTTTTCATAAATTGAAAGGTTGCACCATATTTATTACAGTTTGACCATTCTCTGTGCTAACACAACCTATCCCTTATGACCAGGCATGCAACAAGGGAGTGCCCGGGTTGAAGTGGAATGTGGAGTATGGGATGATGATGATGGTGCAGGTGGATAAGGCAGAATGTGTGGAGTGATTGTTCGCAGAGCAGGAGTCCAGAAGAAGAGTGATGAGCAGGCTGTACTTTAGTGACATAAAGGAGTTTGATCTACTCACCGTGTAAATCTTCACTAGTCTTTCAACAACAAACTATGTCAAAAGCACGCTATGGAGGGGGGCGTGGCCAAGATGGCGACGGAGTAAGACGCTCTCTGCGTTCCCTCCGGCGCCGAATTCTACAACGCACCGAATAGCACCCCCGGGACCGTGCTTGGACCGGTGGTTTTGTAGCCTAAGGGCACCGGAGCATAGCGGCTGAGTACTGGCGGCAGCGTTGGCCCCTCGGAGCGTCCCGCGAGGAGAAGCGCGCTCTTGGTGCGGATGCGGTGAAGGGCCTGTCCGACGCCGGACTGGCGTAGAAAGGAAGCCGACAGGAGGTGCAGGCTGAGCGGTTGCCGTGAGGTGGTGGAGGTCGGCCCGATACCTGGAGCGGCGCCTCCTTAGCCTCAGTGGCCGACGGGACCTCCGGAGGTCGGCGTTGCTCCGCTGCCCCCTTCCCGTGTACCGCACTGGGGGCACGGCGGCTGAGCTGGGGGCTGTATGCAGATCGGCGGAGCGGGGGCCCTGCAGCGCGGACTGAGGTGAGCGCCTGGAGGCAGCCGGGGGGCTCGGGACCGCGATCTGGCCCGCGAAGGGCGACGGCTGTGCCGGACTGCTGGGCGGGAGCTGTGAAGAAGCGGCATTGGGCGGGTTGGGCGGCCCCCCCGGGGCGAGTCGCCTGCAGATTGCGGCCGAGTGCGGCCTACGCTTGCTTGCGGGGCACGCTGGACGGCGGCGGCCTATAGTGGAGGAGGAGGCGTAACGCCTGGAGTCTTGGCTGTGATCTACGACCTGCGTGAGGCTCGGCTCGGAGGGCCTGTGCCCTGCAGTGACCTGGGCACCATTGAATCTGGGAGCGGTGGCCCGGACATGTGAAGCGCTCTCTGGTCTGTGGGGGCACGCACACCATTGAACTGTGACCTGGGGGGGGCTGTCGCAAGATCTACAGGGCGGGCCGATCAGTGGAGAGGTCCGGATATAGCGGCCCTAACACCTCGAAGAAGGACGCCGGGAGGCCCTCGTGGCCGGCGATTGCCACTGTGATTTGTGGTCGACGGCGACTTGGGATCAACTTGAGGGGACGCACACGGCGGACCTTGTGATGGCGAACAACCAGAGGAGGGGGAAGCCTAACAAGGATGGCCTGGCCAGGGGCTCCAATCTTCCGCCATCGCCTGGGGCGGGCTCCTCCTCCATGTCCGGGGACGGTGAGGCGCCGGTCACAAAAGCATTTATGACTGAGCTATTTGCTTCCATTAAAGATGACATCTCAGAGCTGCGGTCCCAGCTCGCGTCGGACCTTCGGGAGGTGAGGAGAGACCTGGATGGGGTTGGCGAGAGGGTAGCCACCCTGGAGGACCATGATCTTACCCTGGCTAATGATGTCCATCAGCTGCAACAGGATGTGCTGCGTCTTAGGGACCAGAATCTGGATCTGCAGTCCCACGCGGAGGATCTGGAGAACCGCTCCAGGCGGAACAACATCCGTATTAAGTCGGTACCATGGGACGGGGAGTCCGGCGATTTGAGAGGCTATATCCTGGAGCTGTTCCGGCAGATCTTGGGCGACGAAGAACTTACGGATGTCAAGATGGACAGAGCCCATAGGGTTGGTCTTCCTAGGCGCGGGGGGGGCCCTCCGCCGGACATTCTAGTCTGCATCCACGATTTTCAGTTGAAAGAGCGCATTCTGAAGAAGGCCCGGGAGGCTACGTCTATCCAGTTTCGTGGACACCACCCACAGCTGTATCAGGATTTGGCAGCTTCTACTCTTCAGAAGCGGCGTGAATTCAGGCCTGTGACTGCCTTCCTGCGGGACCGCGGCGTTGCTTACTCCTGGGGCCACCCGTTCCGCATCATATTTCGTTGGAACAACAGGCTTGAACAGATCAGGTCTCTTCAAGCGGCCATGGATCTACTGGGGATCGACAGACCGGATGCTTCACCTGGCGACAGGAGTCCCTCCGCAAGGGGCCGGCGGCGGTCCCCCTCCTGGCACAGGGTGGGCGGGGAGGGGGGGAGGAGGGTGCCTGACAGGCCCACCAGCTTGCAAGAACGGGTCGACGCGGTGGCCTCGGTTGCCACCGCCACGCTATCTGCCTCTCAGCTTGGTTCCGGGGCGGCGTGATTTCTGAAGAGGGATCTGGCTGGCGCCGGAGGGGCGCACCCCTACAGGTATCGTGGGTTCCTATGTACTTTGGGAGAAGACGCCCAGATACGAGACTCGTGGGGGACATCGGCCGATGTCTCCTTGCCGTCCCATGGAGGACTCTTTTGGACTTCTGATGGTTTGTGGGGGGGTTTCTGGGGGGGGGAGGGTCTTGGTGGGGTTGTTTGGGGTGTTGGGGTTGGGGGCGAGGGGGGGTGTTGGTGGTGACGCGGCTGTGCTGTGGATGGTGCTGTGTGGTGATGATTGGGAGACTGAGAGGTGCTGTTGGTGTGGGGGATGCGAGGCGGATGGGCGTGGGACTCGAGGTTGGGACTGTGGGGCGGAGGGTTGGCGGGGGCTTGATCTTGCCATGTGTTGTAAACAGGGCATCTACCGGCTGGGGTGGAGGGCCTGCCCCCGAGGTATAGAGGATTCTTGTTTTTTGTCTCCCGATGCCTGTTAGCATAGGGACCTGGAATGTTAAGGGACTGAACTCTCCGCAGAAAAGGCATAAGGTGTGGAAATACATAACGGACCACCACTTGGATATAGTGGGTCTGCAGGAAACTCACCTTACCCGCACGGATGAGCTGCGGCTTAAGCATAAGGCATATCCCATGATATACAGATCCTCCGCTTCCACAAAGCACAGGGGGGTGGCCCTCCTCTTCCATGCCTCGCTGCGTTTCCAGCCTGTGGCGGTGCGCACGGACAGGGAGGGTCGCTGGTTGATGGTGCGGGGATTAGTTCAGGGGAGGCTCTGTACCTTTGTTGTGCTGTATGCTCCTAATACTGGCCAGAATAAGTTTTTACAAAGTTTACTGCAGAAAGTGGGTGATTTTGTTGAAGGGCAGTTGTTTATCATGGGGGACTGTAATTTGGTGTGGGACGGGGCGCTGGATTGCTCTGGCGCTCGCAGGGCGGATACTGGTGTGTTCTCAGAGGTGTCGCGGCAAAAAGTGGTGGACATGGGGTTGATTGATGGGTGGCGATCTCTACATCCAACGTCCAGGGATTACACGTTTTTTTCTAATGTGCACCGCTCATATTCCCGACTGGACCATATATTTCTTAGCCAGGCTCTTAGAGGAGATGTCCTTGACTCCACCATACTGCCCCTCTCGGTCTCGGACCACAGCATGCTGGTACTTATTCTGCGCTGGTCGTCGACAGGCTCCGGGCAACGGAAATGGTATTTCCCGGCCTCGGTGCTTCGAGACGAGGCTTCTAACAAGGCGCTGCGGGTGGCCATTAGGGAGTTCTTTGCCCTCAACCCACCGTCGGATACCTCGGTAACCAACACGTGGGATGCCTTTAAGGCGTCCATCAGGGGCACTTGTTTGGGCCTTAACGCACAACTCAATAGGATGCGACGCAGGGAGAGGGAGGCCCTGGAGGCTGAACTGGCCTCTCTCGAGCAGGTACATAAACTCAACCCCTCGAGGGTGACCCTCCGGCCTCTCACGGCGGTACGGGGGAAACTGAGGGCCCATTACAATAACAGGGCGGAGTTTACCCTACTGCGGTTGGGCCGACAGTCCTACTCTTGTGGTAATAAGGTGGGGAGGCACTTGGCCCGACAGCTTCGTGACAGGCGGGAACGTGAGTACATTGGAGGGATTCGCGACTCTGCTGGACAACTGCAGCATCGGGACGAGACGAAGGCGGCCCTCTTCGGTCGCTTTTACTCGGACCTATACAGGGGGGAACAACTAGGAACGGCTGCCCAGAAGGCATACCTGGGGCGTCTAACCCTTCCGCAGGTGTCTAAGGAATGGAATGAGCTCTTAGGGGCACCGATTACCAGGGAGGAGGTGCTAGCGGCTATTACGAACTTGAAGCTTCACAAGGCGCCTGGCCCGGACGGTTACACGGCTGTGTTTTATAAATCTTACGCCTCCGAGCTTTGTGATTTCTTGGTCGCCCTTTTTAATGATGTGGCCTCCTCTGGTTCCTCCACTGGCTCCCTGGCAGAGGCGATGATTACGGTGTTGCCAAAGCCGGGGAAGGATCCGGCACACTGCGCCTCCTTTCGCCCGATAGCGCTTCTTAATCTGGACGCCAAACTATACTCGGCGATCCTGGCGCGTAGGCTCCAAGACCTTATGCCGGCGCTGATCCATCCGGATCAGTCTGGCTTCATCAAGGGGCGCCAGACGCATGATAACACGCGTCGGGTGGTACATCTTATAGAAAAAGCGGAACGGTTTCGTATACCGGCGGTTCTAGTGGGCCTGGACGCCGAGAAGGCCTTCGATCGGGTGGATTGGGGGTTCCTTTTCAATACCATGACTGCCTTTGGTTTTTCGGAGACCTTCATCACTATGGTGAGGGCCAACTACTGCTGCCCCCGGTCCCGGGTTGCGGTGAATGGTCATGTGTCGGCATTTTTTGCTCACACTCGCGGCACCAGGCAGGGTTGCCCTCTGTCCCCCCTGCTATTCGCGCTGAGCATTGAGCCGCTGGCGGTGGCGGTGCGGGAGCATGAGGGGATCCGAGGTTTACCATTCGCGGGGGAACAGCATAAGATTTCGCTCTTCGCGGACGATGTCTTACTCTCTGTTACTGATCCGGAGAGCTCGCTTCCTTGCGTCCGGGAGGCCCTGTTGGAGTTTGAGGGAGTGGCGGGCTTTAAGGTCAACTATAGCAAGTCGCACATCCTGAATCTTACCCTGTCGCAGGTCGAGAGGGACAGGGTGCTGCCGCTGACTCCGTTGTCCTGGGCCACGGGTTCGATTGTCTACCTGGGGGTCCACCTGACTCCGACGGTGGGCGGGCTGTTCCAGGCTAATTTCCCATCCTTGCTGGCGAAATCCCAGGCGGAATTGGATAGGTGGAAGCCGAAGTTTCTGTCGTGGCTGGGCAGAATCCATGCCGTGAAGATGGTCCTCCTCCCCAAATTCTTATATTTGTTCCAAGCCTTGCCTATCCCCGTGGGCAGCGATTTCTTTCGGCGCCTCAAGACTTCTTTATTGCGTTTTGTGTGGCAGGGGGGTCAGGCACGGGTCTCCTATGCGGTTCTCCGTCGGCCGAGATCGGAGGGTGGGGTTGGGCTCCCGGACCTGCAGTTGTATTACAAAGCAGCGCAACTAAGAGTTTTGGTAGAATGGTCGCAACAGACCTCCGAGAAACACTGGCTCCATATGGACCGATGCGTTGCCGGCAGGTCAATCTGGGACCTGGCCTGGAAACCGAAGAAGGACCGCCCCCTCAATGCATATATCAGCACTCCCACCGGCACGGTGTTGAAGGTGTGGGACTCACTGGCGGGAGATGACCGTTGGACCACGTTCCCTTCGCCGTTCACGCCCTTGCATTTCAACCCGGCTTTCCCGCCGGCGCTACATGAGGGGCCGTTTGCGGTGTGGAGGGAGGGGGGGTGTCGGGCGTTGACCCATTTGTTCCACGGCCCGGACACCCTCACTTTCGCTAACTGCATGAGGGATTATGGGGTTGCCCAGACTGAGCAATTCCGGCATGTGCAGCTGCTTCACTGGGCTACGTCGCCTGGAGTGGTGGAGGCGGCTACGAGACCACCGACGCCGTTCGAAGCCTTTATTTTGCGGACGTCTGCCATGAAGGGGGCCATTTCCTTCCTTTACCAACTGCTGCTTCAATCGGCTATAGCTCCTCGACCTCGTTATATGGGGCAATGGGAGGAAATGCTGGGGCGAGATGTCTCAGACGCGGAATGGTCGGCGCTGTGGCGCGACTTGTCGTCCTTTAACCATTCCTTGCACCTGAGGGAAGCCCATCTCAAAACGGTCATGCAGTGGTATATGTGCCCGACTAGGCTTCACCGCATTTTCCCGAGGACCTCGGATAAGTGCTGGAGGGGTTGCGGGCTTTTGGGGGACTTCCGCCATATCTGGTGGGACTGCCCGGTGATCCGTCCGTACTGGGAGGAAATCCTCTCCCACATGAAGGACATATTGCCTTATCCCATTGATGACTCTATGGCCTGTGTCCTGCTTGGGCTGCGGGACCCTGGCCTCATCTATCAGACCAGGGCGGATAAAAAGATTATGTGGCTGTGCCTCGGTGCAGCGAAGCTCACACTGGCTGCGGCCTGGAAGAAGAAGGAGGCCCCGGCGGTCTCCTTGTGGCACGCGCGGCTGTGGAGGTTGCTCAGTCTGGAGAGAGTGGCGGACATCTTCCTGGGCCAGTATAAGAATTTCCGGTATCAGTGGGGTCCTCTGGTTACGTTTCTGTCTAAGGGGTTGCCCTCGGCCGTCTGTCCGGCCTCTTTGAGGTCGATGCACCTCTTTCAAGTGTAATGTAGGTATGATTGAGTGTTGAGTGAATGGCGTCACCACTGGGGGGAGGGAGGGGGTGGGGTGGGGATGTTGGTTGTTTCTGTCTTTGGGCTGTGGAGGATCCACGAACTGCTTATCTGCACCGCTTGTATGGTTCCTGGAGGGCTAGGGCCCGGCGCAGTGCGGCGCTGGGTGTCTCAGCTGGACTGACCTAATGACAAACTGTTAGAACACTGTGTACAATGGTCCTAATTGCTATGTGGTCTCGCGCCTGGGCTGGATATGCATATGGAATGGCTTGAGTCACTGTTGCTGTGCGTACAAAGATTTTACCATGACTTTGAGTTATGTGCGGTTCCCCCGCAGCCCTCTGTTTATTTTCCTGTGCAACTTAAAATAAAATAAAACTTTTACAAAAAAAAAAGCACGCTATGACACACTGAAGAACTGTGGTGTCAGATATTAAAGTAGGCGGCTGGGTCTTTAAACGTGCAGAGAAAGGAAAAAGTACATTTTTCAAGCCGATGAAGTTGTAAAAATCCATCAGAGGAGTATCATCATACCATCACTCAGGATGATTTTGAGAAGAGTATCTCAAGGCTAACTTGGCCCTGGCAGTCCAGATGTTCCACTGATGTTGAGAGGTCTAGCTATAGCTTTCTTCCTCATACCGTTGGGTTTTTATGAATCGGTTTCCAGACCGGGGCCTGTTCTACAGCTCACACCGACACAGACAACCCCCTCACACACCGCTCCCTCCCTCTCGGGGGTTCCGAGCAGACGGTTGACGGTCGTTGGATGCCAACCTCGTTGGTGACGTGGTAATGAATCAAAGATCCGCTTGTTTTCTCACCCTCACACGCACTCTGCCGTTTATTTCAAAAGGTGGAATGCTAAAGGTATTGGGCTCTAGAAGGGGCGTGGCCCAGAGCATAATAATGCACGAATAACGGCGTGTACTGCTCGGCGCACAGCGCCCTTCTGTGGACAGCTCGAGACAGAGCGCGCGCCTCTCCTCACAGACTGTGGCGAGCGTCACAGCCAATGGGAACCACCGGAATAGCGTTAGCGGTCGGTAGTCCTTTCTCTCTCTCAATTTACTGTAGGGCTGGTATGGGTTGAATTTCCGGTTCTGGGTTAGCAGAGGCAGCGCCAGTGGCGACGCTAGCGAACCAGTCAGTCACGTGACCTGGTCTTCCAGCGTGTTAAGCCGAGGAGGAGGAAGGGCCTCTGCTCTGTTGCTGCTCTCATCTTCATTATCTGCCAGGAGGGAGGGACCCCGGGCCGCTCATGTTCACCAGTCCAAGACAAGCATTTGCAATGCAATAGGTCTTGTAGCATTAAAGTTTGAGTTATTGGCATTGTGTATGACAATGCGTTGCATAAATTTTTTAGCATACTTTGAATTGGTGAGCAGTTTGAGTGTGTGCAAGAGTGCTGTTGCTCACAGCTGTTATTATTCACGCAGCTCTAATGATGCACCTCACGCACGGGGCTGACACAGTTATTATTCACAAAGCTCTGATGATGCACCTCATGCACGGGCTCACAGGTGTTATTATTCACGCAGCTCTAATGATGCACCTCTCCACGGGGCTGACGCAGTTATTATGCACCTCATCACGGGGCTGACGCAGTTATTATTCACAAAGCTCTGATGATGCACCTCAGGCACGGGCTCACAGCTGTTATTATTCACACAGCTCTGATGATGCACCTTTGGCACGGACTCACAGCTGTCATTATTCACACAGCTCTGATGATGCACCTTAGGCACGGGCTCACAGCTGTTATTATTCACACAGCTCTAATGATGCACCTCACGCACGGGGCTGACGCAGTTATTATTCACAAAGCTCTGATGATGCACCTCATGCACGGGCTCACAGCTGTTATTATTCACTCACCTCTAATGATGCACCTTAGGCATAATAATAATAATAATAATCCACATTTGTACAGCGCACAATCACCCGTTAGGGTCTCTAGGCGCTGGGGGCCGTCGGGAAGATTAAGCAAGCTATTGCCCAGAGTCGCATGGTGCTGGGCTAACCTGCTGCCGGAGCCGGGGATCGAACCCTGATCCCCAGATTCCAGCGTCAGTCGCCCTGGCTGCGGCGCCACACCTCTCCCGATGGGCTCACAGCTGTTATTATTCACACAGCTCTAATGATTCACCTCACGCACGGGGCTGACGCAGTTATTATTCACAAAGCTCTGATGATGCATCTCAGGCACGGGCTCACAGCTGTTATTATTCACACAGCTCTGATGATGCACCTCACGCACGGGCTCACAGCTGTTATTATTTACACAGCTGTGATGATGCACCTCACGCACGGGGCTGACGCAGTGCCAAGGCAGTGCAGCATCTTCGCTTGCTGCGCTGCGCTGCATGAACTCTTTGCAAATATACCCCTAGTTAAGTATGTTGCGAGGATTATTTGCGAACATCGCCTAAGGCACCATTAATTAAGAAGCAATCTCCTGATTGCACAGCCGTTGACATGTGAACTCGCATAGCTCGCCACAACCTACCTGTCAATCAAAGACGAAGCTGCACACCAACAGTTCCCAGTGAGGCCGAATTGCACATGATGCATGTGCCCAAGGTCACAGGAGGTGTCAGATGAGAGCAGAGAAGACTATAGCGACGGATCACGCAGTCCAACCCTTTAATACGCGCGTTAATGAGATGAGTGATGTGATTAAACCACTATGGGATTTATTTACAAGCCCCTTGCGATGCCGGTAAGTCACTTTCTCCCATATTAAAAATGACTCACTTGCAGCGCAGGGTGTCTGTAAATAAGTCCCTATCAGTGCGCTTCGCACGCACTCATATTTAGCAATCCCACATTTCGAGTCCGCACTTGACGCTGCACTCCCTGAGCCCCTGCACGTCCCGTAGTTTATGAGTAGTCTGTAATACGCATTGGCAATTATTGTTACAATCAACAATATAATCATTTTGCTGTAGCACACGTACAGCAGTGTGACGTAAAAAACCAAAGCTGTTTCATAAACGACCTGCAAGCAAAATAATCCAGCGAACTGGCATTTCTCTTGGAGGCAATTAGGTGTGTTAGAATTCTGGGTTTAAATTTAAACTCAACATCCCATTATGAGGATAAAAGCGTTTTTTCCACCAAATCACAATTTCGACTGTTAAAAGAAAAACAGCGACTTTTCAAAATACTACAGAGGCAGAAAATAAAATAACCATTTGAACTATAAGGAAGCGACCAGCCTTGCAATATTTTTTAGGAAAGATTTTAGGATGTAACCAGAGCAAAGAAAATGTTCCATAATTGAGTGGTTATAGCCCTGCTTTCTGTGAAGGCAAAGTGTGATTCTGTAGTTTTGGAGCTATGTGAATTTTCTCTGACACATGTATGTGAGTGACAATGTGCACATGTATTGTGTACTGTCCAAAGTTTAATATTCATTGTTGGTGAATGAAAAGGAGGAAAAGTAGTGCCAAATCTTCATTTTAGAAGCAGTCTTTGCGCTCTGGGTGAAACACAATGTTGTATTCTCTTTTATAAAGATGTTCAGTGTTGTGAACTCCCTGCCATGGATTTGTATCTCAGTGACTGAGCATGTACTACTTCCGGTCTTCTACAATATTTGTAGGGATGTGATGATCAGTGCAAAATCATTTGTGTTACAGACTGAAACACAGGGCACAGCAACTGGGATGAAGACATTCACTGTATCAGATGTAAGAATGTCTTGTGTGTATCCTCCTGTCTCATCTCTGACATTGTGACTCGGCTCGTGGTTTTTCCCTGTTCTTACTAAAGGGACTTGTTGCACTCTGTGGAGATGTGACCTGTTCAAAGACAGAACGCAATAAATTAATTTGATATTAACAATTTTCCTCAGTGCTTTGACTTTGATGTAACATATTCTCACGATCACGGGCACTGTTGGGTCAACGTTCACGCCAGCGAACTCTGGCACCACGGGGAGGCAGGGGTGCTTTAAAGGGAGGGTGGGTGGCACACTGCACCTCAATGGTTTTAGAGGCTTCCATGAGCTGCCAGTGCTGCTGTAGGGTCTCAAGCATTCATTTACTGAAGCCAAACAGTCCTGTTAAAAACACGGAAGTACCTGTACTGTTTCCTAAAATACATTGAAGTGTGGCTAAGAAAATGCCTGTAAAGTCTAGTGAAAAGTTGAGCCGACTTGCTGAGTAGCACCAGTGGTACCCATTAAAATGATTCCACGCCCACTAAAAAGTGCCAGCGTAGGCCTCTTTAAATGTGCAGCTGTGCCAGCAGAGTTCCATCAAGACCTGGCAGTTCGATGGAGATACAGCGCCCAAATACCCCTAGTGGTGACAGTCTGGCGCTTTACAAATGCTGTTTAATTGATTGATTGATCGATCAAAGGCACGGTTGGGTATACAGGAAGCCGAAGACAGGTCTCCAAAAGAGCGACCAAGCACACTCCGCAAGCTCTCTTCTTTCTACTATTCAAACCGGTTCGTTTCAGTTTTCTAGAGCCTGGAAAGAGAACCTGACATGAAGGAACTAGATAATTGTTGGTGGGTGGAGTGTCGGGCGTGAGGAGTATCGGGTGGAGAGTGGTTCTGAAACATGACACTGTTAGCCCTTTAACTCAACTATTCCTGCAACAAGTAAGGTGAAAAGTTTCAAACCTGCAGCTGGTAAGTGGGGGAGGGGTAAAAGGAGCAGGTGTGCAAAGAAAAGAGAGTCATAAAACCGTGGTATGATATGGATCATTATGAAATAAAAAAAAGAGTGGGCGGAGAGGGATACAGGTGCCCCAGTGACATTTACTGCTGGGGTGAGGTGTGTCTGCGGTGAGTGCCCTTCTCTGTGCGCCCCACGCACCCTCAGGTCCACCGGTACAGACAGGTGCTGTCTTCAAGCGCTGCCCCTCTCACTGCGCCCCAACCCACGGTACCTGCAGTTACAGGCGGGGGGGGGGTGCTCCAGGGGGTGTTCCAACGTCCTCCTCTGCCCCAGACACCCACTGAGGGGTGTGATATGCAGGGCTGCCTATGACTCCAACAGTACAGGGAAGTTGGGTTCATGGGGTTTTCTCCGAGTGTGTCCCACGCCCCCCACTCCTAATACCTACAGGTACAAGCATGCGAGGTAGGCAAATATCCCTCTTCAGGTGTATCCCCGCTTACCCGGATGCCTGCCGACTGCAACTACTGCCACCAGGTGTGTTTCGCAGCTACACCCCCTCCAAACCCCCCACCCCCCCCCACACACACACACCGAAACACACACACACATCCTGGGCTCTACAGCCCTCTGTGACAGCTATCACTACAGGCAAGTGCTGCATGGGGGGTTCCTTGTGTCTTCTGACCTCTTACTGTTCTACCCATAATTGAACTTAGTAGTAGTTGGTGTAAGTAATAGGAAGTACCTTCAATCACCGACCCAACACCCCCCCCTTAAGTTTCCAGCATGCTCTGACAACGACCATACCATGCGAATGCGGTCTGCGGATGAATCACGCTCTTGCCGCAGGCCCTGGGGCCGGAGACGCACAGAGGTTCCCACACTGTCGCCCATTCATCCCATTCAGAGGGTACAATAGAAGCGTGTCACACAGAGCGACTTTTCAAAATACTACAGAGGCAGAAAATAAAATAACCATTTGAACTATAAGGAAGCGACCAGCCTTGCAATATTTTTTAGGAAAGATTTTAGGATGTAACCACCTTTGGTGGGGGCTGGACTTCCGTCTTGTGCGCGAAGCCCACTCCTAAGAAGACGTGCGCACGCAAAACGAAACCTATCGTGGGGCGGGACTTCCATTTTGTGAAGCCCGCGCCCACGGAGTGCCTGGAGGAGCAGTGGTGACACCGGGCTCCCATGCCCGAGGGAGAGCGCCGCGGTCGGAGGCTGCACAAGTCCGGAGTGCAGGTGAGCGGGGAAGGGGGGTATGCCTGGATGTGTGTGTGTGTGTGTGTCTGTGTGTGCCTGTGTGTGCGACGGTGGAGGGGTGGGGGGGGACATCTCTCCGTCCGTGTATGCGCGCTTGTGTATGTGTGTGCGCATGCGTGCAGGGGGAGGTGTGCCTGTGTATGTTTGCGCTTCCCAGGAGACAGCCACGGCGAGCGCGTTCGCGCGCGCGTGGCCTGCGCCGATCGCCTTTTGCGAGATGCACGCGGCCAGGTGCTGTCTCCTGGGAAGCACAGTCAGTAACAAAAGATCTCCTGGTGGACACAGCGCTGACGCGCTGTTAAGCCACGAGACCTAAAAAACGAGCCTGGGGATGTCTGCACACGCTGCCGCCTAGGTATGAGTCTGCGAGGATCGACTGGAGAAAGGGGAGGGTCAGCAGTCGGTCTTGTGGTGGGTGGGGGTGGGGGGTTCCTTCTGTTTGTAAATGAACCCTTTAATCTTTGCCAGCCTCTTGAAGCTCCCCATTTGGCCAACTTAGCCCATCTCCCTAGGCTTCAGCCTAAAGAGATGCTGCCAGGGTAAAATACATATTTACAAAGTTGACCTCATGTGAGTGCTAGATGGCCTTTTAATGGTCAAGAAATGGGTTGAATTATTCCAGGAAGTGCCTTTGGAGGAGGAGAGTTTTAAGATCTGTTTTGAAGGTCCGGAAAGAGGTGGTGGTTTGGAGGGATGGAGGAAGTGAGTTCCAGATTCTGGCCGCATTACCAGAGAAGGATTGAGCCATAAATCTTTCCCTTTTGAAGGTAGGAGGTTCGAGCAGTAAGTTTTCCGCATTGTGTGAAGGTCTAGAGTCTACTAAGATTTTGATTTATTAGCCAGATAGCGCGGGGTGGAGGTGTGTCAAGCTTTGTGGGTGATACAGGCAGTCTTGTAAATTGACCTTGCTTCAATAGGAAACCAGCAAAGAGACAACAGTATGGGGGTGATGTGATCATTTCTTTTAGCCTCATAAACGAAGCGAGTTGCTGAGTGGAAGTTGGATTTTAGAGGGGAAAGGAGGAATTTGGGGGGGGCAGCAAGGAGAGAGTCGCAATAGTCCATTCTGCAAAGAAGCAATGATCGGTTTTGTTCTGAAAAAAAAAAAAAGAAGCAATGATCGGACCAAGGTTTTTAGGTCTTGTTCAGGAAAGAAGCAGTGAACCCCCTAGAGAAGGCGCAGTTGTTGCATTATTGGTAATGGTATTGATATGGGACTCTAAGTTGAGCCTTTTGTCTAGGATGATGCCTAGAGATTTGGCAATGTCAACAATGATAGATAGGGTTGTTGTTGAGAATGTTTAGATTGTTCATGCAAGATTGGATTGGAGGAGGAGATAGTGAGGTAAAGAGAAGTAGGAATTCTTTTTTGGAAGGGTTCGGTATTAGTTGACTGGACAGCCAGTGGTGGATGGAGTTGAGAGTGGTGTTGAGGATTTAAATGTCATGAGCGGAAGATACCTTTAGGTAGCTTTGTGTGTCATCCCAGATTGTTTTAGATTACCCAGCGATTCAATGTAAAGGTTGAACAGTGTGGGCACGAGGATCAAGCCTTAGGGACGCCTTGTCCAACAGCCATTGAAGTGGAGAGACAACTATTTTGATCAACTAGGATTTGCCTGGGAGGAAAGATTCAAACCATTTGAGCACTATGCCTTCAAAACCCACTCTTGCTTTAAAATATTCAAAAGAGCATTGTGATTAACAGTGTCGGATGCGGATAGGTCAAGAAAGATCAGGAGACAGTATTCATCTGAGTCAAGTACTCGCAGGGCATCATCGATCACTTGAAGCAGGGCAGTTTCTGTACTGCAGCCTTGAGTAAAACCAGATTGGAATTAGTCAAGGAGGGAGTTGACCTTGAAATGTTGGGAAAGTAGCTTCACTACACAACTTTCTGTAAAGAAAAGGGAGGTTGGTGAACCTATGCCGAAAGTTGTTGAGATCTTTTGCATCAGCAGAGGGTTTCTTAAAAAGTGGTGTAACCTTTCCTGTTTTAAGGGCAGCAGGAAGGGTGCCTTGGTGAGGAAGAGGTTTATCAGACTGGCGCAGTAAGAGAGTGTGAGGGTGGACAAGTCAATGGCAATGTCACTGGGGATGGGGTCGATGAAATGGTTGAAGGGTTTAGTTTCTAGAATGCTGATGTCAAACTTCTGCCACAAGACTAGGGATTTGCGGTCCTCAGCAGCGGTAGAACGGGTAACCTGATCCACAAGTGATTTTACTTTTTCATCCAAGAATACTGCAAATTCTGCTGCTATCTTGAGGGGCCCTCAAATATGGCGGGAGAGATGTTGGTGCTTTAGATAAGGTCGGCTCCCTAGTGCTGCTGGATCATGGTATCCTCCCCCGAACTGGGAACACTGGCACTGGACGAGGGGCGCTTGAGATGTGTCTACTGTGTAAACAGTGAGAATAATCCTGTGTGAGAGTGCTGCCAGAGGCCGATTGAGCACAGTTCTCAAACACAACTGCTTGCCTATAGCATTCCCTGCCAGTTTAGAGGGTAGGCGCTACACTTTCTGAGATGTGTGTACTGCTTCATTGAGCTGTGTAGTACACACCGCTCGCTACATTACCACAGATCAGCAGTGCACTAGCCACTGGTATTTAGAGGGGGCGTCATTGGCTACACACTATGTCTCACTAACCGCTCTTTCATCACAACGCACAACTCCCAAATCATTTTCTACGCCACACCAGCACTTTTCGTTACTGGTTTGCCCATCCTTAACTTCTAGGATGAGGTACAGTTACCTGTTACAGTGGTAATATTCCTTTTAAGCACTCGCACAGGTTTAGAAAATTTTGCCTGTAACTGCCACCCTTTACTTTACACAAGTTCTCTTTGTACACCACCTTCAACTGACTGCAATGTTTGTCCTTACTTGCTCGTTCGCCAATTCCAACCTCCTGCACCATTTTTAAAATCTCACCATCAATTACTAAGCATCCTGGCTATTTAATTCTTCCCTTTCTGCACAAACTCAACGAATACACCCTCTCCGCACCTCCGTGTAACCATTTTCTCAACTACAGGCCCCATTGACAATCATCTGCAATAATGTACTTATTTCCTCAACACACACCTTATACTTTTACCTTTGCATTTCGTCCTCAGGTCTAGGTAGCCCTAGAGGTTTCATAGGTTCTAGCTGTTCACTTCACTATTAAGAATTTTAAATGCGTCTGCTGGAGCGTGTTTTTTTTCTAGACTCCAAAAACTCAATATAATTTTCGATCCAACTTCGCTTACTGGTCAATGGATTTTTGATGTCAACAGAAAAATAAGAGCTGTGATCAGCGTAAGAGCATTATCTATTATTATTTTCTTTTGTTCAGTCACTAAAGAGAATTAGTGTGTCAAAGGGTTTTATATAAAATCTTTTTGTTATTCCTCTTTTATTAAAGTAATTCTTCAGAGTATCATCCTTAAAAGTGAATATAATCCATCAATCGTTATTTACGAATAATGTATATCAATATATTAGTCAAAAAGGCAGTCAATACAATAATGATGCAACAAGAGTGTTCCATAAAGAAACTCCCTATTATAAATTAAATTAGGATTAAATGTGAGAAGGAAAAAGGCATCAGTTCAAATACCCATAAAGAGATCTGATGAGAGGAATCAAAGCATAATTGTTGTTCTTTTCAATTGTTGTTGGTTCCCCTCTTCTCCCTGACCCGAATTATCCTTTTAGAGGGGGCTCCCTTTCTTCCCATCAGAAATCAAAGCATAAGCATGAGGCTTTAGCATAATAAACTGGAAAGTATTCTCAGCTAAAATAACAGCAGATCAAGAAATAAGCTAAGACCTCTCATGTAGACAAGTCTGAGAAACTAAATGAAGAGTCTCCTCTCAAACAGTCAGGAAAATAATCTGGAATGAGGAGGATGCTCTGTCCAAGGAAAAGAATGGGTTTGAGACTAGTCTAAGAATACGCACTAATATAAATAGACACATTTTATGTTGCAGTGTTATTCTCTTTCTTCTTCATGTTGAACAATAGGATTTCAGCACGCTGCTGGGAACAGCTTCATTCCTTATCTTCTCAGCAGAGTAGAATCGTCTTTCAGACATGAGTCCTTGAATGTTTCCGTCGTCTTTCTTGTGTCCCCAAAACTTCTACCCACGAATCCTCCTTCCGGTCGTCTGCATTTCTTTGCTGTCATAACCTTACTGTCATTTGTTGTAAGAAAGTGCCCTATTCGACATGGCCACCCCCACTTTTTGCCTGTAATTTGATGTGATTTAGACTGAAAGTGCACTGGGTTCCTCCTAATCAGGCCCCCAGTGCCAGATTTCTTTCCCAAAACTGTGCAATTACTTAGCCAATTGGCAATACCTTTAGTACCCTGTGAAAATCCATAGTAAATGGTGCAGCTGGTACCGAGGGCTGGAGGTACTAATGAGGATCCTCAAGGGCTGCAGCACGAATTGTGGCACCCTAAGGGACCACTCGCCAAGCTCATGCAAACAGCACCTGCAGGCTGCGTGTCTTGGTGCAAACAAAAGTGCAAACATTACATGGCACAAAGCCTGTGTGCCATGCCTGCCCACACTGTATGCAGTATAAGTAAGTCACCCTTACAGCAGGGCTTACCACCCTAAGTTATGGTGCACAGTACTTCAAGTTTAGGCTGCAAGAGCGGATATTCCCTGGTGCTGGTCAGTTCAATTACTGCCAGTACAAGTGATTTGGAACGCGATTCTAAAGAAAGTACTGGACACTGGTGAAAATGAGTTCCCCTGCTATATTATGGCTTCACTGAAAATAGGGATGTTTGCTATCAAGCATCTCTCATCAGTAAAACCACACTGATGCCAGTGTCGGATTTAGAGGTGACCCCTGAAAACCTACCAGCTACTGGTTTGCTGGCTGGTTTTCGCCAACCTGCCACCAGGGGGCGAGTTTGTGATCCCCAAAGGTGAGGACCTTTGCTCTCAGGAGATCATAAACCGAACCTGCTTGGGCAGGGGTTGTTTTCACCTCCTTCCACAGGATGACCTCCAGATTAACATTCCAAGGCAGGGGACCTTCAAAAAGTCTATCGCTTTTGGTTGGCAAATCTGATTTCTCTCGCAGGAGAAGAAGCTGACCCTCCTTTATCCAGAGCCTTTTGGCACCTGGACTGGTGAGAAAATTAGCAAGTCGGATATGTGTTCTCACCCCCTCCCCTCCCCCCCTCCACCCCGCTCAGGCTAGTGCCACCCTTAAAGTGGGCTACTTGAAATGGAGGCTATTTTTCAAGAAGAAGAAGCAACCGCCTTGGCGCCAGCTCTGGTGGCCTGTTTGCCTATTCACGACAGTTGTGCCAAAGTCACCTTGTCCTGCAAGCTGCTGATCCTCCAAAGCCTGGGAGGACAGCCAGCATTTCTTCAAAGACACAGGAACTCCAGTGGAGCAGCGGAGCTGTTTCTCTGCATCTTGCAGGTATCAGAAACTGAGCTATGAGGCCCCATGATCCGACACTGGGAAGCACCACTGCACCTGAGCCGCCTAGTCCGAGCTGAAGTGGGCCAACAGTGCCTTCGTTGCCCCTAGACCCTCCAGACTTGAAGCACACCGTGGGTCTCCCCGCTGTGGACTTTCCAACGCCGCCTGCAACATCGGTTTGTAGGCTCCCTCTATCACGACTGTTCCTGTTGACGAAAACCCGCTGCCTAACGACCCGTCGCTTTTGGAGAAGAGGGCCAAAGTGTAACCCCGTCCCTGAGGATCGTGAGGTTTGGGCCTCCATGTTGGTTCAACTTGACTGGTCCCCCATTCTGACACTGCATCATCTGTTCACAAAGACTGACCGCCCCCTCCCTCCCTCCCAACTTGCACTGGGCACCTGACGTTGTTTGGCACCACTGCGCCTGGCCACCCTTGTGCCACTGGATCTTATCTGCAGGTGCTGCCATAGACCTTGCCCCATACTCACCTGAAGTCCCGGAGGTTGGTCTTGTAAGTTTCTGCAAATAACTTGAATGTCATATTTGTTTTCCTTCCATAGGATAACATTACAGCATCTGAAAAAAGCATTATGTGTTGACTGTTTAAATGCAATCGTATTTATCTTGAAAAATGTACTTACCTAATGTATTGATTCTGGTACTGAAACCTATATAAAGATGTTATTTTTATAAATTGGTGGATCTCCTTATTGAGTTGTGTGCATCATATATTGCCTATTGTGTGTATATGCTGATGTCTAACACTCCCCTACTAAGTCTAAGGCTGCTCGACCACACTCGCCTCCTCCCTCACGCCCCCAAAGGAGCACCTTGAGATTTACTAGAGCAAACACTGTCCACCGGGAATACCTGGACTCTTTGCACAATATATCTCGTTTACTACACAAGAGCCGGCTTCCTACAGAAACAAGTGTCTATTCACTAACTAACAAACCATATCTTCCAAAATGGCAACATCTTTAGCAAAGAGAGAAAACAAATCTTGCACAGCAGTTATTCAATGCAAAATCAGGCCTTTCAGTATTGATGTATTTTCTATTTGACATGGCCCCATCAGCTAGGCAAAGTTAAGAGTCCATATTTCTTTTGCCTTTACAGACCTATAATAATAACTATGGTTAGCTACTACACATTTTGCATTTGGTACACTTCATTTTTTAACTTAAGTTTTGTCCATCATTTTAGGTTGAAGCCTACCAGACAGCACAGATGTCAGGTTTATTAACTACATCTTGGGGACTTTCGGAAAACTTTCCTGGAAATGCATTCTACCCGTTTGGCCTTTTGGTTTGTAACTCAAATTTCCTCTCTTTCTAATTGCAGGTGGTGTTTGCTTTAGATTGTCCAACTTAAGTTTGTCCCTTCCCTTGCCCAAACTTTTTTTTTACAGAATCCTTCTGAGTGCTCGCTTTCTCTAAACATGCCTTTAAATCTTCTTATACTGTGCATTCAAAAACAGAGGTCAAATATCACGCGCGTTCTTCCGAGGGAGCTAGGAGTTTACTTTTCTTTCTGTGTCTTCAAAGGGAGAGGATTTTTGTGACGATCATGCTGGCTACTGGGGGTAATTCTGATGAAACTAATATTTTCATACTATCAAAACAAATCAATACACTAGGTGATGATATTTCCACACATTATAGTTTGTTCGCTGTATACTTTTATCAACAAAACTGTATGTATGTATGTGCACATGTAGTGGTCATTTCAATTAAAGATGTGTTGTCTGTAATGGTAGTGCGCTACCCCATCATGCACACACTACCTCACCCCACTTCACCCAGCATCACTGCACACCTCCACACCACGTCACTCCACTCTGTGCCGCTCCACACTGCACCATTGCACTCTATACCACTTCACTCTATGCCTCTCTACTCTTCTTTACTCTACCAATGCACTCTACCCCACTCTTCTGTGCACCACTGCTCTGACTACTGCACTCTACACCACTCACACAGTGTAATTGGAGACAGCTCCTTAGGTGATATTTCCAATTAAGTTTAAATGAATGATGGAACAGAATTTGTAGCAGTACACAAAATTCTGAAACATATTTCAATAGAATTGTCATAGGTGTGAATCCCAGAGAGTCAATTCAGCTTTTCGTCCTCCTGTGATGGAAAAAAATTAGCACCAATCAGTTTGGTTATAATCAGCATCTGGTATGCGGCACTAGGATGACATGAACTAGTGCCTTATAATTACATTTTCTGCTATATTATGAGCACTTAGAATCTGAACACCTGTGAATATAGAATCACCTGCATGTAGGCTTCCTTCATAGGCGTACTGTCATATGGTTTTTATAAACTGCTTTCGTAGAAGGTACAGTTTTATCTGTGGGCTGGACCATTGGAAGTCATAAGAGCTTTTCTCGGTAAAGCAGACAAGCTGAATTAAACGTTTTTTTTAAAAATACAGTCAAAATAATGTTGCTCCTTAAAGTATACTGCAAAAAACACAGTTGATGGACAGAATGTAGAACAATGTCATACATTCACCCCAGTACAAGGATCTGGGCCTAAATCCATCGTTTTTTTGCACTCCACACCACCCTGGGTTAGACACTGGCTATATGCAAATCAGCTCTGACCCTGTGCCTCATGGAACAGTCCAGTCCGAATTACCAAGCCATGTCTTTCCCAGTCTGGAATCAAGCATCCAAGGACCAGTTTCTGGCTATCAGCCTTCATCAGCCTGGATAGCTTGACTCCAGTGGTGTGGAGAGCCTGGGACTCGCGTCTGAGCATACCCAGCCCACTCGGGGTGAAAATTGCAAAAAACACAGTTGATGGACAGAATGTAGAACAATGTCATACATTCACCCCAGTACAAGGATCTGGGCCTAAATCCATCATCTTTTTGCACTCCACACCACCCTGGGTTAGACACTGGCTATGTGGCACAGGGTCAGAGCTGATTTGCATTCTGTCCATCAACTGTGTTTTTTGCAATTTCACCCCGAGTGGGCTGGGGATGCTCAGACGTGAGTCCCAGCCCTCTACACCCCAACAATGGCCCTTCGCTCCTCCTGTGAACACAGGGTTACTGTCCCTTGTATCCGAAGAGTAGGATGGTCATTCAGTTTTATTATCCCCACTCTCTAGAACTCCCTCCAGCTGGCTCTGCGATCTGCAGGCAATGAATGCACGTTCCAGAAACTACTTAAAACATGGCTATTCAATAATTAATTCATCACATCGGTCCCTTATGTACTGTTCCCTCACCTAGCGCTGGGATGGCTAAAGGTTGCTATGCGCTCTATAAATTCACATAGAATAGAATTCCGTACATACCTGAAATTCAGTCAGATGCTGTGGAACAGACGGTTGGATAATTTTCGCTGTGGGTCCATTTTGGTGCCCAAGCCGGCACAGGTGTACACTTCCATGGACCCCAGGACCGCCAAGGGAGCACATAGATACTCTGAGGGTATCAGGGAGAGATCAGCAGCAAAGTCCAGGTCCAGTTGCCACTGGTCAGCTGCACTCATTCACAAGAATGTCCCCTTCTGCTTTATGTTCCTGGATCCAGCGTATGATCCTTGGATATATTTCTGTCCCTCGATTTTATTTAGAAGAGGGTCCAAACACCTCAGGTCTTTGTAACAGGTGCCAAGTGCAGCAGGCTCAGTCCACTTGATATCCTTTTGCAGTCCAGTAGTGTTCTGAGGAATGCTGGGTGAGAGTCCAGCTTTGAAGGATTTACAAGCCTGTGGTTGGGGGACACCGTCTGACACTCATAGTTCCCCTCTGAACAATGTAGTAAACGTTCCTAGGCCCTTACCCACCTACTTTTGCAGTAGTTCCTGTTTGCTTTACTGCAAACTGGCCCAAAATACAAAGTGACTGGCCAAATTCAAAATGACGTAGGTCTTCAGCCACAGTAAACTTGGGTTCTGAGGTCATAGTGTAAGTGTGGAGTATAGCATGGTAATCTCTGTGTCCTCCCATGTCTAACCCTGAAATCCAGTTTGAAGACAGCATCGTACCCTCAACAAACCCAGAAACAGAAATCCGGTTGGATAAAAGCATGGTCCTTCAGCAATCAGATGGATGATTCACAAGAATTGTCATGGTGTCATGTTTGCTCCCTTTCTAGTGCCCTAAAGTGTTACATGTGGCTCATGCAGACCTGCCATGCAGGATTTCACACTTAGAAGTCAAAAGGATGCCCACAGACCCACTCTGAACGTTATTCTGAGTTCAGAGAAGTCATCTCTGGCTTTTTTTAGGTCGACCCATTGTGTAGCTCCTAGGAAGAAGTTCACACCTAATTCAAGGCTAAGCACAGGCTGGGAGTTGGCAGAAGCGAATGCTAATTAGAGTTCTTACCGCTCAGGAATGTTAAAGGGGACGTTCTGTCTTCATCATTGAATCAGATTTTTTATCACTTAAAAAATATTTTTCTAGCTGGTCCCATTCCTGAGATACAGTCAGAGTTTTCATCTGTACTCTGATTTTCTACATGGGCCAGCTACACCTGTCTTAGTGAAAGTAGCATTTATGGCCATATCAATGTAGGGACATGGTAACATTACTTTTCTACATGTCCCACATTTAAATAGTATGCACCCTACCTTGTGGGCTACAAGACTTATGTAGGGGTAACTTCCTAACGTGACAGCACTGTTTTTACCTGTTAAAAAGAGTTATTCCAAGAGTTTGCACTCCAGTTTTACATTACATTAGCCAGGCTACATGGTAGGCCTGAAACCATGTTTTCCTTTGTCACACCAGTGAATTGCACAATAATAAAGTTAACCTCTTGGATGCTCATGACAAGGTCAGCTCGTCATGCAGTACACTGGAGCTGTGCTTATGACGAGCTGACCTTGTCATGAACAATGGGAATCCCCGATAATCAGCACCCAGCGGGAATTGCCTTAGCAGCCAAGGTGTTTAAGTTCACATGTGACATATTAACTTTCTATGCACCATATGGTATGGCCTTATAAGAAAGTTTAGTAAGCTAATCGGGGATTAGCCAATTTCTACATATTTTTAGGGGCCACAGCACACACACTGGACAGCAGAGCTGCAGTATAAATAGTCTAAAAACCCGCAACAAAATTTTGCATAAAATGGAGGTCACCACACAAAAACTAGCATTTTTTTCCGAAAATGTATTTTAATTTACAAATGTTTGTGTATTGAGGCCCAAGAACCACCAGCTCTTTAGCAACAGGTCTGCACAACACCCACTTAATGGCACGTAGATTTGTAAATTAACATATTCCAATTAAGATTTAGACTTCCAAATTGACATCCTATAATTAAGGTGTATTTCAGGGGGCAAGAAATTGTAGTATTCCAGAGGCACATACCACGTGTCCTGGCTTACTTCTTGTGCAGCAATTTGGCTCCGGTAAAACAACTAACCATCACTCGATATTGTGGTAAGTGATACGTGACCCTTTCTTTTGGGATTCCTTTAATTGCTGAGGTTTCTTCAAACAGTACATCAAAGACAATCTAATCATTGTTAATGTGAGTGGGAAGGTTCTATATGTCAGCATGTGCTTAAATAAAACATGGTCATCTTCTTTTTCCACTTCGTGTGCATCTGTAGTCTAATAATCCTCAGTGAAAGTCCCACTAGAAAGGGTATTTCATTGCACTCTGGGTCCTATTGGCATGAGCAGCCATTGTTCTGGAATGTATCAGTCGCAGCTTGGAGAGCCAATGAGAAGATCTATTCTTTCATATTTGTTTGATGAATAAATACATGTTTCTGTCTGCACTTTATTATGGACAATTTTGAAAACCGGCAGACAAATGACTTTAATACAAACTGTTGAACTATACATCTGTTTTATAGTTTTTTATATGCATTAAATTACGTTTTTAATTATATCTAAATAACCTTGATTTTACAAACGTATTGTTTGAGACATCTATGACACATTAAAATACATTAAAAAGTATATTGCAGGGGGACTGCTAAGTCTTAACATACATTGGAAATCATTGCTTTGATAATGTGAAGCCATCAAGGACATGGCATTAGGAGTTGCAAACATGTCTCATTTGCACAGGGCAATTTGACAGGATCCCTCACGGTTCCTGCAGTTACCTGGTGTGTGCAGCAAGTGTGAGCTGATGAGTGAAATGATCGAAGACCTGGCCATCAGTGCAACTAGTTTGTATATTTGGTTCCAACAAATATCACATTCTGAGGGAGCCCAGGGGTGGTCTTCGTTCCCCGTTAACCTTTGGCATGGGCATTGTCATTCGTTGGTTGCAATTTAACCATCTCAAATGTAATACTGAGAAAACTGAGATCATGCTATTAGGAAAGTGCAACCCTTTTACTCCCAGCTTATAGTGGACAAAAGATACCCCCCCCCCTTGCCGGATACAGTGAAGGTGGTAAAGAATCTAGAATAACATGTGATCCCTTACTTTCCTTTCGTCCACAAGTGCTAGCAGTGGCTGCGAAGTGTTTCCAGTTGATTAAAACGAAAACATATTTGTTTACCTACTACCTTACACAGCAAGAAAAATAGTAGCTAGTGCCCATATTACCTCGCGATTGGACTACTGCAGTAGCCTGTATGCAGGCACAAACAGGTCAATTCTGAAAAAACTTCAGACTGTACAGCATGCTGCAGCTCGCCTGGTGCTAAAGCGACCTTGTCGATTCTCTGCATCAGCAGCTCCCAAGTCACTACTTTGGCTGCCAATTCATAAAAGAGTGCTATTTAAGATCTTGCTTATCACATTCAGAGTGAACATAGCATCAGGTGCTAAATCTCTAGCGGCCAAGTTCACTCCTTACGTCACTTCTCGTCTGCTCAGATCTTCATCTGCTAATCTCCTCACTCTGCCCCCTTCCAAATGTAAAACTAAGGGTGGGAAATCGGTAGCAGTCCTAGGAGCTAAAGCATGGAACTTGCTTCCTGGTCATCTTAGGCATTCTCTGGCAGGTCCAGCTGGTCTTCTAGAAGGTCTGTATCCATTAGTGGTAGTAAATAACTTGTTTTCCCCCCTCTACGTTTGCTCTTCTTGAAGTGCAGTGTTGAAGGTCAGAGTGAATACCTTTCCCACAGCTTCATTATGTGAACTTCTCCAAGTGCCCCATACAGTTTGGTCCCATTGTTGATGTCGAATTTTGGTAATAGTTCCTTACCTGTCATGTCAGGGCTCATGACACACGTCGTGTGAGCTTTGTGCATTGATGCAACTAGTGGCGCTGAAGGTAAGGGAGATTGCAGCTTCTATACCAGATCAAAATGCATATCTCCTTAAAGATTAAGGTCCAAGGAATAGAACAAAATTCACTGAAGATGTTTTGCTTACAACACTGATCACAGAAAAAAGCAGCATACAAGGCAGAAGTTGAAGTCTGCAAATCAGGTGCAGGCCTTTAAAACAGCAATTTTTGCTAAGCACAGCCATCCTCACGGACTCAAGGAGCACCTGTGGTTTAGAAGCCCCTATTAGCGTTGATCCAGTGCCCCTATAGAAAATATGTCATAAACTACGCTACCCAATTCCACAATACTCACCATTAATTATGAATCATTCACAAGGCCCATAAACTAACATGACATATTTTGAGCAACTGAATCATGTGACCTAATTAATAAACCTATTCACAAATTATATACATTTATATACATCTGCAGAAAAACGACTTCATCACACTTTAATAAACCCTATGATTAATTAAGCCACTGAGGCAAATAGATCTGCTAATGGTAACCTAAACACATGAAATAACAAGTCCAGCTTGTTTTTCAAAGATATTATTTATTAACTATTTATTCAAAGAAAGTGCATTAGAAATCTTTTTATTCAAGCATTATTATTGAGATTTTAGCAAAAGGTAATGACAGTTTTAAGCATTATCCAATAGTATAATTTCAAACGAAAATAATAGTTTGACATTACCTAAACCCTAAGTCCCTAACTACACTTGCCCCATTAAAGAATAAGTAGAAAAGTCATTAGGCTCTAAAGGAATCTTACGTGCTCCAAGTGAAGTCCAACAGCACGATACGCCCAACTGGTGATCAGCAAGCAGCAGCCCCTTTCCTCCCAGGGGAACAGTTGTTATACCTTTCTAACTAGCTTAATCTAAGAAAAATGAAATACTTTTCAGCCATTCAGAACTCTGATTGGCTGTCAAACGACGAACCATAATGTCATCACATTCTTTGGAGCCCAGTTCCGACTCTTTCTTAGAGTCTATTGTCCTTTATTTCAAGTCACGAAGCTTCCTCCAACTTGCAACATTTATATAATTTGTCCGTGACTTCCTTAGCTTGAAAATCTTTCTGCCGGTTCCTGGCCTTGGCCACGCTGACCAAAAGTACAGTCAGTTCATTTGTAAAAACAAGTTTATATTTTCTTCTTTTTAGAAACTTGGCAGGAACTTTCCACACCAGGCTCTTGCTTTCACTCAGCAGAATTTTGTCAACTGCACATTTGGATGCACTAGGCCTCAAACCTCTTTTCGTTAACTAGTATATAAACAAACACAAAAGAATAGTTAATGCAAGAAATAAAGTTTGTTCTGTTACCCACCCACCTTTGCTAAGTATTAACCCATTAATCTATATTACCTAGCATAAGCAAATAAAGCAACAAACAGATTCCTGCAACATTTAAGACAGGAAAAACAAAACATGAGCACACAGAAATAAGCACATGCCATTAACAAATAGCCGCATTTAGTTCTGACATGACAATAGACAATGTAATTTTATTATTTTTCATACACATGCAAATGCAACATAATGCACGTTTATGAGCACACATATTAGTTTCCCACGTGTTCATGTAAATGCAACTTTTACTCTAGGTTGGTTAGTAATTTCCACCACACTCTTGATTAATAATAATAATTGGTTATGAAAGTATAACTTCACGAGATGAAATAAATATATTTCTAAATCTCGCTCCATCAACTCCCTCATCTGGTGATTTCTAAATCACCAAACCACACCCAAAATTTAGCAAAATTTTTATCTTAAGATGAACATGATTTGATTTCACTGTGTTAGTATTTCTAAAGACTTGTCTCAGCTGTCTGTCTGCAACTTTCATATTGAGCTTTACGAAACTCCTCCAGCTCTATTTCTCTCTCCTGTTCCTTTTTGATTTTGTAAATTCTCTTCTTTTCTCTCAGATATTTCTTTCTCTTGTGTAACATGCAACTAATCTTCAACAAAAGTATCACAAAAATTATTACAAATAAAGGTGTTAGAATCTTGCCAAGAACTGAACCACCAATTTCTTGAAACCAGGTTTTGATTGCCTGAAATCTTTTGGAAAGACGTTCTGAAAAATCATCCTCTTCTAAGGGAACAATTTCTGAGTGCATTTCTGTAATATTTTTGATGTACATCTCAACGTTTTTACTCTCATCGGGGATATACGTACAACAGTGTTGGACATGTAGAATGCCACAGACTCCTCCCTCTTTTGCTAGGAGTATGTCTAAAGCAAGGCGATTTTGCATTACCATAGATCTGATTGCGATAACTTCAGTATCCACTAATTGGAAACCACCAGCTGTGTCAGTTGACAATCTGTCAACAATTGTGGACAATTTTCTGATTCTTCCTGCATTCAGGGTTATTCCTACTAAAGGTATCACTGCCTCAAAAATGTCTCCCTAGATTTCTGTGAAACTTTCTCTTTTGTACCTATTTACATGATTACTGATTTCAAATGAGCATTCTGCATTTCTGTCAACATGAAAGATTTTAGGAAAAACAAGTCCAACAAAACACGTCCCCTACCAATGGTCTGGGAGGTTATAATAGACGTTGTCTCCACAAATAAAATAAATTCCAGGAAAAATTGGGTCTCTACCTCCCTTGAAACCCCAACCCCCCATGATTTGATAAGTGTCCTCACAATTGCTAGCTCCAACAAAATAATTATCGAATAGAGTGTTATCTCTTCTAATACAAAACTTGCCACTAATAGGCTTGTCTATGTGAATTGCAACATTATCAAAAGATTTGCCATTGAGTCTTTCATCCTCCCTTTGCCAGAATTTTGATTTGGTCTGTTTGACCATCTCATTTCTTTTATAGATTGCCCTTCTCTCTTCAACAAGGTTCAGGAAAGTCTGTTCCTCAGCTCTCAATCTGCATGTTAGATTATTTCTAAAAGCATTCTCATAAATGAGTTCATTAGTCACAATAAAAAATTCCCTCATCTGTTTAGCTTGCTTATGTTTATTTAAGCTCTTCTCAATTTTGAGATTTGCAAAAATCTCATCATAATTAGAGTAATAATACTCTAGACGACCAGTCTGATAAAATAAGCTAGCTATCACACTGCAAGTTATGCCATAAGTAAGAGGAAGCATATTGTACGTCACTCCCTCTGAAACAGAAGCAGGCAATTTCACACAGATATAGCAATCTTTGACTTTCATAACCTTTACATATTCAGCCAGAAGTCTTGAAAATGTATTGCTAGAAAAATCACCAACAGACCTATCTTGATGAGTCTCTGGTCTGTGATCAATAACTTTGTTAGCTTTGCCTGTTGCACTATGTTTGTCTTGACTAACTGAAGCTTTGCTTGTCATATTGACCTTGTACATCTCCTTATCGATCCCGAAAGGAAAGATGACAGCTAAAACTAACCAGAGCAGAATTATCAAGAACATACATATCAGAGACAGCTTACAACATCTCTTAAAGATGGAGCATCTTGAGCTGTTATTTACAAAAACATAAGGCATTTTCACTAAGTTTGTTATAGAAAAAGAAAAAAAAAAAGAATTTAAATAGAGGGGTGTTAGAATTTTAGAAAATTTTAGAAAATTAGACAAACACCCCCCTATTTAAATTCTTTTTTTTTTACTTCAACTCTCTAACAGTTTTTCTTCGATCTTGCATCACAATTTGTCTTCCAGCTAACACAATTTCTTCGACCTTGTGTCACCTAACACAATTTCTTCGGCCTTATGCCAAAAACAAGGAACCTAAAATTTCAACAGGTAAGTATTTCAATCATTGTCACTATTCTCTTCAATTTCTTCCTGACTGCTGCTATTTATCTCAACTACAGGTGGGATCATGATGTATGTCCACTCAGGCGACTTATATTTTTGGTTTGGCTTCAAAATTCTTTTTGTCTTTCTACTGATAACTTCTATTTTCTTCCCTGTCTCACTTTTCTTTTCAGGATCTTTCTGACTAGTTATTTCATTGACCTGTTCTTTTGATTTCTTTATCAACTTGAATTTCAGCCCTTCATTTTCACTTGGCCAGTTATCACCTTTCCTTGGTAATTTCTTCTTTGGCTCAGTCAAATTACATTCTGTTCTCCAAGCTCTTTTTCTGAATTTTCTTATTTGAGAATCTTCATCACTTTCATCAGTATCAGTGTCAGAAATTTCAATTCTAGACTCAGGCTCTTCTCTACTAGGCAACCTTACTCCGTTAGGAACATCATCTTTATAACTGGTACTTGGCAATTTGTCTTCCTCCTCTTCTTCAATTACCTTCAACTTCCCAGCTTCGGATTTCTTGTCCCTGTATTCAGAGCTTCTTTTCTGATTTTCAATACTTTCCTGGTCTTGATACTGAGCTTGCTGCTTCTTTTTCTAGCAGATCTTCATTATTTTCAGAGTCTACAACTATGATCTCCAAATCTTTTTCATTTAATTCTTCAGTCACAGATGAATTTTCCAGATGTCGACCAGCCTGTCGATCTTCAGAATCTGGATTTCTTTCTGATTCTTCTTCTGAATCTGAATCAGCTGTGGTATCACTTTCTTCATCAGAGTTTTCAGGTGTAGGCACACAAATGGTATGACTAGCATGTATCCATCTTTTTATGCCTCTACACTTCACTGCATTTGTTGTCACAAGAATCACTTGTCTTGCTTTCTGCCACCTTGGTACCAAACAGTTTCTTCTTCGGTGAACTTTTGTTCTTACCCAATCACCAGGTGACAGATCATGTGCTTGCTCTTTTTCTCTTGACTGTACTTCAGTTCCCACCTGATTAGACACAGAAGTCACAACATCAGACCGTTTCCTGCAATACTCTAAAATAGCACTATCATTAATGGTCAACAATTTCCCTACCGGTATGAATGCCTGTCTCATAACTCTGCCCATAAGAATATCATGTGGGCTTAAACCTGTCTTTTTATCTGGTGTACTTCTTAAAGTCATCAGAACAAGTGGAAGAGCATCTGTCCACTTTATACCTGTAGCTAAACACATCTTAGCAATTCTGTTCTTGATCGTTCCATTAATTTGCTCAACAACTCCAGATGCCTCTGGTCTGTATGCACAATGCAACTTCTGCTCAATGTGTAAGGCTTCACAAATTAATTTCAACAGTCTGTTTTCAAAATGCCTTCCTCGATCACTCTCCACAGTCACTGGGAAACCGTACCTTGGTATAATCTCCCTCAAAAGTAACTTTGCAACAGTAATTGCATCGTTGTGACGTGTGGGAAATGCTTCAACCCATCTTGAAAACAGACAGACAAACACCAAAACATAATACAACTTGTTATGTGATGGCATCTCAATGAAATCCATTTGTAACCTGGTGAATGGACCACCCTCCCGTCCTATGGTTCCCATTCCCACAACGGTTTTCCTGATTAGATTCATTTGTTGGCATGTTAAACACCTTTGACAAAGAGATTCTGCGATCGTTCTGAATTTGGTATTAAACCAAGTCTCTCTGAAAAGTCTAACCATTGAATCTCTTCCAATATGTCCCAGGCCATGATACATTCTGGTCATGTCAGCAATCATGCAGTTTGATAAAACTACTCTGCCATCTTTGTAAGTCCAAACTCCATCATCATCTCGCTGTCTACATTCTGCTCTCAACCATGTGTTTTTCTCCTCATCATCAGCTTCATCTTGTAAATCTTTGACTTCTTGCCATGTCTCGACTATTGATGTTAGCATTAATGAACTCAAAGCATATTCACAATTCTTTTCCCTATTAATTGCAAAATTGTTTCTTGGGCAGTAAGTACTTTGCAATTTCGTCTGCGTAAGCATTTCCTTTGGTAATGAAATCCTCCCCTTTCTTGTGCGCTGCACATTTTACAACAGCAATTTTCTCCGGTAACTGAATTCCATCTATTAATCTTTTTATTAAATTTGCAGATCCTGCAGATGTCAAGTAGCCTCTCTGAGACCAGAGCTGTCCATAATCATGCACAACTCCGTACCCATACTGGCTATCAGTTATTATGGTAATTTTCAAATTAATTGCTCTTTCACATGCACAAATTAAAGCAATCAATTCTGCTACTTGAGCTGAACGAATTCCTTCAAGACATGATGCTTCCACAACATCTGCAACTGTGCAGACAGAGTAAGCTGCTCTCAAAAAGCCCTCCTCTGTTCTCAGACAAGAACCATCAACAAAGTAGACATAATCTGAAACAGGCAATGGTACATCTTTAATGTCCTGCCTTGGCTTAGTACAATATTCCAAAACGTGCAAGCACTCATGATCAACATTGTTTTCATTTCTGATTTCTGTAACAGTACCATCAGGCAATAATGTGGATGGATTTAAATTCACACATCTTGCTATTGAGACATTATCTGATCCCAGAATAATCTTTTCATACTTGGTAAGTCTGTTACTTGTCAAGTGCTGCGTTTAGCTCCTGGTAAGAAGAATTTCAACTGAATGGGGAACATAGACTTTCACAGGAAATCCCATTATAATTCCTTCTCTTTGCTCAAGACTTACGCTAGTTGCAGCTACTGCTTTTAAGCAGCCTGGTAATGCTTTTGCAACTGGATAAAGCACTGCTGAGAAGTATGCAATAGGTTTTCTTAATTTACCATGTCTTTGTATCAATACAGACAATGCACATCCTTCTCTTTCACTGCAGTACAGCTCAAAATCTTTTTCATAGTCTGGCATGCCCAGAGCTGGAGCTTCACACAAACTTCTTTTTAGCCTTTCAAAAGCTTCCATCTCAATTTCTGTAAGGACAATTGGGTCTTCTACGTCTGATTTTGTCAGTCTCTGCAGTGGTTTCGCAATTACCGAAAATCCACTAATCCATTGACGACAATAGCCAACCATTCCTAGAAACATTCTGACCTGTCTCTGTGTTTTTGGAGGCTGCATTCCTTGAATCATTTTAATCCTCTCAATTGTCACTTGTCTTGTTCATTTTGCAATTCTGTGACCAAGGTATTTTACTTCTTGCTTACAAAACTGCAATTTTGCGGGTGACACTTTATGTCCCTCATCTGCCAGGTGATTCAAAAGAGTAATTGTATCTGTAACACAGTTATCTCTTGTTTTTGCTGCAACAAGAAGATCGTCAATGTACTGGACCAATGTTGATCTTCCAAGTAAATTTAAATTTTCCAATGATTTCTTTAACAATTCATTAAAGATAGAAGGACTCTCTGTATACCCTTGAGGAATACGACACCATGCTAGTGTGCGGCCTTGGAACCTGAACGCAAAGATTTCCTGACTCTCTGGATGCAATGGAACAGTAAAGAACGCATTGCAAAGATCAATGACAGTGTACCATTCTGCATCATGTGGAATTTGATAAAGAATCACTGCTGGGTTTGGGACAACTGGACAACAAGGAACAACTATCTGGTTAATCCTTCTCAGATCCTGAACTATTCTGTACGTTCCATTTGGCTTTTTGATCCCCATAATCGGTGAATTACAAGGACTACTCTCAATTTCTTTTAAGACACCTTGCTTTATGAATTTTTCAATCACAGGAATGACACCTTCAATTGTTTCTGCCTTCATCTTGTACTGAGGAATGTTTGGAAAATCTATTCCCTGTTTCACAGTACTTTTGACTGGATCAACATGTTTCATCAAACCCATTTCACTTCCTGACAAATCCCAAATTTCAGCTTTAACTGTCCTTTTTAGTTCTTCAGGTAAATTTTCTCTATCAAAAACAGGAAATGATTTTGTTTTCTCTGCTTCAACCATTAACATTGTTAATTTATAAAGCCCATCTTCCCCCATGGTTTATAGCTCAATACCCTCCGGTGAGCAATATATTTTGCAGTTCATCTTGCATAGGATGTCTCTTCCCAGCAAGTTTACAGGACTACTGTTACAAACTACAAATCTGTGTTTGTCTTTGAAATTTCCAAATTCTATTTTCACAGGTTCTGTCGAATCTGTTTTAATTTGCTGATTAGTTACACCAACTACTTGGATGGTATCCCCAGAGAGAGGTAGGTTTTCAATTTCCACTGATCTAACAGTAGAACGGGTAGCACCAGTGTCCACAAGAAAAGTGATTTCTACATCATTCACTTTACCACTTACAAATGGACCAGACTGGTCAACCTCAAGAGTGGCTCCAAGTACACACTCTTCCCCCTTTTTGGTTTATTAAAGTTTCTTTTAAATTCCCCTTGACCCTGATTCTGGTTGTAATTCACATTTTTATTTTCTAGGTTAGCAATCTGATGTTCAGCTACTTTCACCTGTGCCCACATTGCTTTTTCTTTTAATTTCTTCTGTTTTGCATCTAATTCATCACTGCAGTATTTTGCTTTTCTCAAAATATCATCAACTGAGTTTGATTGCCATCCGACAATATTATTTCTAATCATTTCACCAATTTCAGGTCTAAGACCATAAACAAATCTGTAAATGAAGTGACTCGTCCTTTTCATTTAATTTTTCATAGCCACTGTATTGTTTGAAAACCAACAGTAACCTTTCATAAAATGAATGAACTGATTCTTTTGGCTCCTGGTTTGTTCTGTCTATTTTTACCCAATCTACTTCCTTTGGGGGATTCTTTTGTTTTAGCCAGTAAATCACTTTGTCATACAGTCCCATGACTTCTGAAGATGGAGCACCTGTCTCTTTGTCTCGAGCTAGTTCTACCTTGGGCCAACTCACAGCAATTTTACATTCTGTCCAAAGATATGATGGGACAACAATGTCAAAGAATCCATCAAGATCAATCCACAGAACTTTCGATACCTTGATGAATCTATCCACCGGTCGATACCATTCCACTGGTTTTTCTCTCAGCCGAGGGAGATCATTTGTGAATAACAAAATGTCCTGTCTTGACCAGGGAACATGAACATAACCACCACCTGCAATTTCTCTCATTGGAAACTGCTTTGCTAACTTTTCTTGCCTTTCCTCTTCCTTCTTTTTGGTCCACTTCACTCTCCATTTACTCAGGTCACCTAATTTTTTGATGTACACAATCAAATCTTTTATATGCATAATTCTTCCCATCATATTGAAATTCCCAATGTTCTTCTCAGTAAAATCTAATCTGTAATGTTTTCCCAAATTTTTCTGTTTACTAATATCAATTTCCAATTCTGCAGCCAATTCTTCCAATTGATCATATTTATTTTTTGTTTTCCATTGAATGCTTTTACAAATGAACAAGAGTTCATCATCTTGATAATGTTTCAAACTGTCAGGACCAATTGTGCCATTTATTAACTCTTCTAAATCTGCTTTTAGTCTCGCAACATCAAGCTTTATAATAGAATCTGTTTTCTCTGGTAATTCAGTATCTGATTCTGCACCCATTAGAGTTCTGCATAATGAATCTGGATTAAAAGTCAAGTTAGGCATTCTTGTTTTTTCTCGATGTATTTCAGTTAATTCTGAGTAAAAATTTTCAGCTACTTTTTGAATTTCTGCATTTAATGGAATTGTTAAACCTGGTTGCCTAATTTCTCCTTGATCAAAAACAGGTTGAACAGGACCAATTGTTACTGGAACTGTCACTGCTTCCATGCCTTTAGTTAATTGTCGAATTAATTCCTCTTTTGATCGTAAATATTCTGAATTGTCTGTAACTTCCTCATCTCCACCAGCTCCCATTAAAGTTTTAGGAGTTTCTCTTCTCATTGGGGTTTCAGGAAAATTTCTGCTCTCATCATAATCACAAAAATGTGTTCTTGTTTCTAACCTTACAGGAGTTTCAAAAGATTTAGAATTATTCGGGTACAATCTGGATGACTCTTCATTTAATGGAGGAGCACTTGGTGTGGTTCCTGTAGAAAACATCGGAGTAGACAAAGAACAAGCTGGTTTTAAAGGAGTCTGTTTTTTATTAGCTAAATAAATTTCTTCTAGAACTGGGTCTTCTGATTCACTTTCAACAATGGGTCTTCTGATTCACTTTCGACAACAGTATTTTTTTTCTTTTGGGTATTCTTTTGACCTGGTATTTCAGTAATCATTTCTCTCACTATATAGAGACCATCATACATATCTGCCTGTCTCCACCGACGCATTCTATCTTCATGAGTTTCTTGTTTAAAATTCGATGATTTTGGAGGGCTTATCATACCATTTGCTTCCCGCTGAAGTTGAATCATCTCATCCTCCCATTCAACTAAAGCTTCAAATTGTGTTGGTCTAGGCTTCGGCATAAGAGCTGTCATTTTTTCTTTTAAGTTTTTCAAAATCCTCATATTAAATGAACCATCTTCCGGCCAGGCTAAAACACCAATGTTTTTAGTATAATGCATCGAAGCATCAAACCAAAGGCAAGTATGATAATCATATTCACCTTCCATATATGCTGCAGGTGTTTTGTACTTAGGAAGTAATTTTCCACCTCGCGTTTCAATTTTCTTATCAGGTGAAATAAAAAAAATTAATTTTTGAAGCCATGTAAGCTTTTTCTCTTCTTTGTTATAATAATAACTCATGTTTTAATCAAATCTACTTAATTGGAAATGATCGTGAATATTTCTTGTTTGTTCCGCCAAATTAGCCAATCCGTGCACGAAACACACCAACAAACTAATCAGGTTAAGCCACGTCACTACCTTGGTCAACCAATAAAAATTGAACTTTCCAAAAGAGCCAATCATCTTACAGCTTGACTCAGTCACATGAGCCAATCAGCGCTCTAGCTGTGACGTATGTTAGCCAATCACAGCACGGACTCTGTGACGTACACAGCCGCTGCGGCTTCTCGTGTCTCACTCTCAGAACTTACCCCTCCTTCACAAAAACCTTTCACAGCGCCATTTTAATAACATCTTTTCAATGAAACTCAATTAATAATGACAAAAAGAACAAACCATTTGTCTGTTTCGCTAAAGTAAAGTGACAGTTTTTACAATCATGCAAGTATTCTTTTGTGTGGAATAGACGACGCTACTCTCACAGAATATACATTCGTTGATAAAGTAAAATGTTACTCTACCCTTCTAACAAGCAATAACGAACTTGTTTCCCTCTGAATGCACATAAAGTAGCAATTCAAAGTTTGACTCGAACGGGATTACAAAATCATTCACGTACTTTCAAACGGAAAGTTTCCCTAACCACACATACATGAAATCCTGGCAGGACTTTAACCAACCATAGAAATCCTGAATCGCCAGTAAAATAAACGACGTTACTTTACCCTTCATTCAAGTTTGAATATAACCTATTACTCTTTTTGCAGTGAGTTTTAAAACGGGCTCTTTGTCCCTATACTCAAAGCTACGATTTCATAGAAAATCCTCACTATACATTCTACCTAACACACTTATATCCCTAACACGTGTTGTACGACCACAACACTAGTGATAATAATAATACCACTATTCTGAAACAGATCAAATGCACTGTGTAACTTCACTTGTGTCACACCACACTGTACCGGTACAACTAGGATTTTTCACACTGCAGGAAAAAAACATTCGACTACACATAACAAGTGAACAAAACTCAACATATGTTAAACATCGATCCTATATAATTACCATGTAGCATGTTGGTTACCATAGCAAACGTATCTCTGCTACCAGATAATTGATCCAGCGCCCCTATAGAAAATATGTCATAAACTACGCTACCCAATTCCACAATACTCACCATTAATTATAAATCATTCACAAGGCCCATAAACTAACATGACATATTTTGAGCAACTGAATCATGTGACCTAATTAATAAACCTATTCACAAATTATATACATTTATATACATCTGCAGAAAAACGACTTCATCACACTTTAATAAACCCTATGATTAATTAAGCCACTGAGGCAAATAGATCTGCTAATGGTAACCTAAACACATGAAATAACAAGTCCAGCTTGTTTTTCAAAGATATTATTTATTAACTATTTATTCAAAGAAAGTGCATTAGAAATCTTTTTATTCAAGCATTATTATTGAGATTTTAGCAAAAGGTAATGACAGTTTTAAGCATTATCAAATAGTATAATTTCAAACGAAAATAATAGTTTAACATTACCTAAACCCTAAGTTCCTAACTACACTTGCCCCATTAAAGAATAAGTAGAAAAGTCATTAGGCTCTAAAGGAATCTTACGTGCTCCAAGTGAAGTCCAACAGCACGATACGCCCAACTGGTGATCAGCAAGCAGCAGCCCCTTCCCTCCCAGGGGAACAGTTTTTATACCTTTCTAACTAGCTTAATCTAAGAAAAATTAAATACTTTTCAGCCATTCAGAACTCTGATTGGCTGTCAAACGACGAACCATAATGTCATCACATTCTTTGGAGCCCAGTTCCGACTCTTTCTTAGAGTCTATTGTCCTTTATTTCAAGTCACAAAGCTTCCTCTAGCTTGCAACATTTATATAATTTGTCCGTGACTTCCTTAGCTTGAAAATATGTCTGCCGGTTCCTGGCCTTGGCCACGCTGACCAAAAGTACAGTCAGTTCATTTGTAAAAACAAGTTTATATTTTCTTCTTTTTAGAAACTTGGCAGGAACTTTCCACACCGATACAGCAACACGCTACTGGATTCTATCTGAATCATCGGCCCGACCTGTCCTCCACGACACGCGGACCTTTGGTCCTTTGCCCCTTCCCTTATGGTCCTGATGAAGACCCCACAGCAAGGTTAACCGATCCTGCAACCACTAGAGGGTCGAAACGTCGACTGTTTGTTTTTACTGTGGCAACGTCACGCCAGAATTTGTATATACACTGTACTCCTTGTCGTATGCCTTCTTTTGATTAATAATACTATGCGGCATGCAAGTTGTTGCTACTTTTTTGATAGCATAAATAAGTGCTTTAAAGATTGATTTTACTGTCACTTAATCCCACCACTGCACTATCTCCTCACCATCACGCTCCCTTTCCCTCCTCGGGGCACTGTATGACGTTAATACAGTTGATTGTTTTTGAAATGATGTATATCAAATATACTTTATCCCACTGTGAATTAAACTGTGTGGATAAAATCATTTGTTGTTGAGTAATTCCATTGATAAATTGTATGTAATCATTTCCTCTAATACACTGGGACCCTCTCCTCTCAGGTTCCTGGCCAAAAGTACAGTCAGTTCATTTGTAAAAACAAGTTTATATTTTCTTCTTTTTAGAAACTTGGCAGGAACTTTCCACACCTGGCTCTTGCTTTCACTGAGCAGAATTTTGTCAACTGCACATTTGGATGCACTAGGCCTCAAACCTCTTTTCGTTAACTAGTATATAAACAAACACAAAAGAATAGTTAATGCAAGAAATAAAGTTTGTTCTGTTACCCACCCACCTTTGCTAATTATTAACCCATTAATCTATATTACCTAGCATAAGCAAATAAAGCAACAAACAGATTTGTGCAACATTTAAGACAGGAAAAACAAAACATGAGCACACAGAAATAAGCACATGCCATTAACAAATAGCCGCATTTAGTTCTGACATGACAATAGACAATGTAATTTTATTATTTTTCATACACATGCAAATGCAACATAATGCACGTTTATGAGCACACATATTAGTTTCCCACGTGTTCATGTAAATGCAACTTTTACTCTATGTTGGTTAGTAATTTCCACCACACTCTTAATTAATAATATTAATTGGTTATGGAAGTATAACTTCACGAGATGAAATAAATATATTTCTAAATCTCGCTCCATCGGCGTCATGCAGTGTCGCTATGAATTTGACAATATTTATAGAACATACTCCTCTTTTTGGGAAAATGTATTTGTATACTGAAATATACAAAGCACAATCACATAAATCAAAATATGGGAGAGGTAGTCAGGGAAGACTCCACGCTCAGAGCACATGTAAGTAATAATGCAAACACAAAAGACATTTGTCATGATGTCTAATTTTATAATGTGCAACACTTCTATCCAATATTACATGTCCCATATATAACCGGAATTCATGAAAAAAAAAATACAATAAAATATGAACATAAATAAATGAGACAGGGGTTTCCAGCACCAAAAACCACTAGGTGTCGTTCCAGGCGGCGGTGGGGTGTGGGCTCATGAGACCCACTACACTGCGATAGCCCTTTAGGAACATTGCACCCACTTAGGGCTTCAACACATTTTAACTAAGTTGGAACTACCTTAGCGAATAAATTATATTTGAATAGGACTGCTCCATACTTATTTTAAACCCATCCACTTGTGCACTACCCAGCCCTCACACCCGCACGCACCCTATGGCTTCTTCAAAAGATCTCCGCCAAAGACCTCCGTATACGGGAGCCAGTCGGGCATTGCAGCGCCGGCCCAATGAGGAGCATGGCCCAATGATGAAGCATGACATCACTCGGGGTGTGTGAGGGCATCACAAAGAAATACCTCCCTTTCTCCTGCACTCCCTGCTAGGAACTGCACATCCTTTAATACACGGGCCCATGATGAGTACCGTGGTTTTGTCTGTGTTGAGTTGAGCTGTTCTTCATCCATCTGGCGACTGTTTCCTTCCATCTTGAAATTGGCATTTAGTGATGTTGGGTTCGTTGGATAGGGAGAGGATGAGTTGGGTGTTGTCTGCGCACGATATGATGTTGAGTTTGTGTGCTCTGACGATGGATGCTAGCGGGGCCATGTAGATGTTAAACAGGGTTGGGCTGATGGAGGATCCCTGTGGCACTCCGCAGGTGGTTGGAGTCCGTTCTCAGAGAAATGGAAGGAGTCTGCCTCTTTGAGTTCTGCAGGAGAGGGAAGAGCAGATCCAGTCGAGGGCCTTGTTCCGAATACCCGCTTCGTGGAGTCTGCGGGTTAGGGTGTGGTGAGAGACCGTGTTGAAGAGGTCTAGGAGGATGAGGGCCACAGTCTCTCCTCAGTCAAGGAGGGCGTGGATGTTGTCTGTTGCTGTGAGAGGTGTGGTTTTGGTGCTGTGGTTCTTCCTGAGAAGAAGGGACAAGGGAACCCTACTCACTAGAAGCCTGATGCTGGACTCGCAGTCAGAAACGGGCAGGCTTTGTGGTCCCGTATGCCCCGGAAATTCCCTTGGGCATGTGCACGGCCCTCCCTCATGGCGGGGATTGGTCGGCGTTAGCTGGCTGGGAAGAGTGTGGGGTCCACATGATTGGGGACTAAAATAGGGATGGTGTCTTGCTGCCTTTCCAGGATTTGCAGGGAGCTTTCGATCTGCCGAGGGGGGGATTACCTCTTACACGCTGCCCTGGTGTCGGGAATTCAGAAACAGTGGAAGATGGGACTGTTGGAACCCCCAATTTCGTTGGGGTGTCAATACGTCACTATGGCGGCAGGTACATTCAAGGCCATCACTTGTCTATATAGGCGACTGTCCACAGAGAGGCTTCCACCCTTGGAATGGGAGGGAGATCTTGGTAGGCCCATTCCTGAGACGACGTGGCCGCAGCTGTTGGGGCGGGCTTGGAAGGGCACGTGCAATGCTAGGTTTCAACTGGTCCAATTTTATACTCTCATAGGGCTTACTTAACTCCGGTCAAAATTCTACAGTATTTTGGAGGAACCCAATCGCTGTGCCCCCGGTGCCATGCAGAAAGTGCTGATTTTGGTCATATGTTTTGGTCCTGCCTGGGATTAGGCTCTTATTGG
Organism: Lissotriton helveticus; assembly: GCF_964261635.1. Classification (NCBI taxonomy): domain Eukaryota; kingdom Metazoa; phylum Chordata; class Amphibia; order Caudata; family Salamandridae; genus Lissotriton; species Lissotriton helveticus. The sequence goes on from NC_136069.1 coordinate 49,890,630, forward strand.
GCTGATGTGGTGGCGTGTTTGAATCAAGTGACTGAGCCCGAGCTGGAAGTGGAGATGGGGACTTGCCTTTTGCTCTGGTTTCCGCACACCCCCAGTACTAAGATAACGAGCAAATTTTATGATTTGGGTCTGATAATTGCGAAAATGGAGCTCAACATGCACTGGAAGGCAAGGGCTGGACCTAGCTTTCGGAGGTGGAAGGCGAGTTTCTTGTCTACAAATGGCCAGGCGTTCCTCTAATGACAAGGCGCTGGATGCAGCAAGGGCGTGGGGAGCTTTAGTGACAGGGCTTCGTTCTCCAGAGGAGTTGGACGAGGCGGATGGGGCTCGGGTAGACATGGACCTGAGGAACAAGTTACTTACCTTCGGTAACGCTTTTTCTGGTAGATACAGTATCTGCCTGTGGATTCCTCACCTTGTGAATATCCCCCTGCGTCAGCAACATGCGGAAATTCTTTTTCTAGCTTCGCGCCGACGTGGACTCGGACGTCACAGAGGCACGGCATCGCTCCCGACTCCGCTGACGTCACCGACGCCTACAATAGGCCCACGCCGACGTGATGACATCAGTTACGCCCTTTTTTCCGTGCCATCGAGGCACACGGACGGACCAATGACAGTAGACATATACACAGTATAAACAATACCAATATCAAGGTAACACACACAGTGTGAAGTAAATGCAATAAAACATTTTACAACAAAGCAAATATAAAACAGAAACACTGATATAGAAGAGTGGACAATGGGGAGGCGGGTGGGTCAGTGAGGAATCCACAGGCAGATACTGTATCTACCAGAAAAAGCGTTACCGAAGGTAAGTAACTTGTTCTTCTGATAGATACATCTGCCGTGTGGATTCCTCACCTTGTGAATAGAGTCCCACAGCAGTCCCCACTCCCGGAGGAGGGTGTCCACTCTGCTATACCAGGAAATCTTGGAGGACAGAGCGCGCGAAATGGCCATCCCTCCTCACCTCGGTATCCAAGCAGTAATGCTTCGCAAAAGTGTGGAGGGAGGCCCAAGTCGCGGCTCTGCAAATGTCTTCAACTGGAACACCTCTAGACAAAGCAGATGTTGCAGACTTTGCTCTAGTAGAATGTGCTCTAATACCCTCAGGAGGGTCCTTACCCGCCAGAGAGTAGCAAATCTTGATACACAGGATTATCCACCTGGAAAGTATGCGCTTGTGCACCGCTCTGCCCTTCTTGCAGCCAGCAAAACCCACGAAGAGCTGATCGTCAATACGATAGTCTTTAGTCCTATCAAGATAGAAACTAACAGCCCTCTTTGGGTCCAAGCGATGAAGCCGCTCCTCCTCCTTGGAAGGGTGAGGGGGAGGATAAAAGGTAGGAAGGGTAATGGATTGTCCTAGATGGAAGGGAGTTACCACCTTAGGCAGAAAAGCAGCCCTGGTCCTGAGAACCATTCTTTCAGCATGAATGGACAAGAATGGGGGCTTGGAGCTAAGAGCCTGAAGCTCACTTACCCTCCTTGCTGAGGTAATTGCTACCAAGAAGACCGTTTTAAAAGAAAGAAGCCTCATAGGACACTTGTGCAAGGGTTCGAAGGGAGAACCCATCAAATAGGTCAACACAAGATTCATATCCCAATGAGGAACAATGAAAGGAGTAGGAGGGAACCTATTTGTGAGGCCCTTCAAAAATCTCAAAACCACCGGAGATTTGAAAAGAGATGGCTGATCAGGCAAACAGAGAAATGCCGACAGCGCTGAAAGATAGCCACTGTGGCAACAGCAAGCCCTTGTTGCGCCAGAGAGAGAGCAAACTGGAGAACATCAGACAAATGGGCTCTCAAAGGGTCAATAGATTTCTCCCCACACCATGTAACAAATTTCGACCACCTATAAGAATAGATGGACTTAGTGGAGTCACGCCTGGCTGACAAGATGACATCCACCACGTCAGGCGGGAGAGAAAAAGAACTCAGGTTGCCCCGTTCAATCTCCAGGCATGAAGGTGTAAGGTCTGGAGGTGGGGGTGTAGAACCCGCCCCTCCATCTGGGAGAGGAGATCTGCCCTGTGAGGGAGACGGAGCGGCGGGTGAGAGGAGAGGTGGAGAAGGTCTGAGTACCACACCCTTCTTGGCCAATCCGGGGCGATCAATATAACTTGGGCCCGGTCTTGGCGAATTTTCCTCAGAACCTGAGGAATCAAAGGTATGGGAGGAAACGCATAAAGGAGTTGCGAGCTCCAACTCAACTGAAACGCCTCCCCCAAGGCTCCTTGCATCGGATACTGGAGACTGCAGAATGACAGGCAGTGAGCATTCTCGCGAGTGGCAAACAAGTCCACCCGAGGAGTCCCCCACATCTGAAAGATGTCGAGAACCACCTCCGGGTGAAGCCTCCACTCGTGGTCGGCAGAGAACTGCCGACTGAGACTGTCTGCACGAACGTTCTGAACTCCGGCCAGATGATTTGCCATCAGACAAATCTGATGGTCCTGAACCCAGGACCAGAGACGCAGAGCCTCTTTGCAGAGACACTGCGACCCTACTCCTCCCTGTTTGTTGATGTACCACATCGCGGTCGTGTTGTCCGTCAGGACCTGAACCGACTGACCGCGAAGGGAAGGGAGGAAGGCCTTGAGCGCCAGACGTATTGCCCGTAATTCCAGAAGGTTGATGTGAAACAACCTTTCCTCTGGAGACCAAAGACCCTTGACCTCCAGGTCCCCCAGATGAGCACCCCACCCTAGAGTGGATGCATCCGCAATCACTGTGGCCACCGATGGAGGAAGTTGAAAAGGCTTTCCCTTCGACAGATTGCCTTCCACGCTCCACCAAGTCAGATCCGCTGCAGTTTCTCTGGAGATCCTCACAGACTCCCTGAGATCTCCATTGTGCTGATACCACTGCCTGCGGAGGCACCACTGGAGTGCCCTCATATGCCAGTGTGCATGGTTGACCAATAGAATGCAAAAAGCCATCAGACCGAGCAGGCGAAGAACCTTCAGGACTGGAACTACCGCTCCATTGCAGAACAAAGGAATCATTTCCTGAATGTCGCGAATCCTTTGAGGTGGAGGGAATGCACGACAAACAGTAGTGTCCAGTACAGCACCTATGAACAGGTTGCGCTGGGAGGGCACCAGGTGAGATTTGGGTACATTTATCGAAAAACCCAACCTGTGCAACAACTGAGTTGTCTCTTGCAGATGATGGAGCACCTTCTCCGGCGACTCCGCTTTGATCAGCCAGTCGTACAGATACGGGAATACATGTATCCCCGATCTCCTGAGATGTGCTGCCACCACCGCCATCACCTTGGTGAAGACTCGAGGCGCAGTAGTAAGACCAAACGGAAGGACCGCAAACTGGTAATGTTGCGACCCCACCGTAAAACGGAGATACTTTCTGTGCGACTTCAAGATGGGAATATGAAAATACGCATCCTGCAAGTCGATCGACACCATCCAATCTTCTTCCAGCAGCGCTTGAAGAACCTGTGCAAGAGTGAGCATCTTGAACTTTTCCTGTTTCAGGTAAAGGTTCAAGATCCTGAGATCCAGAATTGGCCGAAGCCTGCCATCTTTTTTGGGGATCAGGAAATGCCGGGAGTAGCATCCCTGACCCCTCTCCTGCTCTGGAACCACCTCTATCGCACCTTTCCGAAACAAAGCCAGGACTTCTTCTTGTAGGAGAAGCAGATGATCCTCTGAACAATAACCCTGGCAAGGAGGGTAATTTGGGGGAAATTCCCGAAAGGGAAGAGCATACCCATTCTCCACAAGATTGAGAACCCAAAGATCCGATGTAATCAATTCCCAATCTTGTAGAAAATGGGTAAGCCGGCCCCCCACTGGGCCCACATGATCCAGAATGGCGGATCTAGGGCTGCTTTGCTGCTGTGGTTGGGGGCTGGGATGATGAAGAGGAGGAAGCATTACGGCCCGAGCTCGGGCCCTTTGTTTGCCTCTATAAGCTCTGTATAAAGTGTTTTGCTGCTGTTGTGGCTGCTGTTGGGCTGACTTATAGTTCCGAAAAGAAGATCTGCCAAATCCTCTTGAGCATCTTACAAAAGTGCCTCTGCTCTGAAGACCCAACGACTTTGTTGTTGCTCTGCTATCTTTAAAGCGTTCCAAAGCAGTGTCTGCCTTTTTTCCAAATAATCCAGAGCCGTCAAAAGGAAGGTCCATCAATGCAGCCTGGACATCAGTGGAAAACTCACTAGATTTAAGCCATGCGGCTCTCCTTGTCGCAACTGAAGAGCCCATGATTCTCGCCATTGAATCAGCCGTGTCTAATCTGTAGGAAGGTAGATCCCTGACTATGGTTGCCCCCAACTTTTTGCCTGGTGTTTTGCTGGTTTTCTGACTTAGTTGACCTGGGGTCCTGCTATTCAGGACCCCAGGCCTACTGCTCTCTCTGTAAAATGGATTCCATGTACCTTAGGTACACATCTAATTGGATACTGAGTCACCTTGTCAGTCCCTGTACAGTGTACCTTAGGTACCCAGGGCATAGGTGTACCCAGGGCCTACCAGGGGCTGCAGCATGTATTATGCCACCCCTGGCTGGCCATCCAAATCTGACACAACTGGCTGCTTGACAGCTGGGGCAAGGTGGTGTAATCACCCTTTGCTTTAGATATAGTATACCTATATCTAACCCTAAAAATGGACACACAGATCTCCTATCAGTCACTCCTATGGCAGGCCTTGACAATCCTGAAGGCAGAGTGCTTGGAATCGTGTGAGATAGTGCTCTGGCATGAGCTGAGCCTGTCTGCGGCTTTCGGGATCCATCCCTTAGCCGTTTCCATGATATCGCATACCATATACTCTTAAGTGCATTATAATCCTCGCGGTTATATGCCAACTCTGGTATCGCTTTATCAAAACATGTCGAGTAAGGTGTCATACGAATTGGAATACTAACCCCTCGCCAATTCTGGTGACGGGGTTAGCATTCCACCCTTCTAGAGGGACACGACATGTATGTAACCTGTAACCCCAAGTAAAGTCAGACATAGCCTCAGCTCCACAAGATGGATGCTACCACCGAGACACAAGTCTGCCCTCCTGCTGCTGGGAGTCCTCCCAGCACAGGAGGCAAGGACAAAGGGTTTCCTGCCAGGGGCGGTGCCAGCACCGTCCCAGACAGGGTTTTGTGTATCCTAGGTAGGCAGGGCTTTAGAGGAAGGTGACTGCAAGTGGCACCCCGGTGCTCACTGTGCATAGGCCGGCTGAAACCAGTTCCAGGGGCACTCCAGCCCCTGGCCTGGGGAAAGCCCGCCAAAGGAGAGGGGTGTAACCACCCCCCTCCTAGTCCCACCCATAGGGCAGGACTTAGTCGCGTGCCAGCCCCCTTTTTCAGGATAAAGGTAGGAACTGGCCCCCTTCCAAATCAGATCATCTTTGAATCCTGCAACTACTTTCTGCAAGAAGGAACTCAAGACTCTTCTCAAGATTTCTCCCTTGTGACTAAGGAGTAGTCACCCTGCAGCAGCAGGCACCAACCAAGCATCGCGGTTTGTTGCCAGTCTCTCCTTCGGATCAAGACTGCTCCAGCACGACGAGAACCGGCTTCCCTGGCACCTCTGACCTCAACCTACATCATCAGCCCAGCTGTGATTCGTGGGTGTGACGAGACCTCGAGGGACCGGCCATCTTCAGAACTGCACGATGCTTGTCCAGCACGACCACCGAGTGACCCTCGACCGAGTGCTTTGGGGTAAGAGAAGCCCCGACCCTGAGCAGCTCCAGCACCGAAGTTCAGCCCCCCTGCATCCACGAGATCTGCGTGGGGCCCTTCTGCTCTTTGCTGCCAACCGCGTTGTCCAGGTCGCTTGCCCGTTGGCTAGTGGCCCCCTCACGACGCTCCACGACGACAACCACTGCTGGTCTGGTTGCTCCAGACTAGCCCTTGCTCCCCTCCAAAAGAGGAGCACCCTGGACCCTCCTGGTCCACTCAAGACACCATTTTAGGTCCACCGCGTGGGCCTTGCATTTGCCAAGACTTGTTGCCCAATCCTGGGTCCAGCGACGTCGACAGCAAGAACCTTCGTGGGACAGCTTGCACCTCCATCCTGGTCGCCGACAACGCCTCCTGGTCCGAGAGACTGCAGAGCCCAGCAGCGCCCACTCACCTGGCTGAGGTGACTTCGTCCGGTGCCATCCTGGTGCCCACTCAAATCACTGGCTAGTGATTCAGAACTTGGTCCCCTCTGCTTACAGGTTTCTTCTTCCCTGATCCAGGCTTGGATCACTCCGAACTTTCTTCACTGGCCGCCTGCCAGCAACTCTTTCTTCAGGCTCCTGGATCTTCAACGAGGGTATCCGACGCAACTTCAACCCTATGCAGCCGCAGCCCCTGGGCTAGGTAACCTGAGTACTCCGGTGCTCCAGCATAGTCCAACACCCTAAGTGTTTGGATCCACTCTTGTTTTCGACCCACCTAGTCGGGTTCGCCCGAGAACAGTAACTTTGCAACTGCTAGCCTCCATAGACTTTTTCCCGCCTTACGCGTGAGAGTTCCCACTCTGCACACGACGTCCACAGGCCTCCTGCATCTAATCCCAGTGTTTAGAATTGTAGGCCTAGCGATTCCTAAGTCTAGAAAAGTATTACTTACCTGCTAGCAAGTTCGCATTCCACTTACTGTGTATATGGTTTTTCGTGCCCCTAGGGCATTTGTGTAAATTGTGCGACTTAAAGTATTTTCTTAAGAGTTTTGTTATGTGCTTAGCTCCCTGACTCATAAAGAGTTCAGAGTAGTCTTGTTATAAATAAATATCTGTTTATTTTCATAACAACTTGTGTGGTGTCCTTTCACTTGGTGTTCAAGGGGTAATGTGATGGTAAAACAGCTGGCTTAACACGCCCTCTAGAGTCTTAGCCTTAGACTGCTCGTATCCATGCTACTAGGATAGCTGGTCTATAAGGTTGACTTACAACCAATCATCAATAAGGGTTGTTTGGACTGATACATAGTGATCACTAGAATAGTGAGCACTGCATATCAGGCCAACTTCTCACATTGGTGAGCAGCGGTTGGGATTTGAGCTTGCTGTTGTTTTGCCACACATATCCTAAGAATATCATTTGAAAGATCACATAAGTACTAAAGGTACATATAACTTAGCTTAGAATACTCTGACTTCTACTGCACCAGCTGTTGTAGCTCCTAGGGCCTAGCACACCCTAAACTACAACTCTAGCAAGGGATCAGTAGGTAAACATATAGTGTAGGTAAGTGCACCACTTACACCTCACTAGAAAAGCATGTCTACCCATGGAGAGTCTTCAGAGACTCCCCTTGTGGTTATTGACCCTCCACAGGTCAGCTCAAGATATGCAGCTCTCAATTTCCAGGAGTTGAGACACTTGTGTACCTCCAGGAAATTGAAACAGGGGTCTAACCCCACCACTCCCTTTCTGTTAGGTCTCTTAGAGACTTATGATGCCAGAAAGATTTCTCAGTTAGATGGGAATATGCCAGCCTTAGAGGGTACCACTGGGGATCCAGACCTCCTTGACACTGAAAATGCAGTTGAGGAGGAGGATCTAGAGGAACTCTCTGAGGGTGAGGCAAACAAGGGTCCTGAGTTAGTCAGCAGACTCACTAGGGCCAACTTAGACCTACTTGGGGAAGGATCTGGGGGACCCCCAGTACTGACCCTGATAAGGCCTAACCTTGGAGTTAGGAGAGATAGATCTCTTTCTAGGGACTCCATTAGATCTCTGCACTCTAATGCCTCTTCTCAGAGGAGAGGGAACTCTCCACAAAGGAGATTGACTTCCCCTCAGAGAAGAGAGCATGAAGCAAGGATGAGACAAGCTAAACTGAGGATTGAAAGGGAAGAACTTGCCCTGGCCAAAGAGAAGCTTGCCTTTGCTAGAGAGCAGCAGATGAGTGGGTTAGCTCCCACTGGTGGCAGCAATCTCCCAAGAGAAAAAGAGAAGGGTTTAGATACTAAACACCTGACAAAGATAGTGCCCCCCTTTAAACAAGGGGATGACATCCAGAAATGGATGGCTGCTTTGGAGAGGGCCTGCACTGTACAGTGCATCCCCCAAAGTCAGTGGGCAGCTATACTGTGGCTCTCCTTTGATGGCAAAGGTAGAGATAAGCTCCTCACTACTAGAGTTGAGGATGCTAACAATTACCAGGTCCTGAAAAATGCACTGGTTGATGGGTTTGGCTTAACCACTGAGCAGTACAGGTTGCTGTTCAGAGACACCCAGAAAACTCAGTCTCAGGACTGGTCTGACTTTGTTGATTGTGCCACTAAGGCTTTGGAAGGCTGGCTACTGGGTAGCAAGGTTACTGACTTCACAGGATTGTATAATCTTATTATGAGAGAGCAAGTCTTAAATAATTGTCAGAACCAGTTATTACACCAGCACCTGGTAGACTCTGATCTGACCTCTCCACAAGAATTGGGTAAGAGGGCAGACAAATGGGTCAGAACCAGGATTAGGCCCAAGAACCAAGGTGGTGACCAGAAAAATGAATCAACCAAGCCTCAAGAGAAGGGTGGGAATAAATCTCCAGATCAAACCACATCAGGGCCCCAAAAATCCTCTGAGGGGGGTGGGTCCCAGAATCCTTCTAACAACCAGAAGAAACCTTATTGTTATCCCTGTAAACAGGTGGGTCATTTGAAAACTGACAGCAGTTGCCCAAAGAATAACAATAAGGAGAACATACCCCCAAGTAACATTCCCAAACCTCCTGTTACTATTAGTAGTAATCCCCCAGGTGGTGGGAGTGCCCCCAAGAATTTGGGTGCATTTACTTTGGGAGTTCCTGGGGACTCTGGCCTAACCAGGTCCCCAAACTTAGATACTCTTGTCTGTGAGACTTGCATGGGGTTTGCCAACTTCACAACTTGTCCCAACACTTTGGGCAAGTACAGACAGGAGCCCCTCATCAATGGTATAAAAGTTGAGGCCTATAGAGATACAGGGGCTAGCATCACTATGGTGACTGAGAGTCTAGTCCCCTCAAGGCAACTTTTACCTGGTGCCACATACCAGGTGACCAATATTGATGGAGTACAGAGAGATCATCCCATGGCAGTGGTCAATCTCAGCTGGGGAGGTGTCACTGGCCACAAGAGTGTGGCAGTGTCACCAAACTTGCCTGTAGATTGCCTACTGGGGAATGATTTAGAGCTCTCAGCCTGGGCTAAAGTAGAGCAAGAAACCCATTTTAGAATGGTAAACATCCATGGTAAGGTTAGTGGGGCAGTGATAGCCACAGCCCCAGTCCAGGATATCCTCCCTGAACAGGTCAGGAGGGCTGTGCCAGTCACAGCCCAATCTCAGACAACTTCCTTCCCAGAACAGGTTGTCAAGGCTGTGATGGTCACAGCCCACACCCAAACTGAGCCCCCTCCTGAAAAGGGTGGGAGAGTTGTGATGGCCACAGCTCAAACTCAGACAGATGATAGTGTTGTGAAGCCTGAAACTATGGATCACTCCACTCAGACAGAGAGCATTGAGGAGGAAGAGAAATCTCCCTCCCACCAGACTTTAGGAAAGGGTCAGCCTCCTCAGGGAACTGATCTGACCCCTTGTGAAGAAACTGCCACAGAGGTAGTCAGGCCTAGCCTGGCAGAACCCCTGATGTCAGTGGACCCTTCCAAGGTGGGACCCAGTCTGGAGCAGGTAACCTGCCCCTCTCTACCCTGCCTCAGTCAGCCCAGGGCTGTAGAGGTCAGGGAGGCCAGTGTTGGACCCCAAAGGGCCCCCTGTCCAAAAGAATTCCCCAATCAGCAGATTAAGGGCACTGAAGCTAGTAGTCCTAGCCAAGTGAAAATAAAATCAACTCCTGAGGGATCCCCCTTAAATTTAGTTAGGGACCTCCAACAGATGGACACTGTTGGGCACAGCCAAACCTGGGACCTGAGGGCCCCAAACCTGACCTGTCCCTCCAGTACGCCAAACAGAGGGACCCAACCTCCAGCTGTAGGTAGCCAGAGGTTGACCCTGAGAGCCCAAAACAACTTAGTCTTGGAAAGAAAGGCCTCTATGGTGGAAAATGATTGGAGGAAGCTGAGCCCAAAATTAGTGGAGCCTCACTTCAGTACTCCATTTCAGCACCAGCCTTTTTCTTTGCCAAAACACACCACAGGTAGAGATTCCCTATGATGGAGACCCTCAGATACCCTTAGGGTGAGGGATTGCTTAGTGGACCATGAGATAGGGGGTAACCATGCCAGTGCTGGTACTTCCTTATATGGCCACTCAGGCAATATAGGCTTACCTGGCAAGGATAGCCTTATCTCCTTTCGTTTGGGGGGGGGGGGGGGGGGTTATGTAGGAAGGTAGATCCCTGACTATGGTTGCCCCCAACTTTTTGCCTGGTGTTTTGCTGGTTTTCTGACTTAGTTGACCTGGGGCCCTGCTATTCAGGACCCCAGGCCTACTGCTCTCTCTGTAAAATGGATTCCATGTACCTTAGGTACACATCTAATTGGATACTGAGTCACCTTGTCAGTCCCTGTACAGTGTACCTTAGGTACCCAGGGCATAGGTGTACCCAGGGCCTACCAGGGGCTGCAGCATGTATTATGCCACCCCTGGCTGGCCATCCAAATCTGACACAACTGGCTGCTTGACAGCTGGGGCAAGGTGGTGTAATCACCCTTTGCTTTAGATATAGTATACCTATATCTAACCCTAAAAATGGACACACAGATCTCCTATCAGTCACTCCTATGGCAGGCCTTGACAATCCTGAAGGCAGAGTGCTTGGAATCGTGTGAGATAGTGCTCTGGCATGAGCTGAGCCTGTCTGCGGCTTTCGGGATCCATCCCTTAGCCGTTTCCATGATATCGCATACCATATACTCTTAAGTGCATTATAATCCTCGCGGTTATATGCCAACTCTGGTATCGCTTTATCAAAACATGTCGAGTAAGGTGTCATACGAATTGGAATACTAACCCCTCGCCAATTCTGGCGACGGGGTTAGCATTCCACCCTTCTAGAGGGACACGACATGTATGTAACCTGTAACCCCGGGTAAAGTCAGACATAGCCTCAGCTCCACAAGATGGATGCTGCCACCGAGACACAAGTCTGCCCTCCTGCTGCTGGGAGTCCTCCCAGCACAGGAGGCAAGGACAAAGGGTTTCCTGCCAGGGACGGTGCCAGCACCGTCCCGGACAGGGTTTTGTGTATCCTAGGTAGGCAGGGCTTTAGAGGAAGGTGACTGCAAGTGGCACCCCGGTGCTCACTGTGCATAGGCCGGCTGAAACCAGTTCCAGGGGCACTCCAGCCCCTGGCCTGGGGAAAGCCCGCCAAAGGAGAGGGGTGTAACCACCCCCCTCCTAGTCCCACCCATAGGGCAGGACTTAGTCGCGTGCCAGCCCCCTTTTTCAGGATAAAGGTAGGAACTGGCCCCCTTCCAAATCAGATCATCTTTGAATCCTGAAACTACTTTCTGCAAGAAGGAACTCAAGACTCTTCTCAAGATTTCTCCCTTGTGACTAAGGAGTAGTCACCCTGCAGCAGCAGGCACCAACCAAGCATCGCGGTTTGTTGCCAGTCTCTCCTTCGGATCAAGACTGCTCCAGCACGACGAGAACCGGCTTCCCTGGCACCTCTGACCTCAACCTACATCATCAGCCCAGCTGTGATTCGTGGGTGTGACGAGACCTCGAGGGACCGGCCATCTTCAGAACTGCACGACGCTTGTCCAGCACGACTACCGAGTGACCCTCGACCGAGTGCTTTGGGGTAAGAGAAGCCCCGACCCTGAGCAGCTCCAGCACCGAAGTTCAGCCCCCCTGCATCCACGAGATCTGCGTGGGGCCCTTCTGCTCTTTGCTGCCAACCGCGTTGTCCAGGTCGCTTGCCCGTTGGCTAGTGGCCCCCTCACGACGCTCCACGACGACAACCACTGCTGGTCTGGTTGCTCCAGACTAGCCCTTGCTCCCCTCCAAAAGAGGAGCACCCTGGACCCTCCTGGTCCACTCAAGACGCCATTTTAGGTCCACCGCGTGGGCCTTGCATTTGCCAAGACTTGTTGCCCAATCCTGGGTCCAGCGACGTCGACAGCAAGAACCTTCGTGGGACAGCTCGCACCTCCATCCTGGTCGCCGACAACGCCTCCTGGTCCGAGAGACTGCAGAGCCCAGCAGCGCCCACTCACCTGGCTGAGGTGACTTCGTCCGGTGCCATCCTGGTGCCCACTCAAATCACTGGCTAGTGATTCAGAACTTGGTCCCCTCTGCTTACAGGTTTCTTCTTCCCTGATCCAGGCTTGGATCACTCCGAACTTTCTTCACTGGCCGCCTGCCAGCAACTCTTTCTTCAGGCTCCTGGATCTTCAACGAGGGTATCCGACGCAACTTCAACCCTATGCAGCCGCAGCCCCTGGGCTAGGTAACCTGAGTACTCCGGTGCTCCAGCATAGTCCAACACCCTAAGTGTTCGGATCCACTCTTGTTTTCGACCCACCTAGTCGGGTTCGCCCGAGAACAGTAACTTTGCAACTGCTAGCCTCCATAGACTTTTTCCCGCCTTACGCGTGAGAGTTCCCACTCTGCACACGACGTCCACAGGCCTCCTGCATCTAATCCCAGTGTTTAGAATTGTAGGCCTAGCGATTCCTAAGTCTAGAAAAGTATTACTTACCTGCTAGCAAGTTCGCATTCCACTTACTGTGTATATGGTTTTTCGTGCCCCTAGGGCATTTGTGTAAATTGTGCGACTTAAAGTATTTTCTTAAGAGTTTTGTTATGTGCTTAGCTCCCTGACTCATAAAGAGTTCAGGGTAGTCTTGTTATAAATAAATATCTGTTTATTTTCATAACAACTTGTGTGGTGTCCTTTCACTTGGTGTTCAAGGGGTAATGTGATGGTAAAACAGCTGGCTTAACACGCCCTCTAGAGTCTTAGCCTTAGACTGCTCGTATCCATGCTACTAGGATAGCTGGTCTATAAGGTTGACTTACAACCAATCATCAATAAGGGTTGTTTGGACTGATACATAGTGATCACTAGAATAGTGAGCACTGCATATCAGGCCAACTTCTCACATAATCCACTTTGGATAACCTGTTTTGCTGCAGCTTGAGTATCAGAAAGTACTTCTTGAAAGTCTTTCCTATCCTCTTCAGGTATTTTGGGTACTAATTGTTTCACAGTGTCCATAAGAGCATGGATATAACGCCCCATCAAGCAGGTTGCATTTGTGGATTGTAAAGCCATACTGGCAGATGAAAAGACCTTCTTAGCAGCTTGATCTTGCTTCCTGGACTCTTTTTCCGCTGGAACCTGCGGAAACGCACCCGTAGATCTTTTGGAACAGGCAGCCTGCACCACTAGACTCTCCGGCAGAGGATGAGAAGTTAAAAATTCCGGGTCCTCAGGAGCTGCCCTATACCTCCTAGCCACAGCTCTAGAAACAGCAGGAGCTGATACAGGATTTTTCCAAATCTCTAAAATAGGTTCCTTCAAGGCATCATTAAAAGGCAGTAAAGGTTCAGTCACTGAAGAAGGAGAGTGAAGAACCTCTGTAAGCAGATTAGATTTAAATTCTGCAGATGGTAAAGTAATGTTCAATAAATTTGCAGCTTTCTTTATCACTACATGATAAGGAGTCACATCCTTTGAAGGTTCATTTGAAAACGAAACAAAGTCCCATTCAGGTGACAGTTCAAGGCCACTAGCTACAGATAGGTCCTCAAAAAGATCCTCAGAATCTTGTAGCTCACATTCCTCCAGATTTTCTCCTCTAAATCTTTCCTCTTCCATCAATCTTTGGGCTTCGCGCCTAGATCTTAGTTTAACATTCGAAGCCGTCGGATCCGTAATCGACTCCGACGGAGCCGCAGCCGGCGTCGAACTCGACGTCGGACGAGGAAGAGGTTCACGACGTCGTTCAGGGTTCGGCATCATAGATGATGGAATTGGAGTCGATGGAATCGGAGTCATCGATCTCGGCGTCGACGGCTTCGGAGTCGAAGGCCTCGCCGGAGTCGGATAATGCCAATGCGGCGCCGGAGCCGGCATGAAAGGCATAAAGGGCGCAGGTGCATAGGAATGAGGAACACCCAAACCATATGCCATCGGACCCATGGGACCAGCAGGAGCCCCAGAGGGATACATAGCTCTTGAATAGATTCCGAACATCGCATTCAGAAAGTGCGAAGGGTCCTGACCTGGAGCCGGGAAGGCTGGGTATGAACCCCCAGGTTGCTCTTGAGGTCTTGGAGTCGAAGCGACGTTGACCTCTTCTTCAGGTTGGTGCACCGGAGTCGTATGACCTTCGGGTATCTGAGCTCCACCCTCACCAACCTCCTCCTCCTCACCTTTATCCTCCCGACCTGAAGGATGGGACTGGTTCGGAGATGGAACACTCTTCTGCTTTGGCGAACTCGGCGAGAACGCATGTGACAACCTCGACATCGTGATCCTCCGAAGCAGACAAAACTGCTTTCTCGACCAGTCTTACTTGCGTCTTTGGTTTGGAACCCGACTCTTTCCTCGATCGATGTCGGGATTCATGGGTTCTCTTTTTATGCTTCTTTCTAGAAGATCTTGAAGCATGGGCCGAGGACGAATCCGACCGTGACCTCGATCGAGACCTTGACTTCGATCGCCGAGTTCGCGATCTTGATTTCTTCTTTTCTTTTCCTTCCTTAAATTTGGCAACCAGAAGTTTTGCTTCTCTCTCCCGGAGGGCCTTTGGTGTCCTCTTCTTGCAGGATTGGCAGTCCTCGATGTCGTGGTCGGAGCTCAGACACCACAATGTGATAGACATTATTCTGTTACATTCTCCGCAAGCTTTAAATCCGGTCTTCTTCGAAGTCATGATGAAAACAAGAAGACAAAGATACTAGAATTTTATACAGTAACAATGTTACAATAAAGGCTACAGATGATCCCAGAAAAACCGTTAGCGTTGACGACGCGGAAAAAAGGGAACTGATGTCATCACGCCGGCGTGGGCCTATTGTAGGCGTCGGTGACGTCAGTGGAGTCGCGAGCGATGCCGTGCCTCTGTGACGTCCGAGTCCACGTCGGCGCGAGGCTACAAAAAGAATTTCCGAATGTTGCTGATGCAGGGGGATATTCACAAGGTGAGGAATCCACACGGCAGATGTATCTATCAGAATGTGGAGCCTAGGGTGGGGCGCTCTGGGACTGCTGGGGAGACGGCTAGGGATGAGGGCACTTAAGTACACTCAGGGAGGAATCAGCTTCTGCACAACATATTGAGAATTGTCGAATAGTCAAGATGCGAATCTAGAACACACTTAGATGGCAACACGGAACCCCCTGTCTTTTGAGGACAGTGATAATGTTTTTTTGAGTGATTGGAGTTAGCCTTTTCAAAACACGGGGTTCTAAATGCCTAGCTGAAGGGAAGTCGACATGGGCACACTGACAAGGGAGGGTGGGGGTAGAGAGGGAGGTGGGAGGGGGAGTTAGGGAGAAAATGTTGAAGAACCGTTTTTTCTTGAACTGTACGATGACGGTGGGGTCTCTTGCAAGATGCTATTGTTTGTACTATTTGTTTACTGGTACGCTGGATGGAAAAACTCAAGAAAAATTCTTTTAAAAAACTCACTAGAAGCCTGGGTAAGTAAGGTTGTGAAGAAACAATGGCTCCTGTGGATATATAAAGGTATTTTCTGATAGTGTGCACAATGGCAATGTACAGGGATGGATTGATGTCAAAAATAAAGCTGACCATACACACAGAGGATGTAGTTAATTTGTGCAGTTGTTTATATAGTAAGCAGGTAAAATAAACATTACATACACAGTGTTTCACAATAAAAATAATTTTTTTACAGCGGACAGAAAATAAACAATAGTGAGAGGTGTCCCAGTGAAAAAACGTTTGGAACCTAGGCTAATTGTGACATATTATGTGACATATGTGCAAGGTTTCACTATACAACATTAGGCCGCCATCGGAAAATGTCCCATGTGTTGAACAGCACTTTATACAATCTTAGGTGCTGGGTAATGGTTCGCCTTTGTTAACTGTCGACAACGTTTCGACCCTTTTTAGAATGTAGGGTCTCTTCAAGACCTAGAAATGTCAGGACACCTAAGAGAGATGGGAGGATACCATCAGTATATGGCAATTATAGGAAACTGCATACATGAGGGCAAAAAGCCCTGTCTGGAAATGTACCTTAAGCGAGGCCTGT
Source organism: Lissotriton helveticus (assembly GCF_964261635.1). Lineage (NCBI taxonomy): Eukaryota > Metazoa > Chordata > Amphibia > Caudata > Salamandridae > Lissotriton > Lissotriton helveticus. The sequence goes on from NC_136069.1 coordinate 49,906,778, forward strand.
CCTGCCTAGTGTGAAGAGCAGTGGCACCGTGAATATATCGAAGAAAATAAACTCACAGGGTACCTGGCCGGGTGCTGTGAAAAAGCAAGGGAATTACATGGTAATCAGAATGAGGCCAAATTACAAGACTGGAGTAGGATTCAAAATGGAGGGAAAACTTACCCCACGTGAGGTTAGTGATAGGCAGACAGAATAGATGGCAGTAGGGGCGGCCTTAGGCATGTGCAAGCTGTGCACCTGCACAGGGCCACCAAACTCCAGGGGCCTCCACGCTAATATATATCCTTAATATAATAATTCTCTGAGGATGGTTACATATTTTCGTGGCGGCCCCTGGCAGGGATTTGGTGGCCTCCGGCTCTGTTCCACTTCATAACATCCTGACCCCCCCTCCTGAGCTCCGGGGAGCAGGGAGCGTAGGTAGGAGGCCCTCTTCCGGGGGTCCCTACCTACGCTCCCTGCCCAGGGCCTCCATGAGCCTAGAGGCCAGGCTGGAAAAATCTCAGCTGTACTTGAAGCGCTGGGTATACAAATAAGCGAGGCACTGTATGGGAGAGACATGAGGGTATGGCTGTGAAAAGAGTCATCCAAAGTATTGAGTGGCTGTAAATGGCATTTAAAAGAATAGAAGCGTACCAGTGTGCGTGTGGTAACGGTCTGTGTGAGAGGGAGCAGGGCCTCACTTGGGTGCAGTGAGTGGCTCGCCAGCCTGTTGCTCAGTGTTAACAAAAAATGCATGATTTTTCCATGTGTAGAAATCTAAAATAAGGAGTGAAGACAAGTCGCACGGTCAGTCAAGCGGAAGGAATGGTATCTTTATTGCTTATCAAGTGTCTGAAGGCAGGAGGTTAACTGTACCTTATCTTGCAGTAAATGAATTGTGTTGGTTCCCCCAGTGCTGCTCGAACAGAGATAAGATAGGGGGGCTGTTTAATACCATGCACATACGTACATGGTATCAAACTAGCCTTCTTAAGTATCCTTGCTGCTGCTACCATTTGTCCTCAGTTCGTTATTATTATCTCCTTGTTGCTCCTATTTGTCGTTCTTAATGATGTTATTCTTATTTTCACTTACTTACAAGGACTGTATTACCTGCACTCCTCAGGTCTCTTCCTACTGCCCTGCTCTATTATTGCCCTTTGGCATTATGTACTCTTTTTGGACTTATGTTAACACTATTCCCATGTACTGTAAAGCGCTCTGATACCCGTATGGGTCTTGTCCGCGATCTATAAAACTCTGAAAATAAATAAATAAATAAAATAAATAACGGTTTGTGTGAGTCTGTCGACAGCGGTCTCTGGTACAGTGGGATGTGGCGGGGCTGAAATGGTAACCCACAGTAGCATCTGAGGACTGGAGGGTGACACTTGGTTCAATGTGTGTTGGTCATGTGTAAAGATGCCGTAATAATAGCGCGTTGCGACGTGGCGCGTGCGGTGAGTTGGAATGCCCCCCTAAAGAAGCCCTTTTCTGAAGAGTACTTTTGTTGTCTGCAACTCTTGCTGTTTAGTTGGTTGTGGAAAAATAATTGGTATTTGTCACCTGCACTGTGTGATGTGTTTTATAGCTGTGTGTGAATATCAACTGTGCAGCCTCCCGCATTAACGCTGGAGTCATCTTGGGCGGCCTGATGCAGACCGGAAGGTACTGCCACAGTCTTGGCTCCCCTGCATGTTCACCAAAGGAATCAGCGGAAAAATCAGAAAAATGATTACACCCATCGTTGATGGGGACAATGGGTGACATGGAGCAGTTGTTTGAGTGTGTCCTGCAGACGTTAGTGCGATCGTGGACAAGTGTGGCTCAATGGTTAGAGCGGCAGACCCTGATGCAGAGGTATGGCCCGGGACCAGGGTTCAATTCCCGCCTCGGCGGGTCTTTGGCTCAATTTCCTCGGACCTGATAATTCTCGCCTTGGTGCCTATTCCAATCATGGGTCCCACTCTGCAACTCTGGGCAATAGCTTGCTTAATCTCCACAACGGCGCCCACAACGCTAAGGATGCCTGGCTTCATCTTGGGGTTGCCCAGGAGTGGGCATTTCACAGGGAAAAGCCAGGAAGGGTTCCACAGCGGTATGCGTACAGAGGCCTCAGGGTATAAGTGCGCTATACAAGTACGAAGTTTACAGTTTTTACCAGGGTGCCCTCAATGATCCTCTTCTCAGGCACGTCTTTCGGCTCATGCCTTGGTTTCTCTGCAGAGACGCAGCTGACAGCAGGTACCTGGACCCCATGGCAGATGAGATATTTCTAGAACTTGTTACTTGCTGATGAAAGAAGATGGAGGTGAACTCCATTAAGAATACCTCCAATGGAGAACCTCCCCACGGAGACTCGGGTTTTTTTTCAGTCCGGCTTTGCTCGAAAGGAGAGCTACCTTAATGTCGCTGGGCCATGAGGTACACGGGACCTTCTCATTTGCTGTAAGGGCCCCTGTGTGCACCAGGGACAGTGCAGCATCAGCAGAGTGGGGACCCAGCATCCAGGATTGAATGCAATCCAGGCAGAGCCTTTGGCAGTGGACGTCGGAAGCTAACAGCCACAAAGTTCCTTCAGGCGCCTACTGTTTCTTCCATAGGACACCATTCACCCAACATATACCCACACGACACACACATACAACACAGCACACACTGCAAACCACATACAACATGGGGAAAGAATGGCCCCAGTTATTTTGGAAAGCTCCAGGGGTGTCTTTGCAGGTCTCCACTTCCAAAACTAGGATCTGCTGAAGCTACAATTCCCTCATACCAGGCTATAGAGTGACTGGTGGTCAGCCACACTCGATTATAGTTTGGGGTACATTTTAGTGGGCTCCATTTTAGCGGAGGTGTGTGCTCCGCTAATGAACATCACAAAAACATGGGGCACCTTACACAAACTCCTAGTTCACTTTTACTGGTAGACAAACAAAAACTCACAAATGTGGCTGGGAAACGTTTAAAAAGGCAGGGTGATTCAACCTTTCAGAAGAGAGGTACAGGGGCTGGAATATCTGCCCAGGGCACTCATTTAGAGGTTTGGAGGGAACTCAAAGCCCTCTAGTTTCAGGAGGACGTTCCAAATGTGGAGTAGAATCCATTGGCTGGCTTTTCAGTAGTGGAGGAAATTTAGCCAGTGGATTTCCCCACTTTGTCGATTTTCCTTGCCGAATTCTGGGATTTTAAGGTCCTTTCAAACTCAAAACAAGTCCAGTGGAGAAGTGTGGTTTAATGGTTAGAGCGGCAGACACTGATGCAGAGGTCTAGCCTGGGACCAGGGTTCAATTCCCCACCTCAGCGGGTCTTGGGCTCAAAAATTCCACGGACCTGATCATTCTCGCCTCGGTGCCTATTCCAATCATGGAGTGCAACTCTGGGCAATAGCTTGCTTAATCTCCACAACGACCCCACCACGCTAAGGATGCCTGGCGTCCACCTTGGGGGTGCCCAGGAGTGGACACCTCACAGGGAAAGCCAGGATGGGTTCCACAGCATTACTCGTACAAGAGCCTTGAGACCCTTGCGGGTGAGTAGTGCGCTATACAAGTATCAATTTACATTTTACCTGTGTCATCTAATTGGAAAACCTTAAAGAATGTTCATTTAGATGTAATGTCTCTTCCAAGTGGTCTCCCAGAAAGGTCAACGCCTGCATGTTCATGGAGTATTTAAGGTTTTTCACCCCTTATGGCCGCCAGCCACTTGGAAGATTTATATTCTATGTACACTTTAAAATAGGCCAGAGACAAGTTTGACCTTGTAAAAAATCCATCTACCAAGCAACAGCGGAGGGCACTTCGGTAAATCTGTGGTCACTCTCGCGGCCAAAAGAAGTTATAGTAAATGCAATCTCGAGTGACAAACTTTAGCAATAATACAGTAAGAAATAAGGTGCACTACAGGTTTAAGTGAAAACTACAAGTTTTATTAGAAAAGAATGTCCTGTGTGGCCGATTAATAAGTGTCCCCTTCAAGCCACCGACCATCACAATTCGAAAGAAAGAGTAAGATGAAAATATCCAGCAGGACAACCCGTGAGTCAGTGAGGGATCATAGAGGAATAGGACACTTTACCCCGCACACTTTTACTCCGCGTGCCATTACCCCGCAGTTATTACACCGCAAAATCTTTTACAGCGCAGGACTTTACAACGCAATCCATTACAACGCAATTTACTATTGTAACTCCACAGGGCATTACTTTAGGGAATGTGTTTGTCGTGTATTTCTATAGGTTCTGAATCGATCCCCCTATTCCTGACCCTATTCTGGTTAAACTAACTATCAAGTTAACTAACAGTCAGCCCATGAGGCAAGAAAACCCCCATGATGCAGATACCGTTATCTGACGCAGTCACACTACGGCACAGGAACGTGTTATCTGATTAGGTCATAACGCTTGAGATCTACTCAGGTCACCCGCCACAGCCACGGACGGCCAGAAGACACTGCTGCTGATCGCACGCACAGAACTGTAGGGGCGGCTAGGAGTGATGAGCGCCGTGGGGTGACACTGCCTGCCACACGCTGCACACGACTCCGGTGCCCTTGGAACTACGGCGCAACTGGACGCCCGACGCAGCAGGGGGTAAGCGAGGAGCCCAGAACACATCCAACAGCGGGAGGGACACAGCATAACCCATTGCCAGAGCCTGAAATCGTCCTGAATGGAATAACGGCTGCCACCGACTCGCACTGCGCTTTGGACGGCTAGACCACACAGGAGGCTCTAAGGTGACAGTGACCTGCCCTGGAAACGCCGCCTAAGCACCGGCCAGTGGCTCTGGCGATCGACGAGACCACGGACCACCACCCGACCCGGATCCTCCGAGAATCAGTCCCCTCTCATGTCTGGAGGTGCCGGGAAGCGCACAGGAACGGGGAGTACGTCCCAAAAGGGCAAAATGGACAAGTCGCAGAAGCAAACGGACGCAGATCCGGTAACGGCCAGACTGGACTCGGTGCTGGCGGCCATGGAACGCCTGGAAAATTCCATCCAGTCCACCCGGACATCCCTGGAGGCGAAAATAGACGGAGTCGCCATAGACCTCACGCACTTGAAGGAGGACCATAAGAAACTAGCCGAGCGCACCAAAACCCTGGAAGCCACAGTGACGGACATAGAACCTCGTGTCGCCCAATCGGACAAACATATTAAAGACCTCCTCAACAGGGTGGAGTTCCTGGAGGACAGGGCAGAGGATGCAGAAGGGAGGGCGAGACGCAACAACGTCCGTATAGTAGGTTTGCCAGAAAAATGGGAAGGCAAAGATCCGACCGCCCACGTAGAGGATTGGCTACGCACCCTGTTGCCCGAAGGCAACCTCTCGCCATATTTCGTGGTGGAACGGGCACACAGAGTCCCGACCAGGCCGCTCCACACCGGCTCTAACCCACGCCCTTTTCTGATCCGAATCCTGAACTATAGGGACCGGGACACTGTACTACGAGAAACTCGAAAACTAGGCACCATTCAAGTTGAAAATGCGAACATAATGTTTTTCCCAGACTATACAATCCAGGTGCAGCGCCAGAGGCACTCATTCCTAATGGTAAAACGGAGGCTACGCCAACTGGGACTCACATATTCCCTCCTCTTCCCAGCGAAACTCAGGGTGATAGCGAATGAGAAAACACACTTCTTTGACTCCTCGGAAGACGTGGAGGCCTGGCTGGACAATGGGACAGACAAGAGCACGGGGAGATCAAGAAACCCGGACAGGCCTAGGAGACGCAGGAGATCCAGGAGGAGACGTGGCGCCAGGTCACCCTCCCCCGCGGCCAACAACGCCCAGCATAGCGCGAGCCCACCGGAAGAGGACGTACGCAGAGAACAACGGGAAGCCCTGCGGATGGTCTCGGAGCTCAGCGGCTCCCCGTCACAGCGTTCCCCGCCTGCCACCAGCCCTAGGATGTTACCGAGCGACGATGAGGCGATATATGGTCTCCCGGATTCGCAACTCTCAAGTGGGCTGCCAGACATCACCCCACAAACGTCGGACCTGTACGGCTGAAGAAGTGCCGCAACACGGGGATCTCAGCGATGGAAGCATTGACACGGCACTGCCCGGTGGTAACGGACACTGAACCCGCAGTAAGTTAAGACGATGTCACGCTTGCAATTATCCACTGCGGGGCGGACGCCCCAAGGTACCCACACCGCAGGGGCCACCACATTTTAGGGTCCCTATGGGTGGGCGATGGTTACCAACTACTAACTTGACCAGAGCAGTGGCCCCGTGTCTTTACAAATACACTGCTCCATAGACGGCGGGCCAGCCTGTTGGCCACTCAGATCTACAATCACACCCCCCTGGGAGGGCGCTCACGCCTTCACGCTCAACAGACACTCACTGGCTGCTCGAACTGCGTGATGACTAGCAACCCCCCAGAATGGATTGTTCGCACTTTTTGCAGAATGTTTGGACGGCTGCCCGTTTGGCAACCGACCCGATGGTATTATCCCCAGTTAATGTTTACCCCCCTTCTCCCTATTGTGAAACGCTGCATGCATGGCCCGCAGGGGTGCTCGCTGGACTATTCCAGGGGCTGCTCGGACAAGGGTGGGGATACTCTGACACTGGAAGCTGGAGGGCCTATTGGGAGGGTGCTTGGAGCGAGGGAGAGAACGGGTGTGACTGCCTTGTTGAATGCTGATGGCTGAAGTCAAAATGTGTACCTGGAATGTACGCGGAATACACACACCCGCACGCAGGTACATGATTTATTCATACCTGAAGAGACACAAGGTGCAGATAGCACTCCTACAGGAGACACACCTGACAGCCCCAGAGGTACACACCCTGCGCAGGCGGTGGCGGGGTCAGATCTATGCGACTGGGTTCTCCTCTTACGCCAGGGGGGCACTGATATGGGTGAGACCAGGGCTCCCGTTTGAAGTTGAAGACTCACACATAGACAAGGAGGGGAGGTTGGTGGCAGTGAGGGGACGCCTGGATGGACGACCGCTGGTGGTGGCGTCGCTCTATGCCCCTAACACAGATCAACAGAGATTCCTGGAAATGGTGTCCACAACCCTGGCGCACTGGCACGGGATCCCCTGGATATTGGGGGGGGGATTACAATAGTGTATTGGATGCCACACTGGACCGCTCATTCCCACCTCTACCCAGCGCACCAGTGGTGGGTGCCATGAAAGCTCTTATAGCCTGGGCCTCACACTGGAACTTACATGATGTGTGGCGCCACCGGAACCCAACGGCCAGGATATATTCGTACTACTCAGGAGCCCATACCCTGCACACCCGGTTAGACAGATTCATGCTCACAGATGATCTACTCCCACTGGTGACGGAAGCGCTTTACATGGGTAGGACACACTCCGACCATAACCCACACATGTTAACGGTCTCATGGGCGAACACTCGCCCCCCTGTCCCCAACTGGAGGCTGCAGCCGGACCTCCTGCTAGACGCACCCTTCCGGGACTCACTGTTCGCACATATTGTACACTACTTTGAGGATAATGCAGGTTCAGCCACCTCTCTGCAGATGGAATGGGAGGCGTTCAAAGTGGTCATTAGGGGACAGTGCTTGGGCACGCAGGGGAACCTCAAACGGCAGGTGGAGAGGGACTTACATAGGGTGGAGGAGGAATTGAGTCGACATGAACGGGACTCGGTGGGAGGACACATCACTGGGCTTCACAATGCGCAGGCGGCCCACGAAAAACTGCTGGAGAGGCTCAGATGTCTGAATTTCGCGGCTCACGCGGCGCGCACACACGATAGGGGGGACAAACCCGGTAAGTTGCTGTCGTGGCTCATCGCTAGAGAAGACCGGACGAAGCCAGTCACAAAAGTACTAGGCGCGAATGGGGTGCCCTTACATACGCAGTCAGAGATCCACGAAGCGTTCACCGCACATTACAAAACACTGTATCGCTCTTGCCTGCCCACGCCCGCCCCGGACACGGAGGAGTATCTTAACCAGGTACTGCTGCCGTCACTCACTGATGCCCAACGTGCCGTCCTAGCGGCACCCATTGCCCCCGAGGAGCTCCGGGAAGTCATAGCGGCGCTCTCCAACGGAAAGTCCCCTGGCCCAGACGGACTCCCAGCGGAGTTCTATAAAGCATACCAAGACCTCCTGGTCCCTGAGCTCGTAAAACTGTATGAGACGGCTCTGGACGACTCCTCCCTGCCCCCATCTCTGAGTGAGGCTACCCTGGTCTCCCTCCTGAAGCCGGGTAAGGAAGAGACACTTATGGGCTCATATAGGCCCCTTGCCCTCTTAAACACAGACTACAAAATACTAGCCTCTACGCTAGCGAGGAGACTGGCCCAATACACACCTACCCTGGTCCACCCTGACCAGAATGGGTTCGTACCCACACGCAGCACATCGCACAACATCCGCCGGCTGTTTAGAGTGCAGGAGTACGCGAGAGGCCCCTGGCCATTATCGGGTTGCATAGTATTAGACCTGGAAAAGGCATTTGACTCGGTGGAGTGGCCGTTTCTTAGGGCGGTGTGACGGGGCAGGGGAGCAAGACCCTCAGACTACGGATGATTGGTGGGTGGCCACACCCCTTTTACCTTGCTCCTTGTCCCCACAGCAGCCAGCGGCAGTATGGACAGAAGAGGATACATCGGTTTGGTTTCCAGAATGCCAGGACGACGGCTCCTTTAAGATCCTCGACTCCGGGGCCGAGGCCCCGCCCACTGAGTACGCCAGGGCGTCAAAAACAGGCACACCTGGAACGGAGATGGAGGGCGTGGTGAGCAGAGCAGAGAACCGGGAGGAAGCCGCAGAACAGGAGAGGAGAGCCGAGATCCCTGATATCGACAAGCCAGGAGGCCAACGTTCCCACGAGCCGCCCTGCCACGTTCCCGTGGGAGGAGCGTGGCTACAAGAGGTACGGGGCCGGGTAGCGGGCTGGGTCGGGAGGAGGAAACACCAGTGACCGATCCCCTGTCTCACCTAGCCGCATAGACTCCCCCCGTAAAGTCGATGCACGAGCACTTCCCCACAGCCCTGGGTAGACTAAAGTGCACGTTCTGTTCATCCCTCACTCCCTGACCCCTTTTACTAGTTTACGCAGTATATGTGTCCTGACACACGTTTCCTTTTATTGCCGGTACCGGAGCGGAACCCGAAAGACCACGCCCGGAGCAAGACCGCATCCCAGGACAACTGTTCTCCCCGAGGACCCCATGAAGAAGACTTCTGTGTTTTGATTACTCGTTTACTTTGGTTTATATGAAGAAGACGTACATACCAATAAAGCCTTCTCTCAACCCTTTATTGAAGGCACCTGTCTTTCTATTTGAACCGCTTACCAGTGTAGAGTCCCCAGTACCGAGGGAACAACCCCACGTCCCGGCCCAAGCGGGACAGGCGGTTATGCAAAATTTTGGCCTGGGAGACGCATATCTGGACATGGTGGGACTCCTATACCAAACGCCAACCGTTCGGGTCCGGATAGGGGGCCTGCTATCGGAGGCCATACAGGTGAGGCGGGGCACACGGCATGGCTGCCCGTTATCACCTCTACTCTTCTCGTTGGCCATGGAACCGCTGGCGGAGATACTGAGGATGCAGGGCGCAGAGTGGGGCATCCCGTTGATAGATGGGGTACACGCGGTTTCCCTGTATGCCGACGACCTACTCCTCTACGTCAGGGACCTAACACGGATACCACCGGGACTTACCGATGCCCTCCGAGAATTCACAACACACTCAGGACTGAGGGTCAACTGGGGTAAATCTGGGGTCTTCCCCTTTCACCCGGATATACAGGAATGCGCAGTGCAGCTAGGGGACACAACACTGACATGGTATGCCGGCACTTTCAAGTATCTGGGCATCCACATATATAGGAATGCAGCAGATATACTGGATGGCAACCTGATTCGGGCCATAAATTCCTTGCGGGCCCAGATCCAATTCTGGGGCACACTCCCGCTCAATGTCCCGGCCAGAATCACCCTAACCAAAATGATAGTCCTACCTAGACTCCTGTACTATTTCTCGAACATACCGGTGTATGTCCCAGCTCGGGTCTTTAGAGACTTGGAGACCTTAACACGAACACTGATCTGGAATGCGGGGAGACCAAGGGTGGCCCTGAAGAAATTGTATGCCCCGACGACCTCGGGGGGACTCGCGGTCCCGAATCAAGAGCACTACTACCTTGCCGCGCAGCTCCAATGGGTGGTGGCCTGGCTTGCGGGTAGGAACTTAAATGACACGGCCTCGACAGTCCCGGCCCTGACCCATGCGGAAGCTCTCGCACTGTTCCACCCCCTCAGAGGCGCGACACGCGAGACGCAACTACACCTAGCAGTGGCACTGAGGTGCTACAGGCGTGCACTGCGATTGACCAAGGAAACTGCCCCCTACGCACCAGCCCTGCCACTAGAAGGACTGCCAAGGCGTGGGGGAGTGGTGACTGCAGCACGCCTACAAGACTGGGCGCAGGTGGGGCTTGAGACACTGGCGGACTTGTATGACGACGGGGCCATGGTACGGTTCGAGGGGCTAGTGGAGAATCCAGGACTGCCGGCGGGACAATTCCTGATGCATGCATCAATGATGCGGGTCCTAACGGAACACTGGGGTGATATGTCCGTGGAACCCGAGACCCACCTCTTAATACAATACCTGCACGTAATGGGGGCAGGGTCGCACGTTGTGCACTGGCTAACGCAGGCGCTGAGGTCCCACACAACGGCCTCCCTTCAGTCGCTCAGGGACAGGTGGACCACAGACAGGGGGAGGGACTGGTCGGATAAAGAGTGGGAGAGGATCCTAGAGGGGCCGCAACACGTTCCCCGCAATTCGAGATTCAGAATCATACAGTTCTATATCATGCATAGGGCATACCTGTCCCCGGACAAGATTAACCGCTACTTTGGTTTGAATACCTCCGAATGCCCGCGATGCGCGCTCCTAGATGCGGATCTCCTGCATATGCTGTGGGCATGTCCCAAGCTCCGGACGTACTGGCATGATGTCACCACGCTGTTGACAAAAGGGACAGCGCTGGGACTACGTCACGACTGGGACACCTGTGTGCTGGGCCTCCTCACCAGGACCAAGCATAACAAAGCACACATGAGGTTCTGGGATCTGGGGCTGATAACCGCCAAAAGACTCATAACTCGCCACTGGAAAGCCGCAGAACCGCCCCTGACGAAACATTGGAGCGCCTCCCTCATCTATTGGGCGACCGCAGAGGGCACGGTGCTACGTAGGGAAGAGACGGCTGGGCGGAGGGCCACACCGATAGCCCAGACATGGGAGGGCTTCCTGAGAGCATTCACCAGGGCCTGCCACGATAAAGGGATATTGTAAGGAGATGGCTCCTCCCCAGTGGACAGGGGGGGACAGGTCCGAACCACAGACTGAGTAGTGAGAAAGGGGAGTATCGGGAGCCACACATATAAGGACATGAAATACCACCCCAGTAATCCACCGCTCGCCCCCATTACCTTCCCCCCTCCCCTTTTTCCCTCTCCATCCCCCCCCCCAATTCCTCCGCCCATCCCGCCTTGCCCTGCCCCCCCCCCCCCACTAGTCAGCGGAGTCCACATACACAGTCGGCCCCACCGATGCGCCCCCACCCGAGACCTAGAGCTACCAAACACCACTAGTACCTCCTCCCCGAACACACTCAAGGCCGGCACCCCGCGAGACTACTACACCCGAAACTGCCTAGGCAGAACCAACACTGCAGCACCCCCCCCCCCCCCCTTACTCCGAGATCGGATTCTTCACACCCTCACCTGCTCTCCTGTTTTTCCCCAGTTTGAATTGGTGGCGTTTACGGCAAAGGACACCCCCCAGTTGTCCACGCTGGATCTGCCTTTCCCACCCACACCTTTCACTTTCGACACACGGCGACTACACACAGGAGTGCAGTACACATGCAAGCCACTGCCGCAACCTTCTGCCTCACGGAGGCGTTCCACTGAACCTCCTAGCCGACCACAGCACATATGCAGGTTGCCTGGAACTGGGCCCGGTTGGTTATTCACACTACTGAGGGACAACTTGCTACATCACTAACCAGTGGGTCGCGAATACCGGGGGTGCGGCTGGCCATCAGGCTACCCACCCTGACGGGTGAGGTCTGGCACCATAGTAAGGCAGGCAGAGCGCATTACACTGTACAGAAGCGGTGAAGCGAATGACTTGGTGAATGCAGGGACCGCCCCAAGATAACGGATGGTACTTTTTAACAGTGAGTGCATTTATTGACTTTCTACCGTCGCCAACATTCGCATTGATGATGTACGAACTACTCCAATTGTTGTTTCCCCTTTGAATTATGCACACAAGAACTGTAATTGTATGCCACGTGTACCAATAAAACAGATTTAAAAAAAATAAAAAATAAAAAAATAACGCTTGAGATCTAATAAGACAAGCGACATTCCTCCAGCCCCTGATAAGGCATACGACGTTCTCATAACAAATCAAACCTATGACAACCTGGAAAATCCGTGCGGCCATTGTTTTGATTTCACAGAGAACTTTAGTAAAGAATGTGCTAACGAGCAAATCGTATGACATCTTTATTGACGTATCTATGTCCATCCTTACGTCAATCTCGGCACCTTTAAGGTATAAATATTGCCGACCTTGCCCTATGCAAACACACGCGTGGTGACAAGACGGAGCAGCCATACTTGCCGAAGCCGAGAGCAGAAGCAGACCCCGCTGGCAGCAGCCCCGCCTTCCTGACGCGCTGAGAGACGCGCTGCTATCTCAAGCCGAGAGACCCAGCACCGCCGCTTTCGGCCAGCCCTCGCAGGCAGCCTGGAATATCGAGAGCAGAGAAAGAGATACTATTCCTCATCCATCCTAAATTCCAGGTACAGAACTGAATAACCCCTCACAGAGAATTCTTTAGTTATTCACTTGGCAAAAACAAACTTAACTTAAACTGTAACTTTCTATTCCCGCCCACGCATTAGACTTAGGTCAGGTACACGGGGTAGGCGTATTTAGAAACACCAGTTGAGCACGTTTAGTCAAAATGTATATGTGTATGTAAATATATTTTAATCATTTTAAACATCATATGGCTCAGAAACCATATCAATGTTTTTACAGTATTATTTTATACTATTGCTTTTAATGTATGCACTTTACTTAACTATAAGTATTGCAATAATATCGATCCATTTCTCATGTATGAGAAAAGAGACTGATCAATAAATAACACCTTTTTATTGAACACGCCCGTCTCTTCCTTTTCTCTACATTCTGATGAGACTAAGAATGCACGTACTGACTGAGTAAAATAATTGCCTTGTGCTCACACGACTCTCGAGATTGACTCTTGATTAGGGGAGAGCAAAGTTGTCATGCTCTATGGTTGTCAGAAACTAAATCCCTTCTTGTCTAATCAGGGGAGTTAATTCCTTCCTTGAACATTCGAGAAAGTTTCTAGCGAACTCTGAGCTTAGCTGGCAAACCCAAAAATTAAGTCTAGTATCGACAGTAGTAGACCTAGTTAACGTCTGGCCTAGGCCTTTACTGCTGTAGGTACTATTCCAATGCGCAGAGCCTATTGGGAAAATAGGAGCTACACTACATGGCGCCCAACGCGTTTGGAAAGGGAGATAAAACTAACGTAAGACATTTAGAGTAACTCAGTCGTGCTTTCTCACTCAGACCCCTTTTCCCAAATACTCCAAAGACGTCTGGAGTGGGTGAAAGGTTATATCCTCCAAAACCTCGCAGGAGCGAACTCCTATGTATGGTTCTTGGTCAAGTCAACGTTGAAGGATAAACAGTTCCAAAATATTGTGCATCTAATCTCTGTTTCCATAAAGAAACCTGATCTGCAAACAAACATAATACCATCCTGTCTGTAAAATGGGAGACAGTGATGAAGAAAGAGAGGCAGTTAGATTAGCTACTGAACTCGCAGATGCTGATGCTACCATGCAAGCAGCAGACCCGAATATAACACTCATTCCGGTCATTAAAAGGAGATCTATAACCTTAAAACTTATAGAAAATGGACTGACACCTAGAGGTGGCACAGTCATATTCGTAATTGAGGCACACGAATATCGGCAGACAGAGGTATACTATTCATGGATACATTTTCCAGCAGCAAATGCTGTAACAAAGTACTTCCACTATTACAAAGTAGAGGAACCTCCTGAAACATACACTCCTTTCGAGGAGGTGGAAGTACCACTCAAATTCCAAGAGCATTTGCTCTTATTTGATGGCGCCCTAATACATAACAATCACATTACAAGGCTCGGTCCTTTAGGAAGACCAGGAGCAACGTGGCCGGTCTTAGCCGGAAACACACCGCATCCAGACATCGATAGAATGCCTGCAGCAGAGCTGTTAATACAGCTAAAACAACTACTAAAAATTCATAGACAATTAGTTCAGTATGTAATGCGGACTTCAACAATTCAGCCAGCGATACAACTTCCACAGCTGACCCCTCACCAGGGGAACACAAATAAAATCACACCACAGAACATCCAATCCTGCCTAGGTAAAGTTCCAGCTAAACGGGAACAAATACCATTCTGGTTGGCACAGAAAATCACCCAAATAGAGGCGGTGTTTCCTGACACCACCCCGCTGGAAAAACACAGGATTCTGACTATATGTCTCCCAATGGGAATCGCACCACACATTGAGGACTGTGACACTTGGGGTACAGTCTTTGCTTCCATCTATACAAAAATGCACGGTGTCCCATCCATTTCGGTAATACCAGATGTGCTAAAACAAATTCAAGATGAATACGGTCCAGAACCTGCTTTAACCCTTGGTATGAAATTACTAAAAGACTTCAAGCAGGTCTCGGCTATATTATTAGCCAACATAAAAGGTGAAGCAGCAAACGTGGCGATCCGCCAGAGGTTAAAAGAGACAGATATAGCAGACCAACCAGCTGAAATTGCCAGAATCATAGAAAAATCCTATGAGGAACTAGGCAGAGATAGCCTAGGTGGAATACCAGTAAAACCGCAACTGACTACAAGTCCAGAAAAAATATTTTTTAATAATAATAATTCACCAAAAAAGAACTGGGATGGAAACAAACAATCCAATCCTAAAGAAAAGAAATTCCAGTCCCGAGGAAGGTCTCCTAGGCGAAGAGAGAAATCTCCAAACCAAAGACAGAGGTCACCGCAGAGTGACCCCTCTGGGAATAGATATAACCTTAGAAATAGGGATAATATTAAAAAACCTGATAGATATCAAGACATTGACACACGTCCCTCTCAATCTTTTCAGAATTCCTCGCAGAAATCGGAAAGAAGAGGACGATCAGAAGAGCACGCCAAGTCCAAAGACAAGGAACCTGCTCAGCTAAAAAAGAAATTACAATTTCCAAAAAAGAAGGTAGCCAGTATCAAGGTAGTTAAAAATGCCGAGAATACTGAGGACACAACTGAAAAACGGAGAATGGGCTCAGACAATGCTAGACAGCGCAGCAGAGGTGAGCATAGCTCGCAAAGTCCTTATGAATCATCTGGAGACAGTGGACACGAATGAATACCTTCAAGTGGAAACTGCAGACACCAGAGTTAGCAAGCCCCACAAGATATACGAGATAACATTACGTATAGAGGGAGATAAGACTAGGAAAATAAGGGGACTATTTTGGGATAACCTCTCAAAGGGTTATGACATCCTTCTAGCTGAAAAAGACTGGCCACCAGAGTTTGTCAGGGAGTGCCCTCATGGCGAAGAAGTAATTATGCCTGCCTTCTCGAATCAAATACAGATTCATAAAAAATACACACTTGCTAGAAAGTGGGCAGTGGCCTTAGCACCTGCTTTATATAAATGTAAATGTAGTACACTTGTAAAGCGCACAGCTGCCCCAGCAACGGGGCGTCCCGGCGCTGTATAACTCTGGGGAACCCGTCCTGGCTTTCCCTGTGGGATGGTCCCTTGCTGGGAGTTCCCAAGGTGGAGCCAGGCATCCCCGGAATTGGTGGGGCCATTGTGGAGATTAGGCAAGCTGATGCCCAGAGTTGCCGAGTGGAACCCCTGATTAGAGTAAGCACCGAAGCGAGAATTATCGAGTCCGCTGACCAAGGTCCACAACCCTGCCGCGTCGGGGATTGAACCCTGGTCCCGGGCTGACTTCTGCTCTCAGGCCTGCTGCCTCTAACCAGTGAGCCACACTACTCCACTATAAAAATCATGTAGGATGGGATGAGGATTCTCCTCCTCACAAAATCCAGTTAAAATCACAACCTACTGCACAAAGGCAGTACCCAATTAAGCAAGAAGCTAAAAAACAAGTAAATGAAATACTAGATCAGCTAGAATACCAGGGGGTGATTGAAACTTGCACCTCACAAATGAACAACCCTTTGTTTCCGGTCTCCAAACCAGACAATTCATATCGTCTAGTTTTGGATTACCGACACCTTAACACATGTTGCAAAACCTTTGCAGTGCAAAACTCACACAGTGCTGCACTAATGAATAACATAGTGCGCAAAAAATACAAAACAACCTTGGACATCTCCAATGGATTCTTTTGTCAAAACATAGCACCAGAGAGCAGATATTTAACTGCATTCTCAGTAAATGGCACTCAAAAACAATTCTGTCGGTTAGCCCAGGGGTACAAGAACAGCCCAGGGGTATTCTCAGCGAGAGTAACAGAATTACTACAACTATATGATGATGAAGCATTATCTTATGTCGATGACATTTACTTAACAGATGATGACTTGGATACTCACTTGAAAAGAGTGAACACCATAATACTTGGGTTCGCTGCAGAGGGTTACAAATTTAATTTAAAAAAATCCAGAATTGCCCATCTGACAGTCCTGTACGTAGGATATGAATTATCAAGTATAGCATGGTTGACAATTTTCTAAGAACTAGAAGAATTGAAAAATCTAAAATATGAAAAGACGTATCCTCTGCCAATCGACATTCTGCCTCTACGACATTACGCCTGTGTAATCTATACAGACGGACATGCTAAACCCTCCGTTTGGGGAGAACCAGCATACAACCCCACATGTGAGATTAAAAAAGAAGTGTGGCGCGGAGGTAAACTAAGACCTCTATTAACAAAATCACACTCAGTAGAAACTAATTCAGAACTACAAACTGAAATAATAGCTTTGAAAATGGCGCTAGATAATGCGGATCGCGAATTCCCGACACTTATAGTGTCAGATTCATATTACTGCGTCAAAGCATATAACAAGGATTTGCAGACATGGATTCAGAACGGTTACAAAGATGACACAGATGCACCAATAAAGCAGAAACTGCTCTGGGAACAAGTAGCTCTTTTGAAAAAAGAACTACCAAAGACTCACGTGACACACTCACTGAGTCATCAGCGTGATGGCGTTCACGTTGTGGGGAATTCATTGGCTGAAGCAGCCGCAGCGGCAGCCACTAAACCGGCTCCCGTAGATCGAAAAAAGCGTACATTAAAATACATTGACGGTGAAACAATGCTGGCAGTGAAAACGTCATCAAAAGGCGACTGCTCAGCGTTACCGATCAACTATCCACTCAATTATACATACATAATCGATGCAAACTCCGTCCCTTTTGCTCGAATCCCTGGAGTGGGGGATAGAGTGATTCCAAACATGGACAGGAGAAGCTTGTTAATCGCAGACGCACACATGGGCGAGGGTCTCAGACACCTCAAACTGAAAAATTCTCTGGAAGAATTACAATCACGGTACTGGTGGCCAGGCATGAGCCTGCACTACACCATGTTTGTAAAAAACTGCCCAAACTGCAACAGAGATCGCAGTGGGGAGAGAAACAGTTTAATACCTCGTCGTATCAAGGCAGATAATATTACCAGCAAAAAGAATGGCTTGCGATTAACATATACAGGCTAGTTTCCACTTATAATGTAGATCACCAGCACTCAGCTGACGTCCGGACTATTATACAAGATTTGCGAGTCTAAATGGCATATACGCTAAGAGCATGTTACGTTTGACCATTGTTTTCACTCAGGCATACCAGCCTGGGGGGAAACATGGCCAAATGAGCACAGCCCAGCGGGAATCTTCTCACTTCCTTCCTGAGGGTACGGGATGGTGTAAAGAAAAAACCAAGGCAGAAAGCAATCTATAATAGAAAGGATATTAGGTTCGGGAGCTGGGTGGGTCAAACATCTAATAAGTGTCCAACGTAGTCTAAATAACTTGCCAAGAAATTCTCTGAAGGGATTCAGTCCGTACGAATTATTATTCGGAACTAGGATGTTGATCTCTGACCTTGATAGTCAGACTTCAGTGGTAATAGAAAAAACCTTTGATGTCAAAGACCGTTTGGCTATTTTGCAGGACTTAAACAAAACAAGAAAAGACCTGAGCAACATACAGTTGAAACAACAGCCAACAACCACTGAAGAATCACCACCTGTCCCAGCAAGACCTGTCTGGATTCCAAAAGTCGGGGATCTAGTCAGGGAGAAGATCGCGGTAAAGAAGGAATTTGGGCCTTCTTACAGAAAAGCAGTTCCTGTCTTGTCTGTCAACGGGACAAGATCAGTTGTACTACCGCCACTTGCTGGTAAAAAGGAGAACCGAGTTGTATCCATCGACCTGGTAAAACCACAACATGTGGCCGATAACAAACAGTAGGCCAAGTGGACTCCCAATAAGTAGCAGAACACCAAGGTTTGCTACCAGCACAGAGGTCCTAACAAAAAGGCTCATCACATTCGAAACGCCTAAAGAAGAACAAGAAGGACTATGCAACAATGCAATAGAACTCAGACCTCTTAAAACCCAAATAAAGACATTTAGCAGAGACACACCAATCTACAATGAAGTGCTGAGTGACAATGCAAGAAACAAAAATCCTGAAGCAATTGGAACAATTGACAGAACTGCATCCGGGTACTTCATCAACTTCGATGATTCCTCTGAAAGCCTCAGTGAATCAAAGACGCAGCCATCATCAAAATCCTTTAAAGACAAAGCTAAGGAACTTTTGAAACATCTGAAAGAAACATATCTGGTTTCTCCATGGATTGAATTTTGGGTGGGTTTTGGTGCATTTATCCTCATACTTTGGCTCATCATGGTATTTACTTTGGGACGCTTCATTGAGGGAAAATATGCTAAAATGGACACAGCAAGTCAGAACATCAACTTGATCCTCAAACCACACACATCTTCACACGTCGAGAAAAGAGAACTCTCTTCAGAACTTTCTTCAGCCAACTTCACAGCCAATCCGATACCTGGTGGGGTAGCCTGGGACAACACTGACTATGAAATTTATGGTGTGGTCGAGATCCTGAAATATCCACACCAAATCAAGATCTCCTTGAGTGACTTTGCAAAACCAAACTCATTTGCTGATGATTGGGACTTCGAAAGCATCAACAATATGATGTCTGACTTAGTAATGTCTGCTAAATTTACAAAACATGATTATTTGCAAGGTTCTACAAATTATGATAGTATGTATTGCTATAACCATTATGGTAACCATTTTTTGCATAAATCGGCACAACCTAGAAATGTTTTAAATTATAATCAATGGGAACATTGTGCTACACCTCCAAAAGGGAGCTCTAGAACCGTTTATGACAAATATTCATATTTTTCAGGTTTTAACATAAGTAATGCTGAAACATTTTATTTTAAATTGTCAAACAAGACAGGGATGAAAACCATGATAACCAACACAAAATTGATATATTCAGATTCATTCTTCGAAAAAATGAATACTTTTGGATTTGATTATTGGGACAAAAATGTTGATTTGAAAAGTGTTTGGGGTACAAAAGAATGGCAAGTACAGGGTATAGAAGCTTTGTTTAGAGCCTGCATGATCCCAGAACAAATGATATTTTTAAATGACACTGTTCAACAAACCACCTGTCTTGGCTTAGCCAAAATCAAAGATTTAAATAAACCGTCTATTCCGAAGCCAACAATGTTTAGCAATAGCTCTGATACAGATGAAGAGATAGACGTAAACCATATATTAAACCAAAACAGAACACATCCTGATTGGAAACAATGGTTGATCTGGCCCACAGATACAAATTACTGTCAAGATAGATTCCTGAATAAAACACAGGGTTTCAAAATGACCAGGCCAGACCCTAGATATCCCCAAAGACATCACCCAGGGATAATAAAAACCTACAGTGTGGGCAAATTATGCCTTCAATGGCTACAAACTTCCACACTGCCTGAAATTAAGCAACACCTAACTTTACTTACTGATGGTGCTGACTTGCGTGATTTCATAATGGGACCACGCAAACAGCGTCAAAAGCGTTTCATAGCAGCCTCTGTATATGCAGCATACAATGAGGCCTGGAAGGTTACTCAAATTGAGACAGCAGAAAGAATACGGGAAATTGACCGTATCAATTTGGAAAAATCACTTTCTGTAGTGGACAATGGGTTAATGACTCTGTCCTCCAGAATTTTTTCATTGGACAGCATTGTGTCGTCAGCAATCGATATATTATCGCAAGACTTACTGTTATTACAACATGGTCAGTCACAATTGCGTTCTATTGTACAGCTTGGCTGGACGTTACAAAATCTGCGTTCAGGCTATGTGCCTTGGCGTTTAATCAACACAACGTCACTATTCCAAATCTTTAACCTTACTGATAGATAAATCGGTATGGCGCAAAAGGGTGCTGATTATACAATCTTGAGCATTGAAAAACTAGAAAGATTACCGTTGACAATGTCAGAACGACCTGTCAGTGAATGGATAATCCACGGAATCATAAATATTCCAATCTCAACCTTCAGGTTTCAATACTGCCAAAAATATATACAGGCTGGCATGTACGAGAAATTGGGAAAGGGGTACCTTAAAACAACTTGGAACCTGCCCTATTCACATGCATGTGTCAGTAATAAAGGACAGAAAGTGTTTCTTAGTGGCAACAATTGTGCTATGTCACTAAGCGGCACGCTTCTGTGTAACGGAATTAGTTTGCATGGAGCCTGTGAAGGGAATTCATACAACCTTTCATGTCACCAGCAAGGCGCACCTGCAACTGAAATAGAACCATTCTTTCAAAGACTCTATAATGGGAGTTACATTCTTATTGTAGACCGCAGATGTTGCAGTCTTATGCCCGGGACTCCTTATCTAGTAACTACAACGGCGAAGGTCAAGTGCTGTGGACGTTCTTTATTCCCCAGCTCCTTTCCAGACAGGGAGGCAAGGGCATGGCCCAATTTGAAAATTACTTCTATTCGAATAGATACTTTAAGCAGAATGAAAACAGTGCTTCTTCAGACGCCTACAAGGCTCACGTCAACAAAAGAAACGTATGATCTACAAGTCGCAAGGACGACTGCAGAGATACATACATTATTATCAACTAATTCCCCCGTACATTTCGCGGAAATCCTAAGCGAAATCTTAAATATTTCTGATACCACTGGCGTCTCAAAGGTATTTAAGACAGTATTTTCGATGGCATTAACACCATTCAAAGCCATACTGGGTATTTTTCCAGATTTCGTCCATTCGATTTTTGGCGGACTTCCCCTGATCCTGGGACTGATTGCAGGAATCCTATTCCTAGTCCTTATTTTTCGTTATGGCAACCCATGTCACAGATCAAACTCTCGCGACAATGGAAGATACGATCCTAGCCATTGGATACCGGGACCGGATATCAAAAATCCTGGGACTCTCCCGGCTTAGAGACCTGAACATGACTTGGTTTCTATCATTTCGACCAATGTGGCAAAGGTGTGTTTTACCTGTACTAAGGTGTCTGCTATGCGGAGAAGAATGCGTGTTAGACACCTGTCTGACGCTACAATCGGATGCGCCAGTGGATGCAGATACACTGTTGGTTCCTACCAAGGTTCACGCTTTGTGCTGCCCTCAAAGGCTGCCAATCCTGATGACGGCATTCCTAGAATCTTCACCATTACGATTGAAGAGTAGTGAAGTTCAAGGTGAAAGCAGCATCGAACAGGTACAACCTTCTGTCAGCAATGCGAATCAGAATGTCAATGGAGACAATCATGCGCACGAATGCATGGTTACCCCTATTTCCGACTTAGTGGAACTTTCCCATGAAGCTGTTGACAGTTTTTTCGAAAGCCTGAATGATATGATGTTCTCTCCAGAACAGAAATAGAGACTTTTGAGTAAACTCGCACACGGCGTTCCCTGAATTCGGCCTTCAACTTTAAAAATAAAGTCACATGAACAATTTCACTCCAGCTCACGGACAGCAATATTTTTCAGCAAGCCCCTTAAAATATTTTTCTACATATTTTTTTCCGGGACACTGATCTTCTGCTTAAAGTAAGAAACTATTCCTAGAGAACTAAAATTTCTATTTTTAGATACTTTATAGACTTTAGCTGCTCGCTGGGATGTTCACGAATATTTTATTATGTGATGAAATGGTCTCGAACTTCCTTTCTGTATAGCCATATTAAGAGCCATTTCATGTGTATTTCTCATATACCAATAAGCAATAATGCATAAAAATGCGTGTTTACTTTTGTATTTAATTCATAGCTTAAGTGCACACAATATATATGACTGCAATTTTTCAGTATATTTGAAAATTTCGAAATGCATTTATGTATTTTGGGGTGGTAAGGTATACACTATACTCTATAGTATGTTGTACTATGTTATACTATGCATAGATTAGTAGATATGACCATAGTTAGCGTGGAGTGGGTGTCGTGTATTTCTATAGGTTCTGAATCGATCCCCCTATTCCTGACCCTATTCTGGTTAAACTAACTATCAAGTTAACTAACAGTCAGCCCATGAGGCAAGAAAACCCCCATGATGCAGATACCGTTATCTGACGCAGTCACACTACGGCACAGGAACGTGTTATCTGATTAGGTCATAACGCTTGAGATCTAATTAGACAAGCGACATTCCTCCAGCCCCTGATAAGGCATACGACGTTCTCATAACAAATCAAACCTATGACAACCTGGAAAATCAGTGCGGCCATTGTTTTGATTTCACAGAGAACTTTAGTAAAGAATGTGCTAACGAGCAAATCGTATGACATCTTTATTGACGTATCTATGTCCATCCTTACGTCAATCTCGGCTCCTTTAAGGTATAAATATTGCCGACCTTGCCCTATGCAAACACACGCGTGGTGACAAGACGGAGCAGCCATACTTGCCGAAGCCGAGAGCAGAAGCAGACCCCGCTGGCAGCAGCCCCGCCTTCCTGACGCGCTGAGAGACGCGCTGCTATCTCAAGCCGAGAGACCCAGCACCGCCGCTTTCGGCCAGCCCTCGCAGGCAGCCTGGAATATCGAGAGCAGAGAAAGAGATACTATTCCTCATCCATCCTAAATTCCAGGTACAGAACTGAATAACCCCTCACAGAGAATTCTTTAGTTATTCACTTGGCAAAAACAAACTTAACTTAAACTGTAACTTTCTATTCCCGCCCACGCATTAGACTTAGGTCAGGTACACGGGGTAGGCGTATTTAGAAACACCAGTTGAGCACGTTTAGTCAAAATGTATATGTGTATGTAAATATATTTTAATCATTTTAAACATCATATGGCTCAGAAACCATATCAATGTTTTTACAGTATTATTTTATACTATTGCTTTTAATGTATGCACTTTACTTAACTATAAGTATTGCAATAATATCGATCCATTTCTCATGTATGAGAAAAGAGATCACCAGCACTCAGCTGACGTCCGGACTATTATACAAGATTTGCGAGTCTAAATGGCATATACGCTAAGAGCATGTTACGTTTGACCATTGTTTTCACTCAGGCATACCAGCCTGGGGGGAAACATGGCCAAATGAGCACAGCCCAGCGGGAATCTTCTCACTTCCTTCCTGAGGGTACGGGATGGTGTAAAGAAAAAACCAAGGCAGAAAGCAATCTATAATAGAAAGGATATTAGGTTCGGGAGCTGGGTGGGTCAAACATCTAATAAGTGTCCAACGTAGTCTAAATAACTTGCCAAGAAATTCTCTGAAGGGATTCAGTCCGTACGAATTATTATTCGGAACTAGGATGTTGATCTCTGACCTTGATAGTCAGACTTCAGTGGTAATAGAAAAAACCTTTGATGTCAAAGACCGTTTGGCTATTTTGCAGGACTTAAACAAAACAAGAAAAGACCTGAGCAACATACAGTTGAAACAACAGCCAACAACCACTGAAGAATCACCACCTGTCCCAGCAAGACCTGTCTGGATTCCAAAAGTCGGGGATCTAGTCAGGGAGAAGATCGCGGTAAAGAAGGAATTTGGGCCTTCTTACAGAAAAGCAGTTCCTGTCTTGTCTGTCAACGGGACAAGATCAGTTGTACTACCGCCACTTGCTGGTAAAAAGGAGAACCGAGTTGTATCCATCGACCTGGTAAAACCACAACATGTGGCCGATAACAAACAGTAGGCCAAGTGGACTCCCAATAAGTAGCAGAACACCAAGGTTTGCTACCAGCACAGAGGTCCTAACAAAAAGGCTCATCACATTCGAAACGCCTAAAGAAGAACAAGAAGGACTATGCAACAATGCAATAGAACTCAGACCTCTTAAAACCCAAATAAAGACATTTAGCAGAGACACACCAATCTACAATGAAGTGCCGAGTGACAATGCAAGAAACAAAAATCCTGAAGCAATTGGAACAATTGACAGAACTGCATCCGGGTACTTCATCAACTTCGATGATTCCTCTGAAAGCCTCAGTGAATCAAAGACGCAGCCATCATCAAAATCCTTTAAAGACAAAGCTAAGGAACTTTTGAAACATCTGAAAGAAACATATCTGGTTTCTCCATGGATTGAATTTTGGGTGGGTTTTGGTGCATTTATCCTCATACTTTGGCTCATCATGGTATTTACTTTGGGACGCTTCATTGAGGGAAAATATGCTAAAATGGACACAGCAAGTCAGAACATCAACTTGATCCTCAAACCACACACATCTTCACACGTCGAGAAAAGAGAACTCTCTTCAGAACTTTCTTCAGCCAACTTCACAGCCAATCCGATACCTGGTGGGGTAGCCTGGGACAACACTGACTATGAAATTTATGGTCCGGTCGAGATCCTGAAATATCCACACCAAATCAAGATCTCCTTGAGTGACTTTGCAAAACCAAACTCATTTGCTGATGATTGGGACTTCGAAAGCATCAACAATATGATGTCTGACTTAGTAATGTCTGCTAAATTTACAAAACATGATTATTTGCAAGGTTCTACAAATTATGATAGTATGTATTGCTATAACCATTATGGTAACCATTTTTTGCATAAATCGGCACAACCTAGAAATGTTTTAAATTATAATCAATGGGAACATTGTGCTACACCTCCAAAAGGGAGCTCTAGAACCGTTTATGACAAATATTCATATTTTTCAGGTTTTAACATAAGTAATGCTGAAACATTTTATTTTAAATTGTCAAACAAGACAGGGATGAAAACCATGATAACCAACACAAAATTGATATATTCAGATTCATTCTTCGAAAAAATGAATACTTTTGGATTTGATTATTGGGACAAAAATGTTGATTTGAAAAGTGTTTGGGGTACAAAAGAATGGCAAGTACAGGGTATAGAAGCTTTGTTTAGAGCCTGCATGATCCCAGAACAAATGATATTTTTAAATGACACTGTTCAACAAACCACCTGTCTTGGCTTAGCCAAAATCAAAGATTTAAATAAACCGTCTATTCCGAAGCCAACAATGTTTAGCAATAGCTCTGATACAGATGAAGAGATAGACGTAAACCATATATTAAACCAAAACAGAACACATCCTGATTGGAAACAATGGTTGATCTGGCCCACAGATACAAATTACTGTCAAGATAGATTCCTGAATAAAACACAGGGTTTCAAAATGACCAGGCCAGACCCTAGATATCCCCAAAGACATCACCCAGGGATAATAAAAACCTACAGTGTGGGCAAATTATGCCTTCAATGGCTACAAACTTCCACACTGCCTGAAATTAAGCAACACCTAACTTTACTTACTGATGGTGCTGACTTGCGTGATTTCATAATGGGACCACGCAAACAGCGTCAAAAGCGTTTCATAGCAGCCTCTGTATATGCAGCATACAATGAGGCCTGGAAGGTTACTCAAATTGAGACAGCAGAAAGAATACGGGAAATTGACCGTATCAATTTGGAAAAATCACTTTCTGTAGTGGACAATGGGTTAATGACTCTGTCCTCCAGAATTTTTTCATTGGACAGCATTGTGTCGTCAGCAATCGATATATTATCGCAAGACTTACTGTTATTACAACATGGTCAGTCACAATTGCGTTCTATTGTACAGCTTGGCTGGACGTTACAAAATCTGCGTTCAGGCTATGTGCCTTGGCGTTTAATCAACACAACGTCACTATTCCAAATCTTTAACCTTACTGATAGATAAATCGGTATGGCGCAAAAGGGTGCTGATTATACAATCTTGAGCATTGAAAAACTAGAAAGATTACCGTTGACAATGTCAGAACGACCTGTCAGTGAATGGATAATCCACGGAATCATAAATATTCCAATCTCAACCTTCAGGTTTCAATACTGCCAAAAATATATACAGGCTGGCATGTACGAGAAATTGGGAAAGGGGTACCTTAAAACAACTTGGAACCTGCCCTATTCACATGCATGTGTCAGTAATAAAGGACAGAAAGTGTTTCTTAGTGGCAACAATTGTGCTATGTCACTAAGCGGCACGCTTCTGTGTAACGGAATTAGTTTGCATGGAGCCTGTGAAGGGAATTCATACAACCTTTCATGTCACCAGCAAGGCGCACCTGCAACTGAAATAGAACCATTCTTTCAAAGACTCTATAATGGGAGTTACATTCTTATTGTAGACCGCAGATGTTGCAGTCTTATGCCCGGGACTCCTTATCTAGTAACTACAACGGCGAAGGTCAAGTGCTGTGGACGTTCTTTATTCCCCAGCTCCTTTCCAGACAGGGAGGCAAGGGCATGGCCCAATTTGAAAATTACTTCTATTCGAATAGATACTTTAAGCAGAATGAAAACAGTGCTTCTTCAGACGCCTACAAGGCTCACGTCATCAAAAGAAACGTATGATCTACAAGTCGCAAGGACGACTGCAGAGATACATACATTATTATCAACTAATTCCCCCGTACATTTAGCGGAAATCCTAAGCGAAATCTTAAATATTTCTGATACCACTGGGGTCTCAAAGGTATTTAAGACAGTATTTTCGATGGCATTAACACCATTCAAAGCCATACTGGGTATTTTTCCAGATTTCGTCCATTCGATTTTTGGCGGACTTCCCCTGATCCTGGGACTGATTGCAGGAATCCTATTCCTAGTCCTTATTTTTCGTTATGGCAACCCATGTCACAGATCAAACTCTCGCGACAATGGAAGATACGATCCTAGCCATTGGATACCGGGACCGGATATCAAAAATCCTGGGACTCTCCCGGCTTAGAGACCTGAACATGACTTGGTTTCTATCATTTCGACCAATGTGGCAAAGGTGTGTTTTACCTGTACTAAGGTTTCTGCTATGCGGAGAAGAATGCGTGTTAGACACCTGTCTGACGCTACAATCGGATGCGCCAGTGGATGCAGATACACTGTTGGTTCCTACCAAGGTTCACGCTTTGTGCTGCCCTCAAAGGCTGCCAATCCTGATGACGGCATTCCTAGAATCTTCACCATTACGATTGAAGAGTAGTGAAGTTCAAGGTGAAAGCAGCATCGAACAGGTACAACCTTCTGTCAGCAATGCGAATCAGAATGTCAATGGAGACAATCATGCGCACGAATGCATGGTTACCCCTATTTCCGACTTAGTGGAACTTTCCCATGAAGCTGTTGACAGTTTTTTCGAAAGCCTGAATGATATGATGTTCTCTCCAGAACAGAAATAGAGACTTTTGAGTAAACTCGCACACGGCGTTCCCTGAATTCGGCCTTCAACTTTAAAAATAAAGTCACATGAACAATTTCACTCCAGCTCACGGACAGCAATATTTTTCAGCAAGCCCCTTAAAATATTTTTCTACATATTTTTTTCCGGGACACTGATCTTCTGCTTAAAGTAAGAAACTATTCCTAGAGAACTAAAATTTCTATTTTTAGATACTTTATAGACTTTAGCTGCTCGCTGGGATGTTCACGAATATTTTATTATGTGATGAAATGGTCTCGAACTTCCTTTCTGTATAGCCATATTAAGAGCCATTTCATGTGTATTTCTCATATACCAATAAGCAATAATGCATAAAAATGCGTGTTTACTTTTGTATTTAATTCATAGCTTAAGTGCACACAATATATATGACTGCAATTTTTCAGTATATTTGAAAATTTCGAAATGCATTTATGTATTTTGGGGTGGTAAGGTATACACTATACTCTATAGTATGTTGTACTATGTTATACTATGCATAGATTAGTAGATATGACCATAGTTAGCGTGGAGTGGGTGTCGTGTATTTCTATAGGTTCTGAATCGATCCCCCTATTCCTGACCCTATTCTGGTTAAACTAACTATCAAGTTAACTAACAGTCAGCCCATGAGGCAAGAAAACCCCCATGATGCAGATACCGTTATCTGACGCAGTCACACTACGGCACAGGAACGTGTTATCTGATTAGGTCATAACGCTTGAGATCTAATTAGACAAGCGACATTCCTCCAGCCCCTGATAAGGCATACGACGTTCTCATAACAAATCAAACCTATGACAACCTGGAAAATCCGTGCGGCCATTGTTTTGATTTCACAGAGAACTTTAGTAAAGAATGTGCTAACGAGCAAATCGTATGACATCTTTATTGACGTATCTATGTCCATCCTTACGTCAATCTCGGCACCTTTAAGGTATAAATATTGCCGACCTTGCCCTATGCAAACACACGCGTGGTGACAAGACGGAGCAGCCATACTTGCCGAAGCCGAGAGCAGAAGCAGACCCCGCTGGCAGCAGCCCCGCCTTCCTGACGCGCTGAGAGACGCGCTGCTATCTCAAGCCGAGAGACCCAGCACCGCCGCTTTCGGCCAGCCCTCGCAGGCAGCCTGGAATATCGAGAGCAGAGAAAGAGATACTATTCCTCATCCATCCTAAATTCCAGGTACAGAACTGAATAACCCCTCACAGAGAATTCTTTAGTTATTCACTTGGCAAAAACAAACTTAACTTAAACTGTAACTTTCTATTCCCGCCCACGCATTAGACTTAGGTCAGGTACACGGGGTAGGCGTATTTAGAAACACCAGTTGAGCACGTTTAGTCAAAATGTATATGTGTATGTAAATATATTTTAATCATTTTAAACATCATATGGCTCAGAAACCATATCAATGTTTTTACAGTATTATTTTATACTATTGCTTTTAATGTATGCACTTTACTTAACTATAAGTATTGCAATAATATCGATCCATTTCTCATGTATGAGAAAAGAGACTGATCAATAAATAACACCTTTTTATTGAACACGCCCGTCTCTTCCTTTTCTCTACATTCTGATGAGACTAAGAATGCACGTACTGACTGAGTAAAATAATTGCCTTGTGCTCACACGACTCTCGAGATTGACTCTTGATTAGGGGAGAGCAAAGTTGTCATGTTCTATGGTTGTCAGAAACTAAATCCCTTCTTGTCTAATCAGGGGAGTTAATTCCTTCCTTGAACATTCGAGAAAGTTTCTAGCGAACTCTGAGCTTAGCTGGCAAACCCAAAAATTAAGTCTAGTATCGACAGTAGTAGACCTAGTTAACGTCTGGCCTAGGCCTTTACTGCTGTAGGTACTATTCCAATGCGCAGAGCCTATTGGGAAAATAGGAGCTACACTACATGTTGTAATAGTTTGCGGTGTAAAGCCCTGCATTGTAAACGATTTTGCGGTGTATAAAATGTGGGGTAATGGCATGCAGAGTAATGCATGCTGGTTAAAGGATGTTTCCCATCAAAGACTGGTGGTGGTGTCAGACCATTTTCTTTCTTGAATATTGTTATAGTACAAACATGCATTATTTAACTAGATATAAACCAGTACCAACACTCTGCTGCCTCTGGGTGGTCAAACCGGAGTCCCTGATGGGATCTACAGTGCAATATTAAAAGGGACATTGGTTTCACCCACTTGACATTATATTTATAGCAGATGGAAGTATTACAAAGTCATATGACATTATTTAAACATAGTCGTGGCCACAGTTCCAGAGGACAGAAACGTCTTTCTTTGTATCACTTTTTCAAACATGTAACTAAGGCATCCAGCATTAGACAAATTGTGTTTTGTCCTTGGGACTTTCTCAAGGCTGCAAGAGTACATACATAAGTGAAAAATATTTGTAAAGTTAAATTGCACTCCTAAGGTTTGAGATTGTAGTTGGAATTAGTGAAAGCAATACCAACAATATCTATAATAAAACAGCAGTAAAAATAAAATAAAATGCTGTGCATGTCTTTTACCTGTGTTAATGGGGTATGTTCCTCAACAAAATTGCGCAGTGCGCCAAATTTAGGCATGAAATGACTGGCTCAGAAAGAGCTCTGCCTGGTATTATGATGCATCAGTGGTAACACCTCAGCTCGCCTACCTTTGTATCCAGTGTTAAGTACACAATTGAAATAGCTGTTCTATGATCTTAGTTAAATCTCAAGTTTACGAATAGTAGTAGTATGTAGGCGATTGTCGAAAGGCCAATGTAAATGGTCTCCCTATGATGATGTTAATAAATTGGCTGCACAGCAAGATATAACGGTGCTAAGTAAGGATGCAATAATTCTTTATATGTCATCTTGTGCCTTAGTCATGCATAATGTTTAATAAATGCCATATTACCTGGTAATAATGTGGCTTACTTTTCTCTGCTTCTCAAGATAATGTCCAGTGCATGCAACCAATATTACTTTTAATATTGGGAGTTTGTGCCCCCGGTGGGATTTATTTATTTATTTATTCAAAGTTTTATATAGCGCGAACAAGATCCTTACAGATATCAGAGCGCTTCACAGAGACAGGGGTAGGGGCAGCAGGAATGAACAGAGATAATGGGAGCAGTATAATAGTCACTAACATAATAGGATAATAATAACGTACTGAAAACATATCAATATACAATCAGGTAAACAAGTAATATAAGACGGCACAAGTCATTGATCCCACTACAGCTACAGAAGGGTTCAGGTAAATCTTGGATGTGTGGATGGCTTATACCAATTTCTTAGGATAGAGAGAACACGGGGTGGGGGCATCGGGAGGGTGATTCAATAAGCCAAAGTGTATCATATATTGGTCGGTAGTATGAGAGTAGCGTGGTAGTGTCACCATCAAGTAGGAGTATAGTGCCAAAAGAGAAGGTGAACAATGATACAAAGCGATGCAGAGCGATAAGTTATTTACTAAATAAAATGTTATATCAGGGTGACCAGCAAGTGCATGCTGATAGCTTGAAAATGTTGGTTATTTTTGATTGGCTAATCAATGTTTGGAATCTTTAGACGCACCAACCAGGAAGTAGTTTCCAAGAAATTCTCCACATAGTCTACTTGCTTTCGTAAGAGACGTCCTGGTTCAAAGTAAGGATTCTTGATTCAACTTCCCACTAAACGTTCAGTAGAAAATCCAAAGGACAGGAACCCAGGGACCAGTCCTTGAGGATAAGTATGTGTAGGCGTGTTCCTTCATTGAATCTCCAGCCCCACAAAACCCCTACATCCCATGAGGATGCTTCCGTTCTTACCCATTTTCCAGCACTTCAAGTCACAGGAACTGAAGCCCCAGAGGGAAAATATCAGTCCACAGCAGATCATGTCACTCTGTACAACTCAATATTAATCCACGTAACACTCCATCACTTCCAGGTACCTGACATTCCTCCAGAGTACAGCAGCTTCCTCCAAGCCTGCTTCCCTCTCTCCCCCCCCCCCCCCCCCCCCAAGGTGATGCAGACCCCAGGACTAACTACAAACCCTTGAACACTGGCTTACCACCAGCAGAATTTGTTTAGAAAGTGTTCGACCTCATAGTCACTGGTTCAAATCCCGGCAGGTCCACTCAACCTTTCATCCATATGAGTTCGATAAAATGCGTACCATTGAGTTGGGTAACAATGAACTTCTGTTATTCAGCGCCAAAATACCTACGGGTGAATGTGCACTTTACAAATACACGTTATGTTAACCATGGGCATCATGGCGTTCAAGATTGAGATGGGAGGCAAAGAGAGAGAAACATAATATGTGATTAACAAAAGAGATAGGGCTTCAAGGTGCACTAGAAGCATACCTAGAGACCATCAGAGGTAGAGTGTGAAACTACCACAAAGCCCGGGACCTCGGACACGGAATGCACTATCCAGCAGGGTTGAAGCAGAGCGCCACAATGGAGAGGCTTTCCAAGACATCGTGATGATTAGACAGCAAAGCAAGGTCTGTCCTATAAAAAGTACCAATAGTAAGCCAAGGAGGCTCTATTGTCTCATACTCAGACATTTAAAATCAAATCTCTGTTTAACCAAACACCAGTATATTGATCGTTGGGCTGCGGGTGGTGGTTAACATTCAACTGCCCATAGGACAGGCTTAAATACATGTTCTGGATTCTCTGGATCTTGGGCATTTCATTCTACAAGACCAACATAGAGGACATTACATTTAAATCCAAGTGTGAGAAAATTGTAGCAGTTATGATCATTGCGCGCCAGTCACCCGGAATGAATGGCACCATTTTATGCAGCAGCCAAAGCTGCAAAAACATGATGCCCAGACTTTTTTGTAAATGAGCCTCGATGGACAGGTCAACGTTGGAAAGAACACTAAGATGTTTTACTTTGGCTAATTGGACATTCTTCGGAACCAGAAGCTGAGACCATTGCCTTATTGACCAGCAGTACGTTTTCCATTTGGCAATCAAGACCTCTGTTTTTTTCTTCATTCTATTTCAGAAAGTTTATGGTAGTTCAGTGTTGGATGACAACAAACCACACTTGAAGCAAGAGATTCTAATTTTTAGACAGGTAGTCGAATTTCAGCAGAAACTGAGTGTTATCGGCAGATATGTTTTGTGAATCCTTTGCCGTTGGATTGAAATAATTCTCCTAAACGTTATCTGTACAAATTAAATAGAATGGGAAAAAAAAGGACTGGCCCTTGCAGAAGTATACATATCTCAGCTTGCTCAATTGCCCGATAGGGGTATATGGACACCACCTACGTTCGGCCCCACATAAAATACTTAAACCAATCCAGGGAAGAACCAGCATGTTCTTGACCATGTCAAAAGCCACAGAGAGGTTCAGCTGCAACAGCCTCATCTCTAGAGAGAAAATAGCAGAAATGTCCGATGCCAGGGAGCAGGAATGCGAAGGACCAAGAAGGTGGAAGAGCCAGAACTTTGAGACCTTACAAGGTGGTTTGGATGTGACCAGAACGTTGAAGTTGGTCTAACATAGGTTTCAAGTACATTTGTATCAGGATGGCATGTTTAGAGATGTAGTTTGGATGTAGGCTACAAACAGCTTTGAAATCAGGTGTCAGTAGTTTGTCATAGAAAATGCAGACTTAGTTATGGGTACGTCTGTCCAGCACAGGGATCTCACAAAGAACAATTACCCCCATGGTGTCCAACAGTCTAAACACATACAAACTGTTAGTCACCTTAGAAATGCATTCATTAATTGTTAGTTCAGTTCATAACTTGCGTAATCCACCATTTTTATTTTGATCTTCATTTTATCAAGAAGTAACAGTTAGGAAGTACAAATTATATATTAAAGAAGCAGTGGCGTAACGAAACTTGAGGGGGCACCCCCTGCAAGGTACATTCTATGGGCCCCAGAATCAGGAGCTCTCGGGCCAGATAACTGTGCTGAAGCGGCGCCCCTACAGCTTGGGGGGCCCCGCAGGGGCTGTGGGGGTCTGCATTATGCCACTGAGGTAGAGGATGTTTTGAATCTGCTTTTCATAAAAATTACAGATCCTAAACACAATACTCCCTTAGGCCGAGGCAAAACCCAGCACTCCCCAAGGCAAGATAATAATAACCCTCCAAACGTATGGAATATAACCCATATGAATGTATTAATACACTATTTCAACAAAGGCAGGCCGAATGCATTAGTCATGGCAGACTCCCAAGTAACAATAGGATAATTGAAATAAACGGTCAAAATAAGATGCAACATATATATGTAATAATGGATGAAAGGAATAAGAAATAACGGAAAAAGAATAGCAAGAGTAGAAAGAAAATAGCAAAGAGTTGGTCAGGAACACCTCGCCAACTGATTCTTCCACAACATCTCGCCAACCAAGCTGAGGGGAGTCCGGTACTCCAGCCAGGCAAGAGTTCAGTCAGGACACAAAGTTCCCACCGATCCACAGCAATACGTCTATTCTGTGGTGAACATCCATCTGGCCCGCGGAGGCCCCTCGCTTTAATACTGTTTCAAGTGTAAAACAAAGCTTCTACAAAGCCTCGCCCGATCTCATCGGATTGCCAATTACAGCCAAACTGCTAAATGTATACTGGGCTCGAAGCTATGGTTTGGGGCTGCAAGGTCCAGGGGAGAAGGGGGCCTCTGTCCCTTTCTCTATTCCTCCCAGCACTGCATGTGTGTGCGAGGCCCAGGAGAGAGCTGCAGCACAGGGGTGAGACCCCATGTTGGTGTGCTGAGCATAGCGCCCTGAGCAAATGCCCATGCCTAGCATCGGTTGCAAGCCCGACCCTTGGCTCGTTCCTCCCTATTAATTTGTTGGGTAGCCTACCTCTACTGCACCCAGGCGCGCAACGCTCATTGGGCTCAGAGGGCTTCTGCCCCCCACCCACTGTCGTGTGTGTCAGCCCGGGCTGAGACAGCTTCTCGGGCACACACACAGCTGCACCTGAGTACTTCAAAGTTCTTTGAAAGACCATTTACTTGTTATCAAGGCTTTGTTGTGCTTTCACCACTTCTTAGAGCTCCTGCATCTTGCTGGAAAACTTACCCCCCCCCCCCCCCTCAAAATGTTATTAACCCCTCCCGAAATTTCACTCTAGTTGCGCCTCTGTCTTCAGCCATAGGGTGATCACTCTCAAGAGTTCCTCCCATGCAGGGGGACTAGCCACGCCATATTAAATATTCAGTGGCGAGTTTTTTTTAAATGTATTTAATGCAGTTTTGTATTGCGCGAACTTTACCGAAAGGTGTCCAAGTGTTCTCATCCTCAAACCAAACAGGGTTTCTAGTCTTTCAGATGGTCTTTTTCTTTCTCTTTTGATGCAAAGACCTGGAGTGTTACTAGCTTTCACACTGACTGAAACAGTTTTGTAAATTGTTGTATAAACTGTTATTAATTCAGATCCACGTGACGCCGTTCTTCATGACTATCCCTCACAAACCCCTCTTTTCTGTACAGCCCCACGCCCAGTCATAGCTGCCAAGGTTTCAGTTTGCTTATGTGTGACATTTTCATAATTTAATTTCAGTGTAATAATGAGTGACATTCAACGACTATGAGTGACACTTTCTCTTGAGCAAAATCAGGCAATGAAGACGAGGGAAACATAAATATCAGAAATTACACCCATTTGAGTAACGAGAAACTCCTTTTGCGTGTATAAAACTAAGCAATGTAGTCCACAGAAAGACATTAATATCAGAAATTACACCCTATTGAGCCATGAGAAGTTCCAAAAAAACACCTTTAAACTACTGCAAAATCCTTGAAAGTACAGCATTTTTTTACGACTACTATTGCATTTTCACACAGTGCCTTATTTGCTGAGTAGGACCTGATGGCACTATGAACAAAGAAATTAGTAATTCCCAAAGCACAAAACCGTCAGAAATCTGTCTCTCTCTAGTTACACACACAACCTACAGTATTGTATTGTATTAATCAGTTGAAGTTTCATAAGGTAAACGTAAAACAAAAAATAATTTATTTTCCCATCAATTTAACTTGCAAGATCTCCGAGCATCTTTAAATTAAAGTATATCACTGTTGTATAGATGGTTACCTGAAGAACAAAGACCAGAGTAGTCGTAAAAAATGTTGTTCTCAAAAGCCATATGATGTCGTTTACACCCACAAATACACTCTGAAAGACATGATTATACAGCACTCTCCTTCTGCGCTCTGCTGGAGTCTCGCCTCATGTGCCACCAGAAGCCCAGCGAGAGTCTTTTCTTCAGCCAGGTTGTTTGTCAGGGAGGGTGGGCAAGTGAGCTTCACACAGTGCTGAGAGATAAGTAGCAGGCTGTAGGCTGCATGCCTCTCTCCTCTAGGACTGCCCGCCAGGGTCCCTTGATTTAAATAACTAGTTAAGCACCTGAGTAGGTGAGGGCTGGCAGGCAGACTACAGGGAAAACAACATCCTACCAACACAACTCTCCTTCACAAGCTTGCTGAGCTCTTGAACTGGCCTCTAATTTAGCAACTAGGGAAATGTAACAGCTGCCAGCAGTGGTCTTAAACTGCAACACACATCTGCTCTGCCAAATGTATTTCACTGTAGTACAGTTTATTAGAAATGTTTGCACAGCGTACAATCCATAACTCACAAGTTTGAATGTGCTCTCATATGTAACAATGAACAGAAGTAGGCTCAGTGAAATTAAGTATTTGCCCAGGATCACACCACCTTTTTTTTTTACTGCAAAGCAGATCGGAAAGGCAGATTGAATTCTTTGTCTTTCTGCTACCCGATGTCCCTCTTCAGACTCTTCAAAATCGCATGTGTGCATGCAGGTGATAATTACTGCTGCGATGCTGAACTGGACTCCAATCACTAACCTCAGAGCAGAATGCATTCTTCCAAATAGGTATGTCTTTTTAACCATCAAATTCAGGCCCAATACGCGACTCTCTCAATTTAGGGCTTTGAGACAAACATTGGAAAAAGTGAACTAAGTGTAACTCATTTCTTTAGTCCCCGTTGCCAGGGGGTGGTGAAATGCTCACCTGACTGGGGGGATTCCTGACACGGGTTTGCAGAGGGGAAAAGGGGGGGGGGCGAAAAGCCTTCTCCTGATATGCTCACTGGGTGTGCACAACCTCCCTCCTCAGTAGCACAGAGCAGCACTGACTGTCAAAGTGGTAGACTTGCACCTAGACAAAGAGGCCTGCAACACTTGTCTGAAGAGCAAAGCTGCACCCACAGTGACTGCTTGCGGCCAGCCAATGTTAAGAAAGCCAAGATAGTCGGGCAGGCGCCTTGCCGTGAAAGAACAGGCATGTACCGCCCCCGGCTAAACGTGCTACCACTGCAGGAATGAATCCTGATTTTGTTTTTCCTACCAGGCTGAGCCAGATCATGTGGTGCTGAGAGACGTCAGCCAGTCTCGACTTGATTGAAGCGAGCCGCGACCTTGCCCGAATGGTGCATTACAGGGCAGTAATCCTCCTGAAAACGGATTCCTATGTTTAACACTGCAAGTTTACCACAGCATAGTGCACACTGCCGAAAACTCTTTCAGCCGCTGCTGCTTACTTATGTATCGTGTGGCACAGGGTTTTAAGTGGGCTGGGTCTCAAGTGGTCTGAGCACCGGCAGTTTTTTTCAGGGGGCCTCGAAACGGATCTCTATCGGGCTCTGTTTTGAGCCCTGGCACAGGCGGTCCGTTTTTTTCCCTGACTGTAGTGTCACTGCAGTCTGGAAAAAAGTGCCAGGGTGCCAGAGCCCGATAGAGACCCGTTTCTAGACAGCAGGCACATCGAAGTGCGCTGCCCACACTGCTTACTTCTCAACTAGTGGAGAAGTTACGACATGACGTCATGCAAGGTGAGCTGTAGGGGATGGGAAATCCTTAAAGAGAGTCATTTTCTCTCTGGATTTCCCTTCTCTTTTTTAAACTGCAGGAGCAGCAACATTGTGTTAGGGTCACCAGGGCTTTAAGTGGAAGTGTTTTCAATATTATATGTAACAAGTCATAGTTGCAACTTATTTATCTTATGCAACTAATAACCATTGACAAAGCCAATAGTCCTGACTTGTTGTAGGTATGATATTACTTGTTGTATCATATATCTGGATGCAATGACATGCCATTTGTTGTCAGTCCTTCAGCACGGCTCGGGTTCCGGATTGCTGGAAGTTGGCCGTGGTATCACCACTTCTGAAAAAGGACACACTGGACCCTACCTGCTCAGCAAATTATAGGCCTATTTCACTGCTCCCTTTCCCAATCAAGATCCTGGAGAAACTAGTGACTAAACATCTGTCCAGTTTTTTGGAGACTAATATCTGCCTGGACACGGCTCAGTTTGGCTTTAGGCCAGCCCACGGTACTGAGTCTGCATTGGTGACTGCTTTGGATGACCTTCGTTCGCGTGTCGATCTTG
Organism: Lissotriton helveticus; assembly: GCF_964261635.1. NCBI lineage: Eukaryota > Metazoa > Chordata > Amphibia > Caudata > Salamandridae > Lissotriton > Lissotriton helveticus. The sequence continues at coordinate 49,945,071 of NC_136069.1, forward strand.
GTCGGGCTCGACATGTCGGCCGCGTTCGAATCGGTCAGCCATGCCATTCTGATCAGAAGACTTTAGGAGACCGGGGTATCTGGCCTGGCCCTTGACTGGTTGGTCTCTTACCTTGGTAATAGACACCAGCTGGTAGCCTTGCCGCCTTACCGCTCAGACATCAGGAAGGTGGGGCAGGGCGTGCCCCAAGGGTCGGCCATTAGCCCTATTCTATTCAACCTCTACCTCCGTCCCCTGGTCAGTCTAATCAAGTCCTTTTGCATTGCGGTCATCAATTATGCTGATGACACGCAACTTATCTTCTCGTTTGAGGGTAGGGATGCTGTGTCACAGGAGACTTACCACCGCTGTATGTCAGCTACTGCAGAATGGCTGAGTCTGAATTCGCTGCAATTTAACAGCTCAAAAACCGAGGTACTGCACTGCTCCTCGGATCGTATTCCTCGGCCGTTGCCACCGGATTTCTGGCCTCCCTTCTTGCAGGGCACAGGGGCAGTGGCAGTGTCCACCCGGAACTTGGGGGTGCTGTTCGAACCCAATCTACAGCTAGACGCGTTTGTCAATAAAACCGTGGCAACGTGCATGCTGTTGCTTCGAACATTGCGGAAGATTCTCTCCATCCGGGTCATGCCCGCCCAGAGGTAGTGCGTAGCATCATCTTAAGCAGGCTTGATTACTGCAACGCGCTGATTCTGGACGCGCCAGCTACCCTAGTGGGTCAACTGCAGCGAGTGCAGAATATGGCTGCCAAATTGGCCCTTTCCAGACGGCGTCTTGATTCATCTTCTCTGGCGCTTATGGATCTCCACTGGCTGCCAATCGCCCAGCGCATTGATTTTAAAGCACTATGTCTCGGTTTTAGGGCCCTTCATGGCCAGGGACCATCTTCGCTGCAGACGATGTTTTCCTGGTATATCCCCACTAGATCCCTTCGCTCCTCTTCCGCCTATCTGGTGGTTATTCCTAATATTATGAGGATGCGTATGGGCGGACGTTCCTTTAGGTTTGTTGCAGCTAAACTGTGGAATGCTCTACCTGTGTCATTGAGAAGTAAGGAGGATCTTTCCTCCTTTAAAAAAGGATTAAAAACTCACCTTTTTCCCAGGATGGTGTAAAGTTTAAGGCAGCATATAGTTTGCGTATGGCTGATCAAGTCAAGCGCCAGGATACCCTTTGGGTGACAGTTTTGCGCTATACATATATGCCATACAATACAATACAATGACAGAAACAGCAAAATACATGTTGGGCGGTACACTATGCTAAGCACCGATTTTGAACATAAGTGTTTTAAAGCCACGCCCCTAATTACACTGGCCTTGCCCCTTTGAGAGACCCCCCAGTTTGTTCATCCCACTTAAAGCCCTGGTGTGGCAGATGGAGAAAGGCGACGCCGTGCTGCCACCAGACAAATACCACCCCCAGAACGTAGTCCCCGAGAAGCATGTTGCTCAATCCACCGTCCCGAATCTCATGTGCAGCTCACATGTAATTGGCAGTACTGTGCCTTCCCTCTTGACAGCAATGAGCGCGGAACTAAAAACGTATTCTCAGATCTGCTTGAAATATGGTCCGTTTAGTTAATTCACAGTAGACTATTCTATTTTGTGTTTTCAAATTCGAGCCCATGTCATTTTGGAAGTTCTCATTTGGACCTGCTTGATTATTTTATTGTTATGGCTCTGGGAGAGACGCACTAGCTTTTATTTCAGTTTCTAAATGTCACAAATCACTGCTAAGAAGTAGCAACGGTGGATAACAAAACTCTTTATCTATAGTTGCTACATCATGAAGGCCTTCCAGGCCAGGCTGACCGGTCTCTCTGAGAGCCTTTCAGAGACTTGCTGCTTGTCTGCTTTGGCTGAAAGCCCAGCTCCTGGAGGAACCAGGAAGGCAGGGAAGGTGGTGAGTGAGGGCTGCCTAAGGATTGCAGCTGCGGTATTTATTTTTTACATTTGGGTCGGGTAGGAGACCAATCTACTTATAGCTCCTCATTACTCCCCTGCATAGCAGTTGAAACCAGGGGCATATGATTTTGAGGGGCCCATATATAAAATACACTTATCGTTGGGTAAAAAGTGAATTACGGGGATGATTTTCACCTTGGGGTTCTGAGTGACACTTTAGACAACTCGAGCTTCGCTCTCGTCTACTTGACATCATTCGGAACTCTCTTAGTGAAAAACATTCCCAAAATTCACTGTTACCCATCGATAATTCTCTACGCTGTTCCCCCTTACCCATCTTTTGCCTATTCCTGACATTTAGGACCATAGATGCCTAAGTTTAACAACTCATTTGAGGCTTGCTTAAAATGCTTTTTTATAGCACGCAACATCATGGCTGCATATTTATTTATTTATTTAGAGCGCAAACTTGACCCGTTAGGGTATCAGAGCACTTTACAGAGTCATAGAGTTGTACAAGAGGCATGGGATCACAAGAGTATACAATAAATTAGGAAGGGTGGGGAGGGGGGCGCTGATTACAAGAGGGATAGAAGTATACAAAATGTAGTTAATATTACAGTTGCTTAGGACCGGCCCCAGGGTTCTTGGTAGGGCGAAAGGTCAACGGAAGGAGGCAATAGTCTCTGTGGTGGTTGGGGGAATGGGGTTTAGCCGAGGAATTTACCCATGAGGAAGGATTTGGCCTCCTTTTTGAAACGTACAAGAGAGGGGATTCTTCTAATAGCTGGTCGGAAGGAGTTCCATATTCTTGCTGCAGCCCCAGCGAATGCCCGATTATAGGTTTGTTTCTTCCGTAAGCGTGCAGGTTGGAGTAGGAGGTCACTGGCAGACTGTGAGTTTCTGATTCCGCCAGATACCACAAGTTTCTGTGCAAGATATGCAGGGGAGTTTGAGTGTAGGGCCTTGTGTGTGATGCATGCTAGCTTAAGTTGTATTCTGGCCTTGAGAGGAAGCCAGTTCAGCGCTTTCAGATGTGAAATGTGATCAAATTTCCTTGTGCCGGTAAGTAGTCTGGCGGCTGCATTGAGGCAGGCTTTTAAAGGTGCTAGGGAGATCTTGGGTAAACCAGAGAGGGTGGAACAGCCATATTCCAGTCTAGAAATGACTAGTCCTTGGACGGACAGTTTTAGGTCGGGAGTGTCAAGGAAGGGTTTCTCTTTATTTATAGTTGCTACATCATGAAGGCCTTCCAGGCCAGGCTGACCGGTCTCTCTGAGAGCCTTTCAGAGACTTGCTGCTTGTCTGCTTTGGCTGAAAGCACAGCTCCTGGAGGAACCAGGAAGGCAGGGAAGGTGGTGAGGCCTGCCTAAGGATTGCAGGTACGGTATTTATTTTTTACATTTGGGCCGGGGAGGAGACCAAGCTACGTATAGCTCCTCATTACTCCCATGCATAGCAGTTGAAAGCGGGGGCATATGATTTTGAGGGGCCCATATATAAAATACACTTATCGTTGGGTAAAAAGTGAATTACTGGGATGATTTTCACCTTGGGGCTCTGAGTGACATTATAGACAACTCGAGCTTCGCTCTCGTCTACTTGACGTCATTTGGAACCCTCTTAGTGAAAAACATTCCCAAAATTCACTGTTACCCATCTATAATTCTCTATGCTCTTCCCCTTACCTACCTTTTGCCCATTCCTGACATTTAAGACCATAGATGCCTAAGAACTTATTCGAGGCTGCTTAAACTTAAAATGTGTTTTTATAGCATGCAACATCATGGCTGCAAGATGAAAGTGGCTGCTACTCATTACAGAAATTTGTGTGAGCCAGCTATGGCACACCAGATGGTTTACTTCTGCCACAAGAGAGGTTTTCTCAGTATGCTTTGTATTTGCAGCTTCACTGGGATTGCAGTCTGCTTTGTTCATTGACCGTGGAATGCTACTCACACTGCCCAAGTGCCCCTGGAGGGCCAGACTCTCTCTCAGTGGTTACTTGTTGCAAGAGAGGGTTATTTACCTTAGGGGCTGCTTTTGATTGCAATTCCAAGACCGCACATTTGCCAGCAGGAGTAAGTTAAAACCAGGACATGCTATTCTGATTACTTCACTAAAGAACATTCGGTTTCCCTGTGACCCTTCTAAGCCATTTCGTAAACGTTAAGCTAATGGGTTGTTTATGTTTGTTAAACTAAGGGCCTGATTACTAGTTTAGGTGTTATTAAATGCACTTGATAAATAATGATGTAATGATACCACTGGGCAGTTTTTATTTATCAGGGTGTAATAAATAATACATATTAAGAGCCTATTGTCAAGGACCCCACAAGTTTTACCTTTGACCTGTGAAGTACTCTCGCAGAGACAACATGAGCCAACACTACCGGACCCACCTTACCCCAGCTGGCTATAAACAGGTTAGGATGGCGATGGGCACGGGGAAGGAAGCCAAGATAACGCTGTGGTGTTCTAGTAGTCCGGTTAATGAACCTCCCTCTGTCTGGTGACTATCCGTGAGCACCGGTAACTGAGAAGAGAAAGAACAGCCTCTTTTAGTAAGGACACAACACACAAGCACACCCCCCTGCTCCTCCTTCCAATGCACATGCGAAAACGTTTTTTACCTGTTCAGGAAGACACCATGAAGCTAGGAAAGTAGTCGGTCGAGTCACCATGGGTAACGCTCCTGGTTAAGGAACCAATCAGGCACCCTGGTGTTGAGCTTGGAGGAAACGGACAACAAGAGCTCCAGCGCGGTGTAACAACAGAAATGAAATGGCGCTCCAGCGCGGGAAAGGTCAAAAAAGGAAACAGCGCACAGCAAGGCACCCCAGAAAGTAACCAGCGCTCCTGCGATGATAACCCAAAAAGGAAATATCGCTCCAGCGCGGGAAAAGTCAAGAAGGGAAACAGCGCTCCAGCGTGGCACCCCAGAAAGTAACCAGCGCTCCAGTGCGGTGAAACAACAGAAAAGAAATAGCGCTCCAGCGCAGGAAATAGTCAAGAAGGGAAACATCGCTCCACCGCTGCACCTCAGAATGTAACTAGCCCTCCAGCGCGGTGAAACGACAGAAAAAAAATAGCGTTCCAGCGCGGGAAAAGTCAAGAAGGGAAATAGCGCTCCAGCGTGGCACCCCAGAATGTAACTACGCTCCAGCGCGGGAAATTCAAAAGCAAGCAGCGCTCCAGCCCGGGAAGGTCAAAAGGCAAGCAGCGCTCCAGCGCGGCTAAACAGAAAACGACCAGGCAATGGCAGTGCGCCCAGCGTGGCAAGAGATATCTGGACTGAAGTTTCAGGCTACAGAAAAACACGGAATCCGAACCGCAGATCGGGTGGAACCGCGGTTCAAATGCGGTTTCCCCTGGAAGCGCTGGACGCCACAGGAGCATCCAGAGTGCAGCTAGACTGCTAACTCCCATGGAACGGAAGTCGGGTGTTGCGATTTCCGCATGTGTCGCGGAGCTGCAGACCCTCCCGCATTTGCACAAGAGGACCTAATCTAACGGGACATGACAGCACCCCCAACCAAAACAGAACCCCTACCCAACAATCAAACGGGGGTGGCAGGGCGTGGGCGAAGGAGATGCCTTACATGAAAAGCCCTAACCAAACGGAGAGCATGGCGCACATGGGACAAGGGTTCCCAGGACCGCTCCTCCGGACCATAACCCTTCCAGTCTACCAGGTAAAAGAGCCTACCCTGTGTGTGACAGGAATCAAGGATAGCCCCGACCTCGTACTCAATGTGGTCATCCCTCAGAATTGGAGCAGGAGGAGAAGAGATGACACAGTCTGGGTGAACTGCATGCAGGAGGGAGACATGGAAAGCAGGGTGCACTTTCATGTGCGGGGGCAGAGTGAGTTTCATGGAAACACGATTAATCACCTTCTCAATAGGTAAGGGGCCCACGAAGCGGGGCAGTTGTTTCTTGGGACCATGCACATTGAGTTTGCGTAAGGAGAGCCAAACCCCGTCCCTTTTCTTGTAGGCGGGTTCCGTTGTTTGTCAGCATAGTGTTTGTATGTCTCTTTGGCCTTTGCTAGTTCAAAACGGGCCTGCTGCCAGAGATTACGGAGCATGGGGTGGTACTCCTGAACTGTGGGCAATGAAGAGGTCAAGCTCTCCACCCAGGGTACTGTTCGTGGATGTCTCCCCTGTAGGCAATAGAAAGGAGACATGCCTATAGCCGAATGCGTATTGTTGTTATAGGCGTATTCCACCATCCAGAGTATTTCTGCCCATTCCTTGTCCGTCACTAGCAGCAAGCAGCGCAGGAATTGCTCCATGGTATGATTTGTTCTCTCCGCCTGATCGTCGGTCTGAGGGTGTTAAGCAGACGCCAGGCGGACGTCCATGTCCAGAGCTGTACAGACTTCATTCCAGAACCGGGACACGAACTGTGTGCCCCTATCTATGATCAAGATGGGCGGTATGCCATGCTTCATGCAGAAAAACCACCGCCGGTCCTGCCGCAGAGGGCAGTTTTCTCAGAGGGACAAAGTGTGCCATCTTGGTAAGGTGATCCGCTATGGTCAGAACAGTGGTGTAGCCTAATTTGGTAGTAGGTAATTCCACCACAAAATCCATGGAGATGGTGTGCCAAGGATAGGGAGGAACCGGAATGGGATGCAGCAGACCAACAAAGGATCCCGGCATGTTCTTTCCTTGTGCACAGACTGCACAACGGGCTATCTACGACTGTACGTCCGCCTCCATGGTAGTCCACCAGAAGTGTCTTTGCAACAGGTCCATGGTCTTATGGTATCCTGGATGGTTGGACAGTGAATGGTCGTGACACAAGTACAGGGCTTGTTGTTGATTGGCAGCCCACAGTAGGTAGTATCTGTCATCCTTGTACATGAGGCCGTTCCTTAGAGTGATTCCTTCGTGTGCTTCCACCAGGGTAGCAGGATCCGCCTGGTTGATGTCATCTCGTAATTGGGTAAGGAAGGCAGAGGACAAGACCACACCTTGGAAGCAACTGTCAGGAATGAAAGGGTCTGGCTCAGCAGCTGGTACGATATCTTCGTTTTCTTCCAGGTGGGATAATGCGTCTGCCTTGGCGTTCTCCCTGCCAGGTTGGTATGTAATAACAAAATTGTATTTGTTGAAGAACAGGGTCCAACGGAGTTGTGTGGATGTGAGGGCACGGGCTGAGCGGAGAAACTGCAGGTTTCTGTGGTCTGTATAAATGGTCACAGGGTGTTTAGCGTCTTTCAGGTAGTGGCGCCATTCCTCGAACGCTGTTTTAATGGCCAGTAGTTCCCAGTCCAATGTGGTGTAATTTCGTTCGGCCGGTTGCAGTTTTCTGGAGTAAAAGGCCACAGGGTGCAGTAGTCCCGTTTTGGCGTTTCTCTGTGACAGCACACCTCCTAGAGCGTCTTGTGGGGCATCCGCTTGTACTATATATGGCTGTTCGGAGTCTGGATGTATCAGTATGGGGGCCGTAATAAACTTCTTTTTAAGGTCCTGAAAAGCGCGTTCTGTCGTGGAATCCCAACAGAACTGAACCCTTTGCGTAGCAGCTTGGTAATGGGACTTACTATACTGGAAAAACCTGTGATGAAACGACAGTATTAGTTAGAAAATCCCAAGAACCGTTGGACATGCTTCACTGTAGTCGGGGATGGCCATTAAACAATGGCTTCCACTTTCTTGTTGTCCATTTGAATGCCTGCAGGTGTGATGATATGTCCCAAGAACTCAACAGCAGTAACATGGAAGACACTTTTCTCCAGCTGTAGGATGGTCCGTATGTGGTGAATGTGTTCGACTGTGGTTTGCGAGTAGATCAGAATATCGTCGATGTATACTATAAAGAATATGTCGATGTATTCCCTGAGTACTTCATCAATGAAGAATTGGAACGCCGCCGGAGCGTTGCAGAGTCCGAAAGGTAAGACCTGGTATTCGAATAGACCGAACTTGGTTCGAAACGCGGTCTTCCACTCGTCACCCTTCCGGACTCTGACAAGATCGGAGGCCAAAAGCAAGTCCAGTTTGGTGTATATGGCGGCGTTCTTTACCTGGTCCAGGAGGTTGGAAATCAAAGGTAACGGGTACCTGTTTTTTATTGTGATGGCATTCATAGCGTAAAGTCTATGCAGGTCCTCAAGTCACCCTCCTTCTTGGCCACAAAGAAAAGAGGAGAGGATACCGGTGACCTGGAATGGCTTATGAAACATTACGCAGGTACTCATCCAGATAGGAGCGGAGATGTTCGTTTTCCTTCCCTGTGAGGGAATATACTCGACTGCATGAAAGCGTGGAGCCAGGAATCAGGTCTATTCTGCAGTCAAAAGAGCGGTGAGGAGGAAGGGTATTGGCTCCTTTCTTGTCGAACACCGCCTCAAGATCCGTGTATACATCCGGCACGGTTCCATGAGCGACCATTCCTGTTCCGATCAAGGGTAGAGCATGGACCCGCACTGCTCTGTTTCCGGAGGACTCATGTGGTGTGTAACAGAAAAATGTGCAAACGGCCGAATCCAAGGACATACTTCCAGAAGCCCAATCGATCCGTGGGTTGTGGTGCACTAACCATGGAAGACCCAAGATTACTCAAAATTGGGGCGCATCGATGACATCAAAAGTGATGGTTTCTGAGTTGTGGTTTTCAAACGTCATCGACACATCCTCAGTTTGGAACCAGAGTAGGCCGGAGGTAAGATCCGTACCATCCACTGCCTTAACGGTTTCTGGTTTGGCCTTTTGTACGGCAAACATCCCCAGGTCCTTCATATGCTTGGTATCGATGAAGTTGCAGGTTGCTCCTGAATCAAGAAGCGCGGTAACCCGCCAGCCCGTGCTCGTAAGACAACCTCCACACCTAAATGCTGATTGCCTCGCAAAAAATGCAGGGTTTGCGGTCTCGTTGGATGAACAACCCAGTAGTTGAACCCCTTTGTCTACTGGGTTTCTCCATTTCCCAACTTGTCTCCTCTGGATATTGATAGTGCAAAAGGTCTCCTACCTCTTGCTCGGGCAGGTTTCACTGGGCATTCCCTGACGCAGTGACCATTTTTACCAGAGTATAAACATCGATTCTGTTTTCTTCTTTTTTCTCTCTCTTCCATGGTAAGAGGTCCCCGGACTCCGCCTATTTGCATAGGTTCAGGTGCATCGTTGGAGGGCACTGGTTCTTTCTTGGTTTTTTCCTTGTATGCTAAGAACCGGTTGTCGCTTCCTTTGGTCTTCTCGGTCTTCCGTTCCTGTAATCTATAATTCATCTTGACTGCCAGATCGATGAACGGTCCTATTTCATCTGGTGGTTCGGGCATCTGTGCTATTAAGTCTTTTAGTTTGTCACGCAACTCCATGTAGAACATAGACACCTTCTTGGACTCGGGCCAATGTGCTTCAATGACAAGCCTGCTAAAGGTAGTGATGTAATGGAGCAGGTCTGTGTTGCCTTGTTTCAAGTTGAGGAATTAGTTGTCTGCTGCTTGGACAAAGGTGTGACGAGCAAACATACGTCTCATAGTCTCTTTGAATACTGGTAGATTATACAGCATAGGATCGTCGTTTTCAACCAACGAAATGGACCACTGGGCGACATCGCCCCCCATATAGGAGAGTATAAAGGCTACCTTGGATGCGTCGTCGGGAAAGGCAGCAGCTCGAGCCAGGAAGTGTAGATGGCATTGGTGAAGGAAGACACTGTACTTGGTACTTTCGCCATAAAAGCGTTCAGGTGGTGCCAACTGGACAAGGTGTGGTGCTATCACTTGTATGGTGTTATCTGGGTTAGTAGGGGCAGAAGCGCCATCAAAGGTAAATACAGGTGCACGTATCAACCCTTCCTGTCTGGCTCTGGAAGGGGGAGGCCTACCCCAAGGGTTAGCAGCGCCAGCAGCCATCTGCCCTTAAAGGACAGCCATATCCTGGCGTAGGCTAAGATTTTCTGCCTGGATGCCGGTGAGCAAGGCCGCTATGTCCTGCAGGGTAATTTCGGGATTGCTCATGTTGCCCGGAGCGAGATATAACACTTGGGCTTCGGATTCTGGCAAGGAACCCACAAGTCTTACCTTTGACCTGTGCAGTAATCTCGCAGAGACGATATGAGCCACCACCACCGGACCCACCTTACCCCAGCTGGCTTTAAACAGGCTAGGATGGCGATGGGCACAGGGAAGGAAGCCAAGATAACGCTGTGGTGTTCTAGTAGCCCGGTTAAGGACCCTCCCTCTGTCTGGGGACTATCCGTGAGCACCGGTAAATGAGAAGAGAAAGAACAGCCTCTTTTAGTAAGGACACAAACATACAAGCACACCCCCCTGCTGCTCCTTCTAATGCACATGCGAAAACGTTTTTTACCTGTTCAGGAAGACACCATGAAGCTAGGAAAGTAGTCGGTCGAGTCACCGTGGGTAGCGCTCCTGGTTAAGGAACCAATCAGGCACCCTGGTGTAGAGCTTAGAGAAAACGGACAACAAGCGCTCTAGCGCGGTTCAACAACAGAAATGAAATAGCGCTCCAGCACGGGAAAGGTCAAACAAGGAAACCGCGCACAGCGCGGCACCCCAGAAAGTAACAGCGCTCCAGCGTGGATAACCCAAAAAGGAAATAGCGCTCCAGCGCGGGAAAAGTCAAGAAGGGAAACAGCGCTCCAGCGTGGCACCCCAGTAAGTAACTAGCGCTCCAGCGCGGTGAACCAACAGAAAAGAAATAGCGCTCCAGCCCGGGAAAAAGTCAAGAAGGGAAACAGCGCTCCAGCACGGCACCCCAGAAAGTAACGAGCGCTCCAGCGCGGTGAAACAACAGAAAAGAAATAGCGCTCGAGCGCGGGAAAAGTCAAGAAGGGAAACCGCGCTCCAGCGCGGCACCCCAGAATGTAACTAGCGCTCCAGCGCGGGACATTCAAAAGCAAACAGCGCTCCAGCGCGTGAAGGTCAAAAGGCAAGCAGCGTTCCAGCACGGCTTAACAGAAAACGACCAGGCAATGGCAGTGCGCCCAGCTCGGCAAGGGATACCTGGACTGAAGTTGTAGGCTACAGGAAAACACGGAATCCGAAGCGCAGATCGGGTGGAAACCGCGGTTCAATTGCGGTTTTCCTCAGAAGCGCTGGACGCCGCAGGAGCATCCGGAGGGTAGCTAGACTGCTATCTCCCATGGAACAGAAGGGAGTTCCGATTTCTGCATGTGTCGCGGAGCTGCAGACCCTCCCGCATTCTCACAGGAGGACCTAATCTAGCGGGACATGACACCTATGGGGAATAACATGCACATTTTGGGGTTTAAAGCACCAAATTCCGCATGCTACCGTAAATACAATATGATTTTCTCTCATCGAGCTCCAGCAGTTTTGACCTGCCAAAACTTTACAAATGTTATTTCAATGCATCTGATAATTATCCGATGTCTTAAATACCTTCAAACTCCTGTTTACGCACAGGTCAGAATGAACTGACTCACTTGTATTCATGCCCTAAGAGCATTAATGATGCATGGGCCCATGTGCCAAACAATGACAAACATTGATACATTATTACGCTAAACTATGAATATATTAGACACCGCTTGCAATGCATACCCAAGCTCAGAACTCTAACTAATCTCTAACTAAACTCTAACTTTCCGTTCCCTCACCTTCAGGCGAGCTCCTGTGGTTCTGCCGGTTGCCTACCAGCCGCGTCTCTGCTGATACCTGGCTTTACTGGTGGCCCGGTCGATCAGCGCTTACTTCACAGAGCTTCGCTGCTACTTCCTGTCTGCCCGTGGTGCCTATTTGGTACGCATAGCAGCCCGCCTTCAGCTCTGGTCCCGAGACGAGGTAGCCTGCCATCCCGCAGCTCAGTAGGGAGGAACAGCGAGACTGCATCTGCGAGAACCAGTATTCGCCTGTGTGCTGGTCCATGTCCTGTTGCAGCCTTAAATCCTGCTGGCATCTACCCTGGGCTGTGCCGGAGATGCGTGGGTCTCATTTCCCCTGAATGTGCCGGCTTCTAGAATGCCGCGACATGGCTGCCCCGATCACCACGTTTTTTCTTCCTCGCCTGCACCGACACCCCCGTCACCTTTGCTACCGGTGAATCCTTTTCCAGGTATGGGGGTGCGGGTGCCATGATTGGCAGATTACCATTTATTCATGCCACAGTGATCCCGAGCCTACTCGTCTCTTCTAGCTTTCATCCTCTTTTGTTGTTCGGAACTGCGTCGTCCCCCCTTTGACTTTGACTTTTTATTGCACTTTAATCCTGCTCCCTGGCTTTACATGTAGGGACTGGTGGATTCTTTGAATTTTGCTCTGCCCGCCATTTTGTTGTTGGTCACTGTCGATTCCCAGCACCTGACCCACCATCTTGTTTTGTCCCCTTTCTTTACCCCTTGCCTCCGTTCTCCCCCTGAGGATCCTCTATAGTTTTTCTGAGAGCCTTTCAGAGACTTGCTGCTTGTCTGCTTTGGCTGAAAGCACAGCTCCTGGAGGAACCAGGAAGGCAGGGAAGGTGGTGAGGCCTGCCTAAGGATTGCAGGTACGGTATTTATTTTTTACATTTGGGCCGGGGAGGAGACCAAGCTACGTATAGCTCCTCATTACTCCCCTGCATAGCAGTTGGAAGCGGGGGCATATGATTTTGAGGGGCCCATATATAAAATACACTTATCGTTGGGTAAAAAGTGAATTACTGGGATGATTTTCACCTTGGGGCTCTGAGTGACATTATCGACAACTCGAGCTTCGCTCTCGTCTACTTGACGTCATTCGGAACCCTCTTAGTGAAAAACATTCCCAAAATTCACTGTTACCCATCTATAATTCTCTATGCTCTTCCCCTTACCTACCTTTTGCCCATTCCTGACATTTAAGACCATAGATGCCTAAGTTTAACAACTTATTTGAGGCTGCTTAAACTTAAAATGTGTTTTTATAGCATGCAACATCATGGCTGCAAGATGAAAGTGGCTGCTACTCATTACAGAAATTTGTGTGAGCCAGCTATGGCACACCAGATGGTTTACTTCTGCCACAAGAGAGGCTTTCTCAGTATGCTTTGTATTTGCAGCTTCACTGGGATTGCAGGAGGGCCAGACTCTCTCTCAGTGGTTACTTGTTGCAAGAGAGGGTTATTTACCTTAGGGGGTGCTTTTGATTGCAATTCCAAGACCGCACATTTGCCATCAGGAGTAAGTTAAAACCAGGACATGCTATTCTGATTACTTCACTAAAGAACATTCGGTTTCCCTGTGACCCTTCTAAGCCATTTCGTAAAGGTTGAGCTAATGGGTTGTTTATGTTTGTTAAACTAAGGGCCTGATTACTAGTTTAGGTGTTATTAAATGCACTTGATAAATAATGAGGTAATGATACCACTGGGCAGTTTTTATTTATCAGGGTGTAATAAATAATACATATTAAGAGCCTATTGTCAAGGACCCCACAAGTTTTACCTTTGACCTGTGAAGTAATCTCACAGAGACAACATGAGCCAACACTACCGGACCCACCTTACCCCAGCTGGCTATAAACAGGTTAGAATGGCGATGGGCACGGGGAAGGAAGCCAAGATAACGCTGTGGTGTTCCAGTAGTCCGGTTAATGAACATCCCTCTGTCTGGTGACTATCCGTGAGCACCGGTAACTGAGAAGAGAAAGAACAGCCTCTTTTAGTAAGGACACAAACACACAAGCACACCCCCCTGCTCCTCCTTCCAATGCACATGCGAAAACGTTTTTTACCTGTTCAGGAAGACACCATGAAGCTAGGAAAGTAGTCGGTCAAGTCACCGTGGGTAGCGCTCCTAGTTAAGGCACAATCAGGCACCCTGATGTTGAGCTTGGAGGAAACGGACAACAAGAGCTCCAGCGCGGTGTAACAACAGAAATGAAATAGCGCTCCAGCGCGGGAAAGGTCAAAAAAGGAAACAGCGCACAGCAAGGCACCCCAGAAAGTAACCAGCGCTCCTGCGAAAATAACCCAAAAAGGAAATAGCGCTCCAGCGCGGGAAAAGTCAAGAAGGGAAACAGCGCTCCAGCGCGGCACCCCAGAAAGTAACTAGCGCTCCAGTGCGGTGAAACAACAGAAAAGAAATAGCGCTCCAGCGCAGGAAATAGTCATTAAGGGAAACATCGCTCCACCGCGGCACCCCAGAATGTAACTAGCGCTCCAGCGCGGTGAAACAACAGAAAAGAAATAGCGCTCCAGCGCGGGAAAAGTCAAGAAGGGAAATAGCGCTCCAGCGTGGCACCCCAGAATGTAACTACGCTCCAGCGCGGGAAATTCAAAAGCAAGCAGCGCTCCAGCCCGGAAAGGTCAAAAGGCAAGCAGCGCTCCAGCGCGGCCAAACAGAAAACGACCAGGCAATGGCAGTGCGCCCAGCGTGGCAAGAGATATCTGGACTGAAGTTGCAGGCTACAGAAAAACACGGAATCCGAACCGCAGATCGGGTGGAACCGCGGTTCAAATGCGGTTTCCCCTGGAAGCGCTGGACGCCACAGGAGCATCCAGAGTGTAGCTAGACTGCTAACTCCCATGGAACGGAAGTCGGGTGTTGCGATTTCCGCATGTGTCGCGGAGCTGCAGACCCTCCCGCATTTGCACAAGAGGACCTAATCTAACGGGACATGACAGCACCCCCAACCAAAACAGAACCCTACCCAACAATCAAACGGGGGTGGCAGTGCGTGGGCGAAGGGGATGCCTTACATGAAAAGCCCTAACCAAACGGGGAGCATTGCGCATATGGGACAAGGGTTCCCAGGACCGCTCCTCCGGACCATAACCCTTCCAGTCTACCAGGTAAAAGAGCCTACCCTGTGTGTTTTTCTGACTCCATAAGCCTACACCAGACACACGAGAGTTCACACCAGTTATTATTGGTTTACCGTAGTCAGGTAGCCCCTTCCCTCCAACACTACTCCAATAGGGCCGCACCCTCGAAATCCACTAACGAATCACCTGCAGGATTCGGGTTAACACTGTGCCCTTATGCCTCCGCTTTACAAGCCACTTGAGTAATGCCCCCACAACAGCACCACATACCGGACGCAAGACCTCGCCCGTCAGGTAGATGCCTTAGCAGTAGGGAAATCAAGCCTCCCTACACCCGTTCAAAATGGCCGCGCTAGTTACTAACTCCACTGCATGACCCGCAGCAACCCGGGAAACACTCCTCCCCTACCTCGCCCTTAATCTAATTTATCAACACGACCGCCGGACCACTCGGCACTATCCGGTCCTGGCGGTGAAGGGTAGGCGACACAGCAGCGGCACAGGAGCAAGAAGTAAGTGTTGTGACGATCATGCAGTGGACACCTTCCTACAGGAACGTCCCTGCCCCAAAAGTACTGTCGATACCATTGATTACTGACTATCGAGGTTTTCAATCCCAATACGGGCGGGCATAATCTTATTTTGCTTTTAAGGGTTCCCTTGCAATAGATGGTCTGCACGGGCAGCATCCCGCCAGGCACTGCTGTTACATTAGTCTATTGACCTTTAGGTGAGTGGGGTTACTTTGACCCATTTAGAACAACACCACTGCTGCAGTTCTTCTTGTTTTTAATGTCACTAGTAATGTCTCCATCCTCGTCATGCGGGTGAGCATGTCACTCACCATGACTCCACCTGGAGATGTTGCACTAGTGGGATTTGATGTTTTTATTTTGCACGACGCGCTAGTAGTCACTCACACTAGCATGCCACAGAGTGCACCAGGTCAGAACGAATGTGGATCACTGAACTATACTTGCTTGCGAGATGTAATTCCCTGTCTCCTTTTTTGTTTCCAATACCGGGCATGGGACAATGTATTAGCAGGTATTTTACTTTAATTCGGAATTACTGTTTAAAGTACTGATACTTAGCTAGATCAGCTATACTGTAGACAGCCAACCCAGAGGTCCTGATGAATCGTGGGTGAATGTACCCGAAACGAGAAACATGTCGACCACTACCTTCACTTTTTAGTATAGTCTTGAGTGTGGAATACATTACTTTCCTGACCTCCCAGACTAACTATTGTTTTTAGTTAGCGCATGGGACCACCCAAATAAAGTTCCTTCTGGTACTCCTGCGTTATTTTAATACACTTCCCGTCTACTACTCTCTGGCCCCTCACCCACACTTCACCCATGGGCAGTTGGATTAGAAGATCTCCGCTAAAGAGCCCCTCTTTGAGGTGTTGCCCGTTGGGTATTGCACCGCCCACCCAATGAGGAGCATTGCCCATGATGAAGCATGATACCTGCAAGGGTGTGTGAGGCCAATATATCCAACAAAATGGATATCCACAGGCTTGTTACTATTTAACCGCCCCTACATATTCACACCCCTGTGACCTGCACCTTCACCCCAGGAACAGCCCAGTCCTCTCCTTGGTAACACCTACCCTGTGAGTGACAGGAATCGAGGCTAGCCCCGACCTCGTACTCAATATGGTCATCCCTCAGAATTGGAGCAGGAGGAGAAGAGACGACACAGTCTGGGTGAACTGCATGCAGGAGGGAGACATGGAAAGCAGGGTGCACTTTCATGTGCGGGGGCAGAGTGAGTTTAATGGAAACACGATTAATCACCTTCTCAATAGGAAAGGGACCCACAAAGCGGGGCAGTTGTTTCTTGGGACCATGCACATTGCAGTTACGTAAGGAGAGCCACACCCTTTCTTGTAGGCGGGTTCCGGTGTTTGTCAGCATGGTGTTTGTATGTCTCTTTGGCCTTTGCTAGTTCAAAACGGGCCTGCTGCCAGAGATTACGGAGCATGGTGTGGTATTCCTGAACTGTGGGCAATGAACAGGTCAAGCTCTTCACCCAGGGTACTGTACGTGGATGTCTCCCCTGGAGGCAATAGAAAGGAGACATGCCTATAGCCGAATGCGTATTGTTGTTATAGGCGTATTCCACCATCCATAGTATTTCTGCCCATTCCTTGTCCGTCACTAGCAGCAAGCAGCGCAGGTATTGCTCCATGTTATGATTTGTTCTCTCCGCCTGATCGTTGGTCTGAGGGTGTTAAGCAGACGCCAGGCGGACGTCCATGTCCAGAGCTGTACAGACTTCATTCCAGAACCGGGACACGAACTGTGTGCCCCTATCTATGATCAAGATGGGCGGTGTGCCATGCAGGCGGACCACTTCATGCAGAAAAACCACCGCCGGTCCTGCCGCAGAGGGCAGTTTTCTCAGAGGGACAAAGTGTGCCATCTTGGTAAGGTGATCCACTATGGTCAGAACAGTGGTGTAGCCTGATTTGGTAGTAGGTAATTCCACCACAAAATCCATGGAGATGGTGTGCCAAGGATAAGGAGGAACCGGAATGGGATGCAGCAGACCAACAGAGGATCCCGGCATGTTCTTTCCTTGTGCACCGACTGCACAACGGGCTATCTACGACTGTACGTCCGCCTCCATGGTAGTCCACCAGAAGTGCCTTTGCAACAGGTCCATGGTCTTATGGTATCCTGGATGGTTGGACAGTGAATGATTGTGACACAAGTACAGGGCTTGTTGTAGATTGGCAGCCCACAGTAGGTAGTATCTGTCATCCTTGTACATGAGGACGTTCCTTAGAGTGATTCCTTCGTGTGCTTCCACCAGGGTAGCAGGATCCGCCTAGTTGATGTCATCTCGTAATTGGGTAAGGAAGGCAGAGGACAAGACCACTCCTTGGAAGCAACTGTCAGGAATGAAAGGGTCCGGCTCAGCAGCTGGTACGATATCTTCGTTTTCTTCCAGGCGGGATAATGCGTCTGCCTTGGCATTCTCCCTGCCAGGTCGGTATGTAATAACAACATTTTATTTGTTGAAGAACAGGGTCCAATGGAGTTGTATGGATGTGAGGGCATGGGCTGAGCAGAGAAACTGCAGGTTTCTGTGGTCTGTATAAATGGTCACAGGGTGCTTAGCGTCTTTCAGGTAGTGGCGCCATTCCTCGAACGCTGTTTTAATGGCCAGTAGTTCCCCGTCCGATGTGGTGTAATTTCGTTCGGCCGGTTGCAGTTTTCTGGAGTAAAAGGCCACAGGGTGCAGTAGTCCAGTTTTGGCGTTTTTCTGTGACAGCACACCTCCTAGAGCGTCTTGTGAGGCATCCGCTTGTACTATATATGGCTGTTCGGAGTCTGGATGTATCAGTATGGGGGCCGTAATAACCTTCTTTTTAAGGTCCTGAAAAGCGCGTTCTGTCGAGGAATCCCAACAGAACTGAACCCCTTTGCGTAGCAGCTTGGTAATGGGACTTACTATACTGAAAAAACCTGTGATGAAACTACAGTATTAGTTAGAAAATCCCAAGAACCGTTGGACATGCTTCACTGTAGTCGGGGATGGCCATTAAACAATGGCTTCCACTTTCTTGTTGTCCATTTGAATGCCTGCAGGGGTGATGATATGTCCCAAGAACTCAACAGCAGTAACATGGAAGACACTTTTCTCCAGCTGTAGGATGGTCCGTATGTGGTGAATGTGTTCGACTGTGGTTTGCGAGTAGATCAGAATATCGTCGATGTATACTATAAAGAATATGTCGATGTATTCCTTGAGTACATCATTGATGAAGAATTGGAACGCCGCCGGAGCGTTGCAGAGTCCGAAAGGTAAGACCTGGTATTCGAATAGACCGAACTTGGTTCGAAACGCGGTCTTCCACTCGTCACCCTTCCGGACTCTGACAAGATGGTAGGCCCCAAGCAAGTCCAGTTTGGTGTATATGGCGGCGTTCTTTACCTGGTCCAGGAGGTTGGATATCAAAGGTAGCGGGTACCTGTTTTTTATTGTGATGGCATTCATAGCCCTAAAGTCTATGCAGGTCCTCAAGTCACCCTCCTTCTTGGCCACAAAGAAAAGAGGAGAGGATACCGGTGACCTGGATTGGCTTATGAAACATTACGCAGGTACTCATCCAGATAGGAGCGGAGATGCTCGTTTTCCTTCCCTGTGAGGGAATATATCCGACTGCATGGAAGCGTGGTGCCAGGAATCAGGTCTATTCTGCAGTCAAAAGAGCGGTGAGGAGGAAGGGTATTGGCTCCTTTCTTGTCGAACACCGCCGCAAGATCCGGGTATACATCCGGCACGGTTCCATGAGCGACCATTCCTGTTCCGATCAAGGGTAGAGCATGGACCCGCACTGCTCTGTTTCCGGAGGACTCATGTGGTGTGTAACAGAAAAATGTGCAAACGGCCGAATCCAAGGACATACTTCCAGAAGCCCAATCGATCCGTGGGTTGTGGTGCACTAACCATGGAAGACCCAAGATTACTCATAATTGGGGCGCATCGATGACATCAAAAGTGATGGTTTCTGAGTGGTGGTTTTCAAACGTCATCGACACATCCTCAGTTTGGAACCAGATTAGGCCGGAGGTAAGATCCGTACCATCCACTGCCTTAACGGTTTCTGGTTTGGCCTTTTGTACGGCAACCATCCCCAGGTCCTTCATATGCTGGGTATCGATAAAGTTGCAGGTTGCTCCTGAATCAAGAAGCGCGGTAACCCGCCAGCCAGTGCTCGTTATGTTGTACAAAGGGGGGTCAACCCAGAGGGTCAAAGGGACCTGGGTAATTACGTGTTATAGAAAGAGTGGTCCCTGACCAAGTTAGAATTATTCAAAACAAATTACATAAAGAACCAATAAATGACAAAATTATTTAGTACAACACTATTGTTTTATTTACATAGTGTTGGTGAATTTTATCCTTGCATTGTAACTTTTTAACACAGAATTATTATTTTTGTATCATTTTCAGTGCCCACGTCGCAGGGAAAGGCGGGGGGTAAAGTGCAATGTGCAGGAATTGGTGCAACTGGAGTGAAAGTGACAAGTCAGTTGTAAATTTCTTCTAACAATTGACAGTGGCTTCTCAAGGGAGCCATACAGGAATGCATCAACATTTTTTGTGAAAATAGTATTCAAAACATCATGTTGTAACTGGTGTTGATCGTCACACTCTAGTCATGTGTTAGAGGTCTAGCAGTAGACGTTTCGACCCTGTTCGTAGGGGTGATGTCCCTTACATAGGCGGGTCTTCTTCAGGACACGGGAAAGGGGGTGGGTATGTCCTACAGGAAACACGATTAAAATTACTAAAAGGCCAGCAAATGGGAAAGAATTCACAGAGGTACATGTATTTACAAAAAGGTTCCTCATTATAGACAAGGCCGAGACAAGTTGGGTCGAAATATACTAGGCAGTTTTTGGTTTGGGCTATATTATTGCCCTACATAAAATGCGTGTTATTATTACCAAGGGGGTGACACGCAAAAATTGGATCATTGTTAACACAACGTGTAAAATTTGACAGAAGATGTTACCTTGTTGGGGAATGGAGCTGTCTCAAAAAGACTTCCGCCCGTGCTCGTTAGACAACCTCCACACCTAAATGCTGATTGCCTCGGATAAAGGCAGGGTTTGCGGTCTCGTTGGATGAACAACCCAGTAGTTGAACCCCTTTGTCTACTGGGTTTCTCCATTTCCCAACTTGTCTCCTCTGGATATTGGTAGTGCAAAAGGTCTCCTACCTCTTGCTGGGGCAGGTTTCACTGGGCATTCCCTGACGCAGTGACCATTTTTACCAGAGTATAAACATCGATTCTGTTTTCTTCTTTTTTCTCTCTCTTCCATGGTAAGAGGTCCCCGGACTCCACCTATTTGCATAGGTTCAGGTGCATCGTTGGAGGGCACTGGTTCTTTCTTGTTTTTTTCCTTGTATGCTAAGAACCGGTTGTCGCTTCCTTTGGTCTTCTCGGTCTTCCGTTCCTGTAATCTATAATTCATCTTGACTACCAGATCGATGAACGGTCCTATTTCATCTGGTGGTTCGGGCATCTGTGCTATTAAGTCTTTTAGTTCGTCACGCAACTCCCTGTAGAACATAGACACCTTCTTGGACTCGGGCCAATGTGCTTCAATGACAAGCCTGCTGAAGGTAGTGGTGTAATGGAGCAGGTCTATGTTGCCTTGTTTCAAGTTGAGGAATTAGTTGTCTGCTGCTTGGACAAAGGTGTGACGAGCAAACATACGTCTCATAGTCTCTTTGAATACCGGTAGATTATACAGCATAGGATCGTCGTTTTCAACCAACGAAATGGACCACTGGGCGGCATCGCCCCCCATATAGGAGAGTATAAAGGCTACCTTGGATGCGTCGTCGGGAAAGGCAGCAGCTCGAGCCAGGAAGTGTAGATGGCATTGGTGAAGGAAGACACTGTACTTGGTACTTTCGCCATAAAAGCGTTCAGGTGGTGCCAACTGGACAGGGTGTGGTGCTATCACTTGTATGGTGTTATCTGGGTTAGTAGGGGCAGAAGCGCCATCAAAGATAAATACAGGTGCACGTATCAACCCTTCCTGTCTGGCTCTGGAAGGGGGAGGCCTACCCCAAGAGTTAGCAGCGCCAGCAGCCATCTGCCCTTAAAGGACAGCCATATCCTGGCGTAGGCTAAGATTTTCTGCCTGGATGCCGGTGAGCAAGGCCGCTATGTCCTGCAGGGTAATTTCGGGATTGCTCATGTTGCCCGGAGCGAGATATAACACTTGGGCTTCGGATTCTGGCAAGGAACCCACAAGTCTTACCTTTGACCTGTGCAGTAATCTCGCAGAGACGATATGAGCCACCACCACCGGACCCACCTTACCCCAGCTGGCTTTAAACAGGCTAGGATGGCGATGGGCACAGGGAAGGAAGCCAAGATAACGCTGTGGTGTTCTAGTAGCCCGGTTAAGGAACTTCCCTCTGTCTGGGGACTATCTGTGTGCACCGGTAACTGAGAAGAGAAAGAACAGCCTCTTTTAGTAAGGACACAACACACAAGCACACCCCCCTGCTCCTCCTTCCAATGCACATGCGAAAACGGGTTTTACCTGTTCAGGAAGACACCATGAAGCTAGGAAAGTAGTCGGTCGAGTCACCGTGGGTAGCGCTCCTGGTTAAGGAACCAATCAGGCACCCTGGTGTGGAGCTTAGAGAAAACGGATAACAAGCGCTCTAGCGCGGTTCAACAACAGAAATGAAATAGCGCTCCAGCACGGGAAAGGTCAAACAAGCATTGGAAATGCAATAGGTCTCGCACCATTAGAGTTAGTGCTTTTAGAATTGTTTATGGGTTTTTTTTGTCAATGTTTAGCATTTTTGTTTCCTGTAGCCAATGCTAAAGTATTACAAATAAAAAAAGCCATAAACATTTCTAAAAGCTCTAACTGAAATGGTCTGAGAACTATTGCACTGTGTGAGGGTGAGTGAGGGTGAGTGAGGGTGAGTGAGGGTGAGGGGTTGAGGGTGAGTGAGGGTGAGTGAGGGGGAGTGAGGGTGAGTGAGGGTGAGGGGTTGAGGTTGAGGGTGAGGTGTTGAGGGTGAGTGAGGGTGAGGGTGGGTGAGGGTGAGGGTGAGTGAGGTGTTGAGGGTGAGGGTGAGTGAGGGTGAGGGGTTTTGGGTGAGTGAGGGGGAGTAGTTGAGGCTGAGTGAGGGTGAGTGAGAGTGAGGGTGAGTGAGGGGGTGAGGGGTTGAGGGTGAGTGAGTGAGGGTGAGGGGTTGAGGGTGAGTGAGGGTGAGGGGTTGAGGGTGAGTGAGGGTTTGAGGGTGAGGGGTTGAGGGTGAGTGAGGGTGAGGGGTTTTGGGTGAGTGAGGGGGAGTAGTTGAGGCTGAGTGAGGGTGAGTGAGAGTGAGGGTGAGTGAGGGGTTGAGGGTGAGGGGTTGAGGGTGAGTGAGGATGAGTGAGAGTGAGGGTGAGTGAGGGGTTGAGGGTGAGGGGTTGAGGGTGAGTGAGGGTTTGAGGGTGAGGGGTTGAGGGTGAGTGAGGGTGAGTGAGGGTGAGGGTGAGGGGTTGAGGGGGAGGGGTCGAGGGGGAGGGGTTGAGGGTGAGTGAGGGTGAATGAGTGAGGGTGAGGGGTTGAGGGTGAGTGAGGGTGAGGGTGAGTGAGGGTGAGGGTGAGTGAGGGTGAGGGGTTGAGGGTGAGTGAGGGTGAGGGTGAGGCTGAGGGGTTGAGGGTGAGTGAGAGTGAGTGTTGTGAGAGAGGGGTGATGAGGCCTGGTTGTTGTGAGAGAGGGGTGATGAGTCCTGGTTGTTTTGAGGTACAGCTGATGAGGCCTGGTTGTTGTGCGCTCTGTGTATTTTCACATGGCGTTCTACATTCTTAATGGAGTGCCTGTAACTGTATATTCCACTCAGTTATCTCCAGTTGCATCTGGAGATCAACCTGGGCGGACGCCTTAGCTGTGCTGCAATAAACCTGCTTGTCTTCTTATCGTGGATTTGGCATCATTGTAATAAAGTCGTTCACTAAAAGAATTACATGAAATTACATTGGGAGATGAGGGTTGGAGGCGAGCTAGTGAGAGAAAGAAGAGGGCCGGCTTTCTGTGTGGAAATGAACACAGAACTGCAGCGGCTCCACTGTGGCGTCTGATAACAAATATTAAACATTATTTATCAGCATTGGGAGCCATTGAGAATGTAACCAGTGATTAGTGCTTATCTACTTCCATCGGATTTCCATTGTCTGCTGCGCAGCGCTCCTAGAGCAATGTTTTGTGCAGCAGGCGCTTAACAACCCCCTTCCCCATGTGTAAATGCACACGCACTATAACTCACTGCAAAGCGTTAAATGTCGCTTCGCCCAACAAATATTCATGACTTGCTGATTGTAGCGAATAAAGCAGATATAAGGCTGGAGACATTGTAGGCGGTGTGAAAAAGCTATGCTGCTTTCTGCCACGCCTATTCCTAATGCTGACATGACATTTTTCGATTACGGCCCCAGGAACGTTTTGGAACTTTGTTTCCTGTGACCGCAAAAACGCAACAGGCTGTTGAACAGCGGCCACCACTGACAGCTTCTGAATGACAGCAAAGTAAATAAAGAGATGGGCGAGCCGCGCAGAACAAAAGAAAGGCATGCTACCGCCATTATTAAAGATGAATAAAGGCACGCGCCGCCATTGTTAATGATGAAGCTACCCAACAAAAAAAAAAATGCAGTAAAACTTTCATTGAATAATTAAAATGTATCAACACATAAAAATGATCATCACTCCCCTAATTGTGCTACTAGATTGCATTAACCAGTTTCGCTGTCGGTGCCCCTCAGCTGAGATTTCAGGGAGAGTGTGTACCCACTGAAAGAACCTCCAGTAACCTCTTTCTTGTTCGTTCTCTGAGGTTCACGGCACAGGAGGACGTTAGTTACGAAGAAGCTGTGGCATGCAGTTACTGTGATTGGAACCTCTGTGCGGAGGAGCATGCGTGGGCTGCTAAAGGGGGCTGGTGGTGTGAAGGTGGCTTAATAGTCTGAAGCAGTAAGGTTAGGAACACGGATGTAAAGGGTACAGCTACAGGAACGTGAAAGCCAGCAGCATGCTTGCCTGAGCCAGAGAAACACTCACAAAGGGAGGAGAGCAAGCATCTGTATACATTAAAGTAAGGCACCCATGAATTGGGTGCCGCTCTAAGCCAGGGAAACGCTCATTCAAATAAACAAGCGAAAGGATCGGAGACACGGCGGGTAAAATAAACAAAAAAAAAAACGAAGCCGGAGGGAAGAGAGGGGAGGGGGGAGGAGAAATGCGACACGGTGGGAAGGGGAGGGGGCGGAGCGGGTCAAATCAACAAACAAGCCGAAGGGAAGAGAGGGGAGGGGGGAGGAGAAATGCGATACTAGATTGCATTAACCAGTTTCGCTGTCGGTGCCCCTCAGCTGAGATTTCAGGGAGAGTGTGTACCCACTGAAAGAACCTCCAGTAACCTCTTTCTTGTTCGTTCTCTGAGGTTCACGGCACAGGAGGACGTTAGTTACGAAGAAGCTGTGGCATGCAGTTACTGTGATTGGAACCTCTGTGCGGAGGAGCATGCGTGGGCTGCTAAAGGGGGCTGGTGGTGTGAAGGTGGCTTAATAGTCTGAAGCAGTAAGGTTAGGAACACGGATGTAAAGGGTACAGCTACAGGAACGTGAAAGCCAGCAGCATGCTTGCCTGAGCCAGAGAAACACTCACAAAGGGAGGAGAGCAAGCATCTGTATACATTAAAGTAAGGCACCCATGAATTGGGTGCCGCTCTAAGCCAGGGAAACGCTCATTCAAATAAACAAGCGAAAGGATCGGAGACACGGCGGGTAAAATAAACAAAAAAAAAAACGAAGCCGGAGGGAAGAGAGGGGCGGGGGGAGGAGAAATGCGACACGGTGGGAAGGGGAGGGGGCGGAGCGGGTCAAATCAACAAACAAGCCGAAGGGAAGAGAGGGGAGGGGGGAGGAGAAATGCGACACGGTAAACAAAGACGGACATGCACGCGCCCGTGACTTTTAAGGTCAATGCGCATGCGCATAAGCTTAATGCGCATGCGCATTGACCTTAAAAGTCACGGGCACTGCAAGGAATCGCCACGATTCCTTGCAGTGTGGATAAAGAGTGGATAACTCGCAATACTCTCGCCTTGCTCGATGCGCATGCGCATCGACAGGCGAGACCTAAAAAGGAAACACCGCACAGCGCGGCACCCCAGAAAGTAACTAGGCTCCAGCGTGGATAACCCAAAAAGGAAATAGCGCTCCAGCGCGGGAAAAGTCAAGAAGGGAAACAGCGCTCCAGCGTGGCACCCCAGAAAGTAACAGCGCTCCAGCGCGGTGAACCAACAGAAAAGAAATAGCGCTCCAGCGCTTAAAAAGTCAAGAAAGGAAACCGCGCTCCAGCGCGGCACCCCGGAAAGTATCTAGCGCTCCAGCGCGGTGAACCAACAGAAAAGAAATAGCGCTCCAGCGCTTAAAAAGTCAAGAAAGGAAACCGCGCTCCAGCGCGGCACCCCGGAAAGTATCTAGCGCTCCAGCGCGGTGAACCAACAGAAAAGAAATAGCGCTCCAGCGCTTAAAAAGTCAAGAAAGGAAACCGCGCTCCAGCGCGGCACCCCGGAAAGTATCTAGCGCTCCAGCGCGGTGAATCAACAGAAAAGAAATAGCGCTCCAGCCCGGGAAAAAGTCAAGAAGGGAAACAGCGCTCCAGCGTGGCACCCCAGAAAGTAACGAGCGCTCCAGCGCGGGAAACAACAGAAAAGAAATAGCGCTCCAGCGCGGGAAAAGTCAAGAAGGGAAACCGCGCTCCAGCGCGGCACCCCAGAATGTAACTAGCGCTCCAGCGCGGTGAAACAACAGAAAAGAAATAGCGCTCCAGCGCGGGAAAAGTCAAGAAGGGAAACCGCGCTCCAGCGCGGCACCCCAGAATGTAACTAGCGCTCCAGCGCGGTGAAACAACAGAAAAGAAATAGCGCTCCAGCGCGGGAAAAGTCAAGAAGGGAAACCGCGCTCCAGCGCGGCACCCCAGAATGTAACTAGCGCTCCAGCGCGGGACATTCAAAAGCAAGCAGCGCTCCAGCGCGTGAAGGTCAAAAGGCAAGCAGCGTTCCAGCACGGCTTAACAGAAAACGACCAGGCAATGGCAGTGCGCCCAGCTCGGCAAGGGATACCTGGACTGAAGTTGTAGGCTACAGGAAAACACGGAATCCGAAGCGCAGATCGGGTGGAAACCGTGGTTCAATTGCGGTTTTCCTCAGAAGCGCTGGACGCCGCAGGAGCATCCGGAGGGTAGCTAGACTGCTATCTCCCATGGAACAGAAGGGAGTTCCGATTTCTGCATGTGTCGCGGAGCTGCAGACCCTCCCGCATTCTCACAGGAGGACCTAATCTAGCGGGACATGACACCTATGGGGAATAACATGCACATTTTGGGGTTTAAAGCACCAAATTCCGCATGCTACCGTAAATACAATATGATTTTCTCTCATCGAGCTCCAGCAGTTTTGACCTGCCAAAACTTTACAAATGTTATTTCAATGCATCTGATAATTATCCGATGTCTTAAATACCTTCAAACTCCTGTTTACGCACAGGTCAGAATGAACTGACTCACTTGTATTCATGCCCTAAGAGCATTAATGATGCATGGGCCCATGTGCCAAACAATGACAAACATTGATACATTATTACGCTAAACTATGAATATATTAGACACCGCTTGCAATGCATACCCAAGCTCAGAACTCTAACTAATCTCTAACTAAACTCTAACTTTCCGTTCCCTCACCTTCAGGCGAGCTCCTGTGGTTCTGCCGGTTGCCTACCAGCCGCGTCTCTGCTGATACCTGGCTTTACTGGTGGCCCGGTCGATCAGCGCTTACTTCACAGAGCTTCGCTGCTACTTCCTGTCTGCCCGTGGTGCCTATTTGGTACGCATAGCAGCCCGCCTTCAGCTCTGGTCCCGAGACGAGGTAGCCTGCCATCCCGCAGCTCAGTAGGGAGGAACAGCGAGACTGCATCTGCGAGAACCAGTATTCGCCTGTGTGCTGGTCCATGTCCTGTTGCAGCCTTAAATCCTGCTGGCATCTACCCTGGGCTGTGCCGGAGATGCGTGGGTCTCATTTCCCCTGAATGTGCCGGCTTCTAGAATGCCGCGACATGGCTGCCCCGATCACCACGTTTTTTCTTCCTCGCCTGCACCGACACCCCCGTCACCTTTGCTACCGGTGAATCCTTTTCCAGGTATGGGGGTGCGGGTGCCATGATTGGCAGATTACCATTTATTCATGCCACAGTGATCCCGAGCCTACTCGTCTCTTCTAGCTTTCATCCTCTTTTGTTGTTCGGAACTGCGTCGTCCCCCCTTTGACTTTGACTTTTTATTGCACTTTAATCCTGCTCCCTGGCTTTACATGTAGGGACTGGTGGATTCTTTGAATTTTGCTCTGCCCGCCATTTTGTTGTTGGTCACTGTCGATTCCCAGCACCTGACCCACCATCTTGTTTTGTCCCCTTTCTTTACCCCTTGCCTCCGTTCTCCCCCTGAGGATCCTCTATAGTTTTTCTGAGAGCCTTTCAGAGACTTGCTGCTTGTCTGCTTTGGCTGAAAGCACAGCTCCTGGAGGAACCAGGAAGGCAGGGAAGGTGGTGAGGCCTGCCTAAGGATTGCAGGTACGGTATTTATTTTTTACATTTGGGCCGGGGAGGAGACCAAGCTACGTATAGCTCCTCATTACTCCCCTGCATAGCAGTTGGAAGCGGGGGCATATGATTTTGAGGGGCCCATATATAAAATACACTTATCGTTGGGTAAAAAGTGAATTACTGGGATGATTTTCACCTTGGGGCTCTGAGTGACATTATCGACAACTCGAGCTTCGCTCTCGTCTACTTGACGTCATTCGGAACCCTCTTAGTGAAAAACATTCCCAAAATTCACTGTTACCCATCTATAATTCTCTATGCTCTTCCCCTTACCTACCTTTTGCCCATTCCTGACATTTAAGACCATAGATGCCTAAGTTTAACAACTTATTTGAGGCTGCTTAAACTTAAAATGTGTTTTTATAGCATGCAACATCATGGCTGCAAGATGAAAGTGGCTGCTACTCATTACAGAAATTTGTGTGAGCCAGCTATGGCACACCAGATGGTTTACTTCTGCCACAAGAGAGGCTTTCTCAGTATGCTTTGTATTTGCAGCTTCACTGGGATTGCAGGAGGGCCAGACTCTCTCTCAGTGGTTACTTGTTGCAAGAGAGGGTTATTTACCTTAGGGGGTGCTTTTGATTGCAATTCCAAGACCGCACATTTGCCATCAGGAGTAAGTTAAAACCAGGACATGCTATTCTGATTACTTCACTAAAGAACATTCGGTTTCCCTGTGACCCTTCTAAGCCATTTCGTAAAGGTTGAGCTAATGGGTTGTTTATGTTTGTTAAACTAAGGGCCTGATTACTAGTTTAGGTGTTATTAAATGCACTTGATAAATAATGATGTAATGATACCACTGGGCAGTTTTTATTTATCAGGGTGTAATAAATAATACATATTAAGAGCCTATTGTCAAGGACCCCACAAGTTTTACCTTTGACCTGTGAAGTAATCTCACAGAGACAACATGAGCCAACACTACCGGACCCACCTTACCCCAGCTGGCTATAAACAGGTTAGAATGGCGATGGGCACGGGGAAGGAAGCCAAGATAACGCTGTGGTGTTCCAGTAGTCCGGTTAATGAACATCCCTCTGTCTGGTGACTATCCGTGAGCACCGGTAACTGAGAAGAGAAAGAACAGCCTCTTTTAGTAAGGACACAAACACACAAGCACACCCCCCTGCTCCTCCTTCCAATGCACATGCGAAAACGTTTTTTACCTGTTCAGGAAGACACCATGAAGCTAGGAAAGTAGTCGGTCAAGTCACCGTGGGTAGCGCTCCTAGTTAAGGCACAATCAGGCACCCTGATGTTGAGCTTGGAGGAAACGGACAACAAGAGCTCCAGCGCGGTGTAACAACAGAAATGAAATAGCGCTCCAGCGCGGGAAAGGTCAAAAAAGGAAACAGCGCACAGCAAGGCACCCCAGAAAGTAACCAGCGCTCCTGCGAAAATAACCCAAAAAGGAAATAGCGCTCCAGCGCGGGAAAAGTCAAGAAGGGAAACAGCGCTCCAGCGCGGCACCCCAGAAAGTAACTAGCGCTCCAGTGCGGTGAAACAACAGAAAAGAAATAGCGCTCCAGCGCAGGAAATAGTCATTAAGGGAAACATCGCTCCACCGCGGCACCCCAGAATGTAACTAGCGCTCCAGCGCGGTGAAACAACAGAAAAGAAATAGCGCTCCAGCGCGGGAAAAGTCAAGAAGGGAAATAGCGCTCCAGCGCGGCACCCCAGAATGTAACTACGCTCCAGCGCGGGAAATTCAAAAGCAAGCAGCGCTCCAGCCCGGAAAGGTCAAAAGGCAAGCAGCGCTCCAGCGCGGCCAAACAGAAAACGACCAGGCAATGGCAGTGCGCCCAGCGTGGCAAGAGATATCTGGACTGAAGTTGCAGGCTACAGAAAAACACGGAATCCGAACCGCAGATCGGGTGGAACCGCGGTTCAAATGCGGTTTCCCCTGGAAGCGCTGGACGCCACAGGAGCATCCAGAGTGTAGCTAGACTGCTAACTCCCATGGAACGGAAGTCGGGTGTTGCGATTTCCGCATGTGTCGCGGAGCTGCAGACCCTCCCGCATTTGCACAAGAGGACCTAATCTAACGGGACATGACAGCACCCCCAACCAAAACAGAACCCTACCCAACAATCAAACGGGGGTGGCAGTGCGTGGGCGAAGGGGATGCCTTACATGAAAAGCCCTAACCAAACGGGGAGCATTGCGCATATGGGACAAGGGTTCCCAGGACCGCTCCTCCGGACCATAACCCTTCCAGTCTACCAGGTAAAAGAGCCTACCCTGTGTGTTTTTCTGACTCCATAAGCCTACACCAGACACACGAGAGTTCACACCAGTTATTATTGGTTTACCGTAGTCAGGTAGCCCCTTCCCTCCAACACTACTCCAATAGGGCCGCACCCTCGAAATCCACTAACGAA
The DNA here is from genome assembly GCF_964261635.1 of Lissotriton helveticus. Taxonomy (NCBI): domain Eukaryota; kingdom Metazoa; phylum Chordata; class Amphibia; order Caudata; family Salamandridae; genus Lissotriton; species Lissotriton helveticus. Next base: position 49,975,295 of record NC_136069.1, read on the forward strand.
TCACCTGCAGGATTCGGGTTAACACTGTGCCCTTATCCCTCTGCCTCCGCTTTACAAGCCACTTGAGTAATGCCCCCACAACAGCACCACATACCGGACGCAAGACCTCGCCCGTCAGGTAGATGCCTTAGCAGTAGGGAAATCAAGCCTCCCTACACCCGTTCAAAATGGCCGCGCTAGTTACTAACTCCACTGCATGACCCGCAGCAACCCGGGAAACACTCCTCCCCTACCTCGCCCTTAATCTAATTTATCAACACGACCGCCGGACCACTCGGCACTATCCGGTCCTGGCGGTGAAGGGTAGGCGACACAGCAGCGGCACAGGAGCAAGAAGTAAGTGTTGTGACGATCATGCAGTGGACACCTTCCTACAGGAACGTCCCTGCCCCAAAAGTACTGTCGATACCATTGATTACTGACTATCGAGGTTTTCAATCCCAATACGGGCGGGCATAATCTTATTTTGCTTTTAAGGGTTCCCTTGCAATAGATGGTCTGCACGGGCAGCATCCCGCCAGGCACTGCTGTTACATTAGTCTATTGACCTTTAGGTGAGTGGGGTTACTTTGACCCATTTAGAACAACACCACTGCTGCAGTTCTTCTTGTTTTTAATGTCACTAGTAATGTCTCCATCCTCGTCATGCGGGTGAGCATGTCACTCACCATGACTCCACCTGGAGATGTTGCACTAGTGGGATTTGATGTTTTTATTTTGCACGACGCGCTAGTAGTCACTCACACTAGCATGCCACAGAGTGCACCAGGTCAGAACGAATGTGGATCACTGAACTATACTTGCTTGCGAGATGTAATTCCCTGTCTCCTTTTTTGTTTCCAATACCGGGCATGGGACAATGTATTAGCAGGTATTTTACTTTAATTCGGAATTACTGTTTAAAGTACTGATACTTAGCTAGATCAGCTATACTGTAGACAGCCAACCCAGAGGTCCTGATGAATCGTGGGTGAATGTACCCGAAACGAGAAACATGTCGACCACTACCTTCACTTTTTAGTATAGTCTTGAGTGTGGAATACATTACTTTCCTGACCTCCCAGACTAACTATTGTTTTTAGTTAGCGCATGGGACCACCCAAATAAAGTTCCTTCTGGTACTCCTGCGTTATTTTAATACACTTCCCGTCTACTACTCTCTGGCCCCTCACCCACACTTCACCCATGGGCAGTTGGATTAGAAGATCTCCGCTAAAGAGCCCCTCTTTGAGGTGTTGCCCGTTGGGTATTGCACCGCCCACCCAATGAGGAGCATTGCCCATGATGAAGCATGATACCTGCAAGGGTGTGTGGGGCCAATATATCCAACAAAATGGATATCCACAGGCTTGTTACTATTTAACCGCCCCTACATATTCACACCCCTGTGACCTGCACCTTCACCCCAGGAACAGCCCAGTCCTCTCCTTGGTAACACCTACCCTGTGAGTGACAGGAATCGAGGCTAGCCCCGACCTCGTACTCAATATGGTCATCCCTCAGAATTGGAGCAGGAGGAGAAGAGACGACACAGTCTGGGTGAACTGCATGCAGGAGGGAGACATGGAAAGCAGGGTGCACTTTCATGTGCGGGGGCAGAGTGAGTTTAATGGAAACACGATTAATCACCTTCTCAATAGGAAAGGGACCCACAAAGCGGGGCAGTTGTTTCTTGGGACCATGCACATTGCAGTTACGTAAGGAGAGCCACACCCTTTCTTGTAGGCGGGTTCCGGTGTTTGTCAGCATGGTGTTTGTATGTCTCTTTGGCCTTTGCTAGTTCAAAACGGGCCTGCTGCCAGAGATTACGGAGCATGGTGTGGTATTCCTGAACTGTGGGCAATGAACAGGTCAAGCTCTTCACCCAGGGTACTGTACGTGGATGTCTCCCCTGGAGGCAATAGAAAGGAGACATGCCTATAGCCGAATGCGTATTGTTGTTATAGGCGTATTCCACCATCCATAGTATTTCTGCCCATTCCTTGTCCGTCACTAGCAGCAAGCAGCGCAGGTATTGCTCCATGTTATGATTTGTTCTCTCCGCCTGATCGTTGGTCTGAGGGTGTTAAGCAGACGCCAGGCGGACGTCCATGTCCAGAGCTGTACAGACTTCATTCCAGAACCGGGACACGAACTGTGTGCCCCTATCTATGATCAAGATGGGCGGTGTGCCATGCAGGCGGACCACTTCATGCAGAAAAACCACCGCCGGTCCTGCCGCAGAGGGCAGTTTTCTCAGAGGGACAAAGTGTGCCATCTTGGTAAGGTGATCCACTATGGTCAGAACAGTGGTGTAGCCTGATTTGGTAGTAGGTAATTCCACCACAAAATCCATGGAGATGGTGTGCCAAGGATAAGGAGGAACCGGAATGGGATGCAGCAGACCAACAGAGGATCCCGGCATGTTCTTTCCTTGTGCACCGACTGCACAACGGGCTATCTACGACTGTACGTCCGCCTCCATGGTAGTCCACCAGAAGTGCCTTTGCAACAGGTCCATGGTCTTATGGTATCCTGGATGGTTGGACAGTGAATGATTGTGACACAAGTACAGGGCTTGTTGTAGATTGGCAGCCCACAGTAGGTAGTATCTGTCATCCTTGTACATGAGGACGTTCCTTAGAGTGATTCCTTCGTGTGCTTCCACCAGGGTAGCAGGATCCGCCTAGTTGATGTCATCTCGTAATTGGGTAAGGAAGGCAGAGGACAAGACCACTCCTTGGAAGCAACTGTCAGGAATGAAAGGGTCCGGCTCAGCAGCTGGTACGATATCTTCGTTTTCTTCCAGGCGGGATAATGCGTCTGCCTTGGCATTCTCCCTGCCAGGTCGGTATGTAATAACAACATTTTATTTGTTGAAGAACAGGGTCCAATGGAGTTGTGTGGATGTGAGGGCATGGGCTGAGCAGAGAAACTGCAGGTTTCTGTGGTCTGTATAAATGGTCACAGGGTGCTTAGCGTCTTTCAGGTAGTGGCGCCATTCCTCGAACGCTGTTTTAATGGCCAGTAGTTCCCCGTCCGATGTGGTGTAATTTCGTTCGGCCGGTTGCAGTTTTCTGGAGTAAAAGGCCACAGGGTGCAGTAGTCCAGTTTTGGCGTTTTTCTGTGACAGCACACCTCCTAGAGCGTCTTGTGAGGCATCCGCTTGTACTATATATGGCTGTTCGGAGTCTGGATGTATCAGTATGGGGGCCGTAATAACCTTCTTTTTAAGGTCCTGAAAAGCGCGTTCTGTCGAGGAATCCCAACAGAACTGAACCCCTTTGCGTAGCAGCTTGGTAATGGGACTTACTATACTGAAAAAACCTGTGATGAAACTACAGTATTAGTTAGAAAATCCCAAGAACCGTTGGACATGCTTCACTGTAGTCGGGGATGGCCATTAAACAATGGCTTCCACTTTCTTGTTGTCCATTTGAATGCCTGCAGGGGTGATGATATGTCCCAAGAACTCAACAGCAGTAACATGGAAGACACTTTTCTCCAGCTGTAGGATGGTCCGTATGTGGTGAATGTGTTCGACTGTGGTTTGCGAGTAGATCAGAATATCGTCGATGTATACTATAAAGAATATGTCGATGTATTCCTTGAGTACATCATTGATGAAGAATTGGAACGCCGCCGGAGCGTTGCAGAGTCCGAAAGGTAAGACCTGGTATTCGAATAGACCGAACTTGGTTCGAAACGCGGTCTTCCACTCGTCACCCTTCCGGACTCTGACAAGATGGTAGGCCCCAAGCAAGTCCAGTTTGGTGTATATGGCGGCGTTCTTTACCTGGTCCAGGAGGTTGGATATCAAAGGTAGCGGGTACCTGTTTTTTATTGTGATGGCATTCATAGCCCTTAAGTCTATGCAGGTCCTCAAGTCACCCTCCTTCTTGGCCACAAAGAAAAGAGGAGAGGATACCGGTGACCTGGATTGGCTTATGAAACATTACGCAGGTACTCATCCAGATAGGAGCGGAGATGCTCGTTTTCCTTCCCTGTGAGGGAATATATCCGACTGCATGGAAGCGTGGTGCCAGGAATCAGGTCTATTCTGCAGTCAAAAGAGCGGTGAGGAGGAAGGGTATTGGCTCCTTTCTTGTCGAACACCGCCGCAAGATCCGGGTATACATCCGGCACGGTTCCATGAGCGACCATTCCTGTTCCGATCAAGGGTAGAGCATGGACCCGCACTGCTCTGTTTCCGGAGGACTCATGTGGTGTGTAACAGAAAAATGTGCAAACGGCCGAATCCAAGGACATACTTCCAGAAGCCCAATCGATCCGTGGGTTGTGGTGCACTAACCATGGAAGACCCAAGATTACTCATAATTGGGGCGCATCGATGACATCAAAAGTGATGGTTTCTGAGTGGTGGTTTTCAAACGTCATCGACACATCCTCAGTTTGGAACCAGATTAGGCCGGAGGTAAGATCCGTACCATCCACTGCCTTAACGGTTTCTGGTTTGGCCTTTTGTACGGCAACCATCCCCAGGTCCTTCATATGCTGGGTATCGATAAAGTTGCAGGTTGCTCCTGAATCAAGAAGCGCGGTAACCCGCCAGCCAGTGCTCGTTATGTTGTACAAAGGGGGGTCAACCCAGAGGGTCAAAGGGACCTGGGTAATTACGTGTTATAGAAAGAGTGGTCCCTGACCAAGTTAGAATTATTCAAAACAAATTACATAAAGAACCAATAAATGACAAAATTATTTAGTACAACACTATTGTTTTATTTACATAGTGTTGGTGAATTTTATCCTTGCATTGTAACTTTTTAACACAGAATTATTATTTTTGTATCATTTTCAGTGCCCACGTCGCAGGGAAAGGGGGGGGGTAAAGTGCAATGTGCAGGAATTGGTGCAACTGGAGTGAAAGTGACAAGTCAGTTGTAAATTTCTTCTAACAATTGACAGTGGCTTCTCAAGGGAGCCATACAGGAATGCATCAACATTTTTTGTGAAAATAGTATTCAAAACATCATGTTGTAACTGGTGTTGATCGTCACACTCTAGTCATGTGTTAGAGGTCTAGCAGTAGACGTTTCGACCCTGTTCGTAGGGGTGATGTCCCTTACATAGGCGGGTCTTCTTCAGGACACGGGAAAGGGGGTGGGTATGTCCTACAGGAAACACGATTAAAATTACTAAAAGGCCAGCAAATGGGAAAGAATTCACAGAGGTACATGTATTTACAAAAAGGTTCCTCATTATAGACAAGGCCGAGACAAGTTGGGTCGAAATATACTAGGCAGTTTTTGGTTTGGGCTATATTATTGCCCTACATAAAATGCGTGTTATTATTACCAAGGGGGTGACACGCAAAAATTGGATCATTGTTAACACAACGTGTAAAATTTGACAGAAGATGTTACCTTGTTGGGGAATGGAGCTGTCTCAAAAAGACTTCCGCCCGTGCTCGTTAGACAACCTCCACACCTAAATGCTGATTGCCTCGGATAAAGGCAGGGTTTGCGGTCTCGTTGGATGAACAACCCAGTAGTTGAACCCCTTTGTCTACTGGGTTTCTCCATTTCCCAACTTGTCTCCTCTGGATATTGGTAGTGCAAAAGGTCTCCTACCTCTTGCTGGGGCAGGTTTCACTGGGCATTCCCTGACGCAGTGACCATTTTTACCAGAGTATAAACATCGATTCTGTTTTCTTCTTTTTTCTCTCTCTTCCATGGTAAGAGGTCCCCGGACTCCACCTATTTGCATAGGTTCAGGTGCATCGTTGGAGGGCACTGGTTCTTTCTTGTTTTTTTCCTTGTATGCTAAGAACCGGTTGTCGCTTCCTTTGGTCTTCTCGGTCTTCCGTTCCTGTAATCTATAATTCATCTTGACTACCAGATCGATGAACGGTCCTATTTCATCTGGTGGTTCGGGCATCTGTGCTATTAAGTCTTTTAGTTCGTCACGCAACTCCCTGTAGAACATAGACACCTTCTTGGACTCGGGCCAATGTGCTTCAATGACAAGCCTGCTGAAGGTAGTGGTGTAATGGAGCAGGTCTATGTTGCCTTGTTTCAAGTTGAGGAATTAGTTGTCTGCTGCTTGGACAAAGGTGTGACGAGCAAACATACGTCTCATAGTCTCTTTGAATACCGGTAGATTATACAGCATAGGATCGTCGTTTTCAACCAACGAAATGGACCACTGGGCGGCATCGCCCCCCATATAGGAGAGTATAAAGGCTACCTTGGATGCGTCGTCGGGAAAGGCAGCAGCTCGAGCCAGGAAGTGTAGATGGCATTGGTGAAGGAAGACACTGTACTTGGTACTTTCGCCATAAAAGCGTTCAGGTGGTGCCAACTGGACAGGGTGTGGTGCTATCACTTGTATGGTGTTATCTGGGTTAGTAGGGGCAGAAGCGCCATCAAAGATAAATACAGGTGCACGTATCAACCCTTCCTGTCTGGCTCTGGAAGGGGGAGGCCTACCCCAAGAGTTAGCAGCGCCAGCAGCCATCTGCCCTTAAAGGACAGCCATATCCTGGCGTAGGCTAAGATTTTCTGCCTGGATGCCGGTGAGCAAGGCCGCTATGTCCTGCAGGGTAATTTCGGGATTGCTCATGTTGCCCGGAGCGAGATATAACACTTGGGCTTCGGATTCTGGCAAGGAACCCACAAGTCTTACCTTTGACCTGTGCAGTAATCTCGCAGAGACGATATGAGCCACCACCACCGGACCCACCTTACCCCAGCTGGCTTTAAACAGGCTAGGATGGCGATGGGCACAGGGAAGGAAGCCAAGATAACGCTGTGGTGTTCTAGTAGCCCGGTTAAGGAACTTCCCTCTGTCTGGGGACTATCTGTGTGCACCGGTAACTGAGAAGAGAAAGAACAGCCTCTTTTAGTAAGGACACAACACACAAGCACACCCCCCTGCTCCTCCTTCCAATGCACATGCGAAAACGGGTTTTACCTGTTCAGGAAGACACCATGAAGCTAGGAAAGTAGTCGGTCGAGTCACCGTGGGTAGCGCTCCTGGTTAAGGAACCAATCAGGCACCCTGGTGTGGAGCTTAGAGAAAACGGATAACAAGCGCTCTAGCGCGGTTCAACAACAGAAATGAAATAGCGCTCCAGCACGGGAAAGGTCAAACAAGCATTGGAAATGCAATAGGTCTCGCACCATTAGAGTTAGTGCTTTTAGAATTGTTTATGGGGTTTTTTTGTCAATGTTTAGCATTTTTGTTTCCTGTAGCCAATGCTAAAGTATTACAAATAAAAAAAGCCATAAACATTTCTAAAAGCTCTAACTGAAATGGTCTGAGAACTATTGCACTGTGTGAGGGTGAGTGAGGGTGAGTGAGGGTGAGTGAGGGTGAGGGGTTGAGGGTGAGTGAGAGTGAGGGTGAGTGAGGGTGAGTGAGGGTGAGTGAGGGTGAGTGAGGGTGAGGGGTTGAGGTTGAGGGTGAGGTGTTGAGGGTGAGTGAGGGTGAGGGTGGGTGAGGGTGAGGGTGAGTGAGGTGTTGAGGGTGAGGGTGAGTGAGGGTGAGGGGTTTTGGGTGAGTGAGGGGGAGTAGTTGAGGCTGAGTGAGGGTGAGTGAGAGTGAGGGTGAGTGAGGGGGTGAGGGGTTGAGGGTGAGTGAGTGAGGGTGAGGGGTTGAGGGTGAGTGAGGGTGAGGGGTTGAGGGTGAGTGAGGGTTTGAGGGTGAGGGGTTGAGGGTGAGTGAGGGTGAGGGGTTTTGGGTGAGTGAGGGGGAGTAGTTGAGGCTGAGTGAGGGTGAGTGAGAGTGAGGGTGAGTGAGGGGTTGAGGGTGAGGGGTTGAGGGTGAGTGAGGATGAGTGAGAGTGAGGGTGAGTGAGGGGTTGAGGGTGAGGGGTTGAGGGTGAGTGAGGGTTTGAGGGTGAGGGGTTGAGGGTGAGTGAGGGTGAGTGAGGGTGAGGGTGAGGGGTTGAGGGGGAGGGGTCGAGGGGGAGGGGTTGAGGGTGAGTGAGGGTGAATGAGTGAGGGTGAGGGGTTGAGGGTGAGTGAGGGTGAGGGTGAGTGAGGGTGAGGGTGAGTGAGGGTGAGGGGTTGAGGGTGAGTGAGGGTGAGGGTGAGGCTGAGGGGTTGAGGGTGAGTGAGAGTGAGTGTTGTGAGAGAGGGGTGATGAGGCCTGGTTGTTGTGAGAGAGGGGTGATGAGTCCTGGTTGTTTTGAGGTACAGCTGATGAGGCCTGGTTGTTGTGCGCTCTGTGTATTTTCACATGGCGTTCTACATTCTTAATGGAGTGCCTGTAACTGTATATTCCACTCAGTTATCTCCAGTTGCATCTGGAGATCAACCTGGGCGGACGCCTTAGCTGTGCTGCAATAAACCTGCTTGTCTTCTTATCGTGGATTTGGCATCATTGTAATAAAGTCGTTCACTAAAAGAATTACATGAAATTACATTGGGAGATGAGGGTTGGAGGCGAGCTAGTGAGAGAAAGAAGAGGGCCGGCTTTCTGTGTGGAAATGAACACAGAACTGCAGCGGCTCCACTGTGGCGTCTGATAACAAATATTAAACATTATTTATCAGCATTGGGAGCCATTGAGAATGTAACCAGTGATTAGTGCTTATCTACTTCCATCGGATTTCCATTGTCTGCTGCGCAGCGCTCCTAGAGCAATGTTTTGTGCAGCAGGCGCTTAACAACCCCCTTCCCCATGTGTAAATGCACACGCACTATAACTCACTGCAAAGCGTTAAATGTCGCTTCGCCCAACAAATATTCATGACTTGCTGATTGTAGCGAATAAAGCAGATATAAGGCTGGAGACATTGTAGGCGGTGTGAAAAAGCTATGCTGCTTTCTGCCACGCCTATTCCTAATGCTGACATGACATTTTTCGATTACGGCCCCAGGAACGTTTTGGAACTTTGTTTCCTGTGACCGCAAAAACGCAACAGGCTGTTGAACAGCGGCCACCACTGACAGCTTCTGAATGACAGCAAAGTAAATAAAGAGATGGGCGAGCCGCGCAGAACAAAAGAAAGGCATGCTACCGCCATTATTAAAGATGAATAAAGGCACGCGCCGCCATTGTTAATGATGAAGCTACCCAACAAAAAAAAAAATGCAGTAAAACTTTCATTGAATAATTAAAATGTATCAACACATAAAAATGATCATCACTCCCCTAATTGTGCTACTAGATTGCATTAACCAGTTTCGCTGTCGGTGCCCCTCAGCTGAGATTTCAGGGAGAGTGTGTACCCACTGAAAGAACCTCCAGTAACCTCTTTCTTGTTCGTTCTCTGAGGTTCACGGCACAGGAGGACGTTAGTTACGAAGAAGCTGTGGCATGCAGTTACTGTGATTGGAACCTCTGTGCGGAGGAGCATGCGTGGGCTGCTAAAGGGGGCTGGTGGTGTGAAGGTGGCTTAATAGTCTGAAGCAGTAAGGTTAGGAACACGGATGTAAAGGGTACAGCTACAGGAACGTGAAAGCCAGCAGCATGCTTGCCTGAGCCAGAGAAACACTCACAAAGGGAGGAGAGCAAGCATCTGTATACATTAAAGTAAGGCACCCATGAATTGGGTGCCGCTCTAAGCCAGGGAAACGCTCATTCAAATAAACAAGCGAAAGGATCGGAGACACGGCGGGTAAAATAAACAAAAAAAAAAACGAAGCCGGAGGGAAGAGAGGGGAGGGGGGAGGAGAAATGCGACACGGTGGGAAGGGGAGGGGGCGGAGCGGGTCAAATCAACAAACAAGCCGAAGGGAAGAGAGGGGAGGGGGGAGGAGAAATGCGATACTAGATTGCATTAACCAGTTTCGCTGTCGGTGCCCCTCAGCTGAGATTTCAGGGAGAGTGTGTACCCACTGAAAGAACCTCCAGTAACCTCTTTCTTGTTCGTTCTCTGAGGTTCACGGCACAGGAGGACGTTAGTTACGAAGAAGCTGTGGCATGCAGTTACTGTGATTGGAACCTCTGTGCGGAGGAGCATGCGTGGGCTGCTAAAGGGGGCTGGTGGTGTGAAGGTGGCTTAATAGTCTGAAGCAGTAAGGTTAGGAACACGGATGTAAAGGGTACAGCTACAGGAACGTGAAAGCCAGCAGCATGCTTGCCTGAGCCAGAGAAACACTCACAAAGGGAGGAGAGCAAGCATCTGTATACATTAAAGTAAGGCACCCATGAATTGGGTGCCGCTCTAAGCCAGGGAAACGCTCATTCAAATAAACAAGCGAAAGGATCGGAGACACGGCGGGTAAAATAAACAAAAAAAAAAACGAAGCCGGAGGGAAGAGAGGGGCGGGGGGAGGAGAAATGCGACACGGTGGGAAGGGGAGGGGGCGGAGCGGGTCAAATCAACAAACAAGCCGAAGGGAAGAGAGGGGAGGGGGGAGGAGAAATGCGACACGGTAAACAAAGACGGACATGCACGCGCCCGTGACTTTTAAGGTCAATGCGCATGCGCATAAGCTTAATGCGCATGCGCATTGACCTTAAAAGTCACGGGCACTGCAAGGAATCGCCACGATTCCTTGCAGTGTGGATAAAGAGTGGATAACTCGCAATACTCTCGCCTTGCTCGATGCGCATGCGCATCGACAGGCGAGACCTAAAAAGGAAACACCGCACAGCGCGGCACCCCAGAAAGTAACTAGGCTCCAGCGTGGATAACCCAAAAAGGAAATAGCGCTCCAGCGCGGGAAAAGTCAAGAAGGGAAACAGCGCTCCAGCGTGGCACCCCAGAAAGTAACAGCGCTCCAGCGCGGTGAACCAACAGAAAAGAAATAGCGCTCCAGCGCTTAAAAAGTCAAGAAAGGAAACCGCGCTCCAGCGCGGCACCCCGGAAAGTATCTAGCGCTCCAGCGCGGTGAACCAACAGAAAAGAAATAGCGCTCCAGCGCTTAAAAAGTCAAGAAAGGAAACCGCGCTCCAGCGCGGCACCCCGGAAAGTATCTAGCGCTCCAGCGCGGTGAACCAACAGAAAAGAAATAGCGCTCCAGCGCTTAAAAAGTCAAGAAAGGAAACCGCGCTCCAGCGCGGCACCCCGGAAAGTATCTAGCGCTCCAGCGCGGTGAACCAACAGAAAAGAAATAGCGCTCCAGCCCGGGAAAAAGTCAAGAAGGGAAACAGCGCTCCAGCGCGGCACCCCAGAATGTAACTACGCTCCAGCGCGGGACATTCAAAAGCAAACAGCGCTCCAGCGCGTGAAGGTCAAAAGGCAAGCAGCGTTCCAGCACGGCTTAACAGAAAACGACCAGGCAATGGCAGTGCGCCCAGCTCGGCAAGGGATACCTGGACTGAAGTTGTAGGCTACAGGAAAACACGGAATCCGAAGCGCAGATCGGGTGGAAACCGCGGTTCAAATGCGGTTTTCCTCAGAAGCGCTGGACGCCGCAGGAGCATCCGGAGGGTAGCTAGACTGCTATCTCCCATGGAACAGAAGGGAGTTCCGATTTCTGCATGTGTCGCGGAGCTGCAGACCCTCCCGCATTCTCACAGGAGGACCTAATCTAGCGGGACATGACACCTATGGGGAATAACATGCACATTTTGGGGTTTAAAGCACCAAATTCCGCATGCTACCGTAAATACAATATGATTTTCTCTCATCGAGCTCCAGCAGTTTTGACCTGCCAAAACTTTACAAATGTTATTTCAATGCATCTGATAATTATCCGATGTCTTAAATACCTTCAAACTCCTGTTTACGCACAGGTCAGAATGAACTGACTCACTTGTATTCATGCCCTAAGAGCATTAATGATGCATGGGCCCATGTGCCAAACAATGACAAACATTGATACATTATTACGCTAAACTATGAATATATTAGACACCGCTTGCAATGCATACCCAAGCTCAGAACTCTAACTAATCTCTAACTAAACTCTAACTTTCCGTTCCCTCACCTTCAGGCGAGCTCCTGTGGTTCTGCCGGTTGCCTACCAGCCGCGTCTCTGCTGATACCTGGCTTTACTGGTGGCCCGGTCGATCAGCGCTTACTTCACAGAGCTTCGCTGCTACTTCCTGTCTGCCCGTGGTGCCTATTTGGTACGCATAGCAGCCCGCCTTCAGCTCTGGTCCCGAGACGAGGTAGCCTGCCATCCCGCAGCTCAGTAGGGAGGAACAGCGAGACTGCATCTGCGAGAACCAGTATTCGCCTGTGTGCTGGTCCATGTCCTGTTGCAGCCTTAAATCCTGCTGGCATCTACCCTGGGCTGTGCCGGAGATGCGTGGGTCTCATTTCCCCTGAACGTGCCGGCTTCTAGAATGCCGCGACATGGCTGCCCCGATCACCACGTTTTTTCTTCCTCGCCTGCACCGACACCCCCGTCACCTTTGCTACCGGTGAATCCTTTTCCAGGTATGGGGGTGCGGGTGCCATGATTGGCAGATTGCCATTTATTCATGCCACAGTGATCCCGAGCCTACTCGTCTCTTCTACCTTTCATCCTCTTTTGTTGTTCGGAACTGCGTCGTCCCCCCTTTGACTTTGACTTTTTATTGCACTTTAATCCTGCTCCCTGGCTTTACATGTAGGGACTGGTGGATTCTTTGAATTTTGCTCTGCCCGCCATTTTGTTGTTGGTCACTGTCGATTCCCAGCACCTGACCCACCATCTTGTTTCGTCCCCTTTCTTTACCCCTTGCCTCCGTTCTCCCCCTGAGGATCCTCTATAGTTTTTCTCCTCGCTTTCTAGTAATTTTACGTTTTCTTGTCTCGCCCGACTGCCTTTATTCACTCCCCCCTCTGATTCCCATCCCCCACCTAGTCTTTTCTCATATTCTTGTCCACCTTTCCTTCTCTGCCTCTTTTGATTTGTCATCCTTTTTTTTATTTTCTATTTTTTGCAGTTTTATATAGCGTGAACTAGACCCGAACCGAATCAGATATCAGACTATACATAGCACCAGTTACGTTAGGACACACATTAATTTTTGTTAGGCACGGGGAGATTAAGTGATTTGCCCAGAATCACAGGATGTTTGGCGTCATTACCGAGACACAAACCCAGATCCCCAGGTCCGAGGTGGGGTGCCCTAGCCGTTAGGCCAACTCCTCTCCCCTTTTTGTAATTTCTGTGAAAAATGCTTAATTTATTACTCGTGTAACTCGTTGCTGTTCTATTTTTATTTTTGGATTGGTAACAATGGTTCTTAAAACAGAAACATAAGTGTGATAAATATAGACCAAGATTAGTACTATATTCCACAGTGTCCAGCCGGACACACAAGTTTAATAAATCAAAAGAAATGTTTTCAGCAAATTGACAAGCAACCAACAATAGAGGATGCTTGGAGTCAAAATACATGACAAGCTATTCATGACAGTATTCACACTTATGTGACACAATTGTTTAAACATGTGAATCTGTTCCAATAGGTTGACGACGTTTCGATCCCTTTTAGAGAGATAATGGGATCATCATCAGGACGGTGATGTTACATGCCTGACAGAGAGAACTTCCTTGATTCTAACTTAAGAAATGAAGGTACAGCTCTGGTGCGGGGTTGAACGATTATACTGGGTGTATAATAAGCTAGGCTTACAATGGAGCCGCTAGCGGTTTTGACAAGAGCACGGATGAAGCTCTGCAAGGAATAACTCCGGGGATTTGCCGATAGGACAATGCAAACCGATTTAGACGGGCATCAGTGGCCGGATAAGGTGTTCGTGTTGTGCGGTGGCAGTTACTTGTTCGGTTCACATTGTCCTATAGCATTGTCTTGTCGCATAGCTATAAGTACAAAGTGTATGTTTACACACTGCTTGCAGGTTTTCAAAACACATGAACAAAAGGCATGATCATTTACAATGCCAATAGCTCAAACTCTCGCAAATGCGAAACCTATTGCATTGCAAATGCTTGTTCAGTTTTTGTCTCCCTTCCTGTCCTTATCTGCTTCCCGTACCCTTTCCATTCTGAGCTCTCCTCTTTTTCTCCCCCTGCCCATTAGGCTACTTCTTGCCGCTGCTTAATCCTCCACTTTTCCTGTTATTCCTCTTGTAGTTTGTTGCCTCATCTTTAGTCTTCTCTTTGCCATCATCGAGTATTCTCTGATCCTTAGCTCATGTTCTTTCTTTTTTCTACTGTATAACACTGTGCAATTGTTTTGTAATTTTGTGTTAATTGCTTCGTGCTGATACTCTATAAAGCGCTCTGATACCTTCGTGTCTAGCCAGCGCTATATAAAACTCTTAATAAATAAATGAACTAATCAGTCCGATATGTGCAGTGAGGAGGCAGACTGCACACTTCCTGCTCCGGTCCAGAGTGCACCTTTGGACACGTCAGAAGAGTGGTCTGAGGGGGCTGCACAGTTCGAGTTTGTGCTTAGACCAGCAGCAGCTGTTGTGTCTGAGAAATGTGAAAATACCTGTGTGGTTGAGAGGACTTGCTTCCCAGTAAAAATGCTATGCTCTGTTAAAACGGATAAGAAGCCAAAACCCGTACTTCAAATACAAAAACCTAAAAAAACGTATCGCTTTGGGTCACATGAACTGTCTCATAACCCACCCATGCACTTCGAGTTACCGGAGTGGGGGAGAGTCAGCATGCTGGTTCAGCGGATGGTGCTCTAGTGGAAGGATCCCATTCAGTGAAGGCCTGTAGTAGTGGAGACAGAAGCCTGACTACAGTAGGCAAGGCTCAACAGTGCAGATCCAGCAGAAAGGCAGTTCAGGCATGTTTGTATTGGGGTGTCTTATCATGAGCTACAGGGCAGCACCCTGTGTATTCAAACTTACAGGAACAATTTACAGTGTAACTTTATAACAGATGGCCTCCCATGAAGATTTATATAAAAAAAATATATATACCCATTAACAAATATTTGGATACTTCTGGACATGCACGGAGAGTAAGGACTGTAGGAATAGAGATCTTCCTCAGACAAACAAACACTGCTGAAACCTTTAAATATGCATGCAGTGATAGGTACAGCAAAAGTGTGTTTTCTGCAGGCTCAGACAGACCCCTCAATGCTGTTCAGCTAGAGCAGCGCAGGGCAGAGAAGAGCAGCACACAGACTACTTGAGCCCAGAGCACTATAAATGGTACTGCACCCTCCATGCATATGGCATGCTTCTGCTTATCTCAACTTCCACATTATAATGCTCACAGCTGCTTTCTGGATTAGCAGTGTGCATTGAGTCACGTTGTTCCTGGAAAACGATTCATTGGCATCTGGATTGTCTCTCCTTTTAAATGGTTCGTGACCTGTAAAAGAAGGAGAGAATGCCCTCACTTAAAGGGGTTAGCCTTGTTGAAGTGGGCTCCCTTATTGGTGTATCCTCTAAAAGGTGGATGAAAAATATGATTGGCACTGCAACAGACCAATGGATGAAGACAGCTGTTTGAAAGCATATATATATATATATATATATATATATATATATATATATATATATATATATATATATATATATATATATATATATATATGTATATATATATATATATATATATATCTATATCTTATAAGTAGGGCTTTCAAATAGGATATTGCTTATGGGCTATTTGAAAGCCGTTACATATAAGGGCAGTTTGAAATCCCTTATAGGTAACATATCCATACTAATATAATAAAGAGAGAGCCCAAACCTTTGAGGCGGGTAATCTCAGGAACCACAGCACCAATCACAACACCCAATACAGCGTTGGAAAGGGCAGTTGCAGCAGAAGGACATAGGCCATGCAGACGCCCACCATATACATTTAAAAGGTAAAAGAACTGTGCCAGCAAAGTAGCCCCTTGTGGGCGTGTCTGCGTTGTGCTGTGGGCGTGTGCTGGGGGCATGACAAACGCTGGGGGCGTGTGGTACGTTCCGCCCTTCATGCCATGTCTCATATCGTCTGCTAATCCCACCCTGCTCCCTTTAAATACCCCTGCACCCCATAATCATAACCCACCCTTACTCCTTAAAAAACCCCTGCACCCTTAAACACTAACCCATCTTAACCCTATAAATATACCCTGTACCCCAAAACTCAAACCTATCCCTAAACCCTAAAAATACCCCTGTACCCCAAAACCTAAACCTACCCCTGAACCCTATACATACCCTTGTACCTCAAACCCAAACCTACCCCTGAACCCTAAAAATACCCCTGTACCCCAAAACCCAAACCTAACCCTGAACCCTAAAAATACCACTGTACCCCAAACCTAGCCCTGAACCCTAAAAAGACCCCTGTACCCCAAAACCCAAACCTAGCTCTGAACCCTTAAAATACCCCTGTACCCCAAAACCCAAACCTACCCCTGAACCCTAAAAATACCCCTATACCCCAAAACCCAAACCTAGCCCTGAACCCTAAAAATACCCCTGTACCCCAAAACCCATACCTATCCCTAAACCCTAAAACTACCCCTGTACCCCATAACCCAAAACTATATCTGAACTATATCTGAACCCTTAAAATACCCAAACACCCCAAAACATATACCTCAGTACCCCAAAACATATACCCCTATACCCATACTTATCTTATCCAAACATTAAAAAAAAACATGCTTTTACCATTCATGCATTTACAATGAATTTCGTTGTAAATGTATGCGTGGTAAAAGCATATAAAATGTAATGCCATGCGTTATAATGGCATTGCGGAGTCATGATTCTTTCGTAATGAAAGTATGCGGAGTGATGGTATGCGGAAAGAAAGTTGCGGAATAATGGGTGTTTACCCTCCCCCTGTAAGTACATTGGTGGCACGGCGGCCCACATCTCCAGCAACATACTCATATTTTTTCACCACCCATTTGAAAAATGCACAGGTCTCTCTCATTGATGGCCAGCACCGACATACACTTTTAGACACACCTCCCGCCACAAGTTCTAGAATTGCGAACTTTATGTTATGTTATGTTATATTGGTTTTTTGTATAGCGCACGGCTACTCAAAAAGAGTGTTCCGGCGCTTTAAGTAAGGAGAGCTACAGCACAATAACATAACACGGTAAAAATAAGGGGAAGAAAAGTACACAAAGAGAACAGACAATTGGATGGCCTACTGGGTAAACAGCCAGGTTTTGAGGCCCTTCCTAAAAGCAAGAAGACTGGTGGCTCCCGAAGTGTGAGCGGCAGTGAGTTCCACATCTGTGGCGCCAGCAATCCGAAGGAGCGGCCACCCAAGCGGGCTCTCTTCACTCGCGGGACAGCCGCCAGGAATAGAGATTCTGACCTCAGAGAGCGAACCGGATGGTAAAAGGCAAGTCTCTTTTGGAGGTATTTTGCTCCCACCGCATGGAGAGCCTTATAGGCCAGAGTCAATGCCTTAAAAGCAATCCGTTTGCGGATGGGAAGCCAGTGTAACGTCTGCAACAAACCCGCAGCACTAACTCGTCTGTTCAGACCAAAAATGGCCCTGGCAGCAGCGTTCTGCGCGACTAGGAGCCGCTGTAGCAAATACTTTGGTAGTCCCAGGTAGAGAACGTTCGAATAATCTAGCCTAGAGCCAATCAGAGCCTGCACAGTCAACTTCCTGTGCTCCTCAGACAAAAGGGGCAAAAACCTCCGCAGCATCTTTAGGAGGCCGAAACAAGTGCCAGTCACACCGAGGATCTGGGATTTCAGCGTTAACCCCTTATCCATCTTGACCCCCAAGTTCTTAGCCATTTGGGAGGAACAAGACGGGGGGAACATATTAATGGGCCACCAGGCCTGCCAGTCTGGCTCCGTATCGCACCCAAAGAAGAGTACCTCGGACTTATCGGAATTGCACTTGAGGCTGTTCAGTTGGAACCATTTAAAAACAGCCCCAAGGCAATCCCGGATACTCTCCCCATCGAAGTCTCCTCCTCTCTTACAAGAGAAGAGGAGCTGGGTGTCGTCTGCGTAGGATACGATCTGGGCCCCAAATGACTCCGCCAACGCCGCCAGAGGGGTCATAAAGATGTTGAAAAGGGACGGGCTCAGGATAGAGCCCTGTGGAACCCCGACTCCCAAAGGCGGCATCACGGCGGAATCGGGAGAGGCCCAGACCGTTTGCCGGCGGCCAGCTAGAAAAGAAGAAAACCAGCTGAGCACCGTCCCCCGTAAGCCAATCTCATAGAGTCTTGCGAGAAGGCCATCATGGGGGACGGTGTCGAAAGCCGCCGACAAGTCCAACATCACCAGCATGGCTTTGCCCCCAGTATCCAAAACCCCTTTAATGGTTTCAGAAACCTCTAGGAGCGCAGTCTCTGTGCTGAGATTTGGGCGAAAGCCAGACTGGGTGGCGTGCAGGATCTCGTGTGGCTCTAAAAAATTGGAGAGCACCGTCTGAACGTGCTTCTCCAAAATTTTCGCGAGAGCCGGCAGCAATGAAATGGGCCTATAGTTGACTGGGGCCTTCGGATCGAGACCAGGCTTCTTAAGCAAAGGGATGACCATTGCCTGCTTCCAGGCCTGTGGGACCACTCCCTGGCTCAGCGAGAGATTCAGGAGAGGGTTCGCCAGCGGATTAATCACTTCCGCGATTTTCCCCAAAAATTTGGCCGGGCACGGGTCCAGAGGCGACCCAGATTTGAGATTGCCCATAAGCGCTAGGGAAGCAGGGGCTGAAATGGATGGAAACACAGCCAACGTCGCACCTGGCGTTGCCCGAGGGAGCATGTCAGCCTCAGGTTTGAGCGGCCCCGCAGAAGCTCCCGATGGAAAAGAGTCCTGTATGAGTTTGATCTTGCTAGTAAAAAAATTAGCAAGATCCGAGGCCCAGGATTCAGAGGGCATCTCTTCAGATGTAATGGACCGTGGGGTCATAAATTCTCTCACTATGGTGAAAATCTCCTTGCAGGAGTTGGAGGCGGCTTCTATCCTCCCTGCAAGATAGGCTTTTTTTCCAAGGCGAATGTCCCGGTGATAGGCCTTAACCGCCGTCTTGTAGGTCAGCCTATCCCCAGCATCGTATTGTGCCCGCCAGGCTCTTTCGGCTACCTTACACTGCCGCCGCATAGCCGACAGTGCTGCGGTGAACCAGGGGGCCGAGACCCGTTTCGATGTCAAGCAGGGGGTCAACACCGGGGCAAGATCGTTTAGCCTGTCTAAAAGCCATGCTTGCAAGGACTCCAAGTCCTTCTCCAGGTCGCCTGAGAGGGAGCAGGGGTGATCCAGGGCGGCCTGAGCCAGCATCGCAGGGGTCACTCGATGGTAAGCTCTAGACACTCGGCCCTGCTGCTGTGGCACAGAGATAGACAATTTAGCTGTGCCTCTAATCGAAAATTTGGCAAGCAGATGATCTGACCATAGCACCGGGAGAATCTCTTTCACCTCAAGAGGGGATGTCGAAAAGACCTGGTCCAGAGTATGCCCCTTGTCATGCGTGGGCCCCTGGAGGTAAGGGATAAGGCCCAGCGGGGCCATAGCCTCTGATAGCTTAATAGCGGCCGGGTCAGACGGATCATCCATCCGAAAGTTGAAATCCCCGGCTACTATACAGTGTTCTGCTTTCAAGGCCAGTCCCAGCAAAACCAAATCAAGGTCTTCAAAAAACGTTCCAGGTGGGCCAGGTGGTCGGTATACTAATAATCCTTTCACTGATTGGTGAGGAGCCAAAGTGATCGAAAAAGCGAGGGTCTCGGAGCCACGGATGTTATTCACAGGCAGGATAGCACACGCCGTGCCTTTCCTCACCACCAGTGCAACTCCGCCGCCCCTTCCCTTAGCTCTATCCTTCCTGAAGATATTATAATCAGGCGGAACTGCCATAGCAACGTCCGGATTAGAAGATTCTCCCCACCACGTCTCAGTAAGCATAAGACAGAGTGGCTTCTCTGTATCAAGAAGCTCAAAAATGTCTTGTGCGTGCCTGCACGCCGATCTGGTATTTAACAGCATGCAGGGGTACCCAGCACAAATGATGTTACTGTTGGGAGATGATGATAAAGCGCGGTTGGGGCGCCAACCACAGCCAGGGCAGCATGACTTACCTCTGTGGCGGCCAGGAAAGACAGGGCAGCAACCGCTGTCTAGATTGAGGAGAGAGCGAATCTCCTCGGAAGTATATCGCAGCATTGGTAGGCCAGATATACACATGCCAGGTACCCGAGCCCCACCCGCCGCCCTGAACGCCTCCGGGACGCTGACGGGCGCAGACGGGCAGGACTCTGGCTTGACTCCGGCGCGGGTCAGGCGCCACCACTGCGCGTCTCCGCTGCGCGAAGGGATGTGAGCTTTAAATACAGCCTCCCCTGGTCTCCAAACGGAGCACTAGAGCGCTGTGTCAGGTGGCGCGCTGGAAAGACAGCAGCCCCAATATGGCGGCCAGTCTCCACGAGTAGATAATACCGGCACAAAGAACTCCGCTCTGCAAGCGGTGGGGGGCCCAATTATGGTGCAAGTCTGTGGGCGTGGGAACAATATTAAAAGCAGGGGCTAAAAAAACAATTTTAACCAAGATACACAAAACGGTGATTTTTAAAATTCATAAGCGCTGCGCGCCTACTGCAGCATAGAAAATGAAGCACGATAAAAAAATGCAGGTGTCTCCTTACCGAAGGTCGAGCTGCTTAGAAAGCTCGCCTTAAATACAGCCTCCCCTGGTCTCCAAACGGAGCACTAGAGCGCTGTGTCAGGTGGCGCGCTGGAAAGACAGCAGACCCAATATGGCGGCCAGTCTCCACGAGTAGATAATACCGGCACAAAGAACTCCGCTCTACAAGCGGTGGGGGGCCCAATTATGGTGCAAGTCTGTGGGCGTGGGAACAATATTAAAAGCAGGGGCTAAAAAAACTATTTTAACCAAGATACACAAAACGGTGATTTTTAAAATTCATAAGCGCTGCGCGCCTACTGCAGCATAGAAAATGAAGCGCGATAAAAAAATGCAGGTGTCTCCTTACCGAAGGTCGAGCTGCTTAGAAAGCTCGCCTTAAATACAGCCTCCCCTGGTCTCCAAACGGAGCACTAGAGCGCTGTGTCAGGTGGCGCGCTGGAAAGACAGCAGCCCCAATATGGCGGCCAGTCTCCACGAGTAGATAATACCGGCACAAAGAACTCCGCTCTACAAGCGGTGGGGGGCCCAATTATGGTGCAAGTCTGTGGGCGTGGGAACAATATTAAAAGCAGGGGCTAAAAAAACAATTTTAACCAAGATACACAAAACGGTGATTTTTAAAATTCATAAGCGCTGCGCGCCTACTGCAGCATAGAAAATGAAGCACGATAAAAAAATGCAGGTGTCTCCTTACCGAAGGTCGAGCTGCTTAGAAAGCTCGCCTTAAATACAGCCTCCCCTGGTCTCCAAACGGAGCACTAGAGCGCTGTGTCAGGTGGCGCGCTGGAAAGACAGCAGCCCCAATATGGCGGCCAGTCTCCACGAGTAGATAATACCGGCACAAAGAACTCCGCTCTACAAGCAGTGGGGGGCCCAATTATGGTGCAAGTCTGTGGGCGTGGGAACAATATTAAAAGCAGGGACTAAAAAAACAATTTTAACCAAGATACACAAAACGGTGATTTTTAAAATTCATAAGCGCTGCGCGCCTACTGCAGCATAGAAAATGAAGCACGCTAAAAAAATGCAGGTGTCTCCTTACCGAAGGTCGAGCTGCTTAGAAAGCTCGCCTTAAATACAGCCTCCCCTGGTCTCCAAACGGAGCACTAGAGCGCTGTGTCAGGTGGCGCGCTGGAAAGACAGCAGCCCCAATATGGCGGCCAGTCTCCACGAGTAGATAATACCTGCACAAAGAACTCCGCTCTACAAGCGGTGGGGGGCCCAATTATGGTGCAAGTCTGTGGGCGTGGGAACAATATTAAAAGCAGGGGCTAAAAAAACAATTTTAACCAAGATACACAAAACGGTGATTTTTAAAATTCATAAGCGCTGCGCGCCTACTGTAGCATAGAAAATGAAGCACGATAAAAAAATGCAGGTGTCTCCTTACCGAAGGTCGAGCTGCTTAGAAAGCTCACCTTAAATACAGCCTCCCCTGGTCTCCAAACGGAGCACTAGAGCGCTGTGTCAGGTGGCGTGCTGGAAAGACAGCAGCCCCAATATGGCGGCCAGTCTCCACGAGTAGATAATACCGGCACAAAGAACTCCGCTCTACAAGCGGTGGGGGGCCCAATTATGGTGCAAGTCTGTGGGCGTGGGAACAATATTAAAAGCAGGGGCTAAAAAAACAATTTTAACCAAGATACACAAAACGGTGATTTTTAAAATTCATAAGCGCTGCGCGCCTACTGCAGCATAGAAAATGAAGCACGATAAAAAAATGCAGGTGTCTCCTTACCGAAGGTAACGAATATGGTTTTTCTGCACATTCAATTCAGTTTTACTAAAGGTGCCTAATATTACTTTATAACCAGCATTTATGATTGTTGAGCTTAAGCACACCGAAGCAATGGGAAGAGGATGTGGTCTCACGGCTAAACTTCCGAGCTCATGTAAAGCACTCCAAGAGGTCGAGTTCTCGCTATATACATTTGCACACAAGAAAATGCCTAAATATATTGTTGGGAAATCAGAACACTAGAACTAATCAAAAGATTCACTAGATTTGGTATACAAATGTGTTTTGATTGATTGAATCATAAGCCAAACATATTGTAATTGCCAATGCTTCTTTCCATACTTCACCTTACCAGATTGGATGAAAGAACATAACAAGTACGTTGGGCAGAGAGAAAGAGGAGAGGTAAAGAAGAGAACATAAAAGGCAGTGAGAGAGACTTGTGAAACCGAGATAGTAGCTCTTGCTTTGAATGCTCGCATTTAACTACTCTGCTGCGAACAACCTTGTATTACACAAACCCGCTGTCTCTGGGGAGGTTAAAACTCTTATAATCCCATTTAGACACCACCACTCGCAAGAACGCCTCCTCTCTATAAGCAGATAAAGTGGCCACACTTCTGTCACGTGAGAGCTGGGGAGCTACGTTCGAATCTCTGCATCAGCTCAACATCCTGTGATTCCAGGCAAATAGCTTTGTCTCCCCGTGCCTACAACAAATGAATGTGTTCTTCTGTAATGTAAATTGTGCTCATGCCATGTTGTCGAGTTCGCGCTATATAATATTGCAAGGGAAAATAAAGTAGGGAAACTCGAGTTCACACACTATGAACGCGCACTCTTAAGTGCATCAGCAGTGCACTGTGAATCGGAGCGTATCATTCAATTTAACTTGCTGTGGCCTTTGTCGAATTGGAGTCCTGTGAAGATGGATTTATGTGCGGCTCTCCGGTCGCGTACGAAGGCTCACTGCTGCAGCGGGTCCAGATGAGCACCAGGCTGGTGCTTGAATTGAGGAAGCAAGAATGCTGGCGTCTTGCAGGGGGCGTTCAGTATGAGCTCGTCTCGGCTTCTACAAAGCACGAATTGATGCCCGCCTGAATCTACATCAACCCACTTGGGAACATCAATGTTTTAATAAGGACTGAGAGACAGCGCACCCACTCGGGTGTTATGTATGCACTACACCTCCCACAAGGCCATTGAGTGGGCGGCGCCCACGTGGCAGGTAAAGGTCAATAAGTAGTGCAAAGTATAGAGCGCTGGGACTCATTTCCATGAACTGCACGCCATTGAGAAAGGGATTTCATTTTCCCGAAACGCGTCTGGCGTTTTACCAGTATGGATGTTTTTTCTGTGCCGGGGATCATTCAGCAAGTTGCAGAGAAATAAAGACGGAGCTGAATTTAACTTGCTGTGGCCTTTGTCGAATTGGAGTCCTGTGAAGATGGATTTATGTGCGGCTCTCCGGTCGCGTACGAAGGCTCACTGCTGCAGCGGGTCCAGATGAGCACCAGGCTGGTGCTTGAATTGAGGAAGCAAGAATGCTGGCGTCTTGCAGGGGGCGTTCAGTATGAGCTCGTCTCGGCTTCTACAAAGCACGAATTGATGCCCGCCTGAATCTACATCAACCCACTTGGGAACATCAATGTTTTAATAAGGACTGAGAGACAGCGCACCCACTCGGGTGTTATGTATGCACTACACCTCCCACAAGGCCATTGAGTGGGCGGCGCCCACGTGGCAGGTAAAGGTCAATAAGTAGTGCAAAGTATAGAGCGCTGGGACTCATTTCCATGAACTGCACGCCATTGAGAAAGGGATTTCATTTTCCCGAAACGCGTCTGGCGTTTTACCAGTATGGATGTTTTTTCTGTGCCGGGGATCATTCAGCAAGTTGCAGAGAAATAAAGACGGAGCTGAATTTAACTTGCTGTGGCCTTTGTCGAATTGGAGTCCTGTGAAGATGGATTTATGTGCGGCTCTCCGGTCGCGTACGAAGGCTCACTGCTGCAGCGGGTCCAGATGAGCACCAGGCTGGTGCTTGAATTGAGGAAGCAAGAATGCTGGCGTCTTGCAGGGGGCGTTCAGTATGAGCTCGTCTCGGCTTCTACAAAGCACGAATTGATGCCCGCCTGAATCTACATCAACCCACTTGGGAACATCAATGTTTTAATAAGGACTGAGAGACAGCGCACCCACTCGGGTGTTATGTATGCACTACACCTCCCACAAGGCCATTGAGTGGGCGGCGCCCACGTGGCAGGTAAAGGTCAATAAGTAGTGCAAAGTATAGAGCGCTGGGACTCATTTCCATGAACTGCACGCCATTGAGAAAGGGATTTCATTTTCCCGAAACGCGTCTGGCGTTTTACCAGTATGGATGTTTTTTCTGTGCCGGGGATCATTCAGCAAGTTGCAGAGAAATAAAGACGGAGCTGAATTTAACTTGCTGTGGCCTTTGTCGAATTGGAGTCCTGTGAAGATGGATTTATGTGCGGCTCTCCGGTCGCGTACGAAGGCTCACTGCTGCAGCGGGTCCAGATGAGCACCAGGCTGGTGCTTGAATTGAGGAAGCAAGAATGCTGGCGTCTTGCAGGGGGCGTTCAGTATGAGCTCGTCTCGGCTTCTACAAAGCACGAATTGATGCCCGCCTGAATCTACATCAACCCACTTGGGAACATCAATGTTTTAATAAGGACTGAGAGACAGCGCACCCACTCGGGTGTTATGTATGCACTACACCTCCCACAAGGCCATTGAGTGGGCGGCGCCCACGTGGCAGGTAAAGGTCAATAAGTAGTGCAAAGTATAGAGCGCTGGGACTCATTTCCATGAACTGCACGCCATTGAGAAAGGGATTTCATTTTCCCGAAACGCGTCTGGCGTTTTACCAGTATGGATGTTTTTTCTGTGCCGGGGATCATTCAGCAAGTTGCAGAGAAATAAAGACGGAGCTGAATTTAACTTGCTGTGGCCTTTGTCGAATTGGAGTCCTGTGAAGATGGATTTATGTGCGGCTCTCCGGTCGCGTACGAAGGCTCACTGCTGCAGCGGGTCCAGATGAGCACCAGGCTGGTGCTTGAATTGAGGAAGCAAGAATGCTGGCGTCTTGCAGGGGGCGTTCAGTATGAGCTCGTCTCGGCTTCTACAAAGCACGAATTGATGCCCGCCTGAATCTACATCAACCCACTTGGGAACATCAATGTTTTAATAAGGACTGAGAGACAGCGCACCCACTCGGGTGTTATGTATGCACTACACCTCCCACAAGGCCATTGAGTGGGCGGCGCCCACGTGGCAGGTAAAGGTCAATAAGTAGTGCAAAGTATAGAGCGCTGGGACTCATTTCCATGAACTGCACGCCATTGAGAAAGGGATTTCATTTTCCCGAAACGCGTCTGGCGTTTTACCAGTATGGATGTTTTTTCTGTGCCGGGGATCATTCAGCAAGTTGCAGAGAAATAAAGACGGAGCTGAATTTAACTTGCTGTGGCCTTTGTCGAATTGGAGTCCTGTGAAGATGGATTTATGTGCGGCTCTCCGGTCGCGTACGAAGGCTCACTGCTGCAGCGGGTCCAGATGAGCACCAGGCTGGTGCTTGAATTGAGGAAGCAAGAATGCTGGCGTCTTGCAGGGGGCGTTCAGTATGAGCTCGTCTCGGCTTCTACAAAGCACGAATTGATGCCCGCCTGAATCTACATCAACCCACTTGGGAACATCAATGTTTTAATAAGGACTGAGAGACAGCGCACCCACTCGGGTGTTATGTATGCACTACACCTCCCACAAGGCCATTGAGTGGGCGGCGCCCACGTGGCAGGTAAAGGTCAATAAGTAGTGCAAAGTATAGAGCGCTGGGACTCATTTCCATGAACTGCACGCCATTGAGAAAGGGATTTCATTTTCCCGAAACGCGTCTGGCGTTTTACCAGTATGGATGTTTTTTCTGTGCCGGGGATCATTCAGCAAGTTGCAGAGAAATAAAGACGGAGCTGAATTTAACTTGCTGTGGCCTTTGTCGAATTGGAGTCCTGTGAAGATGGATTTATGTGCGGCTCTCCGGTCGCGTACGAAGGCTCACTGCTGCAGCGGGTCCAGATGAGCACCAGGCTGGTGCTTGAATTGAGGAAGCAAGAATGCTGGCGTCTTGCAGGGGGCGTTCAGTATGAGCTCGTCTCGGCTTCTACAAAGCACGAATTGATGCCCGCCTGAATCTACATCAACCCACTTGGGAACATCAATGTTTTAATAAGGACTGAGAGACAGCGCACCCACTCGGGTGTTATGTATGCACTACACCTCCCACAAGGCCATTGAGTGGGCGGCGCCCACGTGGCAGGTAAAGGTCAATAAGTAGTGCAAAGTATAGAGCGCTGGGACTCATTTCCATGAACTGCACGCCATTGAGAAAGGGATTTCATTTTCCCGAAACGCGTCTGGCGTTTTACCAGTATGGATGTTTTTTCTGTGCCGGGGATCATTCAGCAAGTTGCAGAGAAATAAAGACGGAGCTGAATTTAACTTGCTGTGGCCTTTGTCGAATTGGAGTCCTGTGAAGATGGATTTATGTGCGGCTCTCCGGTCGCGTACGAAGGCTCACTGCTGCAGCGGGTCCAGATGAGCACCAGGCTGGTGCTTGAATTGAGGAAGCAAGAATGCTGGCGTCTTGCAGGGGGCGTTCAGTATGAGCTCGTCTCGGCTTCTACAAAGCACGAATTGATGCCCGCCTGAATCTACATCAACCCACTTGGGAACATCAATGTTTTAATAAGGACTGAGAGACAGCGCACCCACTCGGGTGTTATGTATGCACTACACCTCCCACAAGGCCATTGAGTGGGCGGCGCCCACGTGGCAGGTAAAGGTCAATAAGTAGTGCAAAGTATAGAGCGCTGGGACTCATTTCCATGAACTGCACGCCATTGAGAAAGGGATTTCATTTTCCCGAAACGCGTCTGGCGTTTTACCAGTATGGATGTTTTTTCTGTGCCGGGGATCATTCAGCAAGTTGCAGAGAAATAAAGACGGAGCTGAATTTAACTTGCTGTGGCCTTTGTCGAATTGGAGTCCTGTGAAGATGGATTTATGTGCGGCTCTCCGGTCGCGTACGAAGGCTCACTGCTGCAGCGGGTCCAGATGAGCACCAGGCTGGTGCTTGAATTGAGGAAGCAAGAATGCTGGCGTCTTGCAGGGGGCGTTCAGTATGAGCTTGTCTCGGCTTCTACAAAGCACGAATTGATGCCCGCCTGAATCTACATCAACCCACTTGGGAACATCAATGTTTTAATAAGGACTGAGAGACAGCGCACCCACTCGGGTGTTATGTATGCACTACACCTCCCACAAGGCCATTGAGTGGGCGGCGCCCACGTGGCAGGTAAAGGTCAATAAGTAGTGCAAAGTATAGAGCGCTGGGACTCATTTCCATGAACTGCACGCCATTGAGAAAGGGATTTCATTTTCCCGAAACGCGTCTGGCGTTTTACCAGTATGGATGTTTTTTCTGTGCCGGGGATCATTCAGCAAGTTGCAGAGAAATAAAGACGGAGCTGAATTTAACTTGCTGTGGCCTTTGTCGAATTGGAGTCCTGTGAAGATGGATATATATATATATATATATATATATATATATATATATCTCAAAACAAAACCCTTGCAGGAATAGAGTGATGCATAAATTATGCAAAAAAGAAGGAGAGAACTCTGGGTAGTTCCCAAGTTTAGGTGGAAGGCAGCTCCAGTATAGAGCACCCTCAACACCAGCGACACTCTAAATTTGCTCACCTCAAATGTCTGCTTTTCTTTCAAAGTTTTTAAGCATAGGATTAGCACAGTGCTATCCACGCCGAGATAGAAATGGACAAAGTCTTTAGCCATTTATACAGCAAAGTGTTTAAGCATAGGATTAGCACAGTGCTATCCACGCCGAGCTGTAAAATGACTCAAGCCATTTACCACTCCAGGCACAATATTACAGCTTTGGATTGGTAAAATACCATCCAAGCCAACCTGAAATGAATAAAAGCAACCCCTGATACTTGTTTCGCTGTCATTACAGCTCTTCAGAGAGGTTTAGCTTTGTCCAGACACAAGGGAGCACCCAGTATACGTCAAAACAAAACCCTTGCAGGAATAGAGTGACGCATAAATTATGCAAAAAAGGAGAGAACTCTGGGTAGTTCCCAAGTTTAGGTGGAAGGCAGCTCAAGTATAGAGCACCCTCAACACCAGCGACACTCTGAATTTGCTCACCTCAAATGTCTGCTTTTCTATCAAACTTTTTAAGCATAGGATTAGCACAGTGCTATCCACGCCGAGATAGTAAAGTAAAGTAAAGTCCACATTTGTAAAGCGCACAATCACCCGTAAGGGTCTCTAGGCGCTGGGGGCCGTCGGGAACATTAAGCGAGCTATTGCCCAGAGTCACATGGTGCTGGGCTAACCTGCCGCCGGAGCCGGGGATCGAACCGTGGTCCCCAGATTCCGGCGTCAGTCGCCCTGGCCGCGGCGCCACACCTCTTATTTTTGACTTTTAAGCCAACCTGAAATGTAATGATATATATATATATTCACTGAAAAAACCATAGGTTATAGACCATATATAGTTAGGAATTAGCATTTACAAAACCTTGAAAATTCACTGAAAAAACCATAGGTTATAGACCATATATAGTTAGGAATTAGCATTTAAAAAACCTTATTTTACTCACACAAAACCATTGAAATTCCATATATAGTTAGTTGCACTAACTATATATCGCGCACCCGCAATCCACTGCTGATCATGTCACATATTACATCATTCATGACATGGTCAGTGACATCACTGATGACATCACTGATGACATCTCAAATGACATCACTGATGACATCACTGATGACAAAATCCAGTGACTGTATTTTTCTGTAAAGTTAAAATATGTCTTACATATTTATGAATGAGTCGATGTATAAGTGTCTGGACGAAGGATTTAGTAGGGGCATGGCTGACTGTATGAGTGACTGATTAAATGTGTCTCACTGAGTGCATGGGTTAGTGACTAAACTGTCTTAATTTGTGCATCATTATGTCTGTTGTTCTGTAAACTGCTGCATGTGTTGATCATTAGCTATATGATTAACTGTATGGGTTATTGATTGGTTGCCAAAGCATTTGTATGGGAGACTGAGTGTGTGTGTGGGTGGCTGGGAGGTGTATGACTCTCTGCATAGATGTGTGAGCAGTTGATTGACTAGATGTATGGGTTCAAAAGTGCATGTGGAAACAGCTGTATGGGCGGTTGACTGTGTGCATGAGTGTATTGGTGAGTGAATGGATATCTCAGTGCTACATGTCAAAGTAAGTACATATGTAAAACACAGTACATGTGAAAGTTGACATATATAAATAACTGTGCATAAGAGCCAGTGAATGTGTGAGTGGCTGTATGGATTATTGTGAACTTGTATCAGGGATTGTATAACAGAGTAAATATGTTTTAGTATATGTTTGAATAAGTAAGGTGTGTATAACTGTATAGTTGAGGAAATGGAGGTGTGATTGATTCTTTGCATGACTGACTAAGTGTCTGAGTAACTCCATGGATGAGTGACAGTCTATGAGTGTCTGTTTACACTGAGTGTATCTAAGGTTATATTAGAGTCTGAAGAGGTTCATCGTATTATCACATGAATGATGTCATCAGTGATGTGATCAGTAATGTCAAATGAGATGTCATCAGTGATGTAATCAGTGATGTCATTTGAGATGTCATCAGTGATGTCATCAGTGATGTCATTTGAGATGTCATCAGTGATGTCATCAGTGATGTCACTGACCATGTCATGAATGATGTAATATGTGACATGATCAGCAGTGGATTGCGGGTGCGCGATATATAGTTAGTGCAACTAACTATATATGGAATTTCAATGGTTTTGTGTGAGTAAAATAAGGTTTTTTAAATGCTAATTCCTAACTATATATGGTCTATAACCTATGGTTTTTTCAGTGAATTTTCAAGGTTTTGTAAATGCTAATTCCTAACTATATATGGTCTATAACCTATGGTTTTTTCAGTGAATTTCATTGGTTTTTTAAAAGCTAATATCTACAGCTGTAAAATGTATTCTTCTTTAAATCCAAAAATATATTTTATATGTTTATTAATAATTTTTTTTTAATATTTTTTTTGTTTCGCTCCCGGTCCGCGAACCGGGAAGCTTCCCGTTAGCTCAATTCGATTCCGCGATCCGGTCCGCGAACCGGTAACAAATCAACATAGTTACGGTATCGCGTTGCCGCGTAATGCGTCTTATGACGTACTGCGTTAGCGCACCCGGAAGTGCCCCGGGGCGCGGACCGAGGCGCGAAACGCAACTCCCCGGAAGCGATCCGCGGCGCGAAAGCGCGACGTATCGCGTTGCCGCGAAATGCGTCTTGTGACGTACTGCGTTAGCGCACCCGGAAGTGTCCCCGGGCGCGGACCGAGGCGCGAAGCGCAGCGAACCGGAAGCTAACCGGGGAGCGTTCCGCAGCGCGTAACATGAAAGTTAGAGTCATGTGACTTGTTAATAAAGCTTTTCATTGGTTAATTTCACTTTTAGTTTCATAATTATGGAAGGCTAGGTCAGGTGACCTAAAAATAACACTTTTCATTGGTTGAGAAGTATTGTTTTTCCCAAATGATGAAAACCCCTCCTTCTTTCCTCACTCTGACTTTCATCATTGTGAGAGGAAGACCTTCATTAGTATATCAGAAATGGCTTCAGTAGTTGCTTCAGCTGGTGGACCCCCACCACCACCTCCACCTCCTCATGGGAAGAGAGGACCACCTCCCCAGGTGATGACCAACACTGAGGAGGAAGAGGAAGAAATGGAGGAAGAGGAGGGAGAAGAACCACAGTTCTTGGAAGAGGTGCCCCGGGTTTCCCATAGGAAAGCCAGTTTCATCTGGCAGTTTTATTCAATCCCTCCAGGGCAAAAGAAAGTGAATGCGAGGTATGTGACCTGCCTCATCTGCAAAGAGAAATTATCAAGAGGGACTGATAAAAAGTATAGCTATGGGAACTATACCATGCATCGGCACATGACCAGGAAGCATCCACTTAATTACAGCCGGGCGGAAATACGGGATATGGAACAAAACCCAACAGCAACTCCTGTGGCCAGGTCAACATCGTCAATATCATTGACACCAGCAGAGGCACGGGAAACTGTGCCAAACATCCAAGAGAATTTTGGGCACATGAAACATACTTGTATGCACTGTGGTGCGTTGATATCCTGTGGTAACATGAGTATTAATGCCATCAACCTGGCTTATGACAATCATAATTGCCCTAACCGCCCCCAGTAAATTTTTTTTGCTCCTGTTGAGCCCTTTTCAACGCCTGTTTTTTGTTGTTCCCCCCCCAAAAAAAAACCCCAAAAAAATATAAAATCGTTCAAAAAATACAAAAAAAACAAAAAATGTTCAAAAAATACAAAAAAAATATAAAACAACAAAAATATAAAAAAAAAGTTCTTTTCAGAACTACCTTCCCTTTCCAAAAAAATTGCTAGAATGTTTAGCACTCTGGCAAGCTCTATTTCTTTTGGTTCGCTTCCGGTTTAGCTTCCCGGTACGCGTACCGGGAGCTAACCAAAAAAAAAACTTTTTAAAAAAAAAGAGTAAGTATAAGGAAAGTAAACAGAGAGTGATGTTTCAAGAAAGACAGCTATAGGGAGTAAAGAAGAGATACTATTTAATAGATCTATTTACCAAAGAACAGACAGAAGATGGTATAATTGTGAAAAACAAAATAGATAACGAAGTGAAAGAAAAACAAGCATTGGCATAGCCAATAGGTATCGACTTTTGGACCTTCTAAGTCTTTAGTTATGCAGCATAATATCCTTGGTGCAGCAACATCAACTGTTGCATGGCTAAACACGTATAAGGTCCCAAAGGCGAGACCTATTGTCTATGCCAATGCTTGTTTCTTAAGTAGAATTGCAATACGTATGGCTCTTCCATGTAAAAAAATCTTATCTTGTGCTCTAAAGATTGCTAAAGTCTCGACAGAGAACAGGCTAGATTGTAAGTAGGGTAAATTGCGCTTGGTGATCTGTTTGAGGGAGCGTCTGCTTTGCCTGGTGTCTTTGGAGAGCAATTTTGATTGTTATACTGGACAATATAGCCCTAATGTAAATAACATAGGGGCATATTATCAACATAGGCAATAAAAGTTTTGCAGCTTTTATAGGCAGAAATGTGTCGCTAAAGCTGCTTTTGCGGCAGAAAACTGCCGCTAAAGCCGCTTTTGCACCAGTTTTCTGCCAATAAAAAGAGCAATAATTTTATTGGCTGCATTCATAATATGCCCCTTAGTGTGCTTCAACTACACAGAGAAAGCATTATGAACAAATAGTGATACAGTGATCAGTCAAAGACACTAAGAGTAATAGAGACGGAGTGAGTGAACAAGAGTGAGGAACTATGAAAAGAGAGGGACTGAGAAAAAAAGTGGAAGGAGTTGAGTAAGTAGGTAATAGAGAAAGGAATGAGGGAAGTAGCAAAGGCAGGAAACTGAGGATTAAAGAAATGAAGCAGTGGAACTAATAGTAGTTCAATGTGATAGAAATGTAACGAAAAGAGTACAAAATACTTACCTTATAATTGTCGTTAAATTCCTCACTTTTTATTTTTATACTTTCAATCTGTGAAAGAGAGAACAAACATTTGAAAAATATAAAAACATGTATTGAAAAATTACAAAAGACAAGGGCAAAGATTGAAGGACAAACAGTTTTTCAATAACTTTGACACTTACAGAAGCTACACAGTCCTAAAGATATACATTTTAAAGTAACACTATCTTGATGCAGATGAAGTGAGGCCTATCTTAAAACATGGTGCATCTTTTGCATTGCTGTTGTCTCAGAAAAGTGTCGCAAGACACTAAAATTTAAAATAATTGCTTCAGGATGCCAATAAGATGTCTACTATCCAGAGTTTTGTTTCAGGTGAGGCCTACTCAGGGTTGCAGATGAAATTTCAAGTTGTTGAAGAGAATAGAAGACATAATACATGTGAAGGTCTACCAATGAAGTGAGTCATGTCCACTGCAATCTTCAACAAAGTCCAAACCTCCTATGTTTCCCTGGACAGACCTAAACTTGATCTGCACAATGTGATTCGTAATGATAGGAAACACAGGTGATGTAATTGAAATACATGCAATTTATTTTGCTCATTTCACAATCACATCACTTCTGTTTCCTTTGCTTAGGTATCTCATTGTGCAGATGTAGTCTAGCATATCAAAGAATACGCAGAAGTGCAGCACTGCATGCAACAACTTTGACACTTACAGAAGCCTCACCTTCTCCATGCCTTCTACACAGTTCTACATATACATCATAAATGGAAACATTACAGAATTAATTATACATGTTAAATGGTTTATTTTTGCTGTTCTCAGAATGTATCAAAATTCACTAAAAACAGTGACTTGAAGGTATTCATCATGTAACAGCGGGAAAAAAAAAACACAATCAAAATGATTGTGTTTAAAAAACCCATACAAGATCAGAAATCAAAAATCAGAACTCCTTAAAGTTAACTTACTTTCCATGACGTCCAAGGATGTCCTATGAATAGCTTATACTCTTTTGTGCTGTTATTACTTTCAGCCCACCAGTTTCTGAAAGAAAATCTCCATCGTTTTTAAAAACATGTTACATACAATAAATGACTTCTTGCTCTCTACCACAAGATTCCACAAGGCCAAATTTTGTCAGAGCCATGTATAACTCTTGGATTTCTTGTTAGCCAATCCCATCATTTGGCATTCCCGCAACTTTCAGAATTAAAATGTTGAAGATCATTTTCACAATCCTGGAATAGTAATATCTTCCCCTTCTTGCTCAGTCATGTTCTACATTTCGTATGACACTGATACTGCTTAATATGAAGCAGACTTACACTACCTCTATGAGTACTACAATTATTTAATTCTCTACATCACTTTTAATCACAAAGTAATGTAAAACAGTAGACAGCATTGCAGACTTACATTCCCTCTACTCCATGTTTTGATTGGCTGCTTTAATTAGCTTATGAAAAGAAACAGTTTTTCTGAACTCATTTAAACTGCACATACATGTCCATGATGTCCAATCCTATGATTAGAAGTTATGTCTCTGAACTACACTTATCCTCAAGGCCAAATTGTGTAGGAGCCATTAGAACTTCTTGAAATTCCACAGATCATATCCCGAGATTATTTTCCTAAAATTTTGGTTTTAAAAACACCAGGTAAGAGTTTTTAAGGTCATACGGCAATTTTTTTTTGAAAATTACAACAGAATCATTACAGAATGACCAGCCATTTCTAGACTTTAAATAAGCTGTGTAATGTCCTGATGATATTGAAGGGCCGTCATGATATATAATTGCTGTAGTTACAAAAGTCCTTCCTGATATTGACAACTGCGAAGCTACAAAATTTTTTATTAAAGTTGTCAATTTTGTTCCATCAGGCCTACATCGTTGGAACATTAAAATGATGTACTGGCCATATGTTCGTATAAATAATGTGGACATCATTTCAGATTTACATTGGCTACACTCCATGTTGTGATTAGCAGCTTTTACTAGCTTATTAAAGGAGACTGATTTACTGTCTGGCAAAGTTAAATATACAAATCTTTCTGAGTCTACACTAGTAGTACTTGATACCATACAGTTCTCGCAGTCATGCTGCCATTGATAAGAAAGCCCAAACAGCTGATCTACATCTACACCTTCAGCATGTAATACATGAAGCATATACATTAAAAACTCCTGACAATCTTGCTGAATATTTTGAGAGAATTGTGTTTGGCCTGAACATCTATCTAACAGATTTCTAATTTCAGACACACTTTCTATGTTTCTTCTATCAGTGGTACATTTCTCTAACACAGAATTTAACAAACTGCAAAATCTTTGATCAGAATTGACCACAATCTCTTCTTTTACATTTTTTAGAGAAAACAAAACATTAATTACTACATTAGCATAGCAGTTGACACCAGAACTGTTTTCAAACTGAAAACCAACAACATCTTCAACAGAATCCTCTTTGTTTCTGCTTGTAATTTTAGGTTCATTCACTTTTTGTCTTTTTGCTACAACCTGCCCAGTATTGTTCTCATTTCTTCGTTTCCGGCCTACCAGACGTTTCTCAAACAAAGGAAACTGAGGCAAATGTGGCGCATACTCTCTTCTTAACCTATTGTATTCCTTAACACAATCTAGATCTGCACAAATGTTTCTGACATCACAGTCAATCAAGTACAATCCCGATAAAGTTCTAACTCGTGACAATGCCACATATGCCATACCCTCCTTGAACACAGAACTGCCAATATTCACCAATGCAGTGTCTACACTTAAACCTTGCGATTTATGAATTGTCACCGCATATGCCAAGCAAACAGGGAACTGCTTACGGCGAACATATAAGTCTTTTACAAGCAAAAATCTAGCAGAACAACGAGCAATTAGCTGTACTTCCTCAATGCCATCAAATTTAATTTTTAAAAATTCAATTCCATCTCTATTTCTGTATTTCACAAAATCAACAACATTACCCATTGATCCATTTACCAGACCTCTTTCAACATGTAAATTCCTTCTTAAAATTATACGGCAGTTCAAGCACACATTCAGAGTCTTTTCAAAACCTGCAGTTTTAGATATACTCTTCTCTAATGAATCCAATTTTGTTTTCAGATTCTCAGACAAAATAATTGTTGATCCCATATGCTCTACTCTATCAATAGCTTCCACTTTCACAATCTCTTGCTTTTCTAAATGCAACATTTTGTTGTTAAATTTTGCACATTCTGCAAGAGTTGGCATCAAACATATTCCAGATTTCTTATCAGTAATTTTCTGAAAAATATTCTCAGGCACAACATCTTGTTCTGGATATAAATTTGACAGTAATCGTGCATGTAAAGCTTCTTTCCCATGCTCGGTCACTTTTCCAATTCTAACATCTTGTAGAATAGTCTTGTAAACTTCATCCTTTGCCTGACGCATATTTTCATGCAGTTCAGCATAATTGAAGTTTAACCATATATTGACGTTGCCAATGCTGCCTAGGCACTTCCTGGTATCTTCATGCGTGAGCATTTTGAACACAGGTTGCCCTTTCACTGGTGTCAGCTGCAGAAGATCTCCAAAAACAATGATGTGTTTGCCACCGAATAACACATCATACTCTGTTTTGAGAACTTCTTGCATCCTCAAATGCACAAAGGCAAGCATGACATTGGAAACCATGCTTACTTCGTCAATGATAAGAAGTTTCATTTTCCTCAAGATTCTTGAAACTTCAAAACAAGCATCTCCAGATAGCTTGTGATATTCTAATTTGTTGTCATGCTCCACTGGCAGCATCAGTAAACGATGTAAAGTAATCCCTTTAATATTATGTGCTGCCAGTCCAGTTGGAGCAGTGACAACACAAGACAGTGATGACTCTGTCCTTTCCTGCAAATAGCATGAAATTGCTTTAATGAGGAAACTTTTTCCAGTTCCCGCTTCTCCACTCACGTACAGTCGGACAGGCTTCAACGACGTACATGAGCACTCTTTCTTATCATGACTTAATCCATGATCAATTTGCATGGTAACTTCGTCATATATTTTCCTCTGCTCAACGTTGAGTTGCCTTTCCAACTCTTCTAAGTTAACCGCATCCTCTTGAGCATGTGCCATGGCTCTTTCCACTTCATTCATAGCAGTGGCAGCTTCATTTTCGATAACAGGTCCTCCTAGTGGATCCTGACTCAATGAAGCAGAACTCTGACTGTCCTGAGAACTGTCTCTGGCAATCTCGGCTGCAATTGTTGCTTCCTGCTCAATTTCCGCATTCAACATTTCTACATATTTGGGAAAAGCAGGACATTCTATGGTCTCCTTGGCGGCATTGAAAGAGTCTTCGTAACAGAGAAAATCTCCAAGCAGTTCCTCTTCTGCACGCCAAGGCTTGAAAAGTTGCAAAAGTGCTAAATAGAAAAACTCCTTTTTTTCAGGAGATTCGCCACTCAATTTTCGATGGTTTACCAAGTGGCATTTTCTTTGCTTGACCAGACATCCCTCACTTCCTATTACAGCATACACTCCTTTCTCAGTATCTTCTTTGATGTTCCTCTTGAATATGTAATTTTGCAGAACCTCATACAGACAAACATTCTCGAGGTGACTGCTTCGATTTGGATAATATGTATCCAACATGTTGGTCTTCAAAATGTCGGTACTGTTTGGCTCCTTTTCCACCAAATACTCAATTTCCCGCACAGGTTTGAGAACTCGATTACGCGTTGCAGCAAGACCAAGACTCGCCCAAACGATACTCCTGGACTTGGCATAGAGACTTGCTGAAGACAACCGGTCAGAACATTCGTACGCTCCGATTTCTCGATGCGACAACATCTTCAGACTGAAACTGTACAACTTCTTGCTGAGGCTCTTTTCATGGGAAATGTCCTCCCACATATCCTTCAATTCTGTCTTCTCTTTTTTGGTGATATACGACGTCACATACCGAGCCACAGCCATACAGTTATCAGCCACAAACTGTATATCCATGTTAGCATTCCACATGGACAAAATCACCGGGTTGTAGTCGTTGATATACTTGGACTCTTCGTTCCTCTTCAAATTGTAAGTGTTTTTAGGTGATTTCTTCATCACATTATGTCGCAGCGAAGACATCAAACTGTTTACTCTTCCTTTAGAAATCACCGGTCGTGGGAAGCCGAAACGACATTTGGTGTAGAACTTGTCTTTGTTTCGGAATTTACGACGGCAGTACTTTCCACATCGATGGCTTTGGAAACGCAGAACTTTTTCTCTTAGGCTTTTCTTCTCCTTTGCGTTTGGAACAGCACACGTAGAATACTGTTGGATGAAACTCATCACTGAGTCTTCTGGATCCGTTCCAAATTTAGGTGCATCCTTGATCCACAGCAACATATGTATATGAGGAGCTCCTCTTGCTTGGTACTCCTTTCTCCAGAAGAAATCCAACACCTCTCCAAGAGGTGGATTCTTCTTATTCATGATGAAAGACATCATAGCTTCAAATCTATGATTGAAGTACCTACATACATTGACTGGATCCAAAGAGCACAGTTCTCCGGGTGTCTTGAATTCGATGTTTTCTACGTTAGCATTTGCCTCTCGTAGAAATTGAAGTAAGTCTTCCCAGCCATACTCGGCACAACTCAGAGTGAGGAACCATGTGGGAGTACCTAAGTTCCTCAGCATACATTTTAAATCACCATGACGACGGTACCAGTACTCATTAGTACCACGCTGACACGCCATGAGATTAATCAGGTGAGATTCCAAAATACTATCTTGGACATTCACTTTATCCATAAAATCACTTGCCGAGATGTTTTGCATGTGTATACCACTTTTCAAGATGTGGTTCACTGCATATGACAGTCCAGACAGATCGCTTTCAAACAGGAGATGAAACAAATAAGGAATGCATTGTCGAAACCTAGCATCTCCTGCATACAATCGCAAAGTCCGGTATTCAGAAGCAGGAATTTGATGAGGTCGCTCATCATATCTTCCTCCCTGACCTGTTGGAAAAAGCTGTGGGAAACACCGAGCTTCCAAACTTTCCTCCCAAACACTAATGGGACTCCCTTTGGCTTGTTTCATTTGAAACAACTCAATAGCATTCCCCATGACTTCCTTTGAATGCAAAGGATGAACACTATAATGTTCATATATTTCCTCACTAGTAGAGGGTTCTACTTTCTCAATTTGACCAGCACACAAATCGCTATCCTCTTCCTCACTTACTTCCTCTTCTGCAACATATACATTCTTATAGTATTTATTATTTTTTTTCAAATACAATGTTGCCTTTTTAACTTTCCTAACATCTACTAAATCTTGCCATATTTTCTTATTCTTTGTCGGAACCCCATTAACTAAGATAACCAGAGGTTCCTCTTCCACTTTTTCTACTCCAATTGTGTTAATGTTTTTCTTCAAATCTAGAGGCAAATAAACAACTCTTCCCTTTAATCCTCTCTGTAAATCTGATGGAGGCAATTTCCCTGTCTTTGGCTCCATTCTTACAATAGCCTGAAAGGGATGGATACTTTGAATCAAAATAGATTCATAAGTATTTAAATCCTTCAATTCAGAAGGAATCTCAACCAATTCCAGATTATTATGAACTGCTCTAGCAGGCATCTGGTTTTGTTTTAATTTGTTACAACAATAAGTACACACACGTTGATCCAATCCCAAATCAAAACAATTTTCTACCATCAAGTATGTTGCAAAATCCTTCCATTCACTATTATTTTCCCTTTCACTTTTTGCATATAAATCCACTAACTTAGTCTGATTCTTATAATAAGTGCGTCTACAACACACACAAGTGAAATTAGGCCTCTCACTTGATTTCATGTCAAACGTCGCAATTTCCCTCTGGAAATTATCTGTACTGGAAACCTGTACACTATCTTCCAAATGACCCTCTACTTCTTGCTCAATTTCAACATTCTCCTCTTTACTTCCAAAGTAACAAAACTCAATTTCTTCACATATATTCTTCACATCTATTTCAGAACCATGCAAAAGAGCAGCGCATAATTGTTTCAGCATAATTGCTGGACTCTTAGCATAATACAACAGTCTAACTAACTTCCTCACTTTGTTATGATGCACTGCTAGCATCCTGAAATGATGAAAAACACTCTGGCATACTCTCCTGGAAAGACAAGCCAGTGAATGACCATGCAAACCTGTCACTTCTCTCACTCTGCAAGGATCTAATTCTTGCAACAACCTTATTTTCTGCTTCAAACTTTTCTTGTTAAATGACCGTACAAAATCACAAAGCAAATTGATGGAATCCTGTCGCACACTGCAAATACTACTACACTTCCAGGTGTACACAGGACCCTTAGCACGTCTTCCTAAAACCTCATTACCTAACAACTCTTCTGCCTCTGTTGTCACAAGTTTTTCTTTTTCAACTGGACAACCATCTTTCACTTCATAAGCACGACCACTGATGTCAACTGCATGCACCAAATCATTATCCTGGAAATAACTCTCTTCATTAAAAAATGTCTCACAGCTTGAACTATGTATCCATTCTCCAGAAAAAACTTCACAAAAATTACTACGATTAACTATTCTCTTCCATCTACTATTTCTTTTGAAATCAAAAATTGCCTTGTTTAACTTCCTAATTCTATTGATTATCAAAATAAATAACTTACGTTTAATTTCAAAAGCCTGATCAATAACTTTCTCAACTTTTTTTTTTCTCCTATAAAAAACTAATTTCTGTTGACCTTTCTTAATATTTTTTAACAAATTGCCAATTATCCTGTTACGGAACATTCGTTTACGAATCTCCGTAAACTGTTGTTTCCTTCTACTATCATGCACAGATTTATCTCTTGCTCTAGCAGTAACATTTTCATTTGTCCTTTTCTTTCCATTTGATTTACTTGTGTTGTTATGGATTGAAACATTTTCTGTACTAATATTTTTTTTATTAGAAATATTTCTTATGAAATATTTAGAGCTCTTACCCGGTGCTTTCTTCATCGCTTGAGAAATCTTTTTGTTAGAGGACTGCTGCATTTTTTTTTTCTCCTGCTGTCTTTGACGTTTTGCAGCCTTCATCTCTCTTATTTTTGTAGGCATAGTTGAATCTGAGGAAAAATATAATAAAAATGTTATTAAACATTATTATCAAACAGTAAATCAGTAATAGTGATCAAAAACATAACACACTACTTGACATTTTAAATAGAAGATTTTTTAGTCCTTGCAAATTTACAATACAGAAATAGCAGAAAAGAAATGAGATTTATATTTATGTTACCTATGCTATTTTATATGTGAATCTGATCTAATTTTATGAGCATATTTTAATATTTTATTGAAGACACTACACATAACCTGTTTTTGAAGGTGTCTTTATTTTTAAATTAAACGGTTTACCTTTTTACTTTTTATTGATTATAAATTTTAAAAATAAATGTTTATAATTCCAAAGGCTCAAGCAGGTCAGCTTCCCATCCTATATCATATAATTCGGACAAATCTGCATCCTCATCACGCTCTTCTTCATCCTCAGGATTTAAATCATCCAATGGATCAACATCCACTGATGTTTCAATTACAAGTTCAAT
Source organism: Lissotriton helveticus (assembly GCF_964261635.1). NCBI lineage: Eukaryota > Metazoa > Chordata > Amphibia > Caudata > Salamandridae > Lissotriton > Lissotriton helveticus. The sequence goes on from NC_136069.1 coordinate 50,016,636, forward strand.
GATGAGGTCAAAATCAACTGATTGCAGATTGTCGCTCATGTTGAGGTTGTCTTTATCTTTAAAGAAAGACAACAACAATGAGATGTTGCAGAGTAAGAGACAAATCTCACAGATTATAATAGTAAAATTATTTAACAAGAGTAACATTTTGCAGCTATTATTTAGCCATGTCCAGCGATGCTGAGCAGGTGAAGCCTATGTCTAATTTTTCACTGAACAGGACTCATCTGTTCTTAACCTTGGATAAGCCTCAACGACTCTGTGTCCCCTGCACATACTCAAATGTTAAAGTGCAGATTTATATTAAATGGCACATCCCCAGGCATGCACCAGTTAATGTGCACCACTGCTTTACCACCCATGGTGTGCCGCATTTACAATCAGATAGGAGAAAGCTGCTTCAAAACCCTGCGCCTGCTTGAAGCTGGCATAGGTCTTGACGCAGCATTGTATAGATGGGGCACCCCTGATCCTTGCTGGAGCTGCATCGCACTTACGATACAACTCCAGCAATGTGCCACCTTTACAGCACAGATGCGTCACGCATCTGTGCCTTTTTTGCCCCATGCTGCGCCGCATTGTAAATGCAGCACACCATGGGTGGCGGAACAGTGGCGCAGGATGACTGTCACATCCCTGGGGATGCGCCACTCATCATAAATCTATCCCTAAGCTTCTTATCTTGTTACAGATGAACTGCCATATGTATCATCAAAATATTTTACATATTATAAATAGCAAATTTTAAGGAATAAATAGCGATTCTTTACTATTCCTAATTTGCAATGAGCAAATTGCTAATTGCAAATTACCCATTCATTTCCATAGGCTAGGAGGCTCATAGGAATTAATGTTGCAAGTTGTGATTAGCAATTAGCTCATCACAAAATAGGATTTTTTTCAAGCGTGCAGGGGTATCTCAAGAACACCCTGCTGCACCCCTGAAAAAGAAATTTGGGAGCACATGTTACATCTACATGCCCTAATGGCATGTATGGGCGTCATATGGGACCTTTTTTTTTTTTTTTAAAAAAATGCTTTTTGAAAAGAATTCGCAAATTACCACAAACTAGAAGTTGGTGGTAGTTTCCAAATCCTTAATATCATTTTTTACATATTTTTTTTTGATACATTGCATTTAAGGAATCACAAATTTTGAATTATTGACATTTTAAGTAATTTCCACATGTGCACTGTTTTCTAAATATAATTTGAAAATCGTTTTTGGGGAAAAGTAATGGTTTGCAAATTTATGACAAGGACATAATGGTGTATGCTTCTCTATAAGGCATTTCAGTATCTCTAATGTCATTTTTCCCATATTACATTATAAGACCTTTCCCCATGAAGCACATTCCTTGTAAATATGCTCCCACCAGTGCATTGCAAATTTAGATTTTGACTGTTTCAGACACATAGCCATGTTGAAAGTGACCCAAAAAAATTGCAAACGTTTTAAAAAAAAACATTCATGTGTCTTAATGACATTTTAAGTCATTTCCCCATGGACAATGTTTTCTAAGTGGCACAAAAGAGGTATACACATATCATAAATCTGTCCCTAGCATTATAAATGATTAAATCAGGATGACAATAAGATGTGGCCTATCCAGAGGTTTGTTTAAGGTGAGGCCTACTCAGGATTGCAGATTAAAGTTATGCTTGATGAAGAATACAGAGGAGATAATTTATTGTAAAGGCCTACCAATGAAGTAAGTGATTTCTACTTCATTGCACCAGTCATCATAAATGTATCCATAAGCTTCTTATCTTGTTAGACATCAACCGCCATATGTATCATATAACTATTTTGCATTTCCAAAAAAGCGAATTTTAAGGAATAAATAGCGATTCTTTACCATTCCAAATTTGTTTGAGAAAATTGCTAATTGCAAATTACCCATTCATTTCCATGGGCTAGGAGGCTCATATAAATGAAGGTGCAATTTGCGATTAACAATTTGCTCATCACAAATTAGGAATTTATTCCAAAAGTGCAGGGGTGTCTCAAGAACACCCTGCTGCAACCCTGAAAAAGAAATTTGGGGGCATATGGCGAACATAAATTTTAACAACATTCCTTTACCTCAAAAACGATTTTCAAATCATAACTTCAAAACACTACACATGGGAAAATTACTTAAATTGTCCTTAAGACACATAAAAGCGTTTTTTGATTGGCTTTCCTGCATGGTAGGGTCACTTTTAACATGGCTATGTAACATAAACATTCAAAATCAAAATTTTCAATGTACAGGTGGGAGCATATTTACAAGCAATTTGCGCCACAAAGAAAGGTCTGACATTAAAATGGGAAAAATAACATCAGGGACAGTCAATTGCCTTATAAAGAACCATACACCATTATGTCCTTCTCATGAATTTAAAAACAATTCCTTTTTCCCAAAAACGATTTTCAGATCATAATTTCAAAAAACTGCACATGAGAAAATGACTTAAAATGTCATTGAAACACATGAAAGCGTTTTTTTATTGGCTTTCCTGCATGGTTGGTTCACTTTTATCATGGCTATGTAACACAAACATTGATAATTAAAATTTTCATGCACATGTAAGAGCATATTTACAAGCAATTTGCGCCACAGAGAAAGGTCTTACACTAAAATGAGAAAAATAACATCAAGGACAGTCAATTGCCTTATAAATAACCATACACCATTATATCCTTGTCATGAATTTAAAAACAATTCCTTTTCCACAAAAACGATTTTCAAATCATAATTTCTAAACACTGCACATCAGAAAATGACTTAAAATGTCATTAAAACACATGAAATCATTTTTTGATTGGCTTTCCAGCATGGTTGCGTCACTTTTAACATGGCTATATAACAAAAACATTCAAAATCTAAATTTTCCATGCACATGTGAGAGCATATTTACAAGCAATTTGCACCACATAAATCATAATTTTCTCCTTAAAGCACACTATTCTCTATCTAAAGTAAAGAAATATTTTCTCACCTTAGCAAATACTTTGAGTTTGAAAACAGTCTCAGAAACACACCAATTTGTCTTCAGCAGAGCAAAAGGTATGCACTCCAGAGTCTGCAGCTATCAAAAGCACAGAAATGGTGTAATTCTTCACACATATTTCTCATGTCACCCAATCAAAACTCTTCCCTCACTTTTTTTCAAATGAAAACCCTTCCCCCTCTGCCCTTTCTGCCTATTTTCCATAGCAACCACCTCTTGGAGAAACTCTGGTGTTTGCAAATTCACACAACAATGTTGCAATTGAACTCTGAACTCTCAGTGCACCTGCATATCCAGTGCTTTCTTTCATTTAATGATTTTTTATTGACCACTCAAAATACATCTTTCAAAGAACACATCTCTACACCCTAACTTTCTGTTTTCATCAATCAAAATCCACCAATCACTGTTACTACTTCATGAACACAGAAACTCCACAGTTTTTTTCATTTCAAACTCACATTTTTTCAACTGCCATTTCATTGCCACACTTCATCTGACTGCAGGAGAACCTTCTCTCACCATGTTTTCTGTCTGGATTGTTGGTCATAGTTATATTCACTGGGCTCAAAGGTACGTTGAAAGCAGGAATTTACCTAACCTCAATTTACAAGATGTGGAAATTAAGTGGTTTGGCCACAGAGGATTAAAATGTCACCAATTGATACCATTGGTGAAAACCTTTATGCATTTGCCCAAACCTGACCTGTTAATTGTGCACTGTGGAGGTAATGACTTGGGCACTTTGACTGGTGTAGGTCTGGAAATGCTTTTAAAGGACACCTTTGAGCAATTGATGGCACTTTTTCCTCAGACTGCCTTGGTATATTCAAATATATGCCAAAGACAGAAATGGAGGTGGTCAAACCAATTTTGTCCACAAATTGAGAAGTCGAGGAAGCATGTAAACAAATCTGTTTCAGCTTACATGAGAGACCATGGAATGGGCTCCCTGTACAACAATAACTTGCGTTACTACATGCAAGATATCTACAGAGGAGATGGAGTTCACTTCTCAGATGAGGGCAACAGAGTTTTCACTCTGAATTTAAAAATGTGCATTGGTACCTACTTATAAGTACCAAAATGTACCATAAACCCAAAAGCTCTTCTCAGAGCTACCCTACATCTAATCACTCACAATTATTATTTTACTCTAACTTTTTTTACTAATTTTCAACAAAGTACGCTCCCTGGGGCGCTACCCGGTACGCGTACCGGGAGCTAACCTCGCGAAATTTTAAAAAAAAATGTTTTTTTTTCGCACATATGGGCCTCCTCAGCCACCCTCACAAAACCTAGGGGGTCAAGATAAGTCTACCATGCCCCCTTCTACCTATTCTGAACATTATTTGCCCTCCATCTTGTATCATAATTCGACCGAAACACAAAATGGTGGAATCCCGTTACGCTTAAGGTTCGCGTACCAGGGCGCTCACCGGTTCGCGTACCGGGTCGCTTCCTGGGAAGCGCACCATCAAAAAAGGTGGGAAAGTAGTTCACAGAAAAGCCACTGGAGACAATTTCACCAAATATAGATTAGCTCATACTACATACCAATCCCTACCATTTTCACAAATTTGATTGGAATTCCATTTAGCCATTTAGCCTATAGAACTCACTAAATACCGTGAGGTAAATTACTTCACAAAACACATCTGAAGTGTTGGAATTGACAACCAATTAAAATGTTACTTTCATTTTCTACTTTTTTTACCTGACATTTGATTGGTTATGTACCCGAATATATATAAAGGAAGAGAAGGAAACACAGCCATTTTGACTACTACTTCCTGGTGTACATTTCTATTAGAATTTTCATTAATAACTTCAACTTCTTTTTAAAGGTAAGTTGTTATTTTTAAAACTGAAGTATATTGAGCACTTTAAGTTAATATGGCAAACTTTTTCTGTTAGTTATATACTATCCCTCTGTAGTACTTATAAATTTAGATACACTTTTTTATATTCCTACTTCCACTCTGATACTATACACTGCCCAAAGATAAATTCTCTGTTAAAAACTGCCTATCTAAAATTAATCCCAACAGTGCCCTACCTCTACTAATATATATTTTTTTTATGCAAATTTCAGGAAAAATGGAAAGTGAACAAAACATTTCATTTGAAATTGTCCTTCCAGAGTCCAACACAGAAATCATTGATCCAAATGAGATTGAATTTATGGATGAATCTTGGGACCAAGAACTACTGCAATGTGTACAAGCAGTAGATAACCTCCTTGCAAATGAGGACATTTTACAACCTCAGAGACTACAATCTATATTCCATGATTATGAAATTTCTGACAATGAAATGTTAGAAAGTTTAATAAATTATGAAACACAATAAAAAAAACTAAAAAAAAAAAAAAAAAAATAATCAACAAAACCAACAATCAATTAACATACAGCATTTGAAAAGTCTATCATTCATTTTTCATTGTGATACGCTCCCCAGAACGCTTCCCGGTTCGCGTACCGGGCGCTAACCACGAAAAAAAATAAAAAAAAAATTTTTTTTTTTGCTTAGCGGGGCCCCTTTAAAGCCTCCACATCAAACCTAGGGGGTCAGGGAGGAGCTAGTATGCCCCCTTATGGTTATTTCCCCCTTTGTTTTGGCCTCCTCTTGTCTCTCAATCCTACCGAGAGACAAGATGGCGGCCGCTACGGACTGTTTGGAATGTTCACAGACGCCGGAGAACCAATCAGCTTAGCTACGCGAAGTTCCGGTACGCTGAAGGTCCGCGGACCGGAGCGCTGCCCAGAGCGCGCTTACAGATATATATCTTTTTTTAAACGTTAATTTCTCAAAATCCACTGGAGCACATATATTGAGACCTACAAAAGGCACATCGGGCTACCAGTCCCTACAATTTTGCCAAGTTTCGTGCAAATCCATTCAGCCGTTCGGGCTAAAAGTGAGGCTAACCGCCCTATGGAAAACTCAATGTTAAAAACACGTTTTGGGACCCCCCTTTTTTCTCGGCCCCCCCTGGACGAACCCCCCCAAAATTTTCAGGGGCTGCTCAGAAACAAAATGTTCCATTTTCCTGAAAATTTCAGCCAATTCCGTCCACAAACGCCAAAGTTATTAGACATAGAATTTTCAAAAAACCCATAGGGAAAAAATCCTAACTATATATACCTACTGGCGACCGCCAGTAGGTAATATATATATATATATATATATATATATATATATATATATATATATATATATATCCCAAGTCACATAAGGTAGCTTGGCACTAAGTGGGCAGGCCTAACTCCAAGGAACATGTGCTAAGTTTGCGTCACACCCCTCAATAACATAGCATCCATCCACTCAAAAATAAGGACACTACACAAATTTTGGAAAAATACGAGCTGTTTTATAAAAGTTCTCTTAGTTCCTTCGTTTTCCAACTATACCGCAATTTAATGTAATTGAGTTTTCACAATCCCATTTCTTTTCTACATTGACCAAGTAAACATTTACATCTTTCAACAGGTTATGTGCAACATTAAAGTTCTCCAGTAATCGCTTTTATACCTTCTCCTGAAGCCCGACTTTTACCATACAGTTAAACCATCCCACCACGTATTTTATTTCAAGAAAAGCAGGCTGGCATGAACTGTTCCCCAGATGACTCAAGGTTAACAATTTACTAGATAACCCCACCGGTCAGAGAACTCTTTCTCCTGTTATGGTTGAAGAAGGTTACACACAACTGTAGCTGGAAGAGAACAGGCAAGTTAAATCACATTGGCTTAGATCAGATCAAACCCCTCAACAAAAGAAGAGTCTAAGTCTTACACATGTGCAGCCTTGCCCTGAGGAGTCCCCACTAGCAACTAAGGTGAATCAGCTGGCTTGTTATGTTTATTTTCCCCAGCAGACCACTTTTTCCTAGATAACCCTGGAACCAGCCAGTGCTGTACTGAGTAGTTGCTACTGAATAGGCTAGATGCAGTGCTGCCCAGTTCTCCTTTCTTGACAGACTTCGGGCTTGTCCTGCTGCTCCCCCCACCTTCCCAGCTTACTTGGCCGTGTAGCTCATGTGTTCCAGTCAACGACCGCCCCCTTTCTCTTCGAGCTCTTCTTTTTCGATGGAAAGGGTTTCCCTGCTCTCACTCCCCTGTCAGGCGAGCAGGCGCCCTTCGTGCGTGTCACTCGGCAGCACTCGGCGCTTCCTGGCAGACCAGCAGGCGTTCCACAGACCGCAACCCGCTCCCGCTGCAGCGTAGGGCGGACTTCCGTGCACTCCTCCTCACCGACTCCTCCCTCAGGGCTCTGCCTGCAGTCGTCCTCTTCCGGCGCTTCCACGCCTCCTCACGCGTCACTGGGTCTTCCCGCAGCCGACCTCTTCCGACGCTTCCACGCCTCCTCACGCGTCACTGGGGTCCTCCTGCAGCCCACCTCTTCCGGTGCTTCCACGCCTCCTCGCTCGTCACCGGAGCCTTTCCGAGGGGCGATTGGACCGCTGAGCAGATCAGCTGTGCGGTAAGCTTTTTCTCACAGCACCCGCAGTCGCGACCTCACACAGCGCCTCAGCAGGGGTGGGGGCCGAACTCGTGGCCCAGTCAGGAAGTTTTTCCCCAAATAGCAGAGAGGTCCAATTAATACACGGAGGCGGTGACACGCCAAGGTCAGCTTCACTCCTCTCCTCACTCCTCGTTGGGTATTCCGGAGCAGGCAGGGTTCGGTAGACAGACAAGGGGGCACGTCAGCATAGAAGGGCAGCCTGCCCGAAGGTCGATCTCTCCCCTCTCAGTGCGTGCTCCTCCTCACTAAGTCGCCTTACTCCTGACCAGTCCCACTTCACACTTTCTCTGCCCAGCACTCTAAAATGGCCGCTCTGGTTCTGGCCTTATATAGGCTAGCCCTGGCCATCAGAACCCTCCAGAAGGTTCTAGTACCTTCTTAGTGTGACCCTATGGTCCCTTATCTAGGGGTGACAGTTATGACAGTTAATGGCGACCATTTTGTGGGTCTGGCAAATCTAGTCAGAAGAGGCACCTAGGCCTCAGGGAAAAGGACTACGAGAGTCAAATAGCATCTAACCCCTAGTCAACACCGCAAAAATTCAGTGGACATAAAAATTAAGGGATTTGAGGGGCAAAAAGGGGACAAAAAATAAATAAATAAATAGGAGGGACTACCCAGAGGCAGACAGGTCCAACAATATATATATAAAATTCATTTCAGGTTGGCTTGGATGGTATTTTACCAATCCAGATCTGTAATATTGTGCCTGGAGTGGTGTATGTATAGGGGTGTATGTATAGGGTGATCAAGGGCATCCGCCCGAAACACGTCAGTTTTCGCTTCTGCTGCTCAGTTTGCTCATTAAATCTTAAATTGCCTCATATTGGAGTCGCTTAGTCTTCTGTTTGTCCTGGGGCTACAGTTTGGCTTTTGTCTCGTATATATATGTGTGTATATATATATATATATATATATATATATATATATATATATATATATATATATATATATATATATATATATATATATATATATATATATATATATATATATATATATATATATATATATATATTCACTCCAAATACCTCTTACATCAAGAAGTAAACCTGGACACCCAGCGTTTGCAGTTAATCCTTTATTCTTGACAGGAAAAAAGTCGACGCGTTTCACCTTTACGGCTTGTTCACGCTCGTCTGGTCGACAACAAACGACCATTTTTAAATTCCCAAAACACACCCAACGTGTAGGTCATGTGATCACCCAAGTGAATGGGGAGGACATTTTAGACTAGGCAAAATCGCAATGAATGTATACATCAGTATTTCATATATCGTATCTAAAATACATACACGGGTTCAAAAGCATATAAATGTCAGACTTGTTTAGCCTGTATTATTGCATGCGTTTAACTTTCATTGTACAGCAAGTACGCTTGTATATTTGCATTCAGTAATGTGCACGTCATGACACTAGCGTATTTCGACCCTTTAGATCAGTTCGATGTTTGACATAGAAAATTCAAAATTGAATATTCATCAACACAAGTTACGCCCAAGTGGGCTAGTTCGTAATGTCTTAGTAGCCTAAAAATTCAAAGGACCTAATCCCATCATCATAAATGTCATCAAGTCCTTAGTTCTATTGTGCTCCTGATCCGTCAGAAGTCACTAACATGCCATGCCATTGCCATTACTCCTCCGCATTTATATGAATTAGTCCTTGGTCCTCCACATATATCTGAAAAAATTAAAATGTTAAAATCAGAAACAGACGGCTGACAGCTTGACAAATATCATTCTGTACATTATTCATTCATATAAATGAACCTTCAATTCTTCACTCATATTAAGTCCCATCGGGTGTAAGCATTGAAAATCTATGATATACCTAGATTCCAGTTTTCTAAGTGACAATTCATAGTTGCCACCTCTTATACCCAGATCAACAGAATCTATTACCACCATGCGTAACAGGGTTTCATCCTGCATGTGTGTTTCGAAGAAATGTCTAGCGACAGGATACAGTTTATTGTGGGAGCGTATGGCTCGCCAATGTTCCAATACTCTCTTCTTGGCCTCATGTTTGGTACTTCCCACATACCATCTATTGCATGGGCATATCAATATATACACACTGTATGGAGTATTGCATGTCAGTTGTTTGCGAATGATAAATTCTCTATTGGTACCCGGAATAATCAAACTTTTGCAACTCCTACTGTTCCTGCACGCTTTACATTTACCGCAGCATGTAAAACCACTACGTATGTCTTTTCTTCTGTTACCCCTTTCGGTGACATAGTTTTGACTGAGTTCATCACGCAAGGTTCTACCCTTACGGAAAGTGATCTGGGGATTTTCTTGGAGATATTTTTTCAAATGTTCGTCAGTATTCAAAACATGCCAATGTTTTTTGAGGATTTTGCGAACTTCATGTGACTGACCTGTAAAGGTAGTTATAAATCTGACTGTATCAGTTGTCTCTCTTGTCTCCCTTGGATGTAGCAATTCTTCCCTCGTTTTGATATCGACACGTTGTGTCGCTCTATTAATCACCTGTTTGCTGTACCCTCGGCTCAAAAAACGTTGACACATAACATCTTGCTCCTCTTTGTACCCCTCCATAGTACTGCAATTCCGCTTGGCGCGTAATAACTCGCCATATGGAATGCTGTATAGTAAGTTCTTTGGATGGCAACTTGAGGCCCTAAGAATGCTATTTCCTGCTGTACTTCTTCTGAAGAGTTTCGTGGTAAGTCTGTCATTTCTCACTTCAACTTTTACATCCAAAAACTCCATACTAGTCTGACTGACTACCTTTACAGGTCAGTCACATGAATTTCGCAAGATCCTCAAAAAACATTGGCATATATATACTCGCAACTTGCCTCGTCGCAGGGGGAGCACACACCGGCTGGTGCCAACAACGGGATTGAGGCAGTATCCCGTTCTATATCCACACAAAGTTCAGAAATGATGGCACTCCACTCGGGGGACTTTTCAACAGCGTTTATTAGATTAGCTGTGACGACCTACGCGTTTCGAACGTTTCATTCTTGATCACGGTAACATTACAAACAGTGAGTCCCTTTTCACTTTTGCATTAAATACACATTTCACAAGCAATGCATTATGGGTCTTGTAGTTAAAATAACATCATTTAACTCAAGTGCAATTCACAACTTTTTAAAGTATGTTTTGGAATGTAGATTGTGATGACAATGTTAAGTCATTGGTGTGATTTATTCCAGTATTCATAGGACTAAGTGCATCTAAAGTGCCCTGCATGTTGTGCTGATGTTGCCATATGGTGTATCATTAAGAAGCTTGATTCCAGCTAAATGTGGCATAGCGGTGAGAATTGCATCCTATGTGCTCATTTGTATCTACAGTGTTCTACAGTGAATGAATTCACTCTCAATAAGACAACTACTGTGATTTTGCAATTTGGATGTTTAATCCGTGTTTCTAGGATTGCTTGTGAAATGTGTATTTAATGCAAAAGTGAAAAGGGACTCACTGTTTGTAATGTTACCGTGATCAAGAACGAAACGTTCGAAACGCGTAGGTCGTCACAGCTAATCTAATAAACGCTGTTGAAAAGTCCCCCGAGTGGAGTGCCATCATTTCTGAACTTTGTGTGGATATATATATATATATATATATATAACAATGTGCCTATTTCACCAATCCGAGGTGAAAGAACGATCAGGTCAGGACCTCTTAACGTGACTTTTTTTTCAAAATCAAAGCAGATGAAAAGAGGCAGCAACGATATTATCCAGTGAAGTATATATTTATTTCACAAAGATGAAATAAACAGACATGGTGTCGTCCATGACGCGTTTCACTCCCAGAAGGAGCTTGTTCACATATATATATATACGAAGTGGCATTGGATTCGGCATTTATTTCTCAGTGCAGGACGCCCTCAATCACGAGCACAAAGAGAGACACGTTTCAGCCTTCAGGAGGCCTTTGTCAATCTAGTTTGGCAATGCATAGCTCATAGGTTAAATAGCCCATCCCACTAACACCATTAGATAGAAGACATACTATGGCGTGTGTCTTCCCATAGCAGCATAAATGCAACATGCTCGCGCTGCCTAAAGCTCTTCATAAACGTAAGTGCAGGTAAGACGCAACATGCTCATATACAATGCAATTGCCAAAGTTGCAATAATACCAATAAAGCGGACAAAAAAAATTGTACGACGGAGCATTTATGACAATTAAAACATAGTTCAGTGGGATACACACGGGCACTTAAACAGGTCTGCCAAACTTACATCCAGTGTTGCCTATATATTCTAAAAAGTTATCACAAAATAATGTTAAAACTGCTGCTGCCCATACTCGTAAAAGTCCTAAATGACTGTCACTTGTCCCGATAGCTCAAAACACAGCATCTGACTTTGTCCAGGAAGGAGAAGTAGTCTCTGCCTCATCTTAGTCAACAGCTGCTGCTGCGTGGAGCCCTGGGATCGATAAACATTCATTACACTTGAGGTACTCTATTTGCATCGTCAATGATATGTTGCCTACAGGCTTTCAAATAGCCCCTATAAGTAATAATATATACAATTTTTAAAAAACTAGTGTGCCAGTTACTTTAGGGAGATTCATCAACCAGGGGCTAAAAAAAAGGGTGTGGGGTTCCCAAAACAGCTTTTATCCCCTTGCAATGTGTAGGAAAGTGCCCTTTTTAGGTCTCGGCTAGACAGCACTTGCGCAGTCTCTTTGAAACATGCTGTATTCAATCTGTGGGCTTACAGCCTGCCCTTTGGCTTTTTATTCGTTCCTTCCATTTTCTTTTAAAAATTCTTACCTGCTAGTGGTGAATCCTTCTTCTTTTTCCCGCCTTTTTGTGTTTTATTTCCTCCCACGGAGCACTGCCATAGTACTGTATCTTTACACTTCACTTTGGTTGGTTAAGAATTTGTTCTGTGGGACTATATTTTTCCTTTCTTTCCTGCTCATGTTACTGGTGAGTGCGTGTTCAGCTACAGCTCACGTTGCAGACTGAGGAAATGTAGCATCTAGATCATTCGCAATTCCGGACCTCATTATATGCTCCAGGCTTCCTCCTTAAACAGGTTTGTAAATATTGTCCTTTTCTCGTCACATTTGCCAGCGGGCTATGTCATCCCAGACTTGCCTCTGCAGTACTGTGGGCCGCTCCCGGGCACAACTGGTTTCCGTCTCTGTACACAGGGCAGGCGGGTGCCAGTGGGGCCATAAATCAGAGCTTTAAGCTGAGCTCTGATGTGCCCGCATGCCATTCTCTACTCTGATTCTTGAGTTTTTCTTCTGCTTTTCGCACCACAGAGATGTTTTTTGTTTAGGATGAAAGGAGTGGTCCGCCTCTGCAAGCAATTATTTAGTTGTGCAATATTCCAGATAGAAATTGTGAATCTGTGACTGGGGGTGAATGTTTTGCCATTGTGCAACATTCCGTCCATCATCTTGTGTGTTTTGCTGTTCACCCTATGTGGGAAGGGTATGCCCAGACGTGGGTCCCTTGCTCACTAAGCCACTGGAGTCAAGCTATCCTGGATGAAGACGGCTGATTGCCAGAAACCGGTCCTTGGATGCTTGATTCTGGTCCAGGAAAGACATGGCTTGGCAGTTCGGGCTGGACTGTTCCCATGAGGCACAGGGTCAAGACTGATTTGCATATGGCCATGTCTGAACTGGGGTGGCATGGTGAGCAAAATAACGATAGATTAAACCCTGATCTGTGACTGGGGGCGAATGTTTTGCCATTGTGCAACGTTCCGTCCATCATCTTGTGTGTTTTGGTGTTCACCCTATGTGGGAAGGGTATGCCCAGACGTGGGTCCCTTGCTCACTAAGCCACTGGAGTCAAGCTATCCTGGCTGAAGATGGCTGATCGCCAGAAACCGGTCCTAGGATGCTTGATTCCGGTTCAGGAAAGACATGGCTTGGCAGTTCGGGCTGGACTGTTCCCATGAGGCACCGGGTCAAGACTGATTTGCATATGGCCATGTCTGAACTGTGGTGGCTTGGTGAGCAAAATAACGATGGATTAAACCCTGATCTGTGACTGGGGGTGAATGTTTTGCCATTGTGCAACATTCTGTCCATCATCTTGTGCGTTTTGCTTATCAATCCTGAAGGCAGGGTGCTTGGTTTCGTGTGAGAGGGTTCCCTTGCATGAGCAGGACCCCTCTCCAGCTTTCAGAATCTATTCTCTGGGGCTGTTCTGTGATGCAGCCAGACCATATACTCTTAAGTGTATTATAACATTGCAGTAAATGCTAACTTTGGGATAGCTGCACGGAAACAAGTCGTGTTTGGTGTCAAACACTTTGGAATCCTACCTCCGCCAGTACTGGCGGCTGGGGTAGAATTCCACCCTTCTAGAGGGAGAGATATGTACACACCGGTCTTCCCAGTAACAGTTTAAAAGAGCCCTGGGATCACAAAATGGATGCTGCAGCCACAGACACGAGTCTGGCCTTTTGTTGCTGACCGAAACTCCGGCAGGGGAGGCCTGGACAATAGGTTTCCTGTCACAGGGAGGTGGAATCACCTCCCAGACAGGCCTTAGTGGACTAGGGCTGGGTGGGTGCACTCCAGGAGTGCTTTGAAGTCTGCACTTTGGGCACTTTTGGTGTCCCTGTGCATAGCCCAGTTCAAACCGGTTGCAGGGGCTACCAGCCCCTGCTCTGGCGTGAAACTGGAAAAAGGAAATGGGTGTAGCCACCCCTCTTTCCAAATCCTTCCATAGGTGGTTCCACAGAGCTAGTCCAACCCCTTTCTTAGGTACAAGTATGGAACCCCTGGCAACAGGACTTTAAATTACACCTGGACGAAACTCTGCTACAGAAATCCCGGAACTTCGACGATCTACTCAAGACTAGAGGGCGGAAGAATCTCCCTTGGGGTCAAGGAGTGACTCCCCTGCTTGGCAGTCACCAACGAAGCATTTGCCAGTCTGCATCTCCAAAGCACCTCCCGGACTCCGAAGTATTTGCAGCCCAGGAAGAGGATTTCTAGACTTATCAGAGGCCGACCCGAGTCCCCAGCAAAGCTGAGACCCGCAGCCCTCACGAGTGACTTGGAACCGGAACTCCTGGACACCATGCACATTTGCAAGTGCATTGACGTCTCGACATCTCTTGAAGTTGTGCTTTGGGTAACTTGTAGCCCAAGCCCCAACTGCACCGAAGATTGTGGTCCTACACTCCACCAGTGTTCCGTGAGCCTGCTTCTTTGAATTCCACAGGAGGCTCCTTTTCAATCCCTGGTCCATCAACTGGTGGGTCCCTATGCAGGCAACTCTGATTTTCCTTGGGCTTCCCTGGTTGCTTCAGATGTGCCCTGACTCACCACTGCGTGGTGAGTCTCCCAGACCTTGCTGGTCTGCACCGAAGCCTAGCTCTGCTTTCTGTGTGGGTTGCTGTTGCCAAGGCTTGTTGGGTCCAATCCGGGCACCAACACTGCAGCACACAACATCCTTCATGGGACAGCTTGAATCCAGCTCCTGGTTGTCGTTGACGTCTCCAGGACCTCGTGGCTGAAGTCAAGCTTCACCTTCTTCACCTGAAATCACCCGGCATCGGTGGGCATCTTCCTATCGTGCTCCTGGTCACTGGCTAGTGACCCAGACTCTGTCCCCTCTGCTTTCAGGTTCTCTCATCTTCGATCCAGGATTGAATCCACCCGGACACTTTCCTCTTCGACGGCAGCAGCACTTTGAAGCAGATCGCCATTGGAAACGACGATTCTTGACACCAAAAGACACCTATGCACCCGGTTTCCCTGGGTGAGGTAACTCGAGTACTCCGGTGCTCCCATGGGTGTTGGCCCTAAAACCCCTTAAGTCTAAAGAGGTTTGCTCAAAGACCTTTCCGAAGTGTCCCTTTTCTTTACATTTCCAACCGCAACTTTCCCCATAGAAGCTAACGGCGTCTCGCGGCTGTGTTCACACTGCACGCGTCCTCCGTGGATCCCATGTCACTACCTTGGGTGGTTCCTTGTGGGCCCAGCGATTCTACAGGCTGTAGGCCTTGTGTCTAGTCAAGTCGTGGTTCTTATACCAGTTGCTTAATATATGGTTTGGTACGCCCCTAGGGCTCCACATATATTGTGCTAATTTACTGTGTGCTATTAAGTTTTTAGCATGTACTTTTAACCTCTATCATCATAAAGAGACTAGTGGGATGTGTTTAGAATAAATACATATATTTTATATATATACCTGGTGTGGTTCTCCTTTCATTTGGTCATTCACAAGATTGTAGACTTGTAAAACAAGCCGCTCTACATTCCTTCAAGACTTAGCCTGAAGGCTGCTCTCCATTGCTACCTCTAGGATAGCTTTCAATGAAGGTTGTCTTTAGCCTATCATCAATAAGGGTCGTTTGGACTGGTGCAAGGTGCCCACTAGAATAGTGCACAGCATATGCCAGGCCAACTTCTCACATTCCCCTCCCACACCTAAGCCCCACAGAGAGTGGTTTCTTAGCTTCGAGCTGCTTCTCCCACATTCCACTCTATCATGGAATACGTCACAGCTCGCAAGTACCGATGCCAACAGGGAAGTGACGCCTTGTTTTCACTGTTAACAAGGCAGATAACCACATTCCAGAATCACTGTAAGAACCTGATTAGTTTTTGTTGTCCGACTAAAATATATCTCGTTTGATTTCTGAGGTCAGATGCTACAAAGTAAAACCAGTGTTCTAGTTTTGCCTTTTCACTATGTTGTTAGTTCTAGTAGAGTGGCTCTTTGCATGTTATGGTTTCTTTTCCATTAAAATACATATAGCATTGAATCAAATAAAAGATTGTGTGCGTTAACCTAACCTGTGTGTGTGTGTTGTGTTGTGTTGTATTGTAGAACTGGCTCACAACCTTAATCACTACATTTGTAAACACTTTAGTGAGGAAGACGACTAAGCCACCACTGTATATGCAGTGGGAATTCTGGCATTCAAAGCTCAAAATCAACTTTATTTTTGCCTTATGTGTAGTATGGTGACAGTGCCCAGTAACAGGGGTTAACGTCTCATCTAAGTTTATGTGGCGAAACAGGACTGTGCTCTTTACAAAACGGCAATCACTTTGATAATGATACTGATACAGGACCTCTACCAGTCTCACTTGAGTAAACTTGCCAGCTTTTCGTGTACCCATGCTTTAGACGCCGAGCTTTAAGGTGTGTTCTCCCAAAGAACTGTGCTTAACAGCAATATTTGCATTTAACTAGCTTGGCTATCACCATCAGCAAGAGGCATAATTGGAGATGCTTTCAATAAGTTTAACCCGTTCCGCGCTCGCGTCAGCCTTCGGCTGACGCGAGCACTACCTCCCTGGTGCTGCGCACGACCGTCGGCCGTCGCAGCCCCGCTCACCGAATAGAACGCCTGCACCGCGGCGGAATTTGCTCCACAGTAAACAGGTTAATTATTCGATCATCTGAATGCAGAAAAAGTTGTCTCTCACCATTGAGTAATTGTACATGGGCTTTTTCCTTGCAACTCTGCAGTTCTTGAGGGATTCTGAATGGAGAGGATGAATTCCTCTACTTTATTCTCACCAGAATAGTTGACCTAGTGAGTCGAATACAAATCTCGGTCATAGAGCATTAAAGTAAGGCACGGATGCATCTAATATTAAGAGACCCCAACAACCAACTTATACATGCGTTTGGTATTAGGCGGTTGTACCCATGCCCAACTTTTGCCAGTTACAAACCCTATTTATTATCAGAGGAAACTGAGAGCCAAATCATTAGAGCAACAGGCATAAAGACTAAAATGAATAATTATTGATTAAAACAACCTGTTTGTGTTTTTTAAGTGCAGAACTAAAGAACTGCGGGGAGGGACTTCAGACACTCGGCGAGGTAAGGCTGGTGGTTGATAAAACCCATCTCCCTCTCGAATCTAAAATATTTGTTGCCTTTCTTTATTCTCTCCTTTATCTATGTATCTATCTTTTATGTTTCTATCTTGTATCTATCTTTTGTGTATCTATCTTTTCTCTATTTATCTATTTATCTTTTATGTGTATATCTATCTTTTGGGTATCTTTTTTGTCCATCTATCTCTTTTAATCATCTATCTTTTATGTCTCTATCTATCTCTTATGAACCTATCTATCTTTTATGTGCCTATCTGAATTTTATATATCTATCTACAAGCGGGAGAATTGGGTAGGTAAGAAAGGCGCGTCCACCCTCAGGCGAGCATCACCCCCGAACTGGGGTTACTTAAAGTGGGCGTAACGTTTCAGATGTGACTATTTTGGTGATGGCACATTTAGGACCGCTGGTATAGGGTTATGCCCATTTCCCCCAGGAAGTGGTCATATAGGGGCGTAGTGACTCCAGGGGTAAGTAGCCCATTGGCTACTACCCTATACTCCTCTAAATTCAGTATTTAGGCGTACCCTAACACCAGGAAATCAGATCCTGATGCCCTAAGAAGTAGAAGGAGTCTGAAGAGTCACAAAAGCAGAAGACTGACCCGTGGAGAAAAGGACCAAATGTGCCTCCAAGTCCTCCAGCATAGTGAGACCTGAGCCTCCCTTGTGGTTCAGACTGACTGGCCTCCAGGTCCACTCCTGCAGCCTCTTTTCGACCGGACCTATCCCCATATGATAACATAGGGTACCATATGCTGAAAAGCACCTCTGCACCCGGCCGCCCCAGTGCCGCCTTGTGAGAAGTTAGCCTGGCATATGATGTCCACTAGTTCTAGTGGGCACCTTGCACCAGTCTAATCGACCCTTATTGATGGTGGTTGTAAAGTCAACCTTATATAAAGCTATCCTAGTGGTAGCATGGACCAGCAGTCATCAGGCTAAGACTTCAGAGAGCGTATTAAGCGAGTTGTATTACCAATTATAATCCCTTGAGCACCAAATGAAAGGACACCACACAAGGTATATATCAAATATATATGTATTTAATCTAAACACAACCCCTCTGCACTCTTTATGAGGTCAGAGGTCAAAGTACAAGAATCTCAATTAGCATACGATAAGTTGCACAAATACAGTTATGCCCTAGGGGCCTCACAAACCATATACTAAAATAGTGGTCTAAGAACCACGTGTGGAATAGAAAGCAGGCCTGGGGCCTTTGGAATTGCTGGGGCTACTCTAAACAACCAAAGGTTAGGAAGTAGGAGGCCCACGGGAGACATGTGCAGTGTCTAAACACAGCCGCGGGTTACCATTGACTTTCTATGGGAAACTAAGAAGTTACAAAAGTACAATTTAAGGACACTTCCTGATGGACTAGGATGGAACTCTTTTAAACTAGGACACTTCAAAAGTCAAGATCCACGGGAGCACTGGAGTACTCGTTTTACCTCACCCAGGGAAGCCGGGTGCATAGGTGCCTTTTCGTGTCGGGTTTCGTCGTTGTTTTCAATGGAGAGCTGCAAAAAAGTGCTGCAGGCGACCAGAGGAAAAGCGTCTGGGTGAATCCAAGGGTGAATCGAAGATCTGAAGAACCTGAAAGCAGAAGGGACAGAGTCTGGGTCACTAGCCAGTGACCAGGAAGGAACCAGGCGATGTCGGGTGATTTCAGGTGAAGAAGTGGAGCTTGTCTCCTCAGCCACGAGGCATCGACGATGACCAGGCACTGGATTCGAGCTGTCCAACGACGGATCTAGTTGACTGCGGTGTCGGTATCCGGATTGGACCCAACAAGCCTTGGCAACCGCAACCCACGCAGGAGGTGGAGATTGGCTCTGTTGCAGACCAGCAAGGTCTGTGGCGCTTCTCCTTTGCAGGGAAGCTGGAGCAAGCCTGGAGCAACCAGGAAAGAAAGTTTGTTGTAAAGAAAAGTCTTCAGGGGGCTCACTAGCTAACGGGCAAGGAACTGGGTAGACGCGTCGAGCTCAAATGCAAAAGTGGGGCCCACGGGACACTCGTGGAGTGTGGGGGCCTGTGCTTTGGTGCAAATGGTGCTCGGGCTGGGGCTTCTCGTACCCCAATGCACAACTGCGAGGATACCTCGGGAGTCGATGCAGTTAGCAAAATGCAGGATGTCCAGGAGTTCCGTTCCCACGTCTCCTGTCCGCCACGTGTCTCAGCTTTTCTGTGGATGTGGGCCGGGGTAAGAGATGTCTGGAAGTCCGTATCCTGTGTCGCAAATTCTTCGGGATCCGGCGGGAGCCTAGAAAATGCAGACAGGCAAAGTTGCTATTGGTGCCTGTTTGAACAGGGTGGTCACTCCTTGACCACAAGGGAGAGGTCTTCCGTCTTCCAGTTGAAATGGAACGTCGAAGGTCCAGGATATGTCTGGCAAAGATTCGTCCAGGGTAATCTAAAGTCCTAGGGACACAGCTCCTATACTTATACTAAGTTTGTGGGCTGGACAACCTGAAAGGTCTGTCCTATGGGTGGACCAGTAGAGGGGGTGGTTACACCCCCTTGCCTTTGTCCAGTTTCGCGCCAGAGCTGGGGCTGAGTGCCCCAGGAACCGGGTTGGACTGGACTATGCATGGAGCACCTTGTGTGCCCCAGGCAGTGTCTGGAAAACATTCGCTGAATGCAGCCCTCCCTGCCCCAATACACTAAAGCCTGTCTGGGGAGGTGATAGCACCTCCCTGGACAGGAAACCTATTGTCCAAGCCTCCCCTGCCAGAGTTTCGTCCAGCAGCAGGAGGTCAGACTCGTATCTTTGGCAACAGCATCCATTTTGTGATGCTGGGGCTCTGTTTAACTTTTACCGGGTTTCACAGTAACTACATGTCTTCTCCCTCTAGAAGGGTGGAATGCTACCCCCGCCAAAGTGTTTGACACCTTACACAACATGTTTTGATAAAGCCAAACCAAAGTTAGCATTAACCGAGAGGATTATAATGCACTTAAGAGTATATGGTATGGCTATATCATAGAACAGCTATATGGAGATGGTTCCGAAAGCTGCAGAGGGGCTCAGCTCATGCTAGAGCACCTCTCACATAAAACCAAGCACTCTGCCTCCAGGATTGTCGAGGCCTTCCATAGAAGTGGCTTATAGGTGTGTATATACATAGAGATATAGATATATAGCTATAGATATATATAGATATATAGGGATACTATATCTAAGTTAAGGGTGATTACACCACCTTACCCAGGCTGTGTGAATAGACCTGTGGTGTCAGTTTGGTGGGCCAGCCAGGGGTGGCATAATACATGCTGCAGCCCCTGGTAGGCCTTGGCTGCACCTATGCCCTGGGTACCTATGGTACACTATACAGGGACTCACAAAGGTGACCCAATACCCAATCTGGTATGCACCTAAAGTACATGCTTACAATTTTGAGAGAGAACAGCTAGGCTGTGGTCCTGATTAGCAGGGCCACAGCCAGTCTAAAGTCGAAAAACCAGAGAATCACAGCAAACAAGTGGGGGTAACCATTGGAAGCAGACCCTACTCTCCTGCACGCCTGAGGTGACTTGTTGGTGCTGCCTTTGACCTTCAGCCATACTCCCCTTAAGTCCAGGAGATTGGTCTTTAATGTCTCTGTACTTTACCTGAATGCCATACTTGTTTATCCGACCATAGGATGACATTGCAGTTTCTGAGAAATGCACTTTTGACTTTTTAAATGCAATAGTATTACTCTTGAAAAACGTACCTACCTGATCGAAATGATTCTGGTTCCTAAACATATTTAAAGATATGTGTTATCTTTATAATTTGGTGTGAATCACCTTATTGAGCCGTGTGCATCGTTTATTGACTGTGTGTATTTGCAGATGTCTAACACTCCTCTCTGATAAGCCTGAGGCTGCTCGACCACACTACCCCGTAGAAGAGCACCTTCGGATTGCTAGAGCAAGCCCTTGTCCCCTCATAATGTAAACCTTGCACAATAAACCTCATTTTCATATATCATATAAAGAGCCATCTTCCTACACAGTGAATATGGGGATCATGCATTTTTTGGACAGGACTACAGCCCGAACTGCAGAACGGAATTTTGGCAGAAAGCTAGATCTTGGTCCCGAAAGTGGGCATTTTGGAATTTTGTTTAATTCTGTTCAGTAGTTTGGGAGTTATTAAAGAAAAAATATATAAGTACCTAGGGATGCAGACTCTTCGTTGATCCACCTGCAGTGGATCTAGAGGCAAAGCAAGGTCCTAATTGGATGGCCACAACCTAAAAGTAAAGTTGCAGCCGCCCATTTTGTTTTTCTGTCGGCCCAGGTGGGGGAGAAGAAAAGTGAAAAATAACAGAAGGGGTCAGAATAGAGGTATCCTGACCCCATAGGACACATGAAGGGGTCTGTGAGTGACCCCTCAAAGGCAAAATATTGCCAGATTTTTTTTTGGGGGGGGTCCATTGCAGTGCTCAGCATGGCCTTTAGTGTAAATTGCGATTCTCCTATTAACATGACCAGAGAATCTGGATTTCATTAAAGACACGGAGGCTAACATTATGCATTAATCCTTTTAATGCAGCTCACACAGCCGCCTACATCACAAAGGTTTAGAATAATAACAAGGTGACATCACAGTATCTATAAAAGGCGTGTGCCAGGAAAGATCAGCCTCTTTTAAATGCCTTGAACGACAGAAGGAACGAAGAATGCATCTCGGAACTTGAAGGAGGTAATGAAGAAACTTGGAAGATCCTTGGAGAGACCTGGAGAATCCTTGGAGATTCATCAATTAGAATTGTCTGAAAGAAAATAGAGGGAGTCAAAAAGGACACAAGGTAACCTTCAGAAGCAGTAACAAGGAAAGCATGAGGTTAGAAGGCATGAATCAATAAAGACAAAATAAAACAAGTCAATTCTCCATATCCCTCAAGGGAGGGACGGGAGGGATAATGTTAGCCTCCGTGTCTTTAATGAAATCCAGATTCTCTGGTCATGTTAATAGGAGAATCGCAATTTCATTACAAGACAGGAGGCTACATTATGCATGTTGGTAGCCCTGAAGAACAGCATCTGAGACGTGTTCTATGGGTTTGCAGTAATGGTGTGCAAAGGTAGAAGCATTAGACCAGTCAGCACAGTTTAGAATTACATTCAACTTACCACCAGACCAAAAGGACTTGCTGGACATAGCGCTCCTTAGGGAGTGAGCTTGGAATTTAGAAAGGTCAATACCAGCAAGGCTCATAGCCAACTTAACCCATCTAGCAATGGAGCAAGATGAAATGGGTTTAAAAGGTTTGACGTAAGAGATAAGAAGCTGATTCGCATCAGGTGGACGAAGGTCCTTCATTCTAGAATCATATTCTTTCATGCAATTAACAACACAAAGTTTTTTGCAGAAATCAAAGCGAGGGTAGGAAATGAAATAAGACATAGTCTTGGTTCTCCTATGAATCTCGAATTTAACACCAAACATGTCATAACATCTATAAGAAATATCCAAGGCTTTGACATCGGAAACCCTGCGACAAGAAATCAGGCACAAGAGAGTGGCAAGTTTAATAGAAAGACATTTCCTATTAAGAAAAGAGTTATCAGGCCAGGAGGAAAAAAGGTCAAGCAAAAGTTTGACATCCCAAACAGATTGATATTTAGGTCTAGGAGGTCTCTTAAGTCTGATACTTTTAAGAACTCTACAAATAATAACATTTTTACCTACCGTCTTATGATTGACAAGAGAGTGTCCAGCTGAAATTGCAGATCTAAAACAGTTAATAGATCTATAGGAGAGACCACTGTCGAAGAGTTCCACCAGAAAATTGACTATACTGGGGATAGGAGCTTCCACGGGATCCAAGTCCCTTTCCAAGCACCAACTAGACCATTTCTTCCAGATGTTATTATATCTGTAGTGTGTTCCAGGTGCCCAAGATTCTCCAAGGAGGGTGAGAGCCGAAGACGAAAGTCCAGACAATTGGTTAGATTGCCTGACACTTTCCAGGCAAGAAGGTTCAGGTTCCCTGAGAGAACCAGGTGGTGATCTTCTCCGCTTGCGTTTAGGAGGAGTCCCTGAGTAGCCGGAATCAGGAAGGGAACGTCGCAAGAAAGTTCCAGAGCAGTGGGGAACCATGCTTGAGACGGCCAGAAGGGGGTTATCAGGACCAAGGAGCATTGTTCCTGTCTCACCTTCTGCAGAACCCTTTGGATCATCGCAAAGGGGGGAAAGGCATAAGGGCAGAGGGGAGCCCAGGGCTGGAGGAAAGCGTTCACAGCCAGAGCACCCGGGTCTGGCATCCAGCTGAATTATTGGGGGAGTTGAAAGGTCAACCGGCTTGCGAAGAGGTCCACGTCGAAGGGACCCCAGAAGTGGAAAAGGGAGTTGAAAACAGAGGTATCGAGTTTCCAATCGCTGAAGTCTAGAAGGAATCTCGAGTTCCAGTCTGCTGAAATATTGGATTTCCCTGGGAGATATTCTGCCCTCAGGGAGATTTTGTGTTCTAGGCAGAACATCCAAAGTTTCTTGGCCAGGTCTGATAGGTCGGCAGACCTCGTGCCACCGAGACGATTGATATAAGAGACTGCGGAGATGTTGTCCATTTTCAGGAGAACGGATCTGCCCTGGAGAGAGTGTCTGAAACTCATCAGAGCATAGAGTCCAGCTGTCAGCTCTAAGAAATTTATATGGTGAGAAGATTCTGAGGGGGTCCAGACACCACCGGTGTCCTGGTCGAGGAGGCGTGCTCCCCAGCCGTGAAGGCTGGCGTCTGACTCTAGAACGAAATCCGGAGTTGAACCGAAGATAGCCCTTCCGTTCCACGCATCCAAATTGTCCAGCCACCAAGAAAGTTCTAGTCTGGCTTGTTCGTCCAGGGAGACATGGTCTCCGTACCAGAGGCCGGATCTGAGAGCATTGGCTTTCACTCTCTGAAGGGCACGGTAGTTCAGCGGGCCTGGGAAGATAGCTTGGATCGAGGAAGAGAGGAGACCAAAAAGTCTGGCCAGTTCTCGGAGGGAGAGAGATTGTTGTCTCAGGACGAATCTGATTTCCTTGCGGATTTTGGCAATCTTCTTTTTTGGGAGTAGGAGGAGACAGCTGGAGGTGTCCACAGTGAAGCCTAGGAACTCCAGAGAAGTGGAGGGAGAGAGAATGGACTTTTCCCTGTTTATAATGAATCCGAGGTCCTCTATGAGATTCATGGAGGTCTGGAGATCTTTTAGTAACTGCGAATGGGATTGGGACATGATGAGGATGTCGTCTAAGTAAATAATGAGACGGATACCTCTGGTTCTCAGGGAGGAGACGATCGTTCTCATGATCTTGGTGAAACACCAAGGTGCGGATGAAAGGCCGAAAGGAAGGGCCTGAAACTGAAAAAGGCGATTGTCCCAGATGAATTGGAGAAAGGGTTGATGTTCTGCAGCCATGGGTATGGTGAAATAGGCATCCTTTAAGTCCAATTTGACTAACCAGTCTCCTTGAAGGAGGAGATCCCTGAGAAGATGGATGCCCTCCATCTTGAAGTGCCGATAGACGAGGTATTTGTTTACCTCCCGAAGGTTTATCACTGGGCGCCAACCCTTGTCCTTCTTCTCGACGAGGAAGAGGGTGCTTACGAAGTTTTTCTGAGACCAAGGTACCTCTATTATGGCACCCTTCTTTAACATAGAAGAGACCTCTTCTTTGACGATTTGCAGGTGTTCTGGAGGAAGAACCAGAGGGTTCGGAGTGACGTATTGATATGGGATCTCTAGGAATTCTATTTTGAACCCTTGAACTGTTTCTAGAACCCAGGGGTCTTGCGTTAAGGACTCCCAAACGTGAAGGAAATGTCTGAGCCTGCCCCCGACCTTGGGAGGGGAAGAAGGAAGAGGAGCACTTACCTTGGGTAGCGTTGTTGGAGGCACCACGGGGGGGGAAGCCTCTTCCTCGGGAACCTCTTCCTCTAGGCGGGTAGTATTGCCTATTGTTGGAGGGGTAGAAGCCTCTGCCGCTCGAACCCCTTCCTCTTCCAGATGAGAAGGGCCGAAAATTTCCACGGCCGGAAGAGCGGCCCCTTCTTCCGGCCCGGCCAAAAAGGTTTGTAGGGAAAACCCTTTTCATATTAGATTGTGCTCTATCCAGAGCGGTAAAGGTCGCGACATATTTACCCAGCGTTTTAATCATATCCTCTCCAAAGAGGAGGCCATTAGGTTTAGAGGAAGGCTCCTTCTCTGCGAGATCGCCGAGTTTGGGGTTTATTCTATTGAGGACGGTCCTCCTTCTTTCGATGTTAAGTGAGGAATTTGCGTTACCAAGAAGTACAATTGCCCTTTGGCTCCATCCCCTGATTAGGTTAGTATCCAGGGGAGTGTTGGAGATGTGGGATTCTTCAGCTAGGTCGAGAATTTTAGTAAGGGGGCCTGAAAGGTCGAGGAGGCGATCCTGGCAGGCTTTAAGAGCTCTTTCGAGGCCCCTCCTGGGGTCCTTCCCTAATTTGAATAGGAACTTTATAAGGTCAGGGTCTAGGTTGGGGGTTTGGCATACCTTATCCTCAATGTAAGGCCTGGGGCATTCAGACCTCATGGTATTGCGAGAGTGTAGCTCGAGAGAGTTTCTGAGCCATTTAGTTACGAACTTTGCGACATGGTCATGTGGATACCATCTAGAGCTGTTGGGGTGAGATATGTTGGTTGGGGAGAACATTTCTCCACCTAGGGGGTCAAGGACCGCGTCCTTTGAAGAGGGTGAGGAGTCTGCCTCTGAAAATGTGTTGAGATCCAAGTCGCCCAAGTCTCCCTCATCGAGGTCGAGCACGAACTCATCGTCTGGTTCGTTGAAGAACTCGTCTTCATCAGAACTAGGATCCACACGAGCACTGTCAGTATATGTGCCGCTTAGGACACCTGTCAAAGTTGTGCCGCTAGGGACACCCAACCCAAGTGTGCCGCGAGGGGCAACCTTGCCTTTTGAGGCGCTAGGGCCTCCCAAACCTTGTGAGGTGCTTGGACCTCCCATGATGTGCGAGGTGTCACGACCTCCATCAGTGCTAGGGCAGTGTCTGGATTTCTTTTGGGGCTTAGAGTAATTAGAATCACATGGAGGGTCAAGCAAAAGTGATCTTTTATTGGATATGACCTCCCTGAATGTATCCAGCATACAGGTCCTCATCTCCCTCTGTAGGAAGGTTTTAAAGGCGTCGCTATTGTGGTTAGGGGAGCTAGCCACTGCATCGTCTGATTCTAGGTCAGACATAGTAGGTAAGTAAGTTAAATTAGTATTAAACCTATAGGCAGATATGTTTTAAATATATTTGTATGAGGCTTAGTTAGGCTAAAGGGAGCGTTTACATATGAGCTATAGGCAGGTTGAAGTAGGGTAGGTACACAATGCCTTCAACATACTTATTCCTTCCTTTTTTTTTTTTTTTTTTACTTAGAAGCTTATAATCTGAAAGCCAGTGTGGAATTAAGCCTATTTATCGTTTTTAAAAAACGGAGGGGCTCAAGGACTCTCAGCTAAATATCCCAGGGAGATCGTAGCGCAACCGGCAAGGTAACTGACGCGCTCGAGCAGCTGATGGGTGGAGAGAGAGGAAAGCACCCTAGGAGGCATACCGCGTAGCGTCGCCGTTGCCAGGGTGCATTCCTCTGCACCGCGTCGGAGGATCGGAGCGGCTCCGGAGCGGCTCGCGCTGGGAAGGGGGGTCTATAACAGAGAAGGGGAATCCTTCAAATCAATACATATTGCGGGCAGAGTCGTGACGGGGTAAGAAGGAGTAGAGAATGGAGAGGCGCTGAGGCCGTCGAGAACGAGGCGCTAAGGCCGAGGTCGCGATTGAATAACATCCCACGCACTCGCCGTGGAGTCAGAGGGTGAGGAGAGGGGAGGGGGGAAGAAAGCGACAACCATACATTGGAAGTCAGGGAACGAGAAGGGGTGAAAGGACAGAGAGCTGTCTTAAAGGTAGTACATGGGGAAAACTTTAGTCATTTAGTCATGAAAAGTCATAAGGCAGGTAGTATCAGATAACAGTGAACGAATTCAGTAATTCAATAAATCATACAATATATGAACAAATTCGATAATTCAATAATCATACAAAATAAAGGAGAGAGTAGAGAGGCTACTTATCTGTTGTGAGCCGCATTTAAAAGAGGCTGATCTCTCCTGGCACACGCCTTTTATAGATACTGTGATGTCACCTTGTTATTATTCTAAACCTTTGTGATGTAGGCGGCTGTGTGAGCTGCATTAAAAGGATTAATGCATAATGTAGCCTCCTGTCTTGTAATGAAATCCGTGATTGATCAGTGGCTCCGAATACCTTGCTGCGCACTGCCTTTGCCGTGTGTGGGGTTAGGTGCATGCGGGGGTGGAGTTGGCCACAGGGCCTGGCAGTAGGCCAGGCCCTACAGCCAACCCCACTGCACACGGCCAAGGGCATGTGCGGCAAATCATATATTACTGTATGTTTTTAAAAAACTACAAATTCAATGAAATAATAAAGATTACATGGATATAGATGGGTTGACGTTTTATCCACCCAAAACCATAGAAATTCAGCATTTATAGTTATACTTCGATGAAGAAACTAACCTCATGCTGTTAAGTAACCTTAAGCCACAAGTTATAGTTTCTTAAGATAAGTATAACTGCTGTATCAACCTAACTATACCGTCCCTGTAACCTTTTGGGTTTCTTCAGTGAAAATATCTGTCTATATATCTCAAATAGTCTTGGCTAACAGCAACCTCATATAAATCACTTCTGTACACAAGTCAGGGTATAAGGATTTGAAAAGCCAAAGGTGAAATTGTCAAGCAATACTAAGTGACCAGAACTAAAAGCACATGTGCATCTGTGACCGCTAGGGACACTAGAGATTCGTAGCTGCAGGTAAATTTGTATTTTGAAAAAATATAAGTGCTTAACTGGAAGCCAACCTGCATCATATTTGTTGGCTTTAGTGTGAGGTGTGTGGTATGCACAAGGGCCAATAGAATCATGGCAAAGGAGGATCAAATTGTGCAGGTGTCACGGATTCCCAGACCTAGGGAGGGAGCGGACTAGTTACAGTACTGGTGGAGTGTGCCTCACGAGTCCGGTCCTCTATTCTCTTTACGGCAGGAGGAACTACCATACTGGACTTGGAGTGGGGAACACGCAACTCCGGAGGAAGCAGCCAGCTCCCACCAGGGCTCCTTTAACTGGGACTCGTATTTTGTAAGCCCTGCCCTCGAACTCCACGTCACGGCGTCTGTACCGGTGATTAAAAAGGACGATCCTGAGGCAAGCAGTAGGCCTCAACCAGACCACCTGAAAGCACAACCTCAACAACCTGAAGTCAATTTTCCACGGCATCCCTGGTGCTTTGAATGTGGCGAGTGGGGCCACATTGCCAGGCTGTGCCCTTCAAAACAATGTTTGGAAGAACTGATGGATGTAGGATGCATCCCGAAGACCATTCTCTATACTGCAGAGTTGGGGCCTGCATTCCATGTAAGTGTACTGGTGGATGGACAATGGGTGAGAGCTTTGCTAGACTCAGGGTGCAGGCAGTCAGTGATCCAGGGGGAGCTAGTCGAAACTGCACAGTTGGTACCCGACACCCTGGTACACATAAGATGCGAACATGGGGACATCAAACCTTATCTAGTAGCTGAAGTGTGTCTTACCCCAGAGGGTGGTGTTTCCTCGGTTAAAAGGGTTGGAGTCATGGGAGATCTCCCCGAAGACTTGATAATCGGTACGGACAACCCGAAGTTCCTTAGTATGTTCCTAAACACTATACACAAACAAACAAAGGTGTTGCAAGTCACACCAGAGAACAACTCACTGCCGGCCCTCCTCACTCCCGAACCATGGCTCCTAGATAGGAACTTCAGGTTTCCCCAAACCAATGACCCTATCTTACAGAATGCCTGGAGGACAGTCCAGGAAGAGAACAACAACAATCCCCCTACCTATCCCCAATTTTTTTGAAAAACGGGTTGTTATATCGAAAGGAGAAAAAAGAGGCCTCGGCACAACTGGTAGTACCGCGAGCCTTTAGAGAACAGATAATGTTCTTTGCCCACTCACACCTTACGGCAGATCACACCGGTATAGAGAAAACCACTCGGAGCGTGTTGAGATATTTCTGTTGGCAAGAATGTGCCATATGCAGAAAAAGAACCCCTTTAGACCAGTGCCAGTGCCCCTTGAGCCATTACCAGTCATAGGAACCCCGTTTGAGAGAATAGGAATAAACCTGATCGGTCCTCTGCCCAAAACCCGCAAGGGACATGAATACGCTCTAGTGATTGTGGATTACTCCACCAGGTTTCCCAAGGCTTTTTCACTGAGAGCCCCCACAACCAAAAAATCACGGAAAAACTCATTGAGTTCTTCTCCCGAGTAGGGATTCCTAGGGAAATATTAACAGACCAAGGTACCCCATTAGTTTCCCGCCTCATGAAAGAAGTATGTAAGACCCTAAATATTAAACGTCTCAAGACATCAGTATACCACCCTCAAACAGACGGTCTTGTCGAGAGGTAAAACGGAAACCTAAAATTGACCCTAAAGAAAATGCTGAACACGGAAGGAAAGGAGTGGGATCAGCTCCTGCCCCTTGCACTTTTCGTAATAAAGAGTCCGGTTCAGAGCAGCCTCTGGTGTTCGTCCTTCGAAACGTTGTATGGAAGACAACCAAGGACACACTTGGAAAGTACAAGGGAGGCCTGGGAAAAGGAGGAGGTTGATGAGGCTAGAGGGTTTTTAGAATACACTCAGAGCCTAAAATCCGGGATAGGAAAGCTGAGGGACCTTGCATACTCTAGTCTGGAAAAACAGCAAGTAAAGCAGAAATATTACTACGACCAAGGAAAAAAATGGAGACAACTAGCCATAGATGACTGGGTGTTGGTATTGTTACCCTCTTCCACTAGTAAGCTAAAAGCAGAGTGGTTAGGACCATGCAAGATAGTCAGAAGGGCCGGAAAAGCCTCCTATTGAGTCCAGGTAAAACCTTCTCAAGTACAAACATACCATATTAACCTATTGAAGAAATGGCTGGGTCCCCCACCAAAACCTGCAAACCTCACTTTCCCAGCCTCAGCCAATCACACAGATACCCTCCACCAGTTAGTGATAAATGATTCCCTCTCTCTTCAACAAAAACAAGACCTGTCCCTTGTTTTAGAGAAGTTCCCCCCGATATTCTCAGACCTTCCAGGAAAAACAACACGGGTGGAGCATACAATTGAGACCATACCCGGAAAAATCATAAAACAGCGTCCATACCAAATTCCGTCCGCCAGACGACAGGCGGTCCGAAACGAAGTTAAAAATATACTGAAAATGTGAGTCATCGGCCCATCCCATAGCGAGTGGTCCTCCCCAATTGTCCTCCTACCAAAGCCAGACGGCTCCATTGTATGGACTTTAGAGCGCTTAACGCCATATCTAAATCTTTGTAACCAATGCCACGGATAGACGAGTTAATATAAAAGCTGGGAGAAATACATCATCACAATAGATTTGACCAAGGGTTACTGGCAGGTCCCACTGAAAGAATCTGCTCCTGACGGACTTTTCGAATTTAATGTCCTTCCTTTTGGTCTACATGGTGCATCAGCTACCTTCCAACGGCTAATGAATACCATACCAGAACTACCTGAACTTTTCCTCCGCATACCTAGATGATATCGTGGTGTTTAGCCCAACATGGGAGGAACATTTGAATCACTGCATCGAAATCTTTTATGCCCTACAGCAAGCCGCCTCCATACAAAAGCTGAGAATTCCAGGGTGGGATTTCAAAAGGTGCGATACCTAGGCTGTGTGTTGGGGAACGGGATGATAGCACCACAGGAAGAGAAGGTTAAGGCCATCCTGGGGAAAAAAAGAGAGGTGAGAGCGTTTCTGGGTTTATTGGGGTATTATAGGAGGTTCATAACCCAGTATTCCGAGATCGCAGGACCTCTCACGGACCTCCTCAGGAAATAGGTTTATTTTGCATAGTTAATTAAAACCATTGCAGTACAAAAGAATTTCAATTTAAAAACAAAAGAGTACATGCATAAAACTACTGTCATCACATTTATAGTATTTATAAATTATTGCTAAAAGCATTCCTCTACACCGGGGAGGTGAAGCTATAGGGTATGTAGTCGCTTTTTATAGCTGCAATTCGGGCATTTTCTGCTCGCACAACCTCAGATATTTTACTAAGCAACAGTTCAGTTGTGGATCGGTGGATGCAAAGCATGCCAGTACTGCTTGCCTCCTTTTGCGTACCCCTCGTATATTAAATTGTCGTTTTAACAGTTATTTCCGTTTGTTTAAAAGTTCGTTGCAGGAACATAGAATATGCAGCAGGTAATCTGTCACTGATCCACATAAGCGGCATGTGGAACCTTCTTTCTCCCTTAGCCAAGGTGGTGAGTGCTGTATACATGGTAGCAAGCCGAGCCTATTTATTTATTTTATTTATTTAAGACACTGCGCTGACTGGTTCAGAGAAGCGGACGGTAACAGAAGGAGCGTGACCTTTCAGGGAGTTGCCTTGGGAAACAACCATGTTTTGATCTTTCTCCTAAACGGAAGAAGTTCCGTGATTTGCCTAATCTCAAGCAGGAGCAGATTCCAGAGTTTGGCAGCTGCCACCTCAAAGGATCTGCCACCAGCTCTGACCTTCCTGAATCTAGGTACCTTCACCAATTTGGCCGCAGAAGATCGGAGCTGCCTAGTTGGAGTGTACCAAACAAATTTCGATTGCAGGGGGGCAGGGCCGATTCCGTGGAGAGCCCTAAAAACTAGGCAGAGGGCCTTAAATTGTATCCTCTGCCTCACCGGCAACCAATGCAGCTTCCCAAGGGTGGACGGGCCATGTGCTCTTTTAGGAAGCCCCAGAGCCAACCTAGCAGCCGCTGATTAGACCCTTTGGAGCCTGTTCAACAAAAACTCAGGGGACCCCAGCAAAAGGGCATTGCAATAGTCCAGCCTACTGAGGATTGTACACCTTACCACTTGAGCACAAGCTTGAGATGGTAAAAGTGGTAAGACTTTCCTCAGGGAGCGTAAGATAGCAAAGCAACAGGCGGTCGTCTTTTTTACATGAGTCTCCATACTGAGCCTTTGGTCTAGCATGACCCCTAAATTACGGACTGAGTCCACAGGCCGCACTTTGGTCCCTGTTTCAGGAGGCCAAAAATGATCTGGAAACGGACGGGAGATCTTATTCCCGGCGCTAAAGAGCACCTCCGTCTTCCCAGCGTTAAACTGAAGGGAGTTATCCTTTAGCCATCGTGACGTATCACGCAGACAGTTGTGGAAAACCTCCACAGATGTTGAATCCTCTCCCTCAAGGGATAATTTACAATCCTATATTTCATGAAGCTGATCTTTGTTTTTTCCGTACCCCAGGTTAAAATAATTTTGTGGTGTAGGCTTCACATAGGAGCTTAGAGTCATCCATCCAAGGGACCTTTTTGATAAAGCAGCCTTGTCCTCCAGCCACGAAAG
Source organism: Lissotriton helveticus (assembly GCF_964261635.1). Taxonomy (NCBI): domain Eukaryota; kingdom Metazoa; phylum Chordata; class Amphibia; order Caudata; family Salamandridae; genus Lissotriton; species Lissotriton helveticus. The sequence continues at coordinate 50,049,453 of NC_136069.1, forward strand.
ATGTTTCACTGTCTTCCATACCAGTTTTTTAAAGGTGGTGGCTGTTGTGGGTGTAAAAGCAAAAGACTTGTTGTTTCCCTCTGATGCTGCGACTACCGCCTTTTCACATTTAAAGAGGGCCATCACGTCCAGCCCCGTTCAGTCATCCCCTGACTTTTCCAAGCCTTTTATTCTGCACATAGATGCCTCAGACTGTGGGTTAGGGGCCGTCTTGTCCCAACTGTCACCAGAGGGCAAGGAACATCCCATCCTGTTTATCAGCAGGAAACTGTTTCCAAGAGAACGACAATACCCAACTAAAAGAGAAAGAATGTCTTCTGGAGGGGAACAGATTCACCCTGGACCGCGCCCACGCCAGAATCCCTGGCCCCCGCGCCCGCCACACCGACCGCTGCCGCTCCGATGCCAGCACACTGCACGCCCTCAACCCCCGACGGACCCACACCTGCTTCAAGGCCAAACGGAAATGCACACATCGTCCTTTCACCTGCCAGAACTGCAGCTACACAAGCCTCAGAGCCGCTGAACCACCCGCCAAGAAAAACCTCAACCACCTCCGCACGCAAGCACGCCGTTGAGCTCTGGGACCTGCTCGACACATCATCCCCGGACGTCGCCTTCCTGACAGAGACCTGGATGAACAACTCCTCCGCACCCGACATCGCCATAGCCATCCCAGACGGCTACAAGATCACCCGCAGAGACCGGACCAACGGAGTCGGAGGAGGAATCCCCATCGTCCACAAGAACAGCGCCAGGGTCTTGACCAACACCGACGTCACTCTCAGTACCGTCGAACACATGCACTTCCAGATCCACACAGACCCCAACACCACCCTCAGAGGAACCCTCAGCTACAGACCCCCCGGACCCTGACCCCAATTCAGCGACTCCATCGCCGACTTCATCAGCATGCACGCCCTGACCTCCACCGACTACATCCTGGTATGGTAAATGATATTTATCAAGCGCACATTCACCTACGGTATCTTGGCGCTGGGGAGGAGGAGCTGTCTGAACCTGGTCTGAGGAACTCAGTTATATGCAGACGAGAAGAGCCAAGTTTTCAGGGATTTTCTGAAATGAACGTGGGAGGGAAGAAGGCGCAGTGCAAGGGGAAGGGAATTCCAGAAAAGGGGGGCCTGTGAAGAAAGCCGCAATCCTCCATGTTTTTTCCGCCTAAAGGGGGAGGGAGTGAGGAGATTGTGAGTGGATGAACGGAGGCCACGCTGAGGAACATGTCGATGTAAAAGGGAAGAGATAAAGGCGGGTCCCTGAGAGGAGAGAGCTTTGTGAATCATCCTCTTCGGAGACCTGAACTTTCACCTTGAGAACAACAACAGCAACTCCACCACCCTGATCAACAACCTCGCCAACCTCTGACTGAGGCAGCTAATCACAAAGCATACCCATTCCACCGGCCACACGCTCGACCCCGTCTTCTCCTCAAGCTCCCACGTCTCCTTCAGCCACACCACCAAACTCCTCTGGACAGACCACAGCTGTATCCACTTCACCTTCCAGAAACCCACCACACACCACCGCACCCAGCAGATCCCTTGCCGCTGCCGGAGCAGTCACCGAAGACCAACTACATGCAAACCTCGCTCTCAGCCCACCCACCAACACCTCCAACATTGACGCCGCCGCCTGCAACCTCAGACGCTGGATCAACGACTGCGCCAACACCATCGCCCGCTGAAGAAACCCACCCACAGAGACACCAGCAAAAGAGCTAGCTGGTTCAACCCAGAACTTCTAGCCTCCAAGCGAACCTGCCAGAAACTAGAGAAGAAATGGCATAATGAAAAGACACCGGACAGCCTCGCAGCCCACAAAGACGCAAATCCGCAAACACCATCACCTCATCAGTATTGCCAAGAGGACCTCCTTCAAAGACTGCCTCGACAACAACGCACACAACAGCAAGGAGCTCTTCAACATCGTAAAGGAACTCTCCAACCCCAGCTCCAACACCAACGACATCCCGCCGTCGCAAGCCCTGTGCGACTCCCTCGCCACCTTCCTCCACCGCAAGATCACTGACATCCACGACAGCTTCAACGCCCAGACAGCCCCAACAGACAGCAAGACAACAGACCCTCCACACACCATCGACCATGACCCCCTGCCAGCCTGGGCCAACTTGAACATAGATGACACCATCAAGACCATGAGCACAATCCACTCTGGCTCCCCGTCAGACCCACTCCCGCACCACATCTTCAACAAAGCCAGCAGCTCCATCGCACCCCACCTGCGCAACGTCGCCAATCCCTCCTTCGAGACTGCGACCTTCCCAGAGAACTGGAAACATGCCGAGATCAACGCCCTACTCAAAAAACCCAAGGCGGACCCGAGAGACCTCAAGAACCTCCGGCCCATCTCCCTGCTTCCGTTCCCAGCCAAGGTCATCGAGAAGATCGTCAACAGGCAACTAACCCGATACCTCGAAGAAAACAGCATCCTGGACCATTCACAGTCACAGCACCGAGACTGCCCTCATCGCCACCACGACATCAGGACCCTACTAGACAACAATGAGTCCGCGGCCCTCATTCTTCTGGACCTCTCCGCTGCCTTCCACACCGTCTGCCAATGCACAACTACGCACACGCCTCCACGACGCAGGGATCCGAGACAAGGACCTGGAATGGACCACCTCCTTCCTCTCCGGCAGAACCCAGAGCATCTGCCTCCCCCCCCATTCTGATCCGAAGCCTCCAAGATCATCTGTGGCGTACCCCAGGGATCATCCCTCAGCCCAACACTGTTCAACATCTACATGGCCCCGCTCGCACAAGTTGCCCAACAGCACGACCTCAACATAATCTCCTATGCCGACGACACTCAACTGATCCTCTCCCTCACTAAGGACCCCCTCACCGCCAAATCCAACCTCCACGAAGGAATGGAGGCCGTCGCCGACAGGATGAAGATCAGCCGACTGAAGCTGAACTCAGATAAAATGGAGGTCCTCATCCTCGGCTCCAACCCTTCAGCCTGGCCTACGGCACTGGGAGCAGCCCCTACACACCCACCGACCACGCACGCAACCTGGGAGTCATCCTTGACAACACTCTCCATGACCAAGCAAGTCAACGCAGTCTCCTCCTCCTGCTTCAACACCCTCCGCGTGCTCCGCAAGATCTACAGGTGGATCCCGACAGACACGGAAAGAACAGTAGCCCAGGCCCTTGTCAGTAGCAGACTCAACTATGGAGCCCTCTACGCGGGAGCCCCGGCCAAGCTCATCACACGACTGCAACGCATTCAAAACACCTCTGCACGCCTGATCCTCGACATACCACGCCACAGCCACATCAACCCCCACCTGAGAAACGTGCACTGTCTCCCCGTCAACAAGAGGATTTCCTTCAAGCTCCTCATCCACGCACACAAGGCACTCCACAAGACCGGCCCAGCCTACCTCAACAGACGACTCTTCTTCTACATCCCCAACCACCAGCTCCGTTCCGCCGACCTCGCACTTGCCACCGTCTCTCGCATCCGAAGAACAACCACCGGCGGCAGATCCTTCTCCCACCTCGCTGCTAAGACCTGGAACACCCTCCCACTGAGTCTTCAACAGACCCAAGACCTGCTGACCTTCAGGAGGCTACTCAAGACCTGGCTGTTCGACCAGTAGCGCCCCACCCCCTTTCTTCCCCCAGCGCCTTGAGACCCTCACGGGTAAGTAGTGCGCTCTACAGATTCTTGATTGATTGATTTACCAATCACGCGCCTCTCCAATGGATGAGCAGGAACAAGGGACACAACCCTCGAGTGCTCAGGTGGTTCCTTTCTCTACAACCCTTTACTTTTGAGGTGAAACACCAGAGGGGTACCGAGAACAGGAATGCGGACTTCCTGCCCCGGATCTCTGCTCTCCCCGATCGTGAGAATCTTAGGGGAGGGGTGTGTCATGGATTCCCAGAACATAGGGAGGGAGTGGACAAGTTACAAGACTGGTGGAGTGTGCCTCACAAGTCCGGTCCTCTGCTCTCTTTACCGCAGAAGGAACTACCAGACTGGACTTGGGAAACACACAACTCCGGAGGAAGCAGCCAGCTCCCACCAAGGCTCCTTTAACTGGGACTCGTACTTCGTAAGCCTCGCCCTCGGACTCAACGTCATGGCGTCTGAACCGGTGATTACAAAGGACAATCCTGAGGCAAGGGGGTGTGGCCCAAAGCAGGAAGACTGAAGGAAGAGGATACGGACAGAAATACGCTGGGAGGGACTTTGTCTTTGCGAGATGCCGAGCCACTGCTGTTGCCTTCTAGAGAGGCGAGGGACGACACACAGAGAGAGCCAGGAGGCCAAAGACTTCGTGCTACGCCCAGCCACACTCCCGGAGGAGTGTGGCTCCATCAGGTGCATACAAAGTTCTCGGGGTGGGTCGGGTGGAGGGGGAGGACCGTCGACTAGCGGGTTTTCAACCCACTGCTCTGAAACCTATGGTACCCTTCTCTTGCACTTATTCAACTTTGTAGCGCGGAACTAAGACACTGGTGGTACATCACTCCCTTTTCCCTAAAAGTAGTAGATTGAGTAACCCTACTCACTGTTCCTCCGTTTTTGTCTCTCTTCTTTTTACCGTCCTGAGGAGACATAAGTTTCCTAGTGGAGGGAGAAGACCAGTAAAGGAGTCACGCCAGGATTCGTTGAAACTTCTCAATTAAACAAGTCTTAACCAGGGAGGAGCCCCGATAGTGCCTTGGGACATAAGACGTAATATTCCCGTACAATTACTGGATTATGTTTGTTGACCTTTAAGACCAATAAAAAGAACAAAAGGCATCCAGAGTAGCCGTCAATTCTTCTGATCTGTGACAGCAGGGTTGACTAAATTACGTGTCAATAAAATGTACACTTTGTCTTTTTGATACACATGAATGGTGTCTGGGCAAAGAATTCACCTAAATAATACTACCGCAGATTCTAACTGCTGCTGTAAGCAATGGAAAGCTTGCAGGTTAAACTTTAAACCGTCTGCTACTGGGTTGCATCACCTGCAGCACTTTGTTTTTGTAACTTTTGATCCAATTGACGTAGAAACATTTTTAGTTAAAATATCCAAATGGCGCAGCAGATGATGGACTATGTGGCACCTGTAATGAACCTGTAAGTAGATGGAAAACACTGTGGCGACAGAATCACATAAGTCCAGTGACTAAGTGGTTAAAACGAACATTTGTGGCATATTAAGTTAACAAGCTCTATACTTATGTGTTTATGATAGTGTTTCTGTACCACTCTAATCTAGTGCTCTTGCCTGAAATCAGAGACCCACTCAGTTGAGCAAATGTTTAAGAATTAGTTTAATTTTTTAATTTCTTTATTTAAGCCAAACATAGATTTATCATCTGTCTGAGCCAATATGTTCAAATCTCCTTGATTCAGTTAACTTCCTTTGTGTATTTCATTTGGTTAAGTTATGATAAATTGAAAATGTATTCAGTATAGAGCAAAGTAACTTTTTTGTGCTTTATTTGGTTCATGTTAAGGGGTAGTGATTTCTGTACTAGTAGGTAATGTCATAATAATCAAGATTTCAAATTGTTTTGCAAGTGTTAATGCTTCCATTTTCATGTTGATATATTTAATTAAATAGTAGGTTGTTATTAATACTCACTCTGCAGTATTGCACACTTTGGTTTTTACTAATTTCAGTATCTTTCCTTCCGTCAGAGATCATACCCCATGAATGCATTTGCGGATCATACACACACTGAAGAAAGACCATACTTGTGCAATGAATGTGGGAAAAGATTTAGTACCTGTCCATCACTAATGAAACATCAGCGAATACACACAGAGGAAAGGCCATATCCATGTAATAAATGTGAGAAGAGATTTATTAACTATTCAACACTAATGAAACATCAGCAAATACACACCGGAGAAAGGCCATACCAGTGCACTGAATGTGGGAAGGGCTTTATAACATCTTCATCACTAATGATGCTTCAGCAAACACACACAGGAGAAAGACCATACATGTGTACTAAATGTGGGAAGAATTTCATTTGTGCATCACGGTTAAGGAGACATGAGCTAACTCATAACGGAGGAACAACATACCTGTGCAGTGAATGTGGGAAAGGTTTCAGTAACTCTTCATATTTAATGGAACATCAGCGAAGGCACACTGGAGAAAGGCCATATCCATGTAATAAATGTAATAAGAGATTTATTTACTGTTCTTCACTAAAGAAACATCAACGAATACATACAGGAGAAAGACCATACCAATGTACTGAATGTGGGGAGAGCTTTACTAATTCATCATCGCTAATGGGGCATCGGCGAATACACACAGGAGAAACACCACACATGTGTACTGAGTGTGGGAAGAATTTAATTTACCCATCAGCCTTAAGGAAGCATCAGCGAACACACACAGGAGAAAAACCATTCATATGTAGTGAATGTGGTAAGGGCTTTACTGTGAGCTCAAGCCTACGGTACCATATGCAAACCCATACAGGAGAAAAACCGCACACTTGCAGTGAATGTGGTAAGAGTTTCACAGGCAAATCAGGCCTACGATATCATAAGAAAATCCACACAGGATAAAACTGCACACGTGCACTGAATGTGGGAAGAGCTTTATTGGGTCTGCACAGCTAAACTATCATCAGAAAAAACACACCGGAGAAAAAAACTACACATGCAGTGAATGTGGGAAGAGCTTTGTTCTGTTGTCAATGTTGACATATCATCAGCGAACACACACTGGAGAAAAACCATACAATTGCAGTGAATGTGGAAGGGGCTTTTATAAATCGTCTAACCAAATGCGCCATCAGAAAACGCACACGAGGGAAAAAACATGAAGGTGCAAAGAATGTGCGAAGAGTTTTAGTATTTCATCAGACCTACATAAACATCTGAGAACACCCAGAAAACCTACTTATCCAATGACTGTGGGAAGACTTAACTAACAGTGCAAGCTTAATATTTTATGCACAAAACCACACAGGAATGGCACCCATTCTTAAAAAGTGTCCCCAGGAGACACATGCTCGGGAGGTTGTTTGGGGTTTTGACAAAAGTACCAAACTTTAATAGTCTGTAGCGTCTCTGCTGTGGTGCAAGTGAATACTGAATGATGGCAGTCCTAGAACAACAGTCAGATAGTGGACCTAAAAAGCATAAGGCTATCAATATTGTACTGAACTGAGGAAGGTTAAAATGCTGACGTATTCTGGTACCTGTTGTGAAGAGCAGTTTCCTAGTATCTTTGGCATACAGAGGGGTTGAACTCCATCATTGTACATATATATTAAAACAAAACCCAACCTGGAAGCATAAACCCAGTGAAACAAAAAACAGAAGTTTAGCACATTTGGAAATTACTTCTCTTAGATGTCAGTCCTGTATTCCCACCAGAAACTTGCAAATATATGGGATATCACAAATACCCATGGGTAGACAGTGTTATTACAACCAAACTCATAGCTAAAGGGAAAATAACAAAATAATCGTACTGATTAATACAATTAATACCGATTAATGCTCTAATCTGTGTGTAATAAAAGATTTAAATCCATTTGTTAATGATTTTGTACCTTAATACTTTGGGATGGCAGACTGCTTGCAAGTCAACATAATGTGTAAATAAGGGGAAGTACTGCATGCCATCCAAGAATACATTCACTATATCTACATCTTAAGTCATAGCTACACACCTACCCAACAACATCAAAATACCCAAATGTACTGTTGTATGTTGAAAGCAACCTTGCTAATTCTGTTATTTTAAATATCTTGAAAGAGTTCACACATAACCAATAGGAAGTGAGAGAGATAACAGGTATGGCAACGTTAGATAAAAAGCTAGTTGAGAAACCTAACCAGCTGAAAATAAAAATAACTGGAAAGCACACCAGTAGTAAAGAATTCAAGGAATTCTTCTAGAAACCCTGTTTTGAACAAACATACATGTAACTATGTAAGGTGAAAAAAGCTTATTGATGAAAATCTCAAATTGGAAGCCCAGAACCATGCTTGGATGCAAAATAGTTTGCTGAATGCCCAGTAAATTAAAACCTGATAAATGCAGGATTATCATTCAAAGGAGGAAAATCTCACTTGGTTTCTAGATTTGAAAGGATCATGGTAGAGTTTTGTTGCACATTTATTCTAATTAACCAAATATTGACTAGTGGCTTAACAAAACATTAGGAATCCCAAACCCCTCACACTCCCATACACGGAAGAAAATATTTAACCCCCTTATACAAGAATAAAAAAAGTGTCACTCTAGAACACCCTGTCATCCCCAACTCAAGCATGAGCTCTTTGAATCAAATCTCATGAGCTGTCAACCATTTTGCTAAAGTATGATGGGCAGTGAGCACTTACCTGAGACACCGAGAGAAATGACGACCAAGCAGAATGCCCAGGCCACTCTCCTTGAAGAAAATGAAGCATACAAATAAGTAATGGGTAGAAGGCTTGAATTAGTTTGAGCCACTAGTAATTACTTGGAGATTCATCACAGTCCATCATTAGTTTGCACATCATGACACCTCAGTGTGGACCCAGCCATATGCAAACCAGTCTTGACCCTGCTCCAAGATTAACAGCCTAGCTTTAACTGCCAGGTCCTCCCTGAACAGGAACACAAGCAACCCAAGACCCGTTTGAACTGATTGAGGCTCTTCAGAGAGGTTTAGCTTGGTTCCAGTTTCACAGTGAGCACATATGGGCACATCTGTCATGCTTAGGGTGTCACACTTAATTATATAAAAATAGTGAGTGGAATGGTTACATTAATCTGACACATTGATAATCACTGAGGCCTCATCCCAATCAGTTGTTCTTTTGCAAACCATGCCACCTCAGCCATATGCAAATCAGTTTGTCCCTGCTCCAATAGGAACAGTCCAGTCTTAACTGCTAGACCAAGTCCTCCTTGAACCAGAGCACAAGCAGCCCAACACCTGTTTCTTTTTTTTTCTTTCTTTTTTTTTATTATCAGCACAATATGGAAACATAGCGAAGAAGTCACAGATAAATCAGTTATGTTTTAAAGAAAAACAGATACAGTGTGGGAGAAAACAGTTTCATACCATATACAAAAAAGAAAACCATACCACATTAGAAATTCAGATTTTTACATTTCAGATGAGCCAGAAAAAAAAGGGGAAGGAGTTTTAAATAAAATTACCCCAAATGTTTTCAAATTTATGTAAAGACCTAGTGCCTCTAATTCGAGCCAAAGCCGCCTCCATGCCATGAATTTCGTTGACCAAAGACCACCACTCCATAACATGTGGCGACTGTGGGGAGATCCAGGCATGAGCAATAGTAAGTTTGGCACAAGATAATAAAATAGTGATTAAAGCCTGTTGAGGTAAAGTAGTAGCATGCACATCTGAAAGTACAGTTAAAGCAGAAAGTAAAGGTGGCCTAGCCATTTTCATTTTCAAAACCTTGTCCAGGGCAGACCAAAACTCATTTAAGGACGGGCAAGAAAATAACATATGTTCTATGTTAACACCCACGGTATCACATTTAGGACACTTAGTACGATCACTATATAAAGCATTTGGAGACCATTTAAGAATCACTTCCGGGGTATAGTATAATAAACAAGAAGTTTTAAATTGTTGCAATCTTAAGCTCGCCGATTGTACCAGATTATTGATTTTAGAAAGAGAATGAGCAATCTGATCTGAGTGTATCGTCAAACCAAGTTTAGAGCTCCATTTTTTGCTAATTTAGAACAGTCTTGCTTTTTATAAGACATCAAACAATTATATCCTGCACTTATTAAAGATGTAGTTTTAGTCGAGTAGAAGCAGTCCCAAATATCAGAATCTGAAATCTTCAGGATTTTCATCCGACGTATCAGAGAGTCCTGTATTTGGATATACTTGAACTTGGATAGCCTCGGTCAAATTATATACGTTTTTAAGTGCTAAAAAATCTAAAAAGCCATTAGAGCCATAAAGATCCCCTAATGTTACGATTCCATGAGTAAACCATTCCTTAGCCCGACCATCATTGAATATCCCGGGAAGTCCTGGATTTCCCCACAGTCGTAATTTTGAATGGAAAATAGATGTTTTACAAAAAAGCAAAATGCTGAACCAGATCTTAACGGTGTCCCTAGGGGTCTTATATTTAACCCTTTTGAAGTAGTTTGGGTCGTTCAATCTTAACAAAAACATTCTTGCATCTGAATTAAGCATGATGGTATGATAAAAAAATTGTGACTCAGAATTGAGCAGAGAGCGAAGGCGGCCAATGAAAGTAGCCCAAAAGTACAGTTAAAAATCTGGAAAATTAAGTCCACCTGTATCTAAAGGTCCTTTTAGTGCTGACAAGGATCTACGCACCTTCCGGTATCCCCAGATAAAGCTGCTCAGAATTCCATCGAGCTTCTTAAAAAAAACATTATTAAGTGCCAGTGGGATAGAACGGAAAAAAAAAAGAAATATCGGCAACATTTTCATTTTAATCGAATTAATTCTACTAATAATGTTTAAAGGGAGTTTATGCCATTTTTTTAATAACAACTCGGATGATTTTAAAAGTACATCGTAATTCATAGGTATTATATCACTGATTTTAGATGAGATTTTAACCCCTAAGTAATTAATATACCTACAGATCCCTGGGACGACACCCATGGAGTTATAATTAACCACTATTTGAGTTTTATTCACGTTTAGCTTGTAACCGGATACAGCGCCAAATCTTTTAGCCTCGACCATTATGCCCTCTAATGCTGTTGCGGTATTGGTAGAGTATGAAATGAAATGAAATGACATTTTTAACGCGCAACTTAGCCCAAGGGCATCAAGGCGCCTGACAAAACAGAGATAGAAATCACAGGTCTCAAACAGCCGGGTACATGATTTAGGAATAAGCCTCTCGGAAGAGCCAGGTTTTTAGCTCTTTACGAAAAAGTGTCAGCGAAGGTTGACCAACCAGATCGGGTGGAAGGGCATTCCAAAGCTTTGGAGCCAGAGCGGAGAAGGCCTTCCCCCCCCATCTGGCCTTGGCAAATCTTGGCACTTGAAGAAGATTTTTAGTGGAGGACCTAAGAGCTCTACTGGGGAGATAGGGAACAAGAAGAGATCTAATGCCCTCTGACCCCGAGCCATAAATGGCCCCATGTGCTAGGCAGAGAAGCTTAAACGAAATCCTGGCCTGAATAGGCAACCAGTGCAGATCTTTCCTGGCCAAGGAAGCTGAGGAGAGCCAGGGAGGATTGAGCACCAACCTGGCCGCCGCATTCTGGACCATCTGTAGTCGATGAACAGCGCTCTTATTCATGCCCACGTATAACGCATTACAGTAGTCCAGTCTCGATGAGACCAGTGCTACTGTCGCCTGCTTCCTCGCCTCAAAGGAAAGAAAGGAACCTATCTTTTTGAGGGTCCTAATGATCCCACAGCAAGTGGACAATGTCCTACTAACCTGGAGATCAAATGAAAGGGAAGTATATCGCAATGTTGTCCCATATGCGGTGATTTTTAAGCAATGAGGCCCGGACCGAAATGGAACTATCCTGGGCTGTGCCTGGAGTGCAGAGAGAAATGGCTCCAGTGACAGAGCAAAAAGCAGGGGTGACAGCGGGCACCCCTGCCGAGTGCCCGAGAGTTAAAAAAAATGGCAGATGACAAGCCAGCGTAGCTGATTTTAGCCATAGGTTTATCGTATAGGGCCCGAATCCAGCTAATGATTTTACCCCTAAAACCTATAAAGGACATCACGGACCAGAGATAATCCCACCCCACTCGGTCAAAAGCTTTTTCAGCATCTAATAAGATCATACCGAGTAGGGTGGATTCCGACAGTGCCACATCAAAAACCGTAATAGCTGTATTAATATGGGTCGTTGTATCCCTGCCCAATACAAATCTGTGTTGTTGTGCGTTTACAATCTTAGGAATAATTGGAGCTAATCTATTTGCCAAAATCTTGGCAAAGACCTTGTGTAGGAGGGTAGGGTCTGCTATCCTATGGTCACCCCAATTTTTGCTTTTTGCTTCACTGGTTTTAAACTTAATGTGGCTGTGGGCCTGCTAATCAGACCCACAGCCTGCTGTTCTCTCTCTAAATTCACAGACATGTACTATAGGTACATCACCAATTTGGTACTGGACACCTTGTCAGCCCCTGTACCATGCACTATAGGTGCTCAGGGCATAGGTGCATCCAAGGCCTACCAGGGGCTGCAGCATATCTTTTGCCACCCCTGGCTGGTACTTAAATCGACACAACTGGCTGTTCACACAGCTGGGGTAAGGTGGTGTACTCACCCCTTGCTTAGATATGGCACTAATGATTGGCTCCTGAGGCGGAAAGCCGGGAGCAGGGACGAATTTTTAAAATTGTATTCTGTGTCTAATTACTGTGCTTTTAAAACCTGATATCCCTTTACCTGTATCTTGGCATCCTAGAACAGCGCTACTCGCTGCAACGACCCCTTCGCTTCAGTCGCCATTCTCGAGGGCGAGGCGAGACACGCCCCCTCGGCTGGCCACGCCCCCCCGCCACGACTACAAATAGCGCGCCCCCAACGCCAGGCGCTGCACTAATGATTGGCTCCTGAGGCGGAAAGCCGGGAGCAGGGACGAATTTTTAAAATTGTATTCTGTGTCTAATTACTGTGCTTTTAAAACCTGATATCCCTTTACCTGTATCTTGGCATCCTAGAACAGCGCTACTCGCTGCAACGACCCCTTCGCTTCAGTCGCCATTCTCGAGGGCGAGGCGAGACACGCCCCCTCGGCTGGCCACGCCCCCCCGCCACGACTACAAATAGCGCGCCCCCAACGCCAGGCGCTGCACTAATGATTGGCTCCTGAGGCGGAAAGCCGGGAGCAGGGACGAATTTTTAAAATTGTATTCTGTGTCTAATTACTGTGCTTTTAAAACCTGATATCCCTTTACCTGTATCTTGGCATCCTAGAACAGCGCTACTCGCTGCAACGACCCCTTCGCTTCAGTCGCCATTCTCGAGGGCGAGGCGAGACACGCCCCCTCGGCTGGCCACACCCCCCCCAACCTCCTCACCTACCGGTATAAAGCATGTGTTTTGGCAGGAAGCGCAGCGGACGAGCGCAGCGGGCGCGACTTTTGCGCGCCGAAGGCGCGCCTAAGGCAAGCCCGTCTGCGCCCGTCCGCGGCCGGACGGGGCTAGGGGCTCGACTCTATGCCAAAACTACATCCTACTCTTCAAAGGATCTTATTGCCCTTCAAGGTCAATGGCTACTTCCAGATTCCACCCGCAGATTGATCTCCTCTCTAGGCCTTGCCCCCACTTCCCCCATAGCCCCTCACTTCCCGCTACCCGCTCCCCCGCCACCCTGCCCCACCCCTCCCCCCGACCCCCCCCCCCCTTCGCCGGCACTGTCTGTCTTCTTACTCAATACCAGGTCAGCGGTCAAGCACCACCATGAGCTGTTCGTCTTACTCGATACTGAGAAACCTGACCTACTGCTCTTGACCGAAACCTGGTACTGTGACACTTCCCTCCCTGCTCTCCTAGCCACCCTACCCCCCTCTTATGTGGCCCTTCGAGCCGACCGGCCGGCGGGCAAGGCTGGTGGTGGGGTTGCCCTGATCGCTCGGTCGGAGTTGAATTTCCAATTACTTCCCTCACCCCCCATTCCCCCCGCTGACTTTCTGGTAGCCCGTTCTCTTTCTTTCTCCCCCCCCATTACCTGTCTATTAATGTACCGGCCCCCTCAGCCCTCGCCTGCATTCTTGCCGGCTTTTCAAGACCTACTGGCCAACTTGGTGGTCAACTACGCTTCGGTCTTGGTGGTAGGGGACTTCAATTATTGGCCCTCAGACCTGCACGAGTGCTCAGCCTCTAAAGAGTTCACAGACTGCCTCTCAACCCTCAATTTTGTGTCGCACATAGCCGTCCCCACTCACTGCCATGGGCACACATTGGACCAGGTCTGGTCCCTCAATCTCCCTGTGGCCTCGGTCACTGTCTCGCCTTGCCCTTGGTCCGACCATGCCCTCATCTCCTTCTCTATTCCCCGTAACGCGTTGTCTAAAACTCCGCGTGCCAAAAACACCTGGGCACGGAACTGGAATAGATTAGATTACCCCTCCTTGACCTCCATGCTACACGATTCTACTCCTATCCTTACTGGCTTAACATCTACCTCTCAAGCCGAAGCCATTAACATCTGGCTGGCGGATGGCTGCGACTCTGTGGCGCCCTTACGCCGCATCTCCATCCGCCGACCTAAGGACTGTAATAGATGGTTCAATGACCATCTAAAAGACCTTAAATTGAGCGCCCGACAAGCTGAAAGGCAATGGAGGAAAAACTACGATCCCCTATTAAAAACCCACTACTTATCAGCTCTGGACAAATATAAAACAGCGATCTTGGCTGCTAAGTCCACCTACTTTTCATTTAAAATTACCTCCGCCGAAAACAAACCCAGGGAAATTTTTAGAACAGTGAATGACCTGGCATTCTCAGACCGTACCTCGCCCAATATCCTTCCCTCCCAACTTCTCTGCGACCAGCTCAATACCTATTTTTTGGACAAAATAGCAACCATTAAGGTCAATATCCCTCCACCCTCCTCTGCCTTCGTCGACCCCGCCCCCCCTCCCCTCCCTTACCTGCTTACTTCTATTCCTCCCCTCACGCAGGATTCCTTCCTGGAGATACTCCCTAAAGTGAAGTCGGGATCTCCCGCGGACGTCTGCCCAGCACGAGTCCTGCAGCAAATCTACTCCAGCTGCCCCGACCCCCCCATTGCCTTCCTCAACAGCTCCCTGGCACAAGGCGTAGTACCCTATCCACTTAAGGTAGCTACCATAGTGCCCATCCTGAAGAAATCTGGCGCTGACTCCTCTATCTCGGCCAACTATCGCCCTATCTCCTTGCTACCCTTCCTGGGCAAGGTGATGGAACGCCATGTCACCGCGGTGCTCAGCGCCCATGTTGAGGCAAATGGGAGTTTGGCCTCCCGCCAAGCTGGGTTTCGTCCCAGGCACTCGACCGAGTCAGTCGTGGTCTCAGTCTTGGACAAACTCAGAAAAGGTATGGACGAAAATAAACACCAGGCACTGGTCCTCCTTGATCTTTCCGCCGCCTTTGACACGGTGGACCACACCATCCTACTCACCCGTGTCAAGGCGGCTGGCATCGGGGGATCAGCTCTGATCTGGCTCTCCTCCTTTCTGAGGGAACGCACTCAGGCGGTCCGACTAGGCAACTTCACGGCTACTCCCCTCCCTGTCACTTGCGGTGTTCCCCAGGGTTCCTCGCTTTCCCCTTTACTTTTCAACCTTTATATCTTTCCTCTCATCTTTGCACTACAGCGGCTGGAGGTCACTGTCTATAACTACGCGGATGACCTCCAGCTCATCTTTGATCTGTCCCCCTCTCCTCTTTCGGTCTCCAATTTCCAGTCAACTATGACATTCATCAGGGACTGGATGAACCACAACCACCTTAAATTGAACCCGGATAAAACCGAGCTGGTCCTCACCGGTGGTTCATCCAGTCCCTGGAACTCTCTCTTCTGGCCCCCTTCTCTTGGCTCTGCACCGACCCCCTCCACCACGGTCAAAACACTTGGGGTCAAAATTAACAGCCAACTCACTCTTCATTCACAAATTAGCTCTGTGGTGTCCTCTTGTTTCCTTTCTCTCCGCACTATCCGCACTGTTTCCCGCTTCTTTTCCCCCCAGGCACTCAGGATCATCATGGCCGCACTTGTAATATCCAAATTGGACTACGCAAACGCTCTTTACCACGGCATCCCTGCTTATAGTTTGCGTAGACTCCAGACCGTTCAGAATCAAGCGGCCCGGCTTGTGTACGGCCTCCCTCGATATCACCATTCCACCCCCCTTCTCAGGGAGCTCCACTGGCTCCCCATAAAGGAACGGGCTCTATTCAAGATCGGGTGCATGGTTTTCCAGGCCCGTCAGGGCTCTGCCCCTGCCTTCATCTCCTCACTAATCAAGTCCTATGTACCTGCAAGAGAACTTCGGTCTTCCTCCAGGTCCCTCCTCCAGATCCCTCGCTTCACTCGCAAAAAGTGGGGCGGGGCTAATTTCTCCACCCTAGCCCCAACCTTCTGGAACTCACTTCCTGACCACCTCCGCTCTGCTACTCAGTATCTCCCTTTTCGCAGAGAACTAAAAACGTTTCTTTTTAGTCAGGCTTTCCCCACTTAAAAACTCCCTCAATATTTTTTTTTTTCTTTCATCTCTCCCTGGTCCCTTTTCATCTCAGTTGCCGATCCCCCCAGCGCCAAGAAACCGCAAGGTGTACGCTGCGCTCTACAAGTATTTTAAATTAGAAATTAGAATTAGATATAGTATACCTATGGCTAAACCTATATCTGGACACATATACACCTATCAGTCACTCCTATGGCAGGCCTTTACAATCATGGAGGCAGAGTGCTTGGTTTTATGTGCGATGGTGCTCTAGCATGAGCTGAGCCTGTCTGCAGTGTTCGGAACCATTTCCTTACTGCTGTTCCAGTGATACTGCCATACCATATACTCTTAAGTGCATTATAATCCTCGCGGTTAATGCTAACTTTGGTTTGGCGTTATCAAAACATGTCGTGTTTGGTGT
The DNA here is from genome assembly GCF_964261635.1 of Lissotriton helveticus. Lineage (NCBI taxonomy): Eukaryota > Metazoa > Chordata > Amphibia > Caudata > Salamandridae > Lissotriton > Lissotriton helveticus. The sequence continues at coordinate 50,066,053 of NC_136069.1, forward strand.
CATACACTTTGGAATACTACCCCCTCGCCAGTTCTGGCGACGGGGGTAGCATTCCACCCTTCTAGAGGGAGAAGACATGTTACTTTACTGAAAACGCGGTTAATCATAACCAGAGCCCCAGCATCACAAAATGGATGCTGCTGCCACAGACACGAGTCTGGCCTCCTGCTGCTGACCGAAACTCGGCAGAGGACGCTTGATCAAAGGATCTCCTGTCACAGGGAGGTGTCACACCACCCCAGACAGGAGATAGTGGATTGTAGCAGGGAGGGTTGAAAGAAACTAGACACTGCCTGGGGCGCACAAGGTTTCCCTGGGCAAATTCCAGTCAAACCGGTTCTGGGGCCATCCTGCCCCAGTCCTGGTGGCAAACTGGACAAAGGAAAAGGGGTGTAACCACCCCCTTCCTGGGTCCCACCCATAGGAGGGACCTAGCAGGTAATCCAGCCCCCAGATTTGGAATATAGGTGGGAGCAGTGCCAATGCACATCAGATTATCCTGACTGAAACTTATGAAACGAAACTCTGGACCCTTCGACATCCTACTCGACGTAGAAGACTGAAGAATCTCCCTTGTGGTCAAGGAGTGACCACCCTGTGCAAACAGGCACCATCCAGCACCTCGACGTTTGCTTTGTTGCAGTTCCCGCCGGAACTCGAGCGACAGAGATCGACAAGACCCAGCGTGCCTGCCTTCTAACAGCCCGATCCACAGTCTATGCAGAGCTGAGACCTGTGGAGGCGACCTGAAGCGTGGGAGTGGCCATCTTGGAAAACCCACGAAGCGCTGACCGTGCAGTACCCGAGGCTCCCTCGAAGCTGTGCATTAGAGTTTAAGAAGCTCCAGCCCCGAGCAGCTTTTGCACCGAAGCTCACCCCTCCACACTCGACGAGTGCTGCATGGGGCCCTTTTGCATTTTCCTGCTCGACGCGTTGGTCCGGTCGCTTGCCCGTTGGCTAGTGGCCTCAGAACCGACGAACCTTTGAATTTACACAGCTAGTCTAGTTGCTCCAGACTGGCCCTCGCTCCCCTGAAAAGGAGCACCCGCGCTGACCTTGCTGGTCCGAGTGTTAAGCGATCTTCGAATCCTGCGTGGGGTGCCTTTGCCAAGGCTTGTTGACTCCGATCCGGAAGCCGACACCGCCGACAGCGAGAGCCTTCGTGGGACAGCTCGTGATCCACTCCAGGACATCCTCGGTGCCCCAGAGTCTACGTGGCAGCGGAGACAAGCTTCACGACATCGACCTGATTGCGCCCGACATTGCCTGGTTCGTTCCTGGTTCCTTCCTGGTCACTGGCTAGTGACCCAGACTCTGTCCCCTCTGCTTTCAGGTACTCTTCAACTTCGATCCACCCTTGGATTGCACCGGACACTTCTCTTCTGGACGCCTGCAGCATCTTCATCTCCAGGCACCATAGAACTGCGCGACGAAACCCGACACATCTTTGCACCTGTGCACCCGCTTCCTGTGGGTGAGGTAACTCTTGAACGCCGATGCTCCTGTAGAGGTTTACACATCTAGTGTCTAAGTCTAAAGTTTTGTCCTTCTAGTCCAGTCGGAAGACTCTTAAAACTGTAACTCGATAACTATTACGCACCATTGACTTTGCATTGGTGCATGCGTGTGCTTTCTGCACTGCACCCGAATCCCGCGGGCTACTCCCGTCCTAACTGATGTGAGTCCAGTGTAGTCCCAGCGATTCCCAAGGCCCTAGGCCTTACCACTGATCGATTAGTGATTGTTATACCACTTTTTTGATATATGGTTTGAGTGGCCACCAGCCTCATCCACACACGTGCAACTTGTATGTTATATTGTGCTTTTGTTTAAACGCTTGTGCTTCATTGCTCATAAAGAGTAGTGGGGATTATTCTGAGAAAAAAAACATATATTTTTATAATATATAACTTGTGTAGTGTCCTTTCATTTGATATTACAGGATTGCATATGGTAAAACAGCTGGCTTCACATGCCCTCTTGAGTTAAGCCTTTAAGGCTGCTTAGTCCATGCTACCCCTAGGATAGCTTGTCTATAAGGTTGACTTACAACCATCACCATAAGGGTTGTTTGGACTGATACAAGGTGCCCACAGAACTGTGGACATCATATACCAGGCCAACTTCTCACACCTTGGCATCAGTATTAATCAAAGAGATGGGTCTGTACGGCCCACATTCTTCTGCTGGTTTGTCTTTTTTCAGAAAAAAGATCATTTTCGCAACATTCCAAGATTTTGGAGCTTTCCCGGTTACCCCTAAAGATTGAATTACTAAAAGAAAAAGTGGAATTACTTCCTCAATACAAATTTTATAAAGTTCCACCGGGATAGTATCATCCCCCGATGCTTTTCCCATGGGCAGAGATAAAATAGCCTGTCTTATCTCTAGCTCCGTAATCTCCTCCGATAGATGTTCTAAGCCAGGTAGGTTAAATTTATCCTTAATTTTATTCTCCAAATACTCTAAAATGTCTGATGCAGGGGGGTGATTCTCCGGAGTGTACAAGATGTTATAATACTCCGCGAATTGCGCCAAAATCTGCGCCGGTTATACGTGACTTGGTTCGGGCCTTTAATACTTTTGAGTCTGTGCTCTATCTTCCGCCACTTTGTATGCCAATATCTTACCAATTTTATCACCTCCCTCATAATGCGAAATTTTGGCCTTATCTAACTTAGCACAGCTCTTTTCAATAAAAGTTGCTTTGAGGTTGGCCTTAAGAGATCCTAGTTTAAGCCCTATTCCTACCAAATCAGGGGAGCACGGTCGTAGTGCCTCGGCCATTAATATTTCTTGAGCCAAAATGCCCGATATCAATTTGGTGTTAGCATTCCGGCATTCAGAATTCTGTTTAAAAATATATTGTTGCGCATGTCCTCTAATGCTAGCCTTGCAAGTGTCCCAAACGGTTATGTAGGGTGCCGAGTAGAGGTTTATTTTGATAAATTCACAAAGGTGTAGTTTAAGATGAGAAATATAGGCTGCACCAGAAAATAAATAGCAAGGTAAAGAAAACATTCTCGAAGTTGCTTGACCTTCTAAATTATTAAATACCAATGAGATAGGATTATGGTCCGAGGACACCCGAGGGCAGATTTCCATAGAGCTGTTTTGCATTATTTTGTCAGTTGCCCAGGCCATATCAATACGGGAGCAAAGTTTATGGGGTGCTGAGTAGAACGTGTAACCAGGTATGTCAGGGTAGAGAGAGCGCCAAACATCTTTTACATTATGTATCCGACTGATGTCTAAAATCGCTGCGCGCACTTTGCGCATCGGCTGAAAGGCGCCCTGTCTAGTCGTATCCTGCTTATAATCCATAATACAGTTGAAATCCCCCATAATAATAAGTTCCTCTTCCCACCCCAAAAGTTCCATATTCAATTTGTCAAAAAACAAAAGTATCATCAGTATTAGAGCCATAAATCCCACATAGTACATATTTATGATTGCCTATAAGTATTTGGGCTATGGCCCACCGGCCATATTTATCTGCAGCAGTTCTGATTTTTTCAGCTCTACACCGCTTATCTTTTAAAATGGCAACTTCTCTAAGTGAAACCTGTTGAGAAGAACAAATTATAACATCATATCCTAACTGACTGAGAAGCCTTCTATCCTTATAGGCAATGTGCATCTCAGATAAAAAACCTAACTGAGGGTTATAGAGCCTTAACTCTTCGGCAACAAGTCTTCTTTTGTTCTTACTGTTTAGGCCAGATACATTCCATGCTAAACATTTCAATTTATACATTTCAAAACATAGTTTACGCCCTTTCCGCCACACTGCATGATATTCAAGAAAAAAAATGAAGAACAAAACCTTGCCCTCAAATTAAATGATTTACCACATTGTGCTGATTTTTTTTATATTCCCCCCCCTCCTAAGACAACCCACCCTCCCCCTCCCTCCCCCCAGTACAAGAGGGATACCCCTCCATAACTGCTGCCGCTGAAAAGGCAGCTCACTGTAGAGCAGCCCAAGGACTACCTGACCACCCAACCCCCATTCTTTTTTTTTTGTTTCCTTTAAGATTTTCCCCCTGTGATGGGTATAAAGGGGGGGCCGAAAAGATTGAAAGCAGAAACAGTTAACAATAGAATGAAACCCCAAACATACACAAATAAAATACCTTCCTAGTCACTATCCCAAAAATTTAAGGCCCAGTCCTTAACTCAGTATTGATAACATATTTTCCACTTCCTTCTCGTCTGAAAAATAGTAAGTGTGACCTCCCTTAATAACTTTGAGGCGAGCAGGTTCCTGCAAGAACACTTGCCCACCGAGAGCTTTGAAAGAATCTATAAGCTTCCTTAACCTCCACCTCCTATCCATAGTAGATTTGCTCAGGTCTGATCGAACGAATAAGGACATATTCTCGATTATGATAGGAGAGTTAGGGCGTGCTTTTAAAGACACTGCCTGCCTCAAAAGAAAATTTCCAAAGTAAATGATGAAAGGTCTAGGAAATTTACTCTCCCTAATCTTCTGAAATGGGGGGAGGCGATGAGCTCTTTGAAACTGAGAGTTCCAATCCCAGTCGGCTAAGTCCGGAAAAGCCTTATGTAATAATTTCACCAGGTAGCCCCTTGCATCGGACCCCTCAACGCCCTCCGGGATACCAAATAGTCTAAGGTTAGATCGTCGTTGACGGTTCTCTAGGTCCTCAACCTTCAACTGTAGGGCTGTGATCTGGGCTTCATGTTGGTTCAGAGAGAACTCTGTACGAGCAGACCCTTCTTCGATGTTAACAACTCTTTGTTGGAGATCCTCAATTTCCTGTGGTTGGAGGTCATCTCCGATAGTGAATTCTGAAGTTTGGTGTTATCTTCCCGAAGTTGTAAAAAGTGATCCTGTGCCTCCGCGCGATGGTTAGTTAAGGTTTGTAATATGACTTCAAAAGGAGATAGCACAGGATCTTGTATTCCGGAGATGACCAGAAACAAGACCGGATGCTTCCAACAGAGCGGGGGAAGCCTCTATCCTTGCTGGAATAGAATCTACCAGCACAGCTGAGGACCTATTAGATGTCGAATTAGGCTCAGCAGATGAGGACACAGGAGAAGACAAAGATTCTGCGCCCAAAACTGAAGGAGAGAGGTGGGGGGCCGAGCAGTCTTTAGGAGGTTCGGCGGTTGGTGGGCTTGTACCTGACAGTCGTAGAGTCATTTTCTTAACAAGCCCCTTGGCCTGGATCCACTTCCTGAGAGGACCTTTGTCCAGGGGAAAAGCTTTCTTCGAGACTGGGGCAGTAATTACAGCTGATAAACCCTCCGTTGGAGCTTTTCTCCCTTTTCTGTTTTTTGTCTTCTTTCTCTGTTTAGCTTTACCCCTTCGTTCTGCCATAAACTTTGTGGTGTCTAAAGGAGCTCCCAAGGAGCTGTAACCCATCTCTCGGTCCTCTCCTTCCTCTATCTCCTCATATTCATAGTCCTCAGTAGAGCGATCTCCTCCACCATCTGTTTCCTCAGCCCCCACAGCCCCCACAACGGGAGGTGGGACAGCAGTTGCACAAGCCTGAGTATCCACATATATAGGCACTGGGAGATTTATTATTCTGGCGCCGACCCATTACAGACATTCTTATCGCCACCCTCATCTGAGGACATATCCAGACCTTGAAGAGCGGCATCACAAACCCCCTCCGTCTCAACTAGTTCTTGTTGGATCATGAAAGTAACAGGATTGTCTTTAGGTGGGATAAAGACTATCTTGTTTCCCTCCTGTTTATCTGTCTCTTTAAGAGCCTTAAGCTGAGCTGTATTAGGTACATTAACATCGGCAATAATCAGTACCGGTGGGAGCAGTACCTGTTTGTTGAGACTGGGGGCTCCCGCAGGTGACTTCGCTGGGAACCCCATAGATGAAGTAGAAGAGGTTGAAGAAGCAGTACCCACAACCCCAACAATAGGAGCCGATGAAGTTGCAGGTGCCAAAGTGACAACGGGTACCGCTGAGACATCCGGGACCGTAGGCACCACTACTGAGTCAGCCACCGCTGCTGCCTTGTTAGCTCGGGTGGACCTGGGTGCGTTCTTCGGGGCCATTGCCTCCCGCGGATCGGGTTCACCTGCAGCAAAGGTCTGGGACGGCCGTCCCCGCCCAATCCAAAGCCCCGACCAGCCGCAGACCGACCCGCGAGTGAAGCGAGTCAGATGCAGGATCGATTGCCGCACCAGCTGTAAGGAATGCCGAGCCAACCAAATCCACAGCATTCGGAGTCTCACTCTCAAGCACAGAGGCAGGAAATCAGCAAGGCGCCGCCAATCTCCAGAAGGCTTGTTCGCCCGACCGCTTGTCCACGAAAACCAGCGCCCAACGTCGAGGCGAGCCCCAATCTACCGGTAAGCCGATAAGTGCCTAATTAGCAAAAAATGGTCCAAAAGTTTTTACAGCATTTCATCCCGATAATAGGAAACAGGTATAGAGTCCGGAGGCCAATTCTCCTTGATTTACAGCCCCGAAGAATCAGGAAGGGTGGATCAGTAGGAGCCCTATACGGCTGCTGCACTCTAGGACGCCCTCACTCCGCCATTTGGACGCCCCCGGTATTCGGCCCTCTATCATCAAAACCCTAGCCCAACACCTGTTTCATCCTGAATGGAGATTGATACTTTGGTGTAGCTTGGTTTCAGTGGTATATGAGCACGGGGACCCATCTGGGCATACCTGTCACACTTGGGGGGGTCTAATGCAATGAACAGCAAGGTGATGTAGGGGATAATTGAATTAATACCAACCACCAGTGATCGCTCGCAATGCATCTTGGTCCATTGATTTTTGTTTTTTGCCCACCATGCCGCTTCAGATTAGACCCAGCCATGTGCTAAGAAAGCAACCTTGATCCTGCTGCAATGAAACAGTCTAGCCAGAACAGAAGCAACTCAAGACCGGTTTCAGACTATTTGAGCCTCTTTAGTTGGCTGAAGCTTGTTTCCAGTAGCACAGTGAACACAGCACCACAGTCTGGACATACCAGTCGCACTTCAACTGCAGCAAACAACAATGTGATGGAGAGAATGCTTGAATGACCTCGATACCCATTTAATGAATTATTCTTCCCTACTAGTTGGGGTAGTATTGGAGAATAACAATGAATCCACGATCCTGCATACTAAGTACCATCATTTCGTATAACAAATTGTTTAGGTTCAATGTCTTTTGAGGAAATCAGTTGGAGCTAATAACATTAGAAAATACCAGGCATACTTTGTCTATTTAAGTATTTTAAGGACACTTGTCTTGCTCCACCTTTCAGATAATACAGAATCTCCCTCAAATTCCGCTAAAACACGGCGGAACAGGAGACATAAAACACAACAACACCTAGAAAAGGATTTTATTTTACAAAATACAAAGGCTCTCTTTTTAGAATAAGGCTTGGGGTTTTATTTATACAATGCTGTCTAACAGAAAGGTTTTCCCAGATGACAAATGAACTACATTCAAATACACATAGAGCTATATATATATATTTATATGCAGGCAATAATAACACACTTGGTTAATGCAACAGTTACATGCATGAATAATATGGATAAACAAGGAGCAAATAATATAAGATAAAACTCAAGCAAATAATATACTGGATGTCCTGCAAGAGATAAGAAAGATATATACACTAAATACATCAAATGATTACTTTGGGTGTGCACCTCACTCATTCACACATTACAAAGAAACACCTCAAAAGACCACAGCCACTGGAACCACTCATCACAATGGCACTTTCCAGAAACAAATCACCTCACCTGATTGTTCACTCAACATCCTTGCCAACTCAAGCTGGAGGGCCCGTTCACAGTTGGGCTTGGACTCTCGACCGGGCCTCAGGTTCTGTTAGTCTTACAGCAGTACGTCTACTCTGTAAGTGAGCTCCCACCTTGGCTGTCAACAACCCCAGCTTTATAGTCTCAAAACACACACTAGAAGGTTCAAGAGTTTCCCCTCAGCGCCAAGGAAACTTACTGGAACTGGCCAGCTTCCAGGCAAGCATTCCACAGCAGGAAGGAGTCCCCACGTTCCCTCTATGTTCTCACATGTTCCAGCCTTTATCTTAACAAAGCTTACGAAAGCCTTCCAGGGTACGTTAAACAATTTCTCACAAAACAATCTTTGAACGTGATTAACCCAAACAACTTGCCATCCTGTCTGTGCGCGCAGAAAAGCTCAAGCAATGCAGAGTCAGAATTCAGGATGACATGAGGCATGTCAAAGCCAATAGTAAGAACTTCATAATTCTTCCCAATGTACAACACAATGCACATTTATGCACCAATGCCTATAGCATCACATACGTCATCTCTCAATGTACAACACAGTGCACATTTGTGCACCACTGCTCATAAAACTGCACTTTGAGACCAAAAAGTACATTCCACACCTCTCTCTCTCTCTCTCTCTGTCTCATGCTTTCAAATGCACATCCCACACGTTCTCTTCTTGGCAAGGTTGTTCTACTCCGTGACAGATTAAGAGAAACAAGGCATATGCAGAACATCGTACATTCAAGCTAGGATAAAATAACACACCAAAGTCAATTAAAATAATGGTAGTCAAAGGTTATCACGTGGTGTCAGACCACAAGAGTGCCTCTAGCACTACAATACTGTCCTAAGGCTGTTAGGACTGTTGATGGCAGGCAGGCCGAGGAAGAGCAGAACAGCTCCAGTGAAGTTTCTGAGCCTTAAATTACATGACTTTCATAGTGATAGCACTGTAACCGTATTAGACTGACCTCTCTCCAAGTGAATCTGTTTCCAGTTTAAGGAAGACCTGGCTTGGCAGTTCGGGCTGGACTGTTCCCATGAGGCACAGGGTCAAGACTGATTTGCATATGGCTGGGTCTGAACTGGGGTGGAGCCGTGAGCTAAAGAATGATAATGGATTCAACCCAGATCTTCGACTGGGGTGAGTGTCTGAAAAGTTTCAGCACTCTGTCCATCATCTCATTGTGTTTGCTTTGTTCGCCCGAAGTTGGCACGGTATGCCCAGACTTAGGTCCCTTGCTCACTTTGCCCCTGGATTCAATGCTAGCCTGGCTGATAAAGGGTGTTACCCAGTAACCGGTCCCAGGATGCTTTTTTCCAGTTCAGGGAAGACCTGGCTTGGCGGTTGGGGCTGCACTGTTCCCATGAGGCACAGGACCAAGACTGATTTGCATATGGCTGGGTCTGAACTGAGGCGGCGAAGTGAGCTAAAGAATGATGATGGATTCAACCCAGATCTATGACCAGGGGTGAGTGTCTGAAAAGTTTCAGCACTCCGTCCATCATCTCCTTGTGTTTGCTTAATACTCAATAGCCAGCTGTGTTCCAATTCTGTTTCTCCTGTTTAACACTGTTTAAAAAAACAAAATGATTTCTTAATTGTCTCACAGCTCACTTGCAGCACCACCTTGGCACAGGTTGTAGATAATCCAGCTTCTCTTATAATGGCAACTGTGTCATTTAATGGTGAGTCGCCATTGACCTAAAGTCTGTCTTGAATACCAAAGTTGTGTGTATAAATTACGATCTGGTCCTGATTGTGTTTTTTCCTCATAAATTGGTATTAAATAAAAATGCTCTGCCCAAGGTGCATAAGGTAATAGATATTCTCTTAAAAGCAAAGGAGGAACTGAAAACTAAACTAGAGAATATATCCCAAGCTAAAATCAATGAAATAGTGGAATACAAAGAATGGGTTGTCCTTCTTGTGAGTGCGTGCGAATGGCTCTATAAGCTGTGTGTAGATCTATAGGAGAGCTTAACCAGAATATTTTAGTAGATCCATTTGCCCTAATTAAAACATGTGAAATGTTGTCCAGGATGTAAGGGTTCCAGTTATTTTTCAACCCTTGAGTAACCTGCAGCCTACCATCAGATCATGCTTACCCAGAAAGCAAGTTTTACTACTTTTGTAACCCCAATTGGATACTCTAGTTTTTGGAGAATGCCATTTGGGTTGGCATCAGCTGCAGCAGTATTTCAAAGATTAATTACCTACGTGATGTGTAATATATTTTTACTATGGTATCCTATTAATGGTAGAATCTAAAAATGTGCGTGAGTGCAGGTTGTTCTTGGAAAAGAAGGGCTTAACAGCAAAGCTGGAAAAATATAAATTTGTTGAAAGGGAGGTGTTGTACTTGTAGCATTTCTTAAGTGATGGGTTGTATTAAACCAATGGAGAAACTTATTGAAGCCATCATTAAAGCTTTAGTACCTCGCGACCAAGACAATCTACTATCCTTTTTAGGATTAGTTGAGATTTATTTAAAATTTGTGCCAACATTTCCCAGTTTGACTTTACTTTTCCTCTATGTCAACTACTCAAGAACCAACTTAAATGTGTTTGATTATACAAGTGTCCCTGTTCTTTCATGTCTGCTAAAGATTACATTTGTAGTGCTGCCCCTTTGCAAAGGTTTCACTCTACAGTCATTACCCCTAAGAGATTCTGATTATAGAAGATGTAGTTGCTTATGCTTTAAGATCACTTTTACCAATGAAGGAAAGGTACTCTAGAATTGAAAAACAAACCTGTATGTGTGTGGAGTTTATGCTTAATTTTTTGTTATTGTCGCATGAGAATAGACAATGACAATTGAAAGAGCTCTGGCAGCTCAATGGTTCAGCTTTATAATAACATGTTGCAACCTTTAAAGAACTCCCAGTGGTTTCCAACCCATTTCACCTCTCCCATCACCCCCTTCCCAGGGTGCTCACTGATTAGCAAACCATTAGAATATCCACATTCTTGCAGTAAATCGTATAGGCGGGTTTCCAGACGTAACCATTCTGAGGGCCCGGTCAGTTGGAGCAAACTCCGATATCTGGGGCAGGTCAGTTCTGTAAACTCTTGGGAAAGGAGCGAGATATATGGCTGACAAATATCTCTGTAAGAGTCCCCTTGAGTTGTAAGTGTCAAAGAGAGCCTCTCCATCCCCAGCACATGCCAAATCTGATGTAGCCAGTTCTGTTGGGTCGGAACCTTATCCGTTCCCCAGAGTGCTAGTATAGACTGGTGCGCTGTCCCTAGTGTGATGGCTGTATGTCGACCTCTTCGAGATTTAAGTGGATACATGAGTGGGTTGGGATGTTCCTGTATTGTATATGTGGATAATCTGGGTATCTGTGTTTCAAATACATTTCTATATCAGTCAAAATTTCATTCCAGAATTGTGTTATTTTAGGGCACTCCCACAGTATATGTAACAAAGTTCCAGGAGAGTCGCAATGCCTCCAGCACCTATAACTGCACGCCTTATTCCCTCTATGCAATCAAACTGGGGTCAGGTACCTATAAGTGACAATTTTTGTTGATGTCTCTATGCTTGATATGTTGGTGGCTGTGTGTCGTGCTCAATAATAGATATCCTGCCACTCCTTGTGGGACAGCTGTAGCCAGGGATAGACAAAGTTTGAACAATGTCTTAAGAGGTTGTGAATATGCTGACAAATCTTTTAAAAAAAGAAACCCGCGTTTAGTACCATGAAAGTGTCCAAACATGCCCTGAGAGAGCTTAAGTTTTGATATTATGAGATATCTGCACTGGAGTGAATGAATGAATCAATAGGGCAATTCTTAAGCGCACAGTCACCCGTAGTTGAGCATCCTGGCTCTATACTGAGCAGCACTGCAAACTTTGTCATGGGTCTGAAGGGGACAATTAGATGGTGGCGTGTCAGAATGCGTCAGGCGTTTGGAAAAGTCTTCAAGGATTTTTTTTATGCATCTTCCACATCTATCAATCGGAAGTGGGTTGGCATTATATTCCAAGTTTGGTGTGGAAACAATGGTGTTGGTAAGTGGTGAAACAGTTACATTAATTTTAGATTTGGTTGACAGATTTTCAAATTGGCTGGAGTATGAGGCAGTAGAAAGGATAGAAACAGACACTGTTATATGATTTATTTACCTTATGTTTATTAGAGAAGGATTCTCCGATTATTCTGATGGATAATGGCAATGGACTTACATCAGACAAGAAACTGTTTATGATAAAATATAAAACCATGTCTTTGTACCACCCATGTGGTAATGGTGCGGTGGAGCGGTACAACCATGTAGTTAAAGGAACTGGTCAGTTGGCTGTGGCAAATGGTATGAAGGGTGAATTGGAATTAGATATGATGTTGTGGGCATATCGCACAGAACCCTCAGAGTGTCCATAGTCTGGGTTAGTTGGGTAGGTCAATGATTAATGTTGGAAACCTAAAAGATAAAAGTTAACATCCGTAAGTTGCTGCAGCATTGCAAAATGTATCATGAGTAATCAATACTTTTATTTGATTTATAATAAAATCATAAAAGGGTGGATCTTACCACCATTTAGTCGATATTTACATTTTTTAAAACAACACAAAAACAGCTTCAAGTCAAAATAAAACGAAGAAGAATAAGGAAAGAGAAAGAATATAAAATTACACGGGCTTTTCGGGAAAGTGGTCTTAGGGGGATTATACATTTTGGAGAGGTGTTATGAATTGGATCAGAGTACGCTTTTATGCCTTACATTTTTGTGGGCTTTTCAAGAGGTGGTGTAAGAGGGAAAGTAAGATGTAAGATTGGATCAGGGTGCACTTTTGTGACATGAATTGAAGTGCTAGGGAGCGGGAACAAAAGAGTCCGTTAGGAAAATAAAGGTGGGTCCATGGGCGACTGTGTCCAGATCTATTTTTCTGAGTCCTCCTTGGTTGCAGCCTTATTTCCCAGCTCCTGAGCAGCATGCTCCAAAACTTTTATGGTATTGCAAGACAGTTTTATCCAGGACACGCTGAGGCATATGATGACGGCCGCCCTGCAGGTTCTCACCTGAGCAACTCTCAAGAGTGGTAACAAAAGCACTTTCCTTGGTTTCTGAAGTGCAGGGCATATACAAATTAAATGCAGTAATGATTCTGCGCCGTTGTTACAAAGGCGGCAGTCGGAGGTTGGCCACGACTGTTGCCATTTGGGGGTGCGATCTTTGCTCACAAAGCAGCCCAACCTTAGCAGGCTTAATTTCCTTTTGTAATGGTCCCTGAAGCAGTCTTGCAAGTATGGATCAGGCTTCAAATTGATGTATGATGGCAGTACAAACCAGGTGTGGTTTTTACCAGCCACGGCAGCTTTGTCCATTAATAGGGACGCTTGTTTGGTTGCATTGTTGGTTCGCAGTTTGAAAGCAGTGTAAGTCATGGGTGCATGCCAAGATTCATCCAGTGCTAATGATTGCAGCGCTTGCCTGAGGGACTTATATATTGAATTGGGAAGTCCAGCCTGTTTTTCCACTTCCAGCCAGCACAGATGTGCCAGGGAGTGATCTTCTGCGTCCCTCATTCGCCAATAATGTTTGACTAGCGCTCCTTGTCTTGCCGGGAGCTGATTTGTGAGACTGTATTCCAAGCGTATTTGGGCTTGCGAAATATAGCGCGGGATTGAGAAAAGGTTTTTAAAGAGGCTTGATTAGGCGAGGTTTAGCGCTGTAAAGTCCCGGGTTGCCATCATCTCAGAACCATATGTGAGTGATGGCAAGAATTTGGCAGCTACGATCTTTAAGATGTGGGCAGTAGAGTTTCCACGTAGATGTTTTTGGACTGTTTTGAAAGCAAATTGGAGCTGTTTAGCTTTTGATTTCCCCTGTTCCAAGTGCTGTTTATATTTTAGTTGATAGTCCAGTAAGATGCCCAGGTATTTATATTGGTCTACCTCTGTTAATGTAATGGAGTTTATCTTCCAGATACATTTTTGTCTTTTCTTGCGAGAGCCGGAGAAACATAGGACGTTTGTTTTTTTGAGGTTTATTGTCAGTTGCGCATTCGAGAGGTACGACGCTAGCTTAGAGATCATGCGTTGTAGGCCGAGAGGAGTTTGTGACAAAAGCACTATGTCGTCTGCGTATTGTAAGCTCATTATGGGTAAATTACCCAATTTTGGTGGATCTCCCTGAATAGAGCGTAAATCGCTTTCTAGGTCCGCTGTATAAATGTTGAAAAGGCAGGGGGCCAATACGCAGCCTTGTTTTAAACCATTAAATGTGCGGAATTTATTTGTCAGACATCGGCCGTCTCCTTTTTTCACATGGACCCAGGTTTGTGAGTACAGCTCTATAATTGCTCCCATTAGCTTTGGCGGCGCACCCCAGGCTTTCATTTTGGCCCAGAGTTTGGATCTTGGTACTTTATCAAAGGCCGCTTTTAAGTCTAAAAAACAAGTATACAGCGCGTTAGAGTTGTCAATTGCCCTTTTTGCTAGTAGGGTTATTGCAGATAAGTTGGTAAGAGTTCCCATTCCTGGGCGAAAACCTGTTTGAGTCGGGGGGATTAACCCTATGCTGCTTACCCAAGCCTCCAGTTCTACCAGTATATTTGACACATAGATCTTTGCCTCCACATCTATTAAGGCGATTAGCCTGTAGTTATTAGGGTCAGAGCGAGACCCAGCTTTATGTATTGGGTGTAAAATGCTGCCCCTCCACGATTCGGGAATATTCCCGGTCTTTACACTATGACAAAATAGAGGGAGTAATTGGCTGGCCCAAAACGTGGGGTCTTTCTTGAATAGGGCGTTGGGAAGACCATTTGGTCCGGGGGCTCCATCTGCTCTCAATGATTTTATGGTGTTCAAGACCTGCGTTAGTGTCATCAGGTCGTTGTCACCTATATGCTTTGTTATTGGTTGTTCGCAGGTAGCTTTGGGGTGAGCGGGCTTTGAGTCTGTCGTTGTTCTCAGGCTTGACAGGGCGCACTCCGGAAGAGGCGCAACTTTATTTTCTAATGGTGTATCAAAGGTAAAATTGTATAATAGATCGATGTGGCTACACCAAAGCTGGTCAGTCATGTCTGAGTTGAACTGCCGATGTTTGCCGTTGAGCATGAAGTTTATTTTTGCCCAAAAGTCTTTTGAGTTCTGCAGCTTACTAGCATGGAGTATAGTGCACGCTCCATTGTAAATACGGAGTCTGTAAGATGGACAGAGAGATAGGCCAATGGGAAGGAAGTTGAAGAAAGGAATGAGTATTTTTTTTCTGACCAAAGGAAGGTTGTGTAAATTATGAAGAATGTTGCAAGACCAAGGCGATGGGCAGGTGTGGCATCTATGTCATGTGAATTTGGCCAAGGAAACATTTTGCACTAGAAAGTGAGCGGCTTGGTAAAACTGAAAGTGAATGTAAGCATGATTGGCTAGATTTAGAAGAAAAGTGTGAAAAGAATGTGAGTGCTGGGGAACTTCTTGTGTGCGGGGAGGTTTGTCCCTGTTGCAAATGAGACAAACCTTTTGTTCTTGATTTTTCACATTTGAACTACCTGGTTTTTGGACTTTTGTTGTGAATGAGCCTCACTACCTGAGTCTCACTCATGGTAGAGTGGCCGTTTGCTCGCTGCCAATGTCTGCCTTTTAAGATAAGGCTGCTCTTGTGCAGGTATGCTAAGAGGCTCTGTGCTGGGTACATGTGAGCACATTTGTGTGTGCTGTGCCTGCAAGGCGGCTGGCTTGTGTAGCCCGGTATCTGTGCAGAGGTAGCCTGTCTCAGAAGGAACTCTTAAAGGATTGATATTGACCTGGATTAGACCTATTAATCTAGGTGACCATTCAGAGTGTAGGTCTGTACTGCTTACATCTGTGGTGTTTACACCATATTACATATTATAGGTGAAATCTGTCCTGAAGTACAATTTCTTGCTACTTAGCCCATATTTGCATTTAGATTAATACCTCTCTGGACCCTGTAGGTCTGAGTGTAAATTACCACCCCTAACATCCGACATACACACCATATGGCACTTTTAGAACTATTATATTTACCACTCTGAAGTTGACCTTATATAGGGACAACTTAGATAAAGGTGTTACCACAATACGGCAGACTCTCCCATTCTGGCAATGTCTGCTGCTTTCGCCTGTAGGCCATGTGCCCATTATCAAAATAGTCATCTTACCTCATCTTAACATATGCATTTTTTTGCACCTTCACTTACTTCTAGGAGTAAGTAAAAGTACATGAATACATATACTTGAATATGAATATTAGATGAACTATCATAAATCAAATATGGCATGTAATACATGTTTGAAATTCAGTGAATGCTACTTCGAGTTAAAAAAGATGACTATACATTCAAGTAAATGAGTATATGAAACATAATAGACAGTAGATAAGCAGGAAAACACAATGATTATGTCAGTATTCCAGACTGAAATACAAATACAGGAGAAAGGGGAAACAAAGCTTCAATTGTTAGAACGGATATCTATGTAGTACTCTGCTATCCTGCTCTGGGGATGGGTGTGTGTTTTATATTGTTAGGTTGTTAGGATAAATGTGTTGTTCAATTGTTAGAACGGCTTTCTAAGTAGTGTTCTGCTATCCTGCTCTGGGGATGGGTGTGTGTTTTAGATTGTTAGGTTGTTAGAACGGGTGTCTATGTAGTATTCTGCTATCCTGCTCTGGGGATGGGAGTGTGTTTTATATTGTTAGGATAAATGGGTTGCTCAATTGTTAGAACGGGTATCTATGTAGTATTCTGCTGTCCGGCTCTGGGGATGGGTGTGTGTTTTATATTGTTCGGATAAATGTGTTGCTCAATTGTTAGAATGGGTGTCAATGTAGTATTCTGCTATCCTGCTCTGGGGAGGAGTGTGTGTTTAATATTGTTAGGTTGTTTGGATGAATGCGTTGCTCAATTGTTAGAACGGATGTCTATGTAGTATTCTGATACCCTGCTCTGGGGATGGGTGTGTGTTTTATATTGTTAGGTTGTTAGGATAAATGTGTTGCTCAATTGTTAGAACGGGTGTCTAGGTAGTATTCTGCTATCCTGCTCTGGGGATGGGATACATGTGTTGCTCAATTGTTAGAACGGGTGTCTAGGTAGTATTCTGCTATCCTGCTCTGTGGATGGGTGTGTGTTTGTGTGTCACCTTGGCATGTGCCCTGCTATAGGCAGATCCAGAATGAGGCAGCTTGGGTGTTCTGCAGATGTTGGTGTGGTAAAGTCAGTTGTGTGGAGTGTGAGCAGGACACATGTTGATCATTAGGCAAAGGTTCTGGAGGGCGTCCATGTGGGGTATGTTGTAAGCAGAATAATTTGCTCCGGTATGACAATACATGGCTACAATCAGTTGAGCTCTGGGGACTTCCTGCAGTATGTGACAGCAGACGTCTGCAGTCTACAGAACGCAGGGAATTTGCAGCAAGGGTGACAGAACAAGGCTACAGTATAGTGAGCTCCAGGACTTTCAGCGGTGTGTGACAACAGACGCTACAGTCTAGGGGGCTCCTGGGACATTCAGCGGTATGACACTACATGACTTCAATCTAGTGAGCTCCGGTATGACAGTACATGACTTCAGTCTAGTGAGCTCTGGGGACTTTCAGCTGTGTGTGCTACAGTCTAGGGAGCTCCAGCTTAAGCCCTCATCAGTTTCCAGTGGTGTAG
Source organism: Lissotriton helveticus (assembly GCF_964261635.1). NCBI lineage: Eukaryota > Metazoa > Chordata > Amphibia > Caudata > Salamandridae > Lissotriton > Lissotriton helveticus. Next base: position 50,083,462 of record NC_136069.1, read on the forward strand.
CTAAAACCCTTTGCTGCCCGTGGTGGTCCCTGCAGCAGCCATTTAAAACAAAAAATATTTTTTATTGATTTTGTTTTCACAACAGGCATGTAATATAGCCGTAGTGATACTCAGTGTGCATCCTATCAACATCTCCCCTGGACAATTGGTTCATTGTATCCTAGTGTTTCAGGCATGATGTGTATATTCATACAATCTTGGTCTATCCCTGGCTAGCCATGAGCCATAGTGATAGACAGCAATCGGAGAAAGGTCCAATTCTTAATAGCAACAAAGACATGCCAGTGCTGTTACGCCTGAGCGATATAACAAAAAGAATAGGCCACCCCACTCCCATGCCCCTCCCCACCCACCTCTCTCCACTGGTATGTCTCATCTACTAACAGCTTAACATTGACATATCAACAAAACCTACAGCAGCACAGATTACAATATCAGCAATACAGAACAGCCTGCCCGCCATTGCAGCTGCATCCCAAAATGTTCGAGACAGGGGTTTCCATCTTACTCTCAAGGCTTCAGGGGGCCCCTGTTGAAGTACCGGGTTATTTAGAAACCAGCGGTGCCAGGGGACACACCCAAAGACTTCAGATTCTCCTGTCTCAGACTACAGAAACGCAGAAACTTCTTGGTGACGTCAAAGATAAAATTTTATTGGCTGCAACCAGTAACAGATATCCTAGAAGTACAACACGGTGTATGTTCTCAGGAGACTGCTCAATTTGACAAAGCAAGTCATCCCTTTTATACCAAATATTGTGCTTCAGGCAACATTCCTTATTTACAGTTGACCAATCCCATGTGCACATCAAAAGCATTGCATGACAAACCCACATTTTATTGTCCAGCCCACCATCAATTACCCCAACATTCTTCATCAGGTAAATCGAACGGACCCCTAATAAAAATGGGCACCTCCTCATCGTAAACAGGCCATAAAGAAAGGAGCATAGACAGGTGTGAGTAAGATAAGTCATAGTTGTGTGCAGTAAAAGGTTTATGGTGTCCTGTGCCTTACTTCGTAATCTTGATCAGCTACTGGGAAAGGAACTGGCCTAACCAGTTTGGCCTCGTGCAACGGAGTCAGCTTGCCCAGGTCACACAAGAGTCAGCTAAAGGTGTATGTGTCCCAAGGACTCGTTCGGCCGCAGTCATCGGCCTATGTGAGGGCAACCACAAAATGGCTGCCGTACACAAAATGGAACCCGAGGGTTCAGAATGGAATCCCATATTTCATAGTGAATCCATCACTCGAACATGATGAAAACACTCGTACATAATGTAATGTAATGTATGTATACTTGTAAAGCGCACTGTTACCTCGTTACGTGGCGTCCTGGCGCTGTTTACCGCTGGGGAACCCGTCCTGGCTTTCCCTGTGAGAGGGCACCCCAAGGTGAAGCCAGGCATCCCCGGCGTTGCAGGGGCCGTTGTGGAGATTAAGCAAGCTATTGCCCAGAGTTGCAGAGTGGGACCCATGGTTAGGGTAGGCACCTAAGCGAAAATTATCGAGTCCGTGGACATTGACCCAAGACCCTGCCGCATTGGGAAATGAACCCTGGTCCTGGTCATAATATATTCGTCATTTTCGGTCTGCTATTACAAAAATCGTCATGATACGACGACTTTTATGAAACGGGCTCAGAATCTCAGTACCTCACTGTCTGCACGTCTGGGATCGAGGTTTCATCTGAATCTACCTGTGGTTTCAGCAATGATACCACTATGGCCTCCCATGCCGTAGATGGCTCCAATGCCTTATCATTATTAGACCGTTTAGCCTGCTGAAGCCGGACTGTTCTTTCACTTGTTGCCCATTTAATTAGCTCTGCTTTCCACCTCCCGAAATTGGGCCCTCGCCTTGATTCCCAGTGCGTCGTGATGTCCCTCTCAGCTAGCAACAAGCCTAGATCTACAAATGTACTTGTTACCTTTGTTTTGGGGGTGTGTGGAAACCAATGCAATAAGCAAGTACTCATGTCAGGCTCCAACCATCTCACTGTAACGTCGCAAAGAATGCCCACTACCTCCTCCCAGTACGTTCCTATGTGTGGGCAGCCGCACATCATATGCTGGAACTCCGCCCCTTCCAAGTTACAGCGTGGGTTTTGAGCAGTGTCCATCTCTGCACCCCCATCATTTTAGTTATACATAATCCCCTCACTATCACTTTAAAAACATCCCATTCCCTGGACGACGTTGAGGCTGTGCCTTCATTCTCGAGGCACTATTGAGTAATGCACGTCTCAACCTCTTCACAGAAAACTGGATCCTCCAGGGCCTCGGACCGCAACCACCAAGTCGGAATCGCTGGTCTCTCTTGGGTCCAGTTTATCCGCAATAATAACGGGTTATGATCCGAGTGTTCGCATGAGGTATTCACTATGGCCCACTTTAGAATGAATGTCTGGGGTGCATAATAGGGCATCTAGCCACGCATGTAATTCGTGCAACGCTGATAAAAAGGAGTAATCCCTCTCTCTCGGGTGTAACGCCAGCCACGTGTCTATTAACCCCCATCTATCTTGCCAGTCCGCCTGAACTTGGAGATTCTGTGGATGGGCGCTTTGGGCAACGGGGGGTGCAATCGATCCAGGTCAACATCAGTTATAGAATTAAGGTCACCACCCATTATTACCGAGCCGGTCAGGAACATCGCCAACCCCCCCGACAGTTGGGTAAAAAAGGCCACCTGATCCACATTGGGAGCATAGACACTACACAATGTCACATCTGTACCATTAAGGCGTCCCGCCACAGCCACAAATCTCCCTTCTGGGTCCACTAAATGCTGCGTCGGCTGGAACGGACCCCTGCTCTGACCCATATCAATGCTCCTCTAGTGAAGGCCGAGTATGTTGTGCAAAATAGCTGCCCTCTCCACCTACGCTGCAACGCCACCCCCTCAGTACGGCCAATATGGGTTTCCTGGAGGAAAGTGATGTGGACCCCCCGTTGCACCAGGTAAGCATGCACCTTATAACTCCGCAGCATTGTATGTATCCCCGCACGTTCCATGCGATGCACTTTAATTCAGGCAATGTCCCCATATTGTAGTCAAGGTCTCAAAAGTGGCTGCCCACTCCATATGGACACACAGGTGGCCCTAACTTCCCCAGAGGAAAAAAAAAAAACCAACATCCCCACCTGTGAGAAGTTGGCCTGATGTGCAGTGCTCACTATTCTAGTGATCACTATATATCAGTCCAAACAACCCTTATTGATGATTGGTTGTAAGTCAACCTTATAGACCAGCTATCCTAGTAGCATGGATACGAGCAGTCTAAGGCTAAGACTCTAGAGGGCGTGTTAAGCCAGCTGTTTTACCATCACATTACCCCTTGAACACCAAGTGAAAGGACACCACACAAGTTGTTATGAAAATAAACAGTGTATTTATTTATAACAAGACTACCCTGGCTCTTTATGAGACAGGGAGCTAAGCACACAACAAAACTCTTATAAAAATACTTCAAGTTGCACAGTTTACACAAATGCCCGAGGGGCACGAAAAACCATATACTACAAAAGTGGAATGCGAATTACTAGCAGGTAAGTAACGATTCTCAGAGGCTTTAGAAACGCTAGGCCTACAATACTGAACACTCAGGTTAGAAGCAGGAGGCCTAGGGAAGCCACGTGCAGAGTGGGAACTCTCACGCGTAAGGCGGGAAAAAGCCTATGGAAGCTAGAATTCACAAAGTTACTGTTCTCGGGCGAACCCGACTAGCTGGGACGAAAACGGGAGTGGATCCGAACACTTGGAGTGTTGGACTATGCTGGGGCACCGGAGTGCTGGATTTACCTAGCCCAGGGGCTGCGGCTGCATAGGGTTCAAGTTGCGTCGGAAAACCACGTTGACGGACCAGGAGCCTGAAGAAGAAGTTGCTGGCAGGCGGCCAGTGAAGAAAAGTTCGAAGAGATCCAAGCCTGGATCAGGGAAGAAGAAAACCTGAAAGCAGAGGGGACCAAGTTCTGAATCACTAGCCAGTGATTAAGTGGGCACCAGGATGGCACCGGGCGAAGTCACCGCAGTCAGGTGAGTGGGCGCTGCTGGGCTCTGCAGTCTCTCGGACCAGGAGGCGTTGTCGGCGACCAGGATGGAGGTGCGAGCTGTCCCACGAAGGTTCTTGCTGTCGACGTCGCTGGACCCAGGATTGGGGCAACAAGTCTTGGCAAATGCAAGGCCCACGCGGTGGACCTAAAATGGCGTCTTGAGAGGACCAGGAGGGTCCAGGATACTTCTCTGATGGAGGGAAGCAAGGGCCAGTCTGGAGCAACCAGACCAGCAGTGTTTGTCGTTGTGGAGCATCGTGAAGGGGCCACTAGCCAACGGGCAAGCGACCTGGACAACGCGGTAAGCAGCAAAGAGCAGAAGGGCCCCACGCAGATCTCGTGGATGCAAGGGGGCTGAACTTCGGTGCTGGAGCTGCTCAGGGTCGGGGCTTCTCTTACCCCAAAGCACTCGGTCGAGGGTCACTCGGATGTCGTGCTGGACAAGCGTCGTGCAGTTCAGAAGATGGCCGGTCCCTCGAGGTCTCGTCGCACCCACGGATCACAGCTGGGCTGATGATGTAGGTTGAGGTCAGAGGTGCCAGGGAAGCCGGTTCTCGTCATGATGAAGCAGTCTTGATCCGAAGGAGAGACTGGCAACAAACCGCGAAGCTTGGTTGGTGCCTGCTGCTGCAGGGTGACTACTCCTTAGTCACAAGGGAGAAAATCTTGTGTAGAGTCTTGAGTTCTTCTTGTAGAAGGTCGGTTCAGGATTCAAAGATTGATCTAATTTGGAAGGGGGCCTGCTCCTACCTTTATCCTGCAAAAGGGGGCTGGCACGCGACTAAGTCCTGCCCTATGGGTGGGACTAGGAGGGGGGTGGTTACACCCCTCTCCTTTGGCGGGCTTTCCCCAGCTCAGGGTCTGGTGTGCCCCTGGAACTGGTTCAAGCCGGCCTATGCACAGTGAGCACCGGGGTGCCACTTGCAGTCACCGTCCTCTAAAGCCCTGCCTACCTAGAATACACAAAACCCTGTCTGGGACGGTTCTGGCACCGCCCCTGGCAGGAAACCCTTTGTCCTTGCCTCCTGCTCTGGGAGGACTCCCAGCAGCAGGAGGGCAGACTTGTGTCTCGGTGGCAGCATCCATTTTGTGGAGCTAAGGCTCTGTCTGACTTTAACCGGGGTTACAGGTTACATACATGTCGTGTCCCTCTAGAAGGGTGGAATGCTAACCCCGTCGCCAGAATTGGCGAGGGGTTAGTATTCCAATTCGTATGACACCTTACTCGACATGTTTTGATAAAGCGATACCAGAGTTGTCATATAACCGCGAGGATTATAATGCACTTAAGAGTATATGGTATGCGATATCATGGAAACGGCTAAGGGATAGATCCCGAAAGCCGCAGACAGGCTCAGCTCACCATCTCACACGATTCCAAGCACTCTGCCTTCAGGATTGTCAAGGCCTGCCATAGGAGTGACTGATAGGAGATCTGTGTGTCCATTTAGGGTTAGATATAGGTATACTATATCTAAAGCAAAGGGTGATTACACCACCTTGCCCCAGCTGTCGTGCAGCCAGTTGTGTCAGATTTGGATGGCCAGCCAGGGGTGGCATAATACATGCTGCTGCCCCTGGTAGGCCCTGGGTACACCTATGCCCTGGGTACCTAAGGTACACTGTACAGGGACTGATAAGGTGACTCAGTATCCAATTAGATATGTACCTAAGGCACATGGAATCCATTTTAACAGAGAGAGCAGTGGGCCTGGGGTCCTGAATAGCAGGGCCCCAGGTCAACTAAGTCAGAAAACCAGCAAAACACCAGGCAAAAAGTTGGGGGCAACCATAGTCAGGGATCTACCTTCCTACACCACCTCAGAACAGGGACCAAATATCTAGTTCCCATCCAAACAAAAAACTAACTTCCCCTCCAGTAGCTACCGAGGGGCTACAAACTGTAAAAGACAGGAGGGCTGGCCAAGAGTGGAGAAAATCTGACCTTTGACGCCACCGCTGTGAGGCAGTCCAATCTGAGGGAGCCGCTGTGTTCCCACCACCCTAAATGCCTCTACTACTCGTGAATTTCTAGAAACCCATGGGGAGGAAAGTGATATGCAAGGGTCAGCCATTCCTGCGGGCTTTCAAGAAGCAGTCTTACAAGTTTAATCGTCTACAATCTCATTCGCTGTCCCTGGCGTGACAAGCGGCAGTTGAACACTGTCCATATCAGTTCCATCGGAATGCGTTCCCTCCGAGCCCTTCTCTGATTCAGTCACCACCGTCGATGCCGCCCTACTTTCTTGCAATATTGCCGATACCGCATGTAACGCCACCGTTCTCTCCTTCTCCGTTTGAGTACCTGTGGGTCTCGGATTGCCATGCCGGCGCAGTCTGATGCGCTGCGACCGGTGTGGGCGCGGAGCGTCCGCAGGCGGCCAGACGTCCTGCTTCACCCGACCCTGTTCTATAGGACTCTAACCAGGTCCTTGCCTCCTCAGGACTATCATGGAAATACGTCTTTCCATCCATGGTCACCCGCAAGCGCGCAGGGAACATCAGGGAATATTGAAGACTTTCATCACGGAGTGCCTTCTTGACCTCCAGGAACAAAGCCCGACGGCACTGCTCTTCAAACGTGTAATCCGGGAACAATGTGTCGTTATTGTCGTCCACCCTGTAGGAGCCAGAGGAGCGAGCCCTATGCAGCAGCAGGTCCCTATCTTTATAGTGTTGCAATTTTGCTACCAACGGCCTGGGCGGGCGTCCGGGAGCCAATGGTCGAGCCGGTACACTATGTGCCCTCTCCAAGGTATAGAAGGGGGTCAAGCCCTCAGGGGCTACCTCAGTCCGCAGCCAATGTTCTAAGTAGTCAATCGTATTGGCCCCCTCCATCCCTTCCGGCAGCCCCACCACCCGTATGCTGTTCCTTCTGTTTCGCCCTTCAGCGTCTTCAGCCCTTCGCTCCAGGGTTTGTAAACCGTGCGTGACGTCGCTCATCTGAGCTTCCAACGCCTTCTGAGCAGGCTCTAGGACCTCCTCCTTTGCTTCAGTCTGTTTAACACGGTCAGCCAATTTAGCATGGTCCGGACAAAGAAGACCCAACCCATGCGCCACATGTGCAATGTCCTGCTGGAGGGTACCTCTAGTGTCGCTAATGGCTTTTGAGTATCTGGTCGACCTGCTGCTGCATCATTCTCCCAGTCTGTGGCTCCACTATCTCCTGTGTCCCTCGACCCACGACCTTGTCCTCCGGCTTCGGGGGTGCTTCCCCCTGCTTCCCTCGAGGCTTCCTCATAGATGTAGCGCTTCAGACAACCAACACCGGCCCAACCCTCTGGCAGTCCCTCCGCTTCGCTCGAGCAGGCGATAGTCGCCAGAGAACACCTACTGCTAAGGAGGTTCCACTTGCTGGATCCCACAACAGACCTCTCGCCGCTTAGCATCCAGGGGAACCCCCTACTTCCTCCCAACAGTCCTCTTAACCATTCACTTAGCAACCTCCGTTATTATCGGTCTCTGAGGTGTAGGGAGTCCCCCCTCCTGCAGTCCATATCACTCCCCTGTGTATACAGAGGAAGAGACCAGTAACCAGGGGCTGGTGCTTTTCAGCAAGGGTCCCATCCAGCCAAGCCTCTCAATCCTGGGGCCGATACAGCCATGCGGGTCCCACCTGGATTGGGGCGCCCTGCCAGGTCACAGCACGCCCGTGGCCAGTGTCTCTTTTCAAGAGGCATCCCCTGATCTCCTCAACCATCGCTGGGGGTGGACCTCCACTTGTCCCCAGATGTAGCACTACCATTTACAGGTCAAGTCCATCCACTGTGCTCCCAGCAATGACCGCAGTCCGAACTCCCAGAGAGTGGCCCCCTGCTTCTCTGCCTCTCCCCACGCAGTCTCTGCTCTGCAGGGCCAACTTGACCCGCTCCGCCGTCTGCCCGTCACCCCTACCGGTTCGTTGTTTTGCAGGCTCCTCCGCTATCATACTGGCCCTCGCGACCAGGCCAACTCCACAGTCCCCGCTCACCCGATCCTCCAGGGACCTCTGTGTGCCTGTATAGGCGTCCACCAATTACCCCTATTAGTGCACTGCCGCCTCAATCGCCCTCAGGAGATACTCCCTTGCGCCTCCCAGGTACGAAGCCTTCCACTCCTCAGTGCCTGGAAGAGGATGGGCGGGTCTTCAAGCTGCGCCCTCCAGCGAGCCCGCAATGCTTAACCCAGCCAAGAGGGGCGCCGCCTAGACCCCCGCCAGCCACCATTGGTCGAGCTGCCACAGGCAACGTGTCTGCCCTCTCCTCCGGCTGCCACTCATCACGTCCCTGTCAGGCACTTTCCAAGCCAGGCAATACTCTCAGCACTCTCGTCTCCGTGACCTCCTTGCCATATGCCCAGTCAGGTTGTATGATTAAACCACTACCTCCTAAACAACGAATTCCTAAACCACGAATGCTGAACCTCGAACCACTACATTTTTAACTACGACTTCCCGAACCACGACAAATATACAATTTGCTTATTACCACATTATACCCCCAGTGCTTTCCTGTACTATTTACAAAGGACACCTGTCCCTTCACTCAGCACAACAACACGTAGATGTGCTTCAGTGAGTCGACTTCGTCAACTGTAAAGAAATGTCTCCAGTGCAACCTGGCATGTGCATGCGAAGTCCATTCATCTGTAAAATCAAATCGGTAAAGTATTTCATCTGAGGTGGGTGTCGTAGTAAATAAAAGTACATTAAATCCGCTCCCCTCGAAACCGTGTTAGTAAAAGTTTGCCTGTGAGATGTTATCAGATTTCTTTTTGGTCCCGGTCCACAGTTTCTAGAAATTATCAAGGAGCTCGAAAGGTCACTGTGTAACTCAAGTTTCCTAATCCTGATTCCAGGAGAGCTGACCTGTGCCCTTTCTGTCAACACAGGCCTAATCATTTATGCTATGGCAGCTAGCCTTGCGCTAAAACATGCTCATCATTTCCATAAGCATTCTTTAAGAGTTCCAATTCTGTTTAAATAATAATTCATTTTTTAATTTCCCTGTTCTTTTTTAATCATGACGGGCAGTGCTACATACACTTTTCAAATAAATTAGTAAACCAATAATGTGGCTGCCTAACTTTTAAATATAGTGGGGGCAGAACAATCCAAGATGAATAACTTTCTTAACCCAGACATCCGCTTTTGTTGAGAATGTATTTGGAAACAGAAGTGCGAACCACATGCAGCAGATTGAACCAGGTAAGTTTTTTCATTGTTCATGTAGTCCTTGTTCAAGTGAGCCGTGGTTTAAACGATTCGTTGTTCAGGAAAGGTCGTTGTTAAAATTCGTTGTTTAATACCGTCGTTGTTAAAGAGTCGTGATTAAGGCTGTTTCCCGCCCAGTCAATATCTTGCCAGTTCAGGGGGTCGGATGCCGCTCCACGCTCCTAGAAGCCTTTAAATTGCAGCCATCTCGGTCCGAATCCTTTCTCTCGGCACACAATAACAGCTGACCAGCCGCCACCAGCGCCATTTTGAGAGCGCCCAGGCTCGCGATAGGGGGAAGGGAGGTCGAATCCAGGGACAATCCCCCTCGTATAGCCCTCGGAGTGACGCCCAGACAGGAGAGGCACTGCTCCAATTTCCTTACGCCTCCTCCGGTCGGGCCACTGCAGGTCGCACTCCGACTGTTCGTCGCTCACCTCGTGATTACCCACAGCCGGGTACTCCCAGAGCCGAGCCGACACCCACAATGCTTGTGCCTCCGCAGACCCCGCTCTGTGACCACCGCAAGTGTCCTGCCAAGCCAAGGGGCGGGTGGCGCTCGTTACCTGCAGAAAGAGACCTCCTAGTCTCAAATGCTCCAGTCTGAGTCACTCCTCTGGGTTCATGAAAGAGGATGAACGGCCGCCGCTGGTGCCACTGTGCAAGCTCGGGCCAAGCTCAGCACTCCTCTCGGTTTCCGTTCTCCGCCTTGTATCTAACGTTGCCTGATGTTGTCGTTGCCGGCCCCCAGTGCCCACAAGCATAATCCCCGGTTCTCAGGCGATCGGTACTGGTCCCCAGTCCAGGATAAAGCGAGGGGTCGGCGCAAAGCTCCTAGCTCATGCGGCCGTCCTCATCGGCCTCTTAGCCACGCCCCTGTCCCTGCGGCTGCCATATATAAGAGTGGGGGTGCTGGTGATTCCTATGGCCGCAGGGAAGAGTGGGGGGAGGCTGCCGCGCCCAAAACCCGTGCCGCCCAGGGCAGACTGCCCCCCATGCTACGCCACTGTCTGTTTCCCTCTTTTAAAGATGTTTCGGAGCCACATAAGTGGTCACATGCACTACTGACAGGAAAAGCATTCATAAACTTGTTAGTTGTATGAGAGGAACTGTGGGGACACACTGAAGAGAGACGAATTACCGTGGCTGTTTACAATTTTCCAAAGAAGTGAGCTCATAAAGAAAAATATGTTACTGTATGCTGTGTTTAAAAAAAAAATCACACATCAATGACTTTCAGGTATAGCACGATATCAGGGCTAGGAGGAAATGCAGCCTATGAGAGACAAGCACTGGCGTTGCCAATAGGTCTCGCAGTAGGAAAGTTGGAGCTATTACAATTGCCAATAACAATGCCTTTTATTTTTGTTTTCATTTTAAAAACATAAAGGGCTTTGTCATTTACAAAACCAATAGCTCCAACTTTCCTACTGCGAGACCTATTGTGCACTGCACAGTGTGTGTGAAAGTGGCACTGTGTGGGTGTGAGTGGCTTTGAGTGAGTGTCGTTGCGTGGGTGAGTGGCGTTGCATGTGTGAGTGGCGTTGCGTGTGTGAGTGGCGTTGCGTGTGTGATTTGCGTTGCGTGTGTGATTGGCATTGCATGGGTGAGTGTGGCGTGGCGTGTGTGAGAGTGGGCTTGCGTGGGTGTGAGTGGCATTGTGTGTCTGAAAGTGGTGCTGTGTGGGTAAAAGTGGCACTGCGTGGGTGTGAGTGGCGTTGCGTGTGTGAGTGGTGTTGCGTGTGTGAGTGGCGTTGCGTGTGTGAGAGTGGGCTTGTGTGGGTGTGAGTGGCGTTGTGTGTCTGAAAGTGGCACTGCGTGGGTGTGAGTGGCGTTGCGTGTGTGAGTGGCGTTGCGTGTGTGAGTGGCGTTGCGTGAGTGGTGTTGCGTGCGTGAGTGGCGTTGCGTGCGTGAGTGGCGTTGCGTGCGTGAGTGGCGTTGCGTGCGTGAGTGGCGTTGCATGTGTGAGTGGCGTTGCATGTGTGAGTGGCGTTGCATGGTTGAGTGGCGTTGCATGGTTGAGTGGCGTTGCATGGTTGAGTGGCGTTGCATGGTTGAGTGGCGTTGCATGGTTGAGTGGCGTTGCATGGTTGAGTGGCGTTGCGTGGTTGAGTGGTGTTGCGTGGTTGAGTGGCGTTGCATGTGTGAGTGGCGTTGCATGTGTGAGTGGCGTTGCATGTGTGAGTGGCGTTGCATGTGTGAGTGGCGTTGCATGTGTGAGTGGCGTTGCATGTGTGAGTGGCGTTGCATGTGTGAGTGGCGTTGCATGTGTGAGTGGCTAAATGTAGCACAGGGAGACCTCCAGCGGTAAGACAATCAAAAACAACTTAGAAAACATTTCACAGTATGAAAAGATCAAACTCATGAACGAGCGTGATACACCTCAGCTAAACATCATGATAAATAACAACACACATTAGAAGTGAAACTGCAAGTACAGAAGGACCAGCTTTGCTTGTTTAAAACTCAGAGGCAAAAGAAGAGGACATATGTACTTATGACATATGCTCTCCCACTTCAGGCAGATGAGTGTAATGTGTAAAGCGTCTTGTGGAGCAACCATGTCACATGAGCAGATCGTGGAGTCTGAGAATGGCAGCCGAAGCAAATACAAACAAGCAGCAATTGGCCAGGCCTGCCTGCGAGGCTCAAAGTGTTAGAAGGCAGGTCTTGGGCAGAGGCAGAGTACTGACTTAGGAATGACTGTGAGGCGCATTGGTGTGAAGCACATCAAAGGGCTTCTCCTCCCCTAATTAGGTGAGGAGAAGCCGTTTCGGGAAACTGAAAGTACGGCCGGCCTGTGGCCGGCCATGAATAATTAGGGGAGGAGAAGCCCTTTGATGTGCTGCGCTCTGAAAAGATCCATGCCTTCAGAGCAGGATAAGTTGCGGCCAGGCCTCATCGGAGAGCTGTTTGGCAGCAAAGGGCCATATCCCAGCACTCGTGCTGACGTTGCATACTTGGCGAGGCACAGATTTGCTGGCTCTGTTTTGGGTGGGGAAGGACCCAACCCGGCTGATGACACATCAAGCTGCAAGAGCCAGAAGATTCCAGCACACAAGAATGAAGTTGGCAAAAATCAATTATCAAAGGAAAAGAGTCTTTCAGTCTTTAAAGCGGTAAATCACACAAATGCGTGGAATAAGCCCAATTACGCACTCCGTAAAAAAAATGAAATAAAATAAAATAACACTCCCTTTTCTGAATGCAGCTCCGCTCATAAAGACAGCTAGTTCCGCCCTTCACGGGAAACATATTGTTTTCAGGCTTAAAGATCAATCCAGGAAAAGCACGTGAATTAAAGGTTTACAAGCTCCATGCTCGGTAAACAGTACTTACATCAGGAAGCGCACCCTGATGCAGATGAAGTGAGGGGCTCCCAGTGGGGGGGGTGGGGGGAGGGGGGGTTGAGGCGGGGGCAGGGGCAGGGCAAAAACTAACGCCGGCTGATGACGCATCAAGCTGCAAGAGCCAGAAGATTCCAGCACACAAGAATGAAGTTGGCAAAAATCAATTATCAAAGGAAAAGAGTCTTTCAGTCTTTAAAGCGGTAAATCACACAAATGCGTGGAATAAGCCCAATTACGCACTCCGTAAAAAAAATGAAATAAAATAAAATAACACTCCCTTTTCTGAATGCAGCTCCGCTCAGAAAGACAGCTAGTTCCGCCCTTCACGGGAAACATATTGTTTTCAGGCTTAAAGAGCAATCCAGGAAAAGCACGTGAATTAAAGGTTTACAAGCTCCATGCTCGGTAAACAGTACTTACATCAGGAAGCGCACCCTGATGCAGATGAAGTGATGGGCTCCCAGTGGGGGGGGGGGTTGAGGCGGGGGCAGGGGCAGGGCAAAAACTAACGGAAGGGCCGAAACACAGCACCATTTGCACTACTAAGTTACAGAGTGAAAAGACTTGGCAGACTGCTGCATCCTTTCAAACTGTCTTTGAAGGAGGAGGCAGGTTCTGTCCCATCATGCCACCCTTCACAAGCACAGGAATTCTCTGCACAGGTGAAAGTGCGAGTGAATTCTGTGGAAGAGCAATCTCAAGCTAAGACGGCTATTGTGGCAATGTTTAACTGAGAAGAACAGGTACGCTGTAAGAACAGCCTCGGCAGAGATATGGTTGAAAATATATTTTAAAGGCGAGGCCCTGCAAAGCATTATGGGGAGAGTTTGCAGCAAGCAGTGAATTTTATTGTAGCTTCTCTCCCGCTGTACCAAAGAGTCGCAGTGATATTTCCTTGGCTTTTTTTGAGAATGCAGCCTCCGTGTACCTAGGCAGTCAACGCTAGTTCTGTAATAGGAAGAACACCATGGCAGGCACACTCATTGCAATCTACGCCGACTTTTTAGAAATCTGCACAGGTGAAAGTGCGAGTGAATTCTGTGGAAGAGCAATCTCAAGCTAAGACGGCTATTGTGGCCGAGGTCACACGGCGGGCAGGGGAGGGGGCGGAGCGGGGAGAGCGAGAGCGGCATGTGGGTGTGAAGAAGCCGGGCCTTTGAAGTGAAGCTAAGCTTCACTTCAAAGGTGTCGGAGGAATGCGGGCGGCTGTGCACGCGCTTTTAAGCTCAATGCACATGCGCATTGAGCTTAAAAGTCACGGGCACTGCAAGGAATCGCCACGATTCCTTGCTTGCTAGTTAAAGGTTGTTTAAGCCGCAATAGGCTCGCAAGCTCGATGCGCATGCGCATCGACAGGCGAGACCTAAAAAATCGAATGTATTGATTTTGTTGGTAAACAGAACAATAATTGCAGCACAATCCCCAAAACAAAATTCCACCCGATAAAGTTTCAATAAAACCCATTGTATTATTCACTTATTAGATTATAGGAATCCTATACTTTCACTAGATCTTCCGGTGTTTATCGGGAATTCTCAAGCTCTGTAGATGGCCTCCCCCCGCCAAAACCGTCTTGCAGTCAGGTATTGTTAGGGGTAATAGCAATGGCGCTTAGACTTTTTACAGGAATCCATGTCATGAATGAGGTGAAGCTTCACCACATTCACTCCATTGAGCTTCTGTAAAGTCTGCACAGTTAGTGGGGCTAGTAAAGGTCTTCAAGCTGAGAGTGGGAGGGGAGCAGGCTCTGGCCCTGGCCAAGAGGAACAGCATGCTGAAAATGTTGCTGTATTTCCAATGAGATAATGTTGCAGTCAACCACTCTGCAGTGGGCCATAATAACATCTTATGCCACTCATGTCCTGGTCGGAGGTAGATGTCAAAGGGATGAGGGCTAAAAACAACCGTTGATGTTCCTACACACCGTGTCTGACAAAGAATCGTTCCGAGGATACTTTTATCCTTTAGGGAGACCAGACTGCCCACAGCATGTTGGCAATCATGCATTTTAGGCAAATAATTAAGCATGGCTGTAATGTTTTGAACAGTATGTAGGCAGCTGCCAATTCTATAGAATAATCGTTTCTCATTCGGGGGAGGGGGGGAATTAATTTTTATTTATTACCTGGGGGTGTGGATGCGATGTTTGAAGATCACCGAGCTAGCGACACCGCCAAGGCCCCCCACACATGCTGCCAGGAGACATACTGAGCCAGTGCACTGAAGCACTGTTGCACCCTACACATGGACGATTGGGGAAGAAGCTTTTGTGAAGCTTTTGAGTGCTGTTAGCCGTCTGAGCTGTATATTGTCACCATCCACATGTACACAACTACATGCAACTAACAACTAAATATTTTGTAGATAACGCATCAAGAATTTTCGATTCTATAACGCCTCATCGGCGGCTCGGTAAATTGATAGTCCAATCTGCGGGGATTGGTTGTGGGTCCATGGGCTGGGGTCCTTCTAATCCTCAATTGTGCAGCACCTATTTTTCAATCTACGGTGCATAGTTGGTTGTCCTGGAGTCACGGCGGAAGCTGTGTGCCTGATATATACGGGATGCATACTGCATTGTTATGTTATTAGTGCTTGGTCCACTCCTACTAAGTGGGAGTGTTCTGACTACGCCCCCCACATATGGGTGTACCCCAAATCTGGCTTGCTTTGCTGGTGGGCAGGGGGGGGGATTTGGGAGGGCATTGGGGTGGCTTTGGCATGTTTGTGGTGCTGAAGTGGGAGGGGGGTTCGGGGTGTTTGGGATGGGGACAGGGGATTGGTTGCCAGGGGGGTGGAGGGTAACGGGGAAGTTGGGACTGTTTTTTGTTGTGTTCTGGTGTTGGGTGGGGGATGGGGTGACTGCTTTGGTGATGTTACTTATGTACAGCTGTGTGAAGTGTGCTGACAGTGAATGGATTACTGTATCTGAAGGTGTGCTCATTGATCTCTTAAGTTGCAAGTTGCTTCACTTTGATCTATGATGGATAGGGCAGGTAAAATCACTTGGATCACTTTAAACATCAGGGGGTTAAATAACCCAAAAAAGACTAGCAGGTGCTGGCATACCTGGACCGCTTCAATGTTCAGGTCGCACTTCTATAGGAGATGCACCTCACGGAACGTACTGCGGCTTCTGTAACCAAGAAATGGGCTGGGGTGTGGCTCGCTTCTTCTTATTCCTCGTATGCAAGGGGGGGGTCATGATATTAAGAAAAATGTCCCATTTGTGAGCATGCACGAGGAGATTGATAAAGATGGCCTGTACATTATAGTGCAGGGAAGGTTATGTGGCACACTGGTCACAGTGGTTAATGTATGTGGACCCAATATAGATGATCCAGAGTGTTATACAATGCTGTGGAATAAGGTATACACCCTACCGGTTTCGGCTATCATTTGTGGGGGGATTTTAATGTTGTGCTAGATCAAGATATGGATCTGAAATCACAGAATAGTGCTCATGTCAAAAAGGCGGCGCAGGCTGTGCGGGATGGCATGTGTGATTTGGGGCTCGTTGATGTATGGTGGCTGCGACACCCTGGAGTAAGGAAGGGGACATGTTACTCATATACACATAACACATGGTCCCGGTTGGATTACTGGTTGACGACGCGTGATGTCAATGCGTGGGTGACACAGACCCTGCATCTGCCCAGCACGCAACCAGATCATGCATCTGTCTTGCTCGACATGCTCCTTCCTACTTATGCCCCTGCCCCGTTTACATGGAAGCTGCAGCCCTCGGCCTTGTTAGATCTAGTGTTTCGGGAAGGTATACGGGAGGCTATAGAAAATTATTTTGCTGAAAACACTGGGTCAGTGCCCAGTATGGGCACCATCTGGGAGGCGTTTAAAGTAACTATTAGAGGGGCTTGCATAGGCCTACAGGCAGGGGTGCTTAAGTCCTTGCAGGATTCCATGGGGCGGTTGGAGCGTGAATTGGCAAGGCTAGAACGTCAGTATGAGGAAGCGCCAGCTGCAACTACTTTAGCTGCAATACGATCGCAAGTGGATGAGTATAATGAATTGGCTGAGCAGGAAGTACGCCATGTAGCGCGACGATGCAAAGCCCGATATTACGGAGAGGGTGGTAGACCAGGGCGTGCGTTGGCCGAGGGAATCACGGAACCTTGGGCTAGGTATTGTGGGGTGCAGGAACTTACGGAGGGGGAAAGGTCCATATCAGACACTGCTGATATATTGGGACAATTTGTTCAATATTACAAGGCAATGTATGGGAGTAGGGCAACAGCTAGTGAGAAGGAGATAGCCCTGGTTTGGTTGTCTAAAGGACAACAAGATTTTTTGATGCATTCCTTGACTGCTGAAGAAATTAAGGATGCAATCGCTGCTCTGCCGAATTAGAAGGCAGCAGGTACAGATGGTCTTCCATCTGAATTTTATAAGGAGTATGCTGATGTGTTACTGCCCCACTTAACCGCCATGTACGCGGAGGCATTTGACCAGCAGCGAGTACCTGCCACACTAAGAGAGGCATTGCTCGTCACATTACTGAAGCAAGGCAAGCCACCGGATAAGTGTGAGTCTTACAGACCATTGTCACTTATGAATACAGATGTAAAAATACTTGCTAAAGTTCTGGCGACACGGCTGCGCCTACTGCTTAATGTTATGGTACTCCCAGATCAATCGGGATTTATTCCTACGTGGTCCATGGCGCATAATCCGAGAGCGCTGTTTGCTGTCCTGCATCTGTTAAAACCAGAACTACCGGCGGTGGCGGTTCTATTGGACGCTGCCAAAGCGTTTGATTCGATCGCGTGGACATATATGTTTGCTGTATTACATCGCAGCATGGGGGTGCCTTTCTTTTTTACCAGCTGGATAAAGTTGCTATATGCGGAACCGGTGGCTCAGGTGCGGGTTAATGGACATGTCTCAGAGGTCTTTCCGAATAAAAGGGGCACTAGACAGGGGTGCCCGCTCTCGCCCTTGCTATTTTCTCTCGTGCTGGAGCCACTGGCATGTGTGTTACGGCAGAGAAATGCCAGTTCAGCGTTACAATTTTATCAACGGCCATTTGCAGTATCAATGTTTGCTGACAATATGGTCCTGTATGTAAGGGAACCAGAGACAAATTTGAAACAAGTTATTCGGGAGTATGTCCGTTTTTACTGGTTCTCGGGCTTAGCCATTAATTGGAGTAAATCCATAATACTACCTCTCACGCGATGTACCGCAACATTTGTGTTGAACTACCCCCTGGAATGGGCATCTGACCCTGTACGGTACCTTGGCATCTGGGTGCATCAGGACCCGAAAGAAGTTATCAGGGCTAACTATGGTGAGGCGATGTCAAAGGTTGAGGATCAGGTGGCCCGGTGGATACGTCTACCCATGACCTTCGCAGACAGGGGCGCTCTGATCAAGATGGTGGTGGTAACAAAATTTTTATATTTATTTGTTAATGTCCCTATTACTCTGACGCAGCATTTTTTCACCACACTCCGCTCTTTACTAATTACGTTTGCCTGGGGGGGGTAAGAAACCCCGCATTGGATGGGAAACGTTGACGAAACCCTATGAGCTGGGTGGCTTTTCGGTGCCGGACATGCACTTATATTATCTTTGTGCTCAGGCACAATTTGCCTATTACTGGCAGAATGCACCACCATTCACGCCGCATGTGGCGGTCGAGGCTGGCGCGGTACACCCCTCACCCTTGAAGGCTATGATGGTAAATACACATTCAATGTATGAACAAGCGAAGTCGTTACAGTAAAGTGTATGGCTCGGGCTTGGGCAGAACTTGGAAAACGGGCGCGGCGGTTGCCACTGTATGCTCCTGCAATGCCCTTGTTGCACCATGCTGACCTATCGGTGACAGGTGAAGCTGGGGCGCTTAAGGTACTGCAGGCATCCGGGGTGCGTGTCATGGGCGATGCCTTTGCAGGTGGGACATTTATTACGTTACAGGACTTCTTAAAAGATGGGGTGAATGAGGCTATGTCCACATTTATATATACACCAGACTACAGGCCGCCATGCGTAGCTTGTATTCAAGCTTTCCTGGCGAGCCGGCCACCCTGGGGGTGTTACAGCTCCTCTACACAGCAAATACTAAATTAGTCTCCCGACTCTGCTAGGCCTCGCAACTAGATGAAGGTGCCGCGCCAAATAACTCCAGGGTCAAATGGGATCAATGTCTTCCACAACCGCTAACGGATGAGGAATGGGAGTAAATCAGGCGGCCGATCACTTTGGAAAATATTACTGGCGAACACGGAGAAGCCTTAGCATCGCAGAGCATTTGTAGTGTGTAGCGCGCTCACTAGGAGCATTGTAGCTAATTTTAAAATCCCCGTTTTGTCTCCTTTGTTAGAAATTATTTTGTCTACACTTTTACCCTGATTTTATTCCTGCAATCCCTGCCACACATACTTGCACATTAAAATCTTAAAAAGCACCGCGTTTGGAGCGGGTCCCTCCTCCCAGCTGCATTACATCACACCGCCAGAACGGCGGACATCTTGGGTGAGGGTTTGACGATCGGGGCGGTCTAGTGGTCACAAGGACGCTAGACGGGTACTTAAGCAGGTTATGCTGACGCGCGGCGGGCACGCGCGGCGGGCTCGCCGGAGTCACGCCAGAGTCCAGCCCGTCTGCGCACAGACGGGTGCAGGGGCTGGGACTACTGGCCAGCGGCGCATGTACTCCATGGAGGAGCTATATACCCTGAACAGAGGTGAGCCGCTTGTAGATCAGGCAGTCCTACTGACGCTTAAAAAGTTTGCTATATTGCACCCCGATAAGGTTACTCCCCCCCCGGGTCAGTACCCTGTATTAAAAATAGCCAGCCTTAACACTCGATCGCTCCACTGCCATCATTTGGAGGTTTATAGCATGCTTCAGGACAATGACATCGATGTCCTGACTCTTTCGGAGACCTGGACGGGCGAGAACTCGATGCCTGATATCATCGCCGCCCTCCCAAGCGGATATGATGTAATGTGGCACTACCGCCCAGGGGGCTCACGGGGGGGAGGGGTAGCTATTTTCTATAGGAAGACTGTGATAGTTGAAAAGTTGCTATCAGAGACAATTGACCTGACTGATTTGCTTGGGGTAAAGGTCACTGTGCACAATGTGTGCTGGGTGATTTTGTCAGTCTATCGCCCACCTAATTCAACTCCACTCTTCCATGATTTATTCTGCCCTATTATATCTGACCTATGTTCCAGATACACGAAAATCCTGGTAACAGGAGATTTCAACTTACACTGGGATAAGCCCAACTGGGACCTGCCCACGCGCCAGCTTGACACCTTAATGTCTGCGGTGGGCTTTAAACAAATTGTGGATGTCCCCACACATGAAAAAGGCCACACTCTTGACCTTGTGTGGACCACAGACGCTAGTCTAACCTTTAAAGATGTAGCGCCTTGCATTTGGTCTGATCACCATTTGGTATCCTGTGAGGCCCGCCTTAAAGGCTGCATTACTAGCTGTCCGCTTGGCATCAGGAAAACCCGGAAATGGGCTGAGGTTGACCTGGCGTCCCTGACTAAGGTGCTCCCGGTAACACCCCAGGTTGTAGATCTAGGACGTAGCCTGGACCGTGAATACTCTGACTTAACGAGGAGCATGATCCGGGCCATTGACCAAATAGCGCCGGTGAGAACACAGCGAATAAAGGGATCCGGAAAAGGGGCCCCCTGGTTTACGCCACCCTTAAGGGAAGCAAAAAGAAAGCTTAGAGCTTTGGAAAGAGTGTGGAGGAAAACCAAGCAGGACACTGACAGGAAACTTTATAAAGCCTCCCTTCACCAATATAAAAATCTTATGACCCAAGCTAAAGCGGAACACCTTGAGTCCCGCCTAAGTAAGGCAGCGAATATTCAGAAAGAGACCTTTAAAATACTGGCAGAGTTGAGTAACAAACCAGATAACTCCAAGGTTCCCATTGACTGTAACACCTTTCAGGCTTACTTTTTGGAGACGGTGAAGATCATCATCCAGGAGATAAAGAACGGGGTGGCAATGGGGACTGCTATAATATCAGCATCTGAGAACGTGATTGACTGCTCCCTTGAAGTGTTTCCAGAGATGGATGCATTGACTCTGGAACAGCTGATGGGTAAAATCAAATCTGGTTCCCCAGCTGATCCATGCCCACCTGAGATCTTCCGTGTTGCGCGCCCCTTATTGGAGGAATGTATCATCTCCCTCCTCAATAGATCATTAGATACGGGGTACCTACCGGTTGAACTTAAGGAGGCGCGTGTAAGACCCCTATTGAAAAAACCTGGGTCGGACCCTGCGGTGTTAAAGAATTACAGACCTATTTCCCAGCTGCCTTTTCTCTCAAAAATTCTTGAGCAGCATGTGTTAAAATCCCTGTCCCTCTATCTGGAATCCCATCATCTACTCCATGAGCGACAGGCAGGTTTCCGAGCTCATCACAGCACCGAGTTGGTGATGCTCTCGGTGCTGGATGAACTAAGAGGCATTGCTGACTGCAAGAAACCGAGCGCCCTGATTTTGTTGGACCTATCAGCGGCGTTCGATACTGTCAGCCATGCCTTACTTTTGGAAAGACTGAAGGATTTTGGGATTAAGGGCTTGGCCTTTCAATGGTTGCAATCATTCCTTACAGGAAGGACCCAAAAGATACAACTGGGGGACAAAACATCTGAGATGGGGATCTTAGAGTGCGGGGTACCACAGGGGTCTGCCCTGTCCCCGCTTCTATTTAATCTCTACCTGCAACCGTTGATTGCTTCTTTGGCCACCATGGGCTGTAAAGTCTTTAACTACGCGGACGACACGCAATTGCTGTTAAGTGTCGATGAAACTACTACGGCCGCACAACTCCAAGCTCAGAACATCTTGCGGTTCACAGTGCAATGGATGACGGATAACCTGCTAAAAATTAATCCAGACAAGACTGAGGTATTAGTGATTTCATCCACTACCCCACCTTGGTGTGATCTCTATTGGCCCATGGAGTTAGGCCCTGCTCCAAAACCAAGCCCGTTTGTAAAGAGCTTGGGGATCAAGCTGGATGGTGACCTGTCAATGGCCCCTCAGGTCTCTACGGTTGTGGGAAGCTGTACAAACATCATTCGGCAACTGCGGAAGCTAACTCCTGTCCTCTCACAATCAATGATGCGATCAATAGTAGCAGCCACCATCCTCTCCAGAATTGATTATGGTAATGCCCTTTACCTTGGCTTACCTAAAACTCTGACCAGTAGGCTTCAGGTCATAATGAATGACGCTGCTCGGTTGATCTTCAGACTCCCGAGGAGATCTAAAGCCACTCCCCTACTACAAAGTTTGCATTGGCTCCCCATTAAAGAAAGAGTGGAATTCAAGAACTTATGTACGGCCCATAGGGCAACCTATGGCAAGGCCCCAGCCTACATTAAAGATCGTTTGCAGCTGTATTGCCCTATGAGAACACTCCGATCCTCAGACTCCCAGTTACTGGTCTGCCCTCGTTACAGGTTAGTGACTAAGGGAGGGAGAGCCTTTTCGATGTTAGTTCCCCAGTTATGGAACAGGCTGCCTGGGGTGCTGCGTGGGGAAGGGAATCTATTACGATTTAGAAAGAGCCTAAAAACACTACGGTTCAGTAAAAGCATGAGCACAGTATAATCTAGCTACGGCCTCAGCTTCCACCTTGCCAAGTTATTGTCTGTTACCATCCTTCCAAGCGCTTAGAGACCTGCAGGTGATTAGGCGCGATATAAAACCACAATAACAATAACAATAACAAAGCTGTAGGATGACGGGGAGTTTTGCAGTCAATGGTAACTTTAAGCTCATACATTATAAGTACCTGCTATACATCTGCCCAGCTGCATAAATATGGCCTGAGAGACTCTCATTGTTGCAAAAGGTGCGGAGCAGATGACGCTGACTTTGTACATCTGGCGTGGGTCTGCCCAAGAATACTTGTGCTATGGGAGGAAGTGACACAGGCGCTGACTGACATGACGGGTGCCCGAATCGCGCGAGATGCGAAGGTATGTTTGTTGGGTGTCGTCTCTAAAGTCCCAGCGGGAGTTCGCAAGTTAGTGGTGCTGTCTTTTCAATTAGCTAAACGCAGGGTCGCCATGTGCTGGGGTGGAAGACAAGCACCCAAACTAACACAATGGCTGCAGGATCTGGCTTATTGCCGTGACTAGCTCACTTGTTATTTTGAGGGGTTGCCGAGAGCATCTCGGCCAATGACATCTGGGGACCTTACACTGCATACATGCTGGCGCAATCAGATGATGACTAAGTACACAATGAATATATAAAGCGTCATGTATGCACTGCCTTAGCCTCCTACAGATATTTAGACTGCTACTACTGTTATTCCTGCTCAATGGTACTGCTGGCACAAGCAGAGGACAGGACGACTGTGTCTGCACTAACTGTATATGATGTTACGGATACGCTGCTTCATCCCCAAATGATGTTTCCACTGCTGATACTATCCATGTCTGATTACTGTAACTGCAACCAGTTGATTGACTATTGTATTATGTGGGAAGAGACTGTATGCACACATTGCGGCTGTACTGTGTTTATGTTACGAAAATGATAAACAAAAAAAAAAAAAAAAGTATGTGCTCCTTACAGCACTTCACTTAAAAGGAATCCTAGGACTGGTGATTCGTTTTGAGTGGGAGTTTTCAGCCTCAAGTTCCATTGTGACCTGTCATGTCTGCAGATTTGGGGGCAGATTTACAAGCCCC
Organism: Lissotriton helveticus; assembly: GCF_964261635.1. Taxonomy (NCBI): domain Eukaryota; kingdom Metazoa; phylum Chordata; class Amphibia; order Caudata; family Salamandridae; genus Lissotriton; species Lissotriton helveticus. The sequence continues at coordinate 50,106,774 of NC_136069.1, forward strand.
TTGCACCACTTTTGCGTTATTTTTCCCCATGTTAAAAATAACGCAAAAGTGGCGCAAGGGGTTTGTAAATCTGCCTCTTGATTTTCAAGAACCAGTGCAAGAAATGAAATGGATCTCAAATCCAGGGCATATTTTTGAGCAGAAAACAAGCCCTGGCCGACCCCGGTGAAATATGCAAAATTTGTGTGTGTGTAATTTGCTGACACCGGGACACATTCAGCAGAGCCAGCACCTTGTTTGCGTTCCTTTCGAAGCGGCAACCTGCACTGAGTTTTTTTTTTAACTTCCAGCTGGGACCTACACAAAAGCCTCATTTAAAGGACATCAGCCCTCCTTTTGTTTGAGTCACATCCTGAGTGAGTGTGATCTGAAGCCTAACACCTAGATGCCAATGCAGTGGAAAGAAACAAAAGTATCAGCTTGTTATCACTTCACAAGTGCTTAAGAGAAACTAAGATTTGGTGGCAGTTTTTTTTAAAATGTTCTTCCTCCCCTCTATGTAAGAGATAAATGTGTTAAGTCAGAATGTCAGATGTGCCTGGCCTTATAATGTGTAAATATCAATTTAAATAGCACTTATTGATTTTTTATTTACTTTCTTTTATAGCGCTACTTGTCACAATGTCAGAGTGCTTTACATCACACACATTGTACAGGAAATGTTACATAATACAATCAGTCACAGGGTGTAGTCCCATATTATTCATACTGGTAGGCTTTCTATGTTAAGATTGCTGGGTCTGGAAAAACTAAGTGGGGATTTACAATGCAACATAGTGATTGAGGGTGTATGTATGAATCAGACATTATTATTACCACCCAAAGGAAACCTTTTTGTGCAACCTTAGAATAATACAAGATTGAGGGGGAAAAGTCATAAGGTTCTAAACCTGTTCCCTGCAGTTTATATACAGTACATAGCTCACTATTTTAGAATGACTGTGGCTTATGAACTCCACGTATCAAAAGGATTCCCATTATATAAGCAGGAACCCAATGAGTGCTACGTACAATAAAAATACAATCAGTGATCTGCATGTTACGCTTTGCAGCAGACACACCGATTCCCTATGCTAATTTATGATGATTCAACTGTGACTAGACAAAACACAGATCCCTCCAGCAAGTGCATTTACCACCAGATTTATCTTTGTTATTATCCCCTGAAAATTGCAGGCCACAGAACTTCATTTGCAGTAACAAAATACTTTAAAATAAAGAATGTTTGTCACCAATTAAGTAAGCAGAACAGACGTTCTATCACATTTGACATTGTTACCAGTTGCTTTGCGACATCCTTTTTAACAAATGTGTAAGTTGACTCACATTACATTGTTCATGACTCCGCCCCTCATTACTCCATCCCCTATCTGCTGCCACACCCTGACCCTCAATTTATGGGATAGCCGAGCAAATACTTTCTATTCCCAGCTCGGTCAAGAGCACAATTAGACATTTTTGTTGAAGAACAAGTTACCTACCTTCGGTAATGTATTATCTGGTGGAGACACAGTCTAGTTGCAGATTCCTTAACTTTTGAATTCTCCCCAGGTGCAAGAAAGGATCTGGAAAATTTTCAACAGTATCTCTGCACGCCGGGAAACTGCGCTGTATGGCTCCGTGATTACACCAATCTTCCGTGCCAGAATGCGGAACCACTACAGAAATTTGGCTCTGGACACAGTGTGCCAAAAAAGTTCAATATATCTTAAAAACATAAAAAGAAAATGGAAATTAATGGTATGACCATACCCAGGTAAGGCCCATAAGAAAAGACCAAAAGGAATGATGAGGTATTCCTTTTTTTATTTGAATATATTTTATTAGCATTTCTTAATCATTGGCAGTTATGTTCAGTACATACGACTTACAATAAACAGTGAAAGAGTAAAAAATAATTATACAGCATTTGTAGTTCTTTTCTCTTTTTTTTACACCATTATAGTGACTACATTATTCAACAGTGATATGCACAAAAAAAAAATGAGAGACAGTTCGTGTACAGTGGTGGTCGCATTTGGTGTGTCGTCTGTCCCTGTATGTGTGGTGTCGTTCGGTACAGGCGATGGTTCTGGGGAGGGCATAATGATGAGCTGTAATGTGGGGCTGCATGTTCTCCCTAGGAACAACGTGTTCCCTGGCCATACCCTGCAGTCAATGCGCGGCGTATCGTGTATCATGTTAGCGTAAGAGGAGGTACTGAGCGCCAAATGAAGTACAATTACCAATATCATATATGAAAATTTAGAAGAGTCTTACCAGTGGTGAAAGTACCCTGGTTTTGTAACATAACCATTGTATGAACAGGGGGGTGGGATAAATCAGGGAAGAAAAGAAGGAGAAGAGCGAAGAAAGACTTCTTCAGGTGTACAAATAAGAGGGGGGAGATTGCGAAAAGAAATAGGGTCCGAAATAATTAGAGTGAGGTGAGAGTGCTAATGAGGCGTGAGGAGTGCTGATGTGTTATCGCAGGGGGAGTTCCATTAGGTCACGGCGAAGATGTAGGTCATGTCCAACGTGTGGGGTGGGGGGTTCCCGTCTAGGGGGAAGGGGGAGGGGAGAGAGTGCAGCTGTGCCTAGTTTTCAGGAAAGCGCTAGTATCAAGGGGCGCGGGGGTGTTTGATACATTTTGCGTTATGCCCTCGTGTCATTGCTGCGTTGTAGATTTGCATGTCGTGTCATGCGTCCAGTTACAGGTGGGGAGGGAGGTGGTGGGCGCGTGGGGTTACTGCCGTATCCCATGTCTATGGTCAGTTCGAAAGAGGGCCATATCTCAAGTGATTCCTTGTTCCAGGCTTGCTTGCTGGAAGGACTTCAGGATATCATCCCAGAGTTGTGCAATAGGGAATTTCCTCAGTCCCGCCGTCTCCTCTTGGCGCAATATCGTGCCTCCGCCCTCGCCCAGTTGGTAAAAGAGGCATACCAATGTCGAATTTGAGGGGGCTCGCTGTTCTTCCAGCATTTGGTGAGCAGACGTTTGGCCGTAACGTGGAACATTGACTGGACTATTCAACACCATTGCCCATTCTTTGTCCGTCCAGGCCCTCCCTCTATCCGCCGCCCATTTGTCTCTTAGTTGTAGGGTGGAGTGCTTGCGCTAACCAGTGCACCACATGGGTGCCATTACCCATTACATGTAGGTATTGCATGAAGTGGTGCTTTGGCGGCTCCTCAGACATGTCACCCCAGGTACCCGCTAGCGCACGTGCTAGAGACGCATGCAGCAGAAACTGCCCGGCCGGCAGGTTTGTGCCCGCAGCGTGTTCAGCAAAAGTAAGCAAGGTTCCGTCCGCATAGAGGTCTCCTAGTGTCTACACTCCCGCCTGTGCCCATCTCTCCAGCATGGCTTCCATCACCACTCCATCCTTTCTGGGAGTGCCCAGCAAGGGGAGCGCCGGGGCGTACGGCCTCACCACTCGGGTTAGCTTTAAGCAGCGTAGGAAACACCTGCGTGCCACCGCTAGGTGCAGTTGTGAAGAGCGGGGGTCTTAGCCAGGGGATGGAACAACGTGCAAATTTGTGTGTGGTTCCAGTGAGTGGTGTCTGTGGCAGTGTCTTCCAAATTCCTGCCGCACAGCCATCCCGCTACCCACTGCAGCTGTGCTGCCAAATAGTACAACTCCAGGTTGGGGACCGCAAGGCCCCCAGCTTCAGTGGTCATATACAGCTTTGCCAGCGCCACACGGGGTCTACCTGTATTCCAAATAAGGCCGCGGAGTAAGGCTTCCAGGTCGCGAAACACTCTGGTAGGGACGTAGCTCGGGATATTGGCGTAATAATACATTAGTCGTGGTAGGACTATCATTTTCGCCAGCGCCATGATGAAGTATTCATAACCATAGGTATGACAATACCAAGTCAAGATAAAGGAATAAGATACAATGGACCACTGATTCCCACAATTACACGCCGGTATATAAAACCAGTACTGAAAAGGGGTATAACCCTTACACTACAGTGAGGCTTATGGGCAGGGTGTTAAGGAATCTGCGGCTAGACTCTGTCTCTACCAGATAATACGTTACTGAAGGTAAGTAACTAGTTCATCTGATAGAGACATCTAGCTGCAGATTCCTTAACTTTTGAATTAAATACCATAGCTAAACCCACCCGGAGGAGGATCTGTGAACCCATCCTACAAAAGTTCCCAAAGAGTACTAGCAGGTCGAAATTAACCACAGACCAGACAGAAGTAGGAAGTAGATGAAAAAAACATGGCTCCTTATAAAAACCGTGGGAATGACCACAGACACTGTAAATAAGAAACAACCCCGCAGGGAAAGGAAAAACCCAAACCTCAAGGAGAACAATATTAAACTCTGTCAGAAGACATCTGAAAATAGTCAGACAGTAGCATTTAACTCCCAAAGGGTAAGTGAACCCTTGGACTAGATGGGCTAAAGGCAAAGTGAATGCCATATACACTGTATTCTCTACATCAGTAAATACATATCTGAAGGAAACCTTACCTAATAACGCAATAAAAAAAAAGGGTTTCCCCAAATCATTCTCATTAAAACTAAGATGAATAACCCATTCATCTCAAAGTCTGGATTACCAAACCGAGTATCAAGGTAGATAAACATCATAATCCATCCTTGAAACAGATAGATAATTTAGCCAAATTGACCACCTGAAGGTTCACATAATGTATATTGCCTGTTGAAACGAAAAGATAACAATTAGCAAACATGAATCTGTCATAAAAAATGTAAATATTATATCCAGATCTATATCACCACATTCCACACATACATATGGATCTGAATCCAAAGTTACAAAGAAGAGAGATGCAAATCACAGCTTCACAATACAATTATTATTTGTTGCTTGTTTTACAGGTAGCAGAATTATAACAGAGCATGTGTAAACACATATGCAACACACTTAGGCAGCCTTTGTACACACACATGAATGAACTGAAAAACCAGCCCCAAAGTACCATACAATATAGTATAAAAAGAGATATTGCACCCTCCACGAAACACCTTGGGTGACTTAATATCAAGATAATGCTTCCTGCCAAAAGTATCTTAACAGGCTGGTAATACGTAATGAAAAACTACATTAAAATGACACCTTGCTACCAACAAACACCTACAACACTTGGCCTAGATGGCCATGATGAATAAAATAAGCCAAGTCCCTGGGAATAACCCAAAAAGCAAACCCAGTTCAAATAATTGTCCATAAGATATACAAGCCAACATCTAATCTGACCGTGAGACAGACAAGGGCCCATATAGGCATATTTTAGCTCTCCAAGAACAATGAAGCACTAGATCATAACCTCGCACTATGATCCCCTAAAAGACCGTAAGGTACAGAAAATAACAAATGCTTAATAGAGAAAGGGAACTGTCCCCAGGGAGACAGAGAACATCCAACCTCCTGATAGGAAACGTATGACTATGAATATTACCAGTTCCGAAGAATATGGAAATAACCAGAAAGTTCTTAAAGTGAAAAAGCAAACCTTCTCTTCTGATTAAATATTTCCAACCATGTAAGGCATGGCCGTAAACAACCCTAAGGCAAATATTTCAACACTGCATCTCAGGTAATCTCAGAAGCAGTACTCACTGGACAAACATGTTCCAAAATTGAACATAGTAATAAACATCACCTCCAGATATGGAGGAAGCAAAGACTGAAAGTATTTAAAAGAATACGCATCGAACACTCTGAGCTTGCCAGATGTAACACCTCCAGCAAAGAGGGGCACACTTCCATAGATAAAATTCCTATGTACAGGTAAGTGAACTCAACACATTAAAGCTGGCATGACCCCACACCGGGAATCTTAGCTTAAATTCCACCCAACACAAAATCTATCTGTGCACCACCTGAATTGGATGAAAAGTGCCCTTCGCTAAAGTAGCGAAAGGGACTGTTTTGGACAAACCAGAGACCAAAATTACCCTGAAGTGAAAATTCTGAGTATTCACAAAAAACAAGTATACACTCTGTATACAAGGTCTCACCATTGGCAAAAGTAATATGTCTCTATAAAAAATACTGCAAAACAAAGAATATACATCAGGTATCCTTATACCACTTAAATTGTTAAAAATAATATTGAAACAATAAGATCTTTAACCCGCAGAAACACTAATCAGGTGTAATCAGAAGAGGGACATGTCAATGCCCTAACAAAGATAGGACCTTTGAGATCATAAAAAACAGTATCAACTGTACAACTTAAGTATAGTGTTATAATTAAAGAACATATGACAGAGAAAGAGTTATTAAGACTCTGTATCACTTCTCCTATCTCATAAGTGTCTCAATGCTGAATTGGCCTCTGAAAAACCTGAAGCTCTTAACCATGCACAACGCTGGAGCGCCATCGAAGATGCCATGGCCCACCCTACTGTATCAGCAGTTTCCATGCCACATCTGATTATCAGCTAGATGCCTGTTGTCCATTTCTAATCAGGTTTTCAACATCAGAACGGAGGTTATTCAGAATCGAGGGCAACATAGTCTGCAAGGTGTCCCACAAAGCATGGGAAAACAGACCAAGAACACAGAACGTGCTGCTGGATCTCAACGCAGAACTAGCAAATACAAAGATGTGTCTGCAACATGCATCATGCGACGCCTGACCCTGCGTGCAGGCCAGGTCGCTCCCCACGCCGCACAGCACCACCTGTGCGTCTGTGCTTTCCCCCGTGTTGCCGCCACTGCCGCGAGTTCGCAGCTGCTGTGCCTGCCCGTCTCCGTGCTGCCTGCTTTGTTACATAATATTGAGTCTGTACTTTTATTTATTTTCTGTACCCCTGTGTGTTTTGCCTATTTGTCTTGCCTAATTGTATAGCCCTTCTGTGGTTCATCACTCCCCCCCTTTTTCTTCTGTATCCATACCGCCCCGTTCCCGCCGCTGCTCCCCTGCGGCACCGCCCCCTCGCTCGCCCACTCACCGCCCCACTCCCGCCTCCCAGCTACTCCTCCCTCCCACCTCGCCTTAAATGGCGGCCGCTGTGCGGCAGTGAGAGCGACCCCTGACCCTGCTTGCAGGCCAGGTCGCTTCTCACGCCGCACAGCACAACCTGTGCGTCTGTGCCTTCCCCCCGTGTTGCCGCCACTGCCGCGAGTTCGCAACTGCTGTGCCTGCCGGTCTCCGTGCCCCCGATCCCTGCTGCCTGGTTTGTTACTTTATATTGAGTCTCTACGGTTCGTCACCGCCCCCTTTTTTCTTCTGTACCCATACCGCACGGTTCCCGCCGCTGCTCCCCTGCGGCCCCACCCCCTCGCTTGCCCACTCGCTGCCCCACTCCCGCCTCCCAGCTACTCCTCCCTCCCACCTAGCCTTAAATGGCGGGTGCGTGCAGCGGGCACGCCAGAGGCAAGCCCGTCTGCGCCAGTCCGCGCCTGAACCGTGCCCAGGGCCAGAACCCCTGGTCTCTGCATACGCCATGACACCAGACTCCGATACAACGCCAACAACCTCCATGCACTCAACACCGGCCACAGCTGCTTCCAGGCGGCCCCGAAACGCACCCACGGACCTTTCTCCTGCCGCACCTACAGCTTCACCTGCGACAGAACAACAAAACCACCAAGGACTGGACCCAATTACCTCCGCTGCATACTCTTTAACACACGCTCCGTACGCAAACAAGCCGTCGAGTTCTGGGGCCTCCACCCCAGATGTTGCCGTCTTGACCGAGATCTGGTGGAACGACTCCTCGGCTCCCGACATCACCATAGCCATCCCGGATGGCTACAAGATCTCCCGCAGAGACCGCACCAACGGAATTGGAGGAGGAAAAGCCATCGTCCACAAATCCACCCTCAAGGTCTCCACCCGCTCAGACGACACCCTCAGCACCGCTGAACACCTGCACTTCCGGATCCACACCGACCCCAACACCACCCTCAGAGGAACACTTGTCTACAGACCCCCCGGACCCTGGCCACAGTTCAGCGACTCCCTCGCCGACCTGGCTCGCACCCACGCACCCACTTCACGGACTACATCCTCCTCGGGGACCTGAACTCCCAACTCAAGAAGAACAACAACACCAACTCTGCCACCCTGATCGCCAACCTCGTCCTCAGACAACTCGTCACTGCCCCCACCCACGCCGCCGGCCACACGCTTGACCCCATCTTCTCCACAAGCACCCACGTCTTCTTCGCCCACATCACCGAACTCCACTGGACCGATCACCGCTGCATCCACTTCACCTACAAGAAACCCACCACTCACCACTGCACCCAACAGCTGCCCCACCGCTGCTGGAACACCGTCACCGAAGACAAGCTGGCCACCACACTCTCCCAGAATCCAACCACCGACCCAGACGCCGCCGCCCACAACCTCAGACAGTGGATCAACGATTGCGCCAACACCCTCGCCCCGCTCAAGAAACTCTCCAACAGCCACACCAGCAAGAAAGCCACCTGGTTCACCGAAGAGCTCCAGACCTCTAAACGAGCATGCCAGAAACTGGAGAAGAAATGGCTCCACGAACGAACACCAGACAGCCACGCAGCCCACAAGGACGCCATCCGCAGACATCACCACCTCATCAGATTAACCAATAAATTTTCCTTCAAAACCTGCCTGGACAACAACGCACACAACAGCAAAGAGTCCTTTAGCATCATGAAGGAACTCTCCAACCCCAGCGCCAACGACATCCTGCCCTCGCAAGAACTGTGCGACTCGCTGGCCACCTTCTTCCACCGCAAAATCGCGGACATCCACGACAGTTTCAACACCACAACTGCCACGACAACGCCAGACTCCACACCCCCTATGAACACACCCGCCTCAACAACCTGACCTCCTGGACCAACGTCAACGACGAGGAAATACGTAAGATCATGAACTCCATCCACTCAGGATCTCTGTCAGACCCTGCCCACACCACATATTCAACTAAGCAGATACAACCATCGCACCCCAACTACTGAAGGTAATCAACATCTCCTTCGAGACAGCCACATTCCCAGAAAGATGGAAGCACGCTGGGATCAACGCCCTTCTCAAGAAGCCCCAGGCGGACCCCAAGGACCTCAAGAATTTCCGGCCCATGACCCTGCTCCCGTTCCCGGCAAAGGTCATCGAGTAAATAGTCAACACACAACTGACCCGCTACCTCGAGGTCAACAACATTCTAGACCCGTCCCAGTCCGGATTCCGAAAAAAACCACAGCACCGAGACAGCCCTCATCGCCGCCACAGACGACATCAGGATCCAACTAGACAACGGCGAAACATCAGCCCTCATCCTCCTGGACTTGTCAGCCGCCTTCGACACGGTCTGCCACCGCACACTAAAGACACGCCTCGAAGAAGCCGGAATTCAAGAGAAGGCCCTGGACTGGACCACATCCTTCCTCTCAGGCAGAACTCAGAGCGTCCGCCTCCCCCCCTTCCGCTCCGAAGCCACCGACATCATCTGCAGCGTACCCAAGGGCTCATCCCTCAGCCCGACGCTGTTCAACGTCTACATGGCCCACGTCGCCCGCCAGCATGACCTCAACATCATCTCCTACGCCGACGACACCCAGCTCATCCTCTCCCTCACCAAGGACCCGCACAACGCCAAAACTAACCTCCACGAGGGAATGAAGGCCGTCGCCGAATGGATGAGGAGCAGCCGACTGAAGCTCAACTCAGACAAGACGGATGTCCTCATCCTCGGATCCACCCCCTCGGCCTGGGACGACTCCTGGTGGCCGACCACGCTGGGACAGCACCCACAACCACCGACCACGCACGCAACCTTGGAATCATCCTCGACTCCTCCCTCTCCATGTCGAAGCAGGTCAACGCCGTCTCCTCCTACTACAACACCCTCCGCATGCTCCGCAGGATCTACAAGTGGATCCCAACCGAAACAAGAAGAACGGTGATACAGGCCCTCGTCAGCAGCAGGCTGGACTACGGCAACGCACTCTACGCAGGTATCTTGGCCAAACACCTGCGACGACTACAACGTATCCAAAACGCCTCCACCTGACTGATCCTCGATGTCCCCCGTCACAGCCACATCAACCCCCACCTGAGAGACCTACAATTGGCTCCCCATCGACAAGAGGATCACCTTCAAGCTACGCACCCATGCACACAAAGCACTCCACAACACCGGACCAGCCTACCTCAACAGCAGACTCAGCTTCTACACCCCCACCCGCCAGCCTCGCCCTGGCCGCTGTCCCCCGCATCCAACGAACACCCTCTGGCGGTAGATCCTTCTCCTTCCTCGCCGCCAAAACCTGGAACACTCTCCCTAACCACCTACGGCAGACCCGAAGACCTGCTCATCTTCAGAACACCACCTAAAGTTTCAAAGGAGGTATAGAAACCTCGGAATAACCATGGACTGCACGCTATTGATGAATGCCGAAGTGGACAAACTAGCAAGATCAAGCTTTGTTACTATAAAAACCTTGCAAAGAATTGTCCCCCATTTGGAATTTCCACACAAGGTCCAAGCTGCCATCTTCCTTGTTCTGTCCAATAGCCTCTACCACGGATCACCTTTAACGACCATGAAAAGACTACAACGGATTCAGAACTCGGCTGCAGACAACTCTTGCATATAAAACCGCAAGACTGCATCTCCCCTGCCTTGAAAGCCCTGTATTGGTTACCAGTTGCCAGAAGATCCACGTTCAAGCTGCTTTGTATCACCCACAAAGTGATACATGGAGCAGGCCCGCTCTTCCTCAGGAATAAAATCACCAAACACATTCAACAAAGGAACCTCTGCTCTAGAGTGGGACTTCGCCCCAAAATCCCAGGATATAAGAAAAAAACATGGGTGGCACATCCTTATCTCTTCAAGCAGCCATACTGTGGAACTATTTACCCCCAACATAAGATCCACGGATAACCGCCTTTTCTTCAGAAAACTACTCAAGAATTTTCTCTTCCCCACATAAGTACCATACGCAAACAGAAATATACAGCATATCCCTCTGTAGATAAGCATTTCTTTGTACTATAGATATGTACCTACATATATGTATTGCTCTGTATAAACGTGTAGAATAATTGTTTTCAAATAATATATATAGATATTCATTAGTTCTGCAAAACAAATGTACATATTACTGATATTATTCTGTTTTTAACATGTATATAAGTGACTGCATAAATAAGTAAATCTTCTATCATAACTATTTATCTACAATTGCTTCACTATTGAATTACCAAAAAAATAATATATCTAAAAACAAATAAATAAAATAGATTTTAAGTACAACACTTGAAAGCCGGAGTTTATTTCATGAATCTTTAATCTACATATACTTCCTTCCTTTATGCACCTATATACCTTCCATGTTCTTATGGATCTATATATTTATTACTTTTCTTCTAATTTAGCATATCCAATACACTACTCTATTTCTAACCATACACCTCTCCCAATATATCCTCTACCTCAACTATCTCACTCATCTCAAACCTCTTTCTACTACTCTTTCTAATGCACTACCCTATTTCTCACCCTATAGCTCTATCAATATATCATCTACTCTCTCATTCATCCCAAACCCCATATCACTACTATTATTATTAATAAATATTTATAGAGCGCCTGGCTACCCTTAGGCATCCTTGCGCTATCAGTGACAAGCAGAGCAAAAGAACTTGCACTGATTAAGGCAGACTCTGAAAGAGCCAAGTCTTCAGATGCCTCCAGAAGGAGAGATGGTGAATGGTTGAACGCAGCTGGATAAGGAGAGTGTTCCATAGTTTGGCCGAGTTGTGGGAAAACGTGCGACGGCCTGATCGTGCTCTCTTAATTTCTGGTATCACTGCCAGAAACTGGCTGGCTGACCGGAGACATCTTGTTGGATGGTAAAAGGCCATGTCCCCCAAAGTGTTTTATGAGCTGTGCACAAAGCTTTGAACTTGATCCTGTAGCTTATCGGCAGCCAAGTGAAGTTTTTTTTGAACCAGCTTAACTGATTGCCGGTAGGGAGTGTGATAAAGCAGCCTGGCTGCTTAATTCTGTACTACCTGTAGTTTCCTTATGGTGGCCTTTGTGGTGCCTAGGTAGAGGGAGTTCGCGTAATCTAACAGCGAGAGCACCAATGCCTGCACTATAACTCTTCGTGCCGGAACTGGGAGCAATGGGAGGATTTTCAGCAGCATTCTGATAATGCCAAAACATGATGCGGCTAACTTCATTGCTTGGTTATTAAAATTGAGAGATTTATCTACCCTGCATCTCAAACTTTTGATCTGACCTTTGGGGGTTGAAGGTAGACCAAGACATTTAGGCCAACTTAGTCCCACTGATTCCATTGAAGCACAGGGGTGGTTATCTAGGATCATTAACTCAGTCTTGTCTCCATTGCGCTTGAGACAAGACTGGTCCATCTATGTGGCCACAGCTTCTATACAGGATTCAAGATCAATTGGTGTATTCTTTGGATGCTTTAATGCTACTACCAATTGCATATCATCCGCATATGGAATAATTTGAATCTTGTAAGGTAGGACTAGTTCGGCCAGGGGTTTGAGATAAATATTAAAAAGGGTGGGACTCAATGATGATCCCTGGCGAACTCCATACGAGAGTGGCAGACATTTGGAAGTGTAATTCCCCTCGAACACCTGAAATACTCTATCTTTCAGGAAGGATTTAATACATGTCAAGGCCTTGCCTGAGACTCCCACCCTTCTGGGCCTGTCAAATAAGATGTTCTAATTGACTGTATCAAATACGGAGCTCAGGTCAAGTAGGATGACCGCTACTGTCCCTCCCTGATCAAGGAGATGATCCTCCACTACTAAGACTCCCAAAATAACCCTTTCTAGACTCTTCCCTTCTCTACCCCTCCTTGAATCATCTCTTACTTCTTTTACTTTTCCGATCCCCCACAACAAGCATTTCTAAACCCTTCCCTCTGACTCTTCCCCCTCCACATCCCTTTTACTCATCCCAAGCCTCCTCCTACTGCTATGACCTCCCAAACAACAACAACAAAGGTTTAAATCCTTCCCTCTTCTACCCCTCCAATATCCTTTCAATCCAAATAAGAGACTAGCATGTCCACCTGTCAAATTAATTTCATATTTCACTATACTAATTTACCACTAATCCTTTATAGGTTCCGTAGTAACGTGCTACTTGCCAAAAAAGCACTTCAACACCTCATCAGGGGTAGCAAGCTCTATATAAATGCAAACTTTTTTCCCTCTTCTATTCCTCCACTATCCTTCTCAATCCAAATAACTGACTAACATATCCACCACTCAAATTACTTTAATATTTTACTATACTAATTCACCATTAATCCTTTATGGGTTCCGGAGTAGTGTGCTGCTCGCCGAAAAAAATGCTTCAACACCCCATCAGGGGTAACAACCGCTATATAAATGCCAACCTTTTTCCCTCTTCTATCCCTCCGCTATCCTTCTCAGTCCAAATAACTGACTAATATATCCACCACTCAATTACTTTAACATTTCACTATACTAATTCTCCACTAATCCTTTATGGGTTCCTGATTAGTGTGCTACTCGCCGAAAAAACGCTTCAACACCCCATCAAGGGTAGCAAGCGCTATATAAATACAAACTTTATCCCTCCACTATCCTTCTGAATCAAATAACTCACTAACATATCCACCACTCAAATTATTTTCATATTTCTTTTCAAATTACTTTCATATTTCACTATATTAATTCTCCACCAATTCTGTATGGGTTTTGGATTAGCGTGCTACTTGCCGAAAAAGCGCTTCAACGCCTCATCAGGGACGCCTCGTAAGCACTATATAAATGCAATTACAATACAATTATGATAAAACATTGTATATATGCTGGCATATAAGTACTGTTTATAGTGTACTCCTACTATGTGCTCCTTTTTATTTTTTTATTTTAAACAAGTTTATTGCAAAATCCGAAACGTACACAGCCTTTTTTTCGCCACAACCCGAGGGCCGGCGGCATATGTATCGCAGCGCTTTATACACGGCTCTTTTGCCAACAACCCAACGGGCAGACAGCGTGTAGTGTTTGAATTCACCCTTCCTGTCAATGTGTGCTCCGTTCAAAAGAAGAAATATTGCTTTCTCATATTTACAATTGGAAACCAAACTATCTCCCCATCCCCCCATCCAAACAGTACACACAGAACCTAGGCAGTAGCTACCATTTAATCCTTCCCAGTCCGCATCTTCATGTTACAATTGACCATCTTATTGCAGTGTCACATACTTCACAATCCCCTAGAGCCACCAATCTCGGTTCCAACATTGTTCCTCATATCTGCAAGTATGCCATGTGTCGTCCTGCGCTCATTGCCCCACTTAGAAATCGCCTCATCCCGACCGCAGCCAACCCGTGAATGGTTCCCAGATGTCAGAGGGCCGGGATCTACTAGGCATTAATTCCCAGAAATTGGAGAACTGGTCCCTGCAGTAGGTGACTGCTTTCAGCCATCCCTCTACTGTGGGCGGCGCAGTTTTTTTCCAATGTATATCCCTACTATGTGCTCCTTAACCTAGTTTCCTAGGGTGGGTGATCAGCCAAGAATGCTCTACTGGATGATCTAACTCTCGATTACTCAAAGTTGAATGTATGTAGGTCCCCTTCTTGGTCAAAGGTTGGGCATCCCTCCTCGCAGAGGGTAAACAGGGATAAACGGGGATGAGATGCTGATGCCAGTGACCTCAGAGTGGTCCTCTAATTTGAACACCGAAATGCGTGTATATTTATAATAACAGTATCCATGCGTCCGTGTCGAGGTTTCAGCCAGGCTGACTGTGGGTGGGATGGGTGAAAAAAGAAGTGAGGAGGCTTAATGTGTTTCTTAATATTGGCGTATTTCTATTTTCAGGATAATTATAGGTTGGTATATTCTGTAAGATTGGTCCCATTCAACTTCTTACTTCTTCGCTCTCCTAGATCGTCTATTTTGTCCAGAAGGGGGTCACCTGGAGGCTCAAAGGCCAAAGAACAAGCAGGTGGCGGTGATTATTCAAACTTTTTCTAGCTTTGTTCACGATAGATACCTTCACCACACCCAGGTGACAGTGGGAATTCTACATATTTGCCATAAAGTGAGTAAATAAAAATAGAAAAAGACCGGACTCTTCCTAATTAAAGGCCCTTGTGATTATATCCTCCTGGTATCTCCATTTGTTTGGGGGGAGAAATTAACTGTTATTGTTCTAGCGTGGATTACTTCTGTCCACATCTAACGGGTCACTACTGACATATGAGGGAGAGGGTCAAACAACTCCACCACCCCGAACCCCCTAAGGCAATATGTAAACACAAGAAGGGGTGGGGAGACTAAAATTGTGATACACGTGTAACTACACGAGACAGACAAAACAAATCTGTTTTGAAAACTGCCCTCACTCACACACAAAAGTGTGTGACATGCTTCATCATCGGGTCTGCTTACAAAACGCTCTGGTGTAGCCTCGATCAGGGCGGAGCATAAGGGAGGGGGAAGAAAACAAAAAAAGGACAAAAAGACGAGACACAACACAAATGTAACAAACACAGTGATAAGATGGTGAGTATCACCCTGTGACTGGGAATGGTGATAGAACAAAGTGCAGCGTAGGACAGTGTTTTAAAACTAGTTTGTGGATACCACTAAAGCCTTTATTTATAGGTTCCACAAACAGGGTTAAAAGAATTGAGGATGGGTCATGTTAGTCGAGAAAATTAGGTTCTCACAACACTCCTCCTGGTACTGCTTGTGCCAACATGTTTCAACCGACTTACTGTGCCATAAAGGTCACTCCGGTCTTCTTCAGGACGTCTATCTCTCCCAGTCCTGATGTGCGCCTAGCCGCAGTTCGGTTAGAGGGTGGATAAGAAAAGATTTCTCTAGATCATGAATTGATCATGTTGTGTGGAGGAAATTCCCACCATCACGGGATGCAACATACGAGTTTATCAATGATTAAAACTCAAAATGGCGCCCAGCAGGGAGGTCTCCAGAGCACACAACTGTTCGGACGGAATACCCCTCCAAATGTCGCTGCTTCCGGGTCGCCGCATAGGGTGTTTTGTCTGTCACATGTAGTTACACGTGTATCACTATTTTAGTCTCCCCACCCCTTCTTGTGTTTACACTTCTAACGGGTTCCAGTACTTTTTAGTACCGCACTCTTTGCCCGTTTTCCAGCGACACCTATTTTCCTAGACGTGATCAATTACTGTAAATTCACAAGAGAAATTAGTGGGTACCCTGTCTGGACTAACCCGAACTCCACCGTTACCTCAGGCCGGTTAAATAGAAGAAAAAAAAACCTAAGTTAAAGGAAATCAGGGAAAGAAATAAGGAATAAAGTAAAATGCCCCAACTCTCCTCCCGGCCTCCCCGTATTTACAGACCCAGCCCAACCCTCTCCCGTTATGTCCCTCCCTTCTTTTTCACGTACCGCGACTGCCGCAACGCTTGTACGCGACCACCACTCTTCAGGAATCCCGTCGGGTTTGACGTCTTTGATCCTGGATTTGCCGGGAAGGATTTTTGGGTGTTCTCCAGCCAATCCCCTGCAGCCTCCTTGCTCTCTTTGTCTTCCTGCTTCTTCTAGCCCCACCTACGTTCACCATCTTCCTTCCTCTTCCCTCTCTCTGTTGGTCTCCTTTTCTCCTCCTATTGGGTGTTCCTATTGAATCCCTATCTTCTCGACATCACCTTTCACCCGTACGGGACAAGGATCCTTCTTTAGTTTTACAACTTTTGTCCCTTGTTTGTTCCAGGTCTATCCTGTTCTGTCGGATGGCGTTGGAAGAGATGCAGACGAGGGAGGTAAGTGAGGGGGGCTTTCATTGGGTTTTCCTTGTCGTCCCTCACACTGACATTGCTTATTCTCTTGTGATAGCCATGTCGCCTCATAGCCGAATACCTAACAACATTTGCGCAATGTATATCTAGGCCTTGTACTAAATGTTCAAGGTGTCATGACAGTGTACTAACAAAGTGGAATTGTAAGCAATGTAGTTTCAGAGAAACTAATCCTGAACTGTCATTCAAGCAAATGTGTGTTAAAAGTCAACATGTAGAAAAGAAGGCACTGAAGAAACGTGTGCATGTAAAACGTTAGTGTTTCTTCCCAGGTCTAACCTAGGCTGTGGCAGAGGGGCTAGGTTCATCCGTGCTGAGGGTGCTGAGAGAGCCTGCTTCTGTGATTTTGCCCCAGCTGCAGCTTGAAATGCTAAACCTGGTAGAAGTGTTGACTTGAGGTGTGCTGAACATACATTTGATCAAAACGTGTATATAATGCAGTATAAATCCTTTAGATAAATAAACACATAACCCCACAAAAAAACCTTCAACAATCATTCTTACCATTCAAACCTACTCATTCAACCTACACTCATACATACAAAAGAGAGATTCAACCATATGAGGGATCCAATATGAATCTGATAGGGACAAGTACTATAATTGTTGGTGATTATAAATCACTTCCATCAAGCACTTCTGATGAATCTGTCTCTCAAGGACCACTCTTCATATGTATTACTGGTCTACACGCGTTTCAGTGGAAGAACCACCTTCCTCAGGACCACGGTAAATATAAAAATGAATCTCAAATAGAGAAACCAGGGGTTATCTGTGAAATAATAATATAGATACAATGGGTTTGATATAAAATGCACTACTTTGGCAAAGACAAAGTGGTACTTATATTGTGTCCTCCATTGTGCACCGTGTGTCAGTAATGGATCCACCTCCATTCATACCATTGTGTGTACATGCTCTCAAGTCATGTGCATGAAGTGAAAAGGAAAGCACACTAGATGAGAGTGATTGAAAAATCATGTTGACAGACCTTCACCATGTAGCCAAATCTGCGTAGAGCTTACATAGTTTAAGGAAAACGAAGAAAGGAAAAAAGAAAGAAAATCAAAAAGGACCAGAGACAGGAAAAGAAAAAAGAAAGAAGAAAAAGAAAGATTAGATTACTAATTTAACTCAAGATGTATTAAGGTACCATGGGCTTTATCTACCTTTAGCCAAACAAAGCCGGTAATCACGTTCCGCATATGTCCGCAGTGTTATTGGCTGATATTACACAAACTGCAATGGTTAAACGAATCGGCTCCCATTTGTAAAAGATGCTAATTAAGTCTGAGAACGGAAGGAAACCATACAGATATAAGGCATTTGAGAGACTGAAAGGCTGTGTATAAAAAAGGCTACCTCTCTGATATTAAAACTAAGCATCTTACCATCTCGTAGACCTTCAGTCGGGCGCCTCCCTTAGTGCAGGATGGGACGAAAAATCAGGTCCACTACTTTTCAGTTCATTTTATAAAGGCTTCTAGGATGCTTTACAAACAAGCATTGGAAATGCAATAGGTCTCGCATTAGGAAAGTTTGAGCGATTGGTATTGTAAATGACACTTTTTTTTATTTATGTGTTGGTTTTGAAAATAGCAAAATTAATAGCTTTGTCAGTTACAATGTCAATAGTTTTAACTTTCGCAAATGTGACACCTATAGCATTTGTAATGCAATGTGTGTTGTATTTACGTGACTTAGATGTATTGATATTACAAATAACAATGGCTTTTAATTTTGTAAATAATTAATACTTAAATAAAAGTTATTGTAATTTATAATGGCAATAGCTTAAACGTTTGTAAATAACTTTTGTGAAGATTATGTTCAGTGTATTTTATTGTGACGAAAATCCAAGAACATTGCATTTGCACCTACACACACACAGAGCCACACACACACTCACACACACACACATATAGATGTGGTTGATCTGGGGGATATGGTGGTGGTGGATGTGGTGGTGGATGTGTTGGGGTGGTGATGGTGGATGTGGTGGTGATGGTGGTGGATGTGGGGGTGGATGTGGTGGTGGATGTGGTGGTGGTGGCGGATGTGGTGGTGGATGTGGTGGAGGTGGTGGATGTGGTGGAGGTGGTGAATGTGGTGGTGGTGGTGGATGTGGTGAAAGTGGTGGTGGATGTGGTGGTGGCAGAGATGGTGGTGGGTGTGGTGGATGTGGTGGTGGTGGATGCGGTGGTGGATGCGGTGGTGGATGAGGTGGTGGATGTTGTGGTGGTGGATGCAGTGGTGGTGGTGGATGTGGTGGTGGTGGATGTGGTGGTGGTGGATGCTGTGGTGGTGGAAGTAATGGTGGATATTTTGGATGATGTGGTGGATGTGGTGGTGGATGTGGTGGTGGTGGATGCGGTGGATGTGGTGGTGGATGTGGTGGATGTGGTGGATGCGGTGGTGGTGGATGCGGTGGTGGTGGATGCGGTGGTGGTGGATGCGGTGGTGGTGGATGTGGTGGTGGTGGATGTGGTGGTGGATGTGGCGGTGGATGTCATGGTGGATGTGGAGGTGATGGTGGATGTGGTGGTGGATGTGGTGGTGATGGTGGATGTGGTGGTGGATGCAGTGGATGTGGTGGTGGTGGATGTGGTGGATGTGGTGATGGTGGATGCGGTGGTGGTGGTGGATACGGTGGTGGTGGTGGATGGGGTGGTGGTCTTGGTGGATGGGGTGGTGGATGTAGTGGTGGTGGGTGTGGTGGATGTGGTGGTGGTGGGTGTGGTGGATGTGGTGGTGGATGTGGCAGTGGATGTGGCGGTGGATGTGGCTTTGGATGTGGATGTGGCGTTGGATGTGGCGGTGGATGTGGATGTGGATGTGGATATAGCGCATACTTATGGCATGACTAAAAAAAAAAGCATTTGCAATGCAATAGGTCTCGCATTTGCGACAGTTTAAGCTATTGGCATTGTAAATTACAATGCCTTTCATTTATGATTTAAAAACCAACACGTAAATAAAAGGCATTGCCATTTACAATGCCAATAGCTCAAACTCTCACAACTGCGAGACATATTGCATTGCAAATGTTTGTTTGGGTGTGTTAGAGACCCCATTCCCACTGACCTTAGGAGGCAAATCCATGTTTTATTGCTCTCCCATTTTACACGCTGTATTTTGCTGATCTAAACTTTACTGAGTTCCTTGACTGATTCTGTAGCTTAACTGAGCGTTGCACTCTGAAACATTGATTTACTGATTTTTTACTATATTAGCCGATTACTGGATGATTTATGAGCGGAAAATAAACCGTTATCGTTTAAACCTAAAAGGTATGTCCTTTTTGCAGTATCACATTTGTTCATAACGTCTAAATTGAAATCCTCATTTAGAATGTTTTATAGGGAAACAGTTCCAACAGGAGCACCAAAATCTGCTAAGCGGTTAACACCGCTCTCTGTATTTCAGTCGCTCAAGAGAGTAAGGTGGAGAACCGTGTCAAATGCTGTATTTCTGAGCTTCTTCTCGAAAGCAAATACAAACCTAATTACCAATTTACCACCAACCATACAACATCAAGATAACTTGAAATTACATTTTTGGTCCTATAATAATATGTAAGGAAAGCGCATTATCCTGTATTCAAAATATACTGTACCCCAATAGTTCATGACTTGAGTCAGATTAGTAGATTATCCTGTTTTTCAATGCTTCTGGTTATTTGGCGGCACAAAAATCCAACGTTTATTAAATTTAACTGTTTTGTACACCTTCGTTCGCTTACTTAAAGCAGGAAAGAGATATTTTGAGCCCTCAATGTACAGCACATACTTTGTCTATTCCTCCCTCATATCTATTTTGGAAAGACATCGAAATATGTATTATCCTAAAATGCGAAATGCAGTAGTATTTCAATGCCTCGTCTTCCGCGGGGTATCGAAATGCAGACGAAAACAAGACGAGGTGGCATGATATGGTGGTCACGTGATGCAGCGTGGTTGCTGCGGACGCCCAACGTGGCCGTTCTTCTTGTAATAGGGACGATGCGTGATCATCGAACGGAGCCGCCAGAATCGATATACCGATGACACTGATCTAGGCAAGCGGCTGTCCTAGGCGAAGACCTACTCACGGGAGCATCCGCGGTGCACGAGAAGGAGCTCAGAAGGAGGACACAGGAAGCGACGTGTCAGTGACGTAGGTACAGGCCGGGAGGCTATTGTCGACAGAAGTCTACTCACCAAAGCCTCCTTGTACTGGAAGGGGGCAGAAGTCTACTCACCAAAAAGCCCCCTTGGAATGGCTGGGTGACAGGGGTCCTTCAGCGACCCAAGGCTTCTGGACGCTGCTGAGGGGAGCAGAGAGAAGGAGGGGCGCGCAGCAGGTAAATTTTGCCATTCTGTGCCAGCGTTACCTCTGTATTGAAGAGTAATTGCATTTATTTATCGTTTCATGCACCTGACAGGGCGCCGAAGCGTCAGGTAGCAGAACCCCGGCGTCCTACACACACCACGGGAGCCGCAGCTTCCCTCTCCCACCCACACTGCGGCAGGCAGGCCTGCTCCGGGCAGCTGCTGCAGTGATGTGCAGGAGCCCTCTGTCCGCCCCCACCTGCTCCGGGCAGAGCATTGATGTCAATGTCAAGCCAGGCACACACAACGAGGCAGCCGCAGGCACCCCAGACTTGAAGCCGTGTAAGATAGCAGGACACACATTTGTTCACGGTCTTCCCCAACAAAGCGCATTATTTTTAGCATGTTCCGTGTAAAGGGGATTCCGAGTCGTGACTTCCGTTTCCCTCTCTGCCAGCATGCGCCAACCCTCATGTACTGTATTGCAATCAAACCGTGGGGATGATTTTTTTTGTGTAATGCCGATTTAAGGTGACAGCTGACTCTTCCAGCTGTTTGCGTTGAGACTCAAAGTCTGTCAGTATTCACCTGGGATCTCTTAGTTTTGACCCTGCAATGCCGGTTGATCGCATAACTGACAACTTCCTTAACAAGTGATAACAAGATGTGCGCGCGCACTCATGAAAACGAAACCTAGCGTGGGGGGCGGGACTTCCGTCTTGTGCGCGAATCAGCGCCCACGGAGTTCCTGCCCGAGTAGCAGTGGTGACGCGGGGCTCCCATGCCCGAGGGAGAGCC
Organism: Lissotriton helveticus; assembly: GCF_964261635.1. Lineage (NCBI taxonomy): Eukaryota > Metazoa > Chordata > Amphibia > Caudata > Salamandridae > Lissotriton > Lissotriton helveticus. The sequence continues at coordinate 50,128,675 of NC_136069.1, forward strand.
CCGCGGAGGCTACAGAACACCGGATTGGCGGTAAGTGGGACTGTATTCGGGAGCGGGGGGGGGCGTGTGTGTATGTGTGTGCACGCGTGTGTGTGTGTGTATGTGTGCGACGGCGGGGGTGTCTCTGTATGGGTGCGTGTGTGTATGTGCGCTCGTGTGTGTGTCTCTGGTGAGGTAAGGGGGGAGCGTGTGTGTATGCAGTGTGTGGGTGTGTGTGTGCCCGCGTGTGTATGCGACGGCGGGGGTGGGTTCTCTGTATGTATGGGTGCGTGCATGGGTTCTCGTGTGTGTGTGTCTGTGGGTATGCGCATGCGTGTTGGAGCTTCCAAGGCAGGAGATGGGCACGGCGCCGTGCGCGCCCACGAGGTGCAATCTGTGCTCGTGCACCCTCTCTTGTCCACATTCCCAAATACGGCTGACAATAGGTCTAGAAGCAGACAGCAATCAAAGCTTCGCTTTGAATGCAGGTCTGCTCGACCTAAAAAGCAGGAGAAATATCATAGGTATAATCCCAGGTAATGGCATGAATTCTAATGCATGTGTGGGTCATACAAAATGTATCCTACAGCTCTCCTGTGTGTCTGACAGAGTCAGGGCACGGCTGAAATCCTAACCTCCCACTCGGTTATGAAAAATATATAAGTATATTTATTTATACTTGTGCCAAAATCTTCTAAGGCGGTTAGCTTAACTGACTCCTCTCACCTGCGTATGTATCGAGATATAGTCATAATGCTCGTCCAGCGCCTATTGGATGTGTCTATACAATATCTCATTCCCCTCACTGAATATATACTGGCAAATGTCACATTGCGTCTCAAACAGTGAGTGGTTCTCATATGATGTGTTCCTTCCAATAGAAATTGTCCAAAGTGCATCTGTGTTGAGTGGTCTGCCCTGTAGTGCGGTACTAGGTACTTACAAAATAAAAAACCTAAAGAACTAACCGCCCCTGTATGTCCTCTCTGCGGTTCTTAATGTTAAGGTCAGGAACTGGGATCACCCAATCACCCTCTTGCATTCTTACCTCAGTATCTGGCAGTTCAGTAGGAAAACCACGAGACTCCTGCTCTAAACACGGACCGGGCATGGCGTTTTCCAAGCCCTCGTTAATCGGATCCTTAAGTATGGCGCCGTTCCGAGGAACATCAATCCTCTCGCGGTATGAGGATGTCAGACGACATCACATGGTTAAGATTCTACATGCTAACACGCATATCTTGACGATTGTAGCCAACATATTGCTACGGCTTGTGAATGTCTAATCCTGGGTGTATTCTCAGGTCTCCATGTCAATTAAAGTCTATTGTTCGGTGCAAAAAAAGTAAATTTTTAACTAAACAATATTAAAAGCATCACGACCTATCTACAACATTTGAAATGTCACGGTCACTTAATGAGACCAACAGAACTTTCTCATAGTAGGTAAGTAGGTTTTCATCAAAATTACATTCATTACATGAATAGCTTCCTATGATCCAAGTCACCTACTGATGAAGCTAATGTAAATATATGCCCCACAACCGTACTGATTTACGTGTGTCCTAAATAGAAAGCATTCTAATACATGTACGTGTTTATGTATGCTGTAATGTTCCGCCACAGATGTAATCTCATACCCTCTAAATATCTTAAATGGAACAAGATGGTGTGGTTCTCAATACTCCTGAGTTCAGGTATGCTCTAGTACTAACAAAGACATATATCGAAGCATCGCTAAGCTCAAGTATCATTTGCCAATATTTGTAAGAGGAAAACTTGTTCCCAAGGGACCCACCATCACTGTATTAAATGGTATGAGGGCACCTCAAATTCCAATGTCAGTGTCCAGTTCGTAATAACCTTCTCAGAATGACAGAGGTTATGCCGGAGTCCTCATTAGAGGATCATACCAATAGTGACAGCTATGAGGAATGGTAAAGTTATGTGGAAACCTAAGAGGTCTAAACCAACTAGGCAGGGCTCATGTTACTTTCCACACAATTTCCTCATTCATCACTTTACGGGCTGTATCAAGGAGGAATATCCAAAAGCTTTTCCTTTCCTTCCTAGTTTTCTCTGTGTCCTGTCCAGGTTTGGTTACTATTTTCTTCAGATTGAGCCATTTGAACTCGTTCTCACTATAATGGCTGTCCATGCAGTGTCTGACTGACTGATTGAATATTTGTAAAGCGCGCTATTGCGCCGAGGCGTCTTTGCGCTGAGGAGTGTGCAAAACAGGAACAGTCTGACCATAGGTGCCTGCATTTTGTGAGTCCTAATCGCTGGCTTGTGTTCTGACAATCTTATGCGAAATTCCCTTCCTGTCTCGCCTATATATCCTAGGCCACAAGGGCAAAGGATAAAATAGACTATATTGCTGCTCCTGCAGTTGGTATGACTTTTCAATTTTCCTGACTTTTTTCCATAGGACCACGATTGGGTGGTGATGGCTGACTCACATGCTTGTCAATTACCACACCTGTGGTCCCCTAAATTAGGGGGGAGTCCATCTATTGTCTTTTGCTCCCATGCTTTTCTAGGTTTGAATCTGCTGTGTACCAACTTGTCTCGCAGGTTGGGGTTCCTTCTAAAGAATACAATGGGTTTTGACCATGGCGTGTCCTATTTGTTGACGTTGAGGATCTTCCAGTTTTTATGCAGGATCTGTTGGATCCTATTATTCAAGCTGGAATGATTAACAACACAGACCAGTGTCCAGGGGTTGTTTTTCATTACCACTGAACAAGCTATCTCTGTTGTAATAGGTAGTGATGGAGTGGCCAATCCAGATAAGTCGTGGGGGAGTTGTATTTGATGTTGTCGCTTGTGGTGAAGATGAGGTCTAGTATGTGTCCTGCACTGTGTGTGGGTTCTGAGACAAGCTTGATGAGTATGATGTTGCTCAAGCTTTCGAAGACTGCTCTGAAGCTGGGGTAGTAAAGGTCTCCCAGGTGAAAGTGGAGGTCACTGAGGATAACGTAGTCTGTAGAGTCGATGGCGAGCAGAGTCAGTGATGAGGTTGGTAGGCGAGGGTTCCGTTCAGGGTGAAGTTGTCATAGATTTGCAGCTTGTGGGCTTCATGAATGGGTGGGATTCTCTGTGGATGTTGTGCATTTGATGGAATTCTTGTAAATTATAGTGAGTCCGTCTCCTAGCTTGTGAAAACAGTCCTGCTGAGCTGGGATTGCCGTGGCGATGTTGGGAGCTGATGAGGGGTTGAGCCAGAGATGAAGAGGACAATGGGTGTGTAGCTGCTCAACTGGTCCCAGATTTCAGATGTGTGTTTGCTGAATGATAGTGTGTGCAGAAGCATGCATGTGAGAGAGTGTTGACATGCTGGTTTGCTGTGGTGTAAGGTGAGCTTGTAGGTGTTGTTGGTGCTTGTGTGGCATGTGTGTTGGGAGGGTTCTTGAGGGCGTTTTTAGAATTGAGTGGGGGATGTGTGTGGGTGGCTGCTGCTGAACCGGCAGTGGGTGCAGGTGAAAGCTCATTGCTATGTTAAATGTAAAGGGGGCCAACAACGCCGTTTTTATTTTTACATGACTATGCCGAGAGGCATGTGTTAAACCTATTTTACCTGGTGAATCTCCACACATTTTTTAACTTTAGAGGTGCACTCATGTTTTGCATTGGCTTACCCAGAAACCGGTCCCAGGGTGCTTGTTTCTGGTTCAGAGAAGAGAAGACCTGGTTTGGCAGTTCGGCTTTTACTGTTCCCATGAGGAACAGGGTCAAAACTGATTTGCATATGGCTGGATCTGAACTTGGGTGGCGAAGTGAGCTGAAGAACGATGATGCTTTCAACCCAGATCTGTGACTGGGGGTGAGTGTCTGAAAAGTTTCAGTGCTCTGTCCATCACCACCTTGTGTTTGCTTTGCATTGGCTTACAGCCAACAGAATGTTTGCCTTAATTTTTCATAACACAACGCATTTAGATACCCAGATTCACAGAGTACTTTCAAGGAAATTTTGTTTGTACGTATTATCATGCTCGATTAACCTTACAATTATGGAACCTTCAAACCGGTGTTTTTCATTCAACATGAACAACACGCAGTGGAAGCTGCATGATCTCAATTACTTGTTAACCCCTTCACTGCGAACCCCTTCACTGCGGCGGCTATTCCGCCGCAGTGCTAAGGGGGCGGGGCGGCCGCGCGGCGGCCGCATGCTGGTGACGGAACCGCTCCGTCACCAGCGTCGGTTGAGCTGTGCTCATGACGGAGCGGTTCCGTCATGGCCCGCCCCGCTCAATAGAACCCTCAGCGCAGGCGCGGAATTCGCGCCGCGCATGAGCTTTCTATCGAGCGGGGCGGGCCATGACGGAACCGCTCCGTCATCAGCACAGCGCACCCGCAGCTGATGACGGAGCGGTTCCGTCATCAGCGTGCAAGGGGTTAAATACGGATCCATTTACAAGATTAGTGCTGACTCAAGGAAGGGTGGCATATGAAAAATTGCAATTATTGTTTGTTTACTTTGGCATTGCAATTTTATTTTGTTTACTTTGGCGTCACAGTCATTGTTTGCTCACTTTAGTAAATAACAATGAAGTAATAAGATTCAGGTTTGTCCCAAACTAGGTTGTTACATGAAAGCCCACAATCATTGTTTGCCTCAGTTACCATTTGTTTAGTACATATTAGTTAGAATGAGGACAATAAATTGACAATTCACTGAAATAGCTTCTGGTGATGATACAATGTAGGAGGTGGTCAATACTGTACTTTTAGGGGTTACAGTTGGTATTGTTTTTCATTGATTTTTAGGATACCCACTGACGTATGGTCCAAATATTGGCTAGCCAGCTCTGCTCTGCTTGCAAGCATTAACTTTGGCAGTGCAATTGTTCATCCTGAAAAAGTCCCTCGGCACCCAGAGGCCCGTGATTCTATAAATAGTGATCTGTGCATAGCGCTATAATGATTGCATTATCGAGCAGCACAATGTTATAAGTAGTACCCTTGTTGTTTTTGGGTTCAACCACGAGATTGGCTGCCTGTAGCAAACAGTTTCATAGCTCTCGTGTTTTCCAGGTCTTTTCTTGAGTGTTTCATGCAGTCGAGGCCTTTTTCTTTGCATTCTGGTATTTGTAGTGATTGTATAATGAAGGAACCAGCACTACCAATCCCTGAAACAATGCAAAAATCTACGCTTGTGGACCTAGGAAATGAATGAATGACCTAGGAACCTGAAGAACCGTACCTACTAGCTTTCTGATTGGTTGTTTTCGTTGCCTCTATATCTGACCCCAATCCGGTAGGAGGAGTCTTTCTCTCATGCTGCTACTCTTTCCTCAGACCGAAGATTGAAACGCATGCTCGGCCTGGCCCATCTGTCTCCATGCCAGAAAACATCGTCGCACGGTGAGTGAAGCTCCGCGGCATTGCCTGGAGGAATAAGTCTTTCTTACTTCGAGGCCTGCTGCTGTGCAGGCCGTCTCACTCACAAGTGACTGCCCGGTCACAGCAGCTGGGAAGCCAACCGCCGCCGCGCGGCAGGAGGCAGCAGTCCGCGCGCAGTGACCGTTACACCACGTAAGGCGACCGCAGAAGGCTCCCTTCGCGTTTCCGCCCGCGCGCGGCAGGCCCTGCTGAAGGCGACGTCCAGGTGCCACCAGCCCGCGCGCAGTGACCGTTACACCACGTAGGTGACCGCGCGGGCGGAGCGGACGTTATTCGGCTCCCTTCGCGTTTCCGCCCGCGCGCAGTTGTAAGCAAGCATATCGTTTGAGACAGCCGCCACGTGGCCGTCCGCGCGCCGCATCTCTTTAAATCACCACATTCTCCTTTTTAAGTTTAAAACTTTTTTTTTTAATAAGTTTGTTGATGCACATTAAAGTTCAAAATCTTCACAATTACTTTAAGTAAATAACCGCATTTCGAGGGATTTTCTTTTTTTTCCAATTTTAATTCCCACCTTCCCTATGAGCAACCTCTCATGCATTGGCCCATGTCATGTGTACTGTAATTGCCCCTTTCGCTCTTCTTTAAAAACAAAAAAAACAGAATAAAGGAGACATAAAAGAAAAACACAGCACAACAATTTACGGCAAAATCGAGCTCGTTGTCATTTTAAAACCGCCGTGCACGGGACACCCTTCGAAGTTAAAGACCCACATTTAATGAAGTTACCCACTTCCATTGGTAAGTCCTTCATCTTGCCGCCAGTGGTTTCCCTTTGCCTACTCGCATTTGTAGTTCTGTTTAATTCATTCTAAAAGGGCGAGTACTCCCACCAACGACGCCTGGAGTACTCACTAGAAATGGTGCTGGGTAATCTGCAGATATTAACAAAAAAAGTTGTTTCTAGTTTAAATTTCCTAAAGACACAGCGACGAGTGTTACCACGCAGTGGAAGACCCTTTGCAAAGGTTGACAGGCCACCTTTCTGTTGCTTATTGCGATATGAGTGTTATACTGGTGCAACCAATGCCGAGAAAGTGTAGCAACTGCCAAAATAATTAAGTAATTCTATCATGAAATGTGCCAAATTACGCCCAATAAATTGTCTTTTCTTGCTGCATAATTTCCTCAACCCCGCTGCGCACTGTTGCCGAACGCAATTGCATAATCCAGTGTCGATGGGTATGCCTGGTGACATACACCTGCAGGAAGTGTTGACTTTTCCTATATGTTATGTTAAAAATAGATTTATAAAGCGCACAGCTACTCTGAGTATCCTGGCGCTAAGACAGGAAACCACATGCTAAAAACGGGGGAGAGTAAAAAGAAACAAAGAGAGGAAAAAAAAACAGGAAAGAAACATGTTTGTTGGCACAACCAGGTCTTCAGTTGTTTCCTGAAGGTCAACAGATTAGTGCTTTGCCTGTTTTTAGGTCGAGCTTCGATCAACTTGTTATCTCTTCTGTGGGGTTTGGCAGACCCACAGATTGCCATTTGTGGCATTCAGAAATCCTGGTTTCTTATTGCTGCATTTTTGTAAAAGTCCTTCCATCCTTTGTGTGTTTAGCTCCCTTCCCAGAGATTTCACTCCGAGCATTTTGGTCTGCCATCACGCTGTTCAGGGTGTGATGGCCCCTCCTCCCATCTGGCTATTGCAGGTCAGGCATTGTTTTTTTTTGGGGGGGGAGTTTTCGATGCCAGAACCGGACTTGAAGGACACATTCATTATTTGGTAAGCACAGGGAGATTATGTGATTTGCCCAGAATCGCCTAATGTTGAGCGGACTTCGAGACTCTTGTCTTTTGGAAAAAAAAAATTTCAATCATTTGCATGCTGCCAGCTTCACATTATTTTCTCTGGACGGGCACCATGCTTTATATTTCACTGCAGCGCCCGCTTTTTGTCTCTGCTGCTGATCTTGCCAACAGGCCGAGCTGGCTGTAAGAAACTGAAAATAAATGAACTGTCTGTACCAGAAACTTGCACTGACATTGTAAGTGTGCAGGTCATTGAAAATGGCAAACTAATGATCTGCACTGAAGCTGTAAAGTGTGCAAATCACTGAAATAAATACTTGGCAGCCTTCTTTTATTTTGCCAGCTGTAGTAAAAACTGCTACAACCACACTTGTCAGCGTACCAATTGCTGTTGGCACTTATAAAAGAAAAAAAAATCCATTCTGACCAGTAGATGATGCTGGCTTCTTTAAGAGACAGTCTATCTTCATTCAGAAGCTATTCTTTGATGCAGAGCTGTGCAGAATAGCAAAAGCCGGTTTACCTTTCACTAAGGTAAGCACTGACCATCACCAAGCTAGAACAGGAAGACAATCAGTTGAAACGCATGAGAAATCAGTGCACAGTTCCTCCGATGCCTCAGCTGTTCCCAGTGCGTATACACCTTCAACGTGCAGCTTTCCAGTCAGTAGCTATGCTTATTTCTTTTATTATTACTTACATTTTTTAAGGCATGATCAATGGGCGTTTTAGCTGAAAATGGATCATAAATCCTAAGTTACTGGGAACAGGGGCCCCAAAATAGGTTTGACCCAGTGACCCCAAAATTCTTAAGATGTCCCTGCCTTAAGTACGTTTCTAAGCAGCACACGCTTATAAAAGAGGACTTGTGATTTGTGTCCCTGTGTTCAGTACGCCACCACAAACGATTTTCTAAAAAGGGCCATGCACATCTAAAAGGCTTCATGGGTTGGTCTCTGTGTCCACTATGCCTTCACACCCATGCGTAAGAGGGTGCGAGGAGCATGCATGACCAAGTGGACCGAAGGGATCTTTGTCCACGCCTGTGTAATTGGATCAGGACTTCAGGCCAGGCTGTGCTGTGGTCATGTTCTTTGGTTGCCCATTGAACAACGTGTGGCAGAGCTGGTGGCCTCAGGATATGCACCCCCGGCAAATGCGGTATTGTCCGTAAAAAATCTAGGTGTAAAACTGGACAAAACTTTGAATATGAAGCTACAGGTCCAGACTGTGGCTGGTCAGTGTTTTGGCTTCCTAAAAATGCTCAAACAATTTCTGCCTCTTCTTCAGATCCCACACAGGAAAACTGTGGTCCGGGCCCTGATTGGCTCCAGGCTGGATTATGTAAACATACTATATCTCGGTCTTCCAGAATACCTGCTTACCCGCCTTCAGGTGGTGCAAAATGCGGCAGCCAGGGCCATTCTCTTCTCTGCCCGACGACCCGGGTGTCGGAGCATCTGAGGTCTCTCCACTGGTTACTGATGCGCAAGCGGATACAGTTTAAGGCCCTTGTTTTGGCTTTTAAGACTTTGCATGGCTCTGGGGCCCCTTATTTAAGGAAGAGTCCAATTCTACCACCCCCGTCGCTCTCTTCGTTCTGCCTCATTGGCGTTAGTGTGCACTCCGGTGATCATGCGCTCTCGAATAGGAGGACGCTCTTTTCAGTTCCAAGTGGCTAAGCTATGGAATAAATTACCACCTGCTCTGAGACTCTTACAGGTTCTGCTCCCTTTTAGGAAGGCTCTCAAGACATGGTTATTTCAGCAATAACTCAGCACTCTGCTTACCAACCCCCCCGCCTCCCTTTGTGCTTGTCTTCACTCATCCAGCGCCGGGACACTCAGTAGAGTAGCTGTACGCTTTATAAAACCACATTTAACATTATCCCACCCCCGCACAGCTATCTTCTGTGACATGCCAGACCGTCTCCTTGGAGAACCCTTCATGGATATTTTGTCTGGCTACTCCTTATGTCTTGGTGTCTTGTAAGCAGCTGAGTGATGTTATCTCAATGCTGATTACTGTACCCCGAGCAGAGACCTCAGAATGTTTTTTTTTCTTAGTATCTGAGTTAGATCCTGTAGCTGAGTTTGGCAAAGCAACATTTAACTAGTACCCTTCTGAGCCTAGATTTCCCATATATAATGTAATCTAAGTAGTCACAGGAACAGATTGCTGTTGATACTCTGAGATGATAAATGAACAGGCTAATTTTCTTCTAAGTGAGGTGCTTTCCCAGCTCCCGTTCAGTTGATAAAAAAACTCAACTGGAGGAGAGGAAGCCTTTCTCTTTCCAGCAAATTGTATGTAGAAGCATTTTTTTTAATTGTCTCAATTTTAATTCTAGCATTAACTTTCAGCTACTACACAAGTGTCTGGAGCCATATTTTTAGGTTTAGTCTGGGCAGCGCATGTGCTGCTCTGCGAGGCATGCTGTATTGACTTGGACCTCAGTCAGTCAAAGTCAAGTCAGTCAAGTCAAAAATTTTATTTGTGATGGTACTCGACAGAGGACCACAAAAGAGTTATTTACATTTTACATGTATAAAAAATGCAATTGTATTAATACAAGGATAAAAAGGGTTTTAAAAATTTGTACAAATTGTAGCAAACAAATTCATTCAAAGGTTGACTACACAAAACTAAAAATTCTCTCCCCTTTGTGATTCTACAGGAGCGGAATATAGGATCAAGGTATCTTGTACGGGCTAAGATTACTTTGGACCTTGACCATTGAGCATTTTAAAAGCATAAATAGCAAAAGGCAAACTGTGGCTCCCTGCAGATATCTACCGGGAGCAAACTTCAAAGGTGGACGTGAATCAAGTGGCCAAGAGCGCAGGGGGTCCCCAACTCACCACCACCATTAAGGGTGTGGGGTCCCTATCAGCTCAAGCCCAGTGAATTTCTGTGATATATGGGAGATTCAGGGCCCCTCATTACACTCTGCAGGCGTGCCCATCATTTGGTTATGCACTGCCGGGGGCTCTCTTGCGTTTATGGAGATGTTGTGGGCCTTGCACACTACTATAATTAGATCCTTTTCAAGTAAGGGCAATTATAAACCGATGACGGAGTGCAGTTTTTTCCATCAGTTTCATTTAGTGCAAAATCGACCAGAAGGTATCAGAGCGCTTTACATGAGCACCAGTTGCATTACAGGCGGACACATTAATTCCTATGCACGGAGAGATTAAATGATTTGCCTGCAATCACAGGATGTTTTAGCCTCCTGCCAATTTAGAATCTGGTTCTTCGGCTTCATAGTCGGCCGCTCTAGCCGTTCAACTATAAGGATCACGCAGCCCTGTTGCATTGCAGTTTCCACATTGAGAACAAGTACCACGCTCCAGCTTTTAATGTAAATGTTGCGGAACTCACAATAATCTGCTGCGTTGCTAAATACTTGGGTCCCAAAGGCGAGACCTATTGCATTGCAAATGCTTGTTGTAAAATTGCAACTCCATTTAAATGCTGATAGACGCCACATAGCAGTACCAGTCCTGGTTTTTGTCATTACATTTGCAACTCGTCGTACCAGGATTCCGAGTACCATGTAATAGGGTTTCCACCTGATAATTTTTTTTTCCTAGCACGTATTTTCCATATCAATATTTAAATATTCAAATAAAACGTACTTAAACCAGTAAATATATGAAGTACCCTGAGAGGTGTTCTAGAATTGCCTCTAATTAAAGACAGAAAAGCAATCTTAAATGTGAAAATTGATGATTTCATTGCAAGTTTTATTACAGTATCCTGTCCAGGCCATTGCAGAATCTTTGTGAACAAATGACTGGTATTTTTTGCTTGGAAAGGTGGCAGGCCGATCTGCAGTTCCTTCTTCTGTTAGTATTGCCAGCAGCTTCTAAGTGGCTTAATACTAAACTCTGTCAGGACTTGGTTCTTAGTGGTCTGTGGGATGACATTTACCTGCACAGCCATAAACATATCCCCTGGAGTCCACTAGAGGTTGCCGGCAAGTCATTTTATGTATCTCCTCAAAATATAGTATCCCAGTCAGTAATCTTGACTCTGTCTCCTAAGTAATATCCTCTCTTTCTTTAATAGTCCTTTTTGTGGTTACAGATTGAATATGAAAAGTGTCTTTGTACATTTACATCTTCCATCTGCTGTTCCCACCGACACACCTGAGCCACACTCTGCATCCAAGCAGAGCATGTTTCACTCATCCTTCGTCATGTATTATCTCTGCATGGTTTCAGATCTCACATACACTGCACACCAACAGTCAGTAACAGGTGTGACAGTCTTGTTGGAGTATACAGAAAGGAGGAAAAAAAAGGACGAGTAGCTTAGAGACAGAAGCATGTCTTGTTTTGTAGTGATCTTAGAATATCTGTTGTGGATGTTACAGCTGGAGGTGATCCTACTGTGAAGGCATCACTGAACAAGGCCGAGTCTTGAAGACCGCACGAGAAGGACACATGAAATGAGTAATGACTCAAACTAATTCTGAAAGTACTCAGACTCCACTTCCCGACACACCTGTAAAAGAGTGTAAGATGTTGACCCACTCGTTCCAAGTTCTCTGACCAGGGAGGGGGTGCTCCTCTGAATATGCGGAGGACTACTGTGCACCCAGAGCTAGTATCTGCTTCCCAGAGGTGAGGGAACATCACCTGGGTGTAATCTGGAGGAAGATTTACCTGTCTGTTCCTGAAAAGGCCTAAGGAGTAACGCATGTGCAGGAGCTGTTTATGGTATCATAGAAGAGTGTCTCAATGGGAGTCAGAGTGAATACAATCGGGGCCAGCTTTAGTGCTGGTGGTGCCTGGTGGCAATGACAATGTTTATTTAGCAACCCCCCCCCCCCATCCCATATGACCTCCTACACAGATTTCCTCACTACCAGCCGGGCAAAAGTGCCCCACATCTCTTCATAGGACCTATCTTAAATGCATTTCATTTGTTTTAAGTGTGTGCTGGTAAATACTGGCTTTATTATTCCACTCAGCTATCCACATAAAATGCAGTCATTTTAGCCTTTGTGCTACTTTGTGGCAAAACTGCCACTAGACATAAGTCCAGTCTCCCTCTCCAGCAGGACCATTAATCGCAAGAGTAATCGTGACCTTTTAATTGCTGCCTGAAAGCTGGACGCACAAGGAACTCTGCAGCAAGTGCTTTTAAATCCTATGTTGCCAAACACAGCGCCCCAACTGAGGTCAGTGCCCTTTCCACGTCAGCGCCCAGTACAGCCGCTCCAGTTGCACCGCCCTAAAGCCGGCCCTGAATAAAATATAGAAAAAAAATAATTACACAACGTGTAGTCCCATTTTACTTTTTCACTCAACATAATTATAGTAACAAAGAAAGAAGCATAGATTTTTCTTTAATATAGTTAACGTGAAAATCAAAAATTAGGAATAGGTGTTTTGTGTAATTTACTTTCTAAGTTATATTCCCTCATTGACTCCTATTGAGACACTGTTGAATTATACTGTACTCGCCCAAGTCTCCACTGGGATAATGGGTCTCCCCTGTGAGTTTTAATGACGTTTTTGTTTGTGCTTTATTTTGGTTATTAATGACTTTTATGATGGATTATAGTCATAAATGCTGAAATAACTTTGCACTTAAACCGATTTTAATTAGACATTTAGAAGTGTATTTATTAATGTGACTTAGTTGTGCTACATTTTTATAAAGATACCATTTTAGTTCAAATGGAAGCTATTCTGATGTTCTGGTAATCTCGCTCCTGCTCATTTCCTCCTCGCAATCAACTGTGCGACTTCTCTCTTCTGTTTTTGTAGAACACCCGTATAGTGTGACATAACTGGTTATTTTCCTTAGAGTGCCTGTATTATGAATGGACTTTTCTTCGTGTTCCAGTTATCTGTTTTACAAGGTCCTTATGATGTGCCCTTTTTGGGCTGACGTTTTTGTTGTAATCTACTTGTTGGGTTAATGCATCCTTCCCATTGTTCTCTGCTCTGCTGCTCAGCCAGTGGTGAGGTCATCAGAATGTTGAGTGTGCTGGAAGTTGGAGTGGATTGGCTGAGCAGCAAGGAGGCTACTTTTGGTGGGACATAATAAGGATTTTACCATCTTCCTATAACTGAAGAAGTAACTTGATTAATAAATCCATAACCTTTACCTACATGACTTGTCTACGTGACCTTCATGTTAACAATGGCGACGAGCGGAAAAGACCCTAGAGCAGGGGTCGTCAAACTGTGGGGCGCGACCCCCAGGGGTGCCGTGAAGTGATGTGAAGGGGGCCGCGCATTCAAAGTCACACTTCTGCCCTGGCCTCCAGGGTTTCCGCTTCCCTCCTCCCCCATCCTGGGTCTCAGCCCGGGCTGCTATAGTGAAGCTCGCGCTCCTGGGGGCTCGGCTGGGCAGTGTCTGGAGTCTTCTCTCCGGCATGGCCGAGTTTTTCACAGGTCTTTAAAGACCATTAGCATATTTACATGCCTTTGTTAACTGGTTACCATAGCTTAGTTTTTATGGTTCCAGTACCCCTTGGCCCCCACTCTGCCTATTCCTTACATTTGTATTTTTACACTTCCTGCTGTAGTGTGAGAGTGCATTTAATGAAAAGGAATATAAAGTTGGGTTGCCAAAAAAACCGTGCCTGCTGGTGGTGTTTAAAGAGCCTGCAGAGACCTGCTTTCGACAACACTAATTAGTTATAAATAAAAAAGTATGTATTCATTAGTTATGTGACTTTTCTGTCTTTATTCTCTTTAATTATTAGTTCTGGATCATTGAGGCATCCATAGAACACAATTAAAAGTGCTTTCTATTTATATTTGCTGTTCTAAGTATTCACAGATAAGTGCAAAAAATGCAGCTTTAGGTGGCTGCTTATTTCTGGGCCATCACAATAACGAGTCTAATCATTAGACTGGAAGTTTGTTGCAGGATGAGCGCATTATTGATTTCCTCCACCCTCGATCCCTGATTAATGCCATTATAGCAATAGTTTAACTTATACCTGAAACCCTACGCTTCAAGTTTCCCGGAATGCACCCTGCTTTCAGACTACTCGCTTCTCATTCTCACCTTCACTTTCACGTTCACCCTGCATTCCCAGTGATCACAATGCACTCACACTGATCACCATGCACTCGCACCATTCACCCGCTCACCCTGCGCTCAGTGATCACAATGCACTCACACTGATCACAATGCACTCACACTGATCACAATGCACTCACAACATTCACCCGCCCACCCTGCTCTCTGTGATCACTCTGCACTAAAAATGCGCTTGCATTGTTCACTCTGTACCTCACCCTGCAGTCACATGAGCACACTTCTCACCCTGCACTCATGTAACACTTCACTCACCTGCCCCCCCCACCCCGTCACTGCTAAATCTGTAGCTCACTCAAACAAGGCCATCACTAACCATGCACTAATTCGTCCCACTCTGCACTTACAGCCGAACCCAAATTCATATGGTCAACTCACTCACCCTGTAGTCACTCCTTTTACCCTACTCTCACACTGTTGCATTGCTCACAGTGTAGTCACATGGGCACTCTTGTCACCCACACGGTACAGAAGGTTAAAGTGCCGGGTACTAAGAAGATGTACCATGCACATTTTATTTTATTTATTTATTTATAATTACATTTGATTAAGCGCACAGCTACCCGGAGGTTTCCCGGCGCTAAAGCAGACAGAAAGTATACGAGGTGAAGGGAGCATTAGATCAACATCTTACATATTAAATAACCAGGTCTTGATACCCTTACGGAAGGTCAGAAAACACATTTCAGAACGTAAAGATAGAGGTAAGGAGTTCCAAAGAGAGGGGGCTAGCAGGGAGAATGACCGACCTCCCATTTTAGCTCTCTTGATACGCGGTACTTTCACTTTATTTTGGGTGGAGGACCTGAGTGCGCGAGAGGGAACGTAGTGCTGCACTAGAACAGATAAATAGTGTGGGGCTATTCCAGTCAGGATTTTGTGCATAAGACACAAAGCCTTGAATTTAATCCTATTCTCGATACGCAGCCAATGCAGTTTGCGCATGTGAGACGAGGTCGAAGTTCTAGCAGGAAGATTACAAATAAGGCGAACAGCCATATTTTGTACCACCTGGTATTTCCTAGTTACCTCCTTACTGGCACCCAAGAGTAAGATGTTCCCGTAGTCCAGGCGTGAGATGACAAGAGCCTGGACTACCGTTCTCAGGGTGTCAGCAGGCAGCATCCACGTGATTTTCCTCAGCCACCTGATGATGGTAGTACAGATGGCGGAGACTTTCACGACGTGCTGCTTGAAAGACAATTGATTGTCGAGGAGGACCCCCAGATTACGAGCATTCGTAGTTGGGGTAGGAAGAGGTCCCATCTCCGGAGGCCAATGTTGTGGGCCCCATAGCGAGATGTCTTGGCCAAACAGAAGCAGTTCAGTTTTATCCCCATTTAGTTTTAATTTGTGATCAAGCATCCATGCAGATATTAGTCGAAGTCCATTTTGGAGAGAAGAGGAAGAAGAATTTTTATTGGTGGAGAGTGAATAGATGACTTGCGTGTCATCGGCGTAGGAGTAAATCGTGAGACCTGCCTGTTCTGCCAGAAAAGCCAGGGGTCTCACATACAAATTAAAAAAGAGGGGGCTGAGGATAGACCCTTGTGGAACACCGTGTTTAGAAGGGAGGATAGATGAAACAGATGTAGAAGAAAACACTTGAAATGTGCGATCAGAAAGAAAATTAGCAATCCAGGCCAGGGCGGAGCCACCGACACCCACAGATTTCAAGGTGGACAACAAGATGGAATGGGAGACGGTGTCAAATGCGGCACTCAAATCGAGTAATATGAGTGCCACTGACTCCCCATTGTCCACCTTTAGTCTAATGGATTCCGACACTCCAAGAAGCGTGGTTTCAGTGGAAAAGCCAGCCCTGAACCCGGATTGAGAACCATGAAGAAAATTAGAAGATTCAACGTAAGAGGTAAGTAAAGAGTTGACATGTTTCTCCAAGATTTTGGAAAAACATGAAAGCAAAGAAATAGGGCGGAGTAACAGAACTAAGTGTGAGTAAACTATGAGTAGCGCTATAAAAAAATGAAATGTTGGTCAGACAGGTGCAATAGAGAGATGAGGTGTAATGTTGGTGAGTGGTAGTGAGGGAATTCATCATGGAGAAGGTGGAAAGACTGTTGCACCGTGTGTGACCAGTGCTTGGGCCAGCCCTGGCTGGGCTTGTTAAACCCCTCTCCCCCCGAAGTTCGGGTCTAGTGGATCCCCTGCTTCCGCCTATTATTTACACTTGTAGTGCGCTACTGTTACCAAAAGGTGTCCTGGGGCTAATAACCATCTGCCTGCAATGTGGGAGAGGGACCTGGGGTTGGCAGAGGAGAGAAGAGGGGGATGGAAGGAAGGGGTGAGAGGAAAGGGGCATGGGTAAACTGCTTAACTCTGCACAAGACCACCATGGTTTGAAGCAACCCTTGCTGCTCCCGGCCATGGCCAGGTGAGCTTCTAATGTGGCAGCGCGTATTCCTGCGGAGTGGGAGGCCCTCCACAGAGGTTGACTAGACATCTTTCTGATGTTAATTGCTGTATTTTAGTTATAAACTGGTACTGATGGGGTGAAATCTTTCCTCAGTGTTACTGTTTAAAAAAAATTCTAAAAAATAAAGCAATGCTACCCCAAAATACGCAGCATCACAGAACATTATTTACATTTTCTACTCGCACAATTTAGTCAAGTCTGTCGCATAATTTGGTCTTCACCTTCCTCATAATTCCAGTAGCTCTGCCTAGAGGTTTTGACATTTTTGTCAGGAGGGAGTCCTTACGCTTGAAAATGTTGACAGGGGGGTCTCGGCATCCAAAAGTTTGAAGACCTCTGCCCTAGAGTAATGGGAAGTTTGATGCTGAATCAGAGAAGAATTGAAGTCTCACACAAAGAAACAAAGATTACAGAGGTAAGGAATTTGAAGCATGGGAAGAGGAATGACGCCTGGTAGCCCCACCAGTGTCTTCTACATCAGACAGCCTACACATTGGATTATTTGGTTGTTGATTCTCGTGTGGCTTGTAATATGCCAGACTACATTCAGCCTGTGTGGCTTGAAGATAGTTTCCCTGCAAGATTGAAGTCTTAAATGTTCAACTGTTACGATATGGACCCTGCAGTCATCTGTAATGATAACGGGCAGCAATAATTCTGGCACTAGCCAGTGACCCTGATTTGGGAAGTGCATTTTCAATGAGCTGGCAGTGGCAACACTTCATGTAATCAGTACAGCTATTTGGGAAAACTCAAGCTGTGACTGATTTTTGGTGCTGTATCAACCCATGCGGTGTGCAACTGAGGACGTGTGTGCTTATGCCAGGATGCCCTCTGGGTGACAGGTCTGCGCTCTACAAATATACAAAATAAAATCTGCAACATTTGAATGTGCATTCCGGGGTTAGGTTGACGGGTGACTGAGCAGCTGCGCTGGGTAAAATGCTAGCGACAACGCCATGTTGTGGATTTTTTAAATTCAAAATCGTACACAACGTTAGAACTTTTGTGGCTGCTTACTTGTGGAGTCGTGCTTGGTCCTTTTCACCATTCTGACATACCGACGTTCTCCAGGGGATGTTGCTTTCATAGGGTGGTGCTTAGTAAGCACGTTGGGCGTGTCCTGTAAACCAATCGGAGGCAGCAATGTGATTCAAACGTGCCTGGGAAGAAGTGCGTCCACGTCGACTGCCTGACTTCTTTGGAGGCAATTATGACATGCCTGGGTAGAAGCGCGGCAGCGCATCGGTGTCTGCCTGACTTTACTGGATTGTGACACGCATGCCACAGACATTTCAGCTTTGCCATTCATCTACGCCAGTTTGCAGATGATTAACCCCTCCCCTGCTGATGACGGAACCGCTCCGTCATCAGCCGCGGTCGCGCTGTGCTGATGACTGAGCGGTTCCGTCATGGCCCGCTCGGCACGCCGGCGCGGATTCCGCGCCTGCGCTGAGCGTTCTATTGAGCGGGGCGGGCTGTTAAGAACCACGCAGACGCTGATTAATTAAGCGTAAGTTCTTTATCTAAAGACCAACTCAGGCTCCAAGAGCGGAGCGTAAACTGGACCTGCTGCCTCACGTCACCAGCTGTAACTGTCAAAGCCTAATGACAGCTGGTGATGAAAACCACTACGGTGCCCTCGCAGGGACAACAGGAGATAACACGTTACGGTGTCCCTAAGTGGACACAGGGCAAACATAACACGGGCCATGACGGAACCGTTCCGTCATAAGCACAGCGCAACCGATGCTGGTGACGGAGCGGTTCCGTCACCAGCATGCGCCCGCAGCTCTTCCGCCCCGCCCCCTTAGCACTGCGGAGGAGTAGCCGCCGCAGTGAAGGGGTTAACACAGTGTTATTGTGAGGCGGTTCATTCGTACTCAAACATTATAGGTTGGTGTTTGACCTATTTGTCACCGGACAGTCATTTAACGTACACCAAACTTTTTTGTAATGCTCATGAACTGTTGTTCTAGAATGCGATCTGTCTGCAAGCTCATTACAGCGATTTAGCTCATGGAAGAATTCATAGCAAACTGTAAGCTGGAATGCAGATTTTCCTTAGTAGCACTTTAGGTTACGAGTTTGGGTGTGAGGTGCAGGCTGAAACACAATGTGGAGTAAAAGTAACTGAACTATTAAAGTTTGAAGTGCTCCGAGATGCAGCAGATACAGAAGGGTGGAAATTGTTCGGGTGAGATGGTCGAGCCCCAGAGAGAGGAATTTTGTGTTGCTTGTTTTGATTTTGTTTATGCATTGTCATGCTGTTGTGGCTGCGGGGGTATATTTTATTGATGGCATGGTTAGTGTGTGACTGGCGGTGTGTTTCTACGCTATATAGAGTTTGATACTGTCCTGGTGGGAGGATTCTGATGTCCTTGGGTGTGACTGAGATTTTACCACCTTTACATCTAGAGGGGGTGAGGCTAGTTGTGATAGCTGTTTAGGGTTATAGAATACCCTGTGTGTTGTGCCATTAATGAGGCGAGGTGGGTTAGGTTATGTAGTACCGACTGTTTAGGGGTTCGAGTATACCCTGTGTGTCCTCTGGGGTTAGGGACTACCCTATGAGTTGTGCCTTTATTGTGAGGCAAGGTGGGGATTTTACACACTGTTTTGGGGTTGCGACTATGCCTAGTTTGTGTGCAGTTGTTCCTTGAGTGAGGTGAGGTGGTGTGATATACCCACAGTTTTAGAGGTGAGAGATACCCTGTGAGTAGTTATGCTGCAGAGTACAAAGTGAGTTGGGTGAGCACCCACTGTTTGAAGTATAGAACTTTAACTTTGAGTGTTCAGGAGAGTGGTGTCTGTATCGCAGGATTAAGGATCCTGAAGTGAAACAGTCAGAGGTACATTACGGGGTAATCTAAATTTTGAGGTGTTTAAAGGTTTAGGCTTCCACTTCCACACAACAATGGGAAGTGTTAGAAAGCGGGTTTCTGTTTGGCAGAGGTATACGTCAGTCTAAGCAGGAACCATGATCCTAGTCCGCGCAAGTGATGTACACACTATAAGACCACATGTGCTCACTCTCTGGGAGCTTGGCACAGAGCAGTCAGGCTAACCGAAAGAGGCAATGTGTAAAGTATTTGTGTGCACACACAGTAACGCATTGAAAGACCCCAAAAGACCCCACACCCACTTAGAAAAGTAGGTTATGATATTCTCAACAAAACCAGACCAAAACAACAAACCTGCAATAAGTACAAGTCAAGATATACATTTTTGAAGAATGAGTGAAAAATAGCGATTAGAAGCAATATTGCTCTAGGGTTACTTTAGGTCATGCAGGACCGGGACAAAGTCAAGAGTTCGGGCTGCTCGCCAAGGAGCACAGGCAGGTTACTGTACCCACGCAGGGCGCACAGGGCAAAGTATTGAATGGCTGCCATTGCTCTAACTGTCTGCATGCCCATTCATACTTTTCTTTGCTGAATGTGAAGCACTGCACTGTTGGGGTGTTTAAGAGACTGCCATATCTCCAATCAATCAACATTTGTAGTGCGTGCTACTCACCCGTGAGGGTCTCAAGTCGCTGAGGGGAGGGGGTAGCAGCTACTGGTCTAACAGCCAGGTCTTGAGACGTCTCCTGAAGGTCAGCAGGTCCTGGGTCTGACGAAGGTGGATGGGGAGGGTGTTGTGTCTTGGCGGTGAGGTGGGAGAATGATCTTCTGCAGGTGGTCATTTGACGGAAGCGTGGGATGGTGGCGAGTGCGAGGTCAGCGGAGCGAAGCTGGCGGTTCGGGGTGTAGGACAGTCGTTCGTTGAGGTGTGCTGGACCGGTGTTGTGGAGTGCTTTGTGAGCGTGAGTGAGGAGCTTGAAGGTGATCCTCTTGTTGACCGGGAGCCAGTGCCGATGTCTCAGATGAGTGGTGATGTGGTTGTGGCGAGGGAGTCCAAGAATGAGGCGTGCAGAGGGGTTTTTCTTTTCGTTGGAGTCTCTACTGGAGTGGTTCCTGCGTATTGGGCGTTGCCGTAATCCAGCCTGCTGCTGACGAGTGCTTGGGTGACCGTACTTCTGTTTTTGGTGGGGATCCATCTCTAGATCTTGCGGAGCATGCAGAGGGTGTTGAATCAGGAGGAGGAAACAGTGTTGACTTGCTGCGTGGTTGGTGGGTGGCTGGGCGGCTCCCAGCGTGGCCGGCCACCAGGAGTCGTCCCATGCGGAGGGGGGTAGAGCCTAGGATGAGGACCTCCATCTTGTCCGTTCAGTTTCAGCCGGCTAGTCTTCATCCACTCTCTGACACCTTCATTCCCTCATGGAGGTTTTTATTTTAAGGTTGCTGGGTCCTTGGTGAGGGACCCGGCAAAATGTCAAATTCGGCAGGTATTGTCTAAGTGGGTTAGATCAAACCTCAGAATCACTCTAACCATCAACTAATTTAAAGCACAAAGATCCTGCCATAAGTGATACAGGAGCTCCTAGAACTACGGTTCAGAGGAAGTATCTCCACTGGAGGAGATATTCCCTGGTGCCAATGGCACAGGCTTAGACCGAAGAGGACATGGAATATCCAATTTCATGAGTTGGGATGAAAATTAAGGCAAGTCAGCCGTGGTTGAAGCAGGAGTAGGGGAAGCAAGGTCTGGATGTCCATGGTAAATTACATTATTGCCTGATGTGGCAGGCAATAATGTAGGCAGGCTGATGTGACACATAGAGTAATTTAAATAACACTTCTCCATGGCGTACAATTAATATACTACTGGTTAAGTGGAGAGATGGACCAAGACCCTTAAGAGCATGATGGAAACTACCAGAGATCATCTGGAGGAAGTGGGATCTTGTCCTGCCATCTTTTCTTCACTCACATCAGATTCCACAGAACAAAGTGGGGGATAGCAAGTTTGAGCTTCTGTTTGAACACCTAGTACAGGGCCCACATTCTTTGATTAGAGAAGGGTGGGAACAGGTTTGTGGAATTTTGTAAAGTAGCTTCTTGTCCATGTGACTGGATGCTTCATAAATCTACGTGCCTGTAATATAATTCAGTTGTCCATTTGTTGCCACATAGTGAGGTGACAAAGTATTACGGGGCTAATCATATCAGGCCTCTGATTAGGTCAGGACTCGTATAATGGCAGGATTTGTATTATATATATGTATATGCAATGCCTAGATTTTGCCACATATATATACACACACACACACACACACTATTGGCAGTCGCCTGTAGCTAGGTATAGTTAGAACCTAGTTTCCATAAGAAAAACATTTTTTGACTGGCTATAACTTTGGCGTTGTTTGACCAATCTTCATGAAAGTTTCCCCAAAAAGTGTCAAGGTACTTTCCATGTGTCTTGCATAGTGTGGGGGTGATTCGTGCAGTGGGGAGTGAGAAACTGGGGTGCGTAATAAGGGTGCTTTTGTAATGTCCATTCTCAAATTAACCTTAAGCCACATCTACATCCAGACCCGCTGAACGAACTTACACCAAATTTGGCAGAAAGGTAGATGTTACGCAGATTGTGCTTTTTGTTAAGTGGTGTAAATCTGATCAGTAGTTAAGAAATTTAGGTTAAAAATTATAGTGATCTCTGGTCACAAAGCAAAAACAAACCAGCTCGGGCAGGGATATGCATCGCTCTGATTGCTGCCAACACTTCATCCCGGAATTGTTGGCAGCCATCTTGGAGTTTCACCGAGACCCACTAGAAAAAAATAAAAATAAATTTAAGGGGGCAGGGTAGTAATACCCTGGCCCTCAAGCCATGGTCTTGTCTTGGGGTTGCCCTTGGACCCCACCACGGCATAAAGCATAGAAAAAACATAAATATCCTGCTAGGGCTGGCTCCACCCCTGGCACATTGCAATTTGCTATGGCTTGGCAGGAGTACCACTCCCACCAAGCCATAGCAAACTGTGGTCCGATTTGTGCAAGCAAGAGTAACCATGCTCTCACATGCACAAAATGGTGCAGAATTGCTTTTGGACAGAGCTGCATGTCAGCAGCTCCCTCTGTCCAAAATGAATGTCTGCTCCCCCGCGTTCCCCAACAAAGTGGCCATGCCCCAGGGGAATGGGTCTCCGGGGCAATATTGGCCTTGGAGGGGGAAAGAGACTGTGCTGGCCTACCTACCCAGTTAAAATTGGGTCCTTTAAAACAAAACAATTCTGTCTGTCTGTCCCGCTCCCTCTCCGCCCCTCTTACCAGGAGGCCCGTTATTTTGATACAAGATATAAGAAAGCATCAGACCCCGGGGGATGGGGTCCCCGGTGCTGAAGTTGGCCCAGAGGGGTTATGGGGGGGCAAGGGGGCCACTGCTGGCTCCTTTAAAAAAATAGGGAGCGGGGCCTCGTGGCCTCCCCTCCAGGGCCAATTTTAGGTCTGTGGACCCAATCCTCTTGGGCCTGATCCTTTTTGAAAACATTTTTTTATCAAAAAACAGGACCTGGCCCCAAAATGGTCCAGGAAAGGGGGGGCCCACACCCCCTTACGAGCGCCTGTGTGATCCAGGAAAAAAAGTAGTCATATCCTGTCTCAACCTCGTCGATAGGACCTAAAGGCACGGCTCCCAGTAGAGCATGAAAATCCTCTAGACAGAGCTTACGCCAGGGCCTCTTAAACATAGTTCTTTGGGTATTGCAGGAATTGGACGCAGGGATAGAAAATGTCATACCCACTAAAAAGTGGTCCGACCAAGCTATAGCTATAGGTATAGGGATGGCAGTCCTGGATCCCTCAATATTTGTAAAAATCGGGTCCAGCACATGGCCTCCACTATGAGTGGGGCTCGTTACAGTCTGACGAAGCTGAAAGACCGCCAGGTCAGCAGTAAGGGTGCGGATAGTCGAATCGTGCTCCAATTCAAAGTGGAGGTTAAGGTCACCCAAAATGCTGAAATTAGCTTTCCCCACAGCGAACGCCTCTACAGACTCCAGCAGGGAGATGCTAAAACCGTCCACAGCTCCAGGGGGCCTGTAAATTAACAGTCCCGAAAAGGTGAAGTTTGTATTAATAGCAATGCTAAAATGCACGCATTCTGCTCCCTCCAAACGAACTTTCTCAAAGCGGCAAGAATAGGCGGCTCTGGTGCTCACTGCAATACCGCCTCCTCTGGTAGATCTATTAACCAGAGAGACCGAATAGTCCGGGGTAGGGATAAATTAGGAATAGTCAGTTGATCTTCCCTCATCCATGTTTCAGTTAAGAAAAGGATGTCTGGGGATTCGTCAACTATAAGATCTAATACTTCCGCATGATGTTTCATTAATGAATGCACATTCAACTGTTGTACCTTTACCTGTTGTTGCACATGAGGTTTAGAGAAGGCTCTTATAGTGGTCGGAATAGGAAGGGAGAACTGACCACACTGGCAGGTGAACGCCACTTAAAGGATGTGAAGAGACACAGCCCGGACGAAGTTTATACAGGTCCTCTCGTGAGTAAAAACCCCTATCCAGCAGACTTTGGCCAGAATCTCTGGCGAGAGGCGATGTCCTGGCGCGGACGGGCGCAGACGGGCATGCCTTTGGCGCGCCCGCTGCGCGGACGAAAACTAGTAGTCATTTTATAGGGCGAGAGGCGAGTGAGAGGCTGCCACCAACTAGACCGCAGCCCTCGCAGTCCCCCCAAGATGGCGGCTCCCTCTATCTCCTACCGCGTCAGCGCCTAGTCGGCTGCGCGGGGAGCAGGGGTCGAGATGCAGTGGCAATCGGGTGAGACAGTACCAAAGCGTGGTGCAAGAGGAGGTATAACAAGCAGTAGAATGTTAAAAGACAAACAAATAATAAATTAAAAATTCAGTCTCAAGGCCTATTCCCCCGGCTTTCCGCCTCAGGGGAGATTCGAACTCAGGATCAGCGCGCCCGCGCTAATCTCGCGATTTCAATTCCCTGGGAGGGCGGGAGGCTGCCACCAACTAGACCGCATCTGGCAGTTCAGTAGGAAAACCACGAGACTACTGCTCTAAACACGCACCAGGCACGGCGTTTTCCAAGCCCTCGTGACTCGGATCCTTAAGCATGGCGCCGTTCCGAGGAACATCAATCCTCTCGCGGTATGAGGATGTCAGACGACATCACATGGTCAAGATTCTACATGCTAACGCGCATATCTTGATGATTGTAGCCAACATATTGCTAAGGCTTGTGAATGTCTAATCCTGGGTGTATTCTCAGGTCTCCATGTAAAAAAAAAAAGTACATTTTTAACTAAACAATATTAAAAGCATCACGACCTATCTATATGTGTAATTTCAAGGTCACTTAATGAGACCAACGGAACTTTCTCATAGTAGGTAAGTAGGTTTTCTTCCAAATTATATTCATTACATGAATAGCTTCCTACGATCCAATAGTCACCTACTGATGAAGCTAGTGTAAATATATGCCCCACAACCTTCCTGATCTACGTGTGTCCTAAATAGAAATCATTCTAATACATGTACGTGTTTATGTATGCTGTTATGTTTCACCAAAGATGTAATCTCATACCCTCTAAATATCTTAAATGGAACAAGATGGTGTGGTTCTAAATACTCCTGAGTACAGGTATGCTCTAGTACTAACAAAGGCATATATCAAAGCATCGCTAAGCTCAAGTATCATTTGTCAATATTTGTAAGAGGAAAACTGGTTACCAAGGGACCCACCATCACTGTATTAAATGGTATGAGGACATCTCAAATTCCAATGTCAGTATCCAGTTCGTAATAACCTTCTCAGAATGACAGAGGTTATGCCGGAGTCCTCATTAGAGGATCAAACCAATAGTGACAGGTATGAGGAATGGTAAAGTTATGTGGAAACCTAAGAGGTCTAAACCATCTATGCAGGGATCATGTTACTATCCACACAATTTCCTCATTCATCACTTTACGGGCTGTATCAAGGAGGAATATCCAAAAGATTTTCCTTTCCTTCCTAGTTTTCTGTGTCCTGTCCAGGTTTGGTTACTATTTTCTTCGGAATGAGCCATTTGAACTCGTTCTCACTATAATGGCTGTCCAGGCAGTGTCTGACTGACTGATTGAATATTTGTAAAGCGCACTATTGCGCCGAGGCGTCTTGGCACTGAGGAGCGTGCAAACCCGGAACAGTCTGACCATAGGTGCCTGCATTTTGTGAGTCCTAATCGCTGACTTGTGTTCTGACAATCTTATGCGAAATTCCCTTCCTGTCTCGCCTATATATCCTAGGCCACAAGGGCAAAGGATAAAATAGACTATACTGCTGCTCCTGCAGTTGGTATGACTTTTTAATTTTCCTGACTTTTTTCCATAGGACCAAGATTGGGTGGTGATGGCTGACTCTCATGCATGGCAATTACCACACCTGTCGTCCCCTAAATTAGGGGGGAGTCCATCTATTGTCTTTTGCTCCCATGCTTTTCTAGGTTTGAATCTGCTGTGTACCAACTTGTCTCGCAGGTTGGGGTTCCTTCTAAAGAATACAATCGGTTTTGACCATGGCGTGTCCTCTTCGTTGACGTTGAGGATCTTCCAGTTTTTATGCAGGATCTGTTGGATCCTATTATTCAAGCTGGAATGATTAACAACACAGACCAGTGTGTCCAGGGGTTGTTTTTGATTACCACTGAACAAGCTATCTCTGTTGTAATAGGTAGTGATGGAATGGCCAATCCAGATAAGTCGTGGGGGAGTTGTATTTGATTTTGTCACTTGTGGTGAAGATGAGGTCTAGTATGTGTCCTGCACTGTGTGTGGGTTCTGAGACACGCTTAATGAGTATGATGTTGCTCAAGCTTTCGAAGACTGCTCTGAAGCTGGGGTAGTAAAGGTCTCCCAGGTGAAAGTGGAGGTCACTGAGGATAATGTAGTCTGTAGAGTCGATGGTGAGCAGAGTCAGTGATGAGGTTGGTAGGAGAGGGTTCCGTTCAGGGTGAAGTTTTCATAGATTTGCAGTTTCTGGGCTTCATGAATGGGTGGGATTCTCCGTGGATGTTGTGCATTTGATGGAATTCTTGTAAATTATAGCGAGTCCATCTCCTAGCTTGTGAAAACAGTCCTGCTGAGCTGGGATTGCCGTGGCGATGTTGGGAGCTGATGAGGGGTTGAGCCAGAGATGAAGAGGACGATGGGTGTGTAGCTGCTCAACTGGTCCCAGATTTCAGATGTGTGTTTTCTGAATGATAGTGTTTGCAGAAGCATGCATGTGAGTGAGTGTTGACATGCTGGTTTTGCTGTGGTGTAAGGTGAGCTTGTAGGTGTTGTTGTTGCTACTTGTGTGACGTGTGTTGGGAGGGTTCTTGAGGGCTTTGTTAGAATTGAGTGGGGGATGTGTGTGGGAGGCTGCTGCTGAATCGGCAGTGGGTGCAGGTGAAAGCTCGTTGCTATGTTAAATGTAAAGGGGGCCAACAACGCCATTTTTATTTTTACATGACTACGCCGAGAGGCATGTGTTAAACCTATTTTACCTGGTAAATCTCCACACATTTTTTAACTTTAGAGGTGCACTCATGTTTTGCATTGGCTTACCCAGAAACCGGTCCCAGGGTGCTTGTCACTTGAAGCTCAATCCGGACAAGACGGAGCTTGTCCTCACGGGTGGTCCATCTAGCCCTTGGTCCTCGGTTCACTGGCTCCCTTCCTTCGGTTCCCCCCTTCACCGGTTTCCTCTGTTCGGACTCTGGGCATCAAGGTCAGTCATGACCTGTCCATGCATGCCCAAATTAGCTCCGTCGTGTCCTCTTGTTTTCTGTCCCTCCGGCTCATCCGTAAGATTTCCCGTTTTTTCTCTGCGGACGCCCTCAAAACCATCGTCATGGCTCTTATCACCTCCCGCCTTGACTATGGGAATGGCCTGTACGTGGGCATACCTGCTTATGAAACCCGCCACCTTCAGGCCATTCAAAATCAGGCAGCCCGCCTCATTCTCCGTCTCCCCAAATCTTCCCACATTACCCCTGCACTCAAGTCCCTTCATTGGCTCCCTGTGCGCCTTAGATCTTTTTTCAAATTGGCCTGTTTGGCCTTTCGGGCGCACACCCGCTCAGCTCCTCTTTATCAGATCTCTCATCACTCCTCACGCCCCCAGCCGCACTCTCCGCTCCTCTTCTCTCTCCCTTCTGCATGTCCCCCGCTTCTGTAAATCCAGAACAGGGGGCACCCGATTTTCGGTTCTGGCCCCCCGGTTCTGGAACAGTCTCCCTCTTTCCATTCGTTCTATCCCCATCTATACCCATTTCCAAAAAGCTCTTAAAACTTTCTTGTTCTCCCAGGCGTTTCCCTGCTAGTCTCCCTGGGTCCCCTCTGTGAGTCTGGTCAAGTCCCCAGCGCCAGGAAGCCGCTTGGCCACAGTGCGCTTAATTAAGTACTTTTTTCATTTCACTTTTTTTCATTTCATTTGTTTCTGGTTCAGAGAAGACCTGGTTTGGAAGTTCGGCTTTTACTGTTCCCATGAGGAACAGGGTCAAAACTGATTTGCATATGGCTGGATCTGAACTGGGGAGGTGAAGTGAGCTGAAGAACGATGAGGCTTTCAACCCAGATCTGTGACTGGGGGTGCGTGTCTGAAAAGTTTCAATGCTCTGTCCATCACCACCTTGTGTTTGCTTTGCATTGGCTTACAGGCAACAGAATGTTTTCCTTAATTTTTCATAACACAACGCATTTAGATGCCCAGATACAGAGTACTTTCAAGGAAATGTTGTTTGTACGTATTTTCATGCTCGATTACCCTTAAAATTATGGAACTTTCAAACCGGTGTTTTTCATTCAACATGAACAACACGCAGTGGAAGCTGCATGATCTCCATTACTTGTTAAATTCGGATCCATTTACAAGATTAGTGCTGACTCAAGCAAGGGTGGCATATGAAAAATTGCAATTATTGTTTGTTTACTTTGGCATTGCAATTTTATTTTGTTTACTTTGGCGTCACAGTCATTGTTTGCTTACTTTAGTAAATAACAATGAAGTAATAAGATTCAGGTTTGTCCCAAACTAGGTTATTACATGAAAGCCCACAATCATTGTTTGCCTCAGTTACCATTTGTTTAGTACATATTAGGTAGAATGAGGACAATAAATTGACAATTCACTGAAATAGCTTCTGGTGATGATACAATATAGGAGGTGGTGAATACAGTACTTTTAGGGGTTACAGTTGGTATTGTTTTTCATTGGCTAGCCAGCTCTGCTCTGCTTACAAGCATTAACTTTGGCTAAAAACAGAGCAATTGTTCATCCTGAAAAAGTCCCTCAGCACCCACAGGCCCGTGATTCCATAAATAGTGATGTGTGCATAGCGCTATAATGATTACATTATCGCGCAGCACAATTTTACAAGTAGTATCCTTGTTGTTTTTTGGGTTCAACCACGCGATTGGCTGCCTGTAGCAAACAGTTTCATAGCTCGCGTATTTTCCAGGTCTTTTCTTGAGTGCTTCATGCAGTCTAGGCCTTTTTCTTTGCATTCTGGTATTTTTAGTGATTGTATAATGAAGTAACCAGCACTACCGATCCCTGAAAAAATGCAAAAAATCTACGCTTATGGACCTAGGAAATGAATGAATGACCTAGGAACCTGAAAAACCGCACCTACTAGCTTCGTGATTGGTTGTTTCGTTGCCTCTATATCTGACCCCAATCCGGTAGGAGGAGTCTTTCTCTCATGCTGCTACTCTTGCCTCAGACCGAAGATTGAAACGCATGCTCGGCCTGGCTCATCTGTCTCCATGCCAGAAAACGTCGTCGCACGGTGAGTGAAGCTCCGCGGCATTGCCTGGAATAAGTCTTTCTTACTTCGAGGCCTGCTGCTGTGCAGGCCGTCTCACTCACAAGTGACTGCCCGGTCACAGCAGCTGGGAAGCCAACCGCCGCCCGCGCGGCAGGAGGCAGCAGTCCGCGCGCAGTGACCGTTACACCACGTAAGGCGACCGCAGAAGGCTCCCTTCGCGTTTCCGCCCGCGCGCGGCAGGCCCTGCTGAAGGCGACGTCCAGGTGCCACCAGCCCGCGCGCAGTGACCGTTACACCACGTAGGTGACCGCGCGGGCGGAGCGGACGTTATTCGGCTCCCTTCGCGTTTCCGCCCGCGCGCAGTTGTAAGCAAGCATATCGTTTGAGACAGCCGCCACGTGGCCGTCCGCGCGCCGCATCTCTTTAAATCACCACATTCTCCTTTTAAGTAACATTTTTTTTTTATTTGTTTGTTGATGCACACTTAAGTCCAACATCTTCACAATTACTTTAAGTACATAACCACATTTTGAGGGACTTTTCATTGTATTCTAATTCCCACCTTCACTATGAGACCTCTTTTGCATTGACTCATATGTACTGTAATTGCAAAGGTTGAGGGGTCACCTTTCTGTTGCTTATTGCCATATTTGGGTATTATACTGGTGCAACCAATGCCGAGACAGTGTAGCAACTGTCAAAATAATTAAGTAATAGTATCATGAAATGGGCCACATTACGCCCAATAAATGTCTTTTCTTGCCACACAATTTACTCAACCCTGCGGCACACTGACGCATAATTACAGTTTTCCTGGGTACACCTATTCCCCACGCCTTAGTCCACTGGTGAAAGCAAAGTTCTCAATTATGCAACAAATGATGGATTATAAAGGTATAATTATTTGAAAAACACCATAATTCCAGTGGCGATGGGTATGCCTGATGACATACGCCTGCAGGAAGTATTGACCTGTCCTGTTTTCTTTTTTCAGGTCGAGCTTTGATCGATCTGTTATATCTCTTCAGTGGGGTTTGGCAAACTCACCGATTGCCATTGGTTACCATCTGTGGCATTCAGAAATGCTGGCTTCTTATTGCTGCATTTTTGTAAAAGTCCCTCCTTTGTGTTTTTAGCTCTTTTCAGAGATTTCACTCAGAGAGCATTTTGATCGGCCATCACACAGTACAGGGTGTGATTGCTCCTACTCCCATCTGGCTATTGCAGGTCCGGCATTAGTTGTTTTTGTAGTTTTAGATGTCCCGAACCGGACTTGAGGGATACATTCTTTATTTGGAAAGCACGGGGAGATTAAGTGATTTGCCCAGAATCACCTGATGTTGAGCAGGCTCCGAGGCTTTTTTTTTTTTATTCATTTGCATGGTGCCAGCTTCACATTATGTTTCTCTGCACGGGCACTGTGCTTTATAATCCACTGCGGCGCCCGCGTTTTGTCTCTGCTGCCGATCTCGCCAACAGGCAGAGCTGGCTGTAAGAAACTGAAAACAAATGCACTGTCTGTACCAGAAACTTGTACTGACATTGTAAGTGTGTAGGTCACTAAAAATGCCAAACTAATCTGCATTGAAGCTTTAAAGTTTGCAAATCACTGAAAGAAATACATGGCGTACTTCTTTTAGTTTGCCAGTCTTTGTAAAAACTGCCACAACTACAGCATTTGTCGGCGTACCAATCGCTGTTGGCACTTCTTTTAAAAAAAACCAAATATATATATATATATATCCTGACCAGTAGATGATGCGGTCTATCTTCATTGAGAAGCTATTCTTCGATGCAGAGTTGTGCAGAATAGCAAAAGCCAGTTTACCTTACACCAAGGTAATCACTAACAATCACCAAGCTATAACCGGAAGAGCATCAGCTGTTGAAACGCATGAGAAATCAATGCCTAGTTCCTCCAATGCCTCACCTGTTCTCAGTGCTTGCAGACCTCCAAGGTGCAGCTTTCCAGTCAGTAGCTATGCTTGTTTCTTTTATTAGTTACATTTCCAGGCATGATCAATGGGCGTTTTATCTGAAATTGGCTCTCAAATCCAAAGTTGCTGGGAACAGGGGACCCAAATTAGGTTTGGCCCAATGCCCCCAACATTCTTAAGATGTCCCTGCCTTGTCTTCAGCAAGTTTCTAAGCAGCACACGCTTATAAAAGAGGACTTGTGATTTGTGTGTCCCTGTGTTCAGTAGTCCTCCACAAACTAGCTTCGTAAAAGGGCCATGCACATGTAAAATGCTTCATGGGTGGGTCTGTGTCCTATGTGCCTTCACACCCATGCATAAGAGCGTGCATGACCAAGTGGACAGCCGGGATCTTTGTCCACATGTGTGTAAGTGGATCAGGACTTCACGTCAGGCTCTGCTGTGGTCATTATCCCACCCCGCTCACCTATCTTCTGTGACATGCCAGACAATCTCCTTGGAGAACCCTTCAAGGATATTTTGTCGGATACTCATGCCTTGTAAGCAGCTGAGTGATGTTATCTCAATGCTGATTACTGTACCCCGAGCAGAGACCTCAGAATGTTTTTTTTTCTTAGTATCTGAGTTAGATCCTGTAGCTGAGTTTGGCAAAGCAACATTTAACTAGTACCCTTCTGAGCCTAGATTTCCCATATATAATGTAATCTAAGTAGTCACAGGAACAGATTGCTGTTGATCCTCTGAGATGATAAATAAACAGGCTAATTTTCTTCAGTGAGGTGCTATTCCCGGCTCCCGTTGAGTTGATAAAAAACTCAACTGGAGGAGAGGAAGCCTTTCTCTTTCCAGCAAATTGTACGTAGAAGCATTTTTTTTAATTGTCTCAATTTTAATTATAGCATTAACTTCCAGCTACTACACAAGTGTCTGGAGCCATATTTTTAGGTTAAGTCTGGGCAGCGCATGTGCTCCTCTGCGAGGCATGCTGTATTGACTTGGACCTTGACCATTGAGCATTTTAAAAGCATAAATAGCAAAAGGCAAACTGTGGCTCCCTGCAGGTATCTACCGGGAGCAAACTTCAAAGGTGGACGTGAATCCAGTGGCCAAGAGCGCAGGGGGTCCCCAACTCACCACCACCATTAAGGGTGTGGGGTCCCTATCAGCTCAAGCCCAGTGAATTTCTGTGATATATGGGAGATTCAGGGCCCCTCATTACACTCTGCAGGCGTGCCCATCATTTGGTTATGCACTGCCGGGGGCTCTCTTGCGTTTATGGAGATGTTGTGGGCCTTGCGCACTACTATAATTAGATCCTTTTCAAGTAAGGGCAATTATAAACCGATGACGGAGTGCAGTTTTTTTCCCATCAGTTTCATTTAGTGCAAAATCGACCAGAAGGTATCAGAGCGCTTTACATGAGCACCAGTTGCATTACAGGCGGACACATTAATTCCTATGCACGGAGAGATTAAATGATTTGCCTGCAATCACAGGATGTTTTAGCCTCCTGCCAATTTAGAATCTGGTTCTTCGGCTTCATAGTCGGCCGCTCTAGCCGTTCAACTATAAGGATCACGCAGCCCTGTTGCATTGCAGTTTCCACATTGAGAACAAGTACCACGCTCCAGCTTTTAATGTAAATGTTGCGGAACTCACAATAATCTGCTGCGTTGCTAAATACTTGGGTCCCAAAGGCGAGACCTATTGCATTGCAAATGCTTGTTGTAAAATTGCAACTCAATTTAAGTGCTGATAAACGCCACATAGCAGTACCAGTCCTGGTTTTTGTCATTACATTTGCAACTCGTCGTACCAGGATTCCGAGTACCATGTAATAGGGTTTCCACCTGATCATTTTTTTTCCTAGCACGTATTTTCCATATAAATATTTAAATATTCAAATAAAACTTACTTAAACCAGTAAATATATGAAGAAAGTACCCTGAGAGGTGTTCTAGAATTGCCTCTAATTAAAGACAGAAAAGCAATCTTAAATGTGAAAATTGATGATTTCATTGCAAGTTTTATTACAGTATCCTGTCCAGGCCATTGCAGAATCTTTGTGAACAAATGACTGGTATTTTTTGCTTGGAAAGGTGGCAGGCCGATCTGCAGTTCCTTCTTCTGTTAGTATTGCCAGCAGCTTCTAAGTGGCTTAATACTAAACTCTGTCAGGACTTGGTTCTTAGTGGTCTGTGGGATGACATTTACCTGCACAGCCATAAACATATCCCCTGGAGTCCACTAGAGGTTGCCGGCAAGTTATTTTATGTATCTCCTCAAAATATAGTATCCCAGTCAGTAATCTTGACTCTGTCTCCTAAGTAATATCATCTCTTTCTTTAATAGTCCTTTTTGTGGTTACAGATTGAATATGAAAAGTGTCTTTGTACATTTACATCTTCCATCTGCTGTTCCCACCGACACACCTGAGCCACACTCTGCATCCAAGCAGAGCATGTTTCACTCATCCTTCGTCATGTATTATCTCTGCATGGTTTCAGATCTCACATACACTGCACACCAACAGTCAGTAACAGGTGTGACAGTCTTGTTGGAGTATACAGAAAGGAGGAAAAAAAAGGACGAGTAGCTTAGAGACAGAAGCATGTCTTGTTTTGTAGTGATCTTAGAATATCTGTTGTGGATGTTACAGCTGGAGGTGATCCTACTGTGAAGGCATCACTGAACAAGGCCGAGTCTTGAAGACCGCACGAGAAGGACACATGAAATGAGTAATGACTCAAACTAATTCTGAAAGTACTCAGACTCCACTTCCCGACACACCTGTAAAAGAGTGTAAGATGTTGACCCACTCGTTCCAAGTTCTCTGACCAGGGAGGGGGTGCTCCTCTGAATATGCGGAGGACTACTGTGCACCCAGAGCTAGTATCTGCTTCCCAGAGGTGAGGGAACATCACCTGGGTGTAATCTGGAGGAAGATTTACCTGTCTGTTCCTGAAAAGGCCTAAGGAGTAACGCATGTGCAGAAGCTGTTTATGGTATCATAGAAGAGTGTCTCAATGGGAGTCAGAGTGAATACAATCTGGGCCAGCTTTAGTGCTGGTGGTGCCTGGTGGCAATGACCATGTTTATTTAGCAACCCCCCCCCCCCCCCCCCCCCCCCATCCCATATGACCTCCTCCACATATTGCCTCACTACCAGCCGGGCAAAAGTGCCCCACATCTCTTCAAAGGACCTATCTTAAATGCATTTCATTTGTTTTAAGTGTGTGCTGGTAAATACTGGCTTTATTATTCCACTAAGCTATCCACATAAAATGCAGTCATTTTAGCCTTTGTGCTACTTTGTGGCAAAACTGCCACTAGACATAAGTCCAGTCTCCCTCTCCAGCAGGACCATTAATCGCAAGAGTAATCATGACCTTTTAATTGCTGCCTGAAAGCTGGACGCACAAGGAACTCTGCAGCAAGTGCTTTTAAATCCTATGTTGCCAAACACAGCGCCCCGACTGAGGTCAGTGCCCTTTCCACGTCCGCGCCCAGTACAGCCGCTCCAGTTGTACCGCCCTAAAGCCGGCCCTGAATAAAATATAGAAAAAAAATAATTACACAACGTGTAGTCATAAACTAAAAGGAATCCACTAGGTGGAGTATGGTTGTTACCACAATGGTGGGGAGCAACCAGTGTTGTTTAAATACCCCTCACTCGTCGGAGTCGCGTGGAGGGGTAGGAAGCCAGACAGCCCTAGAAGTAACCGTTGCCATACCGGGTAGAACGGGCCCCCTCACAACGTTGTGGCTCATGAGGCCATGTGACCCTTCACTATAAGTGTCTTTATCCGCCAATTGGGCGCAACGGACCTTATAACATTTAACACAGATAGGTACATTTTCACCTCATCTTATTTTTGTAGAGCACACTTTTATATCTACATACATGTGAGTAAGGTGGGGATAAGTAGTGCACATCCTCGTCCTGAAGAAGGAGTTTTTTAACTCCGAAACATGTCGACGCACTAACATGTTTGTTTTACCCTAATCAGTAGATAACAGCCACTTTAGCACTCTTTTAACGATACCAGCCGGAGACTAATTAAAAAAAATTTCAGTACTTGCGTGCCAGGTATCTTTTAATTTTTTCACTTTCACCTCACCACTCACATTATTTACCCACACACACACCTACACATAGTTCACAGATAGTGCTCCTACGTAACCGTGAGTCGTAGCACGCCGCATCCCGTAGAGGTTTGCGAAGACCCCGATGATGAAGCATGACACCAAGGGGCCTGTTGGTGTGTGAGGGGTATTTAAACAACACTGGTTGCTCCCCACCATTGTGGTAACAACCATACTCCACCTAGTGGATTCCTTTTTGTTTATGAGTATTGCCAGGGGAGACAGAATCCACTATTCCCTCTCCCTCCCCCCTTTTGTTAATTATTACAAAACGTGTAGTCCCATTTTACTTTTTCACTCAACATAATTATAGTAACAAAGAAAGAAGCATAGATTTTTCTTTAATATAGTTAACGTGAAAATCAAAAATTAGGAATAGGTGTTTTGTGTAATTTACTTTCTAAGTTATATTCCCTCATTGACTCCTATTGAGACACTGTTGAATTATACTGTACTCGCCCAAGTCTCCACTGGGATAATGGGTCTCTCCTGTGGGTTTTTATGTTATGTTATGTTATGTTATGTTAATGACGTTTTTGTTTGTGCTCTATTTTGTGTGGCAAGTTATTTTGGTTATTAATGACTTTTATGATGGATTATAGTCATAAATGCTGAAATAACTTTGCACTTAAACCGATTTTAATTAGACATTTAGAAGTGTATTTATTAATGTGACTTAGTTGTGCTACATTTTTATAAAGATACCATTTCAGTTCAAATGGAAGCTATTCTGATGTTCTGGTAATCTCGCTCCTGCTCATTTCCTCCTCCCAATCCACTTCCCCCTGCGTGTCTTCTCTCTTCAGTTTTTCGTAGAACACCGTATAGTGTGACAGAACTGGTTATTTTCCTTAGAGTGCCTGTATTATGAATGGACTCTTCTTTGTGTTCCAGTTAGCTGTTTTACAAGGTCCTTATGATGTGCCCTTTTTGGCTGACGTTTTTGTTGTAATCTACTTGTTGGGTTAATGCATCCTTCCCATTGTTCTCTGCTCTGCTGCTTAGCCAGTGGTGAGGTCATCAGAATGTTGAGTGTGCTGGAAGTTGGAGTGGATTGGCTGAGCATTAAAGAGGCTACTCCTGGTGGGGCATAATAAGGATTTTACCATCTTCCTGTAACTGAAGAAGTAACTTGATTAATAAATCCTTTACCTACATGACCTGTCTACGTGACCTTCATGTTAACACTGGGAGCGGGAAAGACCCTAGAGCAGGGGTCTTCAAACTGTGGGGCGCGACCCCCAGGGGGGCCGTGGAGTGATGTGAAGGGGGCCGCGCATTCACAGTCGCACTTCTGCCCTGGCCTCCAGGGCTTCAGCTTCCCTCCTCCCCCATCCTGTGTCTCAGCCTGGGCTGCTGCAGTGAAGCTCGGGCTCCTGGGGGCTCGGCTGGGCAGTGTCTGGAGTCTTATCTCCGTCATGCCTGAGTTTTTCACAGGTCTTTAAAGACCATTAGCATATTTACATGCCTTTGTTAACTGGTTATCATACCTCATTTTCTTTATGGTTCCAGTGCCCCTTGGGCCCCCACTCTGCCTATTGCTTACATTTGTATTTTTACACTTACTGCTGTAGTGTGAGAATGCATTTAATGAAAATGAATATAAAGTTGGGTCGCCAAAAGAAACATGCCTGCTGTGTGTTGTTTAAAGAGCCTGCAGAGACCTGCTTTTGACACTAATTAAAGTTATAAATAAAAAAGTATGTATTAATTAGTTATGTGACTTTTCTGTCTTTATTCTCTTTAATTATTAGTCATGGATCATTGAGGCATCCCTAGAACACAATTAAAAGTGCTTTCTATTTATATTTGCTGTTCTAAACATTCACAGATAAGCAAAAAATACAGCTTTAGGTGACTGCTTATTTCTGGGCCATCAAAATAATGAGCTGGTAACCCTAATCATTAGACTGGAAGTTTTTTGCAGGATCAGCACATTATTTATTTCCTCCACCCTCGATCCCTGATTAATGCCATTATAGCAATAGTTTAACTTGTATCTGAAACCCTACGCTTCAAGTTTCTGGGAATGCACCCTGCTTTCAGACTACTCACTTCTCATTCTCGCCTTCACTTTCACGTTCATCCTGACCTCCCAGCGATCACAATGTACTCACACTGATCACCATGCACTCACAGTGATCATCACCATGCACTCACAGTGATCATCACCATGCACTCACAGTGATCATCACCATGCACTCAGTGATCACCATTCAGCCGCTCACCCTGCACTTTCAGTAATCACAATGCACTCACACTGATCATGAATGAATGAATGAATTTTATTTATATTGCAGTTACTTAAAACCATTTGCAATACTACTTGTATGCCAGTTATAAAAGTTTTTTTTTTTAAAAACCAGCTGATTATAAAAGAAAACATTTATATACAACAGTCTCGAGGCAATTAAAATACGATAGATATGTGAATATTTGTCTGTCCATTAGTGACATCACAAGGGTCTGCCAATGCGTCCTTTTTACTAAGTTTCTTGTAGTATTTGGCAAAAGTGTAATACCTTCTCCATCTGATTTATTGGGGGCACATATTACTTATTCGGTGGAGTTAACTTTGCATATTGCATGACCCATCTTCTTCCGCAAGCCCTTTTCGCAGCTCTGCCATATATTTCCCAAAACTAGCCAAATCTGCTGGACGAGAGCAAGAAAAAAGTGCCGCCACCGCTTCTTTTACTGTCCGAACCCCGAGCCGTAGCCAAATTTGTTTTAAATGGGTCTGACGCGCGAGAAGCATCACGGGGCAGCAACAAATCATGTGTAACGGATTCGTGTTTATAGTTGCAGAGTCTGCATCTTGTTTTATGTTCAAGGAACTTCCATCCGGGGTTTAGTTCCTTAATTTGAAGGGGCACTAGTCTGGCCCACATAATGTTTTAAAGTGCTTTCCTTCCCAGCGCTTGTTTACGGTAGGGCTGGATCTTATGCCCAATGTATGATGTTGCCAACCCGGGTGGCCCTCTTCTTCATACATATTCTGCTAGAGCATT
Source organism: Lissotriton helveticus (assembly GCF_964261635.1). NCBI lineage: Eukaryota > Metazoa > Chordata > Amphibia > Caudata > Salamandridae > Lissotriton > Lissotriton helveticus. Next base: position 50,167,070 of record NC_136069.1, read on the forward strand.
TGTATGTGACAGGAAAAAGCATTGTTTGTTTATTGCATTTTTGATCGCCAGATAATTTACTGATCCGTCCTGCCAATTTTCGATTGCTAACCCCAAGGTTTCCACTGCTGTTTCCTTGTAACATTGCCACGGGTTAGTGGTCTCTCTGTACATTGGATTGAGCATACTTTTTAAACTTCCGGCTGGAGCTGTTAACACCTGATAAAAGTATTTTATATGTGTTCCCAGGCATTCCTTACTCTGTTGTGCATAGCCTGCAGATGCCCTAATTTTTGCTTGTAATACTTTCCTAATGGATGCTGATGTTGGACTCTGCATGAGCTCATTGAGTTTACAAATCGAAAATATTATTGCCTGTGCTCTAGCCTTCATTTTGTGCCTATGTACTGTTGCTTTGCCAGTTTCAGTTAGCCAACATCCAAGATAATTATACGAACGCGTGGTATTGATGATCTCCGTACCCACATGCCATTTCAGTGAGACATTTTTGGGAAAGTGGCTGAAGACCACTACTTTAGTTTTTTGAGCATTGATTATACGCTCATTGGTTTCATTGTACTTGTTTAGGGCGTCCAGACCTCTTTGCAGCCCGATTTATTTTGTGTGGTCCATTACCACTAAATCGTCTGCCTATTGTAGAATTTGCAATTTGTTTTTCCCGATTTTCGGTGTTACAAGGCTAGCATTCAGAAGCTTCTTCCCCAAGTCTGCAGTGTATAAATTAAACAGCATTGGGGCAAGTACACATTCCTTAGTCTGCGATTTGTCCGGCACTGCTTTGATATAATGTTGTCCTCTAATTTAACTTGGATCCAGGTATGGCTATAGAGTGAAATGCTGGCATTGAGGAGCCCTGCTGGAATATGCCAATTGCTAAATTTTTCCCAGAGCTTATGTTGGGGCACCCCGTCGAAGCCGGCTGAATAGTCAACAAAGCAAGCAAAAACTGGTTTGCTGTTTTTACAGTTTGCCTGCTGGCTAAGATATGACATAGCCACGATGTTGTCAATTGTGGAGCCACCCTTACGGAAACCTGTCTGATAGTAGGGGAGGATTTCGGTCTATTTGATCGTCGTTTAATTCCTTCAGCAGGGTGCTGGCATAGGCTTTCCCTTCAATATCCAAAAGAGCGATGAGTCTATAATTTTTTGGGTCTGTGTTGTCCCCTTTCTTTAAGATTGGATGCAAGTAAGACCCTCGCCATGAGTCCGGTACTTTTGCTTTTAATCTGCATTCAATGAATAATTTAGAGAGTTCTGCCCCAATAGACTGGATCTTCTCTAAAGATGGCCCCTGGGAGGCCGTTGGGCCCAGGAGCCCCGTCTCTTCTTATCTATACTACTATAATAAAGGAAGAACTTTGAAGCTTTGAGGCGGGTAAACTCGGGAACCACAGCGCCAATCCACACACCCGATACATTGTTGGAATTGTTAGGGTGTGCAGATGGACATAGGGCTATATAAAGTAAAAATTAAACGTTATTTAAAAAATTTAACATAAAAAAAAAATAGTCCCCTGGAAGTAGCGCCGGCCGTGACGTAGCGCTGGCCGCAACGTGCGTGCTGACGAGGAGGAGTGGCGGACATGAGCGCGGGGTGGAGCGGCGGACAGGCGGGGAGGAGAGGAGGACAGGCGGGGAGAAGCGGAGACGAGCGGCGAGGAGCGGCAGTGAAGTCAGGAGCTCGGGGAGGAGCGGCAACTCGGGTAAGGCTCCGGGACACGGACAATGTCGGGGCGGGAGGGGGCTGGGGCCGGGGTGGGCGTTTGGCCCTGAAGAACGGCGGCTGAGATAAGGCTCTGGCTCCGGGACACGGACAATGTCGGGGCGGGCGGGGGCCGGGGTGGGCGGTTGGCCCTAAAGCCTCATTGCCCCCGGACGACGTCGGGCGAGCTGCTAGTCTTTTATATGACATGTTTGACTGTGGTTACATCTTGGTCTTTGCCGAGTAGTACTACTAAAGTCTCCGTTTCCATGTCTTCACTAAATGCCCATTGGGCGTCATTGTTTTCATGATCCATAATAGCTCCTTTCTCGGTATAGATTGAAGCAACGTGATTTATCCATGCGTCAGCATGTACTGAGTTTCGCCTATCCACTTTGCCTTTCTCCAAATGTGCAATGTATAGCTGTCGCTGTTTGTTGGGTTTTAAGAGCTCTAATATTGTAATCCAGTCTTTTTCTAGTTTTTCCTGTTTAAGTGACCATAGAAAATGTCTTCTTTGATAGGTCCTTACATCTTTCCCTTGTTTCCTGTGTTCCTCTGATTTTGTGTAATCTTTTTGCCCTTTTTGGCTTGCTCATTATTGTAGTTAGATTTGTATTAAGACAAGGGGTGTGTGTTTTTATTACCCGATGCACTAACATTAAAGTTGTCAATCAGCTTGGCTTTTAAGTTTCCGATCCAAAGTGGGTAGGGTCCCCGAACCCTTCTTTTGGTTTTTTATCCAGACGTTAAGTCGCTTTGCTTGGTTCTTGTTCCATTTTATTCTTTTATCTAGAGAATGTTCTTCAATCCCTGTTGACTGTGATACTGCAACTGCTTGTTCCCTCTGTATTAAGCCGAAATGTAAGTCCACCTGCAATTGATTGTGGTCACTAGTTTTGTGAGGTTTTTACTTCAAAGTTAACAGTTTTCTGGGCTAGCAGCTCGCATAGAAATATGTAATCTATTATGGAACAGTTCCTGAATGTAGCTGTACTCAAGCGCTTGGAATCTAGAGTTTTTCATATGTCCTTCGCGGATTTTAGGTAATTTTTTTTAAAAGGAGTTAAACAATCTTTCAGAGCTGGTTAGACCAAGCCTGTCACTCTGGGTTATTCCCAAGTGATGTAGATTAAAATCTCCTACAATTGCTTTGGCCAAAAGTGCATTGGAATATAAGATTTCCTTTATTTGAATTATAATGTGTTTCGTGGCTTCCAGTTTATTCTTACCCTGTGCGTTTAGATATAAATTTATAACTAGAATAGGAACACAGTCTTTACTGACCCTGTCGCCTCAATTATAAGTGCCTGTAGTGAGTCAGAATTTCACTCTTTTTACTGTCAATTGTTTTTGGTGTCTTACATATATCGAAATGCCCCCAGATGGTTTTCCAAACTGATTGTTTTTGGTTGCTAGTTTATGAAAACCAGTATAGCTTTCAAGATGTACATAGTCTTTAACCCAAGTTTCTTGAAGACCTACAATGTCTCCTTCCTGCATTTTTTCTAAGGCAGTTTCATGCTTCAGTGCTTTTTGTAGTCCTGCCACATTCCACGAGATGATTTTTAAGTTGGGATGCAATTTTTGATTAGTGTGGGATATACTGAATGCTTCAGATGTTACAGTTTTACCAGTTGAAGAGACTTGTTCACACACTTGGAATTCAAATGCGCCCCCTAGGACATCAGGAATATTGAGGTGTTCTTTGTGACTCTTGGTTTGTTCTTTTTTGTCGATCTGTCGTTTGCGTTCTGAGTTGGTCATCGTTTTTTACACTCCTGCATGTGGTCAAGTCCTCCTGTCTCCTGATTGATATAGTCAGTTTATTGTAATTTTGATCTGCATTTATTTTTGGTGTACCGCGGAGTATCCCTTGGAGCACTCCTCTTTACTGTACTTTGTTATGTTAGCTGGCTCCTGAAGAATTGATGGGTACTTTTCTTGTTCTAATTGACTCACCCCAATTCCCCAGTTATTAAAAGTATCTTTTTCTCTAAGCACCGCATCTGCCGTGATTTGATTTAGCCAAGTAACTATGGTGTCTTCTATGTTAATATCCTCTTTCTTTGGTTCAAATTGGACACAGATTAGATCTTCACTTTTTATGTGTGACAGTGTGGGTATATGTTGAAGGGTCCGTAAAAGGTTCCCCCTGTTTAAAATACTGTCTTCCCTTTGATTTATACTGTGGTTGTAGGATAATTTTAAAACAGTTTCTAACATCTAGGGGAATTGATTTTATTCTGGACGACGGTGCAATGAATGTTGTTTCTTTAAGCTGTATCACCTCTTTATCGTAGCCCGAAGTGGTTTGCACAATTCTTAGGTTTTTAATTCCCACTCCTTCAGTTTCCTTGGCTGGCCCGTGATCAGATTTGTCATTACCCTGTACCTGTGTTATTTGTGCGATTTCCGTTATTGTATTACCACTTCCTGTGGGTGATATGACCTGCAACATGGATGGTCTTAAGGTTGCCTTATCTATATGCTCATTTTTTCTCAAGGGATTATTTTGTATTTGAGTTTTAATAAATATCTGGTAAAGTTTACTTGATGATGGCCTTTCCTGTGTTTGGAGTGCATTACTTGTTACTTTGGTTGGGACATACGTGCACTGACACATAATCCTTAGATTTTGTTTTTTTTTCATTTTTTTCTTCATACGTCGTGAGTTTTGTCTTGGTGTTATTAGTTGAACTCTCCCGTGTCTTTTCCTCCTCAGAGGTTTCGTTCTTTTCCTTATCTGGAGTTCTAGATATTTCAATTATTTGATTAGTTACCATGCACTCACACTGATCACCATGCACTCACACTGATCACCATGCACTCACACTGATCACCATGCACTCACACTGATCACCATGCACTCACACTGATCACCATGCACTCACACTGATCACCATGCACTCACACTGATCACCATGCACTCCCAACATTCACCCGCCTCTCACAGTGATCACTCTGCACTAAAAATGCGCTTGCATTGTTCACTCTGTACCTCACCCTGCAGCCACACGAGCACACTTCTCACCCTGCACTCATGTGACACTTCACTCACCTGTCCCCCCTCACTACTAAATCTGTAGCTCACTCAAACAAGGCCATCACTAACCATGCACTAATTCGTCCCACTCTGCACTTGCAGCCAAACCCAAATTCATATGGTCACCTCACTCACCCTGTAGTCACTCCTTTTACCCTACTCTCACACTGTTGCATTGCTCACAGTGTGGTCACATGGGCACTCTTGTCACCCACACAGTGCAGAAGGTTAAAGTGCCTGGTACAAAGAAGATGTACCATGCACATCACAGAACTGAGTGCGAGTAAACTATGAGTAGCGCTATAAAAAAATGAAATGTTTGTCAGACAGGTGCTATAGAGAGATGAGGTGTATTGTTGGTGAGTGGTAGTGAGGGAATTCATGGAGAAGGTGGAAAGACTGTTGCACTGTGTGTGACCAGTGCTTGGGCCAGCTCTGGCTGGGAGTGTTAAACTACCCCCCCCCCCCCCTGCCCCCCCGAAGTTTGGGTCTAGTGGATCACCTGCTTCCGCCTATTATTATTTACTTTTGTAGTGCGCTACTGTTACCAAAAGGTTTCCTGGGGCTAATAACCATCTGCCTGCAATGTGAGAGAGGGATCTGGGTTGGGAGAAGAGGGATGGAAGGAAGGGGGTGAGAGGAAAGGGGCATGGGTAAACTGCTTAACTCTGCACAAGACAGCCATGGTTTGAAGGGACCCTTACTGCTCCCGGCCATGGCCAGGTGAGCTTCTAATGTGGCAGCGCGTATTCCTGCGGAGTGGGAGGCCCTTCACAGAGGTTGACTAGACATCTTTCTGATGTTAATTGCTGTATTCCAGTTATAAACTGGTACTGATGGGGTGAATTCTTTCCTCCGTGTTACTGTGTTTAAAAAAATTCTAAATAATAAAGCAATGCTACCCCATGCTACTCCGAGGAGAGAGGGAACAATCCAAACAAGAAGGGGCCTTTTTTAGAGAAAGGCCAACAGGCAAAAACTCGGTTCAAACCCCAATGGGAAATGCGCACGCGCAGAAACTTCTACAAATCCTAGAACCCACACCGTCTACAATAGTGAATCTTTCCACCAAAACATTAACCAGGGACGAGGAATCAGTCCTCAACCTAGGCCTAAAATTTGTTCCAAGTCAACGTACGGACTTCACTAGACTCAAAATGGAAACCATTGCGTTTTGCAGAAAAATTCGCCTTCGAGCTTTTTTCGCAAACAAACCATCCCCTCCTAATACAGAAGTAACAGGGCTAAGGAATAAATCAACTTTTATTCCGTGTCAAAACATTCCGAAGCAGGTGTTGGCATTCGAACAGATTATGTTATCTTCAATTAACAAATTAGAAAAGAATAAAAAATTTGTTAAACCAAACATCTCCCAAGGCCAACGCCTAGCAATAAAAAATCTGATAGACGACCCGTCGGTCGTGATTAAACCCGCGGACAAAGGCGGAGCAGTGGTGGTCTGGTCTAAGGATAAATACCTGAAGGAAGGCTTGACACCGGTTAATAACACAGAATGGTACAGAGAAGACCCGGCACGGGCCATTCAGGGACAAATCTGTGAAACAATAAAGGATGGTGTTGATGAGGGATTTGTTGGACAAAAAGAGAGTGAGTTCCTGATAAAGAAATTTCCAAGAACCCCCATCCTATACTTTTTGCCTAAAATCCACAAGAACCCGGAAGAGCCACCAGGACGACCAATTGTTTCCGGGTGTGAATCTTGTTTGGAACCACTTTCGAAATACATTGATTTCTTTTTGAAGCCTTTTGTCAGTGGGGTCAAATCTTACCTGAAGGACACCACTGACTTCCTGACTAAAATGGAGGGAATGCAATTTGACCCTTCGACGGAATTGATGGTGACAATGGACGTAACGTCCCTGTACACCCAAATTCCACAAGATGAGGCATTAGAAGTTCTGGACTTATACCTCGAAAAGAGAGATAGGCCCCACCAGGTCCCCACCTCGTTTATTTTGAAACTGGCAGAAATCACGCTTAAAAAAAACTACTTCAGGTTTAATGACCAATTTTTCATGCAGGTCAAGGGTACGGCCATGGGCTGTCCCTATGCGCCGGAGATGGCCATACTCTACATGGCGGAGTACGAGAATAGATTCATCTACTCCAATAATCCCTTCATCAAACATATTAAACAATGGTGGAGATACATCGACGACGTGTGGCTCCTGTGGCAGGGGAGCCACACTGAGTTGGTGTCCTTCCACTCTTGGATTAATGAGAGACACCGTGACATCAAGTTTTCAATTGAGTCCAGCAACCAAAAGATGACATTTCTAGACCTTGAAATAATGTGCACAGATGGGCACTTGCAATCTACCCTTTTCCGAAAAAAGACGGATAAAGACGGATAAAAACACCATCCTGCACCACCGAAGTGCCCATCCACGAAGCCTGAGGGACAACTTGCCCTACGGGCAATTACTTCGGATCCGAAGGAATTGCTCTGAAGTGGCAGAATATGAGAAACACGCAACCAGGTTTTGCGAAGAGATGAAGAATCGAGGGTACCCCAAAAAATTACTAAGCAATTCTAAGAAGAGGGCACACTACACGCCCAGGGAGTGCTTACTTGAGAGAACAGTGAAACCAGAAATGGACAGGCTAGTATGTGTGACAACCTTCGGGCCAGACACACATAGAGTAAGGCAAATGGTACTGAAGAATTGGCATTTGCTAGAGGAACTTGAATGCCCTTTCCCGCGACCGTTGTTCGCCTATAAGACAAGCATTTGCAATGCAATAGGTTTCGCTTTTGCAAGAGTTTGAGCTATTGGCACTGTAAATGACAATGCCTTTCATTTATGTGTTTTGCAAACCTGCAAGCAGTGAGTAAACACACACTTTGTACTTAGTTGCTGTTTTCAGGAAGCAAGGCTGGTAGTAAGAGAGACGCAGTTACTGCCAGCCTTTCTTCTTGCAAGCAACATCTATAAGTACAAAGTGTGTGTGTACAAGCCCCTTGCATGTTTTCAAAACACAAATCAAAGGCATTGTCATTTACAATTCCAATAGCTCAAATTCTCTCAAAAGAGATTTATTGCATTGCAAAAGCTTGTTCTTGAGCTGCTTCTCCTTTCTCTCATTTCAAGGTGGAGGAGACCATCCTTCTCTCCTTTTAACCCGCAGCAACTCAGCTGATCAGGGACAGTTGTTTAAATATAAAGTATGAAAACGGTTTTGATCAAACACAAACTTGGGAATGTCATTCACCTGCCAATTTCGAACTCTGCATACATCTAAGTAACAGACCAAAAACTGCTGAACGCAGACGGGCAGGGACAGCGGCCAGATTCTTCACCACATACATCTCTGAGGACAAACGCATCCAGAAAATAGGTGTCACTTTTAAAGTGGGAGACCTCATCTGACGCCCTGAACAGCTTCCACCATACAAATAACTGCATGTACCAGGTACTTTCAGATTTAAATAAATAAAAAAAATAAACCTGGACTAAAAAAAGCATTTCCTATTTTTCTATACGTGTTGCCTGCCTGTTTAATCTAAGAGCTCTGTGTAGGGAGGGATGAGCTTTTTATAGGATAACAAAGGCTAAAGCAAAATGTTAGATATAATGCACAGCTGCAGTCCAACACGGATAATCCTTTTGGAAATTAAGAATTTCTGGCTTTTTCCGAATTCCAAATAGTCTACTTTGAGTCACATAAAAGGCCTAAGTGAATACAGTGGAAGCTTTGAACGCATAGATTTTGTACCACAAAATAAGGGCCACTGCAATTATGTTAAAGCTGGGGGTCAAAATGTTACGACAGGGTTGGCCAATTGTGGCAAAACAGTGGCATCTCATTGGGATCTGATTGAAACGCTGTATTCCGCTCTGTCACCGCTGAGTTTTTTTGTTCTTTTGTTCTTTTGTCCTTAAGTGTGCGTAATCCGCCCCTGCCTCCTCTTCTCTCCTGTGCTGCTCATATGAAGGAAGAACTTAAAAGAACAAGTGCAGGGTGGGTTGCCCCGCAAGGGACACCGGTGGCCCCATTCAAACCCACTATCCTTATAACGGGGACGTGTGATTATTTTTCACATTTACATAGTGGGAGCGCGGCCAGAAGATATCAGCGCGCTGTAAATGAGCACCAGTTAAAATACATGTCATGTGCTTATTTTTTAGGCACTGGGAGATTGATTTGCCAAGAATCACAGTATTTTTAACCAACGCCGAGACTCGAACCTGGATCTCCAGATCCAAAGTCGACATCTCTGGCCGACACGCCACATCCTCTCTCTGCAGTCTACAGGTGTGTATAGAGAGCACCGTGAGAGCGGCAAATGAAAGAAAACATTTTCTCAGCGGCAAATGACAGAAAACATTTTCTCAGCTTGAAACTAAAGTAAATCACGTGCTTTCCTTGCTTATGCTGTCGGACAAGTCACCTCCCAGCACCGCGCCTCCGTAACGAAACGACCCAACCCCCTGGAATCACTGTGTGCACTGCCCGGATATGAGGACTCTTAGCGGTCGCAGGACTTAGCCACGTCTCTTTCCTCTCTGATGAGGATCAGGATAGTGATGCGAACAAAAGTGATGGAACCACAACCCAACCATCCTTAGGAAAGATTCTGAAAACGCCATTTTACAATCACTAGTTAGTCAACAAGCTTTAAACCCTGCAATTGTCCCGCAGCTTTGGAGAAGTTTAAGAGACCAAAAAGGTATCACACATTATTTTTTTTATCACCTCTTCCTTCATGAGCGAGAGAGGTCAATTCGATGCACACTTTATACCCCCCAGGTGTGAAACCCCCATTGAGCTCAATGGACTTCAGTCATCCCCCCCTCCCTCCCGTGTGTATCAGCCCGGGCTGAGACAGTTTCCCAGGCACACATAGAGTACCCCACATGAATACTTTGTGATAAAGTATGTCCACAATTATAAACAAGCATTGAAAATGCAATAGGTCTCACCTTTTATTAAGTTGAAGCCATCTGCTTTGCTATACAATACCATTAGCAAAGCAAATGGTTTACCTTAATCAAAAGGTGAGACTTGTTGCATTTGCAATGCAAATCGGTCTCACCATTGGGTCTTATAGGTGTTTAGCCATGCATTATATTATCGCACATTACTGCAATGGACTGTGTGGCAGTGTATCATCAACTTCATTCTCTCAACCAACACAGCACCTAACACCGCTTAGATCCCTAGCAGGCTAAAATGCAGACGACTTTAAAGGGTGACGTTTTGTTTCTAAATAAACAATACAGTGAAGAAATGTTCATTGTTCACAACCCACACATGGGGTTTATTGAAAACACATTTATAACAATTACCCAACAATCCGAGGAAAGTTCACGGATTCACAGAGATGGTTATGGGGGTAGAGCGCACTAAAAACATCTGTCGTAACGGCAACAGAGGCCCCTGCAGCCCCTTTGGTGGGGGAGTGAGGGGGTGGAGACGGCCCTATCTCCAGGAGGCCTCCTCAACACATACCTCTGTCTGCTATTTAAAAAGAACCCTGAGTGACCGGTTGAGGACCCATTTCGGCTAATGTGCTCAGAGTGTAATTCCCATTCCAATGTTATTTTCCCTTTCTGTATAAATCTGTCCCTTTACGCCTTCCTCCCCTCGATTTATTATGGAATATGTTAAGCACTGGCTTTAAAATGTATGCAAAGGCGTTATAGACTGGGGAGGGGCACACATACATGCACTATAAACAGGTGTTGGCGAGGGTAAGCCTGAAGAGAAGTGCACGAAACCAGCTCTATTGTTTACCATGATTTTAGTGCTTCGTGCCTTTGCTTCCCAGTTCCAACCAGCATTAATGCCACCTCTGTCTATCAGCGAGCTTCATTTTTTTTATTTTACCCAAAGTGGTGGTATTTCTCAATGTTTTCCCAAAACCCTATTAAAAATATACATTGCTTAAAAACGAATTTTAAAATGGAATTGTCACAATATTTCTCTTTCAGTTAACTCACTGATATTTCCAAACGCTGGCACATATGACCTATGGGTTAGAAAAGCATTTCCAAGTGGCATGCTACTGCATTCCGTGTCTATAGCCAGAAGCCAGACCCTGAAGCTTCTACAGCCCTTTAAAGGGGCCGCCGGCTGGCAGGAAAACTTACACTAAGAGGCGTCATGCTGGGACATCCGTTAGGAGGATAGAGAGGTCAGTGGACAGCCACTTACTTAGGGTCGCCATATGACCACTGCACCGCCCAACCACCCCTTGGCACCACCACCCACCATCTTACAAAAGGTGTTGCTTTTGGATGTCGGTGAGTTAGGACCGGTATTGCTGCACCGGCCGGTGAATAACCGGATAAATTAACGGCTTTTTGCTAACTTGCATATATGCGTTCATCAAGTTTCTAGTGAGCGAAGTCCAAGTCTAAATGTTCACTTCGGTTTTGATGTGTCTTTAAAAAATAACCACGAGTGTCAGCAGCACCTGAGCCACTGGAAAGGCTCTCTGAAATGCACACGACCGGAAGACATTCGCCCGGCTCATTTGCCCTTTCCCAGGCCGTGCCAAGGCACCCTGGCAGCATCGAGTTACCAAGGAAGAGACAAAAGGCACTATAATGTTGTGAAGAATAATCGTACACAAGGAGGATTCTTCTCAGATTTAGTCTCATACTTAAACCCCCAAGACCCCACCGCAATGCAGACACAACCGTCAGCTGGAGCTCCGTAACTCGAATGCAGCAGGTATTCTACATACTCCACGTAAACATCATTCTAGAATCGACAACATTCAGGATGGCTCGAGCACACGCTAGAATCCAACACAACATATAACACCACAGTCTGCTGCCACGTGCCGTAGCACTCACCATCTCACCGAACGCATCCTTGCTGAGCCTCTGGGTCAGCGTTATGGTCCCCATGAAGACGAAGAAGAGCCAGAGAGCCTACAGACAGGGCCTCGATGGTCACAGCGCTAGCTAGAACCCACACCATAACTTAATTGCAGGCATTGCTTATGCGATTTGCATGCTTACATGCAATGCGCGTGCATGACTTTAAACACAAACCGTGCACAGCGTGCAGTTGCACTTATCTGTGCAGTAAAGGGGGGGGGGGACCTGAGGCGCAGTTCAGGAGCCCAATGGGGCAGCAAATGGTCGCCGGTATTCTGTTAGGAAAGATCACAATCGCAAACGTGATCTAAGAAGCAGGTGACTAATCTAAGCTCGGAGGTTAAAACAAGCCCTCGGAAAACAAATGCTGGTTGGCGGCAGTACGGGAAACCGAAACCACAGTTGTAGCGCAGGAGACGCCGTCGCCGTGCGTGTGCACGCTGGCTGCCCCTGCGCAAGCTGTGACGAGAAGACACGCCGAGCCGAGGTAGGGGATGTGTATGCGCTGCTGGGGGTTCTCTATGTGTGTGTGTGAGTGTGTGTATGCACGGCGGCGGGGGGGGGTGCGGGGGGAATCTGTATGTGTGCGTGTGCGTGATAGTGTGTCTGCTTCCAAGGAGCCAAGGGAGACAGGAAGCGCGCGTGACCTGATCGGTTTACGTGCGCGTGCACATCACTTGTCTCCTGTCTCCCTTGACTCCTTGAAACCAGAAACGATCACAATAGAGTTTCGCAGTGCGAAACCTAAAAAACAAGAGCATTGGCCAAAGTATAATCAGGGCAGATGTATTAACCCCCAAGCCCAAAAGTGATCTCATCGCGCTATGGGGCCTGAAGCCAATTGTAGGGCACCACAGATGTGGAAATTGTATATCGTGTGAATCCACCATTGAAGGGTCTGAATTTGAACACAGGGGAGTCAAATGCAAAAACAATGGATTCTCTAATTGCAAAACACGGAATGTGGTATATGCTATCATTTGCGCCTGCCAAAAAGTATACATAGGGAAAACGACACAACAGGTCAATAGCCGGATCACCCAACATAGGTCACGAATAAAAAAGAAGGTAGTGAGTGCCCCCATGGTCCAACACTTTCTTGATGTAGACCATAGCGAAATGGACTTCAAGTGGACGGTACTGTGGACAACAGTGCCAACAGGAAACAAAGGCCTGATTGACATCGATGAGACTCTGCTCAAAAAAGAGGCATACCTGATTCTCAAATTTAATAGTGCACAAAACGGATTGAACACCCTCGCCGAGGTGTCTAGACTATAAGTAAGTGGTTGTGTGGGGCTCCACGGGGGCTTGTCAGTCCCCCTTGACTGAAGGGTAGTACACTGGTAACGGCGAGCAGAACACTAATGCCCACAACGCGCGCACTACAAATCCCAAGAAACCCACGGTCATGTGACCGCTTTTAGTATCCAGGCAACCCGACCGCCGCCCTCGATAGTGAAACTTTGAGGAAGCGAGCCGCAGGGAGCAAGGTGAGCGGTGGGTCTGAACGCACAAACGAAAATGGGTTAATGTACTCAGAGACCATAATATAATCGGCCCCATTTTTCTAACAGCAAAAGGGGACCGGAGCTTTGAACTGCTTTGAACTAGAGTGTACACGCGGCACTTTGAAGTAACATTGTAAAATCCGAAAATCGTTTGTCTTGGAGTCAGCCGCTCCCGAAGCCCGCGAGGCGTAGAAAAAGGTAAGGGCGACACACTAATTCTCTGAATTCGGTATGAAAGGATTGAAACCCGCCACCATTGATTTTGCCCTCGCCCTCCCCCAGGTCATCGAAGCACCACCGCGCCATAGGGAGACGGTCCACCGCACCCCCATAGAAAGTGGAAGGTAGGACTTGCAGTGTTTTTGTCCGAAGTGACTGTAGGGCGATTACTGAATCCGACTCTAAATTGAATTTTTAACATTTTGTAGACTGCAGCTTCAGTTATCCAGAACAAGACATAGGATAAACACGGCTACTACACAGGTAACATGTTTTTAAATGCAGAAGATCAAAAGTGATCTTATAAGATGAGGCATCAGGATCTGACACTTAAACAGTGTTTCTCTTCTCCTTTACACACATGCAGATAGTAATGACAAGGCCCTGACGAGAACTCATAACTGATGTTTGGAGTTCGAAACGCGTCGGCACGAAAGGGGATAAAAATTAACAGCACCAATGATAACTACTAACACGACAAATAACTTGTTTTGTAGTATTTGGTACAATTAATGTGTCGCTATATATCTCCTTTCATTTGTGATTTTGTCCATTACTGTTTCCAGAATTTTCATTGATGGTTAATGAGATTATCAAATGTGATTTTTCTCGTGAAATAGTCTGAACACAGACGTAAATGTTTTGTTGTGTACAGTGTTTGTATTTGTTGATTTTTTCCTATTTTGATTTTTCCCTATTTCTCTAAATGCTTTGTTTAAGTTGGTATATGTATATGTCATATTTGTGGTGTTCTTTTTCTGACATATAAATTCAAGAATTTTCTAAAAGAATTGATGAAATCAAAGGTACAAATAAATATACCTAACATATCTAACCAAAGTGGATGTGTGTATTATAACTAAGAGCTTTTTCCTAAAAAAAGAAGTGGGGGGGGGGCACTTTTTTCATGACATTGTAACTAGGGTCCAGCCTTCCCCATGTTCCCAGGACCTAACTCCTCTACATGAAAAAAAGACAGGGGTGTCTCGGCATCCAAAAGTTTGAAGACCTCTGCCCTAGAGTAATGGGAAGTTTGATGCTGAATCAGAGAAGAATTGAAGTCTCGCACAAAGAAACAAAGATTACAGAGGTAAGGATTTTGAAGCCTGTGAAGAGTATTGACGCCTGGTAGCCCCACCAGTGTCTTATACATCAGACAGCCTACACATTGGATTATTTGGGTGTTGATTCTTGTCTGGCTTGTAATATGCCAAACTACATTCAGCCTGTGTGGCTCGAAGATAGTTTCCCTGCAAGATTGAAGTCTTAAATGTTCAACCGTTAAGATATGGACCCTGCAGTCATCTGTAATGATAACGGGCAGCAATAATTCTGGCACCAGCCAGTGACCCTGATTTGGGAAGTGCATTTTCAATGAGCTGGCAGCGGCAACACTTCATGTAATCAGTACAGCTATTTGGGAAAACTCAAGCTGTGACTTATTTTTGGTGCTGTATCAACCCATGCGGTGTGCAACTGAGGTGACTTGTGTGCTTATGCCAGATCAGCAACATTTGAGTGTGCATTCCGGGGTTAGGTTGACGGGTGACGGAGCAGCTGCGCTGTGTAAAATGCTAGCGACACCGCCATGTTGTGGATTTTTTAAATTCAAAATCGTACACAATGTTAGAACTTTTGTGGCTGCTTACTTGTGGAGTCGTGCTCTGTCCCATTCTCCATTCTGACGTGCCGACATTCTCCAGGGGATTTTGCTTTCATAGGGTGGTGCTTCATAAGCACGTTGGGCGTGTCCTGTAAACCAATCAGAGGCAGCAATGTGATAAACGTGCCTGGGAAGAAGTGCGTCCACGTCGACTGCCTGACTTCTTTGGAGGCAATTATGACGTGCCTGGGTAGAAGCGCGGCAGCGCGTCGGTGTCTGCCTGGCTTTCCTGGATTGTGACACGCATGCCACAGACATTTCAGCTTTGCCATTCATCTACGCCAGTTTGCAGATGATTAACACAGTGTTATTGTGAGGTGGTTCATTCGTACTAAACATTATAGGTTTGTGTTTGGCCTATTTGTCACCGGACAGTCATTTAACGTACACCTAACTTTTTTGTAATGCTCATGAACTGGTTTTCTAGAATGCGATCTGTCTGCAAGCTCATTACAGCGATTTTAGCTCATGGAAGAATTCATAGGGATCCAGCGCTCTTACCAAAATTTTGCATAAATGACTCTACCTACTATCACCAAACATACCATACAATACTAGGCCCATAACAACAGAGCGACTGAATCATGAGGCGATTAGATCTATATATTTTGTTTAAACTATCCACAATAAACAAGACCAGCTTGTCATTTAGTAAGTTTATTTAAACCTATTCATAAACTTAGGTTTTGGAACTTTATTAAACAAGCATTAGAAAATGTCATAAAGAAAGATTTATTCAGTATTTATAAAGAGAGCTTAGTTCAAGAAACGTTATTCATTAGCAGAAATAAGTGAAAATAAGCATTTCCAAACCCTAACTATTTCCCTGTCTCTATCCTCATCGCCTGAAAATAAAGTCTTTAATAAAGGCTGCTTTCCTTACGTGCATTCATCCATCAGCAGAACACGACCCTCTGGAATCAAAAGCGTAGGACAAAAGTCTGCTCTTTGAGCTAATTCTTATACCCTAAAACTTAAGCTAAACTATTTTCACATTCCAACAGCTGAATTCTGGCTCTCCATTGGCTGAACCGCCTCATGCCACATTAAATTGTGACATCTTCTAGCTCATGTCCGGGCTTTTTCACTAACCCATTGTTCATGCACAGAGTCCTGGCGACACTTCCTTAGGCTGCTACATTTTGTAGCAATGATGTTCATGTAATACAAAAATGTCACGGCTCTTCCTTTCAACCTTGAGCCTGTCCGTTCAGAACTTCCCGTGGCACAATAGCAAACCTCTCCACAGAGTCGCCTTTGGCAGTTCTTTTCAAAACTTTTCAAAATAAAAGTTTATAGGCTTCTCATCATTTTCAAAATAAGTTTTCTCTTGTGAATTTACATCACCAGGCCTCTTTTTCAGAAAACGTCCATTTTCTGCGTCACCTTTTCTTGCGTCACTTTTTATGTGTTTGAGTTTTAAATTATTTATAAAGCGCGCGTCCACCGGAACGGTTCCATGGCGCTATGATGGGCCAAGTCCTCTGAGACAGGAAAACAGAAGAGGGGTAGACGGTAAACTATTGGGGGAAGGCTTTGGCGAATAAAAATGTCTTTAAGGCCTTTCTAAAGAGTGAATATTGGGTAGTGCATCTCAAGTGGACTGGGAGGGAGTTCCAAAAGATGGGGGCGAGAGTGGAAAATTTGGAGCCTCCCCATGTCTTCCGGCGGAATCGGGGGATGGTCAGCAGATGAAGAGTAGATGAACGAAGTTCCCTGATAGGAACGTATGGTTTGATCTCAGAGGAGATGAACGTCGGGGCAGAGCCAGCCTGGGCCTGAAAGGCAAGGCAGCCTACCTTAAATTGAGAGCGTTGAAGAATGGGGAGCCAGTGTAGGGATTTCAAAAGGGGAGTGACATGGTGAGATCTGGAGAGATTGTAAACCAAGCGGGCGGCTTGGTTCTGAACCAACTGCAGTCGACGAACGTTATAGGCAGGCATGCCGTAATAGAGGGAGTTGGCATAGTCCAATCGAGAGGCGACCATAGCTAGTGTGATAAGTTTTAGGGCCGTGAAGGAGAAAAACCGGGAGACCCTTCGGATGGTGCGGAGAGACAGAAAAGAGGAAGAAACCACCGAGCTCACCTGTGCATTATTTTTCTGCAGCCAACTCTAAGCTTCATTTGGAGAACTATTATTTAAACTAACATAAAACATCAATTAATTAAGGAATTGACATTTGTTCTGTTACCCTCCCACCTTTGCTAATAATTACCCATTAATCTATGTTACCTAGCAGAAGCAAATAAAGCAACAAAACAGATTCATGCAACATTTAAGACCGAAAAACAAAACATAAGCACACAGAAAATAAGCACATGCCATTATTTAAAACAGCCGCATTTAATTCTGACAATCACAATAGACAGGATTAGTTAATTATTTCTCACATGCAAGCACCTTGCACATAATGCACATATATGAGCACACATTAGTTTCCCGCGTGTAGTGATCTGTAAGTTTAAATCTAGGTTGATTAGTATTTCACACTGCAAACATTATTAATTTTATTATTTATTATGGAAGTTTAATTTTGCGAGCTGAAATATATTTCTAAATCTCGCTCCATCAATAGCAAACTCTAGGCTGGATGCTGGAATGCAGATTTTCCTTAGTAGCATTTTAGGTTACGAGTTTGGGTGTGAGATGAAACTCGATGTAGAGTAAAAGTAACTGAACTATTAAAGTTTGAAGTGCTCCGAGATGCAGCAGATACAGAAGGGTGGAAATTGTTCGGGGGAGATGGTCGCGCCCCAGAGAAAGGAATTTTGTGTTGCTTGTTATGATTTTGTTTAAGCATTGTCAGGCTGTTGTGGCTGCGGGGGTATATTTGATTGATGGCATGGTCAGTGTGTGACTGGCGGTGTGTTTCTACGCTATATAGTTTGTTACTGTCCTGGTGGGAGAATTCTGATGTCCTTAGGTGTGACTGAGATTTTACCACCTTTACGTCTAGGGGGGGGGGGGCGAGGCTAATTGTGATAAACGTCAAGGTGGGTGGCGAGTCCACTGTTAGGGGTTATAGAATACCCTGTGTGTTGTGCCATTAATGAGGCGAGGTGTGTTAGGTTGTGTAGTACCGACTGTTTAGGGGTTTGAGACTACCCTGTGAGTTGTGCCTTTATTGTGAGGCAAGGTAGGGATTTTACACACTGTTTTGGGGTTGTGAATATGCCTTGGTTGTGTGCAGTTGTACCTTGAGAGTGGGGTGAGGTGATATACCCACTGTTTTGGGGCTGTGAAGATGCCTTGTTTGTATGCAGTTGTACCTTGAGAGCGAGGCATGGTGGTGTGATATATCCACAGTTTTAGAGGTGAGAGATACCCTGTGAGTAGTTATGCTGGGAGTGCAAAGTGAGTTGGGTGAGCACCCACTGTTTAAAGTATAGAACTTTTACTTTGTGTCTTTCCTAGGTTGGAAAGGCATGTCGTTTTTGATTAATTATTTCGGACTTGTGTGCGTTTTTATCATCTTGCATACATTTTATTTTCTATAATCCTTATGAGGGGGAGATGTGTTGTAATCTACTTGTTGGGTTTATTTATTTATTTATTTATTTATTTATTCGATTTTTAGAGCGCACAAATACCCTTGCGGGTGTCTCGGCGCTAGTGTTACAGAACTCTCTTCATGAGGTGGAAAAGGAAGTGCCTATGCTGGGAACAACCAAGTTTTAAGTTTCTTTCTGAATTGCAAAAGTGTGGGAGCAGTTTTTATGTGGAATGGTAGCGTGTTCCAAAGCCTGGCCGTTGACGTTGTGAAGCATCTGTCTCCCCAGTTAGACTTTCTTGTCCGTGGGACTTTTAGCAAGTGGGCTGATGCCGAGCGTTTCGTTCTTGAGTACTCAGGTGGGGCAAAAGCCTTTTGTAGATATAGTGGTCCTTGCTTATTGGTGGCTTTATATGCTATACATAGGGCTTTAAATTTGATACGGCTCCTGATAGGAAGCCAGTGTAGCTGTCTAATATAAGGGGAGGTCGGTGTAAATTTAGGAATCGTTAGAAGGATCCTGGCTGCGGTGTTTTGTACGGTCTGCAGTCTATTGAGGACTTTTTCTTGGGAGTTCAATAGGAGTGAGTTGCAGTAGTCTGTTCGAGAGAACACTAGTGTACTCATTAGCATTTTTCCCGCAGATGGAGGCAGGTATGGGAGTAGTTTTTTTTATCCGTTTTAGAATAAAGAAAGCTGATGATACCACCGAGTTGGCGTGTTGGAGAAAGGTCATCTTGTTATCAAAGATTACTCCCAAGTTGCGTACCTTAGTTACCGGTTGGGGGGGTGCACCCATCTGTGTAGGCCACCACTGAGGGGACCAGGTGGGCTGCAAGTTCCCGAATGTCATCACCTCTGTTTTGTCAGAGTTTAGTTTCAAACAGTTCGATGACATCCAGGAACTTATTGCCAGCATTCCCTCTTGAAAGTTTGCTGCGACCGACGTACCGTTATTGTATACTGATAACACCAGTTGGGTGTCGTCAGCATAGGTTGTCAGGGCAATTCCATATGATTTTATAACCCTCGCCAAGTCCGCAACATAGATATTAAAAAGCGTCGGACTTAGCGAGGAGCCCTGTGGTACCCCGCAGGGGAGGAAGAATGTTTGGGAGGTGTAATTGCCCATTTTAACTGTCTGAGGCCGGTTTGCCAGGAATGAGGATAGGAGCTCTTTGGCTTTGTTTTTAATTCCTAATGCCGAGACACGGTCGATCAGTGTGACATGATCGACCGTGTCAAAAGCCGCGGAGAGATCCAGGAGTATCAGTACCGCCGATCCTCCCCTGTCCATTGTGGCCCTTATCTCGTCTGCTGCTTTAAGCAGCGCTGTCTCCGTTCCGTGGCCTTTTCTGAACCCGAATTGGGTATCATACAATCGATTGTTATCATCAATAAATTTTGAAAGTTGCGTATTCATGACTTTCTCAAATATCTTGGCTGGGAAAGGGAGACAGGCAATAGGTCTGTAGCTGGCAGGGAGAAGAGGGTCCAAGGAGGTTTTTTTTAAAAGAGGTTTGATAATAGCCTCCTTCCAGACAGATGGGTAAGTACCTGTTAATCAATCAAGACATTTATAGAGCGCACTACTCGCCCATCAATAAATTTTGAAAGTTGCGTATTCATGACTTTCTCAAATATCTTGGCTGGGAAAGGGAGACAGGCAATAGGTCTGTAGCTGGCAGGGAGAAGAGGGTCCAAGGAGGTTTTTTTTAAAAGAGGTTTGATAATAGCCTCCTTCCAGACAGATGGGTAAGTACCTGTTAATCAATCAAGACATTTATAGAGCGCACTACTCGCCCGTAGGGTCTCAAGGCGCTAGGGGGGGGGGGGGGTGCCGTCACTGCTCGAACAGCCAGGTCTTGAGCTTCTTCCTGAAGGAGAGGTGGTCTTGGGTCAGGCGCAGGCGGCCAGGTAGGAGAAGGACCTTCCTCCTGTTGTCGCTCTTCGGATGCGGGGGACGGCGGCGAGGGCGTGGCTGGTTGATCTGAGGTGGCGCTTGGGAGCGTAGAAGTTGATTCGGTTGTTGAGGTAGCTCGGGCCTTGGTCGTGTAGGGCTTTGTGTGCGTGGGTGAGGAGACGGAAGGTGATTCTTTTGTTGACGGGGTTCCAGTGCAGGTCTCTCAGATGTCCGGAGATGTGGCTGTTTCGTGGGATGTCGAGGATGAGTCTGGCTGAGGCGTTCTGGGTCCGCTGGAGTCTCTTCTGGAGCTTGGCGGTGGTTCCGGCGTAGAGGGCGTTGCCGTAGTCCAGTCGGCTGGTGACGAGGGCCTGGGTGACAGTCTTCCTGGTCTCAGTGGGGATCCACCAGAAGATCTTCCGTAGCATGCGTAGGATGTTGAAGCATGACGAGGAGACGGCGTTGACTTGTCTGGTCATGGAGAGGGAGGAGTCCAGGATGAAGCCCAGGTTGCGTGCGTGATCCGTCGGTTTGGGTGCGGTGCCCAGGGCGGGGGGGCCACCAGGAGTCGTCCCAGGCGGAGGGCGAGGAGCCCAGGATGAGGACCTCCGTCTTGTCTGAGTTCAGCTTCAGGCGGCTGGTCGTCATCCACTCGGCTACATCTCTCATCCCTTCGTGCAGGTTGGCTCTGGCGGTGGCGGGGTCGTTGGTCAGGGAGAGGATCAGCTGGGTGTCGTCGGCGTAGGAGATTATGTTGAGGTTGTGTTGGCGTGCGATGGCCGCGAGGGGGCTCATGTAGACGTTGAAGAGGGTGGGACTCAACGAGGATCCTTGAGGGACGCGGCAGATGACTTCGGTGGCCTCTGATTTGTACGGTGGTAGGCGGACTCTCTGTGTTCTTCCGTCGAGGAAGGAGGTGATCCATTCCAGTGCCTTCTCCTGGATTCCGATGTTGCCGAGGCGCTGCACTAGGGTGAGGTGGCAGACAGTGTCGAATGCCGCGGAGAGGTCCAGGAGGATGAGGGCCACTGTTTCTCCGTTGTCCATCAGGGTTCGGATGTCATCGGTGGCAGCGATGAGGGCGGTCTCGGTGCTGTGGTTGGCTCGGAAGCCAGACTGTGAGGGGTCGAGGGATCCATTCGTCTCGAGGAAGGCGGCCAGCTGTTTGTTGACGGTCTTTTCGATGACTTTGGCCGGGAACGGGAGGAGCGAGATGGGACGGTAATTCTTGAGTTCGGTGGGGTCCGCTGTAGGTTTCTTGAGTAGCGCGCTGAGTTCTGCGTGCTTCCAGCTCTCCGGGAAGGTGGCGGTGTCGAAGGAGGTGTTGATAATGTCCCGCAGGTGGGGTGCGATGACAGCGTCGGCCTTGTTGAAGACGTGGTGAGGGCAGGGGTCGGTCGGAGATCCGGAGTGGACGGAGTTCATTGTGCGGATGGGGTCTTCGGTGCTGATCGGAGTCCAGGCGCGGAGGGTGGTGGGTGGAGTTGCTGCGGTTGTGGCGTGCGTTGGTTGGATGCTGAAGCTGTTGTGTATGTCCGCGATCTTGTTGGGGAAGTAGGATGCGAGGGAGTTGCAGAGGTCTTGCGACGGGGTGAGGTCGTTGTTTCCGGCGTTGGGGTTGGAGAGCTCTTTCACGATGTTGAAGAGTTCCTTGCAGTTGTGTGCGTTGTTGTCCAGCCGGTCCTTGTATGTATTTTTCTTGGTGGCGCGGATCAGTTGGTGGTGTTTCCGGGTGGCGAGCTTGAGGGTGGTCATGTTGTCCATTGTTGGTTCCATTCTCCATACTTTCTCGAGGGCTCGGCAGTTCTTCTTGGAGCTCTTGAGTTCGGCGGTGAACCATGGGGTTTTTCTGCTGCCGGGTCTGCTGGGCGGGGTCCTCAGAGGGGCGAGTTCGTCCGCGCAGTTGCTGATTCATTTCGTGAGGTTGTCGGCGGCCTGGCTGGGGTTCGCTGAGCCGGCAGGAGGGTGCTGGCTCAGGGAGGCGGTGAGCTGGTCGGCTGTGATCTTGTTCCAGCTTCTTCGGGCAACTTGTTGCTGGTGGTGGTGGATCGTCGTTCTTTTGAAGGTGAAGTGGACGCAGCTGTGGTCCGTCCAGTGGAGTCCTGTTGCGTGGCTGAAGGCGATGTCTTTGCTGGATGAGAAGACTGCGTCGAGTGTGTGTCCGGCGAGGTGGGTGGGGGTGGACACCATCTGCTTGAGTCCGAGGTTGGCGAGGTTGTCGAGCAGGGTGATGGTGCGGTCGCTGTTGTTCTCCTGGTGGAAGTTGAGGTCCCCCAGGAGGATGTAGTCGGCGGAGGGGAGGGCATGCGGGCTGATGAAGTCGGCGATGTCCTCGCTGAATCGTGTGCGTGGACCCGGGGGTCGGTAGATCAGGGTGCCTCTGAGGGTGGTCTTCGGGTCGGTGTGGATCTGGAAGTGCAGGTGTTCGGCGGTGGTAAGGGTGTCGTCGGTGTTGGTCGTGATGCGGATGGTGTCTCTGTGGATGATGGCGTTGGGGTTGGAGAGCTCTTTCACGATGTTGAAGAGTTCCTTGCAGTTGTGTGCGTTGTTGTCCAGCCGGTCCTTGTACGTATTTTTCTTGGTGGCGCGGATCAGTTGGTGGTGTTTCCGGGTGGCGAGCTTGAGAGTGGTCATGTTGTCCATTGTTGGTTCCCTTCTCCATACTTTCTCGAGGGCTCGGCAGTTCTTCTTGGAGCTCTTGAGTTCGTCGGTGAACGATGGGGTTTTTCTGCTGCCGGGTCTGCTGGGCGGGGTCCTCAGAGGGGCGAGTTCGTCCGCGCAGTTGCTGATCCATTTCGTGAGGTTGTCGGCGGCCTGGCTGGGGTTCGCTGAGCCGGCAGGAGGGTGCTGGCTCAGGGAGGCGGTGAGCTGGTCGGCTGTGATCTTGTTCCAGCTTCTTCGGGCAACTCCAGGTGGAAGTTGAGGTCCCCCAGGAGGATGTAGTCGGCGGAGGGGAGGGCATGCGGGCTGATGAAGTCGGCGATGTCCTCGCTGAATCGTGTGTGTGGACCCGGGGGTCGGTAGATCAGGGTGCCTCTGAGGGTGGTCTTCGGGTCGGTGTGGATCTGGAAGTGCAGGTGTTCGGCGGTGGTAAGGGTGTCGTCGGTGTTGGTCGTGATGCGGATGGTGTCTCTGTGGATGATGGCGTTGGGGTTGGAGAGCTCTTTCACGATGTTGAAGAGTTAGGAACATTGTATTGCAAATTGAAGTTAGAGCAGGTGAAATAGCTTCCGGGATGCGGTTCATGATCATGGGTGGACATGGGTCAAGGGGAGAGCCAGATTTAGTGCAGGCCACAAGTTGTCGAATATGTTCCTGGGTGGTTGGTTCAAAGGCTACGAAGTTTGATACTTTGGGGGTGGGGAGTGCTTTGGGTGAGGGGGCAGGGGAGGAGTGAGAGAAAGTTGAGAAGATGGAAATAACTTTTGCTTCGAAGAATTTGGCCAAGGTGTCCGAAAGAACCTGAGAACCTTCTAA
The DNA here is from genome assembly GCF_964261635.1 of Lissotriton helveticus. Classification (NCBI taxonomy): domain Eukaryota; kingdom Metazoa; phylum Chordata; class Amphibia; order Caudata; family Salamandridae; genus Lissotriton; species Lissotriton helveticus. The sequence goes on from NC_136069.1 coordinate 50,190,939, forward strand.
GCGCGGGCCGGGGGATTAGACAACCGGGTGACAACCTGAAATAGTTCTCCTACCGAATTTTGTGCCTGGTTAATTTGAGATGTATAGTATAGGCTTTTTTCTGATATATAATACGCTTTTTGTAGTTGGAGAGGGCGTTTTTATAAGTTGTTTTGTCGTCGGGACTAAAACTGCGGCGCCATTGCCTCTCCAGATTCCTACAGTATTGTCTCTGTATTCGTAAGGGTTCCGTGAACCATTGTGCAGAGGGGCGCTTTCTCTTGCAGTGAAGTTTTGACTGGGGCTAATTTGTTGCATGCTGTATTTAGCATGCTCAGAAAATTGGAGGAGGCTAGCGCCGGATCTTGTGTATCTGGCAGGATACTATCAAGCAACAGCTCCTCAATAGATTAATGTTGATATGTTTCCAGTCCCTAAATGAGACTGAACTAGAGGAGGTAGCTGGCAATATGGTCGGGGTGATATTAATAGAGAAGCAGACAGCTGCATGATCAGTCCAGATTAGGGGGATTACCTGAGTAACGGAGATATGAGGGCTGCTAGTGAATAGCCCATCTAAAGTATGACCCGCTTGATGGGTGGGTTCTTCTACCATTTGTAGAAGACCTGCTGCTTCTAGGTCATTAATTAGGAGTGATGTGTCTGGGTCGTTTAGAGCTTCGAGATGAAAGTTGAAGTCTCCCAGTATTGTAAAATAAGGGGATCCTGTAGAGGCCTCAATTAGATTGCATAAGTTCGTGAGAAACTTTGATCTAGATCCGGGGGGGGCGATAGATTAGGATACCCTTAAATGAGGTTTTACCTGAGATGCCAATGGTGAACAGAAGCGCTTCACACTCAGGTTGTTTTGCCTCTACCATTGTGAGTTTAAAATGGTCTTTGTAAATGATTGCTAACCCTCCACCCTTCTTTTTAGGTCTGTCAAGTCTTCATACACAGTAATTGGTGGGAGTGGCAGCGCTGAAATCTGGCCCAGAAGATTCGTCACTCCGTGTCTCCGTAATGAATAACAGGTCCAGTTTATGTAGGTCGATAAACTCGGATATTTCCAGTTTGTTTGGGAAGTGATCGCGCATTTATTAATGCTGCAAGAACTTGCTGCGGGGATACCGAAGGGGAAATAGGTCTAGCCTCTGTGCAAAATGGGCATTTGTGCGGGCCTATACTGGGGTTTGTATAGTCGAAGCGTGGTGGGGCGTGAGGTGCCTCTGCCCGATGCCTGAGGTTAAGGAGTTGGGAGGGTGTATAGGTGCGAATAGCGATGTTTTGGCTGAGGCAGGGGCCCGATGTGACAGGGGGGTGGCCCTAGGCCCGGCCTCGGCGCGGACGAGCGCAGACGAGCTTGCCTTATGCGCGCCTTCGTCGCGCAATCGTCGCGCCCGCTGCGCTCGTCCGCTGCGCTTCCGATACCTCAGCATAATTTATGACACCCGAAAGGAGACGTGGCGGGGGGCGTGGCCAGCGCGGGGGGGCGTGTCCGCTGCTGGGTGTGGCGGTGTTTGTCCAATCAGCGCTGTCGCTTCAGCCTTCACTCGGCTGGGCGGTGAATGAGCGCGAGAAGACAGTGGCCGTAAGTAATTTCGATTTTAAAATACAAGTTATCACAGGTTAATGCATCCTTCCCATTGTTGTGCTCTGCCTTGCTGCTCAGCCAGTGGTGAGGTCATCAGAATGTTGAGTGTTTGTGCTGGAAGAAGGCTCAGTTGGAGTGGATGGGCTGAGCAGCAAGGAGGCTGGTCCTGGTGGGGCATAATAAGTATCTTACCATCTTCCTGTAACTGAAGAAGTAACTTGTTGAATAAATCCATAACCTTTACCTACATGACCTGTCTATGTGACCTTCATTTTAACAGTTTTGTATTTTGATTAGTCTAAAATGTGTTCCTCCTATGAATTTGCATTATTTGCTTATTACTTATGTTAGAAATGTGTTGGAAAAATAAAACTAGTTTTGGGGGTGAACCAGAGACCTTCCCTTTTCCTCTAGAGGGGCGATATGTTTCCTTTATGACTCTGAGAATAATATTTTAGATGGCTTTCTTGTTCCATTGGGTACTCTGTTCTTTTCTCCATTGATTTTGCTTCCTATTTGGTTCACCTGATTATTCTGATTCTTGGATATGTCCTCTGCATTTATTTCTCATGACATTTATAATAGTTACCACTTCGTTTTTTAGATTTTGGAATGATACTAACTTTTCCTTGATCTTGAACTCTGTTATCGAGTGCACCCAGTTAATGATTTAATTAATGTGCTAAATTGAAGATCAGGAGAGTGGAGTCCGTATCGCAGGATAAAGGATCCTGAAGTGAAACAGTCAGAGGTACATTATGGGGTGATCTAAATTTTGAAGTGTGTAAAGGTTTAGGCTCCCACTTCCACACAACAATGGGAGGTGTTAGAAAGCGGGTTTCTGTTTGGCAGAGGTATACGCCAGTCCAAGAAGGAACCATAATCCTAGTCAGCGCAACTGATGTACCACATAAGACCACATGTGCTCACTCTCTGGGAGCTTGGCACAGAGCAGTCCGGCTAACCGAAAGAGGCAATGTGTAAAGTATTTGTGTGCACACACAGTAACGCATTGAAAAAGACCCCACACCCGCTTAGAAAAGTAGGTTATTATATTCTCAACAAAACCAGACAAACAATAATGCAATAAGTACAAGTCAAGATATACATTTTTGAAGAATGAGTGAAAAATAGCGATTAGAAGCAATATTAGTCTGAGGTTACTTTAGGTCATGCAGGACCGGGACAAAGTCAAGAGTTCGGGCTGCTCGCGAAGGAGCACAGGCAGGTTACTGTACCCACGCAGGGCCCACGGAGCAAAGTACTGAATGGCTGCCATGGCTCTAACTGTCTGCATGCCCATTCATACTTTTCTTTGCTGAATGTGAAGCACTGCACTGTTGGGGTGTTCAAGAGACTGCCATATCTCCAATCAATCAACATTTGTAGTGCGTGCTACTCACCCGTGAGGGTCTCAAGGCGCTGAGGGGAGGGGGTAGCAGCTACTGGTCGAACAGCCATGTCTTGACACGTCTCCTGAAGGTCAGCAGGTCCTGGGTCTGACGAAGGTGGATGGGGAGGGTGTTGTATGTCTTGGCGGTGAGGTGGGAGAATGATCTTCTGCCGGTGGTCATTCGGCGGAAGCGTGGGATGGTGGTGAGTGTGAGGTCAGCGGAGCGAAGCTGGCGGTTCGGGGTGTAGGACAGTCGTCCGTTGAGGTGTGCTGGACCGGTGTTGTGGAGTGCTTTGTGAGCGTGGGTGAGGAGCTTGAAGGTGATCCTCCTGTTGTCCGGGAGCCAGTGCAGATCTCTCAGGTGGGTGGTGATGTGGCGAAGGAGTCCAAGGATGAGGCGTGCAGAGGCGTTTTGTATGCGTTGCAGTCTCTTCTGGAGTGTGGGTGTGGTTCCTGCGTAGTGGGCGTTGCCGTAATCCAGCCTGCTGCTGACCGTAGCTGACATCACCCAGTACCCAGACAATACAGAACATGATCTACGGGGTTTTTACCCGTGTAGTCATTGCAAAGCCTGCAGTAACAGCACATACAAAAGTGAACTGAAATACAATGGAGTCAGTAGGAAGATCACACAATTCCTAACATGCAGTACCAGCTATGTAATATATATCATAGAATGCCCCTGTAAACTATGGTATATAGGCAGTACCAAGTGCAGTGCCAAAAAAAGAGTACTAGAGCATCCGAGGGCAATTACCAACCAGGACCCCAAGTACCCTGTGGCACGACACTTTAAAGACAAACACTATTCAGATGCTAACCTATTAAGTTATATGTTGATAGAACAAATTCATACCAGTCCGAGAGGAGGAGACAGATTGTTGTCCCTTAGACAGCATGAATCGAGACATATAATTAATTTTCAGAGCAGACATCCGGGTGGTCTTAATTGGGATGAAGAATTAGCAGTGCATCTTAAAGAGGGCTCATAGAGTTAATATGCATGCCTAGCCCTAACTTCATCTAGTTTTCCCGTCAGGTAAACCATTTTACCCCGATCAAAGACATCCGTAATAGAATACAGAGGATGCTTTAGATCTATTGGTACAAGTAATGTAAATATAATGCCTTCTTGATCATGTTAACAACTGTGCTAGAAACTATATTTAAACCCAATTGTAATATGGTCTTTTGTGTGTGTTTTTTTTACAGGAGAACAGGCAGGGTTTCCCAGCATGAATCTATTCACCACCACGGGCACCCCATCCTGTTCGTCCATTCGTAGGCACATAGGGTCACGGTCAGCTATTATATATAATTATTTAATTTCACAGTAGAGCACAAAAGAAGTTACACAAGCACAAATGTATATTATATGAGACTGTCTGTAGTTGACGTATTTACCTGAAGTAGTCTGGGTTGTTCTACTATACTTATACTATAGAGTACTCGTCAGATTAGACTTGTACCTTGCACTTATATACTGAATTTACGGATTCACATGGTTGCAAGGTTTTGTACCTTGACACATATACCTGGTTGTCCCTTTGTCACATGTCGCAATACTGACTTTAGTCTGAACTTTAGTTCTCGAAATATTTTGACACTGGTCAATAATGATTACAGCAGAATTCAGAAGTATTTCCTGTAATAATAATATTCACTAATCAGTCAAACCCATATTGCTACCATGTCTGACACTTGTGAATAACTTTGAGAGTATAATATTTCTACAAAGCAATGTAACCTGTAATCGTTCAACGTTATAAGATGGCCGACACACACTTTGTGAATTTGGAATGATGCAGGTCCAACACTTATTTGCATGCTTTGTATACATGGTGTCCCCTTAATGCTTACGGTAAATGTCCATATTGCTACTATGTCTGACACTTGTCAACGATTTTGAAAGCAGATTATCTTGAAAAGCAATGCAAAGTACAATCATTCAACGTTACAAGATGGCCGACACACATTTTGTGAATTTGGAATTTTGTATGTCCTACATTTATTTCTGTTTTGTGTAACTTTATTTAAAATAGCAAATTTTTCTCACACAAACTAATCACACGTGATCAAGGCAAGTCGCCGAAACGCGTTGTGTGAATAAACCGAAGAAATAGCACTTTTTGGGTTGTTGTGTGGCTCCTGAGAGCGTACAGATATCGTAATTGTTTTGGAACTAATGCTTACCGGCGTGCTTCACCGGAGAGTATGCCACTTCTCTATGGGTCACAGCGTTGCAGCAGAAGCGGCTTTGTTTGGGATATATATATATATATATATATATATATATATATATATATATCTATATATATATATATCACCAAATTGGGATCTAACCATCCTCATTCTTTCCGGTTGAAAACAGTAACCGGAGGCGCTGTCAGCGCCTGGCGAAGCTTTGTTCATATATATACAATGCCTAGATTTTGCCACATATATATCCTATTGGCAGTCGCCTGTAGGTAGGTATAGTTAGAACCTAGTTTCCATAAGAAAAACATTTTTTGACTGGCTGTAACTTTGGCGTTTTGACCAATCTTCATGAAATTTTCCCCAAAAAGTGTCAAGGTACTTTCGTTGTGTCTTGGAAAGTGTGGGGGTGATTCGTGCAGTGGGGAGTGAGAAACTGGGGCACGTAATAAGGGTGCTTTTGTAATGTCCATTCCCAAATTAACCTTAAGCCACACCTACATCCAGACTCGCTGAACGAACTTACACCAAATTTGGCAGAAAGGTAGATGTTACGCAGATTGTGCTTTTTGTTATGTGGTGTAAATCTGATCAGTAGTTAAGAAATTTAGGTTGAAAATTATAGTGATCTCTCTGGTCACAAAGCAAAAACAAACCAGCTCGGGCAGGGATATGCACCGCTCTGATTGGAGTTTCACCTAGACCCCTTAGAAAAAAATGAAAATAAATTTAAGGGGGCAGGGTCTTGTCTTGGGGTTGCCCTGGGACCCCACCACGGCATAAAAGTATAAAAAAAACCATAAATATTTACTGCGAAATCATGATATCCGGGGCAAAAAAAAAGGCACAGGCTCCCATGCTTGCTTTTAAAACACCTTTGGGTGGGCCAGGCTCTAGGTGCATTTAATAAATATAGGAGTGGGGCGCACAGGGCCCCTGGGACAACCACCTTCCCAGGGCACTTTTCATTATAAAGGTGGTTGGGCCCTTTGGGCTCGCCCACAGGCCCAGGCACCACCACCTCTCTGGGCTATATCAAATAATAATGCATGGGGAGGGGGACTCTAGTGCCACATGGGCCGCCAACTCTCCGGGTCAAATTTGAATAAAGGAGAGGGCTGTGCGGCCCACCTCCAGGAGCCCTACATTGCTCTGGGGACCGCCATCCTGCTAGGGCTGGCTCCAGCAATGTCCTGGGGTGTCCACCCCCGGCACATTGTAATTTGCTATGGCTTGGTGGGAGTGGTGTGGTCCGATTTGTGCAAGCAAGAGTAACAATGCTCTCACATGCACAAAATGGTGCAGAATTGCTTTTGGACAGAGCTGAATGTCAGCAGCTCCCTCTGTCCAGAAGCCATGTCGGCTCCCCCCGCGGTCCCCAACGAAGTGGCCATGCCCCAGGGAAATGGGTCTCCGGGGCAATATTGGCCTGTGAGGGGGAAAGACTGTGCTGGCCTACCTACCCAGTTAAAATTGGGTCCTTTAAAAAAAAAAACAATTGTCTGTCCCGCTCCCTCTCCGCCCCTCTTACCAGGAGGCCTGTTATTTTGATACAAGATATAAAAAAGCATCAGACCCCGGGGGATGGGGTCCCCGGTGCTGAAATTGGCCCTGGGGGGGAGGGGGCACTGCTGGCTCCTTAAAAAAAAAAAAAAAAAAAATAGGGAGCGGGGCCTCTCCTATAGGGCCAATTTTGTGTCCGTGCACCCGATCCCCTTGGGCCTGATCCTTTTTGAAAACATTTTTTATCAGAAAACGGGACCTGGCCCCAAAATGGTCCAGGGAAGTGGGGCCCACACCCCCTTACTAAAAAAGCATGCAATTCGCTGGAGGCCTTGTCCCCTTTCTCCAAAACCTCTCAGCAAACCCACTGTGGCACCGGAGGGGTTGTTGGCCCCAAAGGACGTCCTTGGAGGGGGGGGGAGCAACTACCCCGCCTGTTACCGCTAGCAAGTACCACACAGTGGGATTGCTGAGGTGTTAGGAGGCCACACATTTCTCCACCACTCTGCTCCTGGCACTCTTCTGGTTGGGGGGAAAGAAGTCCACTTTACTCCTGACAAACCTTGGGGGTCAAGAAGCCCTCCTGGTACCTCATCCTGAGAGCTGGGCGGAGGACCGGCCCCCTTTCTCCACCGCTCTTCAAACGTGGCTACTACTTTAAAAAAAATAGCAATTCACTGAAGTAAACAAAGGGTACCAGGCCGTTATAGTTAGGCTGAGATTTCAACCAGAGAAATTCAGCAGTTCTTGTTAGCTAAGCTAACTAACTTGCTCCCCTTAAGTGCATTGCTTATGACATTACATCACTCATGAAAAGGTCACTGACCTCTTAAATGACATCAACTACAGAAACTGATGCACCCATTCACACCCCAATATAACCTTTCATACACCCACTCCAACTTCCACACTCAAAACCATTGACACACACATATCCGAACTTACACACCCACTCACTGATTCATAGGTTTGCACACACATCCACTCAGTGAGTTGGTGTATGAGTGACTGAGTGGGTGACTAATAAAGCCACTGATGTATCCACTCACACCCATACAGACTCTCACACACGGTCAGCCACCCTTAGAGCTACTCATACACCTACTCACTCACCCATAAAGTCAATCACACAGCCACTTACCTGATTTTTCCATTATTATTTTTGTTGACCATATTTTACTAAATCTTGCTCCAAAGAATTGCTACCTAAAATTTGCATAATTGATTAGTATAATGCTTTTTTTCAAGTTCTATTTTTTTTTGTAGACATGTTATTCTGAAAGAATAAAAAAAAAAAAAAAAAAGCACTCAGCGGCACAGCTCATCAGCTGCAGCAGCCCATAATAGCGATGATTCTCATAGCACAGATAAATGCGGGCACTCAGCGGCACAGCTCCTCAGCTGCAGCGGCCCACAATAGCGATGATTCTCATAGCACAGTAAATATGGGCTCTCAGTGGCAACAGTTCCTCAGCTGCAGCGGCCCACAATAGCGATTATTTTAGTAACCCAGGCAAATGCGGGCTCTCATCGGCAACAGCTCCTCAGCTGCGGCAGCCCAAAATAGCGATAAAGATGACTTTAAGCCCGTGTTCCCCGCAGTGGAACCAGAGGCTTTGGATTTCTCAACAGAGGCCTCACCTGCGAGTAGAATCCCCCTAAAATAGGAATTCAGCAAAGGCTGATTGGTGAAGTCTAATGTCCCTGAGACTTCAGCAGGAGGCAAGTTCAAATCAGGCCCTTGGGTAGTTGCTTCAGCAAGATGGATGAAAGTTTCAAAGCCCTTTCCCTCTAGTTACACGGACAGAGGATTGTCTTGACCTCCAGGAGTAACACACCGTGTAGGGGTTTAAGCGCAGATATTTATATCCCAAAAGTTTATATTCTCAATAGTCACAACCCCTGAATCCAGCCAGAACCAGTTTGGTGTCGCCCTAGAGCACGTTGTTTATAAGGCTGCATCCTGCCTTTCAGGAGGAATGGGTCTGCCATCAGACGCACAGTGGGAGGTGGAGCCATCATTCACCTTGCCAGGCACAGCCCTGCTCAGATCAAAGGGTCACCCCTCCCCATACTCCAACTGCAGATCTCTCTATTCAATCCAGGTCGGGCTCAGCCTGCCCTGTCCCTCCAAAACCAGACAGCCAATACATAACAGCAGAGCACACTGGAAGGCTTAGGCACCTAGTTCCAAGGGGAAAACACATTTTCTGTCGGGGTTATTCCAGTTCAGTGTAATATTCTCTGTGTTAAAGAATGCTTTTGCCACTTTCCAGTGCCTGGTAGACCCTTTTCTTTCAAGACTGGAAGAGTTGTGTGCATCCTGTGTGTGGTATGTAGCAATTCATGAGAGGACAATCTAAGGCACCTATAAGGGATGTTAATCAGGGAACAAAGTGGATCGTCGTGGCAACTTAGTGGTACAGTCCACTGTAGTCTGCCTTTCGTATAAGGTAGGGAACGTGAAGATTCACATGGTGGAGTGGAGTTGGTAGGTTTCAGGCAGAAGAGACCCAAAAAAGACAACAATATGAAGAAAAGCTGTCTGACTTAACCTTTAAGCCTGTGGTGAATAGCCCTTCAGAAAGTGAACAGAGTGCCAGAACAAGGGCAGGGAATAAACTGTCTTATAACCTAACATGTGTATTTCTAAAGCGCACGTTCATCCCCCAAAGGGGCATCTTGGCGCTGAATAACAGATGTTTATTCTTACCAAACTCCATTTTACTCATTTTATCAACCTCAGAAATGGTGAAAGGCTGAGTGAACCCACCAGGAATTGAACCTGTGACCATGAGGTCGAACACAGGCCCTTATACTGGATGCATTAGTCAACTAAGCCACCAGATCCGGCATATAGTCTGTTTCGCTTCGTCAAGTCCTGCAGTTTACTCCTATGTACTGTTGATGTGTGAACGGATGCTTTACAATTTTGTTTTAGCTATTTCACTAATAAAGTTCTTAATATAGTTTCCACTTGCTGAGCTGTACTTGTTAATATGGAAAGCTACTAATCAGCCTCTCAACTCCATATGAACTCCCACAATGCCCCTACTGTTTCTCAATTCTCTGGTAACTTAAAGTACTCCCTTTTTGAGTAAACCAATTTTCTCTCTTGATGTAATGACTTGCACTCAATCTTACATGAATTATCAGATCACATTTATGATTTTAGGATGTATCTTTTGAGTTAACATTTCTCACACTTCTGTATGAAAATGATCTCAGTGCTGCATGGATTCTGGAACAGCATTGAAAATACTTTGGATAATTAAAAAAACATCTTCTAGGACATTGTCTCACTGCATGGTTACTTGGGTGACTTTCAACAATGGCCATTGAGTACTATTTTCACATTTCTCAAAGTAGCTGCAGACCATGCATTACATGCCAGTGTAGACATTAGTTTGGCTGAAGATGGTTTTCTCATTAAATCCCCTCCAACCTTAAAGTTGCATATAGTGAAGACTGACTTTCTTTCCCAATCTTCTCCTCTGCCTCATGTTGAATAATCTTCAGTTGATGAGTGCTTTGTTTAATAACTGCTTTTATTAATTGTGCATTACTTTGACCAGTTATTTTACTGTGGACAATCATCTGGGATTTAGTATGTTTGTCCTCTGTTGCTTCTGCCATGGGGTACCCATTAATAGTAATGTTCCAGCATTACAGGGAGGATTTTATAGTTTTTAAAACGAGACATGCTGTTGCTACAATATGTATGGGCCCGTAAAGATTTCCTTTCTCAGTAAAGCTCATCTCTCTGCATGAAATGGAAGTTCTTCAATCCTTTGTGTAGTCCCAAATGGTGCTCGCTATTACTCTGTTAATAGGTATTCTCTCTTGTATGGCACCAAAATATCATCCACTTGTATTGATTCTCAAGTGACAGTGACCATATCATATCACCTTCCAGGCAGTAAACGAGTCTTCTAGTTGTATACTGCATTGCATTCCGGTTAGTGACCAGGGAGTGCTGCTGGCTGCCTCGGGGTGTTTCCACACAATGTCAAGGTCTCAAGGCTTTCAGTCATCCTTGGATGACATGATTCCGGTACTGTCTTCTGGTCCATCTTTAAGATGGTGTAGTGTAACTTACACATCACGTCCAATGTGCACTTGTATGTAAAAAGGTCATATATGGATAATTCCAACTTTGATGGCTGGGTGGCAGTGTCTTCGCCCAGAGCTGTTTGGGGCTTAAGCATTTTGTAGAGTGGTATCATGCCTTTTGCTGAGTGATTAGAGATAGGCCGTGTGTGGTGTTGATCACTGCATGGACTGTTTGATGTGTTATTGTTCTGTGATAGTAATACAGATATGTCTTTGGTTGATGCCTTTGGTGGGTCTGTGCACTTCCATCGAAAGTACTTTGGTGAGGGGAGAAGTAAACGGAGGTGTCCACAGTGAAATGTGATACTGCAACATGAGAAATCTAATCTACATATTCTTGTGAAATTTCTACTTCAACTGGGAGACTATTTGAGATATTACTGTCTTTCTTGATGGATTACTTGGGATGTACAAAAAAGACTAGGTTACTTTTGAACTGGGAGCCCTAAGAATCTGTTCTCTGCCCTCACCACATAAGTGATTTGAAGCCGGACACCCTGGAGTAGGTATTGTGCTGCCACATTTGTATTTTTATTAGTCCGTTTGTGCCCTGAGGAAGGTGAACCGTTATTCCGTCTTTCATGGAAATGTGCGCCAGCATGAACTAAACCTAATCAGTTGATTGGATGACAGGAATGGTGGCCACAACAGCTCTACAGTAAGGATATATACTATTAGGGGGAGAAGAATAGTAGTTAAAGTATACAATGAGCTATAAATATATAAAGAATTGCATATTTGGAGACCACATTTCTATATGCATGATCGATGAAAATGATATATCATGATGATTATGAAATTTAGTTCTCTGTGGATTGTTCTAAAATATATGTATTGACGTATTTTTATGATGTTTGAATGGAGTATGTGAGGTATGAGTGTTTGATTTTGAGAGGGATAGCAGGGTGCAAAACAATGGAAAAAAGCAATTTTACATCCATGACCAAATGAATGTTATTAATGTATTCTGGGGTTGTCCAATAAATGATGAATTGTTAATGTTTACCTACACATTTATGATTTTCTACTTTGTGACTGCGTGCATGTGGGGAGGCAGGTGTGTTTTTTCAGATTTGTGTGCAGTGAATGAATGCATGTATTTGCACTGTTGAATTGAGTAACGGTAACATGTTTTCAGCACTTACAAATTGGGTAAGTGCATTGTAATCTTTCCTGTTTCTTTTGTTTATGGTGTCTCATAATGGTTAGCATAGTTGCTAGAGATTTGTTAACCCATTATATGACTTCTCTATGCTACATTAAATGTATATACAGTGATCTGATGTGATTTCCACTAGTTAAGTGTGAGAAGTGTACTTTTTCTTCTGCTTGACTTATTTTGATTGCTAGTGCTGTTCGGATTGACAGAAGTCACCAATATTTTGGATCTTTGTTCTGTCTATTATGTTCTGTGTGCATCACATCTCCTTGGCAAGAGCTATTAGGAGCAATGTAATAGTCAACTACATAGCTTGGGTCTCATGTGTTGTGTGTGAGCTGATGTGTCTAATGCTTATGTAAATGTTATTGTTCTCTTATTACAGGCAAAGGACTTTATCCCAAAATGGATTCATTGGCGACATTGTATATTTGACTTTACAGTTGACAAACTGCCTCACTTGCGTGTATTCTCAAACACTGAAGACTGCAATATAGATCAGGAAGATATTAACTCTGTGTACAAAAGATGTTCGCTGTTGGTGTTGCACATCAGTGTTGACTAAACCTGTGCTCGTGCTTCATTCTGTGTACATCTCTCCTGTATGGATACTCCATGCCATTCCAGATTTGCCTTATGAGTAAAGTTCATTCCACATTCAGTGCAGAAAAATGGTGTCTCCTATCCGTGAATTCCCCATTGAAAAGGAAGAACTGAATTTTTAGTAAAGCTCTTCTCACACTCAATACAGTGAAAGGGTGTCATGCCTGTTGTGAATAATGTGAAAGGCAACAGTGGTGTTCTGAGTTAAGGTTCTTTACCACACATGGTGCAAATTCTAAGGTGACATTGTAATTTTGACTTTGCAGCAGAACTCTTCAAACACTTTGCAATGAATGAATCCCGCCACCATATGGATTCTCAGATGTCTCGCATGAGGTAAATGGTCAGGAAAATTCCATACAAATCTTTTGAACTTTTTCTTTCTTTAGTCTGGTTTAAGGCTGGGCATGTGAAGCTCTTCTTTCACCAACGTATACTTATGTGGACTGTTCGCTAGTTTATTTGTCTGTCATATTATGACAAGAAAAATAAAAAAGCAATGTCAGATTAAAATAATTATTACATTTTTGTTTATTATGTTATGGAAATTTTATTTAATACAGACAGAAAACTATATTCTATAGTGCCTATGTCGTAAAGTGTTAATTACAAATACGCTTACAACTGCATTTGTAATGGTCAACGGCTGGACACTGCAATGAGACAACCTGTAACTGACAAGAGTCAGGCTTGTAGTAGACAAGCCATGGAGTTCAATGAGCACCAGGTGCCTATCTGTCAATAAATTCAAAGATATGCAAATGTTGGAACAGTCTTGTGACAGGAAAGCTTTGAACATCATACCTGAAGCTCAATCCCGATAAAACGGAACTTGTGGTTGCGGGTGGTTGCTCCAGTCCCTGGAGCGCTCTATTTTGGCCCCCTTCCTTCGGTCCTCCCCCCACCCCAGTCCCATCTGTTAAGACTCTAGGTATTAAGCTAAATGACAAACTCACTATTCACTCCCAGATAGGTTCGGTGGTTTCTTCTTGCTTTCTCACCCTCCGCACTATCCGTTCCATCTCTCGCTTTTTTTCTTTCTCTGCACTCAAACTGATCATGTCCGCACTGGTCCTGTCCCGCCTGGACTACGGGAATGTCTTGTTCAATGGCATCCCTCAGTACAGCCTGCGCAAGCTACAACTGGTGCAGAACCAGGCGGCCCGCCTTGCCTTCGGTCTCCCCAAATTCCATCATACCTCTCCCCTCTTGAAGACCCTTCACTGGCTTCCTGTCCGGGAACGCACCTTGTTCAAACTAGGCTGCATGGCTTTTCAGGCCAGGGCTGGCCTGGCCCCTACCTTCATATCTTCAGCCATCAAATCTTACGTTCCCGGCAGAGACCTTCGTTCTTCGGCTCAACATCTTTTAGTTGTCCCTCGTTACAGGAAAAAAAAACAGGGTGGCTCTAAATTTTCTTATCTTGCCCCTGTATTCTGGAATTCCCTCCCCTTCCATCTTAGGTCCCTCACCCAGTATGCCACTTTTCGCAAATCCCTGAAAACATTTTTATTTACTCAGGCCTTTCTGTCTTAAACCTCTTTGTCCCTTCCCCCAGCTTATGTCTCAGCGTTTGACTCTGCCAAGTAGGCTGCTTGCTATCTCAGCGCCAAGAAACCGCACAGGTGTATGTCGCGCTCTATAAATACTTTAAACTTAAACTTAAACCTGATAAACTGTGGTACTTAACATTCTGAATGGTAAGCACAGGCAGTATAGTGACCGGTTTCAGTGAATCAGGCAAGCTGTGAGTATTTACAGCGATTACTCTGGTCCTACAACAGCTGACAGTACAGGATTAAAGCACTGGTCATATACATAGTAGGTTATAATGTCCGTGAACATGAAGCAACAGTCATTTCAAAAGCTTTAGCGTTTTCGCGTAAGGAACGTTACCTCAACTAGGTCAGTGGTAGAAAAGGATGCTGATCATTCTCTCCTTTACGATCTCACTTAAAATCAGGGCTCGAAAAATCCACCCACCCGCTCGCATTTGTGAGTCAGATTTAATTAGGGAGAGCTATTTTTAGGTCCTAGTCACCCTTTCTAGCTAGGAAAATAAACTGACTTTTGACCTCTCTCTGAAAGCAGAGGAAATGTGACAAGATTTAAAGGCCTCTTTATTGCTCAAAAAGTGACTGAGCAATAAAAATGCCTTTAAATCTTGTTAAATTGTCACATTTGCTCAGCTTTCAGAGAAAGAGGTCAAGTGCATTTCAGTTAGGTCCAGTAGATTTTGTAGGTTACTTTACCGCATGTCTAGTAAAAATTAAATGAGTTTTCGAGCCCTGCAAATGGATAAATGCTTATATAATGTACTTTAATTGAGTAGAGATACAAAAACAAGTTGGTCCGTAATCAAGATTATGAAAAGTAGGTTTATAACCTACTTCCTTTTTTTTCAAATGTATTTATTGCATTTTGATATAAAGGAAATCAAATACAGCACATAAAACAAAGCAGATCACAGGATCCGTAATGATACTCATACGATTACAAAAAGCAAATAAAGGAACGCAGAGTTGTCCCAATGTAGTGCTGCACTCCATCTTCTAGGTATTAATTTATAAATATACATAGAGGCACAGCATTACCCAATAGTCGTTCCTGCTAACGTGGCCATAATCATTCAGGAAGGTGTACATAGTCACATACAATAAGTCTACTCATCATTATATTGTTCTGACATTTGGTATTGTGTGTAGCGACCCCAGAACCACTTCAGTCGGCTGCATAGGGGAAGCATCTCGTTATAAACCTCCGATTTGGGTGTTACAATACAGCATATCTTTTTCCAGCTCTGGTACAGGGCCACGCATCCATCTCATTGCTAGTCTACGCTTTGCGAGTAGGAGGCCCATAGCAATTAATTTACGAATATTTTTCTGGAGGGTTTTCGTGTAGCCCAACAATGCCAATAGGGGATCTGGAGAAAGGGAGAGACCTACAATATCATTAAGGACCTGAAAAATATTGCTCCACAACACCACCACCGAGGGGCATGTCTAAGTCAAATGAGAAAAATCAGCGCCTGGCATGTTGCATCTGTCGCATCAATCGGAGTCCCTTAAGCCATACTGGTGGAGGCGCTGGGGGGTGTAGTGGACCCGGTTTAAAAATGTAAAATGGGCTAGCCTATAGCCGCCATTAAGGGAGACTTTACGTGTGGCTTTACAACAAAAGAACCAGATAGTCTGTGAGTGTGATTCTGTGTCCGTCTGCCAAGCCAGTCGCGCTTTCGTGAAAGAGGTTGTCTTAGCCAGCAGTGTTGAAGTATAAAGACGTGAAATGAGACTAAACAGGCGATTGTGAGCGCAATAGTATGGACAGGGGCGGTCTCTCCAATGGCTCTCCCAGTATAGCTCGCATTGCATGACGAGTTATAGAAAAAGAAATTGTGTTAGTGCAGTGGGCATCGCTAAGTCAGCAGTCACTTCTCCCACGTCCCCAACCCGCCCTTTCTAAATAGATCAATCTTCTCCTGAATGTGCAGATCCTTCAGTGAGCGCAAAGTTCCACGCTCAGAGCTGAGTGCGAACCAGTAACACCACTCCAACTGTAATGGAGGTGAGTATAAAAAAGCGCCTGAAAACATTTTAAGGATTACATGCCATGCATGAACTGTGGAGTTCAGAGTCCAGCACCCCGCAGCGCCTATGAGGAGCTTTAGTCCAGAATCGAGGTAAGGGGTCCGGGGGCTGCAGCCACTCTTTCGATCTGGAGGTGAAGTTGGTCATGTGGGCCATGGACTTAAGAATGGGCGTGCATGGCCTGTGCTATCCTATAATACAATTCCACGTTAGGTGTGCCGAGACCCCCTGCTGTGTGCATCAACATAAGGATATCTAATGCAACTCGCTGAGTTTTACCCGCCCACGCCAGCTTAATCATCAACGCGTGCAACTCCCTAAACTTGTTATAACCTACTTCTATTTTATTGCACTCGCTTGTTCTTCCTTGGTATTAATTTTGAGGAATATTATTAAAGTAGTCAAGCCCTTTTGTGCAGCTCACAACCCTACTTCTTCTATTGGTAACATATGGCACCTTCAGATGTCTGCCTGGTCTTTACTCTCGTCCATCGTATTTAAGCAGATCTCTAACTGCCTTTCTGCTAAGCCTCCCCAGACTGTCCTTCAACTTTGCCATCTACTGCTGTTAGATCTTCATTTACTTCAGGCAATTTGTTTTTTCTATACCAATGAACATGGGATACAATACTCGCAAACCCAATGGTTTATCCTAGATTCCAAAGTAACAAAAAAAACACTGAATGTGGATGTCACTCCTGCAGTCCCTATTCCATGACATTAATTGAATTGTCTTTTTGTGACACAATGGGTCAGAATTTTCATGCATTCGAATTTTTTTTAGAATGTATTTGAATTCATAATACTTTCATCAAATTTATATTTTTGGATAGAAAATATTTTTCTCATTTGAAGTGAGATGATAAATTCTGAATACTAATTTTTGCTTCTTGCAGGTTATGTACAACCATAAAGATATTTAGCAATTTTACATCGTAACATACATTTTACTTTGATCTGCAGAGATTTATTCAGTACTTCATGTGGCATTATTGATTTTGATATGAGATGTCGGACGGTTGTACAAAAGGGTACCACGTTTAGTTCAGTTATTTTGTCAAGTACGGCAATTGATCCTAAAGGTGCATCATGGTGCTCAACAAAAGTACCCAAGCAAAAGAAAAAACTTTGCTAGTTGAAGGCAGTTTCAACTAATGGGAGGGCTAGCAAAACACACAAGATGATGGACGGAATGTTGCACAATGGCAAAACATTCACCCCCAGTCACAGATCTGGGTTTAATCCATAGTTATTTTGCTCACCAAGCCACCCCAGTTCAGATATGGCCAGTCCTGTTGAGTGAACAACTATGTCTTTGAAGCTGTTCTAAATTTGTCTGGATCAATTATCTGCCTCAAATATAGAGGTGTAAGGAGTTTAACCTTTTGACTGCAGCGACTGAAAAAGTATGTCTCCAGTAGGTCTTCAGTCAAACTCTGGGGACTGTCCAAATGAATTT
Source organism: Lissotriton helveticus (assembly GCF_964261635.1). Lineage (NCBI taxonomy): Eukaryota > Metazoa > Chordata > Amphibia > Caudata > Salamandridae > Lissotriton > Lissotriton helveticus. The sequence continues at coordinate 50,208,528 of NC_136069.1, forward strand.
GTATTTGATATCAAGAGACGTGGGGACTAATGTACACTAAAATGAGACCAGATGAGAGCAATAAGGAGCAAACCTTGTTTTGTGCACATCACATTGATCTGAATACAATATTGTCTTTCACAGAGAGGCAATGTAACCGTGCCAAACCTAGAGAAACATAGCCTAAGTCTTAGCACCACTCTGGCTCCATAGATTGCAAGCAGTTAAAGCTTGTGGTTCACGTAGGCAGGCAGACCAAGGTAGAATTGATTGTAGTAATCTTATAATATGTAACCTTGTGAGCAGATGTAATCTGCCGTAACACGTTTCAGGGTTCGTAATTGCAAGCAGTTCTTTATCGGGAAATTACCTGGTCCCCAGAGACAGGGCAGTGTCAAATTTATATTTCCGAGTTCTTTAAACAAGCACATAAGGGTGCCTTGTGTAATGTAATGTAATGTAAAGATTTATTTGTACCGCGCAACTATCGCTCCAAAGAGCATCTTGGCGCCCACTTGTGTAGCTGATAAGATAGGAACCTTACACTAGGGATCTGGCGATAGTGTCTGGAAGAGTGAAGATCCAGGTTTTTAGTTGCTTCCTGAATTCAGTTTCTTTGTCCAGCGCTCTTATGCAGGGAGGAAGGGTGTTCCATGCTTTTGCACCTAATATCGCAAAGGATTTGCCTCCACGAGTCTTAAGCCTGAATGGTTGAACTGCCAGAAGATTGGCATTGGACGAGCGGAGAATTCGAGTTGGGTGATATCTGGTGAATTTTTTCCGCAGATACAGTGGTCCACGTTGATGAAATGCTCTGAAGGTGATGAGCAATATTTTGAATAGAGTTCTTTTAATGATAGGTAGCCAGTGTAGAGTTTTAAGGGCTTCTGTCGCTGATGATCTTCTGGGCCACTTTAATATGAGTTTAGCCGCCGAATTCTGGACCATTTGGAGCCTGTGGGTGACCTCCTTGTTGGTGCCTGCATATAGTCCGTTACAGTAATCTAGATGAGATGTAACCAGTGCGACCACCACTGTTTTCCTGGCTTCCACGGGAAGGAGATCGAAGAACTTTCTCAGACTCTTTATAACACCAAAGCATGTACCTGCCACTTTCAGTGCCTGCTGTTTAAAGGACAGATTACTATCAAAAGTCACTCCCAGGTTGCGGGCCGTGTTGGCAGTATTAGGTGGAATTTCTGCTTTCTCCGGCCACCACAGTCTGGGTATGAATTCGTTGTTTGAGCCCATCGGTATTATCTCCGTCTTCCCGGTGTTACATTTCAAATGATTAGTTCGCATCCAATCAAAGGTCGCCGTAAGGCAGCCTTTGAGATTCTCTTCCCAGTCTTGGTTGTCTTTGTCCATGGTCAGGATCAATTGCGTGTCGTCGGCATAGGCTATGGCTTCTATGCCAAACGAAGCAATCAGGCTAATTAGGGGTGCGGTGTAGACATTAAACAATGTCGGGCTAAGACTAGAGCCCTGGGGTACTCCTGTCGTGAGTCTTCTCTCCCTAGATTGAAATTCTCCTAACGTCACTACTTGTCTCCTTCCACTCAGGAAGTTCTTGAGCCATTCAAGCGCCACGCCAGTGATGCCAAAGGATTTCAGACGGTCTATCAGAATGATATGTGAGACCGTATCGAAGGCCGCCGATAGGTCTAGTAAAATCAGGACGGCCTTCTTCCCTTGGTCTAGGGCTGTGCGGATGGTATCTGCAGTATACAAAAGGGCAGACTCCGTTGAATGCTGTGCTCTAAAACCTGCCTGGTTGGTTGGGATGCCATGCTTCACTCTCTTCTAAGAATCTGGTCAGTTGTTGATTGACCATGGATTCAGTGATTTTGCAAAGAGCAGGAAGTAGAGAAATGGGACGCAAATTAGATAATGTGGAAGGGTCAGGGAGCTGTTTCTTTTGAAGGGGTCTCACTGCCGCTATTTTCCACTCTGAGGGGACATTGGCTGTGGCCAGGGAGTTGTTTACAATGTCATTAATGACAGGGTTAGCGACCTCCACAATAAGGTGCAGAAGTTTAATAGGGCAGGGATCAAATGGAGAACCCGATTTGGTGCGGAGAATAGTCTGTCGAGATTCCTCTAAGCTGACAGGTTGGAAGCTCGTCAATTGTTTCTCTACCAGTCTCTTCTTTCCATTAGCTTCATCACTAATCTGGTTAGGGATTACGAAGTCCCTGGTCAGGCCTTGTACTTTAGCTTCAAAGTAGTCGGCAATGGCCTCGCACAGAGTCTCTGAGGGCGGGATTTCTTGTGTTAAGAAGTCAGGTTTATTAAAACCCCTAACGATGTTGAAGATGGTTTTCTGTTTATTATTTGCAGCCTCGACTGCCTTACAGTAATAGTTTTTTTTTGCCAACTTAATATGTTCATGGTATTTTTTCCTGGTAGCGTTATATTTAGTGCGTTCTAACATGCAGTAGTTCTTACGCCATCTGCGCTCTGCTCTGCGTAGTTCTCCTTGTCTTGTTTTAAGGTCTTGGTTAAACCATGGGGCTGACTGCTTCTTTTTTTTGCCTTTGGTCTTCCTCTTGTTTCCCTGCCCCCCCATTCTTTTTAGTACGTTCATCCATTCCTTGAACGTATTAGGGTCCGTATTCAGAGATCCTATCTTATTAGGTCTACATTCCATTGCCCATCTAGTGAGGTCTGGGTGTGCTATTAGTTCCTTCCATTCTTCATGGGTGGACTGAAATTGCTGATTATAATTTTGACATTTCTTGTTATGTTCAAGCGTTAGAGTAAACGGTATAAGCGCGTGATCTGTCCATACCTGAGGTTTAGGTTGTTCACATCTTAAGGTGCTTATGTTAGTCGCGATACAGTCAAGCATGTGTCCTGCATCGTGAGTGGACTGGTTACCATTGATCACTAAGCCAAGAACTTCCATGGTCTCCCTAAATGATACAGCAGCGTTATCTGATCTATTTTCTAAATGAATATTTACATCCCCCATGACCGTGAAGTTAGAGTACTTTAGTACCAAAGGACTGAGTGCTCCTCCTATTGTTTCTAAGAAAGCTTTACAAGATCCTGGTGGTCTATAAATTACTGCACCAGCAAAAGTGAAGGTGTCATTAATTTTTATGCAAAAACCCATTCCTTCAGCTTCTTTAAGATCTTGTAGCTCTAACACTGAGCATGAAAGAGTGTCCCTGTAGATGACAGCCACTCCCCCTCCCCGTTTATCTTCTCCTCTATCTTTCCTAAGAATGGTATAACCCGGAGGCAGAGCTTGTACCACATCTGGGGTGCAGCCTAGTTTCAGCCATGTCTCAGTAATGCATAGTAGATCCAATTTTTCCTCAAGTATAAGATCATATATATCCTGAGCATGTTTAGGCATTGATCTAGCGTTTATTAGGCCTCCGGATAGGAATTTCACTCTAGGAGTCATATTAGAAGTTTGTATCCAGGTGAAAGTATTACCACAGTGCTGACAGATGGCAGGGCCAGACCACATAGAGGGATCTAATTTATGTCTATCACATACAGGCGCATTATGTAGGGAAAGTAGCTCCTGTCTTGTGTAGATCTTACGTGTGGCTGTTGGAACAGTAAACCTCGCCGTTGGCCCGTCCGAGGCGCGGACGGGCGCAGACGGGCCGGACTCTGGCTCGACTCCGGCTCGACTACGGCGCTCCCGCTGCGCGTTACCGCTGCGCGTGTTCATGGCAGCTTTTTATGCACCCCTCGTGCGCCGGCCTGAGCACTAGAGCGCTCGGCAAATGGCGGCGCCACAAGTGTCTACCTCCCACCCAAGATGTCAGCTGGGTATATGGTGGTAGCGCTGGTAAATGTTACGTGCAAGTTAATCTAGACAACATCTATTAGAAGCATGGAATTACAGTGGATTTCGAGTGAGTTTTAAAATGATTGGTGACAAAAACAGGAAATTTTAAAAATAGATTAAACACAGCATGAATTCGAGCACTATTGAGCACAAGTGCCTCTGATGCCTAGCGTGATGAAATCGGCACTTCCAAGGGCGATCCCGACCTGGAAAGCTCTCTTTTATGCACCCCTCGTGCGCCGGCCTGAGCACTAGAGCGCTCGGCAAATGGCGGCGCCACAAGTGTCTACCTCCCACCCAAGATGTCAGCTGGGTATATGGTGGTAGCGCTGGTAAATGTTACGTGCAAGTTAATCTAGACAACATCTATTAGAAGCATGGAATTACAGTGGATTTCGAGTGAGTTTTAAAATGATTGGTGACAAAAACAGGAAATTTTAAAAATAGATTAAACACAGCATGAATTCGAGCACTATTGAGCACAAGTGCCTCTGATGCCTAGCGTGATGAAATCGGCACTTCCAAGGGCGATCCCGACCTGGAAAGCTCTCTTTTATGCACCCCTCGTGCGCCGGCCTGAGCACTAGAGCGCTCGGCAAATGGCGGCGCCACAAGTGTCTACCTCCCACCCAAGATGTCAGCTGGGTATATGGTGGTAGCGCTGGTAAATGTTACGTGCAAGTTAATCTAGACAACATCTATTAGAAGCATGGAATTACAGTGGATTTCGAGTGAGTTTTAAAATGATTGGTGACAAAAACAGGAAATTTTAAAAATAGATTAAACACAGCATGAATTCGAGCACTATTGAGCACAAGTGCCTCTGATGCCTAGCGTGATGAAATCGGCACTTCCACTTGTGGCCTAGCGAAGAACGCCAAGAGGGTCTTAGAAAGGGCAAGATCTGGCCAGACCTTGATTTTATTACTGATCAGTTTTAGATGGTTGGCACTTATCCTGTTCTCCACGTAGCAAGGCAGTAATGACCTAATCACAGTCCTGACATACACCTCGATCTTCTGTATAATCCGAGCATCTCCTGCATAAAAGAGCAAGTCATGAGGTCGGCAGGAATGAATAAGATGGACTAATTGGATCATATACAGAAAAATAAAGGCAACACCACAATCCACGGTTCTGACTTTTGATGCAAACTGAGACCACAATACAAAACGTTCTGTTGGACAAAAAAACTGGAGACTCGAGCGCATTGTTGCAGTTGCCTAATTCAAAAAACCTATTGAGAAGGTTGTGATGGTTGACCATATCAAAGGCCTGTGGGAGGTCTAAATTGACGTGGCTTGCAGATATGATCAGCACAGCAGCAAAGCTCTATTGTCCCAGGTTTCTGCTGACCAACCTTGAGGGGGTTTTGGTAGTAAATACCCCCAGCCCTGGAGCATAGGTAAAAGTATTTGACCCAATCACTGAACTCTATTTGGATTCTAAAGTGAAACTGAAAATTCTTCAGTTGAGTGAAAGCCTTATATGAACTGGACTATGTCTTTGTGTGCTATTAATGATTTTCACTATCAGTAGTACTACTTTTACATTTCTCGTGTTTTTTGAGGCAAAAAGCAGACTTTGTATTGAGGTTTTTAGATCATGAAAATGTCCTTTTTCCGTAAAGCTCCTCTCACTTCTTGAAAGTATAGTTCTTCAGTGCCCTGTGAATCCCAAAAGGTGCTTAGTATTACTCAATTATTAAGGTATTTTCTCTCGTTTGGTGTCAAAATATAATTCACTTTTCTTAAGTCTCAGATGATGGAAAAAATATCTCTAATCAAGTCAAGTCAAAAGATCTTTATTCGGATAGTAGAACATCCATAAAAGTACATTTCAAACACGACAAAGCATGATTGTACAGAATAAAGTATAAACATTTAACTCCTATATCCGTGCTGGTAAAGGATTCTGTTGTTTATATTCAGTTGAAACTATAAATTTAGCTTTAAATAAAGCATTTCTCAAACTTGGTGCAAAGGAAAGAACTTGACCCTCCAATGGATTTTTAGGTGATATTGAAGAATGTTCAGTTAATTCTATTAAATCGGTACAGCCTTCTCTTAGTGTGGCCGGGGAGCGCTGCTGGCTGGGTAATAGTTCGTTTCCACACAAATTCAAGGTTTCCTGATGGTGCCATTATTTAAATATTGTGTTTTGGTCCATCTCCAAGATGGTGTAGTGGAAGTTACATGGCATGATGTCAGATGTTGCATTCATATGAAAAGACAGTGTGGTCATGTATGCATAGTGCCACCTTAGTGACTGAGTGAGTCCTGTTAGGTGGCTGGTTGGTAGTATCTTAGCCCTGAGCTGTTTATATGTGATTTGCTATTGACGAGGTGTAGCCAGAGGACTTAAGAATTTCTTAGACTGGTAGCATGCCTGTTGCTGAATGAAGACAGAGGCTGAGCTTGGTGTTGATCACTAGGTGGACTGTTTATTCTGTTTAATGTGTTATTATTATGTGCTAATGATACAGGTAAGTCTTCGGTGGGTGTTGCTGTTGGTGTCAGTGTCATGTAGTGAGTGGATTCATGTGAGTACTGTTGAATTGGTCAATAGTAACATGTAAGTGAAGCATATTCCAGCCTGTATCTTTTGTTTATGCTGTCTCCTAAGGGCTAGCACAATAGCTAGAGATTTGATAGCCCCTTGTATGGCTTCTTTGCTTCTTTGAATGTATGTCAAATTAGCTTTGATATTATTGCCACTGGGTGCGATGTGCACCTTTTTCTGTGTGACAGCTAGTGCTTTAGGATTGAAAACTCAACAATATTCATATTGGTGTTCTGCATGCTATATCTATTGTATTATGTTGTGTGTACTATATCTTTGTGGCAAGAGCTGATGTGATAATCCACTGCATAGCATGTTTCCTGTGTTGGATGTGTATGAGCAGATGTGTCTAATGCCTGTGCACATTTGTTGTTTCTCTGTCTTTGCAGGCAAAAGACTTATTACAATGTGGAGTCCACGATGATGCTGAACATTTGGATTTAACAAAGCTTTTCTTGCTCTTGAAGTAAATGAAATACAAATTCTTAGATAAGACTGAAGATTGCAATATGGATTAGGAAACAGTTAGTCCTCTATCTAGTGAAGGGACTTTTACCACAAGGGATTTCTCAGTGTTGACTTAATTTCCTGTGCTCAGCAGGGCATCCCTCTGGTGTCTACTCCCATGCCATTCAAGAACTGCCTTATGAGTAAAGCTCATCCCACATTCAGTACAGTGAAATGGGTTTGTCCCTTCCATGTTTCCCCATTGACAATGCAGAACTGAATTTCTAGTAAAGCTCATCCCACATTCAGTACAGTGAAATGGTGTCTCCCCCTCCATGTTTCTCCATTGACTAAGCAAAAACTGACTTTCTAGTAAAGCTCATCCCACATTCAGTACAGTGAAATTGTCTCTCTCTCTCTGTTTCTCCATTGACAATGCAGATCTAAATTTCTAGTAAAGCTCTCCTCACATTCATTGCAGTGAAATGGCATTTCCCCTTCCATGTTTCCCAATTGACAATGCAGAACTGTATTTCTGGTAAAGCTCCTCTCACATTCAGTACAGTGAAATGATGTCATGCCTGTTGTGAATACGGTGAGGACTCTGGACATCAGCATATTGCAAAAGGTTCTTACCACAGATGTTCTCTCTGGTGACTTTGTAATTTTGACCTTGCAGTAGAAGTATTTCTGCACTTAGTGCATTGAATGACCACCACTTCTATAAGGCTTCTCTGATTTTTCACATGAGGTAACTAGTTGACAAAATTCCAGAAGTTTTTTGACCATTTTCATTCTTTGGTTTGGTTTAAGGCTGGATTTGTGAATAGAGTTCTTTCACCTAAGCATTCCGATGTGGATCTTTCTCTGGTTGATTTGTCGTGTGTAATATAACCAGAAAAATGAAAAACACAATGTCAGATTGTATTCTTTTTATATATTTTTAAAAATGTATGTTATAGAAGTGTTTTACAATAAAGAAGCAAAACTGTTATACACTGCGTATGTCGTAAAGAATTCTTTGAATGTGCCTATAATGGCATTTGTAATAGCCAAAGGCTGTACATGACATGCTAGTCATCTGATGGGTACCGAACACTCAATCAGCTGATAAATGCTGTTCAATGAGTGCATAAGCCAGGCAGTCAGTAAATCCAAATAAATGTCAAACCATCATGTGACTAAAGTTTGAAAGATCTATGGCAGTTACGAGTGTGAATGGTAAACACAAGCAGTTTAGTGACCGGTTTCAGTGACTCATGCATGCTGGGTATTGGCTGCAGTGACTCCAATTCTACAATGGCTGACACTTCAGATTAAAGCCCACTTCATAGAGTCCAGTGATAATCAAGAATCATCTGACATTTGAAAAGCACAAGCACTTTACACTTAAGGAACGCTACCGCCACTAGGTCAGTGATAGAAAAATAGGCTGACAATTCTTGTCGCTTCATCTCATAAAATTAATAGATGCTTGTATAATTTACTTTGGGTATATAGATGCACAAATAAGTAGGTCAGTAATCAAATGCTTATGGGAAGATGGTTTATACTTCCGATTCATTGCACTCGCCAGTTCTGTCTTCTTTATAATGGGGAATAATAATTAAAGCAGCCAAGCACTTCTATGTGACTCATGAACCTGCTCTTTACTATTCGTAACATGGAATCTTTAGATTCTGTTTGCTGTCCTTCTTTTTATTTATTTTTTTATTTTAAGTCTATCCTCAATTGCCATCATGCTAAGCATTCCCAGACATTCCTTCAAATTTGCCATGTCTGGCTGTTGAAACTACCTGTATGGGAAGATGCATACCAATGGGCCTGGATAGAGTGTTCTCAAACCCAATAACTTATCTTACATTCCAAAGTTAAACAAAACACTGAAGGATGGCATTCCTACAGAATCATTATGCTTCTATTTTTAATGGACATTTTTTATGACATGCCAATGGGTCAGAATTTTCTTGTATTCAAATGTTTTCTAAAATGTGTTGGAATTCATAATGCACTCAGCAAATTCATATTATTGGGTAAAAGGTGTTTTCCACATTTACAATAAGATGGTAAATTCAAGACGCATTCTTTGCTTCTTTTAGATTATGTATGACCATAAAATATTCTGCAGTTTTTCTTCAGGTTTATGTTGTAACGCACACTACTTTTCTTTGCCAGTTATTTATTCAGTAATGTGGTACGGTATGTGAATCATTATTTTTAATGTGTTCAGTTTAAATGTTTTGTAAAGTGCTGCATTTACGCCCCAAAGGAGTATCATGGCACTAAACCGCACCCAGGCAACAGAAGGTAATTTGCTAGTAGAAGATAGGTGCTACTCGTGTAGCATGAACAACCACATCTTTAAAGCTCAGATCAGTTATCCGCCTCCAATTCAGAGGCAAGAAATTTCACTTGGCAGCTGCAGTGACTGAAAAAGCACATTAACATAAGATTTTCATTCACATTGTGGGGGACTGTCAACAGGAATTTTCTTTGCTCTCAAGAGGTGGAAAAGTTAATGCACACTAAAGCGAGAGCTGAGATGAGTGCAATAATGAGAAAACAGTGATTGGATAAATATGGTCTTTCACCGGGACCCAGTATAACAATACCAGAGCTGTGGGAAATAGGATATTTTAGCTTAAATCTAGCACCAGTCTGGCTCTATAGTTATGCAGAAATTGAAGCTTGTGGTTCAAGTAGGCAGGCGAGCCAACGTAGACTGAATAATAGTAATCAAGGCACATAGAGCTAAATATGTTTATAATCTGCACCTTGTGAGAAACCGTAATCCGGTATAAAATGTATTTCAGGGTGTTCAACTAAAAGCAATTGTTTACCAGAGAATTGACTGGCTCCCCAAAACCGGGCAGAGTAAGTTTTTATTACCAGGGTTTTTACACAGGCAGACCAGAATGGCTTTTGAAGCTTGCAAAGAGGCACAGAGTTTAACTCAAAGGAACCGGTCTAGCAGGACCTCCATCTTTTTGATTAATTTTAGAAGGTTGACCCTCATCCAGGGAATCGAGAACTTCAACACCTGGCTCACCAACTTGCCAAACACAATCGCCCCTTTCAGGAACAGACACTGAATATCCTCCAAACAGGCCAGCTGGTACACCCAGGAACTCAGAAAAGAAAAGCACTATACCTACATGAACCCCATCACCCTCCTAGATCGTCAGGGCACACAAACTCCACATCATATCCTACGTGGATGACACCAAACTCCTCTCCCTATATAAGGACCCAACCACCACCAGAACCAACTTCCACAGATGCATGGCCAGCGTCGCCGACTGGAGGAAGAACTGCCTGAAACAACACTGACAGAACGAAGATGCTGATCTTCGTGAAAGGCACCAACCCCTGGAACCACTCCTGGTGGCTATTGAACTTTGGACCCTTTTCCGACCACACCAGACACCTTGACATCCTTACTTCAAGCTCACCATGAAAGCACAGGTCAGTGCTGTATCCTGTAATCTTCAAATGGCTCCCTCTGCAGACATTGTGCAACATGATGCAAGCCTTCATCAGCTGCCATGACTCTAGCAATGTTCTCTATGCAGGAATCACAGCCTACCTCCTACATACTTGAGACAATAGAAAACGCCATGGCTGAACTCATTCTTTTTTGTTTTAAATGTTTATAGAGATTTTATACAGAAAATGTCCAAACTCATTCTTAACCTCCCATGACAAAACCCACATCACACCTCAAATAGCTCCAATGGACTCACGTGCACACAAAGCCCTTTCCCAGTCAATGACCCACCTACATCAAACACTGCCTTCGCTTCTACCAATCACCCCAAAGACTGGACTCCACCTCCCTCTGGCTCACTCACCTTGCATCTGCAGAAGGGTAGGAAGCGCTTTCTCACACTTCACAGCAAAGACCTGGAATAGCCTTTCCCGGACCACCACCACTACTCTTATCAGAATTTTGAAAGGCACACCCCCGCGCTATACAAATTTATTGATTGATTCAGTCCTCCACTTTAGCAAGGCAGTAATGACATGGCCTGACCACCACCTCTATTTTCAGCATGATCCCAGCATCATCTTCATAAAGAAAGAAATCAAATCTGTCATACGCCCGAGTTAGGCTTGGTAGGAAATAGTGCCAATTTACATGTAAGCGGTTCTTTCTGAAAGTTGCTTTCCCTTTGTCACCTTGACTTTTGACATACATTTGCGACATTTGGGTTAGTTTCTGAGAAACTCACCTTGCTGACAAAAAATAACTTTGTGGGAACACTGCCTTAGCATTATGTGCTAGGACTTCACATGCGTGATGCAATTGTGTTTTATATTACATCTATAAGGTGACGCAGCTATCGGTGGAATACAAGCAATAGGAAGCCTGATCACAATCACGGCCCCAGGCAAGGATGCCCTTTTCTCGCTCTCTCTATATGTATGTGTGTATATATATATATATATGTATGTATATATATATATATATATATATATATATATATCTCCTTTTGTTTCTAAATGCAATCAGAGGAGATGCTTCTGCTGACTCCGAGGGGTCTTTGCCTGCTGAAGCTTTTGCCTAGCCGCTGACTGACCTCTCAATCAGGGGTGTCCTGTTTGTGACAAGACGGTTCAATAAATATTGGAAAATGTCCCTTTGTGTATTTGTATTTTTTGCTGAGCAAAGGAGAGCATGAGTGACTGACTGAAAAGGTCTAGGTCTGTTGCCATAGTTACTGCGGTAACAGGGTTGTAATGTTTAGTAGTTGCCAGAACTGGTTGCTCCCTATCTAGGTTTAAGCCGGTGGGGCTGAAGGTGGCACTGTGCGCTAGCTGATCAAAGGGACAACCTATTCTGCAGGGGTGCATGGAATCAGTCTGGCACCATCCTAAGTTCGTTGTCTGCAAATGTGCAGTTCCTACTGATTAGTGGAAACTACACAACATGGTGGTGTTAATATTGATTGGTTACTTATTTCGAACGGAGCAACTGAATAGTTAAATATTCTTCCCACAGAGATTCCTACACACCTTTTAAACCGGAGAAGTCTGTGGTGGTAGGGAATATCCTCAGCTGAGTTGGTATTATCCTATGTATTGGGAGTTGGAGCTTGACAAGATATTGTTCCCACTGTGTTAGCTGATCATACATTTCTTACTCCAAATGCCACTGAATATTTCCGAGTACTGCAGACATGCAGTCACTCAAAAACGACTTCAACATGGCCTCACACTAGAAGTTGGGGATGTTACCTTTGTGGCAGAGGCACACAAGGCATTTAGAACAGAGGTGTTTTACTCCTGGGTTTAATTCCCTGCAACAGATGATACTATACAGGTAATGCATGTAGGGGAAGTAACGGATGTATGCACTCCTTTTGAGGAGATAGAAATCCAACTGTTCAAGCGAGAGCACCTCAATTCGCAACATCAGGCATTAACCCTTCAAATATTAAATGCAGTGATAGATAAAATACACCCCCTTCCCCCGATGAAGAGATTCGGTTTTGAATCGCACACGAAAACAAACCAGATTGAAGCAGTTCCCCCCCCATATGAAATGAAAAGAAGAATTATAAAGCGCGGTGGTTACCCTTGGGCGTCCCAGCGCTACATATAAGCCCGCATAAAGCGCATGTTCACCGTTAGGCATCTTGGCACTGAATAACAGACGTTTTTTGTTACCCAACTTAATGGTACTCATTTTATCGACCTTAGATTAATGAAAGGCTGACTGGACCTGCCAGGTTTTGGACCTGTAACCTTGAGGTTGAACACAGGCCCCTGCAGCGGACGCATTAGTCCACTGAGCCACCAGACCCCTCCCAGATAGATGTTCGGAGAGAGGTCAGAGCGAAGATCAGGAAAGCACGTGTAACCAAGCAAGGACTTACATCGCTCATCTGAATACATATTTAAACAGGAAGACAAGCCTAAAATATTGAAACGTCAATTTAAAAACAAGAAGCTAGCAGGCCGGGCATTCTCTGGATTTTGAGGACTCTGCATCTAAATAGGGAGTGGGCATTGACCCAGCATGGCAGAAGTCGCAATATTTCGCCAGAACCTGATGGATTTTCTGGTGGGAGTAAAGCTGAAAGTATATATTATGGTGGATTCCAAGGTAAGCGTTCCAAATAGTTTATATTAAGTCCAACTGAGATTAGGATGTGCCTGGCATTATTAATGTCCTCTCTAGGGAGGAACGCACTCGGTTGACATTTTGCTGGCTGAAAAAGATTGGCCACCTGACCTTGTAATAGATTGCCCAGAGGTGGAGGAACAGTGATTTGTAGCAGCCTTTTCTGACCCAATTTGAGAATCAATTAAACACTCCTACACCGGTGCTGGCTCCTGCATTATGCAAAAAGGACAATTGATGGACAGAATGCAGAACAATATGCATTCACCCCTGGATTTAATCTATCCTGGCTGATGAGGGGTGAAACCACAAAACCGCTCCTTGGTTGCTTGTTTCTGATCCAGGGAGGACCTGGCCTGGTAGTTCGGGCTGGACTGTTCCCAAGAGGCACATGGTCCAGACTGATTTGCATATGGTCCGGTCTAGATTGGGATGGGATGTATTAGAATGATGTATTTAACCCAGATCTCTTGACTGGTGGTGAATGTTTTGATTTGTTATGCATTGCGTCCATCAATAGTCTTTTTGAGCTCCTGCGTTCTAGCACAACCATTTTGGGTGGGATGACAGTTCACCTTATCAAGGAAGACCATTGTGGACAACCGCACAACCTCAAAGACTATACCCAATAAAAAATTAAGCAAATCAAGAAGTTGGGGAAATCCTAATACAATTTAATTATCAAGGTGAGATTGAAAGTTGCACCTGCTCAATGACTAATCCTCTTGTTTCCAGTAATGAAACAAGGACGATCATAACATCTAGTATTAGATTAGACATTTGAACACACCTATATGCATATTTGCAATACAAATGCACAAAGTGCTGCAGTAATGAATAATCTTGTTTGGAACTGTACTCAAAATGAATGGCTCAAGTAGTGGTGAACAACCGCACATCAACAATGTTTCAGTTGCGCCGAGGCACGCAACAGGGGTGTCCTTTGTCCCTGCTCTGTTTGCTTTTGCCCTGGAACTCCTGGCGGCGTGGATCCGGTGATTCATGGTATGCGTTGGTCAGTGGATTGGGAGGATAAGATATCCTTATATGCGGATGATATCCTGCTGTATTTGACTTCCTCGATGGCCTCCTTAATGTGTTTATTCGATATCCTAGCAGTGTTTGGTAGATATTCTGGCTTCTCTGTAAATTGGACACAATCTGTTGTCGATATCCTAGCAGTGTTTGGTAGATATTCTGGCTTCTCTATAAATTGGACACAATCTGTTGTCGATGTCCGACAGGGGGTATCTCCTGTCCTTCTGAGGAACTGCCCACTTCAGATAGCGTCTGACAGCTCTCGATACTTGGCATCTTTATCGCGCTAAGTTCTATGGTCCGTTTCACTCTCAACCTCCTGCCGCCTATACAGAGGTTGAAAAAGGACATAAGAAACTGGAAATCTTTGCCCCTCTCGCTGTTGGGTAAGGCTACCCTTTTCAAAATGATGACCCTGCCTTGCTTACTACAGAATTCAATGGATCCAGTTCCCGCATCATATTTTAAGAAAATAGTCTTCAGAGGGATCTTCTATGGGTTGGAAAACCCCGAATTGCTTTAACCAAGCTCACCCTGAACTGGTATGACGGAGGCATCAGCCTCCCAGACATTAAAAAATTATTATTGGTCAGCCCAACTAGTTGCCAATAACCAAGGGACCTATGGCAGCCTTGGCGATTATATGTCATGGACAGATGGCTCCTCCCTGGGGAAGATTATGGCACAGCACTCTATACTAAACCTGGTAAATATCACTTAACCGGACCAACTGTGCATGCAGTCCACATCTGGCATGTAGTAAATAAATATCTGGGGTGGGACGGAAGACTTACCCTTGCAACCCCTCTGTGGAACTCCCAAATACTGGGGAATTTGTGGCAAACCAAGGGCTTCGATAAATGGGACCTAATTGGAATTTCCCAGATCAAAGATGAAATCATTCCATTCACCTCACTTCAGAAACAATACAGCCTGGCAGACCCTGAACGTTATAGATATCTCCAAGTCGGGCGTGCCCTCCAAACCCACCTCACTTCGAAATCTGCCATCCCTGTTGGAAGACCGGATACTCAACATCCATTTGCCTGAAAAGGCCACCTCACTGATCTATAAACATGGAGGACCCTCTTCAATCGCTCAAAGAAAAATGGGCAAGGGACGGCCTTGAGTTAGACGAGGAAGACTGGCAAGACACAGTCTCCTCCCCGAGGGAGGTGGCAGTCCAAGCATGACTACGATTGGTGCAACTAAAAATTCTCTACAGGGTATATATATATATAACTGGCCCCAGGTTGATACACACAGGTACAGCTGAGAGTGGGGAGTTCAGACTTTTATGTGGGAAAGAGGGCACCTTTATCCATATTCTATGGGAATGTGACTGCATACAAACTTATTGGACTGCCATACACCGCACACTCAGTAAGGTCCTAATGATTGACCCGCGCCCATAGGTGCGAAGATGCCTATTAAACAATCGGGAACCGACAGACCTCACCTCATAATGGGCAACATTAGCAGTAATGATCGCAAAAAGGAATATAGCGCAAAACTGGGGAGCCCAAAACCACCTATGATAGGAGAGTGGAGGGAATATCTAGATTGGTGCATGTTCAGCGAAAAGTCAGTTTATATAGCCAGAGGATGTCCCAGGAAATGGAACAGGGTCTGGGGGCCATGGAAGTCATAATGGGGAGACAGTTCCACCCCGCGGACACCTCTAAATGATGACGAGAACCTTACACACCCCCTCGGTGTTCTGCATTCTACACTGTGTATTGAACCCCTGTGAACTAGTCAAAACAATTAAAGAGTGTGCCTTCTTAAGAGAAGAGCGAGCATGAACAATCAAATTTGAATCTTTAGAACGCCCTCAGTCACCAACCTAGTTGGTGACATGCTTCATCATTGCGCCCCCACCAGGAAGGTCGGGTACCTCCCCGATGTGCTTCAACGCCAGAATTACTGTGGAGCTGGTTGATGTTGTTTGATTAAACCAATGCAAGTGGATGTGAAGTGAGTTTAAAAGTGTCTGGGTTGTGTCCAAAAATAATTTTATTTGTCGCCCAACCAGGCACGGTTAAAAAACAAAATGAGCGATGTATATGCTGGATAGATTGTTCAGCTATATCTCACTGTGGGTGGTCAACTTGTTTCTGCCTATAAGTTGTGACCAGCTAGGCATTCTTCAGGACCAGTGTGTAGACCCCGTCGGTATGAGCGCGCTAACCAAGAGGTCCAGTATGTGAAAAAACGGGTAATAGTTAACTGAAACCTGCTGTTTCTGCGGGAACCTGATTGTTTGTAGGAACCCAGCAGTTATATGGGGAGTGATCATTAATCACACCATGGGTCTCGGGAGGGGGTGATGGCTAGTAGGCGCACCGCGGAAACCCCATCTGTTTAAGTCATTGCTGGGGGGGGGGGGGGGTAGGGTAGAGAAGAGAATATGTGTTGCTCCAAGGACTCCAATAAGATTACGATCCAGATTATGAATTCAAAATTTTGGCAGAACATACATTCCTGATTGTGCAGAACAGGTAAAACCATTCTATGACCTTATTAGTGACTTTTCCAGTACACATTGGACACAGGAACATGCAGAAATGTTATGTACACACACCCACCCCTGAGATTCGTGTTACCCTGTGAGGGCGCATATATATACATATATATGATGTTCAATAAAGGGGAAATGGTTCCAAAAGCACAAACTGAAAAGATACCAACAGCAGTTCAGACTGCTGTAGTGAGAGAGCGTGCCCTGGCTCAAGGGAAACTAAGCACGGTCATGACTCCAGTTCCGACTTTAGAGGCGGTTACCAGAGCAAGTGTTTCGATCGCTAAAGCTCTACATCCAAGATGTATACAATGGGCACACTCCTTCACTGCAACCGATGTAGACTACAGATTTGACGCTGCATTACAGTCTCAAGCATTTCTCCAGCACAAGCAAAGATATCCTCTACCTAATGAAATAATGCCTCTAGATCGCTGTGACTATATCATTTACACGAACGGTTCTGCCCAGCCTGCTGAAGTGGCCAAACAGCAGTATTCAGCCGCATGCACAATCATGAAAAGACCTATGCACAATGGAACCTTCCATCTTGAAAAAAACAACACTCTGTCACTAGGTGATTGCATGGCACAGCTGCAAGAACTTCAACCTCTAGTACTGGCACTACGGAAAATGGGTACTGGATTCCCCTCACTGATAGTGTGTGATTCGCATTATTGTGTGCAGTCATATAACGAATATCTTCAATATCTTCATTATTGAAGCCATAATGGGTTCAGGAACTCGAAAGGCTGCACAGTGAAGCACATGTTGCTTTGGGAACAGGTGGCGAAGCTGAAAAAATGCTAGCCATGGGTTCATGTCATTCATAAACTGATTCATCAACGTGTTGAATTTCACGTTACATGGAATTCACTGGCTGGTGAAGCTACAAAGACAGTTGGCACTGCCGTGGTTCCTGCAATAACTCGTTCAAGTACGAGAATGGACCAACATCATGGTGGCCTTCAATGAGGCGTGAAACGACACACCTGACGAAAGGTTTTCCACTCAAGTACTCGTACAAGCTAGATGCACAAAACACACTGTATGCTCAGATTCCAGCAGTGGGAATAGAGTTATACCAAATAATGATTGCAGATTAGAACTAATACTACACATGGTTCTGGATTTTGCACATGCAGGGGTGACTGCTACAATTTCACTATTGCAGCAACTCTATTGGTGGCCAGGTCTTTATAAACAGGCTAAGGACTTTGCCCTGAGATGTGACATCTGTCAGCAGATGAAGGGTTACACTGGGGTGTGTCCACCCCAGATACCTCTTTTCAAACAAGCCTCAGGTTTGTGTGTATTTGGACTACTGTGGCCCCCTATCATCTGCGGGGCTTATAAGTACATCTTGGTGGCAGTGGATTTCTTTAGTTTTGGCCACATCGATCGGCTGACTCGGGAACTGTTATAAAGAATCTGATCTACTTTATCGGGACATAAGGAGTTGGCATACTACTTTCTGATCAGGGTCCAGCATTTAGCTCTCTGGCTTACAAAGAGGCCATGGGAAGTTTGGATGTGACTATGCATTTCTCGTCTCCATGCCATTTAGAGGGAAACTCTGTTGTGGAGGAAAAACCAGGACTTAAAACAGTCTTTAACAGCAAGGGAATTAGGCACTGGTCACAGTTGGGTCCAATACCTATATGGGGTCCAGAGGACTTTGAACAAGATGCCAAGAAAGTCCCTGGGTGGTTGAAATCCTTATGAGATCCTGTTTAGGGCTAAGGTGTGGGTACCGGACCTTGATAATGCCAGCTCAGTGGTGGCAGAAACACCGTTTGACATCAATAAATATTTGGTTGCTCGGGCAAAGGCCAGGCCGTCCGTGCCCGTCAGAGCCAGGAGGAGACTGGTCTGCCCCCCCCCCCCCCTGTAGATCTGCATTAAAAGAAGGTACCAAATTACCGACTTTACTAATTCAGGGTTATTGGCACTGACTGCCTGCACACCTGTTACGGCGGTAGGGAGCCATGAACAAAGTGAGCAAGATGAGTAAGCGAAAGGATGCGCCACTAGGAGGAAGCATTGTGGGGACACTCGATTCGTTTTTAACTAGGGCAACCTCTGTACTCGCACACAAGTTTGAGATGACGAAGCGATGCCGAGCTCTGAAGCCTTTTGCCCACAAAAGATCCTCGCTGGGGGGCTTGGAACTCCAAACTGCTCCCGGCCAACCTTTGAGCCTGGTCAGCCCAGACAATTATTGAAATAGAACCTGAGCCAGACCTAGAAATATCTACTGGCCCTATATCTCCTGCTCCTGAACCAACTCGGATCACCCAAAGACCCACCAGGACAGCAGTACTGTCAACCTACAGGATCCATGCCTGACCCTGCTGTAAAGAACCCCAAACTACCCAAGTCACCCAAGAGGCAAGCAAAATAGCACCAACTGCAAAACCAAGTCCACTCTGCGCAAACGAATTGGACAAAGTGACTGATAAAACCAATTCACCTCCGGAAAAATCTTAACGGTGCAAAAACTGGGCAAAGTATAGCATCTCTAGGGAAGGGCACCCCAGGAGCCAACTAGAAGAACAAAAGATTGGCCCGTGGATTATTGGCTGCTGGAACACAGTTTTTACACTTGCCCCCAGTGGCGGCCCCGCTGGTGGTGGTCTTGGGGAATGTGCCACCTCTGAGGGAGTGTCAGGCAGAATCAGCATCTCAACTAATGTCTAAAGCCATGTATTGGGTGGTCCAAAAACTGGAGGGGGAGGGGGAGGGTGGCTGTGGCAGGAACCTACAAAGTCAAATGATTATGGCTAAAGAGTTACCTGGGTAGGGCCTACTAGGAAGGAAATGTGGGGAGACTGCGTGGTTTTAAACTTTAATAATGGATATATTGTGAGATGCCTTTTGGACACCTTGGGCAATGCCATTGATAGAAACTCCAATATTACGGTGTTACCATTGGGCTACTTTATAGACCACACCCCTGACAAACAATAGGGTCCCGCCCCCAACAGATGGAGCGATAGACACAAGTGGCCTTGTGGGGGATCCCCAGGCTGACAGACTTGAGACTTGAAAATAGATTTGCACCCCTCTCTGACCTAGAAGCCTGCGACTGACTACAGTCAGTGGAATTTAGTCATTTAGAGAGCAGTGAGAGTAATGAAAGCCACCCCATGTCGGCCACAACAATTGGTGTCACACAGCACACACCATCAAGATTACAGGGGAAACAAAAAGTTGCCTTAACATGATCTTCCTGGAATGTTCCAAAATTGAGTGATAATAACTGGCTAAGTGTATGTATGCCAGTGCTGCTAATCTCAATTCATAGATTATTTATTTTACTCACACACGAATAGAACACTATGTGAGAGGTGTTTGATTTTTTGAATCAATCTTTTAGATTTGCATTTTATTTCGACTTTTCGTTTTTCATTTAGTTTTTTTACATTTAAATATTTCAACAAAACATTTCAAAACATCACAAAAACAAACACGTAGACCTTGCCATATGACTTCGTCATATTGAAACCATAAGAAAACCCAACAATATTTTCATCACAGCGATTTATGCTTCCAAATGTGATTCTATGGTTTCCTTTCAAAAATTGTATATAAATTGTACAAAATATAGCTTTTTGTTATTAGTGTTAGGAGGATGAATGTGTGTTAAGTATGTAAAAGATCTTTAGTGATAGTGTGTATGAATGAGTCAAGAAGGGAGGAGCAAAATTAATCAGTAAATGTTTGTTTTTGTGATGTGTTTTGAAATGTTTTGTTGAAATATTTAAATGTAAAAAAACTAAATGAAAAACAAAAAGTCGAAATAAAATGCAAATCTAAAAGATTGATTCAAAAAATCAAACACCTCTCACATAGTGTTCTATTCGTGTGTGAGTAAGATAAATAATCCATGAATTGAGATTAACAGCATTGGCATCTTTTTTTGTGATACATATAAGGCAGGGTTTGGCCTTGCTGCTTGGGAGCCCATAACCAGTGGTGGTTAGTAAGTGTATGTATGGCAAGAGTATGAAATAGTATGTTTTCAGGAAATGTGGGCTGTGGGGGCAGTTTACATCAATGGCTACTGCTCCTTTCAGACTAAAGCCATACCATCAATTTCCGGAAGGACAAAGGGAGGCATTCTGACACTAATCAAAAACTATTTAAATATCAACGTGAAAGTGTGTTTGCACAAATCCAAATTTCCACATCCTGATTTTTAGAGACACAACAGGAAGGGATATGGTTGCTATTACATTTCTATAATAATAGATTTGGCCCAAACATGCATTTAATCGTGTGCGAGCTCCTTAAAGCAGTAGAAAACATTACCCATAACCTTAAGGATGTGAACGTAAATATTATTTGGAAAGGTGATTTTAATATTCACCCTTGTGGTTACAAGGCACTACCGGTTTGTAGATTAGAGGACATGGGAGGTAACCCCATGCATCATTTTACTCATAATGAGTATGGTAATTCCCTAAACAGATCACTAGCCTCTCTGAATATGGAAATAGTCTGTGATGTTAATCCTGCTATAGAAAACCTAGGAAGAACATTCCACCGAAACGGGCAGGAGTCAACAATTGCTTATATACTTCTAACGACCCCTCTCAGATTAAGGGTTTCCAGGGTAGGAAACTATTTTACTACTTTTAGTGATCACTCTTCTATCTATGGAGATGAAAGTATCTCTATGGGACCCACATAATCACCAGCAGGCCGGAACCCCATTAGTGGCTAGGAAAAACGGAGTTCAGTTGAAATGGGCACATATTGATAGTTTAACTGCTTCCGTGCGGCGCCGATTCCGCCCCTGTGCTGGACATTCCAGAACAGGGTGCGGTCGTGACGAAACCATTTCGTCATCAGCACAGCTCAACCGTGACTGATGACGGAATGGTTCCGTCACTAGCATCGAAGGGGTTAAAGATGTCCTCAGATGTTATAACAAAAACACAAGATAATATATCATTGTGCCTAGACCAAGAAGCTGATGCCGGGAGAGTGGTATGGGCTTTTGGTGATATATTAGAGAAGGTAAAATCGGCCCTTTCACCGAAAAGAAAGTCAAACAAATTAAAGGATAGGGTCTGTTTTGACTCACCATGTTCTAAAGCAAGGAAGGCATTAACCCTAGCTTTGAAAACCAGGCCCAGCGCTCCGGAAGAGATAAAAATATTACGCGCCTCATACAAATTGGCACAGAAAAATTGAGAAAGGGCCATCAAGGAGAATTTATGGGCAGATCTTGATAAGACGGCTAGCACAGGAAATAGCCAAGATTTTTGGAAATTGGTAAATGCGCCATATTTTAAAAATCATAGTGACCCCACAACAGATACAAATGTGGATGAGAAAACGTGGGTCTCACATTTTGAAAACATCTTTGCTTTAAAATCTAATTCCCCAACCCGCCGCACGACTGTAGAGCAAGTCTTATGCCCCCTTGCATTTTCACTCAATGAAGTTAAAATCGAATTAGAACCCTGTAGCAAGGGAAAGTCCCCAACCCAGACGGTGTCCCAATCGATTTTTCCCAGGAAAACCCAGACCTCTGGACCCCCCTCCTGACAAACGTAATGAACAGCATAGCTCAGGTAGGATCCCCACCATCATGGTCAAAAGTCGTGATTGTTCCAATTCACAAAAAAGGAAACCGGGACAATCCAAAGAATTATAGACCAATCTCCTTATTGGACACAACATCTAAATTGATGGGACGTCTCCTTCGCTCCAGGTTAGAGGGGTGGGCAAAGGAAAATAACATCTTGATCCAGGCCCAGTATGGGTTTCAGCAGGGAAGGGGCACCGTGGATCAGTGCTTACATTTAGCTCTGACCATCGAAAAATACACTAGAATGAAGGGTGAAAAGATGTATATGGCTTTCATGGACCTGACAGCTGCATTCGACTGTGTGGTCCATGCTAAACTTTGGAAAGTAATGGAGGTGATGGGGGTCGAACTATCAACACTAGACTTTTGTATATAAATGCTGAGGCAACAGTCCGCTATACCAAGGATGGAGACTGTACATGCCCCTTTAAATATGCAAGAGGGGTGAGGCAGGGCTGTGTCCTTGCCCCACTCCTCTTCTCCTTATACACCAATGGAGTCGAGAAAGTACTTACTGTGGCCTCCCAAGATGTCCCTCTTTTTGACTACCAATATTGGCCTATGCGGATGATGTGGTGTTAATCGCCCGAACAGGACTTGGCCTACAACGTTTGATAAATGCATATGTCTCCTACATGGATTCACTTAAGTTGAAGGTAAATCCAACCAAGTGCTTTGTAATAATAGTGGGGGTGAAAAACAGAGATAAAACACCCTACATCCATGCGGATGCAAAGAGAATAGACGTGGTGGATTCTTTCCCCTATCTGGGGTCCTCTTTGACAAAGACCTCTCATGGTCTAAATTGATAGAAGGAAGTTGGCAATGGATAGAGGCATCGCTACTGTTAAATCCTTTGCTCGGAAACTGTGCGCCAAACCTATCCAACCTATGGAAAACATCTACCGGGCCAAGGTAAAGGCAGCAGCGACATATGGGGCGGGCGTCTGGGGTACCGCAATACCGACACCACTCCAATCCACCAAAAATAGCTTTTTTAAATCCTTAGCGGGACTTCCTCGCTCGACTTCAAATTATATACTCCACTCAGAATTGGCTATATCTTACATTTCAGATTCCATACAGCTAGCCCTGATTCTCCTCTGGCACTCAATCTGGCGGAGAGATACAGTGACACTCACCAAAACAATAATAAAGAGTTGTTTAAACATGGACAAGTGGAGAACCTCTACATCAGTGTTTCCCAAACTGTGGTCCGCGGACCCCCAGGGGTCCCTGACACATTCCCAAGGGGTCCGCAGGCAGCAGTTTTAAAAGCACTGCAAAGTATCTTGTTTCATTAGCAGTTGTTAAAGAACAATAAAAGTGTCAAGAAGATAACGCCTGTGATTAATGTCCCTGCTGGAGAGACATGAGAGTTTTGTCCAGTGGCAGCTTTGACTTATCTAATGTAGCACGTTCAATGCTGAAGAAAGCACTGCCCGGTCCTGAGAAAGCACTAGAGACAGGCTTCATTTCTTCGCGCTGCCGAGGGCTTCTGTGGTAAACAATGTAAAGTTTATTTCGACCAGAAATTTTATTTTTAATGCTTTGTCTTGAAAATGTGTTTCTGATCAGTTTTTTTTTTTTTGGGATCAACGTCTCCCCTTTTTAGCTCTGCACCTGGTGCCAAGGGAAGAGAATGTGGTGTAAGGGCCAGAGATGCCAACATAGGAGCTGGGGGAAAGGTTTGAGCCTCCGCATCGGCTGAACATCCTGTGATTCTGGGCAAATCACTTAACCACCCAGTGCCTATCAAAAATTAATGTGTCATTGTGTAACATAAGTAGCGCTCATGTAAAGCACTCCAATACCTTTGGGTTGAGCTTGCCTTTAAAAAACTGCAAAAAGTAAACATGCATTGGGTACAAATCTGGCCTCGCTTTAGGCCCTTCCACGTGATTCTGAAGGTGCTCAGAAAATTACAGTAGGGCTCACTCCCACCCTGGCCCAGAAAGCTCAAAGCTGTAATCGTCACGGGCGCTAATTTGGAGTGGGGGCCAGCTGAAGTGGACAGATCTATAAAATGCACCTGCCCGAACCAGAGGAAGCAGACACGCCTAATCTGATGGCGCTCCCCAGGACTTCTGGATGAAACAATTTGGAGTTAATGTCAGTTACATAAAGTTTATATTTGATGGTCCTTCGTTTGTGTTTAACACGTGTTTCTGAGCATTTGGTACAGATTTTGGTCAACTTCACCCCCTCCTGTCACTGCCCCCTCCAAGCCATGTAGTGTTTCCTAGCCCTGGGGCTCTACTTGGTAAACACGTGTCTTGGGTTAAAATTGCAGCTGTGTTGTACACAAATCCCTGACCCCAGCAGAGCGCAAGAACAGGATGTGCCCAGGGAGGCAAATCCTGTGACTTTTCCCAGACTTGTCGCACTACTGTTCTGTGCTTTTGTTATAACTTTAAAAGCAAAAAAACCTGGATACAGGAGGGGGCAGCATTTTTTAATTATCGCGTAGGGCGGCAAAACACCTAGATATGGCCCTGGCACAGAGGGTTAATATGCCTACTGCAAAGAACGTGTACCATGCATTTTAAAAAAACTTATTTCATATGCATAGGTCAGTGGGTTACTGCTTTTTTCAGAGAGATTCTTTTGTTACTGTGCCGTTCATAAGTGACTATCCTAATCTAGCACAGTGACCTATAAACTGTCATCAACCAGCTGCTTGCAAACTGCAAGGTACAAGTTAGGGACTTATGTTTTTCCCCCAGTATTTCATTAGCCTGGTGCTACTAAAAAGGTTTATTTGGGTGGAAATACATTTTTATTGTTAAAATCAATGCTAACCACTGTGTTATGTTCTGAATCCTGAGTTTGTGCTTCTCCAGAACAAGCACTCTTTAAAAATGCCTACCAGTATGGGTGGCCTGTGGACCCTAGACCTTGTAGTCCCCTTTGCCTTATGTAACATTTTCTATACACTGATTTACACATGTTTCACTGTCTCTATATGTGTGCGATGTAAAGTGCTCTGTCATCCTTCAATGGTATGAGAGATGCTATAAAACAAATGAAATACGCGTGACAGAGGGGCTATGGAGAGATGAGAGGCACTCTTCGAGGGTGATACTGAGGGAATTATTGAAGAACCACCAGAAAGATGGTCTTATTCTGGTGCATAGTCAGGTCTTGATTTACTATTCTTTCAAATGCTAATACAATTCAATATATAATGATAAATGTGTTGTAGACTGCACCATTGTCTCCCTTCCTGCACATAAACAATCTTGAAATGTTGTTTTGTCACTTCTATGTGTGCTGCTTAATGCAGTACACATGGAAGTTACAAAATATCATGTTATGTTTAAAGATTGTTGATTTGCTGGAAGGGTCACCTTCCTGAACATAAACAAACTACTTGTAAATAGGGGTCAGCGTCAAAATCAATGGGTGATGCAGGGGAAACGCCCACCGCAACACCCACTGCCCACCCCTTTCACGCTAAGCATTGGGTGAAAGGGGGTCTTATTTACAAGGTACTGTTAAGCCACGTTAATTGGCTTAACCCTGCCTTGTAAATAAGGCGAGGCCCCTATCACCACAGGAACGTCACAAAAATGTATATTCCCATGGTGATATGGGCTTGTGAATATGCCCCTAAAATCATAAGTAATTCAAGTATTTGATTTGTGAGCACACGTATGTTACTTTTTTTCGAATTACTGTTTTAATGTTTGAAATGTTAATCCTACAAATTGTTTGGGGGTCCTTGGCTTCCAGTGGTGACTCAATGGGGGTCCTCAGGAGTCAAAAATCTGGGAACCACTGCTCTAGATGATTAAGTTACGTGGAATCAGCTTTAAAGGAGATTGGCCTCCCTGACTTGTTTTATAATCCACTGGCCTGTCAAAAGATCTCTAAACAAAAGGTTACAAACAGGTTTTTATTAAGGTCTGAGTACAAACGAAAGGAGCACCACAAAGAGAAACAAGTGGTCTGCTCATATCGCCAAAACCCCCCATTATCAGAAGAGGGTTTTTTATATTTATTAAATGTTACTTGGCCACAGCACAGATTTATATTGCTGAGATTCCACTTGAACATGATCCCTTTGATGCTAGGGTACCCAGAAAAAATATACACTCACTCAGACTTAAGCGTTTGCCCATGTGACAACCTTTCATCACAGACAGAGTTGCACTTAGTTCTTTTCTGCAGGCTCTACAAGAAAGAAAGGAACCAATACCTCATCCCAATTTTAAAACAAAGGAATTTTAAACTGTGCCGAGTGGCACTATATTTTTTTTAATCATTATACAATTCGTTGATCTGTTATTCGGTAGCGACATTCCTATGGGCTTGCATAAGAAAGAGGAAGGGTGGTTTGCCAAGCTAAGTTTTGTGAACTTACCGTGTGATTTATTCAAATGTATAGTCCTCTTTTTAACATTTGAAATAATTTTACGGCACTAGGTTTTGTCTTTTTTTTTATTTGAGATTTTAGGATGATTTGGAGGGGGGATTCTTTCTCTTCTTTTTATGAAATTGTTTTTCTTTATTTTACTGTGCTTTTATGATCATTTAAATTTGATCGAATAAAGATTGGAATTGAATTGACTGATATCTGGGATGAACAAAGCAACGTCCAAGTAAAACGCACCCCCACTGGAGAAGTGACGGTTGTGGTGGAAAACCTTTTATTCAACCTGTTTTTAACTGCTACATTTCTTTTAAATTGACTAACCCTTTGTTGCTTTTATATTTTGAACAGCTATTGGCTTTCATTATGCTTTGGGCATCCAAATAGCATAAATAACATGATTTTTAAGGTCATTTTTATCATCGTTTTACCATATACACTGATAGGTGCTGATTTATTTTAGAGGTGGGATTATTGGCTTTGGATAGCTTTTTAACTGACTTATGTACGAGGAGTGGGTGCCATGTGCCTGAGTTAAGCCTGGTAGAAAATAGTGCCAATTTACATGTACACAGTTCTTTCCTTAAGTTGCCATCCTTTTGTCACATCGACCTGTGAGACACATTTTCATTTGTGACACTTGGGTAAGTTTCTAAGAAACACCAACCTTGCTGACACAAAAGAAGTTTGTGAGAACACTATCACACTGTAATGGCATAATGTGCAAGTTCTTCACATGTATGATACAAATGCGTTTGTTATTACGTCCATATGGCGACTCAACTATCTGTGTAATACAAACAATAGGCAGCCTGATCACAAATATGGCCTGAGGCAAGGATACCCTTCTGTGTATATATATATAGTTAGCATTTTTTTTAATAGGGATTTCTGAAAATTCTATGTTGAATAACTTTGGCGTTGATGGACGGAATTGGCTGAACGTTTCAGGAAAATGGCACATTTCGTTTCTGAGCATCCCCTGAAAGTTTGGAGGGGTTTCGTCAAGCGGGGGCCGAGAAAAAAGGGGGGTCCCAAAACGTGTTTTTAACATTGAGTTTTCCATAGGGCGGTTGGACTCACTTTTAGCTCGAACGGCGGAATGGATTTCAACAAAACTTGGCAAAATTGTAGGGACTGGTAGCCCGATGTGCCTTTGCTATGTCTCAAGATATATGCTCCAGTGGTTTTTACGAAAATTAACTTTGAAAAATATATATTGGGCTACATTGGGCTATATATATGTTGTAGCCCAATGTAGCCCAATGTAGCCCAAAGATGGCCACCAGAGACAAAAAAAAAACAAATGTAGCCCAAATATCAGCCAGATGTAGCCCAACTATAGCCCAGTGGCAGAATGTCCCAGAGTGTTCTAAAGAACAACTAGAAAGCTAACAGTCTTACTTATGACAAAAGTATGGCACAACTGAAGTCATCTTGATTGGAATAAAGTGTTAACACTTAAAACATTTAATTTGCAAAGGAACAAAATGAGGGGGTTCATTTTGCCATAGAAATTATGATTAGTGCTGAAGAAAGAAAAATTAGGGCAGATTTTGAGTGACTTCTCAAATCCTCTTATATTTCATTAAACAAATTCTGATATGCAGTCTCCCAAGATGGCCACCAGAGACAAAAGAGCCCAAATGTAGCCCAAATATCAGCCAGATGTAGCCCAACTATAGCCCAATGACAGAATGTCCCAGAGTGTTCTAAAGATCAACTAGAACGCTAACAGTCTTACTTATGACAACAGTATGGCACACCTGAAGTCATCTTGATTATAATACATTTAATTTGAAAAGGAACAAAATGAGGGGTTTCATTTTGCCATAGAAATGTTATATATATATATATATATATATATATATATATATATATATATATATATATTCACTGAAAAAACCATAACAGGGGGCTATTTAGCCATCGCCTTACAGGAAGCGCGCAGCGATTGCGCGCAGCCTCATCACAGCCGAAGACCAGCCTAAGAGCTGCTCGTCTGCGCCCGTCCGCGACAGGACGCGTCGACGTGGCGGCGGTACTCGCACCATGCCACCCATTTGCGCCGCTACACGCATCAGGTATGAGGCCTCTTCCATAATACAACTGAGACAGCCTACATCCCCTTGTTACACGGATGATAAGAGGCCCTGTTCTGACGGACCCTTCTCATGTCGAAAATGCCACTACTCCTCTATGAAACTCACTAACTTACACAAACCGAGTATGATACCTGATGATATGCATTGTATCCTCATTAACGTGCGTTCTATGCCCAAACACCAAATAGAGATCTGGGACCTAATACACTCCCTGACTCCAGACATTTGCTTTATCACTGAAACCTGGTTAAAGCCCCACACGATATCCGCCATTTCCTTAGGAGTGCCATAAGGATATAAACTCCACCATTCAGACCGCCCTGATAAAATAGGTGGCGGCATCGCCATTATCTATAGAGACTACCTCAAAATGGATATCCTAGATAAACAATGCTGCAAAGATTTGGAAATAATGGTCTATAGAATTACTTTTCCTAATAGAAAGACTAGTAAGGGAGCACTTATATACAGACCTCCGCTCATATGTCCCAGATTTTCTATATCTCTTTTAGAGATTTTAGGCCCTCACATACGAGCTAATGAGGACTTCCTTCTCCTTGGAGATTTTAATATACACACCGACCAACCTGAATCCACGGGGGCCAAGAGTCTGTCTGTTGACCTGGCAACTATTGGCCTCACACAAATGAACCAGGGCCCCACACATGAAGGTGGACATTGTATTGACCTGATATATACCAACTTTGACAATATATCTTGTCTCGAACCTACCCAGTTAGATTGGTCTGATCATTTTTTATTACAATTCACCATTTTTAAAGTCAATAAAGGCTTTCATAAAAAAAACCTCACCCCCTACTATGCGCAGACAGTGGCACAAACTCACACTGGAGGCATTACAAAAGGTATGGGAAAAACCTAATATTAAGGACACTGAGGAAGTAGAACATAGTCTAACTATGTTTCAGCAATCCCTTACAGTAGCTATTGACAAAATTGCTCCTCTGAAAACTTTTAAACAATTTCCTGTGGCCAAGCAAGAAAAATGGTACACTGAGGCTCTCAGAAAAGAGAAGCAAGAATGTAGGCGGATAGAGAAGAGATGGAGAAAATCACATTCAGAGGATAACAAGAAGGCACATCGTGCAGCCCAAACAAATTATTATAAACATATCAAAGCTGCCCGCAAAAATAACATTGCCCAACAGCTCGCCGAAGCGGGCAATTCCGCTAAAGAACTCTATAGAATCCTTGAAACTTTTGTCAAGCCTACAGCCTGCATAAGTCCAGATGACTTCTCTCAAAGTCTGTGCGAAGAACTCTCTCTATACTTCGAAAATAAAATAGACTCCATTTATGACAAAATCCTAGCATCCCAAATTGACAATGATACTCGGATTGTTGTCCCCTCCACCGACAGCACTAAACTCACGTTGACCACATTCCCTCCTATCAATACTGAAGAGCTATCCACACTGATGACCCATGTAAAATCTGGGTCTCCGGATGACCTCATCCCTGTTAAAACCCTAACTTCCCTCAGCACCTTGTTAGGTCCATACATCCAAGATGTAATTAATCAGTCTCTGAAGAAGGGATATGTTCCAACTGAATGGAAAAGAGCGGTGGTGAACCCCATCCGCAAGAATGCGGCTCTCCCCTGGACGGAGCTTCCCAACCTCCGGCCCATCTCCCTCCTACCGTACCTTAGCAAGCTGGCAGAGAAACATGTCAACGCACACCTCTCCAACTACATCGAGGCAGCGGGCGGCCTAGACCATTCACAATCTGGTTTCAGGCCCAACCATAGCACCGAATCAGCCCTCTTGTCAGTGACAGATAACATCAGAATGTCACTTGACAAGGGGAGCTCAGTGATTCTGGTGCTATTGGATTTGTCCGCTGCCTTCGACACGGTGTCGCACAAAATCCTTCTCGACCGCTTGAAAGGAGTGGGGGTAAAAGGGACCGCCCTTGCGTGGCTTGATAGCTTTCTTGCAGATAGACAACAGGGTGTCAAATTAGGCTCCCACAAATCTATCTGTAGGCAGCTCACTAAGGGAGTGCCACAGGGCTCATGCCTGAGCCCCACGTTATTCAACGTATATGTGGCCCCCTTAGCGGAAATTATAAGATCTTACGGGTTCTCCCCAATCTCCTACGCTGACGATACTCAGCTGTTATTTCCCTTCCAAACTATTACACCTGCAGTCATGCAATCCTTTCAAAATGGCATGAGAGCTGTGGCAGGTTGGATGGCCCAGAACTTCCTCCAATGCAACGTGACCAAAACCGAAGTCATGTTGTTTGGTGGGGCCACCCTGCTCTGGTCCCCGGATTGGTGGCCACCTGAGCTAGGACCTGTTCCTGCGCCCAAACAGACCATCAAAAACTTGGGAGTACGCCTGGACCAAACACTGATTTTAAAAGAGCATGTCAGTCAAGTCACGGGAACATGTTTCCGAATTATTGGTCTCTTACGGCGCATTTTCCCCTTCCTGCCAGACATCCACAGGAAAACGCTGGTACAGGCACTAGTACTCGGACGGATAGACTACTGTAATGGTCTACTCATTTCCGCTAATCAAGAACAAATATGCAGGCTGCAGGTGGTACAGAACACCGCTGCTAGACTCATCTTGAATGCCCTCCCCCGTACCCCATCACGCCCCCTCCTTTCCCACCTTCACTGGCTTCCAGTGCAACAACGGGTCAATTTCAAACTTTGCTGCATAATGCATAAATGCATCTATGGGTCCGGTCCTAAATACTTAAAAGACATTTTTGCTCTTTACTCTCCTGGACGTGCTCTGCGTTCCAGCAACACCATGTTGATGCATGTACCTAAAGTCACCAGAGCGAGACAAGGTGGCAGAGCACCCTCTTTTAAAGGCCCCCAGTTATGGAACTCCCTCCCACCGCAACTGAGATACATTTCTAATCTACTCTCTTTTAGGAAAAAATTAAAAACCTTCCTATTTACCCAAGATTAACTCACTATGCCCCTCACGCTGCCACTCCCCTCAATAAGCATTCGACTCATACAGAAGCTACGCGCGGAGATACCCCTTCGGGGCTGATTCAGGCGCGTTACAAGAATATAAATAAATAAATAAAATAGGTTATAGACCATATATAGTTAGGAATTAGCATTTACAAAACCTTGAAAATTCACTGAAAAAACCATAGGTTATAGACCATATATAGTTGGGAATTAGCATTTACAAAACCTTATTTTACTCACACAAAACCATTGAAATTCGCATATATAGTTAGTTGCACTAACTATATATCGCGCACCCGCAATCCACTGCTGATCATGTCACATATTACATCATTCATGACATGGTCAGTGACATCACTGATGACATCTCAAATGCCATCACTGATGACATCATTGATGACATCACTGATGACATCTCAAATGACATCACTGATGACATCTCATTTGACATTACTGATCACATCACTGATTACATCATTCATGTGATAATACGATGAACCTCTTCAGACTCTAATATAACCTTAGATACACTCAGTGTAAACAGACACTCACAGACTGTCACTCATCCATGGAGTTACTCACACACCTAGTCAGTCATGCAAAGAATCAATCACACCTCCATTTCCTCAACTATACAGTTATACACACCTTACGTATTCAAACATATACTAACACATATTTACTCTCTTATACAATCCCTGATACAAGTTCACAGTGATCCATACAGCCGTTCACACATTCACTGGCTCTTATGCACAGTTATTTATATATGTCAACTCTCACATGTACTGTGTTTTACATATGTACTTACTTTGACATGTAGCACTGAGATATCCATTCACTCACCAATACACTCATGCACACAGTCAACCGCCCATACAGCTGTTTCCACATGCACTTTTGAACCCATACATCTAGAGAATCAACTGCTCACACATCTATGCACAGAGTCATACACCTCCCAGCCACCCACACACACACTCAGTCTCCCATACAAATACTTGGGCAACCAATCAATAACCCATATAGTTACTCATATAGCTACTGATCAACACATGCAGCAGTTTACAGAACAACAGACATAATGATGCACAAATTAAGACAGTTTAGTCACTAACCCATGCACTCAGTGAGACACATTTAATCACTCACTCATACAGTCAGTCATGCACCTACTAAATCCTTCATCCAGACACTTATACATCCACTCATTCTTCAATATGTAAGACAAATTTTAACTTTACAGAAACATACAGTCACTGGATGTTGTCATCAGTGATGTCATCAGTGATGTCACTGACCATGTCATGAATGATGTAATATGTGACATGATCAGCAGTGGATTGCGGGTGCGCGATATATAGTTAGTGCAACTAACTATATATGCGAATTTCAATGGTTTTGTGTGAGTAAAATAAGGTTTTGTAAATGCTAATTCCTAACTATATATGGTCTATAACCTATGTTTTTTTCAGTGAATATATATATATATATATATATATATATATATATATATATATATCCATATATCCACACGACACAGGTTTGCCCAAAGCGGAGAGACCACAAGAGGTTTTGAGTGAAGCTCGTGTTATTTAATGGCAGCTTGCAAGCAGACACGGCAGCAGTGAAATCACACCAAAATAAATATGCCAGACGCGTTTCAGGACATTCATAATCCTTTCCTCAGTGGCGTGTGATTTCTGGGAGACAGGAAGCACATTTTGATCACGCACCAGTCAATTATAAACACCTGCCTGTGAGGGCGTGGCTGTATGCACAGCCTTCTGGATGTTGTAGTGCGCGATAGTGTTCACCAAGTGGGCGTGCTGCATAACTCCTCCATATTACACAAAATTAGTTCCCAAGTGGGTAGGTGTGGACGCTGTGCATAATCTGCCCTGCTTTTTCGCCGCTATTGTCAAGCGATCTGGCCCCCTCCTGCAAGGCGCCAGATCTCCTCCTTCCTTGGTGCTGGCACCAGTGGTATCAGCTCAGGACTCGCACTTCAGCGATGGGCCATCTCCCCGACCGGGACCGGCCGGAAACATCCACACGACACAGGTTTGCCCAAAGCGGAGAGACCACAAGTGGTTTTGAGTGAAGCTCGTGTTATTTAATGGCAGCTTGCAAGCAGACACGGCAACAGTGAAATTGTGGTAAATAAATAAATAAATACCTGTTCTATTTTTGACTAGATATACTATAACAGATAGCTCAATAAATAAGAGTCAAGATTCGAGGTATCTTGAGTTTGCAGGTTTTAATACAGCATAAAGGACAGCAACAGGACAACCTGCACGGGAATAGGATGGCAGCTGCCGGGGGCAGGATCTGGGAGCATAAGGGTAATTTTTAATAACAGTGCACAATATTTATAGTTAAACAATTGCATTACATTCGGTGTAGTAGGCGTAGCAGTGGGTGGAGTTCGTAGCAGTCGCGAAAGATAAGGCTGAAGTGGGTGTAACAAGAGGTGTGTACATAGACATGTGATGTAAACGTAACAGAATATGTCATAAATGGGGCGGAAACATGGAGGGGGCTACCTAAGGAGCCGGGACCCCTGACCTAGTGGTGCGCGCAAGCCGGCAATGACGTGTCACTAGGAGGAACTGGGGCTATGACTTCTGCGCTAGAAGAAGAGACTAATAGTCTGGAGTGTCAGAGCGACATGTACCTAAACACTATCTAGTATCTGATGTTTAGAGAACATGTTGATAGAATCCAAAAGTTATCAGGGCAAAGGCTAACAGACTCTAAGACTGGTGCATGCATTATTCTACATGTAGTGCGTGTTGAGGAATATTAAATGACCATTAATACAGTATTTCTCTTACATGGAGACGTAAAGGCTAGACCATGACTGAAACTATTGATGTGATTCAGTAGCTTAGGAATGCAGAGAAGGAGAGCTGGACTGATAACTAGAATCATAACATACTCTTGGCAGACTGGCAGGCAGAGCCAGGCAGAGCCGGGCACTGTGAGGCAGGAAGTAAGTGAAGGGTCAGGGATACAGGTGGGGGCTGTATCGCTCCTCAGCGAGGGTTCAGGAGACAGGAGCTGAATCTGGTGTCCGGGCCCTTTTGAGGCCTAGAAACGGGGACTTTTACTGAATTAACGTGCACACTGTGAAACGTGGCCACATAACTTTACATAGGCTTAATACTCGTAGCTTTCACGAGAACTGGGAACTGGCATACTAAATTTGGACACGACTGTACTTGCGTCTTTAATCGATCATAAGGGAATACATATGCATATTAATCATGCACATATAGCATAAGATGGGGAACACTAGGGACACAGAACATGGCAAAATTTACTTTTCCACATTCCCTCCTTGTCACTACGTTTCCATCAGGAAACATCAATATTCATGATACCATCTATCATTTCATACAGTATCATTTGCTCGTCTCGAATTGTCTTGGAACGGGACTTAGGACTAGGACTTGGAATACAGGATGTAGCACAAATGCCGCAAATCGCAGGGCCACATTGTAAACAGAGGCAGCAACTGAAAATGATCATTACTGCTATACCTAGGAATGACAATACTTTCCATCCCCAGGCAGAAATTATACTCCAGAGCCAACCGGACCATGTCCAGGTGCCTGGATTCTGGTGTAACTGATGGGCAATTTTATGAAGTCTGGTTATAGCTGAATAAACAGACGGCGCGTTATTAGGAATGAAAATGCAGCAACTAGATCCGATGACTCTACATGCTCCTCCTCTATCGGCCAGTATGACGTCAAGAACGAGACGATTTTGGAGCACAACAAATCTCATAGCAGATTGCTCTTCGGTTAAGTTACCTAGAGCAGAAGTAGTCTCATTCACTACTGCTTCAAGGGTTCTGGTTAATCTACGTATTAACTTACTATTCTGGATAGGGCCTATAAAGAAGAAGAATCCTTTATTGAAATCTGTATACTGTTCTAGAGCAGTTTCAGTTTGATCGACAATCGGGGACTCGATCTCCCTTCTATGTCTAATGTGTACTAGATGTGTGTTTCTATGATAATCGGATGGGGCTAGGAAAACTGGTGGCAGTAGGAAGGCAATGTAACAGGTTCCATCCCAATCGAGGGGCAGACGAACATATGCGGTCTGACCACAAACAAAATATGAATGACGTGAGGCTTTAAAAATAGATTTCCCACTGTCACTATACTTGACAATAGTAGTACAATCACTATGTCCTACATGTGCGGAACCATTCTTTCGGACACATAATTCGCCTTTGACTGGTAGTACTGAAATAGCAGGTAAATCTGGAGTAGTATCAGACTGAACATTCAGGACCATAAAATTCGAAGAATAATTACCTAAATTATAAACTTCATTTTCTAGATCTAACCCTGTTCTATGGGTGAGACCTTGCTTGTCTGGAAAACATGTACTGTTCAGAAGGGACATATCTGTTGAGGATGACGTTAACGTGGACCATGCTCCACACGAACCATTATGTGAAAACGGATAAGGAAAGAGTGGCAGAACTCCCTTCGGTGTCTGGAAAGGGGGGAGTCGACCACACACCCAACAATTAGTAGCATTGCTGGTCTGGTGTGAATAGTGTAACATACGGATAAACGTATTATTTCTCATAGCAAGACGATAGGATAGCTCGTGAGGAGGCAGATCACTAAATGTGTGCTCTACTGTAGCATTAGAAAACTTATTTACATGAGAAATTGGAAAACATAAATGCAATGCATAACTTGTGCAGGTAACCATCAAACTCAAAAATAGAAGAAAACATAGAATAACGATACATCTGATAGAGTTTTGACTAACTCTCTCACTATGGGGGTCTATCTCATACATGTCAGAAACCTGTCTAACCGTTTCACCCGAGGGGGACTTAGACAATTAAACTGGCTGACTTATTTTACTAGACCGGAGCTTCTTTTTATACTCCTGCTGCGGAGTTTCCTCTAACAGGGGAGGCTTGGAATCAAAGTCACTTTTTAGGCAGTCCTTAGAGATGGAACAGTCCAATGTTTTTATGCGACATCCATGGAATTTCTTGACGTGAGACAGGTGCACCCAGCCTTTGCGGCCTTCCAACTTCACGGCCGTGCGGATGGTCAGAAGGACAAGTTGGGGTTGTTTCCAGCGAGGCTCCAGCGGACTTGAACGATCAAAATTCCTCACAAGGACAAAACATCCTGGAACGATTTCATGCGGTTTCACCTCGGTATTGTCTGGAAATGCGGCGGCAACCTGTGAACGACAAGAGTGGAGGGCAGACATCAAGGAAGCTAGGTAATCTGTCAGCATATTACTGGAAACATCTGTAATACTTCGGGGTCTAGGTGTACCCCACATGTTCGGGGGGCGGCCGAATACGACCTCATAAGGGGACAGACCTGATCTGGAATGTGCGACCATGCGCATATAAAATAGGGCGACTGGCAGGGCTACTAGCCAGTCAACACCTTTCTCTTGACAAACTTTGGCGATGCGGATTTTTAATGTCTGATTATGTCTCTCTACGAGACCTGCTGCTTCAGGATGGCGTACACAATGAAACTTCCACTGGTACCCTAACAGAAGGGAAACATGCTTCATGAGCTCAGATGAGAATGGCTGGCCGTTGTCTG
Organism: Lissotriton helveticus; assembly: GCF_964261635.1. Classification (NCBI taxonomy): domain Eukaryota; kingdom Metazoa; phylum Chordata; class Amphibia; order Caudata; family Salamandridae; genus Lissotriton; species Lissotriton helveticus. Next base: position 50,245,675 of record NC_136069.1, read on the forward strand.
AATACACGACCCTAGGGAGTCCATAACGAGGGAAAAATTCACGAACCAGCTGCTTGGCAGTGGTCGCGGCTGTGTAATCTGGGACTGGATATGCCTCTGTCCACCTGGACAAAGCGCATACAACTACAAGGACATACTTGAAACCTCGACATCGCTCCATCTGAATATAATCCATCTGGAGGACCTCAAAAGGGTGGTCAGGAGGCTGGAATCCCCCTTGTTCCACCGGGACACTTTTACCTGGATTGAACTGACAACATATCATACAGGTACGGACTTTCTGCTTGGCTGCAGCTCGTAAATGCTTGTTGGACCAAATGTTCTGGATACTGTCTAACATGGCTTGTTCTCCTAAATGTGCAGGACTATGTGCGGTATTAATAATGACTTGAACCATTGAGTCGGGGAGAAACCATGTGGCTTTTCCCTTCGTCAACCATCCCTGATCTGTCTGGACCCCTCCTTGTTCGGACCATTTCTTGATTTCATCAGGAGTAGCATGTAACTGTATGTCTATGACATCTTGAGTGGGGTCCTTAACTGTCATACATGTAGTCGGATCTGGAGTGTGTGTCAGTGTCGTGTTAACTGGAATGTCTGGAGTCTGAGCTGTGAGCTTGGCTGTTCGATCTGCTAGATCGTTACCTTGGGAAATGATGTCAGTAACTTTCGTATGTGCTTTGCACTTCATGATAGCGATAGCTGTCGGTAAATGTATTGCTTCTAACAGAGCTTGAATGAGGAAACCATGCTGAATCTTGGTTCCATGAGAAGTCATAAAACCTCTTTCTTGCCAGAGCACTCCAAAGTCGTGTACGACTCCGAATGCATAACGTGAATCTGTGTAAATATTAACTTTCAGGTTCTTGGCACGTATGCAGGCTTGGGTCAGAGCGACTAGCTCTGCTGCTTGAGCGGACAGGGTGTCAATACGGTGTGTCTCTATAACTTCAGTGTCAGTAGTCACTGCATACGCGGCTACTAGTTCTCCTGTACTAGTTCTCATACATGAACCATCCACATAAAGTGTCAGGTCGGGATCTGGTAGTGGAATATCTGTCAGGTCTTGTCTTGGCTTTGTCATGGTGTTAACTACTTCCACACAGTCATGTGTGGCAGGATTTGAGGTAACTGACGGTAACAGTGTAGCTGGATTTAGAACGTTGCAGCGTCTGATTTCTATGTGTGGCTGGAATAGTGTCAATTCATAACCTGTTAAACGTGCAATGGTCAAGTGCTGGGTCTGTGTTCGGTTTAAAAGAACTTCCACGGAGTGTGGAACTTGTACTGTCAGGGAGTGTCCTAACACTATGGAATCACTTTGTCTGATAGTTAGTGCTGTGGCTGCAACTGACTTGAGGCACGCAGGCAGAGCCTGGGCTACTGGATCTAATGTGCTCGAAAAATAAGCACAGGGCTTGTATTGTCCTGCTTGATCTTGTGTGAGAACAGATAATGCTGTACCATCACGTTCTGTGACAAAAAGTGTAAAAGGCTTACTGTAGTTCGGTGTAGCTAGAACAGGTGCTTGACATAAGGCTTTCTTTAATTCATTAAAAGCAAGTGTATGTTCAGATGTCCAAGGGAGGACAGTCGATACTGCTGCCTCCTGTGTCGTTAACTGTATCAGTGGCTTGGCTAGAAATGCATACTGAGGAATCCATTGTCTGCAATAAGAAGTGAGGCCGATAAAAGCTCGTACCTCTTTCTGGGTCTTGGGCTGTGGAAGACTTACTATTAACTGGATACGGTCAGGTGTCAACTGCCTACCCCTCTTGGACAGTAAGTGGCCTAAGTAGATCACTTGCTGGACACAGAATTGAAGCTTTGAAGGGGACACCTTGTGCCCCGACTCGGCTAGAAAATACAGAACTGTAAGTGACGCACGCTCGCAGTCACGTTCAGAACGGGCTGTGATCAGTAGATCATCGACATACTGGAGCAGGGCAGTGTCAGTTGGCATGTGAATATTGTCTAGTTGTCTCTTAAGTGCTTGACTGTAAATGCTAGGACTTTCTGTGAAACCTTGAGGAGCTCGTGTGAATTTATAGCTCCTTCCATTTAAACAGAATCCGAAAAGGAACTGGCTGTCTGGATGAATGGGGACACTGACAAATGCGTTCTTGAGGTCTATGACTGTGAAAAACGTAGCTTCAGAATCAATGGCTGTTAATAGGGAAGAAATATCTGGGACAACTGGATACTGGGGAATGATACATTTATTAAGTTCTCGAAGGTCAATCACTAATCGATATACTGGAGGTGCATTTGGATCAGTACGTTTCATGACTGGAATAATAGGAGAATTACATACATTGGAGTCAGTTTCTACAACCACTCCTTGAGCAATGAGCTCGTCAATAATTTTGGATAAGGCTGCTACAGCCTCAGGTGGCAATCTGTACTGTCTGATTCGTGGTAACACTACACCTGGCTTAAGAGTCACACGATGGGGTGTGATTTGCATAAAACCAACATCAGTTGGACCTTGCGCCCATAGATGCTGCGGAACATTCAGTAATCTTGGATCAAAATCACGTAATACATAGTGACCCTTAAAGTCACGTAAAAACAAACGTATTCCTTCTGGGGAGCAGCAAATAACTGCACCTAATTCTTTTAATGTCTTAATGCCTAACAAATTTTCTGGACATGATTTCGTAAGTAATAAATCAGTGGTTCGGGACAATGGACCTACTTCTAGAGTAACTGGTTTGGAAATCTCGTTAACTATTGGCTTTCCTGAAAATCCAAGGGAAACATTTCTAGAGCCTGAGAGCGGAGCCCCTGGAACCTCGTCATGACTGATAGTAGTCCTACTTGCCCCTGTATCAATCAGATACTTTCTGTCTTTCCCTAATACTTGACTGTGAACATAGGGACCCTCTTGATCTACAGGTATCTCGATGAGAGGCAAGCCTACCTCCCTCTCTAGGCTGTTTCATGAATACGGCTGGTACTCTGGATACTCGGACTGTGCATACTGGTACATTTGCTGTGTAACATGCTGTGTTGCAGCTATAGGCTGCGGTGCTGTAACTGTCTGTTGTGCATTCTGTGGCTGAGAAGTCTGTGAAACTTGCTCTTGTCTAGGCGGACGTGGTCTTTCTTTAGTCTTACCGGTAGCTATGTTGTGTTTCAGAACTGCACACTCGTTTATAAAATGACCTGGCTGTTTACAATAATTGCAGGTCCCTTTAACAGGAACTGCAGGATGACTGGCTTGATTCGTACCCCTCTTCTGACTGTCTTGAGGAACAGATTGTGCAACCAATACTTTCATTTTCGTGTCTTTCATACGTTTCCTTTCGTGTTCTTGCTCTTCTCTGATTCTATTCTGGTGACACTGGAGCATCTGAAGCATTTGGGACGGAGTATTAGCTTGCCAGGTACTTTCGACTTTCAAAACTCGATTTTTAACTTGTGGACTTGAATTCTCGACTAGTTTAGTAACAAAAAGATGAGGGTATGACTCACTACTCGTCTTCAAACCACTGTTAATACTAAAACATTTCTCCAATCTAGAATAAAAATCACTAGTATCTTCGTCTGGTTTCTGTTTACAGGCTGAGATTGCATCCCAGTCTTCCTTTTTCGTGGCTAGTAATCTTGGCAAAACTTGTATTAACAGTTCGGGTAATTCTTTACATTTATCTCCTAGACCGGTACCTGGTACACGTGTATTTTCTTCAGCTTCTAGAACTGCCCAATCTATCTTTTTCTCTCCCACCTCCCATTCTTTTTCCTTGAGTTTCTCATATACCCCTGCGGGCAACAGGACCTTTAACATTTTAATTATATCTGGATACGTGTATTCTCCCATACGGAGCATGTCTTTTAATTCACGGTGGAACCCTGCTGGATCTTTGTCGTGACAGGGAATTAACTTTTTCATCTCTAAGAGTTCCATCTTTGTAATCGGGGTGTAAACAAATACTCGTTGCATCTCACCCCCCTGTGTCCTAACTGGGTGTACTTCTCGTAACGGATTCTGTCTATCTATGTAAAATGGTTTACTTCCTGGGGGTGAGACGTGAACAAAGTGCGGGTTCAGAAACGTTCGGTATTTGTGGCGCTGTTCTAGAATGATACTAATTAAATCGGTAGCTAGACCTTTCCATCTATACTGGAGTAACTCGTTCAGAACATCATGTAACGGACCTGGATCAGAATGTTGACCCTCATACAGTGTGATGAGGTGCTGGATCATATACATACCCACCAGTCGCTGCTCGGCTGGGGGCAGTTCCAGAAACATTTGTGCCACTATTTCGTCTGGAAAAGTGGTAGAATCAGTAGCCCATCGGACTGCTGATCGGGCTAGTTCTTGTTCATGCATGGTACTAAGTTCACTATAACCGATTCGTGATTTCAGAATGTGATCGGTAGCTTGAAATACTTGCTCTAGAGAACCTTGTTCTGGTGCTGGAGGAGGAACAGTTTTCTTGTAGTCTAGACGTGAATGTCGGTCGGAAAGTCTAGTTCTACCTACATACGCTATTCTGGAAGTATTCTCGTCGTCTACCTCTTCAGTAGAAGAGTCGTTTTCCTTCTCGCTTACTTGTGCTGTTTTGCGTTTCTCGTGTAACCTTATTATTTCCTTACGAATTTTCTTGTACATACTCTCTATACTGCTGAGTGTCTTGTGTCTTCCCTCGGCTATATGATCACTCCATTTTGTCAGAACTCTCATTTCGGTGGGATCTTTAGTCGGATAATCTTGTTCCCTTATTAAACAATTTATTAGAAATTTTAATAGCATGAACTGAATCTCAGCTTTTCTAAGAGACATGACTTCGCCAATACTTTCTGGGTCTGTTCCTGTACGAATGAAACGATATATTCTGTCTAGATCTTCTTTCATATTTGGTAGGGTGTCCAAATACTCTGTCACCCGTCTTACACGCAATGAATATATAACCATACTATCATCGCCTGGGACTGGATCATAACGGCATTCGGTGAGAGCTCGTCTGATATCTGCAACGGACTGATGTTTGGGCGTGCGCTGTAACGCACGTTCATGTAACTCGACTGACGTTATACGTTTGTGTGGCGGCAGGGTACCCGGGGGTCCTCCTCCCGCGGCCCCTAAACTGGAATCGTCGACTGATACTCTTCGTGCTGGCAGAGTCATCAGTGTAGCGGGTACTTGTAATGTAGGCTGGACCGGGGGTACCGTAACAGGTGCTGTAACAGGTGCCCCGGTGACTGGAGGAGCCGGATTTACATTATTTACAGGAGCTGGCGGAACAGGATTGGCATATTCTGGGACTGTGTCGTCCAAATAGGACGAGAGAAAAATATCAGCTGCGGTCGGTTTGTGACGTAGCTTGGTCGGAACTAATGGTGGCGGAAAATTACTAGATGCCTCCGGGGTTGCTTTTGGCAAGCCCTCGGCAAGAAGAGGGTACATACCCTTAATAAGTTGGCAAGCCCTCGGCAAGAAGAGGGTACATACCCTTAATAAGGGCATTCCTCTGTCTGTCTGACTGTTCGGTTTTAACTCGTTCACCTATTTCGATTAATTCCCTTTCTTGGGCTCTTTCTTGGGATTCTCTACTTAATTCTGACTTTCTGATTTCTTTTTCGGTTCTTTTATGAGATTCTTTGCGCCATAACTCGATGGCATCTTTCTGTGACTGTCTGGCTTTCTTTTTCCATAATGCTTCCTCTACTCGCATGATGCACTCGGCATCCCATGTGCCGGATACAGGCCATCTATATTTCTCTTCTAGATCTTTAGAATACTCGACCCATAAGTCTAGATATAATATGGCACTTATGCCATGCTTATGATACATAAAATGACCTGGACTGTCCCTAGGCGGGACAGGAACTGCTTCCTCGAGCAGACCTTTTCTAGTTCTTAACTGACGTAATTTTGAGAACAGAGGCATGACGTAAACTGGGATCTGGACACAGTACAATACACAATGAACACAATAATGACTTGAGACTGATCACTCATACCACGACATTGAAAACACATTGAAATGACATTTAAAATAACAGTTCGGACAGAAACATTACCTGGAATACTTGAAAACAGAAACACATGAATTTCTCGAGACTAGAACTTACTAGAATTACTAGATGCACTGCTGAAACAGTACGAAACATACCGGTCTCATAAAGAGACACGTCAGGACCCGCATCCACCTAGGTGGACACTTCGTGTTGGATTTGCGTACCCAAACCCACGGACCAGAGACAAATTAATTGACCCTGTCTAGATACTACCCCAGCAACGGTACTCACCGGGCAGCAAGAACGGAAGGCCTCGGACTGGACTGGACTGCTACGACGACGGACTACGAACTTCGGACTTCAGTTACGGGTGGGCCTCCGGATACCTCCGACCTTGGACTCTCGGCTTGGGCTCTGGTTGGGACTCGCCGTGTTCCTCCACCGCCTCGTCTGGATGCTGGACCGCAACCTCCGTCTCCTCCGTGGGCCTGAGGGATACTTGAAGCAGAAATATCTGCACGTGCACGGTATGGTTCCGTCACGGCTGCAGAGGGTCAGGGGGCTTGCGTGGCTTCTCCGGCGCGTGGGGAAAGGGCAAGTCCCTATTCGGGCGCCATTATGTGGTAAATAAATAATTAAATACCTGTTCTATTTTTGACTAGATATACTATAACAGATAGCTCAATAAATAAGAGTCAAGATTCGAGGTATCTTGAGTTTGCAGGTTTTAATACAGCATAAAGGACAGCAACAGGACAACCTGCACGGGAATAGGATGGCAGCTGCCGGGGGCAGGATCTGGGAGCATAAGGGTAATTTTTAATAACAGTGCACAATATTTATAGTTAAACAATTGCATTACATTCGGTGTAGTAGGCGTAGCAGTGGGTGGAGTTCGTAGCAGTCGCGAAAGATAAGGCTGAAGTGGGTGTAACAAGAGGCGTGTACATAGACATGTGATGTAAACGTAACAGAATATGTCATAAATGGTGCGGAAACATGGAGGGGGCTACCTAAGGAGCCGGGACCTCTGACCTAGTGGTGCGCGCAAGCCGGCAATGACGTGTCACTAGGAGGAACTGGGGCTATGACTTCTGCGCTAGAAGAAGAGACTAATAGTCTGGAGTGTCAGAGCGACATGTACCTAAACACTATCTAGTATCTGATGTTTAGAGAACATGTTGATAGAATCCAAAAGTTATCAGGGCAAAGGCTAACAGACTCTAAGACTGGTGCATGCATTATTCTACATGTAGTGCGTGTTGAGGAATATTAAATGACCATTAATACAGTATTTCTCTTACATGGAGACGTAAAGGCTAGACCATGACTGAAACTATTGATGTGATTCAGTAGCTTAGGAATGCAGAGAAGGAGAGCTGGACTGATAACTAGAATCATAACATACTCTTGGCAGACTGGCAGGCAGAGCCAGGCCGAGCCGGGCACTGTGAGGCAGGAAGTAAGTGAAGGGCCAGGGATACAGGTGGGGGCTGTATCGCTCCTCAGCGAGGGTTCAGGAGACAGGAGCTGAATCTGGTGTCCGGGCCCTTTTGAGGCCTAGAAACAGGGACTTTTACTGAATTAACGTGCACACTGTGAAACGTGGCCACATAACTTTACATAGGCTTAATACTCGTAGCTTTCACGAGAACTGGGAACTGGCATACTAAATTTGGACACGACTGTACTTGCGTCTTTAATCGATCATAAGGGAATACATATGCATATTAATCATGCACATATAGCATAAGATAAGGAACACGTAGGGACACAGAACATGGCAAAATTTACTTTTCCACAAAATCACACCAAAATAAATATGCCAGACGCGTTTCAGGACATTCATAATCCTTTCCTCAGTGGCGTGTGATTTCTGGGAGACAGGAAGCACATTTTGATCACGCACAAGTCAATTATAAACACCTGCCTGTGAGGGCGTGGCTGTATGCACAGCCTTCTGGATGTTGTAGTGCGCGATAGTGTTCACCAAGTGGGCGTGCTGCATAACTCCTCCATATTACACAAAATTAGTTCCCAAGTGGGTAGGTGTGGACGCTGTGCATAATCTGCCCTGCTTTTTCGCCGCTATTGTCAAGCGATCTGGCCCCCTCCTGCAAGGCGCCAGATCTCCTCCTTCCTTGGTGCTGGCACCAGTGGTATCAGCTCAGGACTCGCACTTCAGCGATGGGCCATCTCCCCGACCGGGACCGGCCGGAAACATCCACACGACACAGGTTTGCCCAAAGCGGAGAGACCACAAGAGGTTTTGAGTGAAGCTCGTGTTATTTAATGGCAGCTTGCAAGCAGACACGGCAACAGTGAAATCACACCAAAATAAATATGCCAGACGCGTTTCAGGACATTCATAATCCTTTCCTCAGTGGCGTGTGATTTCTGGGAGACAGGAAGCACATTTTGATCACGCACAAGTCAATTATAAACACCTGCCTGTGAGGGCGTGGCTGTATGCACAGCCTTCTGGATGTTGTAGTGCGCGATAGTGTTCACCAAGTGGGCGTGCTGCATAACTCCTCCATATTGCACAAAATTAGTTCCCAAGTGGGTAGGTGTGGACGCTGTGCATAATCTGCCCTGCTTTTTCGCCGCTATTGTCAAGCGATCTGGCCCCCTCCTGCAAGGCGCCAGATCTCCTCCTTCCTTGGTGCTGGCACCAGTGGTACCAGCTCAGGACTCGCACTTCAGCGATGGGCCATCTCCCCGACCGGGACCAGCCGGAAACATCCACACGACACAGGTTTGCCCAAAGCGGAGAGACCACAAGAGGTTTTGAGTGAAGCTCGTGTTATTTAATGGCAGCTTGCAAGCAGACACGGCAACAGTGAAATCACACCAAAATAAATATGCCAGACGCGTTTCAGGACATTCATAATCCTTTCCTCAGTGGCGTGTGATTTCTGGGAGACAGGAAGCACATTTTGATCACGCACAAGTCAATTATAAACACCTGCCTGTGAGGGCGTGGCTGTATGCACAGCCTTCTGGATGTTGTAGTGCGCGATAGTGTTCACCAAGTGGGCGTGCTGCATAACTCCTCCATATTACACAAAATTAGTTCCCAAGTGGGTAGGTGTGGACGCTGTGCATAATCTGCCCTGCTTTTTCGCCGCTATTGTCAAGCGATCTGGCCCCCTCCTGCAAGGCGCCAAATCTCCTCCTTCCTTGGTGCCAGCACCAAGGAAGGAGGAGATCTGGCCAGCAGATGTGCAGTGTGTAAGGCGTGTAGGATAGGAAAAAGCTGTACCACCTACACTACTCCCTTTAGTGAAGAGGTGAGAAGTATTAACAAGAAAATCACCTGCAAATCAGATTTTGTAGTATACGTGTTGGAGTGCACTTGTGGACTGCGATACGTGGGGAGCACGAAATTGCAGGTCCATAAGCGCATTCTACAACATCTGAGGGCAGTTAACAACAGGGATGAGACCTACCCAGTTGCGAGACACATAAACTCTTGCCATGGGGGTGACATTGGGTGTCTCCAATATTATGCCATAGATATGGTGCCACCCCTTCGTAGAGGGAGATAGGGAGGCACGTTTGAGAGTATTGGAGACCCGGTACATCTTAGAGCTCAACTCAAAGACCCCGAATGGTTTAAACCAAACTGAGGACCTACACTCATGCTTGTATGAAATGTGAACAGAACTTGTATGGGGTGGGGCTGATCAAATTAAGGTTCTGGATTGGTAGTGGGTTTGACTGCATAGGATAGGCAAGCAACAATGATGAACATTCGATGGTCTGCTTAACAGACAGATTTTATGGTGATGGGTTTAGTGTGATAGTTTTTGAATCTTTCTCATAAATTGGTTATTCACTGGACATAACTAAAAAATTGATGCAGTTTAGAGTGCAGTAGAAGCTGTCCCTGAGTAAATCAGCAGTGTGGACGCAGTGGTAACAGGAGTTGATATGCCCACTTGGGCTTTATTTGATGATCAAAATGTCCCTTAACATGTATTCTTCATCAAAATACCTGTGATTTTCCGATTGGCAATATTTGCACTTTATATAGCGAATTTGCACAGTATATAAGAGAATGTATAATTTTTAGTCATGATTTTAACATGCATTATACAATATTAATTTATCTTCTTAATTGATTTTATTCGAGTCAATTTAATCAATTGGAATATACGACAGGCACGATCTGAGGAATATAAGTCAACATATGTAGAACAAATAGAAAAAATAATTATTTCTCAAATGTTGGAAATTTTATTTATACATGTTTGTGAATAATACGAGTGGACAATGATCAATATGTGTATTTGCACGGAAAAATGACTCACGATGCAATGGAGTATTTTTTCCTGAAACCAGGCTGAAGTCTGTTTTTTATCTCCACAGGCTGCAGGGTCAGCAGACGACGCACTTGCACTTTAAATTCATTGGTGGGTTGCCAGACCATGTCATGTGATCAAGGGGCCGAGGTCCCGAAACGCGTCATGGCGGCGTGTGTTTTTTGCACTGGGATGAATAAATACATTTTGCAACTTTCCATTTGGGTCCGGATTCGTTTTTTGTTCCGAAATTGCTTTTTGGACTAAACGGAGTTCTTCTCATATATATATATATATATATATGTATATATATATATATATATATATGTATATATATATATATATATCTCGATACGAAAAATCCACATGAATTGTGCTCTCAGAAATGAAAAAACGCGGCACCAGTAAAGTGTTTGCCTAGGAGTTTATTCACCATGCGTTTCGCTTCTACACGAAGCTTGGTCACGTATATATATATATATATATATATATTACCTACTGGCGGTCGCCAGTAGGTATATATAGTTAGGATTTTTTCCCTATGGGATTTTTGAAAATTCTATGTCTAATAACTTTGGCGTTTGTGGACGGAATTGGCTGAAATTTTCTGGAAAATGGAACATTTTGTTTCTGAGCAGCCACTGGAAATTTGGGGGGAGTTGGTCCAGGGGGGGCCGAGAAAAAAGGGGGGTCCCAAAACGTGTTTTTAACATTGAGTTTTCCATAGGGCGGTTAGCCTCACTTTTAGCCCGAACGGCTGAATGGATTTGCACGAAACTTGGCAAAATTGTAGGGACTGGTAGCCCGATGTGCCTTTTGTAGGTCTTAATATATGTGCTGCAGTGGATTTTGAGAAAATAACGTTCAAAAAAAGATATATATCTGTAAGCGCGGACCAGGCAGCGCCCCGGTACGCGTACTTGACGCGTAACGGAACTTCGCGTAGCGAAGTTGATTGGCTCTCCGGTGTCTGTCAACATTCTAAACAGTCCGGAGCGGCCGCCATCTTGTCTCTCGGTAGGATCGAGAGACAAGAGGAGGTCAAAAGCGAAGGGGCAAATGACCTTAAGGGGGCATAGTAGATACTCCCTGACCCCCTAGGTTTGATGTGGAGGCTTTAAAGGGGCCCCGCTAAGCAAAAAAAAAAAAAAAATTTTTTTGTTTTTTTTCGTGGTTAGCGCCCGGGAAGCGTACTGGGGAGCGTATCACAATAAAAAATGAATGATAGACTTTTCAAATGCTGTATGTTAATTGATTGTTGGTTTTGTTGATTATTTTTTTTTTTTTTTAAACTTTTTTTATTGTGTTTCATAATTTATTAAACTTTCTAACATTTCATTGTCAGAAATTTCATAATCATGGAATATAGATTGTAGTCTCTGAGGTTGTAAAATGTCCTCATTTGCAAGGAGGTTATCTACTGCTTGCACACATTGCAGTAGTTCTTGGTCCCATGTTTCATCCATAAATTCAATCTCATTTGGATCAATGATTTCTGTGTTGGACTCTGGAAGGACAATTTCAAATGAAATGTTTTGTTCACTTTCCATTTTTCCTGAAATTTGCATAAAAAAAATATATATTAGTAGAGGTAGGGCACTGTTGGGATTAATTTTAGATAGGCAGTTTTTATCAGAGAATTTATCTTTGGGCAGTGTATAGTATCAGAGTGGAAGTAGGAATATAAAAAAGTGTATCTAAATTTATAAGTACTACAGAGGGATAGTATATAACTAACAGAAAAAGTTTGCCATATTAACTTAAAGTGCACAATATACTTCAGTTTTAAAAATAACAACTTACCTTTAAAAAGAAGTTGAAGTTATTAATGAAAATCCAAATGAAATGTACACCAGGAAGTAGTAGTCAAAATGGCTGTGTTTCCTTCTCTTCCTTTATATATATTCGGGTACATAACCAATCAAATATCATGTAAAAAAAGTAGAAAATGAAAGTAACATTTTAATTGGTTGTCAATTCCAACACTTCAGATGTGTTTTGTGAAGTAATTTACCTCACGGTATTTAGAGAGGACTACAGGCTAAATGGCTAAATGGAATTCCAATCAAATTTGTGAAAATGGTAGGGATTGGTATGTAGTATGAGCTATTCTATATTTGGTGAAATTGTCTCCAGTGGCTTTTCTGTTAACTACTTTCCCACCTTTTTTGATGGTGCGCTTCCCAGGAAGCGACCCGGTACGCGAACCGGTGAGCGCCCTGGTACGCGAACCTTAAGCGTAACGGGAGTTCACCATTTTGTGTTTCGGTCGAATTATGATACAAGATGGAGGGCAAATAATGTTCAGAATGGGTAGAAGGGGGCACGGTAGACTTATCTTGACCCCCTAGGTTTTGTGAGGGTGGCTGAGGAGGCCCATATGTGCGGAAAAAAAAACATTTTTTTTTAAAATTTCGCGAGGTTAGCTCCCGGTACGCGTACCGGGTAGCGCACCAGGGAGCGTATTTTGTTGAAAATTAGTGAAAATAGTTAGAGTAAAAAAATAATTGTGAGTGATTAGATGTAGGGTAGCTCTGAGAAGAGCTTTTGGGTTTATGGTACATTTAGGTACTTATAAGTAGGTACCAATGCACATTTTTAAATTCAGAGTGAAAACTCTGTTGCCCTCATCTGAGAAGTGAACTCCATCTCCTCTGTAGATATCTTGCATGTAGTAACGCAAGTTATTGTTGTACAGGGAGCCCATTCCATGGTCTCTCATGTAAGCTGAAACAGATTTGTTTACATGCTTCCTCGACTTCTCAATTTGTGGACAAAATTGGTTTGACCACCTCCATTTCTGTCTTTGGCATATATTTGAATATACCAAGGCAGTCTGAGGAAAAAGTGCCATTAATTGCTCAAAGGTGTCCTTTAAAAGCATTTCCAGACCTACACCAGTCAAAGTGCCCAAGTCATTACCTCCACAGTGCACAATTAACAGGTCAGGTTTTGGCAAATGCATAAAGGTTTTCACCAATGGTATCAATTGGTGACATTTTAATCCTCTCTGGCCAAACCACTTAATTTCCACATCTTGTAAATTGAGGTTAGGTAAATTCCTGCTTTCAACGTACCTTTGAGCCCAGTGAATATAACTATGACCAACAATCCAGACAGAAAACATGGTGAGAGAAGGTTCTCCTGCAGTCAGATGAAGTGTGGCAATGAAATGGCAGTTGAAAAAATGTGAGTTTGAAATGAAAAAAACTGTGGAGTTTCTGTGTTCATGAAGTAGTAACAGTGATTGGTGGATTTTGATTGATGAAAACAGAAAGTTAGGGTGTAGAGATGTGTTCTTTGAAAGATGTATTTTGAGTGGTCAATAAAAAATCATTAAATGAAAGAAAGCACTGGATATGCAGGTGCACTGAGAGTTCAGAGTTCAATTGCAACATTGTTGTGTGAATTTGCAAACACCAGAGTTTCTCCAAGAGGTGGTTGCTATGGAAAATAGGCAGAAAGGGCAGAGGGGGAAGGGTTTTCATTTGAAAAAAAGTGAGGGAAGAGTTTTGATTGGGTGACATGAGAAATATGTGTGAAGAATTACACCATTTCTGTGCTTTTGATAGCTGCAGACTCTGGAGTGCATACCTTTTGCTCTGCTGAAGACAAATTGGTGTGTTTCTGAGACTGTTTTCAAACTCAAAGTATTTGCTAAGGTGAGAAAATATTTCTTTACTTTAGATAGAGAATAGTGTGCTTTAAGGAGAAAATTATGATTTATGTGGCGCAATTTGCTAGTAAATATGCTCTCACATGTGCATGGAAATTTTTGATTTTGAATGTTTTTGTTATATAGCCATGTTAAAAGTGACGCAACCATGCTGGAAAGCCAATCAAAAAATGCTTTCATGTGTTTTAATGACATTTTAAGTCATTTTCTGATGTGCAGTGTTTAGAAATTATGATTTGAAAATCGTTTTTGTGGAAAAGGAATTGTTTTTAAAATCATGACAAGGATATAATGGTGTATGGTTATTTATAAGGCAATTGACTGTCCTTGATGTTATTTTTCTCATTTTAGTGTAAGACCTTTCTCTGTGGCGCAAATTGCTTGTAAATATGCTCTTACATGTGCATGAAAATTTTAATTATCAATGTTTGTGTTACATAGCCATGATAAAAGTGAACCAACCATGCAGGAAAGCCAATAAAAAAACGCTTTCATGTGTTTCAATGACATTTTAAGTCATTTTCTCATGTGCAGTTTTTTGAAATTATGATCTGAAAATCGTTTTTGGGAAAAAGGAATTGTTTTTAAATTCATGAGAAGGACATAATGGTGTATGGTTCTTTATAAGGCAATTGACTGTCCCTGATGTTATTTTTCCCATTTTAATGTCAGACCTTTCTTTGTGGCGCAAATTGCTTGTAAATATGCTCCCACCTGTACATTGAAAATTTTGATTTTGAATGTTTATGTTACATAGCCATGTTAAAAGTGACCCTACCATGCAGGAAAGCCAATCAAAATACGCTTTTATGTGTCTTAAGGACAATTTAAGTAATTTTCCCATGTGTAGTGTTTTGAAGTTATGATTTGAAAATCGTTTTTGAGGTAAAGGAATGTTGTTAAAATTTATGTTCGCCATATGCCCCCAAATTTCTTTCTCAGGGTTGCAGCAGGGTGTTCTTGAGACACCCCTGCACTTTTGGAATAAATTCCTAATTTGTGATGAGCAAATTGTTAATCGCAAATTGCACCTTCATTTATATGAGCCTCCTAGCCCATGGAAATGAATGGGTAATTTGCAATTAGCAATTTTCTCATCGCAAATTTGGAATGGTAAAGAATCGCTATTTATTCCTTAAAATTCGCTTTTTTGGAAATGCAAAATAGTTATATGATACATATGGCGGTTGATGTCTAACAAGATAAGAAGCTTATGGATACATTTATGATGACTGGTGCAATGAAGTAGAAATCACTTACTTCATTGGTAGGCCTTTACAATAAATTATCTCCTCTGTATTCTTCATCAAGCATAACTTTAATCTGCAATCCTGAGTAGGCCTCACCTTAAACAAACCTCTGGATAGGCCACATCTTATTGTCATCCTGATTTAATCATTTATAATTCTAGGGACAGATTTATGATAGGTGTATACCTCTTTTGTGCCACTTAGAAAACATTGTCCATGGGGAAATGACTTAAAATGTCATTAAGACACATGAATGTTTTTTTTTTAAACGTTTGCAATTTTTTTGGGTCACTTTCAACATGGCTATGTGTCTGAAACAGTCAAAATCTAAATTTGCAATGCACTGGTGGGAGCATATTTACAAGGAATGTGCTTCATGGGGAAAGGTCTTATAATGTAATATGGGAAAAATGACATTAGAGATACTGAAATGCCTTATAGAGAAGCATACACCATTATGTCCTTGTCATAAATTTGCAAACCATTACTTTTCCCCAAAAACGATTTTCAAATTATATTTAGAAAACAGTGCACATGTGGAAATTACTTAAAATGTCAATAATTCAAAATTTGTGATTCCTTAAATGCAATGTATAAAAAAAAATATGTAAAAAATGATATTAAGGATTTGGAAACTACCACCAACTTGTAGTTTGTGGTAATTTGCGAATTCTTTTCAAAAAGAATTTTAAAAAAAAAAAAAAAAAGGTCCCATATGACGCCCATACATGCCATTAGGGCATGTAGGTGTGCCATGTGCTCCCAAATTTCTTTTTCAGGGGTGCAGCAGGGTGTTCTTGAGATACCCCTGCACGCTTGAAAAAAATCCTATTTTGTGATGAGCTAATTGCTAATCACAACTTGCAACATTAATTCCTATGAGCCTCCTAGCCTATGGAAATGAATGGGTAATTTGCAATTAGCAATTTGCTCATTGCAAATTAGGAATAGTAAAGAATCGCTATTTATTCCTTAAAATTTGCTATTTATAATATGTAAAATATTTTGATGATACATATGGCAGTTCATCTGTAACAAGATAAGAAGCTTAGGGATAGATTTATGATGAGTGGCGCATCCCCAGGGATGTGACAGTCATCCTGCGCCACTGTTCCGCCACCCATGGTGTGCTGCATTTACAATGCGGCGCAGCATGGGGCAAAAAAGGCACAGATGCGTGACGCATCTGTGCTGTAAAGGTGGCGCATTGCTGGAGTTGTATCGTAAGTGCGATGCAGCTCCAGCAAGGATCAGGGGTGCCCCATCTATACAATGCTGCGTCAAGACCTATGCCAGCTTCAAGCAGGCGCAGGGTTTTGAAGCAGCTTTCTCCTATCTGATTGTAAATGCGGCACACCATGGGTGGTAAAGCAGTGGTGCACATTAACTGGTGCATGCCTGGGGATGTGCCATTTAATATAAATCTGCACTTTAACATTTGAGTATGTGCAGGGGACACAGAGTCGTTGAGGCTTATCCAAGGTTAAGAACAGATGAGTCCTGTTCAGTGAAAAATTAGACATAGGCTTCACCTGCTCAGCATCGCTGGACATGGCTAAATAATAGCTGCAAAATGTTACTCTTGTTAAATAATTTTACTATTATAATCTGTGAGATTTGTCTCTTACTCTGCAACATCTCATTGTTGTTGTCTTTCTTTAAAGATAAAGACAACCTCAACATGAGCGACAATCTGCAATCAGTTGATTTTGACCTCATCATTGAACTTGTAATTGAAACATCAGTGGATGTTGATCCATTGGATGATTTAAATCCTGAGGATGAAGAAGAGCGTGATGAGGATGCAGATTTGTCCGAATTATATGATATAGGATGGGAAGCTGACCTGCTTGAGCCTTTGGAATTATAAACATTTATTTTTAAAATTTATAATCAATAAAAAGTAAAAAGGTAAACCGTTTAATTTAAAAATAAAGACACCTTCAAAAACAGGTTATGTGTAGTGTCTTCAATAAAATATTAAAATATGCTCATAAAATTAGATCAGATTCACATATAAAATAGCATAGGTAACATAAATATAAATCTCATTTCTTTTCTGCTATTTCTGTATTGTAAATTTGCAAGGACTAAAAAATCTTCTATTTAAAATGTCAAGTAGTGTGTTATGTTTTTGATCACTATTACTGATTTACTGTTTGATAATATTTTTTTATTAACATTTTTATTATATTTTTCCTCAGATTCAACTATGCCTACAAAAATAAGAGAGATGAAGGCTGCAAAACGTCAAAGACAGCAGGAGAAAAAAAAAATGCAGCAGTCCTCTAACAAAAAGATTTCTCAAGCGATGAAGAAAGCACCGGGTAAGAGCTCTAAATATTTCATAAAAAATATTTCTAATAAAAAAAATATTAGTACAGAAAATGTTTCAATCCATAACAACACAAGTAAATCAAATGGAAAGAAAAGGACAAATGAAAATGTTACTGCTAGAGCAAGAGATAAATCTGTGCATGATAGTAGAAGGAAACAACAGTTTACGGAGATTCGTAAACGAATGTTCCGTAACAGGATAATTGGCAATTTGTTAAAAAATATTAAGAAAGGTCAACAGAAATTAGTTTTTTATAGGAGAAAAAAAGTTGAGAAAGTTATTGATCAGGCTTTTGAAATTAAACGTAAGTTATTTATTTTGATAATCAATAGAATTAGGAAGCTAAACAAGGCAATTTTTGATTTCAAAAGAAATAGTAGATGGAAGAGAATAGTTAATCGTAGTAATTTTTGTGAAGTTTTTTCTGGAGAATGGATACATAGTTCAAGCTGTGAGGCATTTTTTAATGAAGAGAGTTATTTCCAGGATAATGATTTGGTGCATGCAGTTGACATCAGTGGTCGTGCTTATGAAGTGAAAGATGGTTGTCCAGTTGAAAAAGAAAAACTTGTGACAACAGAGGCAGAAGAGTTGTTAGGTAATGAGGTTTTAGGAAGACGTGCTAAGGGTCCTGTGTACACCTGGAAGTGTAGTAGTATTTGCAGTGTGCGACAGGATTCCATCAATTTGCTTTGTGATTTTGTACGGTCATTTAACAAGAAAAGTTTGAAGCAGAAAATGAGGTTGTTGCAAGAATTAGATCCTTGCAGAGTGAGAGAAGTGACAGGTTTGCATGGTCATTCACTGGCTTGTCTTTCCAGGAGAGTATGCCAGAGTGTTTTTCATCATTTCAGGATGCTAGCAGTGCATCATAACAAAGTGAGGAAGTTAGTTAGACTGTTGTATTATGCTAAGAGTCCAGCAATTATGCTGAAACAATTATGCGCTGCTCTTTTGCATGGTTCTGAAATAGATGTGAGGAATATATGTGAAGAAATTGAGTTTTGTTACTTTGGAAGTAAAGAGGAGAATGTTGAAATTGAGCAAGAAATAGAGGGTCATTTGGAAGATACTGTACATGTTTCCAGTACAGATAATTTCCAGAGGGAAATTGCGACGTTTGACATGAAATCAAGTGAGAGGCCTAATTTCACTTGTGTGTGTTGTCGACGCACTTATTATAAGAATCAGACTAAGTTAGTGGATTTATATGCAAAAAGTGAAAGGGAAAATAATAGTGAATGGAAGGATTTTGCAACATACTTGATGGTAGAAAATTGTTTTGATTTGGGATTGGATCAACGTGTGTGTACTTATTGTTGTAACAAATTAAAACAAAACCAGATGCCTGCTAGAGCAGTTCATAATAATCTGGAATTGGTTGAGATTCCTTCTGAATTGAAGGATTTAAATACTTATGAATCTATTTTGATTCAAAGTATCCATCCCTTTCAGGCTATTGTAAGAATGGAGCCAAAGACAGGGAAATTGCCTCCATCAGATTTACAGAGAGGATTAAAGGGAAGAGTTGTTTATTTGCCTCTAGATTTGAAGAAAAACATTAACACAATTGGAGTAGAAAAAGTGGAAGAGGAACCTCTGGTTATCTTAGTTAATGGGGTTCCGACAAAGAATAAGAAAATATGGCAAGATTTAGTAGATGTTAGGAAAGTTAAAAAGGCAACATTGTATTTGAAAAAAAATAATAAATACTATAAGAATGTATATGTTGAAGAAGAGGAAGTAAGTGAGGAAGAGGATAGCGATTTGTGTGCTGGTCAAATTGAGAAAGTAGAACCCTCTACTAGTGAGGAAATATATGAACATTATAGTGTTCATCCTTTGCATTCAAAGGAAGTCATGGGGAATGCTATTGAGTTGTTTCAAATGAAACAAGCCAAAGGGAGTCCCATTAGTGTTTGGGAGGAAAGTTTGGAAGCTCGGTGTTTCCCACAGCTTTTTCCAACAGGTCAGGGAGGAAGATATGATGAGCGACCTCATCAAATTCCTGCTTCTGAATACCGGACTTTGCGATTGTATGCAGGAGATGCTAGGTTTCGACAATGCATTCCTTATTTGTTTCATCTCCTGTTTGAAAGCGATCTGTCTGGACTGTCATATGCAGTGAACCACATCTTGAAAAGTGGTATACACATGCAAAACATCTCGGCAAGTGATTTTATGGATAAAGTGAATGTCCAAGATAGTATTTTGGATTCTCACCTGATTAATCTCATGGCGTGTCAGCGTGGTACTAATGAGTACTGGTACCGTCGTCATGGTGATTTAAAATGTATGCTGAGGAACTTAGGTACTCCCACATGGTTCCTCACTCTGAGCTGTGCCGAGTATGGCTGGGAAGACTTACTTGAATTTCTATGAGAGGCAAATGCTAACGTAGAAAACATCGAATTCAAGACACCCGGAGAACTGTGCTCTTTGGATCCAGTCAATGTATGTAGGTACTTCAATCATAGATTTGAAGCTATGATGTCTTTCATCATGAATAAGAAGAATCCACCTCTTGGAGAGGTGTTGGATTTCTTCTGGAGAAAGGAGTACCAAGCAAGAGGTGCTCCTCATATACATATGTTGCTGTGGATCAAGGATGCACCTAAATTTGGAACGGATCCAGATGACTCAGTGATGAGTTTCATCCAACAGTATTCTACGTGTGCTGTTCCAAACGCAAAGGAGAAGAAAAGCCTAAGAGAAAAAGTTCTGCGTTTCCAAAGCCATCGATGTGGAAAGTACTGCCGTCGTAAATTCCGAAACAAGGACAAGTTCTACACTAAATGTCGTTTCGGCTTTCCACGACCGGTGATTTCTAAAGGAAGAGTAAACAGTTTGATGTCTTCGCTGCGACACAATGTCATGAAGAAATCACCTAAAAACACTTACAATTTGAAGAGGAACGAAGAGTCCAAGTACATCAACGACTACAACCCGGTGATTTTGTCCATGTGGAATGCTAACATGGATATACAGTTTGTGGCTGATAACTGTATGGCTGTGGCTCGGTATGTGACGTCTTACATCACCAAAAAAGAGAAGACAGAATTGAAGGATATGTGGGAGGACATTTCCCATGAAAAGAGCCTCAGCAAGAAGTTGTACAGTTTCAGTCTGAAGATGTTGTCGCATCGAGAAATCGGAGCGTACGAATGTTCTGACCGGTTGTCTTCAGCAAGTCTCTATGCCAAGTCCAGGAGTATCGTTTGGGCGAGTCTTGGTCTTGCTGCAACGCGTAATCGAGTTCTCAAACCTGTGCGGGAAATTGAGTATTTGGCGGAAAAGGAGCCAAACAGTACCGACATTTTGAAGACAAACATGTTGGATACATATTATCCAAATCGAAGCAGTCACCTAGAGAATGTTTGTCTGTATGAGGTTCTGCAAAATTACATGTTCAAGAGGAACATCAAAGAAGATACTGAGAAAGGAGTGTATGCTGTAATAGGAAGTGAGGGATGTCTGGTGAAGCAAAGAAAATGCCACTTGATAAACCATCGAAAATTGAGTGGCGAATCTCCTGAAAAAAAGGAGTTTTTCTATTTAGCACTTTTGCAACTTTTCAAGCCTTGGCGTGCAGAAGAGGAACTGCTTGGAGATTTCCTCTGTTATGAAGACTCTTTCAATGCCGCCAAGGAGACCATAGAATGTCCTGCTTTTCCCAAATATGTAGAAATGTTGAATGCGGAAATTGAGCAGGAAGCAACGATTGCAGCCGAGATTGCCAGAGACAGTTCTCAGGACAGTCAGAGTTCTGCTTCATTGAGTCAGGATCCACTAGGAGGACCTCTTATTGAAAATGAAGCTGCCACTGCTATGAATGAGGTGGAAAGAGCCATGGCACATGCTCAAGAGGATGCGGTTAACTTAGAAGAGTTGGAAAGGCAACTCAACGTTGAGCAGAGGAAAATATATGACGAAGTTACCATGCAAATTGATCATGGATTAAGTCATGATAAGAAAGAGTGCTCATGTACGTCGTTGAAGCCTGTCCGACTGTACGTGAGTGGAGAAGCGGGAACTGGAAAAAGTTTCCTCATTAAAGCAATTTCATGCTATTTGCAGGAAAGGACAGAGTCATCGCTGTCTTGTGTTGTCACTGCTCCAACTGGACTGGCAGCACATAATATTAAAGGGATTACTTTACATCGTTTACTGATGCTGCCAGTGGAGCATGACAACAAATTAGAATATCACAAGCTATCTGGAGATGCTTGTTTTGAAGTTTCAAGAATCTTGAGGAAAATGAAACTTCTTATCATTGACGAAGTAAGCATGGTTTCCAATGTCATGCTTGCCTTTGTGCATTTGAGGATGCAAGAAGTTCTCAAAACAGAGTATGATGTGTTATTTGGTGGCAAACACATCATTGTTTTCGGAGATCTTCTGCAGCTGACACCAGTGAAAGGGCAACCTGTGTTCAAAATGCTCACGCATGAAGATACCAGGAAGTGCCTAGGCAGCATTGGCAACGTCAATATATGGTTAAACTTCAATTATGCTGAACTGCATGAAAATATGCGTCAGGCAAAGGATGAAGTTTACAAGACTATTCTACAAGATGTTAGAATTGGAAAAGTGACCGAGCATGGGAAAGAAGCTTTACATGCACGATTACTCTCAAATTTATATCCAGAACAAGATGTTGTGCCTGAGAATATTTTTCAGAAAATTACTGATAAGAAATCTGGAATATGTTTGATGCCAACTCTTGCAGAATGTGCCAAATTTAACAACAAAATGTTGCATTTAGAAAAGCAAGAGATTGTGAAAGTGGAAGCTATTGATAGAGTAGAGCATATGGGATCAACAATTATTTTGTCTGAGAATCTGAAATCAAAATTGGATTCATTAGAGAAGACTATATCTAAAACTGCAGGTTTTGAAAAGACTCTGAATGTGTGCTTGAACTGCCGTATAATTTTAAGAAGGAATTTACATGTTGAAAGAGGTCTGGTAAATGGATCAATGGGTAATGTTGTTGATTTTGTGAAATACAGAAATAGAGATGGAATTGAATTTTTAAAAATTAAATTTGATGGCATTGAGGAAGTACAGCTAATTGCTCGTTGTTCTGCTAGATTTTTGCTTGTAAAAGACTTATATGTTCGCCGTAAGCAGTTCCCTGTTTGCTTGGCATATGCGGTGACAATTCATAAATCGCAAGGTTTAAGTGTAGACACTGCATTGGTGAATATTGGCAGTTCTGTGTTCAAGGAGGGTATGGCATATGTGGCATTGTCACGAGTTAGAACTTTATCGGGATTGTACTTGATTGAGTGTGATGTCAGAAACATTTGTGCAGATCTAGATTGTGTTAAGGAATACAATAGGTTAAGAAGAGAGTATGCGCCACATTTGCCTCAGTTTCCTTTGTTTGAGAAACGTCTGGTAGGCCGGAAACGAAGAAATGAGAACAATACTGGGGAGGTTGTAGCAAAAAGACAAAAAGTGAATGAACCTAAAATTACAAGCAGAAACAAAGAGGATTCTGTTGATGATGTTGTTGGTTTTCAGTTTGAAAACAGTTCTGGTGTCAACTGCTATGCTAATGTAGTAATGAATGTTTTGTTTTCTCTAAAAAATGTAAAAGAAGAGATTGTGGTCAATTCTGATCAAAGATTTTGCAGTTTGTTGAATTCTGTGTTAGAGAAATGTAGCACAGATAGAACAAAAATAGAAAGTGTGTCTGAAATTCGAAACCTGTTAGACAGATGTTCAGGGCAAACACAATTCTCTCAAAATATTCAGCAAGATTGTCAGGAGTTTTTAATGTATATGCTTGATGTATTACATGCTGAAGGTGTAGATGTAGATCAGCTGTTTGGGCTTTCTTATCAATGGCAGCATGACTGCGAGAACTGTATGGTATCAAGTACTACTAGTGTAGACTCAGAAAGATTTATATATTTAACTTTGCCAGACAGTAAATCAGTCTCCTTTAATAAGCTAGTAAAAGCTGCTAATCACAGCATGGAGTGTAGCCAATGTAAATCTGAAATGATGTCCACATTATTTATACGAACATATGGCCAGTACGTCATTTTAATGTTCCAACGATGTAGGCCTGATGGAACAAAATTGACAACTTTAATAAAAATTTTTGTAGCTTCGCAGTTGTCAATATCAGGAAGGACTTTTGTAACTACAGCAATTATATATCATGACGGCCCTTCAATATCATCAGGACATTACACAGCTTATTTAAAGTCTAGAAATGGCTGGTCATTCTGCAATGATTCTGTTTTAATTTTCAAAAAAAAATTGCCGTATGACCTTAAAAACTCTTACCTGGTGTTTTTAAAACCAAAATTTTAGGAAAATAATCTCGGGATATGATCTGTGGAATTTCAAGAAGTTCTAATGGCTCCTACACAATTTGGCCTTGAGGATAAGTGTAGTTCAGAGACATAACTTCTAATCAAAGGATTGGACATCATGGAGATGTATGTGCACTTTAAATGAGTTCAGAAAAACTGTTTCTTTTCATAAGCTAATTGAAGCAGCCAATCAAAACATGGAGTAGAGGGAATGTAAGTCTGCAATGCTGTCTACTGTTTTACATTGCTTTGTGATTAAAAGTGATGTAGAGAATTAAATAATTGTAGTACTCATAGAGGTAGTGTAAGTCTGCTTCATATTAAGCAGTATCAGTGTCATAGGAAATGTAGAACATGACTGACCAAGAAGGGGAAGATATTACTATTCCAGGATTGTGAAAATGATCTTCAACATTTTAATTCTGAAAGTTGCGGAAATGCCAAATGATGGGATTGGCTTACAAGAAATCCAAGAGTTATAAATATCTCTGACTAGATTTGGCCTTGTGGAAAATAGTGGTAGAGAGCAAGAAGTCATTTATTGCATGTAACGTGTTTTTAAAAACGATGGAGGTTTTCTTTCAGAAAGTGGCGGGCTGAAAGTAATAACAGCACAAAAGAGTGTAAGCTGTTCATAGGACATCCTTGGACGTCATGGAAAGTAAGTTAACTTTAAGGAGTTCTGAATTTTATTTTCTGATGTTGTATGGGTTTTTTAAACACAATCATTTTGATTGTGTTTTTTTTTCCCCGCTGTTACATGATGAATACCTTCAAGTCACTGTTTTTAGTGAATTTTGATACATTCTGAGAACAGCAAAAATAAACCATTTAACATGTATAATTAATTCTGTACTGTTTGCATTTATGATGTATATGTAGAACTGTGTAGGAGGCATGGAGAAGGTGAGTTTTCTGTAAGTGTTAAATTTATTGTATGCAGTGCTGCACTTCTACGTATTCTTTCATATGCTGGACTACATCTGCACAATGAGATACCTAAGCAAAGGAAACACAAGTGATGTGATTGTGAAATGAGCAAAATAAATTGCACATATTTCAATTACATCACTTGAGTTTCCTATCATTACGAATCACATTGTGCAGATCAAGTTTAGGTCTGTCCAGGGAAACATAGGAGGTTTCTACTTTGTTGAAGAGTGCAGTGGACATGACTCACTTCATTAGTAGACTTTCACAGATATTATCTCCTCTGTACACTTCAACAAGTGTAAATCTCATCTTGAACTCTGAGTAGGCCTCACCTCAAACAAATCTCTGGATAGGAGACATGTTATTGGCATACTGAAGCGACACTTTTCTGAAACAAGAGCAATGCAAAAGATGCACCATGTTTTAAGATAGGCCTCACTTCATCTGCATCAAGATACTGTTAGTTTAAAATGTATATCTTTAGCATTGTGTAGAGGACCTGGAGAAGCAGAAGCTTCTGTCAGTGTCAAAGTTGTTGAAAAACTATTTGTCCTTCAATATTTTCCCTTGTCTTTTGTAATTTTTAAATACATATTTTAATTTTTTTTCAAATGTTGGTTCTCTCTTTCACAGATTGAAAGTATAGAAATAAAATGTGATTAATTTAACGGCAATTACAAGGTAAATAGTTGTACTCTTTTCGTTACATTTCTATCACATTCACCTACTATTAGATCCACTGCTTCACTTCTTTAATCCTCAGTTTCCTGCCTTTGCTACTTTCCTCATTCCTTTCTCTATTACCTATTTACTCAACTCCTTCCACTCTTTTTCTCAGTCCCTCTGTTCTCATAGTTCCTCAGTCTTGTTCACTCACTCCATCTCTATTACTCTTAGTGTCTGTGAATTACTTTCCCAACTTTTTTTTTTTTGGGACCGCTTCCTGGGAAGTTGCCCGGTTCGCAAACCAGCAGCGTTATGGCAGTCCACCATTTTGTGTTTCGTTCGAATCAAGATACAAGATGGAGGGCAAATAATGTTCAGAATAGGTAGAAGGGGGCACGGTAGATGTATCTTGACCCCCTTGGTTTTCTGAGGGTGGCTGAGGAGGACCATAGTTCTTCACTCTTGTTCACTCTCTCTGTTTCTATTAATGTCACTGTTTATGACTGATCAAAAAAATGTTTTTTAAAAAAGAACAGTAACTATAAGGGAAGGAAATAGACAGTTATGTTAAAAGAAAGACAGCTATAGGGAGTAAACTAACGATACTGTTACCTACAATCCACTGCTGTTGATGTTACTGACCATGTCATGAATGATGTAATATGTGAAATCATCAACAGTGGATTGTAGGTAACAGTATCCTTAGTTTACTCCCTAGAGCTGTCTTTCTTTTAACATAACTGTGTATTTCCTTCCCTTATAGTTACTGTTCTTTTTTAAAAAATATTTTTTTGGTTAGCTTCCGGTACGCGTACCGGGTAGCGCTCAGGGAGCGAACTAAGAGAAATACAGGTTGGCAGAGTTCCAAATATTCTACCAATTTTTTT
This sequence comes from Lissotriton helveticus, assembly GCF_964261635.1. Taxonomy (NCBI): domain Eukaryota; kingdom Metazoa; phylum Chordata; class Amphibia; order Caudata; family Salamandridae; genus Lissotriton; species Lissotriton helveticus. The sequence goes on from NC_136069.1 coordinate 50,272,034, forward strand.
ATAATGGGGAGTTAGTTCTGAAAAGAACTTTTTTTTTTATGTTTTTGTTGTTTTATATTTTTTTTTGTATTTTTTGAACATTTTTTTACTTTTTTTGTATTTTCTGAACGTTTTTAAAATTTTTTTGGTTTTTTTGGGGGGGGGGGAAACAAAAACGATCCATTATAAAGGGCTCAACAGGAGCAAAAAAAAAAAAGAATTTATTTTTTGGTGCGTCTTGTGCAAACATTAATATGATTTTGAATTGCTCGCAAAATCAAAGTGATGCTACTTTCTCTGTAGCAGATGAAAGCGCCACATTCCACGCACACTTGTTTTACGTGCCCAAACAACATTTGGATGTTTGCAATCACCTCCCTCGCCTCTGGTCCCGACACCTCTGGAACCACCGATCTTCTTGCCATTTGGAGGGGATTTTGTTGTTGGTCACGTAGCTGGGCAGCACTATAGTTATTTGGGTGCCACCTACTCATATGCCGATGCATAGTATGATTGCCATAACTATATTTTTTATCAGTGCCCCTTGACAATCTGTCACCGCATATGCGGCAAAACACGTAACGAGCATTCACTTTCTTTTGCCCCTCAGGAATTCTGTAGAATTGCCAGATATAATTCTCCTGTCGATTGTACCTCCTGGGCTCCTCTGGCAAAAACTCATGCTCTTCCTCCTCTTCCTCCTCTTCCTGTTCTTCCTCTTCTTGCAGAATTACTTCTGCAGGTGGTCCTCTCTTTCTTGGATTTGGTGGAGGTGGTGGGCTAGCACCAGCTGAAGCTACTAATGAAGCCATTACAAAGTCTCAATAAAGGGTCTTTCTCTCACCAAGATGAAAGTCAGAGTGATGAAAGAAGGAGGGGTTTTCATCATTTGGGAAAAACAAAAGTTCTAAACCAATGAAAAGTGTCCATTTTAGATCACATGACCTTGTATTACATCATTAGGAAACCAAAAGTGAAATGAACCAATGAAAAGTGTTATTATCGAGTCACATGACCTGCTATGTTTACATTACGCGGTCGGCGCCGCGCCGCGGATCGCTTCCGGTTCGCGTACCGCTCCGCTTCCGGGTACGCGAACGTAGCACGTAATATGACGTATTACGCGAGAACGCGAAACGTCATGCTGACGCGAAGCGTCGCGATGTTGTTTTGTAATGCGAGAGGTGCGCTAAAGGAACGTTTACCAGTTCGCGTACCGGGTCGCGCCTCCGGATTGAGCTAACGGGAAGCTAACCGGTACGCGTACTGGGAGCGAAACAAAAAAAAATAAAAAAAAAATTGTATAAAAAACATGTAAAAAATATTTTTCTTTTTAAAGAATAATACATTGTAAAGGTTTTGATATTAGCTATTAAAAAACCAATGAAATTCACTGAAAAAACCATAGGTTATAGACCATATATAGTTAGGAATTAGCATTTACAAAACCTTAAAAATTCACTGAAAAAACCATAGGTTATAGACCATATATAGTTAGGGATTAGCATTTAAAAAACCTTATTTTACTCACACAAAACCATTGAAATTCCATATATAGTTAGTTGTACTAACTATATATCACGCACCCGCAATCCACTGCTGATGATGTCACATATTACATCATTCATGACATGGTCAGTGACATCACTGATGACATCACTGATGACATCTCAAATGACACCACTGATGACATCACTGATGACATCATCCAGTGACTGTGTGTTTCTGTAAAGTTTAAATATGTTTTACATATTGAAGAATGAGTAGATGTAGAAGTGTCTGGATGAAGGATTTAGTAGGTGCGTGACTGACTGTATGAGTGAGTGATTAAATGTGTCTCACTGAGTGCATGGGTTAGTGACTAAACTGTCTTAATTTGTGCATCATTATGTCTGTTGTTCTGTAAACTGCTGCATGTGTTGATCAGTAGCTATATGAGTAACTATATAGGTTATTGATTGGTTGCCCAAGCATTTGTATGGGAGACTGAGTGTGTGTGTGAGTGGCTGGGAAGTGTATGACTCTGTGCATAGATGTATGGGTTCAAAAGTGCATGTTGGAAACAGCTGTATGGGCGGTTGACTGTGTGCATGACTGTATTGGTGAGTGAATAGATATCTCAGTGCTACATGTCAAATTAAGTACATATGTAAAATACAGTACATGTGAGAGTTGACATATATAAATAACTGTGCATAAGAGCCAGTGAATGTGTGAGTGGCTGTATGGATCATTGTGAACTTGTATCCAGGATTGTATAAGTGAGTAAATATGTTTTAGTATTTGTTTGAATAAGTAAGTAAGGTGTGTTTAACTGTATAGTTAAGGAAATGGAGGTGTGATTGATTGTTTGCATGACTGTCTAGGTGTGTGTGTAACTTCATGGATGAGTGACAATCTGTGAGTCTGTGTTTACACTGAGTGTATCTAAGGTTATATTAGAGTCTGAAGAGGTTCATCGTATTATCACAACAGTGATGTCATCAGTAATGTCATTTGAGATGTCATCAGTGATGTCATCAGTGATGTCATTTGAGATGTCATCAGTGATGTCATCAGTGATGTCATTTGAGATGTCATCAGTGATGTCATCAGTGATGTCACTGACCATGTCATGAATGATGTAATATGTGACATCATCAGCAGTGGATTGCGGGTGCGTGATATATAGTTAGTACAACTAACTATATATGGAATTTCAATGGTTTTGTGTGAGTAAAATAAGGTTTTTTAAATGCTAATCCCTAACTATATATGGTCTATAACCTATGGTTTTTTCAGTGAATATATATATATATATATATATATATATATATCCTTATATCCTTTGATTCCAAATATAATCAGAGGAGACACTTCTGCTGACGAGGAGGGGTCCCTGCATGCAGAAGCTTTCGCCTAGCAGCTGACTGACATCTCAGTGAGAGGTGTCCAAGACCTGGTCCTACATTCTTACCCACCAGGTATAAGGATTATATCATCCAGAAGGAGGTTTCTTGGCAAGACCATACAATCACATCCTAGACAGGTAGGTTAATGTTTGCAATGTAGGTCTTTATAATACTGTATATATATATGCGTATATCTCAAAAGATGGTTTAACTCTTTCTTTTATTCACTGTGTAGACACATAACTTTTATCTGCTTCTGTCTAATAATCATTGCAGGACACATTTTATATACAAGAATCTCCGTGGTTCAATAAATATTGGAAAACGTCCCTTTGTGTATTCTTTGTATATTTCTCTGAGTGAAAGAGAGCATGAGTGACTGCGAAAAGTTCTAGGTCTTTCACCACGGTTCGTGAGGGAACAGGGTTGTCATGTTCACTAGTTGCCAGAACTGGTTGCTCCCTGTCTAGGTTCAGGGGGGCTAACTAGCTGGATCAAGGGACAACATATCCAGTGGGGGTGAATGGAATCAGTCTGGCACCATCCTATTTTTAAGTTGTCCACAAACATGCAGTTCCTACTGATTGGTGGAAACTACACAACAAATCCACAGGAGAGAATAAGATGGGCCAAATGGATCTTATACAGATTGAATAATAAAGGAGATAAACTATATCCTTGGCAACCCCATAATCTCGAATTCTGACTGTTGATGTACACTGAGAACGAACCCCGTAATGTTCTGTTGAACAAAACACTGAAGAACCAAAACAGTGCTGTTGATGCCTAAATCAGAATTGAGAAGAATGTGGTGATTAACCATATTGAAGGCTGTAGAGTGGTGTAAAAGGATCAATGAGGCTGGCAAATTATGATTAGTAGAGCAGCAAAGTTCATCTAGAGCCGACACAGCCGCCAACTTAGTACTAAACCCGGGGCGAAAGCCTAATTGTGAAGGATGTCAAACTGTGTTCATAGTACAAAAATCCTGAATCTGTTGGAAAAGTCCACGCTTTAATAGTTTAGCCATATATGGCAGCCGAGGTATCGGTTGATAATTTCCATAATGTGTGGGAAAACTCCATGCTTTAATAGTTTAGACTCCAAAGTACCAAAAGAAACTTACTTTGATGAATTTGGCGCCCTTAACTACGCTCTACCTTCGACCTTCAAAAACAGCAATCCTACCTCCTAGCAGAGACCTTTGTAGATTCCGTATCAGATGGTGCAGGTAAAAGAAAGCCACAAACAACAAGCAAAACCCCCAGCAATATAGAAACCTAGGCCACACATCCAGGTGGGGAAAGAAAAACTGTTCAGATTCAACTGCATCTGAGCTTTAAAAAGATAGTGGAGTAAGGAAGAGGATAGCAACTTTAGGGTTATCTGTTCTTTCTTCCCCTCCAAATTGTACTTTTTTTGTCCCTTGATTACAGAAGACATACTTTTTGTTGAAGATTATCCCTTGCAGAGCTACTGCTATATTGGGAATTCAAATCCTTGACAAAACAAGAAAAAAAGGTAATAAATTAATCTTATCTTGTGTAATGCAATCTGGTGCTCATATAAGCGCTCCAATGTCCTCGGGAAGATTTTGTGCTAAAAATGTTTTTAAAGCACTATGACGTGGCCTACGTTAAACACGTCCGATTGCTTTGTTTTAAAAACAATTAAAGAAATAGTACTTGAAACACAGTGCGAGCAATGGAACACCAGCGGAAGGAGACTAATTTAACTTAATTAATCTGTGGATATGGTCTATTCATCACTGAAAGAAAAGGAAATGACTCATGTTAAGCACTGCCCAACTAGAAGGCAGTAAAGAAGAGTGACAATGATGCAAATGAATGGTAGGCAATGGATGGGTTCCAAGCCCATTATAGAACACATAAGTATCGCAAGCGAAAGTGCATGTACTAACGCATGCTCATGCATGCTCGACCTAAAAAGCATCTAAATTCCATTGTTCATTCTATGCACACTTTAAGAATTTACATCTGGATTCCGAACATTTCTTGGCTTTTGACCTGTATAGTGAAGAATGCCAGGGGTGTGGTGCAAGAGAAGTAAAACACATTACCAACTAAAATGTCTTACCCAAATTAGGTCTTGAATACTCTTTAACATCACACAATGCCCACCCTTCTGAAAACTACTTGACACAAACGGCCAAAGAATACTTAATGCAGGTGAGTACCCTGCTGAGAAAGTGTGCCTAAATTCACCAACTGAGAAATTAGTTGTCTTATTGAGACAACCGGTAGTCAGCATTCTTTATAAAAAAAACCAATCCAAGTCTTACAGGACTTTGCAACAGGCTATAGCTTCCCTTCCACGAGACTATACAGGTTGGCACATAGGAGCTTGCAACTGAAGGGCCAGAATGGATGGAAACCCATTCTGCATGCTTGAGATTGCAGAGGTTGCAGCACATGGAGTATGTATGTATGTATACTTGTGAAGCACACTATCACCTTTCAGGCATCCTGGCGCTGTATACCGCTGTGGAACCCTTCCTGGCTTTCCCTGTTAGATGCCCCCTAACTGGGCACCCCCAAGGTGAAGCCAGGCATCCTAGTGCTTTCTAGGCCGTTGTGGAGATTAAGCAAGCTATTGCCCAGAGTTGCAGAGTGGGACCCATGATTAGAGTAGGCACGAGGCGAGAATTATCGAGTCGTGGACATTGAGCCCAAGACCCTGCCGCGTCGGGAATTGAACCCTGGTCCCGGGCCAGACCTCTGCTTCAGGGTCGGCCGCTCTAACCATTGAGCCACACTTCTCCAGTAAGAGTTCAGTGCTACAAAAATGTGCTTAGATATATGTTTTCAGAACATATACTGCATGCCAGCTCATGGATGAAAGCATTGCTTCGGCAGATGCAGTGACTATTAGAAGAAAATCATGTCAGCCAACTTTTGTACCGGAACATCTGCATTTTAATTACAATCATTGCTGCTTTAATAAAAATACTCTAAGGAAAGACTTCTTGGTTACCATACATCAACAATGCTGCACAATAGCTGAAGCAAGCAAGAAGCGTGATATAATTGATGACTGAAACTAGCATGATCTGATAATTCACCTTGCACTACGCCTAATCATAACACTATGTATAACGAACACTTTAGAAAACCACATAGGGGAGAATATTAACATTTACATTATTGAGGGAGTGGCATTAACTCTTTTTTCCAAACCCACAGGGACTTTGTGATAAGAGTTTTAAAATTCACCAGTTTAGCCAATTTACTAATACTAGCCAACTTTGTATTATACCCATATTTTATGTCCACAGCTTTTGTAAGTATAATCAAAGAAATCTGGGCTCTAATCTCACCTACCACAAGAGATCAAAGTTAGAAATGTATATCACCTTTACGTATGGTAGTTACACATTTCCACAATAACTACAAGATTCCACAGTGGGAACAATTCTCCACCGTGCCCAAGCCTACTTCTATCAATGTGTGATTCTACATATTTTGATTTGCCCTAAACAGGTCAGATTTATTTATAAATAAAAATAAGTCATCAATTGTAGTCAATAAATATAAAACACATTGGCAATGTACAATACAATTACTATAGAGAGCAAACAATTGAAAAAAAAGTCAAAACTGCTTTATTTGCTAATTATCTTACACACCAGTGATGTCCAAAAGCTTAAATAAATTACTTTGCATTGCTTCGCTGTGGCAAGCAGCTATTAGAAGTGCACTGGGACATGACAGTAAAGTAAAAATACCTCCCAGAAGAATGGGGATGATATTCAGGAAAACATTAATTTACAGCTTCTGCCCCTTATTCCATCACTTGTAATATAATTTGTAATTGTAACAAAAAAGTCTATAATAGTTCACACGACAAAGGTTAAAAAATTGATTGCATGCTTCTATGTCACACTTGACGCTTCGCATCAGATTACGAGACATTTTACTGATACGTTAATTTTAGTTTTCAGGCATTTAAAGACAACACACTTGCTCAAATTAAGTAAACATCTGAAACTACAGGACTTTAGGAAGAGCAATTATCAGCAGATGCAAATACAAACATAAAATTCTAAAATGGAATAAAAAAACGGTGGAATGGCTGTTTGTTCGTGGAAACATGAACATCAATTTGGGTTTTTATCAAATACACTGTTCTCAAAGCAGGAGCTACTTTAAAGAGACATTGAGACTTGAGACAATGTTTCTTCTCCCAAAGCATCTCCCTACTGTGTGAACAAAAAAAGCAAACCTGAAAATTAAGATTCAGAACATAACTGGGATGTCCTGATTAAATGAGGCACGTTTTTGTCTTACAAGAGGTGTTTAAAATGTCTTATGTTTGCCAATGCAATACTCTCAGTTGCACACAATCAATTTAATTCTGGTAATTATTGAGGACAGTTATTATGAAATGGTGTGCCAGTTTCAATATAAAAAACAATGGATTCCATTTGTATCAATGTGAAAAAATGTCCAAGTAGCTAGACAAATGCAAGTATTCAAAGGATAAGCAAAACAGCCATACATAACAAATACATCAATACATTAGGTCACACATAAAATATATGAATTCCTGTAAGTTACAATAACAATTTGCCCGATTCTTCTCAAGCTCCATCATTATAATATGGCTTGGTAATATACAGAGCAGTTATCGTCAAATGAAAAGTGACAACCAATTATATTATAGTTTATCAAGTTACCTTTGTAACTTGATGTTAACACATTGGCAAATATACATGACTTTATTTTCTGACGATCTTATTTTTGGAACTGAACTTACATTCTCCGAGTACTGATAGTTCATTGTTTAACACAAAAAAATATATAACAACGTTGGTTGGACTACATTTATTTTATTTATTTATTTATTTTGCATACTTATATAGCGCTGTACTGTCACCCAAAGGGCATCCTGGCGCTTTGACTCAGATAAGCCGGACCATCGATACGGAGCATGGACTACTCAAGGAAACAAATGCATTTTCAGCCCTTTTTTAAAAGCTGGAAATTCACCCTGGCTTCTTAACAGGAGCGGTAGGGAGTTCCAAAGTCTGGCGGCCACAAAGCTAAACGGCCGCCCTCCCATCCTTACCCTTTGAACTCGAGGGACAGACACCAAGTACGCAGACGAGGAGCGAAGGCTTCGAGATGTAGTGTACCAGGAGAAAAGGTTCTGTAGTAGTACTGGGCCCTGCCTATGTAAAGCTCTAAAAACCAGACAGGATGCTTTAAAAAGGATCCGCTGATGAATCGGCAGCCAGTGTAGATCCTGTAGTGCCGAGGTAGATGACGCAGCACGCGGACGAGAAAGTGCCAGCTTGGCGGCCATATTCTGAACCCGCTGCAGCCTGCCCACCAGCGTTCTAGGCGCCTCCAGGAGCAGTGCGTTGCAGTAGTCTAATATGCTCAGGATCAGACCCCGCACTACTTCTGGCCTAGCCTGGGCTGGGAGAAGTGGTAGGACCTTCCGCAACATCCGAAGCAACATCATACAGGTTGCTACGGTCTTGTTTACGAAAAGATCCAGTTGAAGGCTCATTACATCACATTACGGCTCAAAACATTTTAATTGAATCTTATAATATTACTTAAGGCAATATATAAAGGGAAGTGCCGTCTGAATTGCTGCTCAGTTAGAGAAGTTAAATAACTGAAAATTCTGAAGACAGTCAAAGGTAACATGCCAATTCTAATCAGTAAATCCAAAAGCTGCTTACAGCCAGTATATGGTGAGCATTTATATATATTCTTATTGACACAGAGGACTTGCCTGATCGCCGTGAGGGGAACGGCTAATCTTTATACATCTGGGCCATCACCACTTGCCGTGAGGGGAACGGCTCGCCGCTCTTCGCTCTTCGCTCCTCGCGCCCACCAGTACCATCGCCGCCACAGGGACTCCATCTCCCAGGTGCCCTGGCGGTTGTGGCGCGAGAGTGACGCCGGAAGAGCTCCCGGAGGCGCGTTAAAAAGACAGAAGCCCCGAAGCGCTCACTGGGAGCGTTTATATATATTATTATTGACACCGAGGACTTGCCTGATCGCCGTTAGGGGAACGGCTAATCTTTATACATCTGGGCCATCACCACTTGCCGTGATGGGAACGGCTCGCCGCTCTTCGCTCCTCGCGCCCCACCAGCACCATCGCCGCCGCAGGGACTCCATCTCCCAGGTGCCCCAGCGGTTGAGGCGCGAGAGTGCAGAGCGCCCGGAGGTGCGTTAAAAGACAGGAACACCTCTCGCCCCACGAGTCGCGCGCGGGCAAAGCCCGGGCCAAGGGCTGGCCCGTTTAAGCCCGGAGAGGCCGGGTCGGGCCACCCCCCTTCCATCCACTACTCAGCATATCCACGCGAGTACATTGCCTAAATACCTATCTGCATTTAACTGGGAGATTTGCTATGCCGCCTAAAGACGCAAAGGGGAGAGCAGGTGCTGCAATTTTTACGGGAGCAATGGACCAATTCATAACAAAGATGAACAATGTTGTTGGGGATTACCATAATGGAGCGACGTGTCTCACATGAATTGGCTATCGCAAGAAGATCTTCTATGAGACTAATTGCGAACGCTCGGACTCCTGATAACTCGAATGCCAATAGTGGCTTAAGTGCTTCCCCCATTTTAGAACTTCCGATTCCACAGCTTCCCATTTGTAATCTGTCACAGACTACCCTTAGTAGTCAGTCCACAGCTTCAGAATCACTGTTGTTATCCACCCAAATGTTTCCTACTGCGCCTAGTGTAGCAAAGGTGTATAATACTAGGCAACAATGTGGGAAAGACCCGGGGGCAATTCCCAAAAATACACAACAAACAGTAAATAACATTGGCGGGAGAAAAAATAAAGGTCGTAAAGCCAGGAAAGTAAACCCACCTATTGTGGAGCAACCAGTTGTAAATTCTCCCCATGGATTGACAGACTCTTCCCTGCCAAGCAGGGTGACCCAGGTTTTAGATGGGTTGCCAAGCCAAGAAGTACGGCAGGGGGTGCTGAAGGTTGAGTCTAATACTATCTATGACACTATTAAGCTCCTCTTAGCCCCATTAGAAGAAAGGTTGAGCAAGATTGAGGTCCATTTAAAGAGGATTGAACGTGATGTTAAGGGCCTTGTTGAACCCACTCTAAGAGTAATTTCGCCCTCGGTTACTAAATTGTCTAAAATCCGCAAGGAAAAGGTTGCCGTTCCAGCCACCAACAAAGAATTAGCAGCCGCAAATGCAGCCTAGTAGGTTTTACCTGTTTCTGTAGCTATTCCTATTGATTAAGAAATAGCACGTCCCAATGTAAATAATTCATGTCAACGCAAGAAAATCTCAGAGCAAGATAGGTCTGGTGGGGGGGCACCGACTATCCAACTTAATACGGGTAAAAAAATCTTAAATCTACCCCCGGAGGTTTGTCCATTTGTGGTGGTCCTGGCAGGGGTTCTAGAACTGGGCAAAAATGAGGGGGAAAGCCCCACAAAACTATGGAATAGGGTCGTACACTGGCTAAATACAAATAGACCCTTGCCCCTGCCCTTAGTTGGTAAAATACTTATGATCCGAAGGACACCATGTGTGGGACACTTGGCTAAAAACATAAGGGGTGATTGTATTCTGATTAACTTTAACAACCCTAGAATTGTTGATTATATCTGCAACTGGAGATATCCTAACACAGGCACGACTGTCCATTCCCTCTCACTAACTTACTTCTATCCCCCTGGCCATTTTGCTCCTCAGCTCGATGGATGGTCAACGGTTCCCCGGAGTGGGAGGGGCTCAGCTCAGGGAGAATGGCCTATGCCCCCCTTTAACATTGATAGTTTTTTTCATCGTAACCGTTATGACTGTCTGGAGGCAGTTGATTGACCCGATGATGTAGTAAGAGAATCAAGTATTTCCTCTTCCCCCCCGGGGGGTTGCTCTTTAGACTCACCCGTATCGCAACAGTCAGTGGGTTTAAAGTCCACTGCTATAGTCTTGGACACTGGGAGTATTATCAACATTGACGCCAACCAGGCCTTAGGTGAAACTGCAAATGTTTTAGTCCCCAGTAAGGTTCACATTAGCAATCTTAAAATTGTTTCGTGGAATGTGGCAGGTCTGCGAAACAAGCTTTTGTTATCAGATTGGAATAGCTTTATCGATGGGTATGTCATTTGTATGTTCCAAGAGACATGGAGTTTGGAACCCCTGTATAAGCAGGGATTTTCTTGTTTCTATGTACCTGCTACCTCGGTTGGACACGGCCGTCCTTCTGGTGGGCTTATGGGTAAGGGTTGACCTCAACCTTAAGATTACTCGTCACACCTCCTACTGTCTGGATATTATGAGACTCTATATTGAGGGTATGAATGGTGCGCCCGCTTGGGAATTCTTTAATGTATATGCAAGAGGTACTCAAGGGGGGGCCAAGTCGTCTACCATTGATATTTTAACTGACTTGCTGAGGCTGTGTGCCCCTGACTCCTTAGTCCTGGTCGCTGGGGACTTTAACTGCTCGTTTGAACCTTTGACAGTAGACGATGTTCTTGGAGTGCATGAGGATGATGCACAATGGGGCGTCCCGTCTCTTACCCTCAAGCCTGTGAGGAGATGGTCTCCTGTAGTCATTCAATTGAATGCTCTAATGATCGAAACAGGTCTAAGAGCTGCCAACGGCCGTACTACCTCCGATGCTCAGGGAGCAAACACCTACAATAGAGTATCGTGCGAGAGTGGCATTGACTACATGATGGTAGACAGGAGGGCTTGGAAGTCAGTGGTGGATATGGTCATCATACCATCGGTGGAGAGTGACCATAACCCCCTGTCCCTTATATTGCTAGATCCATGGCACAGAAAGGAGCGTATATCATCAAACAGCGCGGGTTAAAACCAAGCAAATTTTACCATCCAACTGTAATAGATTTCTTAAGTGGCCTAAGTTCTGCCTGGACAAACCTAGACTGAGCGCACTGGATGGTATTCTTGATGAGCAGACACTAAGGCTATCTGAGTATGCAATGAGGCGGCTGGGCCAGCAGAGGTAGAAGCCATCTATACTGCCACTCTGGATCAGATTGGCAAGTTGTTTACGGTCCCAGCCAAAAAGAGTCTGGCAACTATCAAACCAGCCCAGAATTGGTTTGATAGTAACTGTAGAAGGAGGAAAAACAATCTAATTATTGCCATTAAATCTTCTAATCCAGTATCTGTCCGGCTGGCCAGGATGCACTATAGACAGGCTATAATAGCCGCCAAAAGGGCTTGGGAAGAATCCCATTGGGAAAACCTCAGAGATGCAAGCCAAACTAAGAATGGTAACTTATTCTGGGCATTAGTTAGAAAATCGACTGGCTGCGACTCGAACCAAATTCTAAATCATATTACAGACAGAGAATGGTTTGAACATTTTGCTAAACTCTATGGTGGGAATGAACTGCCCGGAGTCGCAGGGCATTTGAGCGGTGCTCTGGATGATGGTTCCCGGCGGCTCGTACCAACTAGAGTTGATAAAAAAGAGGTCCTTACGGCAATAGCTAAAATAGTATCTGCTAAAGCCCCAGGACAGGACGGTGTGCCAGGTGACCTTTTTAAAGCCAATCCTGACGGTTGGGCAATTTATTTTACTACTTTGATAAATGCACTGCTAGCAGGTTCACCTGTTCCTAACTCATGGAAGGCGGCTGAGGTGATTCCTATCTACAAGAAGGGCCCTAGGGAGGATCCTGCCAACTATCGCCCAATTAGTCTCATAGACGCTGGGCAGAAATTGTTTGGCAGGGTTCTCCTGGAGAGGATCCTCTTGTGGGTAGAGGAGAATAACATCATCTCTCCTTTTCAGGCAGGCTTCAGGGCATGCACAGGCACAGTTGACCAAGCATTTAGGTTGTTACTCCTTCACTGGAGGGTGGTTACCATTGGCAAGGGCGGTTTTAATTTGGCATTTATTGACTTAAAGACCGCCTTTGACCTGGTTCCCCGAGACCGCCTGTAGTTAATCCTGGAGGAGAAGGGGATCCCCCACCCAATCCTAAATCTTTTGGCCCGCATGCACGATGGCACCTATGCCCGTATTAGATGGGGATCCCAAGGCAAAAAAACTGATGGAATACCTGTGAATCGAGGGGTACGCCAGGGCTGCGTGTTAGCCCCAACACTTTTTTCATTATTTGTGAATGGTGTGGTCTCCTTTTTGCTCGAAATAAACGCAGATGCTCCGGTTTTGGCGGGTGATAAAGTGCCCACCCTGCTTTTTGCAGACGACACGTTGTTGGTCTCAAAAACCCCCGTGGGTCTGCAAAAGTTGTTGAACCGCTTCTGTTTGTTTTGTAAGCTTAGGGGCCTTGTCATAAATACCTCGAAAACTAAGCTCCTTTACTTTAACCCAAGTAAGTCTTCCAGATCCACCATCTCCCTCGATGGAGAACCACTGGAGCGTGTAAAAGAATTTGACTACCTGGGAATTAGAATCTCACAAAACTTAAAGTGGCAGCCACACATTGATAAAATGGTCTTAAATCATAAAAGGCTGGTTGGTGCACTAGGGCGAGAACATCGTATGTCCATCTCCAAGCCCATTGCTCCTGCCTTGGATATCTACGCTGCAAAAGCTGTGGGCAGCGCCCTTTATGGTGCAGAGTTGTGGGGTTTCGATTGCATCAACGGCCTGATCACCTCTGAGAATAAGTTCCTTAGGGAGCTGGTATCCCTTCCAAGGGGCACCCCCATTAAACCATTATTGAGTGATCTGGGTCGTCACTCCATTCAGGACCTAGCCAGGCTACGGCCTCTCTTATACTGGGCTAGGTTATGGCGGACCCCAGAGCTCTCAAAGTACTTAGATGGTTTGAAAGAGGTCATGAATCTTAATGGCGCCCATAAAATTAATTGGATCCGCAATATAAAGAAGCTTCTGCACGAAACTGGCTTGCCAATTGATTGGGAGCTCGGAGTTCCTTTATCCAAGGCCGAAACTTAGCGAGTTTACTGGAATTGGGTTGATGAGCAAGACCTAAGGGACCCAACCCAAGGAAGGTTGACTGAAGCGTTTAAACAGCATAAACCTAAGCCTCGTTTGGAGCCTTACTTGGATTTTATTAAGAAACCAAGAGACAGATCCCTATTTATTCAGTTCAGGTTGGGAAACCTTCCCCTCCATGATTATACCTGTAAGTGGAAGCCCCCGTACCAAACCTCACCTGACTGCCCAATTTGTGAAGGTGTCACTGAAAGTATCACTCACGTCTTCTTTGTATGCCCAGCCTATGTAAAACCCAGACAGAAATGGCTCAAACCCGTGTGTTTATTGCTCGGAACCAGGGATCATTCCTCCGCACTTAGAATACTCAAGGCTGACACTAGTACAAGCTTAGTGTGTGGGGTTGCCAAATTTCTGAGCTGGGCTTGGCTGATCAGATCAAAGGCTACGAGATGACCTTAGTTTTAGCTAAATTTTTAATATTCACAAAGCTGCTAATGTTTAATATGCCTTTTAAACTATTTATTGTAATACGAATGTTTTTATTGTAACCTACTTTGTAAAATGTAACATTTGTGAATTGTGGCTTTTATATTTTGTATGTGCTTTTATGATATCTTGCATATCAAAATAAAGCTTTGATGAGTATGTGGTTTTAATTGATGGAGTCATGCTAGTCGTCATGGTGACAATGATTTATTCTTTTAGAGAGGTGATGTAAGGATATTATCAGAGGAGTTCTGAAGCGTGTCATTCTAATAGAAACTGATAATAAAACAAAGGTTTGCACTAAATACAGTCCTGATTGTGTTGCTTACAGTACCAAAATCTGCATGTTGACATTAAATAATGTAAACATAAGATCTTTGAGCCCAAGGATCAAAAAACCTGGTTTTGTCAGTAAATGGTATTCACAACACTCAATAGTGTTGGAATAGCTCTGATATGCCAGAGAAAGAAAAATGATATGTCTTTCTTGTGTCCCCTCACTCACCAGGGTTTCCCCACAGTGACATGCTTCATCATTGGGGCCATCCCAGCCCTCTACGGACTGGGGCGTGCTGCGACTCGCGAACTATGCAGGAGCACTTTAATTTGTGGACTATGTGTAGATCAAGGTGTATTGTGAAGGTGGAGTGGTATGTGTATTAGTGGATTAAAAACTACCTGCCTGGTGAGCTATAAATGATTTATTCTTGCTCCCTGGTGGTACCTTAAAAACGGGGTTCTAGGGATCCTACTAACAATGAGTTAGGTGTGCCTACTGGTTTTTGTCAACATGTTTCAAGCTCCCCAAGCTCTTCTTCAGGACTACGCAGGGACCAGCCCTTTGTTCGCCACTCCTTAATGTGCTCAAGTGAGAAACTAGAATCATAAGCAATATATTTACATTAGAATGCTGCAAATTAATAAGGCATGCATTAGTACATACTTTACGCTAATATTGATCACGTAGTATCTGTAAAAGAAAGAAAACACTGTGCGGTTATGGGGTACAAACCCCCACGGTATAATGATACAGTGCAACATACACCATCCCCAAAAACATGTGTGGTCTTTGCCTTTGAATCCATGTGATTATACGATAAAAATGGGTGAATATCCAGTGATTAAAATCAAGTATCACAACTTGTTTTCATTCGCACTCGTAATTGTAGCATGCACACCACATTTTAAAAGACGAGGCAGACCATTACATACATGAAAGAAGACCTAACTTGGCCCCCTTGGTCACGGAGTGTTGTTTGTATCCCCTCCAATCTAGGGGGAAAAATCGGGACAAAGGCGGCTGTTTTTAGTATGGCGATATTTAGAAATACACAGTGCCGTGAATTCAAATTCCGGTCTCACTGCTAAAACAAAAAAAAGTTATAGCATGATAACAGGATTGTGGGTGTCCTCTCACTTTCGGGGACCTGTAAGGAAAAAAAACACTGACTTGGATTTCGGAATCGATCAGCTATGTAACCTACACTCCAACCTCCGGACCGCATCTTGAGAAGTGTGCGTCCGGTGGTTGATTATATGCTGGAAACTTCCGCATTGTCATCGTGTTTGTGTGTGGACCGTAAGCTCGTTTCCTTTGCAAAGGAGCATTACGTCGGCCATCTTGGCGGAATGAATAATAAAAGGGTGTTTCTCCACTATTACTCTGGCTTCGTTTTTTAAAAACAGGTAATTAGTGGTGTTGTGCTTGGAGTATTGTTCCCGAAAAAGTGATTTGCGTTTATTTGAGAAATGTTTTAGAAAGTTATGTTTTTTTGAGTGTTTGGGTTATTAATGAGATACCCTCTTGGCAGAGTCGCAGTGATTACTACCTTTTGAATAGAGAAAAAGGGGGGTACTTCTCTACTGGCTGATTCAAAGGATATACTAATTAAGGGGCTGTCCATGGGGGCCATCTTAGAGTGGGTATGATTAGGAACTCACAATATTGTTTCAGGGGTGCTATTTCATGAGTCATGGTAACCAGTGTTAAATACCATCGTTAAATGACATTAGGGACAAAGGTTACTTTTTAGAAAACATATTTTAAACGTACATGACATGTTAAAACATCCATAATAAACATTCGCACTATCATGATGTGAATTGCCCCCATGGTATGTCATCATTGAGCCCTTGGGTATCCGAGTGTAACTTAAAAACCCATCATTGTTCTTTTTCGAGGAGTTTCTTGTCCATATGTGGCTGGTTCTGCACAGTTTCTAAAACTACCTACCTCATATAATTTGGTGTGTGTAGTTTTTCCAGGAAATGTGTTGTCATCCTGGTGTTGGTGCGTTTGCACCTGATGTTACTTGTGTGTTCAGTAATGCGTGTACTGACCTTCCTAGTGGTCATACCTATGTAGTGTAAGTTACACGTACATGTGATCATATAGACCACACCAGTGGTGTTGCAATTTGAAAAAGATCTTAGGTCCCATTTCAAGCCATTGTTGCAGTGGACTTGTTTAGTTGCAGTAGTCAAATGGCAGACGCGGCAGTTTGTGCAGGGGTAATGTCCTGCAGGTAGAGGGTGTAGGAGGCGAGCTGCGGCCGCAGAGCCCTGTAGTTCTCTTGGCCTCGTGTGGACCACAAATTATTTTTTTAGCTTTCTGCACGATATGTTTGGGATAGTTTCTGAGTAAGAGCTTTTCGCTTAGTTCCTTGGCCTGGACGTGAAAATCTCATTTTTTCTGAACAGTTTCGTCTCAGGCGCAAGAATTGCCCAAAAGGTAAATTCTCCCTTAGTTGTCTGGGGTGGAAGCTATCGAATCTAAGAAGACAGTTCCTTGCTGTTGGTTTAAAATGTGTGGTAGTGATGAGTCTGCCACCTTCTGCTTGTATGTTTAGATCTAGGAAAACCTGATTGGATCCTCCCATTGATGATGTACATTTCAAGAAAGGGTCTTGTAGGTTGAGCCATTGTAGAAATAGTGTGACTCCATCCTCGTCTCCCTCCCAAATCAGGAGCACGTCATCTATGTATCGTGTCCATAGTTGGACGTGACTCAGGTGGGGATTGTCCGGATGTAGGATCTTCTGTCTCTCAAGGTGGTGGACGTACAACCCGCCACACTCGGCGCGAAAGTGCTCCCCATGCTCGTGCCATGCTTCTGGCGATACAGGTTGTTTTGAAATTGGAAAAAGTTCTCAGTTAATGCAAGCTGACAACACTCAAGTACCACGTGTCTAGGAGGTGTGGTACTCCCATGTTTCTTCAAAAAGGACCTCTTCCAAAATATCCAGGGTCTCTTCATGCAGAAGGCTCATGTAGAGGCTTTCTACATCAAGGCCCACTAGTATGTGGGTCGTAGGGTTGTACTGTAAGTCTTTTATCAGGCACAAGACCGCTTTGGTATCTTGCAGATAGGTGTCAGTCTTTTGTATTAGAGGTCTCAAAAACGCGTCCACAAATTTGGACAGGGGTTCTAAGATTGAACCAATCACCGAGACTATTGGTCTCCCCGGAGGTTTTATCATGGTCTTGTGAATCTTGGGGATTGTATAGAAGTATGGGATGGTAGGGTATTTTTTTCTCAAGGAAATCAGCCTCTTTTTTGGACATCCAATCATTGGTAAGGGATTCCTCTACCAGACTGGCTATCTCGATGCGTAAGCCTTCTGTGGGGTTGATGTCAATGATCTCATAATTACGGTCATCTGCTAGGAGACGGAGGCATTCAATGTTCTAGTCTGTAGAGTTTTGTACAACAATGGCGCCCCCTTATCAGCTGGTTTTATTGTTACTGTTGTTTCATTTGACAGTTGTTTCATTGCTTCCATTTCCCTTTTGCTAGTGTTATGGAAAGTTTTTAATATTCTCGGATCTATTTCTGAGACTTCTTTGAGAACCGCTTTTTCAAAGGCTAGTAGCTCCACTGGCATACTGCTTGTTGGTGGTGCGAACCTTGATTTTTTTCCTAGTCCTGTGTCACTACTAGTGTTATTTTCTTGTGCCTTGTCACTGAAGAAAATTTCTAGTTTGATTTTTCAAACAAATTCCTTCAATTCGCAACATAATTTGAATTTGTCCAAGGTAGCTGTAGGTACAAAACCTAAACCCCTTTCCAGTACCATAGTTTGGTCTGGCGTTAGTCTTGTATCTGATGGGTTTAGTACGAGACCCAGTGATTGCTGGTTGATGGTACATTCGGGGGGCCCATGCGGCGTGTGTGTCGCATGTTGGTTTCTAGAGGTTGTGCCCATTGCACTTGTTGTCCGCGTTTTGTTCTTCCTCTTTGGGGCATTTTGCCTCTCCCTAAAAAAGGCTGCTGTTGTTGTGGTAGGGATTGGGTGTTATCCCAAAAAGAGGGGGGTTGTTGTTGATAGGGTTGATGAAACGGTGGTGGGCCGTAGTAATATTGTGGAGGAGGGCAGAAGGGTGGAGTCCCTTGGTATGTGGGCCACCCGAAACCTCCTCTGTTACTCATTCGGCCACCCCTTGGTCTCCTATTTCTCATTCTGTTGCGATTGGAACCTGGACCTGATGCATCGGATCCAGTTTCAGATCCCTTGCTATCTGTGTTGTAACCAGGATTTCTTCCTGAGGTGGCGTAGTCGTCTTTTATGTAAGGGTACACTTTCTCATGTGAAAAAGATTTTTTATCTTTGTGAAATTTCACATATTTAGTGTCCTTGAGAGTGACCTCGAATTCGCTCATTGTTTTATTCAGTTTTTCTAGCCTCTTTTTGAGTTCCGCAGGAGACTGGTATGTTTTTAGTTTGATCTCGAGATCATGTATGCTTACTTTCATTTCCTCAGACAGGCGTGCTGCAGTTTTTACAATCGGTACAAAAGGGAGTGGTGATGGACAGAGCATCCGAACCAATCAAACACTCACACCCAGTCAAAAGATCTGGGTTTAATCCATCACCGTTCTTTAGCCCACTCTGCCACCCCAGTTCAGACATGGCTATATGCAAATCAGTCTGACCCTGTGCCTCATGGGAACAGTCCAGCCCGAACTGCCAAGCCATGTCTTCACTGGACTGGAAACAAGCTTCCGAGGACCGGTTTCTGGCATTCCAGCCGTCTTCAGCCCGGCTTGTTTGAATCCAGTGGCAAAGTGAGCAAGGGACTCACGTCTGAGCATACCCTGCCACACTTATGGCGGCCAAAAGCAGTACAAAAGGGGGTGGTGATGGACGAGTGTTTGATTGATTCAGATGCTCCGTCCATCACCACCCCCTTTTGTACCGCAGTTTTTACAATCAGCACTAGCCAGTCTCTAGTACAGTGCCAGCTTATAAGGGACCAATCTTTTTTGAAGGTTAGATCGTTTTGAAAAATAAACGGTTCATTTCTAACTATTAATCCCCGTGGAGCTGCATTTGCTCTCAGGTATTCGCTCATCATAATACCATGAACTATGGTTTTTATTTGGTTCCTCTTTAGTTCGGTAACTTCATCCCGGCATTGGCTAGCCTCACTAGTGTCATTGTTAGTTGTGCCCAATAGTGGAAGCATGGATGCTATTATCCTGTCAACTTCTTCTTCCGTATAGGTGAGGCCTGTTATTTCTGCCATTTTGTATGGTTGTCTATCTCGAATTTGTGTAAGTGTGTGTTAATTATTGAATGCTTGTTAATTTAGGATTTTGATCTCCAATGGGAGATACTCCCACAGCTGCGCGCTGTACAAGACGTATTTATCAAAAAAGAGGGAGGAAGAGGGAATAGAAACCAGGCTCACCCTCCTCAAATTACAATTTAAACATAAGATCTTTGAGCCCAAGGATCAAAAAACCTGGTTTTGTCTGTAAATGGTATTCACAACACTCAATAGTTTCAGAATAGCTCTGATAAGCCAGAGAAAGAAAAATGATATTTCTTTCTTGTATCCCCTCACTCACCAGGGTTTCCCCACGGTGATATGCTTCATCATTGGGGCCGTCCCAGCCCTCTACGGACTGGGGCGTGCTGCGACTCGGGAACTACGCAGGAGCACTTTAATTTGTACACTTTTCTCCTGTTAATTTCCAGAAGGTTTGACCTACCAAAATGTAATCACAGGTGAGATATTTAAAGCGCCTGGTAATTGCCGGATGAAGTAAATACCACCCAAATACCACCCAACTCAGAATTAGGTTTAGAATATGTCCTGTACCAAGCCGCCGACCCCCCAAACAGAGGTCTCGCCTCAAGCACTGGTGTCAGGTATTCTGCTACATCCAGAGCTCTGGCCTTTACTGTATTGATCGCGTTCTGCACCCTGATTCCGCACAGCAGAACCACATGCACCTAAAAATGAAGAAACAACAGTGTATAGGACCAAACCTGTCATTCGTCGAACACCCAATATTTTCTTAAATACCTTCCTACTCTAAGCGTTGCTAAGTGAGCCCGAGTCCCTCAACTTTACTATGACTTGAGCACACCATGCGCCCTCTCTAACCATATAATAATAATAAATAATAAATCCACATTTGTAAAGCGCACAATCACCCGTAAGGGTCTCTAGCCATCTGCTGTTTATGCCCCGTGACCTCCACCCAACTAGTAGCTAGCCCAATAGATTGATTGTGAATCCTCCACGCCCCCTTCCCTCGTGTAGGAATCTCTTTGACCATCTGGTGGTAAACATCCGTCAGTGACCACTCATCATGGTAAAATCTACTGTGCCCATCCAACTTTCCCTCTTCCAAGGAAAAGGCCTGTCACTCACGTGGATGGCGTTCTATTACTTTAAAATGCTAAGCATTATTACGATTATATATAGTTAACCCAGTATCCGTCCTGTTCCCTGGCGTGTCAGCTACTGGAACTTTCTCAAATGCAGTTCCTTCTGTAGGAGCGCGGCTCAGTACTTTTACCAGTCACATTTCCATCAGAGCCGCAACCCTCAGTCAAGTCAAGTCAAACCACTTTATTCGATTAATTAAAATCATAAAAGTATGCTATACATATACAAAACATTAAAAATATATTTTTTAAATGTTATACAATTTAAAACACAGTACCAAGGACATTAAAAAATCGTTAACAAACATTTCCATTTTTAAAGCCAGTAATCAATATACCTAGACTTATATTAAAAGGATTAACTTTCCTGTGCACCATCTTGTCTAACCCTCCTGCTTCTAACAGACGCAGCAAGGAAGCTGGCAACACTAAACATGGCTTCGGGGGATTCCAACAGTTGTAAAAACAGTAAAGCAGGTTTACACTGAATAAAATTCATTTTTTTCAATAATGGGAAAATAAACCTTTTCCTAGCCTCATGGTACAAAGGACAAAAAAACATAAAATGCAAGGTGTCTTGGGGAGAGAAATCATCACATTTGCACGGAGCAGCGTCCTCGAGCCTACTCCAGCCCTGCAAATCCCATAATACCATATGTATTTGGTTGAACCGAAATTTTGTCAATAGCCATCTATGAAAAGAGTTAGTCACAATGGACAAATAAGGAGGCATCGCTAATGACAAAATAACCAGGGGGTGGCCCCTGATCGATGGTTTACATAATTCTACTGCTTCCCGCTCTACCTCGCTTAGCTTAGTAAAATTAGTTTTTACCCACGCTAAATCAGCCTTACATAAAGATTCTGGATTGGAAAAAATCTCAGGGCGCCCCATATTCACCGCTGACGTTTTTATATAGGACAACCACTGGATTGCCTTCATGTTATCTAAATTAATACAGTCCTTTAGGATCTTGTGGTTTAGGGAAAGATTCGAATTCAACCAAATTTTGATCCATAACAGGATAGGGGCTATTTCAATTATATCTGATATATATCCTATCCCCAACTCGAGATGGACAGAGTGGGTAGCTGTGGATTGTGGGAGGCCTAGAAGGGACCGTAAGAATTTGTTTTCTTCTGTTTGAATGGGGTCGGGTTTGGTGAATCCCCATATTGCTGCCCCATACCTTGCAATTGAGATGGTCTTGGCTTTCAAAATTGCCAGGATTGCCTCATAGGGTTCCCCCCCAATCTTTTAGAGAATCCTAACACTGCAGCAGAAGAACTTCTCACTGCGTTTACCTTTATTGAAAGCTATCATCAAAAACTACTCCCAAATAGGTAAATACTTTCACTCTGGTGATTTCTTCACTACCACAGTAAAAGGTCTTGACATTGTTTTTTGAGACGCCTAACGACATGATATGCGATTTGCCATTATTTACCACCAGATCCAGGCTTTTCTTAAAAACCCCAAAAGAGTCGAACAACCCTCAGTTAGTGCCCAGACCCCACAACCCTTCCCCCCCACCTAGTGCGACCCTCAGCCGCTATCTCAGCAACTCCCCGCCCCTTTCCCCTGCACTTCACGTGATCCAGTCGCTTCCATAATCATTCTCTGCGCATGCGATGTGCAAGTTATAGCTCTCTCGGAGGGCTAGTTTAGGGAGCATAAAAGGAGGACAAGCCGTTAATCTGAGGTCTCCTATATGAGCTCAATTGACATATATTTTCATTCTCTAATGCTCTCGGTAGAGAAAAACTGACAAACGCCACTCATTTAAATCTAAAACTCACATATTCAATATGATATTAAAAGTGTTCAACTCAACGAACCTGAAAGATGCCCCACAGCCCGCTTTTGTCTTCCTAGGTCTAGCAGCATATCAATTTTCTATTAGTCTCATATAGCATGGATAATACCTCAAACTTGTCACAACTTGTCAGTAACCTATGTTCATGTTCATGTGTAGGTAACTTCACCAGAATCAGCTGGTTGGTGGAGGGTGAGTCCTAAAACCAGAGATGGATTAACACGTGGCCATGAAGGTCAGTGGAAAAAAGTGTTTCAAGTCTGCAGTTTAGTGGCTCGTCGATTTTTTTTGTTTACAACGTAGCGAGCATGCTTATCTGGTGAGGCGTGTAGGCTCGTGTCCTCTCAGGTGACAAGCATTTGCAATGCAATAGGACTCGTATTTACGCGAGGCCTATTGCATTGCAAAAAGGGGGCAGGGGAGCCCGAAGGCACGAACAATGGGAGTGCTGGGAGGGGGGAGAAGGCACGGGGAGAAAATAGTACTCGAAGTAAAGGGGCCAGTAGCCATGTAAGGATATAAATGACAACATGGCCGTCATAGTAAGTGACTAACAGACCTATAAACCAATGGAAGGCAGCATTTAGTAAAGGACAAAGGCACAAGCCAATGAAAAAGATGGGCGGGGGAGTGGGCGGGCTTCTCTCCAGTACTCAACTACCCCAGATCAACCCCAGAGCAGCGCTTGCATGCTGCCTCAGGGCTCGACCTAAAAAGCATGTCTGGGTCTGCTCTAGGAACACGCATATAGACAACACATTTTTTCAAAGTTGTAGTCTGTGATCTTCTTACTCCTTCAGCCAACCAATCGTCTTACAATGCTCTCTTGGGAAAGGGTCACACCTTGTCTTCTCACAGGATTAAAATACTCCAATGACAACAATGCAACTGAATTGTATCAATTCTAAATTTCAGTGTAGAAAATTCTCCCATTTAGTTCTACTTTCCCACATATGAACTACATTTCTAACCTTCCAATATATCATTTTTTTTCATGTGTTTAGCAGTGTTCTGTGTAGAAATTGAAACATCAATATAATGAAAGGAAAACCATTTAGCACAGCAACTATGTTTTCTCTTTAAGAATGTTGCATCTTCATAAGTGAACTCTTCACAACCCCATTAAAAGACTAACGTCTTATAACTTGTTAACAGTAATCTTTGGGCAAGTAGAAACATTCTGTGGACATCCATGTGATGGAGCAAGGATTCGCACATAAAGCGACTTGCTTGTATTCAATTACCTCGAATAACCTTAATAACTAAATCAACCTGTTTGTCTTACCAATTTCCCTTTTATTCTGACATTTGGGGTGTCCCAGTGATGCTTGCCTATGTGTTTACTCATCCTAATACGCTTGCCCCTAAAATGGCTGCTGCTACGTGGGAATTTCTTCTGCGCATGCGTCGGTCATACCCATGTGATGTGACGTACTCGCAGTTCTGGTGGGAATCCTTTGCACTTGTGCATTAGCAATAAGATGGCTGCTCTATGTTCTCACATGCTGAAGCTTGCACTGCAGCTTTCGCTATGCTGTCTGTCTGCATTAATAACTAAGGCTATAGTTATTATAAAGTAATGGGAGTAATATAGGGATTACTGGTGTACAGTGTAATCATTTATTTCTAAACTGTTTTCCTTTACTTTTCATGTATCGAATCTTTTGGGCCTGGGAGGTGCTTACTCCTCCATCTTTGAAGTCCCTACTGCGCAAGTCACCATGGCAGAGGGAAGAAAGCCTTGTAACAGTGGAACCCAGCCAGCTGGCAGCTACAGCCAAGATGCTCCTGGGAACCGACCTGTGACCCAGCAAGACGAAGC
Organism: Lissotriton helveticus; assembly: GCF_964261635.1. NCBI lineage: Eukaryota > Metazoa > Chordata > Amphibia > Caudata > Salamandridae > Lissotriton > Lissotriton helveticus. The sequence continues at coordinate 50,296,656 of NC_136069.1, forward strand.
TGAACTGTACTGCATTTGTAACAATTGTATATGAATATTGTATTCTCCATTGTTATGTGTAAAGCGTGTCATGGGAACCCCAAATTCAATAGGCGGTCCCAAAAGATGTAAATTAGGGGCTTGAGAAAGTCAAATCCTAGTTGGTGTGATGGCCTGCCCTTTCTTTGGAAGAATCGAAACTGGGGATTCTTACACTTGCAACATTTGGGGGGTGGTAAACTGACCTGAAAACATTATAACTAGCCTAGGTTTAGCTAGAGAAATTGTCCGACTTGTCCAAATAGCTGACCTGTCACTGACCCAACGCACTCAATAGCTGATCCAGAAACAGAGGTGCTGCGGAGCACTCTGTCCGACAAACTCAGAGACCCATTCGGGGTTTGAGAACCTTAAGTGCTGGCGGAGCACTTTGCTGGGGAATTCGATAACCCAATCGGGATTCTGACTGATAGCTGCTGAGAGGGTGTAGCGCGGATGTACGTTGTTACAACGCAGGTTGTAACAACGCATACCTTTACAACGCGGCCGCTACAACGCAAGTCGTTACCACGACTTGCGTTGGAGGGCGCGGATTTAGGATTCTTATAATTTTATATTCCAACACCAGTCCCCGTAACAGTAGGGAAGGTGTTGGAATATAAATTTTTTAAATTCCTTATCCCACGGCCGCGTGGTAAAGGTACCGCGTGGTAAAAACTTCGTGGTAAAGGTTGTTTACCGTGTAGCGCAGGCGTTGCAACTGAACTGCGGGTGCTGGTCTTACCTTGATGGTTCTGTCCTGATCCTAATCTGGTTTTCCTGTCCTGGGGTTCCATTCTGCACCTGCTGGCCTACTGGCGACTGTTTTTCCTTGGGGTTTTCCTGTTTTTAACTGACCCGTGGCCAGAGTTGGTCGCCACACTGTGCTAGGTAAATATAAGTCTGGGAGGTGAACGCACTTACATCCTTTTCTCACTTTTCCTGAAACTTGGTTAAATCGTAATTGCATATGTTCCTTTTTCTTTACCCTTCCTTAGTAACAAAGTACTGAAGTCGCAAAAGTCCTTTTATTAGCATGTTCCATTTTTCCCCTACCTTATAAGTGAATAAAATACTGTCACTGAATAAATAGATGTTCCTTCTCTTTACCCATCCTTTTAGTCAAATTAAAGTGACTTCCCTGAATCCGTAGCGTGTTCCAGTTTTACCTTCCCTATAAGCTACTTTGGTATCTCCAAGTGTCCGTAGTACAAATTAAAAGTTCTTTCACCTTAACCACCTTCAAGGGGTATATTCAAACTGTGACATTTTAGTATGTTCCTTATTTCCCCGTCCTTTAGTCATACCATATCAAGTCTAAAACTCTGAAATTTCTTACTACCATGTTCCCTGTTCTTACCTTTCCTTTAGACTTCTAAATGGTTGGCATTCTTTATTTTCTACATAGCTACACGATTTTCATGCTCTTGGTTATTGATAGTTTAATAGCTGTAAATCTTTTGCTTTCGCATATTGATGAAGATTAGATAAAGGTTTTCAAAACTTCCCGTGTCTCTGGTTATTACAAGAGTGCAAATGATAAATGTTTTGGTATATTTCGACTGCTTATCTTTTACAGCTAGCTCCCTGATCCATTGTGATCATAGGTACCCGTAACTGTGGATTGGTAAGTCGGGTACATTTGGAATAAAATAGGAAGGAACTGGGTTACTGGTAGTAGAGTGTAGGTTACTTGATTAATAAATATGATAAATTGGAATTTATGGGCCCAAGTGTGTATATGTTAAAATTGTTGGTCGGGTGACCTGCGCGCTCTATCAGTCATTTTCTGGTAGCAGAGGAAATGGTTAGGGACTAGTTAAAGGTAGGTAGGACTAGTTGAGATAGGTAGATAGGTTATTTGCTGCTAACTGTGAAAATTGTATTTGCTGCTAAAAGTATTGATCGATCAAATGTAAAATTGTTTTGCTTTGAAATGTTATGAAATGTTTAAATTTGTTTTTTGAAATGTTGCTATATTGATATATGTACTAATATACTTGTTAGTGATCGTTACATGTTTGTCTAGAATCCCCGGGGGCAGAATAGCGGGTGGTGAGGAGAATCCACGTCGCAGTGAGGTCACTTACCTGAGGAAAAATTGGTGCAGGTAGGCAGAACTGGAAGCACTAATTAGGGTTTTCTGTATAAATGTATGAATAAATGATAGCAAACAGTTCGCTGGCAAAACTTCTATTGTGATATCACCTAGTAAGGGTCACACGGAAGGAGTAGCAGGTTCGTCTGAGCTTGATTGATAGCAAAGGGGTTCACTGGTGAAACTTTTGGCTTAGTATTTATATCCCAAAGTGGATAAGTCGAAGGAGTAGCAGGTTCACTAATGCTTGTGTGAAGAGTAGGCAGAAGGGATCTACTCGCAGTATTTGAAAAGTAAATAGAAGAGGTTTACTTGCAGTGAAACAAATCTTTTCTTTCTAGACACTCGAGTACAGTGGCGAATGTGTTTGCGTTGTGAATTAAACAGAGCACTTGCACTTTAAAGAGTAGAAATCGAAACTTTCCTTACCGCGTGAAGGAGGGAGTCAGTTGCGGAGCTGCGCTGACATCACTCAGTGCCCCGCTGGTATTGGTCAAGACAGCGGGCGTGTAGCTGAGACAGAATTGTAAAGGAGGGGTGAGCACAGGGGCGTGAGAACTCGTTTACGAGAAACGCCGCGCACCCATTGGTTGAGACTGTTTGAAATCGCGCATTTGATTGGTTGCAGGAAAATAAAAGACGCATTTGTATTGGAAGTGGTTTTGTAAACAAATTTGCGGAAAAGTATATGTGGCATCAAACCCATCCAGAAATTCGTCCTGACCCAAGATATCAAGGGTTTGGGAGAGATAAGTGGAAAGGCCGTAGATATAACATTATGTACGGGAGCAAGAGAAAGATGACCTTAGTAGACAAAGTAAAGAATTATTTCAAGAAAGACAAACCTATCAAAACTGGAGAAGGAGTTATCATTCCACCACCTAATACTCCTGCATCATTTATGATGTTCAACAGGGGCTACCATGCTTGCGTATGGTTGGAAAATTGGGTGGAATATACTAAAGATGATGGAATTTTGGCATTTCCGTTAAATGGTACATTTAATAGCAGGATTCTGTTCAATCTGAGAACCCGAATGAATGATTTACATCCCAGACCCAGATTAACGCAATATGAGGCCTTAGAAGAATGGGAAATAGAGGCTTTTGAGTGAGACAGACCTAGAATGGACAAAGGGTTAACTAAATTTTACCCAAAAGTACAGAGAGAGACCCGAGAAAATAGAATGAAAGGATGGAGACAGAACATGATGGTAGAAGGATTGTACCCTGTAATAACAGTAGAGGAGCCCATGGGAGGGAAAAGGACAGAGAAGACAAAGCATTTATTGACCAGTGGTGATTCAGATGATGATTACCTAGAGGAATTGTTAATGAAGAATCCACCACCCTATAATGAAGGGTCAAGACCCGTAAGTGCAAGAGATACATGCCTGAGACCTCCTTATCAGGAGGACTCAAGACCCTTAAGTACGGGAAACCCATTTCTGAAACCTAATTATGGAGATGATCCAAGTATGACACATCCAACTGCCCCGAGTTTCAGTCCTCCATTAGTTCCACAAATAGTACACGAAACCACCCTGGAAAGGGTACTGCTGGATAGAGAACGAGAGGCTTTAGTTAAACAACGAACTGAATAGATTCAGAAAATCTTCCAACTGAATACCAGTCCTGAAGCTTTGACCATCCCAGTAACTATTGGACCAGCTGTTCCTTTATACGGGGATAAGCAGAGTAGCCCAAAAACTCCAATCATTACTCCATCTGTAGTACAGCCGAGAAAAGAGCCTTTAATTGTAGATGATCAGGCAAGTGAATGTGAATCTGTGATTTCCTTGATGGATTTGCCAATAAGGGAGCCAGAAGGGAGTTCACAGAGGAAGAACACTCCTTTCACCTCGAGAGAAGTTCAAATTGAGTCAGCTTCAGGTACTAGGAGTGCCACAGTAGTGACTCCTGAAGAAATTGAAAGATGGAGTCGAGAATTAGAAAAACAAAATCCTCAGCCAAAACCATTGGATATATACAAACTGAGAATAGAACTGGAGGAACTAATGGCTGGAAATGTGGGTTTGGACAGACTGAACACTCTGACTGAGGAAGAATTGTTATTTATTTGCAAAAGTATCACCCGTAATACCCGAGTGGTCTATGAGAAATTAATGGACACTGTGGCTAGTATGGGAATAGATATTGGTAAATCTAAAGTGTTGCAAAAACCCTACAGAGCAGAGTTCTCAGTCAAAGATTTGGAAAACATGAACGTGTCAGGGAAAAAGGTACAGATCAGAGAATTGTTAAACCTGTTACAAAAATGGGGAGAATTAGAAAAATGGAAAGCCAGGTGGGCAAAGAAAAAAGAGGAAATTAGATTCAAACAAATGGCTTCTGAATATGTCTTGAAAGAAGCAGACAAGGCAGAAAAATTATATCCTACGTGAGAAGTGCCAGTTGGAGGATATGTACATGTTCCATGGTCCAGACAGGATATTGTGTCCTTTACAAATGACTTCCCAAAATTACGAGAAAAACTTGTAGACTGGTACAGACAGGTCGAGAGATTTGTGAAAGTGCAGAAATGTCTCCTGAAAGATCTAGATGGTTTCTTCGACATTGTGGTTCCTGTAGATTTGTGGACAGAATGTAAAATTGCTGTTGATTGGCCAAGTGAGGAATTCCCGAGGGACCCAAACACAGGGGCTCCTTCAGGGGATGTCATGAAGAAGTACAACCAGGTAATGTTGTATCTGAAAGGAAAGGTGCCTGCAAAGGAAACTGATTGGACCCGAATAGATAGAACTACCCAGAATAGAGATGAAACTGTACATTCTTATTATGAACGACTGTTACAGGTGTTCAAAACGTACAGCAGGCTGGATAACATTGAGATGAAAGACATGACCCACTTCATTTATCGATTTGTGCTAGGGTTAAGGCCTGATATTTCACAGTGGATCAAAGACAATAAAATTTGCTGGCAGTCTAAACCATTTGATGAAGTTCTGAAGTATGCTAAACATTGCGAGGATGAGCTGGCAGACAAACGAAAGGAGTTAAAGGAAAAGGTCATGTGGGCACAGGTAAAATTAGCAGAACACCAGGAACAGCAGTTAAGTAAAATGACTAATAATCAGAGTCAAGGCCCTGGGGGTGGAGGAAAGCCCAGAGTAAAGATGAGCAGAGAAGAGGCAAAGAAGAGGTTCCCCTGTCACGGGTGCGGAAAGATAGGGCACTGGAGAGACGAGTGTAAGGCTGTGCAGAATGGTAATGTGCAAATTAATGATTTGAATCCACAGACGCAGAATGAGACACCACGGAAGACACAGCAACAGGTAAAACAAAATCAGTTGCCTCGTGCACCTAGGCCAAATTACAGGAGCAAAGCACAACAGGGTGAAGACACCGAAGTTTGGGAAGGAAGGGAGGATAGAAATGCAGCAACTTCACAATTTCTGTTGAATGACACATTTCTCTGTGATGACACCTACTGACGGTGCCTGAGGGGGGAGGACGAGGAGTGCGTGCTTGGCGCCTCTTTGCCGGTGGACCAGTCAGGGCCATACATCGAAGGAAATGTTGAAGGAAATGACGTCACCTTTCTGTTGGACACTGGTGCTACCCGTTCTACTGTGAGAACAGCAGACGTTCTAAACATACCCATCTCGGGAGAAGCGATCCAAGTAGTGGGCGTTTCCAATCAGCTAATTAGTACCCCAGTTACTGAACCTATGGAAATTACAATTGGGAATTTTAAAGAAATGCATAGATTTGTTGTTTGTGATTCTAGTCCTGTAAACCTGCTAGGACGATATTTGTTGTGCAAAATGAACTGCACTATCTTTTGCACTCCAAATGGCGTCGAAATTCAGACCCCAGATGAAGACGGAATTTACAAATTAATGTTAGCAAGACCCGACAATTAAAAGACTGACAATACAAGACTTACCTGAAGAATTCCAAGATACAGTGAAACCGGAAGTATGGGATTTCACTGGAAAAGATGTAGGACTAATGGTAAATATAGACCCAATTAAAATAGCAATAAAGGAAGATGCAGTCTACCCAAATACCAAACAGTATAAAATGAGTGCAGAAGTGAAAGCAGGAGTTGCCATTGAAATAAAAAGATTACTAGAAGCAGGAATATTGCAAGAAGTATTGAGCAGTCCTTGTAACTCACCGATAATTGGCATAAAGAAACCTAGTGGTAAGTACAGAGTAGTACAGGACTGCGCAAGGTTAATAAAATTGTGGTTCCTTGCTGTCCTGTCGTGCCAAACCCTGCAGTAATTCTATACCAAATACCATGGAATGCTGGATGGTTTACCGTCATTAACCTATGTCATGCATTCTTTTCAATTCCATTGCATCCAGACAGCAAATCTATTTTCTCATTTGAGTTCGACAGCCATGTCTACGTCTGGAATCATGTCCCTCAAGGGTACACAGAAAGCCCTTCGATTTTTAATCAGATTCTGAAAAAGTGCCTTGAAACTCTGATATTGCCTGGAAAATCAGTCCTGGTGCAACACATAGACGACCTCTTGGTGGCGTCTAAAAGTCGAAAAGACTGTGTTACTAACACAATTGCCTTGCTGAACCATTTAGGTGAAGGTGGACATAAAGTGTCGCCAGAAAAGGTGCAATTCTGTACCTCATCAGTAAAATATCTGGGGCACCAGATAGAAAGAGGTATCAGGAAAGTTACCACAGACAGAATCAGAATAATTCGTAACATGGAATTGCCCAATACTCAGAAAGAAATCAGAATGTTCCTTGGAGTTGTAGGATACTGTAGGCAGTGGATTGTGGCATTTGCAGTCCTAGCAAGACCACTGATAAAGATGACAAAGAAAGGAGCGAAGGATCCAGTGGAATGGGATGACGAAAGCATGACTGCTTTTGTAAAATTGCGAGAGTGTATGTGTACTGCTCCTGCATTAGGAATGCCTGACTATTCAAAAGATTTTGCACTGTTCTGTGACATACGAGACAATTGTGCACTTTCAGTCCTGACCCAAATTCATGGTTTGACTCGACGTCCAGTGGCATACTTTTCTTCCACGTTGGACCCAGTAGCAGCTGGATTGCCCGGGTGCTTGAAAGCTGTAGCTGCAACATGCACAAGTCTAGAACAGAGTGAGTCCATTGTGATGGAACATCCAGTAACTGTGTATGTTCCACATTCTGTTGTAATTCTGCTGACACGAACAAAGACCCATTATCTCACGCCTAGTTGGTTGACTAAGTATGAGAGAATCCTTGTAGGTGCAGGAAACATGACAATTGCTAGATGTAATATTCTGAATCCAGCTACCTTACTGCCTAGCTCATTCGCAGCAGAAGTGAGGGAGGAAATTGAACATGACTGCATTGATTTGACTGAGTTCAGTACAAAACCACGCCCAGACATAAAAGAAAACCCTCTGATTAATGAAGATTATGAGCTGTTTGTAGATGGCTCATGTATGAGACATGAGGAAGGTGCCCTAAGCGCTGCCTACTCAGTGTGCACTCTAGGAGTTCCAGTGGAAGCATCCTATTTACATAGAGTCAAGTCTGCACAAATAGCTGAATTGGTTGCATTGACAAAAGCTTGTAAATTTGGGAGGAACTCGAAAATAACCATATACACTGATAGCCAGTATGGCTATGGGGTTGTGCATGACTTTGGCCAGCTATGGATGCAAAGGGAGTTCCTGACTTCTTCAGGCACCCCTATCAGAAATGGAAAATACGTGCAGGATTTACTGGAATCAATCCAGTTACCAAAAGAATTGGTTGTGGTCAAGTGTGCTGCTCACAAATCTGGTGATGACAAAGTGACAGCAGGTAATCGATATGCAGACCAGTTATCCCAACATTGTGCAAGATACTGAATAGCAATCAATATAAAGGTTGGGGGAAACGGAAACCGCTGCCAACTTCTGATGCTAGAGGGAGTAAATACCTGGAAGGAAGTGAGGGACTTACAGGAAGCAGCAGAGCCACAGGAAAAACAAAGATGGAGAAATTTTGGTTGCCAGAGGAGGGTGGAAGATGGTGTCATTGTTTACCTTGATGATATGCCTGTGTTGCCAGACTGTATGCTTGCTCCTATGGCTAGGTTGATACATGGAGACACACATTTAGGTAGAGACGCCATGATACGAATGTTTCGGCAGACCTGGTTCAATTCGAAATTCAGAAACGTAGCAGAAGCACTCTGCCAGAGGTGCCTAGTTTGTCAACAATTTAACCCTGGAAAGAAAACTGTAGTGTTACCAGGGAAAATTGGAAAGTCAGAGGGCCCTTTTATTAGACTACAACTTGACTTCATTCAGTTGCCCCCTTGTCGAGGAATGAAATACCTACTTGTCATGTCTGCCTGTTTTCAAAATGGGTGGAAGCTTACCCTGCCCGTAGAAATGACAGCATCACGGTAGCCAAATTATTGCTTAGGGAACTAATACCTAGGTACGGATTCCCAGTCACGATTGAATCAGACAGAGGAAGTAATTTCCAGAATGAAATAATAAAACAAATCTGTGTAGCATTCAAAATCACGCAAAAACTGCACTGTGCATATCGACCAGAGGCTTCTGGAGTGGTAGAACAGATAAATGGCACAATCAAATCAAGATTGGGAAAGATGTCCAAATACACTCAATTGGAATGGCCAGATGTTCTGCCACTTGTGTTGATGGGACTCAGAAGTATTCCAGACCGGAACACGGGCTTGAGTCCCCACGAAATACTAATGGGAAGAGCAATGCGGCAAGCATGGGTACCAGGATACAAACTGATAAGCATATCTGATGATTTGGTACTAGAATACTGTAAAGAGCTGGCTGACCAAGTGCATTCTATTTCTCACCAGGTTGGGGGAGACGCCGTCGCCAGGCCGACTACTCCAGCACATGACCTGAATCCAGGTGACTGGGTCGTAATAAAGAAACATACTCGAAAAAGTTGCCTTGAACCAATGTGGGGAAAGCCGCGACAGGTGATCCTGGTAACCACCACAGCTGTGAAGTGTGCAGGAGTACCTTGCTGGATCCATGCCAGCCACACGAAGAAAGTGACTGAACCTGACGAAACTGAGGCTGAAGGTTGTGCAGCTGAGGGGTCCCGAGATATCGGTCCTGAAGTAGCTGAAGAAGAACAACCGAGCTCCAGTCAAGAAGATTGGGTCCCAATAATCGACCTGATTATCGATCCTGTGAGAACCAGAAGACAAATTTATTTAGATAGACAGTGGGATAGTGAGGACGAGACAGGTGAAGATAAAGCTACTCAGATCATTGAAATCCAAGTCAAATCTGATTCTGAGGAGGACCAGAGAGGGAGAGAGCAGGTAATTGGCACTCCACCAAGAACACCTGCACCAGAAGAGGGACAGATAGAAATTAGGGCGAAAGTTCAAGCAGAAGAAAATCAAGAGTTCGAAGAGCTTGAACAGGACCAGATAGGACTAGACAATTGTGTTCAGGAAGCAGAACTTGAAGAAACAGATCAAAGCCAAAATCAGCATACACCTGAACAAGGCCAGGTTTGGGACCAGGCAGAAGAAACTGATGAAAGACCTGGACCTAGTCAGTTAGGGAACAATACAGAAGACGATCTAGATCCCAATGTGCCACAACTGAACGAAAACAAAAGAGTGTTTGAAGAAGGTCAAGACACAGTGCCAGTTAAAAGACTCAGAAAAGGTGACTCAGTACCCAGATTTGTAAAAAGATTGAGATTGCGACTAAAGACAATTAACGAAGAACCTGAACAGGTGAACGAAGTCTCAAGTCAAGCTGGTCCATCTGAGAGAAAAACCAAAGAGAAGAGTGCTCGTATAAAAAAATTGAACAACAAATACCCGAGTCCTGAGTGGACATTCTTTGTATTGGAAGAATTTGAGAATCTGGAAATAAGTGCCGAAAGTGATGAAGAATTGATTACTGACCAGGCCAAAGATGAAGCGAAACCTACCTGAGAGTTGCTCCGAGTAAGCAAACTGTGCAGAATTAACAAAGAGTGTTGAAGCTTCTTTTGAGCCAAAATGTCTGATTCTTCTGTGAATGGGAGACCGAGACAAGGTTGTTTAAAAACATGCTGCCAAGTATGTTTATGTAGTGCAGCAATAGTACTAATACTTTGGATAGGACTAACAATAACTATTCCTTCTATGATGAGTAAAAACCCAAGTCTGCACCCAAATAATAATCTACCTGACGACACTGTAGAATCACACACTAGAAATACACCACAAACAGTAGACGCACTGGACAAACCACTTAGCCTGAAACAAACAAAGTTAGACTCAGAAGCACCAGATGAGGAAGGATTACACTTTAACAGAATTAAGAACAAAACTCATTTAAATGTTTTTGGAAACCTATTAGTGCATTATGTAGAAGCTATGGAAATAGACGACTGTTACATCTGCATGAAGCTACCCACTTCAGTAGCTGAAGGTGTGACTTACCACCACTTGCCCTTAACCTATGGAATTTCCTGTAGCATTCTAACTAGCTTATTCTATAGAAGAGGACCTTTGCAGTATTGACCTTGATGTGACATTTTCCGAACTTCCTGTTCGAAGAAACCTGAACCCTCTACATACAACTAGAGATGTAGTAAAATACATGAGTGAATATTTTCTAACTCTAGGTAAAATAAATATAGATGACGCACACAAAGATAACTTGACCTGTTCATTACACGAAAAAGAGAAAGAATTTCTGAATATGGTAGAGAAAAGAAGAGAAAGTTTCCAAAAGAAAGCCAAAGACAAGAACCAGAAAATTCCTAAATGGGATGAAAGCATAGGGAGTACCTCTAATGGTGGAGCTAATGCTGCCATGATGCTGGATTTCGAAAAGAAAGGGAAACTTTGTCTTCATAGAGAAATGACTAGTTATTATAACAATATATTCATTGGTTCCAGTGAATGTGAACACAATTACAAGGTAATTGGGGGTTGGGGTTTCAAAGATGGGTCAGAGCCTGTGTTTCCTGGAATTTATTTTATATGTGGAAATAAGGCTTATTTCAAATTGCCCCGTCCATTGGTACGGAAGCTGTTATTTTGGTATTGTCTTTCCAAAGATATACCATGTGGGGAAAATCACTGGAAGCACTGAAAAAACTAATGAATTAGTACTTACCAAAAGAGAAAGCGTTGCTGAAATAGTAGGTGATATTTTTAGTGCAATGATACCTACAGTGGGAGTGGCTCTGAACACACACAGAATTTGCAAATTGTCAACAGTTGTGGATCGGTTATCTACTGACACTGCTGGAGGGTTCCTGATGGTCAATACCGAATTGGTTGCGGTTAGATCAATGGTTTTACAGACTCGACTTGCTCTTCACACCTTATTGGTAAAAGAGGGCGGAGTCTGCAGAATGTTGAAAGCGCAACATTGTTGCACTTGCATACCTGATAAAAGTGTGGAAATCAAAGGGTATGTGAGGAACATTACAAATTTGGAAAAGGAGCTCAAACCACTTGAGGTTGACAGTGCATGGAAGAGACTTACTGATGGTCTCTCGGCTATAGGTAATTGGTTTTCTAACCTAGGTAAAAGTCTTGTGAGCAAAATACTGATGCCAATAGTGGGAATAGGTCTAGCAGTATTCATCATAATAATCTGCTGCAAATGTCGAAAGCACCAAAAGAAATACACTGTGAACAAGAGAGGAGTGAAACGAAATATTGATGAACTTGAATTAGAAGAGCTGAATAATCAGATTTATGTAAGGGTGAAAAATTCTCATCCTAACAAAGATACTAAGGAAAAGCTGAACCTATTGTTTGAAGAGATTGAACTGGGAAAAATGTGAAAAGTTGGCATCTGGTTCCATTAATTTGTGATGATATAAAATATCATCAAAGAGGGGCTTGATGGAGCAAGGATTCGCACGTGAAGCGACTTGCTTGTATCAAGAACCTCAAATAATGTTAATAAATATAATCAACCTGTTCGCTGCACATTTTACATTACACGGGGTGTCCCAGTGATGCTTGCTTATGTGTGTACTCATCCTAATCCGCTTGCCACTGAAATGGCTGCTGCTACGCGGGAATTTCTTCTGCGCATGCGTCGGTCATACCCATGTGATGTGATGTACTTGCAGTTCTGGTGGTAAACCTTTTGCACTTGCGCAGTAAATCTAAGATGGCTGCTTTGTGTTTTCACATGCCGAAGCTTGCACTGCAGCTTTTGCTATGCTGTTCGTTTTGCATTAATTATAATGCTCTAGTTTTTATAAAATAATGGGAGTAGCATAAGGATTCATGGTAAACAGTGCATACATTTTTTTCTGTGTTCTAAAACTGTTTCCATTTACTTTATTACTTTTACTGTATCGTAAATCCTTGGGCATGAGGGACGGGAATACGCCATATTGATATCCCCTTCTGCGCATGACAGTCTTCGGCCAGAGTATGAACTCTATGATATTGAACCCGTGCCAACCCAGGAGTCCCAGCCAAGATGTGCCTAGGAAGATGCACCTTCGGCTAGTAGAAGAAGCCGAATTGTACTGAATGTAATACATTGTAATGTTTGTTGAAGTCACCATTGTAATGTGTGGGGAACATGTCATGGGAACCCGAAATTCAATGGGCAGGTATGAACGATTCAAATGAGGGGCTTGAGAAAGTCAAATCCTAGTTGGTGTGGTGACCTGTCCTTTCTTTTGACCAATCGAAATTGGGAATTCTTACACTTTTGTGGGGTGGTACACTGATCCGAAAACAGTATAACTAGCCTACGTTTAGCTAGGGAAATTGTCAGACTTGTCCACTGACCCAACGCACTCAATAGCTGATCGATACAGAGGTGTTGCGGAGCACTCTGTCCAGAATTTCCATAGACCCAATTGGGGTTTTGGAAACCTTAAGTGCTTGCGGAGCACTTTGCTGGGGAATTCGATAACCCAATCGGGGTTCTGATTGATAGCTGCAGAGAGGGTGTAGCGCAGGCGTTGCAACTGAACTGCGGGTGCTGGTTATCTTTGGTGGTCCTGTCCTGATCCTAATCTGGTTTTCCTGTCCTGGTTTCCTTACTGCACCTGCTGGCCTACTGGCAATCGCTTCCCTTGGGGGTTCTCCTGTCCTTAACTGACCCGTGGCCAGGGTTGGGTTCCACACCCTGCTAGGTAAATATAATTCTGTGAGGGGAAACACACTTGCATCCTTTTTCTTTATCTTTTCCTGAAATCTTGCTAAAAATCATAATTGCATATGTCCTTTTTCATACCCTTCCCTTTCTATAATTTCTGAAATCGCGAAAGTGCTTTATTAGCATGTTCCATTCTTCCCATACCCTAGAGTTGAATAAAATAACGTCTGTGAATGAATAGATGTTCCTTATCTTTACCCTCCCTTTTACTGAACTAAAGAAATCATTCCTGAATTATTAGTGTGTTCTAATTTTGTTACCTTTCCTATAGCTACATGATAAAATCAGTTGTCATTTTAGATTCATGTTCCCTTTCCTTACCCATCGTGTAGGAAACCATAAACTGTGATGCTCCTTATATTCTCGTCTTTTAGAACCATCATCCTAGATGAACTTACATGAGTTCATTATAGTATGTTCCCTGTTCTTACCTTTCCTTTAGAGTTCTAAATGGTTGGCCTAATCTATTTCTTGCATAGCTACACAATTTTCATGATCTTGGTTATTGATAGTTTAATCGCTGTAAATCTCTTACTTTCGCATATTGATGAAGATTAGATAAAGGTTTTCAAAACTTCTTGTGTCTCTGGTTATTACATGAGTGCAAATGATAAATGTTTTGTATATTTTTGACTGCTTATCTTTTACAGCTAGCTCCCTGATCCATGGTGATCATAGGTACCCGTAACGGTGGATAGGTAAGTTGGGTACATTGGAAATAAATAGGAATGAACTGGGTTGCTGGTAGTAGAGTGTAGGTTACCCGATTAATAAATATTGTGAATTTAATTTATGGGCCCACATATACATATGGTAAAATTGTTGGTCGGGTGACCTGCGCGCTCTATCACTACTCAGGCCAAATAGGTGTGGGTAATATAGTGCTAGTCCATTCAGAGTTAAAAAAAAAGCTACCTAACGCAGATCTCAAAAATGATATTTACCCATTGCACCAGTTAACTGCTGAATGATACAGGACTCCTTAAAACATATCTCTAACATATAAGGGTAAATATCCAGGTCATGCATCTAGTTTGTTGAATGGTTCAAATCAAAGTATGAAGACCTCAGCTAGCAGCAGGCCGAAATAGCTCAGTTGGGAGAGCGTTAGACTGAAGATCTAAAGGTCCCTGGTTCAATCCCGGGTTTCGGCACAGTTGAGAGGTTCCTTGCTTCTAACAAAATAGGTCTTGGAATCAGCTGTAGTACTTTTTTCTCTATTCATCAAATTTCTTTCAACTGAAATAAAACACAAGCAATTTAACATAGACTTTGCTTTCTGTCCTCCTTCTAAACTTGCTTCCACATTTCTTGCCTTCAGGTTAGACTATGAATGTTTCCCATTTCATGCTTTTTTGTAATGTAAACTCTTGTCTGCATTACCTTCAACTTCCCCTTGAACACAGATGTCAGTAGTCAGATGACGTTGCTTACCTACTCAGGCCACATACGTCTGGGTAATATAGTACTAGTCCATTCAGAGTTAAAAAAACGCTACCTAACCCGGATCCCAAAAACGCTATTTACTCATTGCACAAGTTAACTGCTGAATGATACAGGACTCCTTAAAACATATCTCTAACATATAAGGGTAAATATCCAGGTCATGCATCTAGTTTGTTGAATGGTTCAAATCAAAGTATGAAGACCACAGCTAGCTGCATGCCGAAATAGCTCAGTTGGGAGAGCGTTATACTGAAGATCTAAAGGTCCCTGGATCAATCCCGGGTTTCGGCACAGTTGAGAGGTTCCTTGCTTCTAACAAAATAGGTCTTGGAATCAGCTGTAGTACTTTTTTATCTATTCATCAAATTTTTTCCAACTGATATACAACACAAGCAATTTAACATAGACTTTGCTTTCTGTCCTCCTTCTAAACTTGCTTCCACATTTCTTGCCTTCAGGTTAGACTATGAATGTTTCCCATTTCATGCTTTTTTGTAATGTAAACTCTTGTCTGCATTACCTTCAACTTCCCCTTGAACACAGATGTCAGTAGTCAGATGACGTTGCTTACCTACTCAGGCCACATACGTCTGGGTAATATAGTGCTAGTCCATTCAGAGTTAAAAAAACGCTACCTAACCCGGATCCCAAAAATGCTATTTACCCATTGCACAAGTTAACTGCTGAATGATACAGGACTCCTTAAAACATATCTCTAACATATAAGGGTAAATATCCAGGTCATGCATCTAGTTTGTTGAATGGTTCAAATCAAAGTATGAAGACCACAGCTAGCAGCAGGCCGAAAAAGCTCAGTTGGGAGAGCGTTAGACTGAAGATCTAAAGGTCCCTGCTTCAATCCCGGGTTTCTGCACAGTTGAGAAGTTCCATGCTTCTAACAAAATAGGTCTTGGAATCAGCTGTAGTACTTTTTTCTCTATTCATAACATTTTTTTCCAACTGATATACAACACAAGCAATTTAACATAGACTTTACTTTCTGTCCTCCTTTAAACTTGCTTCCACATTTCTTGCCTTCAGGTTAGACTATGAATGTTTCCCATTTCATGCTTTTTTGTAAAGTAAACTCTTGTCTGCATTACCTTCAACTTCCCCTTGAACACAGATGTCAGTAGTCAGATGACATTGCTTACCTACTCAGGCCACATACGTCTGGGTAATATAGTGCTAGTCCATTCAGAGTTAAAAAAACGCTACCTAACCCGGATCCCAAAAACGCTATTTACCCATTGCACAAGTTAACTGCTGACTGATACAGGACTCCTTAAAACATATCTCTAACATATAAGGGTAAATATCCAGGTCATGCATCTAGTTTGTTGAATGGTTCAAATCAAAGTATGAAGACCTCAGCTAGCAGCAGGCCGAAATAGCTCAGTTGGGAGAGCGTTAGACTGAAGATCTAAAGGTCCCTGGTTCAATCCCGGGTTTCGGCACAGTTGAGAGGTTCCTTGCTTCTGACAAAATAGGTCTTGGAATCAGCGGTAGTACTTTTTTCTCTATTCATCACATTTTTTCCAACTGATATACAACACAAGCAATTTAACATAGACTTTGCTTTGTGTCCTCCTTCTAAACTTGCTTCCACATTTCTTGCCTTCAGGTTAGACTATGAATGTTTCCCATTTCATGCTTTTTTGTAATGTAAACTCTTGTCTGCATTACCTTCAACTTCCCCTTGAACACAGATGTCAGTAGTCAGATGACGTTGCTTACCTACTCAGGCCACATACGTCTGGGTAATATAGTGCTAGTCCATTCAGAGTTAAAAAAACGCTACCTAACCCGGATCCCAAAAACGCTATTTACCCATTGCACAAGTTAACTGCTGAATGATACAGGACTCCTTAAAACATATCTCTAACATATAAGGGTAAATATCCAGGTCATGCATCTCGTTTGTTGAATGGTTCAAATCAAAGTATGAAGACCACAGCTAGCAGCAGGCCGAAATAGCTCAGTTGGGAGAGCGTTAGACTTAAGATCTAAAGGTCCCTGGTTCAATCCCGGTTTTCGGCACAGTTGAGAAGTTCCTTGCTTCTGACAAAAGAGGTCTTGGAATCTGCTGCAGTACTTTTTTCTCTATTCATCAAATTTTTTCCAACTGATATACAACACAAGTAATTTAACATAGACTTTGCTTTCTGTCCTCATTCTAAACTTGCTTCCACATTTCTTGCCTTCAGGTTAGACTATGAATGTTTCCCATTTCATGCTTTTTTGTAAAGTAACCTCTTGTCTGCCTTACCTTCAACTTCCCCTTGCACACAGTTGTCAGTAGTCAGATGACATTGCTTACCTACTCAGGCCAAATACGTCTGGGTAATATAGTGCTAGTCCATTCAGAGTTAAAAAAACGCTACCTAACCCGGATCCCAAAAACGCTATTTACCCATTGCACAAGTTAACTGCTGAATGATACAGGACTCCTTAAAACATATCTCTAACATATAAGGGTAAATATCCAGGTCATGCATCTAGTTTGTTGAATGGTTCAAATCAAAGTATGAAGACCTCAGCTAGCAGCAGGCCGAAATAGCTCAGTTGGGAGAGCGTTAGACTGAAGATCTAAAGGTCCCTGCTTCAATCCCGGGTTTCTGCACAGTTGAGAAGTTCCATGCTTCTAACAAAATTGGTCTTGGAATCAGCTGTAGTACTTTTTTCTCTATTCATAACATTTTTTTCCAACTGATATACAACACAAGCAATTTAACATAGACTTTGCTTTGTGTCCTCCTTCTAAACTTGCTTCCACATTTCTTGCCTTCAGGTTACACTATGAATGTTTCCCATTTCATGCTTTTTTGTAAAGTAAACTCTTGTCTGCATTACCTTCAACTTCCCCTTGAACACAGATGTCAGTAGTCAGATGACATTGCTTACCTACTCAGGCCACATACGTCTGGGTAATATAGTGCTAGTCCATTCAGAGTTAAAAAAACGCTACCTAACCCGGATCCCAAAAACGCTATTTACCCATTGCACAAGTTAACTGCTGACTGATACAGGACTCCTTAAAACATATCTCTAACATATAAGGGTAAATATCCAGGTCATGCATCTAGTTTGTTGAATGGTTCAAATCAAAGTATGAAGACCTCAGCTAGCAGCAGGCCGAAATAGCTCAGTTGGGAGAGCATTAGACTGAAGATCTAAAGGTCCCTGGTTCAATCCTGGGTTTCGGCACAGTTGAGAGGTTCCTTGCTTCTAACAAAATAGGTCTTGGAATCAGCTGTAGTACTTTTTTCTCTATTCATCAAATTTCTTTCAACTGAAATAAAACACAAGCAATTTAACATAGACTTTGCTTTCTGTCCTCCTTCTAAACTTGCTTCCACATTTCTTGCCTTCAGGTTAGACTATGAATGTTTCCCATTTCATGCTTTTTTGTAATGTAAACTCTTGTCTGCATTACCTTCAACTTCCCCTTGAACACAGATGTCAGTAGTCAGATGACGTTGCTTACCTACTCAGGCCACATACGTCTGGGTAATATAGTGCTAGTCCATTCAGAGTTAAAAAAACGCTACCTAACCCGGATCCCAAAAATGCTATTTACCCATTGCACAAGTTAACTGCTGAATGATACAGGACTCCTTAAAACATATCTCTAACATATAAGGGTAAATATCCAGGTCATGCATCTAGTTTGTTGAATGGTTCAAATCAAAGTATGAAGACCACAGCTAGCAGCAGGCCGAAATATCTCAGTTGGGAGAGCGTTAGACTGAAGATCTAAAGGTCCCTGTTTCAATCCCGGTTTTCGGCACAGTTGAGAGGTTCCTTGCTTTCAACAAAATAGGTCTTGAAATCTGCTGCAGTACTTTTTTCTCTATTCATCAAATTTTTTCGAACTGATATACAACACAAGCAATTTAACATAGACTTTGCTTTCTGTCCTCCTTCTAAACTTGCTTCCACATTTCTTGCCTTCAGGTTAGACTATGAATGTTTCCCATTTCATGCTTTTTTGTAAAGTAAACTCTTGTCTGCATTACCTTCAACTTCCCCTTGAACACAGATGTCAGTAGTCAGATGACATTGCTTACCTACTCAGGCCACATACGTCTGGGTAATATAGTGCTAGTCCATTCAGAGTTAAAAAAACGTTACCTAACCCGGATCCCAAAAACGCTATTTACCCATTGCACAAGTTAACTGCTGAATGATACAGGACTCCTTAAAACATATCTCTAACATATAAGGGTAAATATCCAGGTCATGCATCTAGTTTGTTGAATGGTTCAAATCAAAGTATGAAGACCTCAGCTAGCGGCAGGCCGAAATAGCTCAGTTGGGAGAGCGTTAGACTGAAGAGCTAAAGGTCTCTGGTTCAATCCCGGGTTTCGGCACAGTTGAGAGGTTCCTTGCTTCTAACAAAATAGGTCTTGGAATCAGCTGTAGTACTTTTTTCTCTATTCATCAAATTCTTTCCAACTGATATACAACACAAGCAATTTAACATAGACTTTGCTTTGTGTCCTCCTTCTAAACTTGCTTCCACATTTCTTGCCTTCAGATTAGACTATGAATGTTTCCCATTTCATGCTTTTTTGTAAAGTAACCTCTTGTCTGCCTTACCTTCAACTTCCCCTTGAACGCAGATGTCAGTAGTCAGATGACATTGCTTACATACTCAGGCCAAATACGTCTGGGTAATATAGTGCTAGTCAATTCAGAGTTAAAAAAACGTTACCTAACCCGGATCCCAAAAACGCTATTTACCCATTGCACAAGTTAACTGCTGAATGATACAGGACTCCTTAAAACATATCTCTAACATATAAGGGTAAATATCCAGGTCATGCATCTAGTTTGTTGAATGGTTCAAATCAAAGTATGAAGACCACAGATAGCAGCAGGCCTCAATAGCTCAGTTGGGAGAGCGTTAGACTGAAGATCTGATGGTCCCTGGTTCAATCCCGGGTTTCGGCACAGTTGAGAGGTTCCTTGCTTCTGACAAAAGCGGTCTTGGAATCTGCTGCAGTACTTTTTTCTCTATTCATCAAATGTTTTCCAACTGATATACAACACAAGTAATTTAACATAGACTTTGCTTTCTGTCCTCATTCTAAACTTGTTTCCACATTTCTTGCCTTCAGGTTAGACTATGAATGTTTCCCATTTCATGCTTTTTTGTAAAGTAACCTCTTGTCTGCCTTACCTTCAACTTCCCCTTGAACACAGATGTCAGTAGTCAGATGACATTGCTTACCTACTCAGGCCAAATACGTCTGGGTAATATAGTGCTAGTCCATTCAGAGTTAAAAAAACGCTACCTAACCCGGATCCCAAAAACGCTATTTACCCATTGCACAAGTTAACTGCTGACTGATACAGGACTCCTTAAAACATATCTCTAACATATAAGGGTAAATATCCAGGTCATGCATCTAGTTTGTTGAATGGTTCAAATCAAAGTATGAAGACCTCAGCTAGCAGCAGGCCGAAATAGCTCAGTTGGGAGAGCGTTAGACTGAAGATCTAAAGGTCCCTGCTTCAATCCCGGGTTTCTGCACAGTTGAGAAGTTCCATGCTTCTAACAAAATAGGTCTTGGAATCCGCTGTAGTACTTTTTTCTCTATTCATAACTTTTTTTTTCAACTGATATACAACACAAGCAATTTAACATAGACTTTACTTTCTGTCCTCCTTTAAACTTGCTTCCACATTTCTTGCCTTCAGGTTACACTATGAATGTTTCCCATTTCATGCTTTTTTGTAATGTAAACTCTTGTCTGCATTACCTTCAACTTCCCCTTGAACACAGATGTCAGTAGTCAGATGACGTTGCTTACCTACTCAGGCCACATACGTCTGGGTAATATAGTACTAGTCCATTCAGAGTTAAAAAAACGCTACCTAACCCGGATCCCAAAAACGCTATTTACTCATTGCACAAGTTAACTGCTGAATGATACAGGACTCCTTAAAACATATCTCTAACATATAAGGGTAAATATCCAGGTCATGCATCTAGTTTGTTGAATGGTTCAAATCAAAGTATGAAGACCACAGCTGGCTGCATGCCGAAATAGCTCAGTTGGGAGAGCGTTAGACTGAAGATCTAAAGGTCCCTGGATCAATCCCGGGTTTCGGCACAGTTGAGAGGTTCCTTGCTTCTAAAAAATAGGTCTTGGAATCAGCTGTAGTACTTTTTTATCTATTCATCAAATTTTTTCCAACTGATATACAACACAAGCAATTTAACATAGACTTTGCTTTCTGTCCTCCTTCTAAACTTGCTTCCACATTTCTTGCCTTCAGGTTAGACTATGAATGTTTCCCATTTCATGCTTTTTTGTAATGTAAACTCTTGTCTGCATTACCTTCAACTTCCCCTTGAACACAGATGTCAGTAGTCAGATGACATTGCTTACCTACTCAGGCCACATACGTCTGGGTAATATAGTGCTAGTCCATTCAGAGTTAAAAAAACGTTACCTAACCCGGATCCCAAAAACGCTATTTACCCATTGCACAAGTTAACTGCTGAATGATACAGGACTCCTTAAAACATATCTCTAACATATAAGGGTAAATATCCAGGTCATGCATCTAGTTTGTTGAATGGTTCAAATCAAAGTATGAAGACCTCAGCTAGCGGCAGGCCGAAATAGCTCAGTTGGGAGAGCGTTAGACTGAAGAGCTAAAGGTCCCTGTTTCAATCCCGGTTTTCGGCACAGTTGAGAGGTTCCTTGCTTCTAACAAAATAGGTCTTGGAATCAGCTGTAGTACTTTTTTCTCTATTCATCAAATTTCTTTCAACTGAAATAAAACACAAGCAATTTAACATAGACTTTGCTTTCTGTCCTCCTTCTAAACTTGCTTCCACATTTCTTGCCTTCAGGTTAGACTATGAATGTTTCCCATTTCATGCTTTTTTGTAATGTAAACTCTTGTCTGCATTACCTTCAACTTCCCCTTGAACACAGATGTCAGTAGTCAGATGACGTTGCTTACCTACTCAGGCCACATACGTCTGGGTAATATAGTACTAGTCCATTCAGAGTTAAAAAAACGCTACCTAACCCGGATCCCAAAAACGCTATTTACCCATTGCACAAGTTAACTGCTGAATGATACAGGACTCCTTAAAACATATCTCTAACATATAAGGGTAAATATCCAGGTCATGCATCTTGTTTGTTGAATGGTTCAAATCTAAGTATGAAGACCACAGCTAGCAGCAGGCCGAAATAGCTCAGTTGGGAGAGCGTTAGACTGAAGATCTAAAGGTCCCTGGTTCAATCCTGGGTTTCGGCACAGTTGAGAGGTTCCTTTCTTCTAACAAAATAGGTCTTGGAATCAGCTGTAGTACTTTTTTCTCTATTCATCAAATTCTTTCCAACTGATATACAACACAAGCAATTTAACATAGACTTTGCTTTGTGTCCTCCTTCTAAACTTGCTTCCACATTTCTTGCCTTCAGGTTAGACTATGAATGTTTCCCATTTCAGGCTTTTTTGTAATGTAAACTCTTGTCTGCATTACCTTCAACTTCCCCTTGAACACAGATGTCAGTGGTCAGATGACGTTGCTTACCTACTCAGGCCACATACGTCTGGGTAATATAGTGCTAGTCCATTCAGAGTTAAAAAAACGCTACCTAACCCGGATCCCAAAAACGCTATTTACCCATTGCACAAGATCTGAAGGTCCCTGGTTCAATCCCAGGTTTCGGCACAGTTGAGAGGTTCCTTGCTTCTGACAAAACAGGTCTTGGAATCTGCTGCAGTACTTTTTTCTCTATTCATCAAATTTTTTCCAACTGATATACAACACAAGCAATTTAACATAGACTTTGCTTTCTGTCCTCCTTCTAAACTTGCTTCCACATTTCTTGCCTTCAGGTTAGACTATGAATGTTTCCCATTTCATGCTTTTTTGTAATGTAAACTCTTGTCTGCATTACCTTCAACTTCCCCTTGAACACAGATGTCAGTAGTCAGATGACGTTGCTTACCTACTCAGGCCACATACGTCTGGGTAATATAGTGCTAGTCCATTCAGAGTTAAAAAAATGCTACCTAACCCGGATCCCAAAACTCTATTTACCCATTGCACAAGTTAACTGCTGAATGATACAGGACTCCTTAAAACATATCTCTAACATATAAGGGTAAACATCCAGGTCATGCATCTAGTTTGTTGAATGGTTCAAATCAAAGTATGAAGACCACAGCTAGCAGCAGGCCAAAATAGCTCAGTTGGGAGAGCGTTAGACTGAAGATCTAAAGGTCCCTGGTTCAATCCCGGGTTTCGGCACAGTTGAGAGGTTCCTTGCTCCTGACAAAATAGGTCTTGGAATCAGCTGTAGTACTTTTTTCTCTATTCATCACATTTTTTCCAACTGATATACAACACAAGCAATTTAACATAGACTTTGCTTTGTGTCCTCCTTCTAAACTTGCTTCCACATTTCTTGCCTTCAGGTTAGACTATGAATGTTTCCCATTTCATGCTTTTTTGTAATGTAAACTCTTGTCTGCATTACCTTCAACTTCCCCTTGAACACAGATGTCAGTAGTCAGATGACGTTGCTTACCTACTCAGGCCACATACGTCTGGGTAATATAGTGCTAGTCCATTCAGAGTTAAAAAAACGCTACCTAACCCGGATCCCAAAAACGCTATTTACCCATTGCACAAGTTAACTGCTGAATGATACAGGACTCCTTAAAACATATCTCTAACATATAAGGGTAAATATCCAGGTCATGCATCTTGTTTGTTGAATGGTTCAAATCAAAGTATGAAGACCACAGCTAGCAGCAGGCCGAAATAGCTCAGTTGGGAGAGCGTTAGACTGAAGATCTAAAGGTCCCTGGTTCAATCCTGGCTTTCCGCACAGCTGAGAGGTTCCTTTCTTCTAACAAAATAGGTCTTGGAATCAGCTGTAGTACTTTTTTCTCTATTCATCAAATTCTTTCCAACTGATATACAACACAAGCAATTTAACATAGACTTTGCTTTGTGTCCTCCTTCTAAACTTGCTTCCACATTTCTTGCCTTCAGGTTAGACTATGAATGTTTCCCATTTCAGGCTTTTTTGTAATGTAAACTCTTGTCTGCATTACCTTCAACTTCCCCTTGAACACAGATGTCAGTGGTCAGATGACGTTGCTTACCTACTCAGGCCCCATACGTCTGGGTAATATAGTGCTAGTCCATTCAGAGTTAAAAAAACGCTACCTAACCCGGATCCCAAAAACGCTATTTACCCATTGCACAAGTTAACTGCTGAATGATACAGGACTCCTTAAAACATATCTCTAACATATAAGGGTAAATATCCAGGTCATGCATCTAGTTTGTTGAATGGTTCAAATCAAAGTATGAAGACCTCAGCTAGCGGCAGGCCGAAATAGCTCAGTTGGGAGAGCGTTAGACTGAAGAGCTAAAGGTCTCTGGTTCAATCCCGGGTTTCGGCACAGTTGAGAGGTTCCTTGCTTCTAACATAATAGGTCTTGGAATCAGCTGTAGTACTTTTTTCTCTATTCATCAAATTCTTTCCAACTGATATACAACACAAGCAATTTAACATAGACTTTGCTTTGTGTCCTCCTTCTAAACTTGCTTCCACATTTCTTGCCTTCAGGTTAGACTATGAATGTTTCCCATTTCATGCTTTTTTGTAAAGTAACCTCTTGTCTGCCTTACCTTCAACTTCCCCTTGAACGCAGATGTCAGTAGTCAGATGACATTGCTTACCTACTCAGGCCAAATACGTCTGGGTAATATAGTGCTAGTCAATTCAGAGTTAAAAAAACGTTACCTAACCCGGATCCCAAAAACGCTATTTACCCATTGCACAAGTTAACTGCTGAATGATACAGGACTCCTTAAAACATATCTCTAACATATAAGGGTAAATATCCAGGTCATGCATCTAGTTTGTTGAATGGTTCAAATCAAAGTATGAAGACCACAGATAGCAGGAGGCCTCAATAGCTCATTTGGGAGAGCGTTAGACTGAAGATCTGATGGTCCCTGGTTCAATCCCGGGTTTCGGCACAGTTGAGAGGTTCCTTGCTTCTGACAAAAGAGGTCTTGGAATCTGCTGCAGTACTTTTTTCTCTATTCATCAAATTTTTTCCAACTGATATACAACACAAGTAATTTAACATAGACTTTGCTTTCTGTCCTCATTCTAAACTTGCTTCCACATTTCTTGCCTTCAGGTTAGACTATGAATGTTTCCCATTTCATGCTTTTTTGTAAAGTAACCTCTTGTCTGCCTTACCTTGACTTCCCCTTGAACACAGATGTCAGTAGTCAGATGACATTGCTTACCTACTCAGGCCACATACGTCTGGGTAATATAGTGCTAGTCCATTCAGAGTTAAAAAAACGCTACCTAACCCGGATCCCAAAACTCTATTTACCCATTGCACAAGTTAACTGCTGAATGATACAGGAATCCTTAAAACATATCTCTAACATATAAGGGTAAACATCCAGGTCATGCATCTAGTTTGTTGAATGGTTCAAATCAAAGTATGAAGACCACAGCTAGCAGCAGGCCGGAATAGCTCAGTTGGGAGAGCGTTAGACTGAAGATCTAAAGGTCCCTTCTTCAATCCCGGGTTTCTGCTCAGTTGAGAAGTTCCATGCTTTAACAAAATAGGTCTTGGAATCAGCTGTAGTACTTTTTTCTCTATTCATAACATTTTTTTCCAACTGATATACAACACAAGTAATTTAACATAGACTTTACTTTCGGTCCTCCTTTAAACTTGCTTCCACATTTCTTGCCTTCAGGTTACACTATGAATGTTTCCCATTTCATGCTTTTTTGTAAAGTAAACTCTTGTCTGCATTACCTTCAACTTCCCCTTGAACACAGATGTCAGTAGTCAGATGACATTGCTTACCTACTCAGGCCACATACGTCTGGGTAATATAGTGCTAGTCCATTCAGAGTTAAAAAAATGCTACCTAACCCGGATCCCAAAAACGCTATTTACCCATTGCACAAGTTAACTGCTGACTGATACAGGACTCCTTAAAACATATCTCTAACATATAAGGGTAAATATCCAGGTCATGCATCTAGTTTGTTGAATGGTTCAAATCAAAGTATGAAGACCTCAGCTAGCAGCAGGCCGAAATAGCTCAGTTGGGAGAGCATTAGACTGAAGATCTAAAGGTCCCTGGTTCAATCCCGGGTTTCGGCACAGTTGAGAGGTTCCTTGCTTCTAACAAAATAGGTCTTGGAATCAGCTGTAGGACTTTTTTCTCTATTCATCAAATTTCTTTCAACTGAAATAAAACACAAGCAATTTAACATAGACTTTGCTTTCTGTCCTCCTTCTAAACTTGCTTCCACATTTCTTGCCTTCAGGTTAGACTATGAATGTTTCCCATTTCATGCTTTTTTGTAATGTAAACTCTTGTCTGCATTACCTTCAACTTCCCCTTGAACACAGATGTCAGTAGTCAGATGACGTTGCTTACCTACTCAGGCCACATACGTCTGGGTAATATAGTACTAGTCCATTCAGAGTTAAAAAAACGCTACCTAACCCGGATCCCAAAAATGCTTTTACTCATTGCACAAGTTAACTGCTGAATGATACAGGACTCCTTAAAACATATCTCTAACATATAAGGGTAAATATCCAGGTCATGCATCTAGTTTGTTGAATGGTTCAAATCAAAGTATGAAGACCTCAGCTAGCGGCAGGCCGAAATAGCTCAGTTGGAAGAGCGTTAGACTGAAGATCTAAAGGTCCCTGGTTCAATCCCGGGTTTCGGCACAGTTGAGAGGTTCCTTGCTTCTAACAAAATAGGTCTTGGAATCAGCTGTAGTACTTTTTTCTCTATTCATCAAATTCTTTCCAACTGATATACAACCAAGCAATTTAACATAGACTTTACTTTGTGTCCTCCTTCTAAACTTGCTTCCACATTTCTTGCCTTCAGGTTAGACTATGAATGTTTCCCATTTCATGCTTTTTTGTAATGTAAACTCTTGTCTGCATTACCTTCAACTTCCCCTTGAACACAGATGTCAGTAGTCAGATGACGTTGCTTACCTACTCAGGCCACATACGTCTGGGTAATATAGTGCTAGTCCATTCAGAGTTAAAAAAACGCTACCTAACCCGGATCCCAAAAACGCTATTTACCCATTGCACAAGTTAACTGCTGAATGATACAGGACTCCTTAAAACACATCTCTAACATATAAGGGTAAATATCCAGGTCATGCATCTAGTTTGTTGAATGGTTCAAATCAAAGTATGAAGACCGCAGATAGCAGCAAGCCGAAATAGCTCAGTTGGGAGAGCGTTAGACTGAAGATCTGAAGGACCCTGGTTCAATCCCGGGTTTCGGCACAGTTGAGAGGTTCCTTGCTTCTGACAAAAGAGGTCTTGGAATCTGCTGCAGTACTTTTTTCTCTATTCATCAAATTTTTTCCAACTGATATACAACACAAGTAATTTAACATAGACTTTGCTTTCTGTCCTCATTCTAAACTTGCTTCCACATTTCTTGCCTTCAGGATAGACTATGAATGTTTCCCATTTCATGCTTTTTTGTAAAGTAACCTCTTGTCTGCCTTACCTTCAACTTCCCCTTGAACACAGATGTCAGTAGTCAGATGACATTGCTTACCTACTCAGACCAAATACGTCTGGGTAATATAGTGCTAGTCCATTCAGAGTTAAAAAAACGCTACCTAACCCGGATCCCAAAAATGCTATTTACCCATTGCACAAGTTAACTGCTGAATGATACAGGACTCCTTAAAACATATCTCTAACATATAAGGGTAAATATCCAGGTCATGCATCTAGTTTGTTGAATGGTTCAAATCAAAGTATGAAGACCACAGCTAGCAGCAGGCCGAAATAGCTCAGTTGGGAGAGCGTTAGACTGAAGATCTAAAGGTCCCTGTTTCAATCCCGGTTTTCGGCACAGTTGAGAGGTTCCTTGCTTTCAACAAAATAGGTCTTGAAATCTGCTGCAGTACTTTTTTCTCTATTCATCAAATTTTTTCCAACTGATATACAACACAAGCAATTTAACATAGACTTTGCTTTCTGTCCTCATTCTAAACTTGCTTCCACATTTCTTGCCTTCAGGTTAGACTATGAATGTTTCCCATTTCATGCTTTTTTGTAAAGTAACCTCTTGTCTGCCTTACCTTCAACTTCCCCTTGAACACAGATGTCAGTAGTCAGATGACATTGCTTACCTACTCAGGCCAAATACGTCTGGGTAATATAGTGCTAGTCCATTCAGAGTTAAAAAAACGCTACCTAACTAGGATCCCAAAAACGCTATTTACCCATTGCACAAGTTAACTGCTGAATGATACAGGACTCCTTAAAACATATCTCTAACATATAAGGGTAAATATCCAGGTCATGCATCTAGTTTGTTGAATGGTTCAAATCAAAGTATGAAGACCACAGCTAGCAGCAGGCCGAAATAGCTCAGTTGGGAGAGCGTTAGACTGAAGATCTAAAGGTCCCTGGTTCAATCCTGGGTTTCGGCACAGTTGAGAGGTTCCTTGCGTCTAACAAAATAGGTCTTGGAATCAGCTGTACTACTTTTTTCTCTATTCATCAAATTCTTTCCAACTGATATACAACACAAGCAATTTAACATAGACTTTGCTTTCTGTCCTCCTTCTAAACTTGCTTCCACATTTCTTGCCTTCAGGTTAGACTATGAATGTTTCCCATTTCATGCTTTTTTGTAAAGTAACCTCTTGTCTGCCTTACCTTCAACTTCCCCTTGAACACAGATGTCAGTAGTCAGATGACATTGCTTACCTACTCAGGCCAAATACGTCTGGGTAATATAGTGCTAGTCCATTCAGAGTTAAAAAAACGCTACCTAACCCGGATCCCAAAAATGCTATTTACCCATTGCACAAGTTAACTGCTGAATGATACAGGACTCCTTAAAACATATCTCTAACATATAAGGGTAAATATCCAGGTCATGCATCTAGTTTGTTGAATGGTTCAAATCAAAGTATGAAGACCACAGCTAGCAGCAGGCCGAAATAGCTCAGTTGGGAGAGCGTTAGACTGAAGATCTTAAAGGTCCCTGTTTCAATCCGGGTTTTCGGCACAGTTGAGAGGTTCCTTGCTTTCAACAAAATAGGTCTTGAAATCTGCTGCAGTACTTTTTTCTCTATTCATCAAATTTTTTCCAACTGATATACAACACAAGCAATTTAACATAGACTTTGCTTTCTGTCCTCCTTCTAAACTTGCTTCCACATTTCTTGCCTTCAGGTTAGACTATGAATGTTTCCCATTTCATGCTTTTTTGTAAAGTAAACTCTTGTCTGCATTACCTTCAACTTCCCCTTGAACACAGATGTCAGTAGTCAGATGACATTGCTTACCTACTCAGGCCACATACGTCTGGGTAATATAGTGCTAGTCCATTCAGAGTTAAAAAAACGTTACCTAACCCGGATCCCAAAAACGCTATTTACCCATTGCACAAGTTAACTGCTGAATGATACAGGACTCCTTAAAACATATCTCTAACATATAAGGGTAAATATCCAGGTCATGCATCTAGTTTGTTGAATGGTTCAAATCAAAGTATGAAGACCACTGCTAGCAGCAGGCCGAAATAGCTCAGTTGGGAGAGCGTTAGACTGAAGATCTAAAGGTCCCTGGTTCAATCCCGGTTTTCGGCACAGTTGAGAGGTTCCTTGCTTCTGACAAAATAGGTCTTGGAATCTGCTGCAGTACTTTTTTCTCTATTCATCAAATTTTTTCCAACTGATATACAACACAAGTAATTTAACATAGACTTTGCTTTCTGTCCTCATTCTAAACTTGCTTCCACATTTCTTGCCTTCAGGTTAGACTATGAATGTTTCCCATTTCATGCTTTTTTGTAAAGTAACCTCTTGTCTGCCTTACCTTCAACTTCCCCTTGAACACAGATGTCAGTAGTCAGATGACATTGCTTACCTACTCAGGCCAAATACGTCTGGGTAATATAGTGCTAGTCCATTCAGAGTTAAAAAAACGCTACCTAACCCGGATCCCAAAAACGCTATTTACCCATTGCACAAGTTAACTGCTGAATGATACAGGACTCCTTAAAACATATCTCTAACATATAAGGGTAAATATCCAGGTCATGCATCTAGTTTGTTGAATGGTTCAAATCAAAGTATGAAGACCACAGCTAGCAGCAGGCCAAAATAGCTCAGTTGGGAGAGCGTTAGACTGAAGATCTAAAGGTCCCTGGTTCAATCCCGGGTTTCGGCACAGTTGAGAGGTTCCTTGCGTCTAACAAAATAGGTCTTGGAATCAGCTGTAGTACTTTTTTCTCTATTCATCAAATTCTTTCCAACTGATATACAACACAAGCAATTTAACATAGACTTTGCTTTCTGTCCTCCTTCTAAACTTGCTTCCACATTTCTTGCCTTCAGGTTAGACTATGAATGTTTCCCATTTCATGCTTTTTTGTAATGTAAACTCTTGTCTGCATTACCTTCAACTTCCCCTTGAACACAGATGTCAGTAGTCAGATGACGTTGCTTACCTACTCAGGCCACATACGTCTGGGTAATATAGTGCTAGTCCATTCAGAGTTAAAAAAACGCTACCTAACCCGGATCCCAAAAATGCTATTTACCCATTGCACAAGTTAACTGCTGAATGATACAGGACTCCTTAAAACATATCTCTAACATATAAGGGTAAATATCCAGGTCATGCATCTAGTTTGTTGAATGGTTCAAATCAAAGTATGAAGACCTCAGCTAGCAGCAGGCCTAAATAGCTCAGTTGGGAGAGCGTTAGACTGAAGATCTAAAGGTCCCTTCTTCAATCCCGGGTTTCTGCACAGTTGAGAAGTTCCATGCTTCTAACAAAATAGGTCTTGGAATCAGCTGTAGTACTTTTTTCTCTATTCATAACATTTTTTTCCAACTGATATACAACACAAGTAATTTAACATAGACTTTACTTTCGGTCCTCCTTTAAACTTGCTTCCACATTTCTTGCCTTCAGGTTACACTATGAATGTTTCCCATTTCATGCTTTTTTGTAAAGTAAACTCTTGTCTGCATTACCTTCAACTTCCCCTTGAACACAGATGTCAGTAGTCAGATGACATTGCTTACCTACTCAGGCCACATACGTCTGGGTAATATAGTGCTAGTCCATTCAGAGTTAAAAAAATGCTACCTAACCCGGATCCCAAAAACGCTATTTACCCATTGCACAAGTTAACTGCTGACTGATACAGGACTCCTTAAAACATATCTCTAACATATAAGGGTAAATATCCAGGTCATGCATCTAGTTTGTTGAATGGTTCAAATCAAAGTATGAAGACCTCAGCTAGCAGCAGGCCGAAATAGCTCAGTTGGGAGAGCATTAGACTGAAGATCTAAAGGTCCCTGGTTCAATCCCGGGTTTCGGCACAGTTGAGAGGTTCCTTGCTTCTAACAAAATAGGTCTTGGAATCAGCTGTAGGACTTTTTTCTCTATTCATCAAATTTCTTTCAACTGAAATAAAACACAAGCAATTTAACATAGACTTTGCTTTCTGTCCTCCTTCTAAACTTGCTTCCACATTTCTTGCCTTCAGGTTAGACTATGAATGTTTCCCATTTCATGCTTTTTTGTAATGTAAACTCTTGTCTGCATTACCTTCAACTTCCCCTTGAACACAGATGTCAGTAGTCAGATGACGTTGCTTACCTACTCAGGCCACATACGTCTGGGTAATATAGTACTAGTCCATTCAGAGTTAAAAAAACGCTACCTAACCCGGATCCCAAAAATGCTATTTACTCATTGCACAAGTTAACTGCTGAATGATACAGGACTCCTTAAAACATATCTCTAACATATAAGGGTAAATATCCAGGTCATGCATCTAGTTTGTTGAATGGTTCAAATCAAAGTATGAAGACCTCAGCTAGCGGCAGGCCGAAATAGCTCAGTTGGAAGAGCGTTAGACTGAAGATCTAAAGGTCCCTGGTTCAATCCCGGGTTTCGGCACAGTTGAGAGGTTCCTTGCTTCTAACAAAATAGGTCTTGGAATCAGCTGTAGTACTTTTTTCTCTATTCATCAAATTCTTTCCAACTGATATACAACCAAGCAATTTAACATAGACTTTACTTTGTGTCCTCCTTCTAAACTTGCTTCCACATTTCTTGCCTTCAGGTTAGACTATGAATGTTTCCCATTTCATGCTTTTTTGTAATGTAAACTCTTGTCTGCATTACCTTCAACTTCCCCTTGAACACAGATGTCAGTAGTCAGATGACGTTGCTTACCTACTCAGGCCACATACGTCTGGGTAATATAGTGCTAGTCCATTCAGAGTTAAAAAAACGTTACCTAACCCGGATCCCAAAAACGCTATTTACCCATTGCACAAGTTAACTGCTGAATGATACAGGACTCCTTAAAACATATCTCTAACATATAAGGGTAAATATCCAGGTCATGCATCTAGTTTGTTGAATGGTTCAAATCAAAGTATGAAGACCACTGCTAGCAGCAGGCCGAAATAGCTCAGTTGGGAGAGCGTTAGACTGAAGATCTAAAGGTCCCTGGTTCAATCCCGGTTTTCGGCACAGTTGAGAGGTTCCTTGCTTCTGACAAAATAGGTCTTGGAATCTGCTGCAGTACTTTTTTCTCTATTCATCAAATTTTTTCCAACTGATATACAACACAAGTAATTTAACATAGACTTTGCTTTCTGTCCTCATTCTAAACTTGCTTCCACATTTCTTGCCTTCAGGTTAGACTATGAATGTTTCCCATTTCATGCTTTTTTGTAAAGTAACCTCTTGTCTGCCTTACCTTCAACTTCCCCTTGAACACAGATGTCAGTAGTCAGATGACATTGCTTACCTACTCAGGCCAAATACGTCTGGGTAATATAGTGCTAGTCCATTCAGAGTTAAAAAAACGCTACCTAACCCGGATCCCAAAAACGCTATTTACCCATTGCACAAGTTAACTGCTGAATGATACAGGACTCCTTAAAACATATCTCTAACATATAAGGGTAAATATCCAGGTCATGCATCTAGTTTGTTGAATGGTTCAAATCAAAGTATGAAGACCACAGCTAGCAGCAGGCCAAAATAGCTCAGTTGGGAGAGCGTTAG
This sequence comes from Lissotriton helveticus, assembly GCF_964261635.1. NCBI lineage: Eukaryota > Metazoa > Chordata > Amphibia > Caudata > Salamandridae > Lissotriton > Lissotriton helveticus. The sequence goes on from NC_136069.1 coordinate 50,329,496, forward strand.
ACTGAAGATCTAAAGGTCCCTGGTTCAATCCCGGGTTTCGGCACAGTTGAGAGGTTCCTTGCGTCTAACAAAATAGGTCTTGGAATCAGCTGTAGTACTTTTTTCTCTATTCATCAAATTCTTTCCAACTGATATACAACACAAGCAATTTAACATAGACTTTGCTTTCTGTCCTCCTTCTAAACTTGCTTCCACATTTCTTGCCTTCAGGTTAGACTATGAATGTTTCCCATTTCATGCTTTTTTGTAATGTAAACTCTTGTCTGCATTACCTTCAACTTCCCCTTGAACACAGATGTCAGTAGTCAGATGACGTTGCTTACCTACTCAGGCCACATACGTCTGGGTAATATAGTGCTAGTCCATTCAGAGTTAAAAAAACGCTACCTAACCCGGATCCCAAAAATGCTATTTACCCATTGCACAAGTTAACTGCTGAATGATACAGGACTCCTTAAAACATATCTCTAACATATAAGGGTAAATATCCAGGTCATGCATCAAAGTTTGTTGAATGGTTCAAATCAAAGTATGAAGACCACAGCTAGCAGCAGGCCGAAATATCTCAGTTGGGAGAGCGTTAGACTGAAGATCTAAAGGTCCCTGTTTCAATCCCGGTTTTCGGCACAGTTGAGAGGTTCCTTGCTTTCAACAAAATAGGTCTTGAAATCTGCTGCAGTACTTTTTTCTCTATTCATCAAATTTTTTCGAACTGATATACAACACAAGCAATTTAACATAGACTTTGCTTTCAGTCCTCCTTCTAAACTTGCTTCCACATTTCTTGCCTTCAGGTTAGACTATGAATGTTTCCCATTTCATGCTTTTTTGTAAAGTAAACTCTTGTCTGCCTTACCTTCAACTTCCCCTTGAACACAGATGTCAGTAGTCAGATGACATTGCTTACCTACTCAGGCCAAATACGTCTGGGTAATATAGTGCTAGTCCATTCAGAGTTAAAAAAACGCTACCTAACCCGGATCCCAAAAACGCTATTTACCCATTTCACAAGTTAACTGCTGAATGATACAGGACTCCTTAAAACATATCTCTAACATATAAGGGTAAATATCCAGGTCATGCATCTAGTTTGTTGAATGGTTCAAATCAAAGTATGAAGACCTCAGCTAGCAGCAGGCCGAACTAGCTCAGTTGGGAGAGCGTTAGACTGAAGATCTAAAGGTCCCTGCTGCAATCCCGGGTTTCTGCACAGTTGAGAAGTTCCATGCTTCTAACAAAATAGGTCTTGGAATCAGCTGTAGTACTTTTTTCTCTATTCATAATATTTTTTTCCAACTGATATACAACACAAGCAATTTAACATAGACTTTACTTTCTGTCCTCCTTTAAACTTGCTTCCACATTTCTTGCCTTCAGGTTAGACTATGAATGTTTCCCATTTCATGCTTTTTTGTAAAGTAAACTCTTGTCTGCATTACCTTCAACTTCCCCTTGAACACAGATGTCAGTAGTCAGATGACATTGCTTACCTACTCAGGCCACATACGTCTGGGTAATATAGTGCTAGTCCATTCAGAGTTAAAAAAACGCTACCTAACCCGGATCCCAAAAACGCTATTTACCCATTGCACAAGTTAACTGCTGACTGATACAGGACTCCTTAAAACATATCTCTAACATATAAGGGTAAATATCCAGGTCATGCATCTAGTTTGTTGAATGGTTCAATTCAAAGTATGAAGACCTCAGCTAGCAGCAGGCCGAAATAGCTCAGTTGGGAGAGCGTTAGACTGAAGATCTAAAGGTCCCTGGTTCAATCCCGGGTTTCGGCACAGTTGAGAGGTTCCTTGCTTCTAACAAAATAGATCTTGGAATCAGCTGTAGTACTTTTTTCTCTATTCATCAAAATTCTTTCAACTGAAATAAAACACAAGCAATTTAACATAGACTTTGCTTTCTGTCCTCCTTCTAAACTTGCTTCCACATTTCTTGCCTTCAGGTTAGACTATGAATATTTCCCATTTCATGCTTTTTTGTAATGTAAACTCTTGTCTGCATTACCTTCAACTTCCCCTTGAACACAGATGTCAGTAGTCAGATGACTTTGCTTACCTACTCAGGCCACATACGTCTGGGTAATATAGTACTAGTCCATTCAGAGTTAAAAAAACGCTACCTAACCCGGATCCCAAAAATGCTGTTTACTCATTGCACAAGTTAACTGCTGAATGATACAGGACTCCTTAAAACATATCTCTAACATATAAAGGTAAATATCCAGGTCATGCATCTAGTTTGTTGAATGGTTCAAATCAAAGTATGAAGACCACAGCTAGCAGCAGGCCGAAATAGCTCAGTTGGGAGAGCGTTAGACTGAAGATCAAAAGGTCCCTGGTTCAATCCCGGGTTTCGGCACAGATGAGAGGTTCCTTGCTTCTAACAAAAAAGGTCTTGGAATCAGCTGTAGTACTTTTTTATCTATTCATCAAATTTTTTCCAACTGATATACAACACAAGCAATTTAACATAGACTTTGCTTTCTGTCCTCCTTCTAAACTTGCTTCCACATTTCTTGCCTTCAGGTTAGACTATGAATGTTTCCCATTTCATGCTTTTTTGTAATGTAAACTCTTGTCTGCATTACCTTCAACTTCCCCTTGAACACAGATGTCAGTAGTCAGATGACGTTGCTTACCTACTCAGGCCACATACGTCTGGGTAATATAGTGCTAGTCCATTCAGAGTTAAAAAAACGTTACCTAACCCGGATCCCAAAAACGCTATTTACCCATTGCACAAGTTAACTGCTGAATGATACAGGACTCCTTAAAACATATCTCTAACATATAAGGGTAAATATCCAGGTCATGCATCTAGTTTGTTGAATGGTTCAAATCAAAGTATGAAGACCTCAGCTAGCGGCAGGCCGAAATAGCTCAGTTGGGAGAGCGTTAGACTGAAGAGCTAAAGGTCTCTGGTTCAATCCCGGGTTTCGGCACAGTTGAGAGGTTCCTTGCTTCTAACAAAATAGGTCTTGGAATCAGCTGTAGTACTTTTTTCTCTATTCATCAAATTCTTTCCAACTGATATACAACACAAGCAATTTAACATAGACTTTGCTTTGTGTCCTCCTTCTAAACTTGCTTCCACATTTCTTGCCTTCAGGTTAGACTATGAATGTTTCCCATTTCATGCTTTTTTGTAATGTAAACTCTTGTCTGCCTTACCTTCAACTTCCCCTTGAACACAGATGTCAGTAGTCAGATGACGTTGCTTACCTACTCAGGCCACATACGTCTGGGTAATATAGTGCTAGTCCATTCAGAGTTAAAAAAACGCTACCTAACCCGGATCCCAAAACTCTATTTACCCATTGCACAAGTTAACTGCTGAATGATACAGGACTCCTTAAAACATATCTCTAACATATAAGGGTAAACATCCAGGTCATGCATCTAGTTTGTTGAATGGTTCAAATCAAAGTATGAAGACCACAGCTAGCAGCAGGCCGGAATAGCTCAGTTGGGAGAGCGTTAGACTGAGGATCTAAAGGTCCCTGGTTCAATCCCGGGTTTTGGCACAGTTGAGAGGTTCCTTGCTTCTAACAAAATAGGTCTTGGAATCAGCTGTAGTACTTTTTTCACCATTCATCAAATTTTTTCTAACTGATATACAACACAAGCAATTTAACATAGACTTTGCTTTGTGTCCTCCTTCTAACCTTGCTTCCACATTTCTTGCCTTCAGGTTAGACTATGAATGTTTCCCATTTCATGCTTTTTTGTAATGTAAACTCTTGTCTGCATTACCTTCAACTTCCCCTTGAACACAGATGTCAGTAGTCAGATGACATTGCTTACCTTCTCAGGCCACATACGTCTGGGTAATATAGTGCTAGTCCATTCAGAGTTAAAAAAACGTTACCTAACCCGGAACCCAAAAACGCTATTTACCCATTGCACAAGTTAACTGCTGAATGATACAGGACTCCTTAAAACATATCTCTAACATATAAGTGTAAATATCCAGGTCATGCATCTAGTTTGTTGAATGGTTCAAATCAAAGTATGAAGACCACAGCTAGCAGCATGCCGAAATAGCTCAGTTGGGAGAGCGTTATACTGAAGATCTAAATGTCCCTGGTTCAATCCCGGGTTTCGGCACAGTTGAGAGGTTCCTTGCTTCTAACAAAATAGGTCTTGGAATCAGCTGTAGTACTTTTTTCACGATTCATCAAATTTTTTCTAACTGATATACAACACAAGCAATTTAACATAGACTTTGCTTTGTGTCCTCCTTCTAACCTTGCTTCCACATTTCTTGCCTTCAGGTTAGACTATGAATGTTTCCCATTTCATGCTTTTTTGTAATGTAAACTCTTGTCTGCATTACCTTCAACTTCCCCTTGAACACAGATGTCAGTAGTCAGATGACATTGCTTACCTTCTCAGGCCACATACGTCTGGGTAATATAGTGCTAGTCCATTCAGAGTTAAAAAAACGTTACCTAACCCGGATCCCAAAAACGCTATTTACCCATTGCACAAGTTAACTGCTGAATGATACAGGACTCCTTAAAACACATCTCTAACATATAAGGGTAAATATCCAGGTCATGCATCTAGTTTGTTGAATGGTTCAAATCAAAGTATGAAGACCACAGATAGCAGCAGGCCGAAATAGCTCAGTTGGGAGAGCGTTAGACTGAAGATCTGAAAGTCCCTGGTTCAATCCCGGGTTTCGGCACAGTTGAGAGGTTCCTTGCTTCTGACAAAAGAGGTCTTGGAATCTGCTGCAGTACTTTTTTCTCTATTCATCAAATTTTTTCCAACTGATATACAACACAAGTAATTTAACATAGACTTTGCTTTCTGTCCTCATTCTAAACTTGCTTCCACATTTCTTGCCTTCAGGTTAGACTATGAATGTTTCCCATTTCATGCTTTTTTGTAAAGTAACCTCTTGTCTGCCTTACCTTCAACTTCCCCTTGAACACAGATGTCAGTAGTCAGATGACATTGCTTACCTACTCAGGCCAAATACGTCTGGGTAATATAGTGCTAGTCCATTCAGAGTTAAAAAAACGCTACCTAACCCGGATCCCAAAAACGCTATTTACCCATTGCACAAGTTAACTGCTGAATGATACAGGACTCCTTAAAACATATCTCTAACATATAAGGGTAAATATCCAGGTCATGCATCTAGTTTGTTGAATGGTTCAAATCAAAGTATGAAGACCTCAGCTAGCAGCAGGCCGAACTAGCTCAGTTGGGAGAGCGTTAGACTGAAGATCTAAAGGTCCCTGCTGCAATCCCGGGTTTCTGCACAGTTGAGAAGTTCCATGCTTCTAACAAAATAGGTCTTGGAATCAGCTGTAGTACTTTTTTCTCTATTCATAACATTTTTTTCCAACTGATATACAACACAAGCAATTTAACATAGACTTTACTTTCTGTCCTCCTTTAAACTTGCTTCCACATTTCTTGCCTTCAGGTTAGACTATGAATGTTTCCCATTTCATGCTTTTTTGTAAAGTAAACTCTTGTCTGCATTACCTTCAACTTCCCCTTGAACACAGATGTCAGTAGTCAGATGACATTGCTTACCTACTCAGGCCACATACGTCTGGGTAATATAGTGCTAGTCCATTCAGAGTTAAAAAAACGCTACCTAACCCGGATCCCAAAAACGCTATTTACCCATTGCACAAGTTAACTGCTGACTGATACAGGACTCCTTAAAACATATCTCTAACATATAAGGGTAAATATCCAGGTCATGCATCTAGTTTGTTGAATGGTTCAATTCAAAGTATGAAGACCTCAGCTAGCAGCAGGCCGAAACAGCTCAGTTGGGAGAGCGTTAGACTGAAGATCTAAAGGTCCCTGGTTCAATCCCGGGTTTCGGCACAGTTGAGAGGTTCCTTGCTTCTAACAAAATAGATCTTGGAATCAGCTGTAGTACTTTTTTCTCTATTCATCAAATTTCTTTCAACTGAAATAAAACACAAGCAATTTAACATAGACTTTGCTTTCTGTCCTCCTTCTAAACTTGCTTCCACATTTCTTGCCTTCAGGTTAGACTATGAATGTTTCCCATTTCATGCTTTTTTGTAATGTAAACTCCTGTCTGCATTACCTTCAACTTCCCCTTGAACACAGATGTCAGTAGTCAGATGACTTTGCTTACCTACTCAGGCCACATACGTCTGGGTAATATAGTACTAGTCCATTCAGAGTTAAAAAAACGCTACCTAACCCGGATCCCAAAAATGCTGTTTACTCATTGCACAAGTTAACTGCTGAATGATACAGGACTCCTTAAAACATATCTCTAACATATAAAGGTAAATATCCAGGTCATGCATCTAGTTTGTTGAATGGTTCAAATCAAAGTATGAAGACCACAGCTAGCAGCAGGCCGAAATAGCTCAGTTGGGAGAGCGTTAGACTGAAGATCAAAAGGTCCCTGGTTCAATCCCGGGTTTCGGCACAGATGAGAGGTTCCTTGCTTCTAACAAAAAAGGTCTTGGAATCAGCTGTAGTACTTTTTTATCTATTCATCAAATTTTTTCCAACTGATATACAACACAAGCAATTTAACATAGACTTTGCTTTCTGTCCTCCTTCTAAACTTGCTTCCACATTTCTTGCCTTCAGGTTAGACTATGAATGTTTCCCATTTCATGCTTTTTTGTAATGTAAACTCTTGTCTGCATTACCTTCAACTTCCCCTTGAACACAGATGTCAGTAGTCAGATGACGTTGCTTACCTACTCAGGCCACATACGTCTGGGTAATATAGTGCTAGTCCATTCAGAGTTAAAAAAACGTTACCTAACCCGGATCCCAAAAACGCTATTTACCCATTGCACAAGTTAACTGCTGAATGATACAGGACTCCTTAAAACATATCTCTAACATATAAGGGTAAATATCCAGGTCATGCATCTAGTTTGTTGAATGGTTCAAATCAAAGTATGAAGACCTCAGCTAGCGGCAGGCCGAAATAGCTCAGTTGGGAGAGCGTTAGACTGAAGAGCTAAAGGTCTCTGGTTCAATCCCGGGTTTCGGCACAGTTGAGAGGTTCCTTGCTTCTAACAAAATAGGTCTTGGAATCAGCTGTAGTACTTTTTTCTCTATTCATCAAATTCTTTCCAACTGATATACAACACAAGCAATTTAACATAGACTTTGCTTTGTGTCCTCCTTCTAAACTTGCTTCCACATTTCTTGCCTTCAGGTTAGACTATGAATGTTTCCCATTTCATGCTTTTTTGTAATGTAAACTCTTGTCTGCCTTACCTTCAACTTCCCCTTGAACACAGATGTCAGTAGTCAGATGACGTTGCTTACCTACTCAGGCCACATACGTCTGGGTAATATAGTGCTAGTCCATTCAGAGTTAAAAAAACGCTACCTAACCCGGATCCCAAAACTCTATTTACCCATTGCACAAGTTAACTGCTGAATGATACAGGACTCCTTAAAACATATCTCTAACATATAAGGGTAAACATCCAGGTCATGCATCTAGTTTGTTGAATGGTTCAAATCAAAGTATGAAGACCACAGCTAGCAGCAGGCCCGAATAGCTCAGTTGGGAGAGCGTTAGACTGAGGATCTAAAGGTCCCTGGTTCAATCCCGGGTTTTGGCACAGTTGAGAGGTTCCTTGCTTCTAACAAAATAGGTCTTGGAATCAGCTGTAGTACTTTTTTCACCATTCATCAAATTTTTTCTAACTGATATACAACACAAGCAATTTAACATAGACTTTGCTTTGTGTCCTCCTTCTAACCTTGCTTCCACATTTCTTGCCTTCAGGTTAGACTATGAATGTTTCCCATTTCATGCTTTTTTGTAATGTAAACTCTTGTCTGCATTACCTTCAACTTCCCCTTGAACACAGATGTCAGTAGTCAGATGACATTGCTTACCTTCTCAGGCCACATACGTCTGGGTAATATAGTGCTAGTCCATTCAGAGTTAAAAAAACGTTACCTAACCCGGAACCCAAAAACGCTATTTACCCATTGCACAAGTTAACTGCTGAATGATACAGGACTCCTTAAAACATATCTCTAACATATAAGTGTAAATATCCAGGTCATGCATCTAGTTTGTTGAATGGTTCAAATCAAAGTATGAAGACCACAGCTAGCAGCAGGCTGAAATAGCTCAGTTGGGAGAGCGTTAGACTGAAGATCAAAAGGTCCCTGGTTCAATCCCGGGTTTCGGCACAGATGAGAGGTTCCTTGCTTCTAACAAAAAAGGTCTTGGAATCAGCTGTAGTACTTTTTTATCTATTCATCAAATTTTTTCCAACTGATATACAACACAAGCAATTTAACATAGACTTTGCTTTCTGTCCTCCTTCTAAACTTGCTTCCACATTTCTTGCCTTCAGGTTAGACTATGAATGTTTCCCATTTCATGCTTTTTTGTAATGTAAACTCTTGTCTGCATTACCTTCAACTTCCCCTTGAACACAGATGTCAGTAGTCAGATGACGTTGCTTACCTACTCAGGCCACATACGTCTGGGTAATATAGTGCTAGTCCATTCAGAGTTAAAAAAACGTTACCTAACCCGGATCCCAAAAACGCTATTTACCCATTGCACAAGTTAACTGCTGAATGATACAGGACTCCTTAAAACATATCTCTAACATATAAGTGTAAATATCCAGGTCATGCATCTAGTTTGTTGAATGGTTCAAATCAAAGTATGAAGACCACAGCTAGCAGCATGCCGAAATAGCTCAGTTGGGAGAGCGTTATACTGAAGATCTAAATGTCCCTGGTTCAATCCCGGGTTTCGGCACAGTTGAGAGGTTCCTTGCTTCTAACAAAATAGGTCTTGGAATCAGCTGTAGTACTTTTTTCACGATTCATCAAATTTTTTCTAACTGATATACAACACAAGCAATTTAACATAGACTTTGCTTTGTGTCCTCCTTCTAACCTTGCTTCCACATTTCTTGCCTTCAGGTTAGACTATGAATGTTTCCCATTTCATGCTTTTTTGTAATGTAAACTCTTGTCTGCATTACCTTCAACTTCCCCTTGAACACAGATGTCAGTAGTCAGATGACATTGCTTACCTTCTCAGGCCACATACGTCTGGGTAATATAGTGCTAGTCCATTCAGAGTTAAAAAAACGTTACCTAACCCGGATCCCAAAAACGCTATTTACCCATTGCACAAGTTAACTGCTGAATGATACAGGACTCCTTAAAACACATCTCTAACATATAAGGGTAAATATCCAGGTCATGCATCTAGTTTGTTGAATGGTTCAAATCAAAGTATGAAGACCACAGATAGCAGCAGGCCGAAATAGCTCAGTTGGGAGAGCGTTAGACTGAAGATCTGAAAGTCCCTGGTTCAATCCCGGGTTTCGGCACAGTTGAGAGGTTCCTTGCTTCTGACAAAAGAGGTCTTGGAATCTGCTGCAGTACTTTTTTCTCTATTCATCAAATTTTTTCCAACTGATATACAACACAAGTAATTTAACATAGACTTTGCTTTCTGTCCTCATTCTAAACTTGCTTCCACATTTCTTGCCTTCAGGTTAGACTATGAATGTTTCCCATTTCATGCTTTTTTGTAAAGTAACCTCTTGTCTGCCTTACCTTCAACTTCCCCTTGAACACAGATGTCAGTAGTCAGATGACATTGCTTACCTACTCAGGCCAAATACGTCTGGGTAATATAGTGCTAGTCCATTCAGAGTTAAAAAAACGCTACCTAACCCGGATCCCAAAAACGCTATTTACCCATTGCACAAGTTAACTGCTGAATGATACAGGACTCCTTAAAACATATCTCTAACATATAAGGGTAAATATCCAGGTCATGCATCTAGTTTGTTGAATGGTTCAAATCAAAGTATGAAGACCTCAGCTAGCAGCAGGCCGAACTAGCTCAGTTGGGAGAGCGTTAGACTGAAGATCTAAAGGTCCCTGCTGCAATCCCGGGTTTCTGCACAGTTGAGAAGTTCCATGCTTCTAACAAAATAGGTCTTGGAATCAGCTGTAGTACTTTTTTCTCTATTCATAACATTTTTTTCCAACTGATATACAACACAAGCAATTTAACATAGACTTTACTTTCTGTGCTCCTTTAAACTTGCTTCCACATTTCTTGCCTTCAGGTTAGACTATGAATGTTTCCCATTTCATGCTTTTTTGTAAAGTAAACTCTTGTCTGCATTACCTTCAACTTCCCCTTGAACACAGATGTCAGTAGTCAGATGACATTGCTTACCTACTCAGGCCACATACGTCTGGGTAATATAGTGCTAGTCCATTCAGAGTTAAAAAAACGCTACCTAACCCGGATCCCAAAAACGCTATTTACCCATTGCACAAGTTAACTGCTGACTGATACAGGACTCCTTAAAACATATCTCTAACATATAAGGGTAAATATCCAGGTCATGCATCTAGTTTGTTGAATGGTTCAATTCAAAGTATGAAGACCTCAGCTAGCAGCAGGCCGAAATAGCTCAGTTGGGAGAGCGTTAGACTGAAGATCTAAAGGTCCCTGGTTCAATCCCGGGTTTCGGCACAGTTGAGAGGTTCCTTGCTTCTAACAAAATAGATCTTGGAATCAGCTGTAGTACTTTTTTCTCTATTCATCAAATTTCTTTCAACTGAAATAAAACACAAGCAATTTAACATAGACTTTGCTTTCTGTCCTCCTTCTAAACTTGCTTCCACATTTCTTGCCTTCAGGTTAGACTATGAATGTTTCCCATTTCATGCTTTTTTGTAATGTAAACTCCTGTCTGCATTACCTTCAACTTCCCCTTGAACACAGATGTCAGTAGTCAGATGACTTTGCTTACCTACTCAGGCCACATACGTCTGGGTAATATAGTACTAGTCCATTCAGAGTTAAAAAAACGCTACCTAACCCGGATCCCAAAAATGCTGTTTACTCATTGCACAAGTTAACTGCTGAATGATACAGGACTCCTTAAAACATATCTCTAACATATAAAGGTAAATATCCAGGTCATGCATCTAGTTTGTTGAATGGTTCAAATCAAAGTATGAAGACCACAGCTAGCAGCAGGCCGAAATAGCTCAGTTGGGAGAGCGTTAGACTGAAGATCAAAAGGTCCCTGGTTCAATCCCGGGTTTCGGCACAGATGAGAGGTTCCTTGCTTCTAACAAAAAAGGTCTTGGAATCAGCTGTAGTACTTTTTTATCTATTCATCAAATTTTTTCCAACTGATATACAACACAAGCAATTTAACATAGACTTTGCTTTCTGTCCTCCTTCTAAACTTGGTTCCACATTTCTTGCCTTCAGGTTAGACTATGAATGTTTCCCATTTCATGCTTTTTTGTAATGTAAACTCTTGTCTGCATTACCTTCAACTTCCCCTTGAACACAGATGTCAGTAGTCAGATGACGTTGCTTACCTACTCAGGCCACATACGTCTGGGTAATATAGTGCTAGTCCATTCAGAGTTAAAAAAACGTTACCTAACCCGGATCCCAAAAACGCTATTTACCCATTGCACAAGTTAACTGCTGAATGATACAGGACTCCTTAAAACATATCTCTAACATATAAGGGTAAATATCCAGGTCATGCATCTAGTTTGTTGAATGGTTCAAATCAAAGTATGAAGACCTCAGCTAGCGGCAGGCCGAAATAGCTCAGTTGGGAGAGCGTTAGACTGAAGAGCTAAAGGTCTCTGGTTCAATCCCGGGTTTCGGCACAGTTGAGAGGTTCCTTGCTTCTAACAAAATAGGTCTTGGAATCAGCTGTAGTACTTTTTTCTCTATTCATCAAATTCTTTCCAACTGATATACAACACAAGCAATTTAACATAGACTTTGCTTTGTGTCCTCCTTCTAAACTTGCTTCCACATTTCTTGCCTTCAGGTTAGACTATGAATGTTTCCCATTTCATGCTTTTTTGTAATGTAAACTCTTGTCTGCCTTACCTTCAACTTCCCCTTGAACACAGATGTCAGTAGTCAGATGACGTTGCTTACCTACTCAGGCCACATACGTCTGGGTAATATAGTGCTAGTCCATTCAGAGTTAAAAAAACGCTACCTAACCCGGATCCCAAAACTCTATTTACCCATTGCACAAGTTAACTGCTGAATGATACAGGACTCCTTAAAACATATCTCTAACATATAAGGGTAAACATCCAGGTCATGCATCTAGTTTGTTGAATGGTTCAAATCAAAGTATGAAGACCACAGCTAGCAGCAGGCCGGAATAGCTCAGTTGGGAGAGCGTTAGACTGAGGATCTAAAGGTCCCTGGTTCAATCCCGGGTTTTGGCACAGTTGAGAGGTTCCTTGCTTCTAACAAAATAGGTCTTGGAATCAGCTGTAGTACTTTTTTCACCATTCATCAAATTTTTTCTAACTGATATACAACACAAGCAATTTAACATAGACTTTGCTTTGTGTCCTCCTTCTAACCTTGCTTCCACATTTCTTGCCTTCAGGTTAGACTATGAATGTTTCCCATTTCATGCTTTTTTGTAATGTAAACTCTTGTCTGCATTACCTTCAACTTCCCCTTGAACACAGATGTCAGTAGTCAGATGACATTGCTTACCTTCTCAGGCCACATACGTCTGGGTAATATAGTGCTAGTCCATTCAGAGTTAAAAAAAGTTACCTAACCCGGAACCCAAAAACGCTATTTACCCATTGCACAAGTTAACTGCTGAATGATACAGGACTCCTTAAAACATATCTCTAACATATAAGTGTAAATATCCAGGTCATGCATCTAGTTTGTTGAATGGTTCAAATCAAAGTATGAAGACCACAGCTAGCAGCAGGCTGAAATAGCTCAGTTGGGAGAGCGTTAGACTGAAGATCAAAAGGTCCCTGGTTCAATCCCGGGTTTCGGCACAGATGAGAGGTTCCTTGCTTCTAACAAAAAAGGTCTTGGAATCAGCTGTAGTACTTTTTTATCTATTCATCAAATTTTTTCCAACTGATATACAACACAAGCAATTTAACATAGACTTTGCTTTCTGTCCTCCTTCTAAACTTGCTTCCACATTTCTTGCCTTCAGGTTAGACTATGAATGTTTCCCATTTCATGCTTTTTTGTAATGTAAACTCTTGTCTGCATTACCTTCAACTTCCCCTTGAACACAGATGTCAGTAGTCAGATGACGTTGCTTACCTACTCAGGCCACATACGTCTGGGTAATATAGTGCTAGTCCATTCAGAGTTAAAAAAACGTTACCTAACCCGGATCCCAAAAACGCTATTTACCCATTGCACAAGTTAACTGCTGAATGATACAGGACTCCTTAAAACATATCTCTAACATATAAGGGTAAATATCCAGGTCATGCATCTAGTTTGTTGAATGGTTCAAATCAAAGTATGAAGACCTCAGCTAGCGGCAGGCCGAAATAGCTCAGTTGGGAGAGCGTTAGACTGAAGAGCTAAAGGTCTCTGGTTCAATCCCGGGTTTCGGCACAGTTGAGAGGTTCCTTGCTTCTAACAAAATAGGTCTTGGAATCAGCTGTAGTACTTTTTTCTCTATTCATCAAATTCTTTCCAACTGATATACAACACAAGCAATTTAACATAGACTTTGCTTTGTGTCCTCCTTCTAAACTTGCTTCCACATTTCTTGCCTTCAGGTTAGACTATGAATGTTTCCCATTTCATGCTTTTTTGTAATGTAAACTCTTGTCTGCCTTACCTTCAACTTCCCCTTGAACACAGATGTCAGTAGTCAGATGACGTTGCTTACCTACTCAGGCCACATACGTCTGGGTAATATAGTGCTAGTCCATTCAGAGTTAAAAAAACGCTACCTAACCCGGATCCCAAAACTCTATTTACCCATTGCACAAGTTAACTGCTGAATGATACAGGACTCCTTAAAACATATCTCTAACATATAAGGGTAAACATCCAGGTCATGCATCTAGTTTGTTGAATGGTTCAAATCAAAGTATGAAGACCACAGCTAGCAGCAGGCCGGAATAGCTCAGTTGGGAGAGCGTTAGACTGAGGATCTAAAGGTCCCTGGTTCAATCCCGGGTTTTGGCACAGTTGAGAGGTTCCTTGCTTCTAACAAAATAGGTCTTGGAATCAGCTGTAGTACTTTTTTCACCATTCATCAAATTTTTTCTAACTGATATACAACACAAGCAATTTAACATAGACTTTGCTTTGTGTCCTCCTTCTAACCTTGCTTCCACATTTCTTGCCTTCAGGTTAGACTATGAATGTTTCCCATTTCATGCTTTTTTGTAATGTAAACTCTTGTCTGCATTACCTTCAACTTCCCCTTGAACACAGATGTCAGTAGTCAGATGACATTGCTTACCTTCTCAGGCCACATACGTCTGGGTAATATAGTGCTAGTCCATTCAGAGTTAAAAAAACGTTACCTAACCCGGAACCCAAAAACGCTATTTACCCATTGCACAAGTTAACTGCTGAATGATACAGGACTCCTTAAAACATATCTCTAACATATAAGTGTAAATATCCAGGTCATGCATCTAGTTTGTTGAATGGTTCAAATCAAAGTATGAAGACCACAGCTAGCAGCATGCCGAAATAGCTCAGTTGGGAGAGCGTTATACTGAAGATCTAAATGTCCCTGGTTCAATCCCGGGTTTCGGCACAGTTGAGAGGTTCCTTGCTTCTAACAAAATAGGTCTTGGAATCAGCTGTAGTACTTTTTTCACGATTCATCAAATTTTTTCTAACTGATATACAACACAAGCAATTTAACATAGACTTTGCTTTGTGTCCTCCTTCTAACCTTGCTTCCACATTTCTTGCCTTCAGGTTAGACTATGAATGTTTCCCATTTCATGCTTTTTTGTAATGTAAACTCTTGTCTGCATTACCTTCAACTTCCCCTTGAACACAGATGTCAGTAGTCAGATGACATTGCTTACCTTCTCAGGCCACATACGTCTGGGTAATATAGTGCTAGTCCATTCAGAGTTAAAAAAACGTTACCTAACCCGGATCCCAAAAACGCTATTTACCCATTGCACAAGTTAACTGCTGAATGATACAGGACTCCTTAAAACACATCTCTAACATATAAGGGTAAATATCCAGGTCATGCATCTAGTTTGTTGAATGGTTCAAATCAAAGTATGAAGACCACAGATAGCAGCAGGCCGAAATAGCTCAGTTGGGAGAGCGTTAGACTGAAGATCTGAAAGTCCCTGGTTCAATCCCGGGTTTCGGCACAGTTGAGAGGTTCCTTGCTTCTGACAAAAGAGGTCTTGGAATCTGCTGCAGTACTTTTTTCTCTATTCATCAAATTTTTTCCAACTGATATACAACACAAGTAATTTAACATAGACTTTGCTTTCTGTCCTCATTCTAAACTTGCTTCCACATTTCTTGCCTTCAGGTTAGACTATGAATGTTTCCCATTTCATGCTTTTTTGTAAAGTAACCTCTTGTCTGCCTTACCTTCAACTTCCCCTTGAACACAGATGTCAGTAGTCAGATGACATTGCTTACCTACTCAGGCCAAATACGTCTGGGTAATATAGTGCTAGTCCATTCAGAGTTAAAAAAACGCTACCTAACCCGGATCCCAAAAACGCTATTTACCCATTGCACAAGTTAACTGCTGAATGATACAGGACTCCTTAAAACATATCTCTAACATATAAGGGTAAATATCCAGGTCATGCATCTAGTTTGTTGAATGGTTCAAATCAAAGTATGAAGACCTCAGCTAGCAGCAGGCCGAACTAGCTCAGTTGGGAGAGCGTTAGACTGAAGATCTAAAGGTCCCTGCTGCAATCCCGGGTTTCTGCACAGTTGAGAAGTTCCATGCTTCTAACAAAATAGGTCTTGGAATCAGCTGTAGTACTTTTTTCTCTATTCATAACATTTTTTTCCAACTGATATACAACACAAGCAATTTAACATAGACTTTACTTTCTGTCCTCCTTTAAACTTGCTTCCACATTTCTTGCCTTCAGGTTAGACTATGAATGTTTCCCATTTCATGCTTTTTTGTAAAGTAAACTCTTGTCTGCATTACCTTCAACTTCCCCTTGAACACAGATGTCAGTAGTCAGATGACATTGCTTACCTACTCAGGCCACATACGTCTGGGTAATATAGTGCTAGTCCATTCAGAGTTAAAAAAACGCTACCTAACCCGGATCCCAAAAACGCTATTTACCCATTGCACAAGTTAACTGCTGACTGATACAGGACTCCTTAAAACATATCTCTAACATATAAGGGTAAATATCCAGGTCATGCATCTAGTTTGTTGAATGGTTCAATTCAAAGTATGAAGACCTCAGCTAGCAGCAGGCCGAAATAGCTCAGTTGGGAGAGCGTTAGACTGAAGATCTAAAGGTCCCTGGTTCAATCCCGGGTTTCGGCACAGTTGAGAGGTTCCTTGCTTCTAACAAAATAGATCTTGGAATCAGCTGTAGTACTTTTTTCTCTATTCATCAAATTTCTTTCAACTGAAATAAAACACAAGCAATTTAACATAGACTTTGCTTTCTGTCCTCCTTCTAAACTTGCTTCCACATTTCTTGCCTTCAGGTTAGACTATGAATGTTTCCCATTTCATGCTTTTTTGTAATGTAAACTCCTGTCTGCATTACCTTCAACTTCCCCTTGAACACAGATGTCAGTAGTCAGATGACTTTGCTTACCTACTCAGGCCACATACGTCTGGGTAATATAGTACTAGTCCATACAGAGTTAAAAAAACGCTACCTAACCCGGATCCCAAAAATGCTGTTTACTCATTGCACAAGTTAACTGCTGAATGATACAGGACTCCTTAAAACATATCTCTAACATATAAGGGTAAATATCCAGGTCATGCATCTAGTTTGTTGAATGGTTCAAATCAAAGTATGAAGACCACAGCTAGCAGCAGGCCGAAATAGCTCAGTTGGGAGAGCGTTAGACTGAAGATCTAAAGGTCCCTGGTTCAATCCCGGGTTTCGGCACAGTTGAGAGGTTCCTTGCTTCTAACAAAAAAGGTCTTGGAATCAGCTGTAGTACTTTTTTATCTATTCATCAAATTTTTTCCAACTGATATACAACACAAGCAATTTAACATAGACTTTGCTTTCTGTCCTCCTTCTAAACTTGCTTCCACATTTCTTGCCTTCAGGTTAGACTATGAATGTTTCCCATTTCATGCTTTTTTGTAATGTAAACTCTTGTCTGCATTACCTTCAACTTCCCCTTGAACACAGATGTCAGTAGTCAGATGACGTTGCTTACCTACTCAGGCCACATACGTCTGGGTAATATAGTGCTAGTCCATTCAGAGTTAAAAAAACGCTACCTAACCCGGATCCCAAAAATGCTATTTACCCATTGCACAAGTTAACTGCTGAATGATACAGGACTCCTTAAAACATATCTCTAACATATAAGGGTAAATATCCAGGTCATGCATCTAGTTTGTTGAATGGTTCAAATCAAAGTATGAAGACCACAGCTAGCAGCAGGCCGAAATATCTCAGTTGGGAGAGCGTTAGACTGAAGATCTAAAGGTCCCTGTTTCAATCCCGGTTTTCGGCACAGTTGAGCGGTTCCTTGCTTTCAACAAAATAGGTCTTGAAATCTGCTGCAGTACTTTTTTCTCTATTCATCAAATTTCTTCGAACTGATATACAACACAAGCAATTTAACATAGACATTGCTTTCTGTCCTCCTTCTAAACTTGCTTCCACATTTCTTGCCTTCAGGTTAGACTATGAATGTTTCCCATTTCATGCTTTTTTGTAAAGTAAACTCTTGTCTGCATTACCTTCAACTTCCCCTTGAACACAGATGTCAGTAGTCAGATGACATTGCTTACCTACTCAGGCCATATACGTCTGGGTAATATAGTGCTAGTCCATTCAGAGTTAAAAAAACGTTACCTAACCCGGATCCCAAAAACGCTATTTACCCATTGCACAAGTTAACTGCTGAATGATACAGGACTCCTTAAAACATATCTCTAACATATAAGGGTAAATATCCAGGTCATGCATCTAGTTTGTTGAATGGTTCAAATCAAAGTATGAAGACCTCAGCTAGCGGCAGGCCGAAATAGCTCAGTTGGGAGAGCGTTAGACTGAAGAGCTAAAGGTCTCTGGTTCAATCCCGGGTTTCGGCACAGTTGAGAGGTTCCTTGCTTCTAACAAAATAGGTCTTGGAATCAGCTGTAGTACTTTTTTCTCTATTCATCAAATTCTTTCCAACTGATATACAACACAAGCAATTTAACATAGACTTTGCTTTGTGTCCTCCTTCTAAACTTGCTTCCACATTTCTTGCCTTCAGGTTAGACTATGAATGTTTCCCATTTCATGCTTTTTTGTAAAGTAACCTCTTGTCTGCCTTACCTTCAACTTCCCCTTGAACACAGATGTCAGTAGTCAGATGACATTGCTTACCTACTCAGGCCAAATACGTCTGGGTAATATAGTGCTAGTCCATTCAGAGTTAAAAAAACGCTACCTAACCCGGATCCCAAAAACGCTATTTACCCATTGCACAAGTTAACTGCTGAATGATACAGGACTCCTTAAAACATATCTCTAACATATAAGGGTAAATATCCAGGTCATGCATCTAGTTTGGTGAATGGTTCAAATCAAAGTATGAAGACCAGAGCTAGCAGCAGGCCGAAATAGCTCAGTTGGGAGAGCGTTAGACTGAAGATCTAAAGGTCCCTGTTTCAATCCCGGTTTTCGGCACAGTTGAGAGGTTCCTTGCTTTCAACAAAATAGGTCTTGAAATCTGCTGCAGTACTTTTTTCTCTATTCATCAAATTTTTTCCAACTGATATACAACACAAGCAATTTAACATAGACTTTGCTTTCTGTCCTCATTCTAAACTTGCTTCCACATTTCTTGCCTTCAGGTTAGACTATGAATGTTTCCCATTTCATGCTTTTTTGTAAAGTAACCTCTTGTCTGCCTTACCTTCAACTTCCCCTTGAACACAGATGTCAGTAGTCAGATGACATTGCTTACCTACTCAGGCCAAATACGTCTGGGTAATATAGTGCTAGTCCATTCAGAGTTAAAAAAACGCTACCTAACTAGGATCCCAAAAACGCTATTTACCCATTGCACAAGTTAACTGCTGAATGATACAGGACTCCTTAAAACATATCTCTAACATATAAGGGTAAATATCCAGGTCATGCATCTAGTTTGTTGAATGGTTCAAATCAAAGTATGAAGACCACAGCTAGCAGCAGGCCGA
Organism: Lissotriton helveticus; assembly: GCF_964261635.1. Lineage (NCBI taxonomy): Eukaryota > Metazoa > Chordata > Amphibia > Caudata > Salamandridae > Lissotriton > Lissotriton helveticus. Next base: position 50,348,706 of record NC_136069.1, read on the forward strand.
AATAGCTCAGTTGGGAGAGCGTTAGACTGAAGATCTAAAGGTCCCTGGTTCAATCCCGGGTTTCGGCACAGTTGAGAGGTTCCTTGCGTCTAACAAAATAGGTCTTGGAATCAGCTGTACTACTTTTTTCTCTATTCATCAAATTCTTTCCAACTGATATACAACACAAGCAATTTAACATAGACTTTGCTTTCTGTCCTCCTTCTAAACTTGCTTCCACATTTCTTGCTTTCAGGTTAGACTATGAATGTTTCCCATTTCATGCTTTTTTGTAATGTAAACTCTTGTCTGCATTACCTTCAACTTCCCCTTGAACACAGATGTCAGTAGTCAGATGTCGTTGCTTACCTACTCAGGCCACATACGTCTGGGTAATATAGTGCTAGTCCATTCAGAGTTAAAAAAACGCTACCTAACCCGGATCCCAAAAATGCTATTTACCCATTGCACAAGTTAACTGCTGAATGATACAGGACTCCTTAAAACATATCTCTAACATATAAGGGTAAATATCCAGGTCATGCATCAAAGTTTGTTGAATGGTTCAAATCAAAGTATGAAGACCACAGCTAGCAGCTGGCCGAAATATCTCAGTTGGGAGAGCGTTAGACTGAAGATCTAAAGGTCCCTGTTTCAATCCCGGTTTTCGGCACAGTTGAGAGGTTCCTTGCTTTCAACAAAATAGGTCTTGAAATCTGCTGCAGTACTTTTTTCTCTATTCATCAAATTTTTTCGAACTGATATACAACACAAGCAATTTAACATAGACTTTGCTTTCTGTCCTCCTTCTAAACTTGCTTCCACATTTCTTGCCTTCAGGTTAGACTATGAATGTTTCCCATTTCATGCTTTTTTGTAAAGTAAACTCTTGTCTGCCTTACCTTCAACTTCCCCTTGAACACAGATGTCAGTAGTCAGATGACATTGCTTACCTACTCAGGCCAAATACGTCTGGGTAATATAGTGCTAGTCCATTCAGAGTTAAAAAAACGCTACCTAACCCGGATCCCAAAAACGCTATTTACCCATTTCACAAGTTAACTGCTGAATGATACAGGACTCCTTAAAACATATCTCTAACATATAAGGGTAAATATCCAGGTCATGCATCTAGTTTGTTGAATGGTTCAAATCAAAGTATGAAGACCTCAGCTAGCAGCAGGCCGAACTAGCTCAGTTGGGAGAGCGTTAGACTGAAGATCTAAAGGTCCCTGGTTCAATCCTGGGTTTCGGCACAGTTGAGAGGTTCCTTGCGTCTAACAAAATAGGTCTTGGAATCAGCTGTACTACTTTTTTCTCTATTCATCAAATTCTTTCCAACTGATATACAACACAAGCAATTTAACATAGACTTTGCTTTCTGTCCTCCTTCTAAACTTGCTTCCACATTTCTTGCCTTCAGGTTAGACTATGAATGTTTCCCATTTCATGCTTTTTTGTAAAGTAACCTCTTGTCTGCCTTACCTTCAACTTCCCCTTGAACACAGATGTCAGTAGTCAGATGACATTGCTTACCTACTCAGGCCAAATACGTCTGGGTAATATAGTGCTAGTCCATTCAGAGTTAAAAAAACGCTACCTAACCCGGATCCCAAAAATGCTATTTACCCATTGCACAAGTTAACTGCTGAATGATACAGGACTCCTTAAAACATATCTCTAACATATAAGGGTAAATATCCAGGTCATGCATCTAGTTTGTTGAATGGTTCAAATCAAAGTATGAAGACCACAGCTAGCAGCAGGCCGAAATAGCTCAGTTGGGAGAGCGTTAGACTGAAGATCTTAAAGGTCCCTGTTTCAATCCGGGTTTTCGGCACAGTTGAGAGGTTCCTTGCTTTCAACAAAATAGGTCTTGAAATCTGCTGCAGTACTTTTTTCTCTATTCATCAAATTTTTTCCAACTGATATACAACACAAGCAATTTAACATAGACTTTGCTTTGTGTCCTCCTTCTAAACTTGCTTCCACATTTCTTGCCTTCAGGTTAGACTATGAATGTTTCCCATTTCATGCTTTTTTGTAATGTAAACTCTTGTCTGCCTTACCTTCAACTTCCCCTTGAACACAGATGTCAGTAGTCAGATGACGTTGCTTACCTACTCAGGCCACATACGTCTGGGTAATATAGTGCTAGTCCATTCAGAGTTAAAAAAACGCTACCTAACCCGGATCCCAAAACTCTATTTACCCATTGCACAAGTTAACTGCTGAATGATACAGGACTCCTTAAAACATATCTCTAACATATAAGGGTAAACATCCAGGTCATGCATCTAGTTTGTTGAATGGTTCAAATCAAAGTATGAAGACCACAGCTAGCAGCAGGCCGGAATAGCTCAGTTGGGAGAGCGTTAGACTGAGGATCTAAAGGTCCCTGGTTCAATCCCGGGTTTTGGCACAGTTGAGAGGTTCCTTGCTTCTAACAAAATAGGTCTTGGAATCAGCTGTAGTACTTTTTTCACCATTCATCAAATTTTTTCTAACTGATATACAACACAAGCAATTTAACATAGACTTTGCTTTGTGTCCTCCTTCTAACCTTGCTTCCACATTTCTTGCCTTCAGGTTAGACTATGAATGTTTCCCATTTCATGCTTTTTTGTAATGTAAACTCTTGTCTGCATTACCTTCAACTTCCCCTTGAACACAGATGTCAGTAGTCAGATGACATTGCTTACCTTCTCAGGCCACATACGTCTGGGTAATATAGTGCTAGTCCATTCAGAGTTAAAAAAACGTTACCTAACCCGGAACCCAAAAACGCTATTTACCCATTGCACAAGTTAACTGCTGAATGATACAGGACTCCTTAAAACATATCTCTAACATATAAGTGTAAATATCCAGGTCATGCATCTAGTTTGTTGAATGGTTCAAATCAAAGTATGAAGACCACAGCTAGCAGCATGCCGAAATAGCTCAGTTGGGAGAGCGTTATACTGAAGATCTAAATGTCCCTGGTTCAATCCCGGGTTTCGGCACAGTTGAGAGGTTCCTTGCTTCTAACAAAATAGGTCTTGGAATCAGCTGTAGTACTTTTTTCACGATTCATCAAATTTTTTCTAACTGATATACAACACAAGCAATTTAACATAGACTTTGCTTTGTGTCCTCCTTCTAACCTTGCTTCCACATTTCTTGCCTTCAGGTTAGACTATGAATGTTTCCCATTTCATGCTTTTTTGTAATGTAAACTCTTGTCTGCATTACCTTCAACTTCCCCTTGAACACAGATGTCAGTAGTCAGATGACATTGCTTACCTTCTCAGGCCACATACGTCTGGGTAATATAGTGCTAGTCCATTCAGAGTTAAAAAAACGTTACCTAACCCGGATCCCAAAAACGCTATTTACCCATTGCACAAGTTAACTGCTGAATGATACAGGACTCCTTAAAACACATCTCTAACATATAAGGGTAAATATCCAGGTCATGCATCTAGTTTGTTGAATGGTTCAAATCAAAGTATGAAGACCACAGATAGCAGCAGGCCGAAATAGCTCAGTTGGGAGAGCGTTAGACTGAAGATCTGAAAGTCCCTGGTTCAATCCCGGGTTTCGGCACAGTTGAGAGGTTCCTTGCTTCTGACAAAAGAGGTCTTGGAATCTGCTGCAGTACTTTTTTCTCTATTCATCAAATTTTTTCCAACTGATATACAACACAAGTAATTTAACATAGACTTTGCTTTCTGTCCTCATTCTAAACTTGCTTCCACATTTCTTGCCTTCAGGTTAGACTATGAATGTTTCCCATTTCATGCTTTTTTGTAAAGTAACCTCTTGTCTGCCTTACCTTCAACTTCCCCTTGAACACAGATGTCAGTAGTCAGATGACATTGCTTACCTACTCAGGCCAAATACGTCTGGGTAATATAGTGCTAGTCCATTCAGAGTTAAAAAAACGCTACCTAACCCGGATCCCAAAAACGCTATTTACCCATTGCACAAGTTAACTGCTGAATGATACAGGACTCCTTAAAACATATCTCTAACATATAAGGGTAAATATCCAGGTCATGCATCTAGTTTGTTGAATGGTTCAAATCAAAGTATGAAGACCTCAGCTAGCAGCAGGCCGAACTAGCTCAGTTGGGAGAGCGTTAGACTGAAGATCTAAAGGTCCCTGCTGCAATCCCGGGTTTCTGCACAGTTGAGAAGTTCCATGCTTCTAACAAAATAGGTCTTGGAATCAGCTGTAGTACTTTTTTCTCTATTCATAACATTTTTTTCCAACTGATATACAACACAAGCAATTTAACATAGACTTTACTTTCTGTCCTCCTTTAAACTTGCTTCCACATTTCTTGCCTTCAGGTTAGACTATGAATGTTTCCCATTTCATGCTTTTTTGTAAAGTAAACTCTTGTCTGCATTACCTTCAACTTCCCCTTGAACACAGATGTCAGTAGTCAGATGACATTGCTTACCTACTCAGGCCACATACGTCTGGGTAATATAGTGCTAGTCCATTCAGAGTTAAAAAAACGCTACCTAACCCGGATCCCAAAAACGCTATTTACCCATTGCACAAGTTAACTGCTGACTGATACAGGACTCCTTAAAACATATCTCTAACATATAAGGGTAAATATCCAGGTCATGCATCTAGTTTGTTGAATGGTTCAATTCAAAGTATGAAGACCTCAGCTAGCAGCAGGCCGAAATAGCTCAGTTGGGAGAGCGTTAGACTGAAGATCTAAAGGTCCCTGGTTCAATCCCGGGTTTCGGCACAGTTGAGAGGTTCCTTGCTTCTAACAAAATAGATCTTGGAATCAGCTGTAGTACTTTTTTCTCTATTCATCAAATTTCTTTCAACTGAAATAAAACACAAGCAATTTAACATAGACTTTGCTTTCTGTCCTCCTTCTAAACTTGCTTCCACATTTCTTGCCTTCAGGTTAGACTATGAATGTTTCCCATTTCATGCTTTTTTGTAATGTAAACTCCTGTCTGCATTACCTTCAACTTCCCCTTGAACACAGATGTCAGTAGTCAGATGACTTTGCTTACCTACTCAGGCCACATACGTCTGGGTAATATAGTACTAGTCCATACAGAGTTAAAAAAACGCTACCTAACCCGGATCCCAAAAATGCTGTTTACTCATTGCACAAGTTAACTGCTGAATGATACAGGACTCCTTAAAACATATCTCTAACATATAAGGGTAAATATCCAGGTCATGCATCTAGTTTGTTGAATGGTTCAAATCAAAGTATGAAGACCACAGCTAGCAGCAGGCCGAAATAGCTCAGTTGGGAGAGCGTTAGACTGAAGATCTAAAGGTCCCTGGTTCAATCCCGGGTTTCGGCACAGTTGAGAGGTTCCTTGCTTCTAACAAAAAAGGTCTTGGAATCAGCTGTAGTACTTTTTTATCTATTCATCAAATTTTTTCCAACTGATATACAACACAAGCAATTTAACATAGACTTTGCTTTCTGTCCTCCTTCTAAACTTGCTTCCACATTTCTTGCCTTCAGGTTAGACTATGAATGTTTCCCATTTCATGCTTTTTTGTAATGTAAACTCTTGTCTGCATTACCTTCAACTTCCCCTTGAACACAGATGTCAGTAGTCAGATGACGTTGCTTACCTACTCAGGCCACATACGTCTGGGTAATATAGTGCTAGTCCATTCAGAGTTAAAAAAACGCTACCTAACCCGGATCCCAAAAATGCTATTTACCCATTGCACAAGTTAACTGCTGAATGATACAGGACTCCTTAAAACATATCTCTAACATATAAGGGTAAATATCCAGGTCATGCATCTAGTTTGTTGAATGGTTCAAATCAAAGTATGAAGACCACAGCTAGCAGCAGGCCGAAATATCTCAGTTGGGAGAGCGTTAGACTGAAGATCTAAAGGTCCCTGTTTCAATCCCGGTTTTCGGCACAGTTGAGCGGTTCCTTGCTTTCAACAAAATAGGTCTTGAAATCTGCTGCAGTACTTTTTTCTCTATTCATCAAATTTCTTCGAACTGATATACAACACAAGCAATTTAACATAGACATTGCTTTCTGTCCTCCTTCTAAACTTGCTTCCACATTTCTTGCCTTCAGGTTAGACTATGAATGTTTCCCATTTCATGCTTTTTTGTAAAGTAAACTCTTGTCTGCATTACCTTCAACTTCCCCTTGAACACAGATGTCAGTAGTCAGATGACATTGCTTACCTACTCAGGCCATATACGTCTGGGTAATATAGTGCTAGTCCATTCAGAGTTAAAAAAACGTTACCTAACCCGGATCCCAAAAACGCTATTTACCCATTGCACAAGTTAACTGCTGAATGATACAGGACTCCTTAAAACATATCTCTAACATATAAGGGTAAATATCCAGGTCATGCATCTAGTTTGTTGAATGGTTCAAATCAAAGTATGAAGACCTCAGCTAGCGGCAGGCCGAAATAGCTCAGTTGGGAGAGCGTTAGACTGAAGAGCTAAAGGTCTCTGGTTCAATCCCGGGTTTCGGCACAGTTGAGAGGTTCCTTGCTTCTAACAAAATAGGTCTTGGAATCAGCTGTAGTACTTTTTTCTCTATTCATCAAATTCTTTCCAACTGATATACAACACAAGCAATTTAACATAGACTTTGCTTTGTGTCCTCCTTCTAAACTTGCTTCCACATTTCTTGCCTTCAGGTTAGACTATGAATGTTTCCCATTTCATGCTTTTTTGTAAAGTAACCTCTTGTCTGCCTTACCTTCAACTTCCCCTTGAACACAGATGTCAGTAGTCAGATGACATTGCTTACCTACTCAGGCCAAATACGTCTGGGTAATATAGTGCTAGTCCATTCAGAGTTAAAAAAACGCTACCTAACCCGGATCCCAAAAACGCTATTTACCCATTGCACAAGTTAACTGCTGAATGATACAGGACTCCTTAAAACATATCTCTAACATATAAGGGTAAATATCCAGGTCATGCATCTAGTTTGGTGAATGGTTCAAATCAAAGTATGAAGACCAGAGCTAGCAGCAGGCCGAAATAGCTCAGTTGGGAGAGCGTTAGACTGAAGATCTAAAGGTCCCTGTTTCAATCCCGGTTTTCGGCACAGTTGAGAGGTTCCTTGCTTTCAACAAAATAGGTCTTGAAATCTGCTGCAGTACTTTTTTCTCTATTCATCAAATTTTTTCCAACTGATATACAACACAAGCAATTTAACATAGACTTTGCTTTCTGTCCTCATTCTAAACTTGCTTCCACATTTCTTGCCTTCAGGTTAGACTATGAATGTTTCCCATTTCATGCTTTTTTGTAAAGTAACCTCTTGTCTGCCTTACCTTCAACTTCCCCTTGAACACAGATGTCAGTAGTCAGATGACATTGCTTACCTACTCAGGCCAAATACGTCTGGGTAATATAGTGCTAGTCCATTCAGAGTTAAAAAAACGCTACCTAACTAGGATCCCAAAAACGCTATTTACCCATTGCACAAGTTAACTGCTGAATGATACAGGACTCCTTAAAACATATCTCTAACATATAAGGGTAAATATCCAGGTCATGCATCTAGTTTGTTGAATGGTTCAAATCAAAGTATGAAGACCACAGCTAGCAGCAGGCCGAAATAGCTCAGTTGGGAGAGCGTTAGACTGAAGATCTAAAGGTCCCTGGTTCAATCCCGGGTTTCGGCACAGTTGAGAGGTTCCTTGCGTCTAACAAAATAGGTCTTGGAATCAGCTGTACTACTTTTTTCTCTATTCATCAAATTCTTTCCAACTGATATACAACACAAGCAATTTAACATAGACTTTGCTTTCTGTCCTCCTTCTAAACTTGCTTCCACATTTCTTGCTTTCAGGTTAGACTATGAATGTTTCCCATTTCATGCTTTTTTGTAATGTAAACTCTTGTCTGCATTACCTTCAACTTCCCCTTGAACACAGATGTCAGTAGTCAGATGTCGTTGCTTACCTACTCAGGCCACATACGTCTGGGTAATATAGTGCTAGTCCATTCAGAGTTAAAAAAACGCTACCTAACCCGGATCCCAAAAATGCTATTTACCCATTGCACAAGTTAACTGCTGAATGATACAGGACTCCTTAAAACATATCTCTAACATATAAGGGTAAATATCCAGGTCATGCATCAAAGTTTGTTGAATGGTTCAAATCAAAGTATGAAGACCACAGCTAGCAGCAGGCCGAAATATCTCAGTTGGGAGAGCGTTAGACTGAAGATCTAAAGGTCCCTGTTTCAATCCCGGTTTTCGGCACAGTTGAGAGGTTCCTTGCTTTCAACAAAATAGGTCTTGAAATCTGCTGCAGTACTTTTTTCTCTATTCATCAAATTTTTTCGAACTGATATACAACACAAGCAATTTAACATAGACTTTGCTTTCTGTCCTCCTTCTAAACTTGCTTCCACATTTCTTGCCTTCAGGTTAGACTATGAATGTTTCCCATTTCATGCTTTTTTGTAAAGTAAACTCTTGTCTGCCTTACCTTCAACTTCCCCTTGAACACAGATGTCAGTAGTCAGATGACATTGCTTACCTACTCAGGCCAAATACGTCTGGGTAATATAGTGCTAGTCCATTCAGAGTTAAAAAAACGCTACCTAACCCGGATCCCAAAAACGCTATTTACCCATTTCACAAGTTAACTGCTGAATGATACAGGACTCCTTAAAACATATCTCTAACATATAAGGGTAAATATCCAGGTCATGCATCTAGTTTGTTGAATGGTTCAAATCAAAGTATGAAGACCTCAGCTAGCAGCAGGCCGAACTAGCTCAGTTGGGAGAGCGTTAGACTGAAGATCTAAAGGTCCCTGGTTCAATCCTGGGTTTCGGCACAGTTGAGAGGTTCCTTGCGTCTAACAAAATAGGTCTTGGAATCAGCTGTACTACTTTTTTCTCTATTCATCAAATTCTTTCCAACTGATATACAACACAAGCAATTTAACATAGACTTTGCTTTCTGTCCTCCTTCTAAACTTGCTTCCACATTTCTTGCCTTCAGGTTAGACTATGAATGTTTCCCATTTCATGCTTTTTTGTAAAGTAACCTCTTGTCTGCCTTACCTTCAACTTCCCCTTGAACACAGATGTCAGTAGTCAGATGACATTGCTTACCTACTCAGGCCAAATACGTCTGGGTAATATAGTGCTAGTCCATTCAGAGTTAAAAAAACGCTACCTAACCCGGATCCCAAAAATGCTATTTACCCATTGCACAAGTTAACTGCTGAATGATACAGGACTCCTTAAAACATATCTCTAACATATAAGGGTAAATATCCAGGTCATGCATCTAGTTTGTTGAATGGTTCAAATCAAAGTATGAAGACCACAGCTAGCAGCAGGCCGAAATAGCTCAGTTGGGAGAGCGTTAGACTGAAGATCTTAAAGGTCCCTGTTTCAATCCGGGTTTTCGGCACAGTTGAGAGGTTCCTTGCTTTCAACAAAATAGGTCTTGAAATCTGCTGCAGTACTTTTTTCTCTATTCATCAAATTTTTTCCAACTGATATACAACACAAGCAATTTAACATAGACTTTGCTTTCTGTCCTCCTTCTAAACTTGCTTCCACATTTCTTGCCTTCAGGTTAGACTATGAATGTTTCCCATTTCATGCTTTTTTGTAAAGTAAACTCTTGTCTGCATTACCTTCAACTTCCCCTTGAACACAGATGTCAGTAGTCAGATGACATTGCTTACCTACTCAGGCCACATACGTCTGGGTAATATAGTGCTAGTCCATTCAGAGTTAAAAAAACGTTACCTAACCCGGATCCCAAAAACGCTATTTACCCATTGCACAAGTTAACTGCTGAATGATACAGGACTCCTTAAAACATATCTCTAACATATAAGGGTAAATATCCAGGTCATGCATCTAGTTTGTTGAATGGTTCAAATCAAAGTATGAAGACCACTGCTAGCAGCAGGCCGAAATAGCTCAGTTGGGAGAGCGTTAGACTGAAGATCTAAAGGTCCCTGGTTCAATCCCGGTTTTCGGCACAGTTGAGAGGTTCCTTGCTTCTGACAAAATAGGTCTTGGAATCTGCTGCAGTACTTTTTTCTCTATTCATCAAATTTTTTCCAACTGATATACAACACAAGTAATTTAACATAGACTTTGCTTTCTGTCCTCATTCTAAACTTGCTTCCACATTTCTTGCCTTCAGGTTAGACTATGAATGTTTCCCATTTCATGCTTTTTTGTAAAGTAACCTCTTGTCTGCCTTACCTTCAACTTCCCCTTGAACACAGATGTCAGTAGTCAGATGACATTGCTTACCTACTCAGGCCAAATACGTCTGGGTAATATAGTGCTAGTCCATTCAGAGTTAAAAAAACGCTACCTAACCCGGATCCCAAAAACGCTATTTACCCATTGCACAAGTTAACTGCTGAATGATACAGGACTCCTTAAAACATATCTCTAACATATAAGGGTAAATATCCAGGTCATGCATCTAGTTTGTTGAATGGTTCAAATCAAAGTATGAAGACCACAGCTAGCAGCAGGCCGAAATAGCTCAGTTGGGAGAGCGTTAGACTGAAGATCTAAAGGTCCCTGGTTCAATCCCGGGTTTTGGCACAGTTGAGAGGTTCCTTGCGTCTAACAAAATAGGTCTTGGAATCAGCTGTACTACTTTTTTCTCTATTCATCAAATTCTTTCCAACTGATATACAACACAAGCAATTTAACATAGACTTTGCTTTCTGTCCTCCTTCTAAACTTGCTTCCACATTTCTTGCCTTCAGGTTAGACTATGAATGTTTCCCATTTCATGCTTTTTTGTAATGTAAACTCTTGTCTGCATTACCTTCAACTTCCCCTTGAACACAGATGTCAGTAGTCAGATGTCGTTGCTTACCTACTCAGGCCACATACGTCTGGGTAATATAGTGCTAGTCCATTCAGAGTTAAAAAAACGCTACCTAACCCGGATCCCAAAAATGCTATTTACCCATTGCACAAGTTAACTGCTGAATGATACAGGACTCCTTAAAACATATCTCTAACATATAAGGGTAAATATCCAGGTCATGCATCAAAGTTTGTTGAATGGTTCAAATCAAAGTATGAAGACCACAGCTAGCAGCAGGCCGAAATATCTCAGTTGGGAGAGCGTTAGACTGAAGATCTAAAGGTCCCTGTTTCAATCCCGGTTTTCGGCACAGTTGAGAGGTTCCTTGCTTTCAACAAAATAGGTCTTGAAATCTGCTGCAGTACTTTTTTCTCTATTCATCAAATTTTTTCGAACTGATATACAACACAAGCAATTTAACATAGACTTTGCTTTCTGTCCTCCTTCTAAACTTGCTTCCACATTTCTTGCCTTCAGGTTAGACTATGAATGTTTCCCATTTCATGCTTTTTTGTAAAGTAAACTCTTGTCTGCCTTACCTTCAACTTCCCCTTGAACACAGATGTCAGTAGTCAGATGACATTGCTTACCTACTCAGGCCAAATACGTCTGGGTAATATAGTGCTAGTCCATTCAGAGTTAAAAAAACGCTACCTAACCCGGATCCCAAAAACGCTATTTACCCATTTCACAAGTTAACTGCTGAATGATACAGGACTCCTTAAAACATATCTCTAACATATAAGGGTAAATATCCAGGTCATGCATCTAGTTTGTTGAATGGTTCAAATCAAAGTATGAAGACCTCAGCTAGCAGCAGGCCGAACTAGCTCAGTTGGGAGAGCGTTAGACTGAAGATCTAAAGGTCCCTGGTTCAATCCTGGGTTTCGGCACAGTTGAGAGGTTCCTTGCGTCTAACAAAATAGGTCTTGGAATCAGCTGTACTACTTTTTTCTCTATTCATCAAATTCTTTCCAACTGATATACAACACAAGCAATTTAACATAGACTTTGCTTTCTGTCCTCCTTCTAAACTTGCTTCCACATTTCTTGCCTTCAGGTTAGACTATGAATGTTTCCCATTTCATGCTTTTTTGTAAAGTAACCTCTTGTCTGCCTTACCTTCAACTTCCCCTTGAACACAGATGTCAGTAGTCAGATGACATTGCTTACCTACTCAGGCCAAATACGTCTGGGTAATATAGTGCTAGTCCATTCAGAGTTAAAAAAACGCTACCTAACCCGGATCCCAAAAATGCTATTTACCCATTGCACAAGTTAACTGCTGAATGATACAGGACTCCTTAAAACATATCTCTAACATATAAGGGTAAATATCCAGGTCATGCATCTAGTTTGTTGAATGGTTCAAATCAAAGTATGAAGACCACAGCTAGCAGCAGGCCGAAATAGCTCAGTTGGGAGAGCGTTAGACTGAAGATCTTAAAGGTCCCTGTTTCAATCCGGGTTTTCGGCACAGTTGAGAGGTTCCTTGCTTTCAACAAAATAGGTCTTGAAATCTGCTGCAGTACTTTTTTCTCTATTCATCAAATTTTTTCCAACTGATATACAACACAAGCAATTTAACATAGACTTTGCTTTCTGTCCTCCTTCTAAACTTGCTTCCACATTTCTTGCCTTCAGGTTAGACTATGAATGTTTCCCATTTCATGCTTTTTTGTAAAGTAAACTCTTGTCTGCATTACCTTCAACTTCCCCTTGAACACAGATGTCAGTAGTCAGATGACATTGCTTACCTACTCAGGCCACATACGTCTGGGTAATATAGTGCTAGTCCATTCAGAGTTAAAAAAACGTTACCTAACCCGGATCCCAAAAACGCTATTTACCCATTGCACAAGTTAACTGCTGAATGATACAGGACTCCTTAAAACATATCTCTAACATATAAGGGTAAATATCCAGGTCATGCATCTAGTTTGTTGAATGGTTCAAATCAAAGTATGAAGACCACTGCTAGCAGCAGGCCGAAATAGCTCAGTTGGGAGAGCGTTAGACTGAAGATCTAAAGGTCCCTGGTTCAATCCCGGTTTTCGGCACAGTTGAGAGGTTCCTTGCTTCTGACAAAATAGGTCTTGGAATCTGCTGCAGTACTTTTTTCTCTATTCATCAAATTTTTTCCAACTGATATACAACACAAGTAATTTAACATAGACTTTGCTTTCTGTCCTCATTCTAAACTTGCTTCCACATTTCTTGCCTTCAGGTTAGACTATGAATGTTTCCCATTTCATGCTTTTTTGTAAAGTAACCTCTTGTCTGCCTTACCTTCAACTTCCCCTTGAACACAGATGTCAGTAGTCAGATGACATTGCTTACCTACTCAGGCCAAATACGTCTGGGTAATATAGTGCTAGTCCATTCAGAGTTAAAAAAACGCTACCTAACCCGGATCCCAAAAACGCTATTTACCCATTGCACAAGTTAACTGCTGAATGATACAGGACTCCTTAAAACATATCTCTAACATATAAGGGTAAATATCCAGGTCATGCATCTAGTTTGTTGAATGGTTCAAATCAAAGTATGAAGACCACAGCTAGCAGCAGGCCAAAATAGCTCAGTTGGGAGAGCGTTAGACTGAAGATCTAAAGGTCCCTGGTTCAATCCCGGGTTTCGGCACAGTTGAGAGGTTCCTTGCGTCTAACAAAATAGGTCTTGGAATCAGCTGTAGTACTTTTTTCTCTATTCATCAAATTCTTTCCAACTGATATACAACACAAGCAATTTAACATAGACTTTGCTTTCTGTCCTCCTTCTAAACTTGCTTCCACATTTCTTGCCTTCAGGTTAGACTATGAATGTTTCCCATTTCATGCTTTTTTGTAATGTAAACTCTTGTCTGCATTACCTTCAACTTCCCCTTGAACACAGATGTCAGTAGTCAGATGACGTTGCTTACCTACTCAGGCCACATACGTCTGGGTAATATAGTGCTAGTCCATTCAGAGTTAAAAAAACGCTACCTAACCCGGATCCCAAAAATGCTATTTACCCATTGCACAAGTTAACTGCTGAATGATACAGGACTCCTTAAAACATATCTCTAACATATAAGGGTAAATATCCAGGTCATGCATCTAGTTTGTTGAATGGTTCAAATCAAAGTATGAAGACCTCAGCTAGCAGCAGGCCTAAATAGCTCAGTTGGGAGAGAGTTAGACTGAAGATCTAAAGGTCCCTTCTTCAATCCCGGGTTTCTGCACAGTTGAGAAGTTCCATGCTTCTAACAAAATAGGTCTTGGAATCAGCTGTAGTACTTTTTTCTCTATTCATAACATTTTTTTCCAACTGATATACAACACAAGTAATTTAACATAGACTTTACTTTCGGTCCTCCTTTAAACTTGCTTCCACATTTCTTGCCTTCAGGTTACACTATGAATGTTTCCCATTTCATGCTTTTTTGTAAAGTAAACTCTTGTCTGCATTACCTTCAACTTCCCCTTGAACACAGATGTCAGTAGTCAGATGACATTGCTTACCTACTCAGGCCACATACGTCTGGGTAATATAGTGCTAGTCCATTCAGAGTTAAAAAAATGCTACCTAACCCGGATCCCAAAAACGCTATTTACCCATTGCACAAGTTAACTGCTGACTGATACAGGACTCCTTAAAACATATCTCTAACATATAAGGGTAAATATCCAGGTCATGCATCTAGTTTGTTGAATGGTTCAAATCAAAGTATGAAGACCTCAGCTAGCATCAGGCCGAAATAGCTCAGTTGGGAGAGCATTAGACTGAAGATCTAAAGGTCCCTGGTTCAATCCCGGGTTTCGGCACAGTTGAGAGGTTCCTTGCTTCTAACAAAATAGGTCTTGGAATCAGCTGTAGGACTTTTTTCTCTATTCATCAAATTTCTTTCAACTGAAATAAAACACAAGCAATTTAACATAGACTTTGCTTTCTGTCCTCCTTCTAAACTTGCTTCCACATTTCTTGCCTTCAGGTTAGACTATGAATGTTTCCCATTTCATGCTTTTTTGTAATGTAAACTCTTGTCTGCATTACCTTCAACTTCCCCTTGAACACAGATGTCAGTAGTCAGATGACGTTGCTTACCTACTCAGGCCACATACGTCTGGGTAATATAGTACTAGTCCATTCAGAGTTAAAAAAACGCTACCTAACCCGGATCCCAAAAATGCTATTTACTCATTGCACAAGTTAACTGCTGAATGATACAGGACTCCTTAAAACATATCTCTAACATATAAGGGTAAATATCCAGGTCATGCATCTAGTTTGTTGAATGGTTCAAATCAAAGTATGAAGACCTCAGCTAGCGGCAGGCCGAAATAGCTCAGTTGGAAGAGCGTTAGACTGAAGATCTAAAGGTCCCTGGTTCAATCCCGGGTTTCGGCACAGTTGAGAGGTTCCTTGCTTCTAACAAAATAGGTCTTGGAATCAGCTGTAGTACTTTTTTCTCTATTCATCAAATTCTTTCCAACTGATATACAACCAAGCAATTTAACATAGACTTTACTTTGTGTCCTCCTTCTAAACTTGCTTCCACATTTCTTGCCTTCAGGTTAGACTATGAATGTTTCCCATTTCATGCTTTTTTGTAATGTAAACTCTTGTCTGCATTACCTTCAACTTCCCCTTGAACACAGATGTCAGTAGTCAGATGACGTTGCTTACCTACTCAGGCCACATACGTCTGGGTAATATAGTGCTAGTCCATTCAGAGTTAAAAAAACGTTACCTAACCCGGATCCCAAAAACGCTATTTACCCATTGCACAAGTTAACTGCTGAATGATACAGGACTCCTTAAAACATATCTCTAACATATAAGGGTAAATATCCAGGTCATGCATCTAGTTTGTTGAATGGTTCAAATCAAAGTATGAAGACCACTGCTAGCAGCAGGCCGAAATAGCTCAGTTGGGAGAGCGTTAGACTGAAGATCTAAAGGTCCCTGGTTCAATCCCGGTTTTCGGCACAGTTGAGAGGTTCCTTGCTTCTGACAAAATAGGTCTTGGAATCTGCTGCAGTACTTTTTTCTCTATTCATCAAATTTTTTCCAACTGATATACAACACAAGTAATTTAACATAGACTTTGCTTTCTGTCCTCATTCTAAACTTGCTTCCACATTTCTTGCCTTCAGGTTAGACTATGAATGTTTCCCATTTCATGCTTTTTTGTAAAGTAACCTCTTGTCTGCCTTACCTTCAACTTCCCCTTGAACACAGATGTCAGTAGTCAGATGACATTGCTTACCTACTCAGGCCAAATACGTCTGGGTAATATAGTGCTAGTCCATTCAGAGTTAAAAAAACGCTACCTAACCCGGATCCCAAAAACGCTATTTACCCATT
Source organism: Lissotriton helveticus (assembly GCF_964261635.1). Classification (NCBI taxonomy): domain Eukaryota; kingdom Metazoa; phylum Chordata; class Amphibia; order Caudata; family Salamandridae; genus Lissotriton; species Lissotriton helveticus. The sequence continues at coordinate 50,364,897 of NC_136069.1, forward strand.
GCACAAGTTAACTGCTGAATGATACAGGACTCCTTAAAACATATCTCTAACATATAAGGGTAAATATCCAGGTCATGCATCTAGTTTGTTGAATGGTTCAAATCAAAGTATGAAGACCACAGCTAGCAGCAGGCCAGAATAGCTCAGTTGGGAGAGCGTTAGACTGAAGATCTAAAGGTCCCTGGTTCAATCCCGGGTTTCGGCACAGTTGAGAGGTTCCTTGCGTCTAACAAAATAGGTCTTGGAATCAGCTGTAGTACTTTTTTCTCTATTCATCAAATTCTTTCCAACTGATATACAACACAAGCAATTTAACATAGACTTTGCTTTCTGTCCTCCTTCTAAACTTGCTTCCACATTTCTTGCCTTCAGGTTAGACTATGAATGTTTCCCATTTCATGCTTTTTTGTAATGTAAACTCTTGTCTGCATTACCTTCAACTTCCCCTTGAACACAGATGTCAGTAGTCAGATGACGTTGCTTACCTACTCAGGCCACATACGTCTGGGTAATATAGTGCTAGTCCATTCAGAGTTAAAAAAACGCTACCTAACCCGGATCCCAAAAATGCTATTTACCCATTGCACAAGTTAACTGCTGAATGATACAGGACTCCTTAAAACATATCTCTAACATATAAGGGTAAATATCCAGGTCATGCATCAAAGTTTGTTGAATGGTTCAAATCAAAGTATGAAGACCACAGCTAGCAGCAGGCCGAAATATCTCAGTTGGGAGAGCGTTAGACTGAAGATCTAAAGGTCCCTGTTTCAATCCCGGTTTTCGGCACAGTTGAGAGGTTCCTTGCTTTCAACAAAATAGGTCTTGAAATCTGCTGCAGTACTTTTTTCTCTATTCATCAAATTTTTTCGAACTGATATACAACACAAGCAATTTAACATAGACTTTGCTTTCAGTCCTCCTTCTAAACTTGCTTCCACATTTCTTGCCTTCAGGTTAGACTATGAATGTTTCCCATTTCATGCTTTTTTGTAAAGTAAACTCTTGTCTGCCTTACCTTCAACTTCCCCTTGAACACAGATGTCAGTAGTCAGATGACATTGCTTACCTACTCAGGCCAAATACGTCTGGGTAATATAGTGCTAGTCCATTCAGAGTTAAAAAAACGCTACCTAACCCGGATCCCAAAAACGCTATTTACCCATTTCACAAGTTAACTGCTGAATGATACAGGACTCCTTAAAACATATCTCTAACATATAAGGGTAAATATCCAGGTCATGCATCTAGTTTGTTGAATGGTTCAAATCAAAGTATGAAGACCTCAGCTAGCAGCAGGCCGAACTAGCTCAGTTGGGAGAGCGTTAGACTGAAGATCTAAAGGTCCCTGCTGCAATCCCGGGTTTCTGCACAGTTGAGAAGTTCCATGCTTCTAACAAAATAGGTCTTGGAATCAGCTGTAGTACTTTTTTCTCTATTCATAATATTTTTTTCCAACTGATATACAACACAAGCAATTTAACATAGACTTTACTTTCTGTCCTCCTTTAAACTTGCTTCCACATTTCTTGCCTTCAGGTTAGACTATGAATGTTTCCCATTTCATGCTTTTTTGTAAAGTAAACTCTTGTCTGCATTACCTTCAACTTCCCCTTGAACACAGATGTCAGTAGTCAGATGACATTGCTTACCTACTCAGGCCACATACGTCTGGGTAATATAGTGCTAGTCCATTCAGAGTTAAAAAAACGCTACCTAACCCGGATCCCAAAAACGCTATTTACCCATTGCACAAGTTAACTGCTGACTGATACAGGACTCCTTAAAACATATCTCTAACATATAAGGGTAAATATCCAGGTCATGCATCTAGTTTGTTGAATGGTTCAATTCAAAGTATGAAGACCTCAGCTAGCAGCAGGCCGAAATAGCTCAGTTGGGAGAGCGTTAGACTGAAGATCTAAAGGTCCCTGGTTCAATCCCGGGTTTCGGCACAGTTGAGAGGTTCCTTGCTTCTAACAAAATAGATCTTGGAATCAGCTGTAGTACTTTTTTCTCTATTCATCAAAATTCTTTCAACTGAAATAAAACACAAGCAATTTAACATAGACTTTGCTTTCTGTCCTCCTTCTAAACTTGCTTCCACATTTCTTGCCTTCAGGTTAGACTATGAATGTTTCCCATTTCATGCTTTTTTGTAATGTAAACTCTTGTCTGCATTACCTTCAACTTCCCCTTGAACACAGATGTCAGTAGTCAGATGACTTTGCTTACCTACTCAGGCCACATACGTCTGGGTAATATAGTACTAGTCCATTCAGAGTTAAAAAAACGCTACCTAACCCGGATCCCAAAAATGCTGTTTACTCATTGCACAAGTTAACTGCTGAATGATACAGGACTCCTTAAAACATATCTCTAACATATAAAGGTAAATATCCAGGTCATGCATCTAGTTTGTTGAATGGTTCAAATCAAAGTATGAAGACCACAGCTAGCAGCAGGCCGAAATAGCTCAGTTGGGAGAGCGTTAGACTGAAGATCAAAAGGTCCCTGGTTCAATCCCGGGTTTCGGCACAGATGAGAGGTTCCTTGCTTCTAACAAAAAAGGTCTTGGAATCAGCTGTAGTACTTTTTTATCTATTCATCAAATTTTTTCCAACTGATATACAACACAAGCAATTTAACATAGACTTTGCTTTCTGTCCTCCTTCTAAACTTGCTTCCACATTTCTTGCCTTCAGGTTAGACTATGAATGTTTCCCATTTCATGCTTTTTTGTAATGTAAACTCTTGTCTGCATTACCTTCAACTTCCCCTTGAACACAGATGTCAGTAGTCAGATGACGTTGCTTACCTACTCAGGCCACATACGTCTGGGTAATATAGTGCTAGTCCATTCAGAGTTAAAAAAACGTTACCTAACCCGGATCCCAAAAACGCTATTTACCCATTGCACAAGTTAACTGCTGAATGATACAGGACTCCTTAAAACATATCTCTAACATATAAGGGTAAATATCCAGGTCATGCATCTAGTTTGTTGAATGGTTCAAATCAAAGTATGAAGACCTCAGCTAGCGGCAGGCCGAAATAGCTCAGTTGGGAGAGCGTTAGACTGAAGAGCTAAAGGTCTCTGGTTCAATCCCGGGTTTCGGCACAGTTGAGAGGTTCCTTGCTTCTAACAAAATAGGTCTTGGAATCAGCTGTAGTACTTTTTTCTCTATTCATCAAATTCTTTCCAACTGATATACAACACAAGCAATTTAACATAGACTTTGCTTTGTGTCCTCCTTCTAAACTTGCTTCCACATTTCTTGCCTTCAGGTTAGACTATGAATGTTTCCCATTTCATGCTTTTTTGTAATGTAAACTCTTGTCTGCCTTACCTTCAACTTCCCCTTGAACACAGATGTCAGTAGTCAGATGACGTTGCTTACCTACTCAGGCCACATACGTCTGGGTAATATAGTGCTAGTCCATTCAGAGTTAAAAAAACGCTACCTAACCCGGATCCCAAAACTCTATTTACCCATTGCACAAGTTAACTGCTGAATGATACAGGACTCCTTAAAACATATCTCTAACATATAAGGGTAAACATCCAGGTCATGCATCTAGTTTGTTGAATGGTTCAAATCAAAGTATGAAGACCACAGCTAGCAGCAGGCCGGAATAGCTCAGTTGGGAGAGCGTTAGACTGAGGATCTAAAGGTCCCTGGTTCAATCCCGGGTTTTGGCACAGTTGAGAGGTTCCTTGCTTCTAACAAAATAGGTCTTGGAATCAGCTGTAGTACTTTTTTCACCATTCATCAAATTTTTTCTAACTGATATACAACACAAGCAATTTAACATAGACTTTGCTTTGTGTCCTCCTTCTAACCTTGCTTCCACATTTCTTGCCTTCAGGTTAGACTATGAATGTTTCCCATTTCATGCTTTTTTGTAATGTAAACTCTTGTCTGCATTACCTTCAACTTCCCCTTGAACACAGATGTCAGTAGTCAGATGACATTGCTTACCTTCTCAGGCCACATACGTCTGGGTAATATAGTGCTAGTCCATTCAGAGTTAAAAAAACGTTACCTAACCCGGAACCCAAAAACGCTATTTACCCATTGCACAAGTTAACTGCTGAATGATACAGGACTCCTTAAAACATATCTCTAACATATAAGTGTAAATATCCAGGTCATGCATCTAGTTTGTTGAATGGTTCAAATCAAAGTATGAAGACCACAGCTAGCAGCATGCCGAAATAGCTCAGTTGGGAGAGCGTTATACTGAAGATCTAAATGTCCCTGGTTCAATCCCGGGTTTCGGCACAGTTGAGAGGTTCCTTGCTTCTAAAAAAATAGGTCTTGGAATCAGCTGTAGTACTTTTTTCACGATTCATCAAATTTTTTCTAACTGATATACAACACAAGCAATTTAACATAGACTTTGCTTTGTGTCCTCCTTCTAACCTTGCTTCCACATTTCTTGCCTTCAGGTTAGACTATGAATGTTTCCCATTTCATGCTTTTTTGTAATGTAAACTCTTGTCTGCATTACCTTCAACTTCCCCTTGAACACAGATGTCAGTAGTCAGATGACATTGCTTACCTTCTCAGGCCACATACGTCTGGGTAATATAGTGCTAGTCCATTCAGAGTTAAAAAAACGTTACCTAACCCGGATCCCAAAAACGCTATTTACCCATTGCACAAGTTAACTGCTGAATGATACAGGACTCCTTAAAACACATCTCTAACATATAAGGGTAAATATCCAGGTCATGCATCTAGTTTGTTGAATGGTTCAAATCAAAGTATGAAGACCACAGATAGCAGCAGGCCGAAATAGCTCAGTTGGGAGAGCGTTAGACTGAAGATCTGAAAGTCCCTGGTTCAATCCCGGGTTTCGGCACAGTTGAGAGGTTCCTTGCTTCTGACAAAAGAGGTCTTGGAATCTGCTGCAGTACTTTTTTCTCTATTCATCAAATTTTTTCCAACTGATATACAACACAAGTAATTTAACATAGACTTTGCTTTCTGTCCTCATTCTAAACTTGCTTCCACATTTCTTGCCTTCAGGTTAGACTATGAATGTTTCCCATTTCATGCTTTTTTGTAAAGTAACCTCTTGTCTGCCTTACCTTCAACTTCCCCTTGAACACAGATGTCAGTAGTCAGATGACATTGCTTACCTACTCAGGCCAAATACGTCTGGGTAATATAGTGCTAGTCCATTCAGAGTTAAAAAAACGCTACCTAACCCGGATCCCAAAAACGCTATTTACCCATTGCACAAGTTAACTGCTGAATGATACAGGACTCCTTAAAACATATCTCTAACATATAAGGGTAAATATCCAGGTCATGCATCTAGTTTGTTGAATGGTTCAAATCAAAGTATGAAGACCTCAGCTAGCAGCAGGCCGAACTAGCTCAGTTGGGAGAGCGTTAGACTGAAGATCTAAAGGTCCCTGCTGCAATCCCGGGTTTCTGCACAGTTGAGAAGTTCCATGCTTCTAACAAAATAGGTCTTGGAATCAGCTGTAGTACTTTTTTCTCTATTCATAACATTTTTTTCCAACTGATATACAACACAAGCAATTTAACATAGACTTTACTTTCTGTCCTCCTTTAAACTTGCTTCCACATTTCTTGCCTTCAGGTTAGACTATGAATGTTTCCCATTTCATGCTTTTTTGTAAAGTAAACTCTTGTCTGCATTACCTTCAACTTCCCCTTGAACACAGATGTCAGTAGTCAGATGACATTGCTTACCTACTCAGGCCACATACGTCTGGGTAATATAGTGCTAGTCCATTCAGAGTTAAAAAAACGCTACCTAACCCGGATCCCAAAAACGCTATTTACCCATTGCACAAGTTAACTGCTGACTGATACAGGACTCCTTAAAACATATCTCTAACATATAAGGGTAAATATCCAGGTCATGCATCTAGTTTGTTGAATGGTTCAATTCAAAGTATGAAGACCTCAGCTAGCAGCAGGCCGAAATAGCTCAGTTGGGAGAGCGTTAGACTGAAGATCTAAAGGTCCCTGGTTCAATCCCGGGTTTCGGCACAGTTGAGAGGTTCCTTGCTTCTAACAAAATAGATCTTGGAATCAGCTGTAGTACTTTTTTCTCTATTCATCAAATTTCTTTCAACTGAAATAAAACACAAGCAATTTAACATAGACTTTGCTTTCTGTCCTCCTTCTAAACTTGCTTCCACATTTCTTGCCTTCAGGTTAGACTATGAATGTTTCCCATTTCATGCTTTTTTGTAATGTAAACTCCTGTCTGCATTACCTTCAACTTCCCCTTGAACACAGATGTCAGTAGTCAGATGACTTTGCTTACCTACTCAGGCCACATACGTCTGGGTAATATAGTACTAGTCCATACAGAGTTAAAAAAACGCTACCTAACCCGGATCCCAAAAATGCTGTTTACTCATTGCACAAGTTAACTGCTGAATGATACAGGACTCCTTAAAACATATCTCTAACATATAAGGGTAAATATCCAGGTCATGCATCTAGTTTGTTGAATGGTTCAAATCAAAGTATGAAGACCACAGCTAGCAGCAGGCCGAAATAGCTCAGTTGGGAGAGCGTTAGACTGAAGATCTAAAGGTCCCTGGTTCAATCCCGGGTTTCGGCACAGTTGAGAGGTTCCTTGCTTCTAACAAAAAAGGTCTTGGAATCAGCTGTAGTACTTTTTTATCTATTCATCAAATTTTTTCCAACTGATATACAACACAAGCAATTTAACATAGACTTTGCTTTCTGTCCTCCTTCTAAACTTGCTTCCACATTTCTTGCCTTCAGGTTAGACTATGAATGTTTCCCATTTCATGCTTTTTTGTAATGTAAACTCTTGTCTGCATTACCTTCAACTTCCCCTTGAACACAGATGTCAGTAGTCAGATGACGTTGCTTACCTACTCAGGCCACATACGTCTGGGTAATATAGTGCTAGTCCATTCAGAGTTAAAAAAACGCTACCTAACCCGGATCCCAAAAATGCTATTTACCCATTGCACAAGTTAACTGCTGAATGATACAGGACTCCTTAAAACATATCTCTAACATATAAGGGTAAATATCCAGGTCATGCATCTAGTTTGTTGAATGGTTCAAATCAAAGTATGAAGACCACAGCTAGCAGCAGGCCGAAATATCTCAGTTGGGAGAGCGTTAGACTGAAGATCTAAAGGTCCCTGTTTCAATCCCGGTTTTCGGCACAGTTGAGCGGTTCCTTGCTTTCAACAAAATAGGTCTTGAAATCTGCTGCAGTACTTTTTTCTCTATTCATCAAATTTCTTCGAACTGATATACAACACAAGCAATTTAACATAGACTTTGCTTTCTGTCCTCCTTCTAAACTTGCTTCCACATTTCTTGCCTTCAGGTTAGACTATGAATGTTTCCCATTTCATGCTTTTTTGTAAAGTAAACTCTTGTCTGCATTACCTTCAACTTCCCCTTGAACACAGATGTCAGTAGTCAGATGACATTGCTTACCTACTCAGGCCATATACGTCTGGGTAATATAGTGCTAGTCCATTCAGAGTTAAAAAAACGTTACCTAACCCGGATCCCAAAAACGCTATTTACCCATTGCACAAGTTAACTGCTGAATGATACAGGACTCCTTAAAACATATCTCTAACATATAAGGGTAAATATCCAGGTCATGCATCTAGTTTGTTGAATGGTTCAAATCAAAGTATGAAGACCTCAGCTAGCGGCAGGCCGAAATAGCTCAGTTGGGAGAGCGTTAGACTGAAGAGCTAAAGGTCTCTGGTTCAATCCCGGGTGTCGGCACAGTTGAGAGGTTCCTTGCTTCTAACAAAATAGGTCTTGGAATCAGCTGTAGTACTTTTTTCTCTATTCATCAAATTCTTTCCAACTGATATACAACACAAGCAATTTAACATAGACTTTGCTTTGTGTCCTCCTTCTAAACTTGCTTCCACATTTCTTGCCTTCAGGTTAGACTATGAATGTTTCCCATTTCATGCTTTTTTGTAAAGTAACCTCTTGTCTGCCTTACCTTCAACTTCCCCTTGAACACAGATGTCAGTAGTCAGATGACATTGCTTACCTACTCAGGCCAAATACGTCTGGGTAATATAGTGCTAGTCCATTCAGAGTTAAAAAAACGCTACCTAACCCGGATCCCAAAAACGCTATTTACCCATTGCACAAGTTAACTGCTGAATGATACAGGACTCCTTAAAACATATCTCTAACATATAAGGGTAAATATCCAGGTCATGCATCTAGTTTGTTGAATGGTTCAAATCAAAGTATGAAGACCAGAGCTAGCAGCAGGCCGAAATAGCTCAGTTGGGAGAGCGTTAGACTGAAGATCTAAAGGTCCCTGTTTCAATCCCGGTTTTCGGCACAGTTGAGAGGTTCCTTGCTTTCAACAAAATAGGTCTTGAAATCTGCTGCAGTACTTTTTTCTCTATTCATCAAATTTTTTCCAACTGATATACAACACAAGCAATTTAACATAGACTTTGCTTTCTGTCCTCATTCTAAACTTGCTTCCACATTTCTTGCCTTCAGGTTAGACTATGAATGTTTCCCATTTCATGCTTTTTTGTAAAGTAACCTCTTGTCTGCCTTACCTTCAACTTCCCCTTGAACACAGATGTCAGTAGTCAGATGACATTGCTTACCTACTCAGGCCAAATACGTCTGGGTAATATAGTGCTAGTCCATTCAGAGTTAAAAAAACGCTACCTAACTAGGATCCCAAAAACGCTATTTACCCATTGCACAAGTTAACTGCTGAATGATACAGGACTCCTTAAAACATATCTCTAACATATAAGGGTAAATATCCAGGTCATGCATCTAGTTTGTTGAATGGTTCAAATCAAAGTATGAAGACCACAGCTAGCAGCAGGCCGAAATAGCTCAGTTGGGAGAGCGTTAGACTGAAGATCTAAAGGTCCCTGGTTCAATCCCGGGTTTCGGCACAGTTGAGAGGTTCCTTGCGTCTAACAAAATAGGTCTTGGAATCAGCTGTACTACTTTTTTCTCTATTCATCAAATTCTTTCCAACTGATATACAACACAAGCAATTTAACATAGACTTTGCTTTCTGTCCTCCTTCTAAACTTGCTTCCACATTTCTTGCCTTCAGGTTAGACTATGAATGTTTCCCATTTCATGCTTTTTTGTAATGTAAACTCTTGTCTGCATTACCTTCAACTTCCCCTTGAACACAGATGTCAGTAGTCAGATGTCGTTGCTTACCTACTCAGGCCACATACGTCTGGGTAATATAGTGCTAGTCCATTCAGAGTTAAAAAAACGCTACCTAACCCGGATCCCAAAAATGCTATTTACCCATTGCACAAGTTAACTGCTGAATGATACAGGACTCCTTAAAACATATCTCTAACATATAAGGGTAAATATCCAGGTCATGCATCAAAGTTTGTTGAATGGTTCAAATCAAAGTATGAAGACCACAGCTAGCAGCAGGCCGAAATATCTCAGTTGGGAGAGCGTTAGACTGAAGATCTAAAGGTCCCTGTTTCAATCCCGGTTTTCGGCACAGTTGAGAGGTTCCTTGCTTTCAACAAAATAGGTCTTGAAATCTGCTGCAGTACTTTTTTCTCTATTCATCAAATTTTTTCGAACTGATATACAACACAAGCAATTTAACATAGACTTTGCTTTCTGTCCTCCTTCTAAACTTGCTTCCACATTTCTTGCCTTCAGGTTAGACTATGAATGTTTCCCATTTCATGCTTTTTTGTAAAGTAAACTCTTGTCTGCCTTACCTTCAACTTCCCCTTGAACACAGATGTCAGTAGTCAGATGACATTGCTTACCTACTCAGGCCAAATACGTCTGGGTAATATAGTGCTAGTCCATTCAGAGTTAAAAAAACGCTACCTAACTCGGATCCCAAAAACGCTATTTACCCATTTCACAAGTTAACTGCTGAATGATACAGGACTCCTTAAAACATATCTCTAACATATAAGGGTAAATATCCAGGTCATGCATCTAGTTTGTTGAATGGTTCAAATCAAAGTATGAAGACCTCAGCTAGCAGCAGGCCGAACTAGCTCAGTTGGGAGAGCGTTAGACTGAAGATCTAAAGGTCCCTGCTGCAATCCCGGGTTTCTGCACAGTTGAGAAGTTCCATGCTTCTAACAAAATAGGTCTTGGAATCAGCTGTAGTACTTTTTTCTCTATTCATAACATTTTTTTCCAACTGATATACAACACAAGCAATTTAACATAGACTTTACTTTCTGTCCTCCTTTAAACTTGCTTCCACATTTCTTGCCTTCAGGTTAGACTATGAATGTTTCCCATTTCATGCTTTTTTGTAAAGTAAACTCTTGTCTGCATTACCTTCAACTTCCCCTTGAACACAGATGTCAGTAGTCAGATGACGTTGCTTACCTACTCAGGCCACATACGTCTGGGTAATATAGTGCTAGTCCATTCAGAGTTAAAAAAACGCTACCTAACCCGGATCCCAAAAATGCTATTTACCCATTGCAAAAGTTAACTGCTGAATGATACAGGACTCCTTAAAACATATCTCTAACATATAAGGGTAAATATCCAGGTCATGCATCTAGTTTGTTGAATGGTTCAAATCAAAGTATGAAGACCACAGCTAGCAGCAGGCCGAAATAGCTCAGTTGGGAGAGCTTTAGACTGAAGATCTAAAGGTCCCTGTTTCAATCCCGGTTTTCGGCACAGTTGAGAGGTTCTGTAGTAGGGGATCTCTGTGTATAGTCATAATCTAGTGAATAGTCCCGCCCATGTGCGTGGACCCCGGAGCAATCAAAAATAATCTCTTACAGTGTCAAAAAATGCAGAAAATGCATAGACACTTAAGAGAGAATTTAAAGACAGATAATGCAGCCAAAAGGCTACACTGTCCAGTACTTCAACTAGAAATTCCCACCATAAAATCCACAAAACAGCAAAGCCTGTACAGATTTCCCTTGCTTAACAGCAAAATCCCTCAGGAATGATAGAGAGAAGAACCTGGACAGACAAGCCCCATAGGCTGCCATTATGTGGCTTAATTAGGATACTGTGCCTTTAAGAGAACCTTCCAGAACCTTCTCTCAGTATCCCAGAATGCATAGCAGGTCCAACTTAGCCTCAGTTCTTTTTTCCGGCTCCTGCAAGCAGGACCCTGGAGCATTGAGCTCTCCCTTTCAAGGGTTTTTGTTGGTGTTTTACACTGATTTCGATTTTTGGTACTTTTAAAGTACTCTGGTGACTTTCTTTCTGTGTTTCTGCACTCTTTTTTGTCCAATAATGCCTGCATTATTCGACAAGTGCCCTGAGTGCTCAAGAAAGAAGGCCAAGACAGACTCCCATGAGGTCTGTATTCTCTGCCTTCCCTCTTCCCACATCCCTGAGGAGTGTAGGATCTGCAGAAGCTTCTCTGGAAGGACCCTGAAGGAGAGGAAGAAGATCAGGCTTCAGGGGCTTGAGGAGAGGAAGCTGAAGGCACGAGGTGGGTCAGGAGGGGCTCCTTCTACCCATGCTGAGGCCTCTGGGGGGCTCCCCAGGGGCAGGAAGACCAGCCCGCGCCCAAGGTCTCCGTCTGGGTCAGTTGCGCTGACCACGACGTCGAGGGGACGGTCAACGGCCAGTTCCAGGTCTCCCCAGGGCTCTGGGTCGAGAAAACGTCGCCCGTCGACGTCGAGGAACGTGTTCCGGCCGCCGTCGAAGCCGGTGTCGATATCCTCGTCGTCGCTGTCGGCGTCGAGTGATCGACATCGGAGGGCCCGGCGTCGGCGCTCGCCGTCGAGGCGACACCGCCGTTCGCCGTCGAGGACATCGTCGTCGAGGGGATCCTCGTCGTCAAGGTCGCCGTCGAGACAAAAGGCATCTCCGGCGCCGAAGAGGTCGACGTCGAAGCATTCCAAAAGGCCGACGTCGAGACGGTCGAGAAGATCGACGTCGAGAAGGTCGGAGAGGTCGACGTCAAGGAGATCCAAAGGGTCGCCGTCGAAGCGATCCAGGAAGTCGACGTCGAGACCGGCGAAGAGGTCGAGGTCGCCGTCGAGGCACCATCGCCCGTCGTCGAGGTTTCGTGGCTCGTCGATCTGGTCGGGGTCGACGTCGAGACGAAGACACGGTTCGACGTCGAGGAGTGTGATTCGGTCGACGCCGAAGGACCGTTCGACGTCGAGGGGACATCGGTCGTCGTCTGGACACCGGTCTTCAGCGTCTGTAGGTCCTAAGGACAGGCCCAGGACTGTGGGGGGCTCCCCACTCTCTGGTAGAGGTGATGGCTCGCCGGGACCGGCGCATTCCGGGGTGGATACTCCGATGAAGCCGTCTACGCCTCCTCCGCGGCCTGCTGTGCCGAAGGGTCCTCCTCCGAAGGCCCCTACCCCGCCTCCGAAGCCGGCTCCGCGGGACCCGCGTCCGGTTGCCCCTCCACCCCCGATCCCACCGAGGGAGGTGTCGATGCCTAAGTTCCCGACGCCTCCGAAGAAGACTCCTAGGAAGCCTGGAGCTCCTGACCCTGGGAGGCCGAAGGAGCGTCCGAGGCCCAAGAGGTCGAGGTCTCGCTCGGGGAGACGGGACAGATCGAGGAGTGGCCGCGGATCTTCATCACGATCCAGGCATCATCACAAGAGACGTCGGTCCAGGTCACGTTCTCCTTCTGGGACCCGTTCCTACTCGCCCACGCTGTCCGATTCGCCGGAGACTAGGGTGTCTCCGATAGACGATATTAGCACATTTCAGGAGGTTCTCCTGCGTGGTGCGGCGAAGTTGGGCATTGAGGTTGAAGCGCCTACGGCTTCTACCTCGGTAATCTTTGAGACTTTACACAAGAGGCACTTGTCTCGCCCCCTGTTACCTCTGGTGCCGGGGCTCCTTGAGCCCGCCGAACAGCTATTCCTGACGCCGGCGACGGTGAGATCTGTCCCTTCCAGGATACTGAAAAAGTACAGGGCTCCGGACTCAGACCCAGCCTTCTTGAGGAAAGACCCGGTACCGGATTCAGTCATCGTGACTGCTGCTCGGAAGCTTCATTCCACCTCCCCTGCGTCCACGGTGCCTCCGGACAAGGAGAGCCGGTGGATCGATTCTGCTGGTCGCAAGGCGTGTGGGACATCCGCCTCGTCCATGAAGGCAGCCAGTGACTCGGCTTTGCTGGGACGTTACGACCGGTCCCTTTGGGACTCGATGGAGCAGTTCGCAGACCTCGTCCCTCGAGACCGCAAGGAGGACTTTGTGGAGATCGTCAAGGAGGGGATGTTGGTCTCTAATCAGGCCATCGGCGCTGCAGCAGACATATCGTTGCTGTCCGCGCACGGATATTGCCACGGGATTCACCAGAGACGCCATGCTTGGCTCAGGTTGACATCGTTGAAACCGGAGGCACAGCAACGCGTGGCGAATCTCCCGTTTTCCGGAGATACCCTCTTCGGGAAGCACGCGGATGATGAGATGGCCAGGATGAAGGCCGAAGCGGAGACCCTGACGGCAGTGGGCCTGGAAAAGCCCAAGGAAAAGAAACCCTTCCGACAGTACCAGCGTCGGTTTGGGGCGCAGGGTCGTGGAAGGGGGCAGTCTGCTGGTCAACATCAACAGCGGCAGCAGCAGCAGCAGTACAGGCAGCCCTTCCAGAAGCGACAGGGTGGTAGAGGTCGTCAACAGTCCTCTACCGCGACCAAGGGCCCGGCCGGGTCCCGTCCCTGAGCTGTTACTTCCCCCTCGTCCGTTACCCGCTCCGGTGGGGGGAAGCGTTCAATTTTTTCTGGCAGAGTGGAGAAAAATTACTCAGGACAAGTGGGTGCTGAATATTGTTTGCAATGGATACAGTCTACGTTTCACCAGCCCTCCTCCATCGATTCCTCCCGTCAGCTCGCAGTATCAACTGCGCGAGCTTCAGACGGAGGCGGACGTTCTGCTAAGGAAAAGGGCGATCGAAGACGTACCTCTGTCTCAAAGAGGAAGAGGTCTGTACTCTCGGTTCTTTCTTGTCCGCAAGAAGGACAAAAACGAGTTCAGGCCCATTCTGGATTTGCGGCAGGCAAACAAGTGGATTCGCAGAGAAAAGTTTCGCATGCTGTCGTTGCATCAGATCTACCCTCAGCTGCAACGGGGAGACTGGATGTGTGCCATAGATCTACAGGACGCATACTTCCACGTGCCCATTGCATGCAAACACAGAAAATTTCTGCGCTTTCAAGTCGGCACCAATCACTATCAGTACACGGTGCTACCCTTCGGACTGAAGTCTGCACCCAGGACATTCTCAAAATGTATGGCAGTGGTAGCGGCACACCTGAGGAAGAACAAGGTGTTTGTCTACCCGTACCTGGACGATTGGTTGATCAAAGCCTCCTCCTTCTCGGAAGCTCGAGCACACTTCCAGAAGACGTGCGTTCTCTTGAACAGGCTGGGGTTGCACATCAACATGTCCAAGTCGGTCCCGATTCCGGTGCAGTGCATCCAGTACTTGGGGGCCTCCATCAATACGCTGTCAGCAAGCGTGTCTCCTTCGGAAGAGCGACGTTTATCACTCGTTCGGAAGGCTCAGGCTCTCATGAAAACTCCGTCTACGACGGTGAGGACCGTGTCTTCTCTACTGGGATCGATGGCCTCTTGCATTTTTCTCACTCCTCACGCACGGCTACAGATGCGTCCTCTGCAGGAGTGCTTGGAGGATCAGTGGGACCAGAGGAGAGGTTCTTGGGACGACAGGATACGACTGTCTCTACATGCTCTTCAGTCTCTGAAGTGGTGGTGCTCGAAGGAGAATCTCCTCAGAGGCGTTCCCTTCCACAAGGACATTCCCACACAGACCATCGTGACGGATGCGTCTCTCCTAGGTTGGGGGGCGCATTCCGGAGATCTGCAAATTCAAGGGACGTGGTCCCCGACGGAGTCCACGTACCACATCAATTTCCTGGAACTGAGAGCTGTTCACTTGGCACTGAAGGCCTTTCATCCGTCCTTTCAGACCAACTCTCTGCTTGTTCAGACGGACAACACGACTACGATGTATTACCTCAACAAGCAGGGGGGCTCGAGATCGCGCACTCTGTCGCAGGAGGCGCAGGCGATCTGGCACTGGCTTCTGGCTCGAGGACTGTCGATAACGGCCACCCATCTGCCAGGTGTGCAGAATGTTCAGGCAGACGAGCTGAGCAGAATCGTGCAGGAAAACCACGAATGGGTCATAAACGACGAAGTACTAGGAGAAGTCTTCGCAAGGTGGGGAACTCCAGACGTAGATCTGTTTGCCACCGCCGAAAACAGCAAATGCCGAGGCTTCGCCTCCAGGTACTACCAGCCAGGGACGCTGGGGAACGCGTTATGGATCGACTGGTCGAACAGCTTTCTGTACGCTTTTCCACCAATTCCCCTGATTCCGGCGGTTCTCATCAAGCTGTCTCAATCCAGGGCGAGAATGATTCTGATTGCCCCGGAATGGCCCAGACAGTGGTGGTTCACGGACCTGCTTCACCGATCTCTCCTTCCTCACATGAAGCTGCCGTGCAGGCCGGACCTTCTCACGAAGTTCGGGGGGCGGATGGTGCACCCCAACCTCTCGTCTTTGAGTTTGGCGGCATGGCTCCTGAAATAGTGCAATATGGCCATCTGAATCTCCCAGAGGATTGTATGGGCATACTGAAGGAGGCTAAGCGACCTTCCACTAGGACTTCCTATGCTTACAAGTGGAAGAGGTTTTGCATCTGGTGCAAGTCTAAGAACTATGACCCTACGTCATGCAAGGAAGATGTCATCCTTCCATATCTGCTTCATCTGGCGCAGTCGGGCCTTAATGTCCATTCCATTAAGGTTCATCTGGCTGCTTTGACTGCCTACAGGAAAGGCCCTTCACAGACTTCCTTTTTCCAGATCCCTGTGATCAAAGATTTTTTGGAAGGCTTGAAGAAAGTGTTCCCTCCTGTCAGGCTTCCTTCGCCTTCATGGGACTTGAATGTGGTGCTGTCCAGATTGATGAAGGAGCCTTTTGAACCCATTCATAAGGCTTCGTTGCAGCACCTGTCCTGGAAGGCGGCGTTCCTCGTGGCCATTACATCGGCCCGCAGGGTGAGTGAGATTCAGGCATTGTGTTGCCAAGAACCTTATACTGTATTTCATAATGCTAAAGTTGTTATGCGTACTCACCCTAAGTTTCTTCCCAAGGTTGTTTCTGATTTTCATATCAATCAGACTATCACTTTGCCTACGTTCTTTCAGAATCCTTCATCTCCGGCGGAAAGGTCTTTACATTCCCTGGATGTGCGGAGGGTGCTGAAGTTTTATCTTGATAAGACTAAAGATATTCGTAGGTCAGACCAATTGTTCGTCAATTATGGCTCAGTCAGGACAGGTCTTGCTACCTCTAAACAGTCCATCTCGAGGTGGATTGTGTCCTGCATACAGTTGTGTTACTACAAAGCTAATAAGACCTTAGGAGGTAAGCCTAAGGCTCATTCCACCAGGGGCAAAGCTGCTACGACAGCTATGCTCCGTAATGTTCCCATTGCAGAGATCTGCAAGGCGGCCACTTGGAAGTCGGTCCATACCTTTGCTAAGCATTACTGCCTGGACACTGATGCCAGGGCAGACGCTCAGGTTGGGCAGGCTTCGCTGCGGAATCTGTTCGCACAGTAGTGGCGTTATTTTATTCTCCACCGCCGCTTGGTGTGGGGATGGGCTTGCCATTCTATTCACTAGATTATGACTATACACAGAGATCCCCTACTACAGAAGGAGTAGTTTCTGTCCTGTAACTCCAGTTCTGTAGTAGGGGTATCTCTGTTATAGTCATAAGCGCCCTCCCGCCTCCCCGGTGGAGTGTTGTTCATGATCATAATGCTACAGGTCTGGCGTTTCCTACGCCCTCGAAAAGAACTGAGGCTAAGTTGGACCTGCTATGCATTCTGGGATACTGAGAGAAGGTTCTGGAAGGTTCTCTTAAAGGCACAGTATCCTAATTAAGCCACATAATGGCAGCCTATGGGGCTTGTCTGTCCAGGTTCTTCTCTCTATCATTCCTGAGGGATTTTGCTGTTAAGCAAGGGAAATCTGTACAGGCTTTGCTGTTTTGTGGATTTTATGGTGGGAATTTCTAGTTGAAGTACTGGACAGTGTAGCCTTTTGGCTGCATTATCTGTCTTTAAATTCTCTCTTAAGTGTCTATGCATTTTCTGCATTTTTTGACACTGTAAGAGATTATTTTTGATTGCTCCGGGGTCCACGCACATGGGCGGGACTATTCACTAGATTATGACTATAACAGAGATACCCCTACTACAGAACTGGAGTTACAGGACAGAAACTACTCCTTCCTTGCTTTCAACAAATTAGGTCTTGAAATCTGCTGCAGTACTTTTTTCTCTATTCATCAAATTTTATCGAACTGATATACAACACAAGCAATTTAACATAGACTTTGCTTTCTGTCCTCCTTCTAAACTTGCTTCCACATTTCTTGCCTTCAGATTAGACTATGAATGTTTCCCATTTCATGCTTTTTTGTAAAGTAAACTCTTGTCTGCATTACCTTCAACTTCCCCTTGAACACAGATGTCAGTAGTCAGATGACATTGCTTACCTACTCAGGCCACATACGTCTGGGTAATATAGTGCTAGTCCATTCAGAGTTAAAAAAACGCTACCTAACCCGGATCCCAAAAACGCTATTTACCCATTGCACAAGTTAACTGCTGACTGATACAGTACTCCTTAAAACATATCTCTAACATATAAGGGTAAATATCCAGGTCATGCATCTAGTTTGTTGAATGGTTCAATTCAAAGTATGAAGACCTCAGCTAGCAGCAGGCCGAAATAGCTCAGTTGGGAGAGCGTTAGACTGAAGATCTAAAGGTCCCTGGTTCAATCCCGGGTTTCGGCACAGTTGAGAGGTTCCTTGCTTCTAACAAAATAGATCTTGGAATCAGCTGTAGTACTTTTTTCTCTATTCATCAAATTTCTTTCGACTGAAATAAAACACAAGCAATTTAACATAGACTTTGCTTTCTGTCTTCCTTCTAAACTTGCTTCCACATTTCTTGCCTTCAGGTTAGACTATGAATGTTTCCCATTTCATGCTTTTTTGTAATGTAAACTCTTGTCTGCATTACCTTCAACTTCCCCTTGAACACAGATGTCAGTAGTCAGATGACTTTGCTTACCTACTCAGGCCACATACGTCTGGGTAATATAGTACTAGTCCATTCAGAGTTAAAAAAACGCTACCTAACCCGGATCCCAAAAATGCTGTTTACTCATTGCACAAGTTAACTGCTGAATGATACAGGACTCCTTAAAACATATCTCTAACATATAAGGGTAAATATCCAGGTCATGCATCTGGTTTGTTGAATGGTTCAAATCAAAGTATGAAGACCACAGCTAGCAGCAGGCCGAAATAGCTCAGTTGGGAGAGCGTTAGACTGAAGATCTAAAGGTCCCTGGTTCAATCCCGGGTTTCGGCACAGTTGAGAGGTTCCTTGCTTCTAACAAAAAAGGTCTTGGAATCAGCTGTAGTACTTTTTTATCTATTCATCAAATTTTTTCCAACTGATATACAACACAAGCAATTTAACATAGACTTTGCTTTCTGTCCTCCTTCTAAACTTGCTTCCACATTTCTTGCCTTCAGGTTAGACTATGAATGTTTCCCATTTCATGCTTTTTTGTAATGTAAACTCTTGTCTGCATTACCTTCAACTTCCCCTTGAACACAGATGTCAGTAGTCAGATGACGTTGCTTACCTACTCAGGCCACATACGTCTGGGTAATATAGTGCTAGTCCATTCAGAGTTAAAAAAACGCTACCTAACCCGGATCCCAAAAATGCTATTTACCCATTGCACAAGTTAACTGCTGAATGATACAGGACTCCTTAAAACATATCTCTAACATATAAGGGTAAATATCCAGGTCATGCATCTAGTTTGTTGAATGGTTCAAATCAAAGTATGAAGACCACAGCTAGCAGCAGGCCGAAATATCTCAGTTGGGAGAGCGTTAGACTGAAGATCTAAAGGTCCCTGTTTCAATCCCGGTTTTCGGCACAGTTGAGCGGTTCCTTGCTTTCAACAAAATAGGTCTTGAAATCTGCTGCAGTACTTTTTTCTCTATTCATCAAATTTCTTCGAACTGATATACAACACAAGCAATTTAACATAGACTTTGCTTTCTGTCCTCCTTCTAAACTTGCTTCCACATTTCTTGCCTTCAGGTTAGACTATGAATGTTTCCCATTTCATGCTTTTTTGTAAAGTAAACTCTTGTCTGCATTACCTTCAACTTCCCCTTGAACACAGATGTCAGTAGTCAGATGACATTGCTTACCTACTCAGGCCACATACGTCTGGGTAATATAGTGCTAGTCCATTCAGAGTTAAAAAAACGCTACCTAACCCGGATCCCAAAACTCTATTTACCCATTGCACAAGTTAACTGCTGAATGATACAGGAATCCTTAAAACATATCTCTAACATATAAGGGTAAACATCCAGGTCATGCATCTAGTTTGTTGAATGGTTCAAATCAAAGTATGAAGACCACAGCTAGCAGCAGGCCGGAATAGCTCAGTTGGGAGAGCGTTAGACTGAGGATCTAAAGGTCCCTGGTTCAATCCCGGGTTTCGGCACAGTTGAGAGGTTCCTTGCTTCTAACAAAATAGGTCTTGGAATCAGCTGTAGTACTTTTTTCACCATTCATCAAATTTTTTCTAACTGATATACAACACAAGCAATTTAACATAGACTTTGCTTTGTGTCCTCCTTCTAACCTTGCTTCCACATTTCTTGCCTTCAGGTTAGACTATGAATGTTTCCCATTTCATGCTTTTTTGTAATGTAAACTCTTGTCTGCATTACCTTCAACTTCCCCTTGAACACAGATGTCAGTAGTCAGATGACGTTGCTTACCTACTCAGGCCACATACGTCTGGGTAATATAGTGCTAGTCCATTCAGAGTTAAAAAACTGCTACCTAACCCGGATCCCAAAAACGCTATTTACCCATTGCACAAGTTAACTGCTGAATGATACAGGACTCCTTAAAACATATCTCTAACATATAAGGGTAAATATCCAGGTCATGCATCTAGTTTGTTGAATGGTTCAAATCAAAGTATGAAGACCACAGATAGCAGCATGCCGAAATAGCTCAGTTGGGAGAGCGTAAGACTGAAGATCGAAAGGTCCCTGGTTCAATCCCCGGTTTCGGCACAGTTGAGAGGTTCCTTGCTTCTGACAAAAGAGGTCTTGGAATCTGCTGCAGTACTTTTTTCTCTATTCATCAAATTTTTTCCAACTGATATACAACACAAGTAATTTAACATAGACTTTGCTTTCTGTCTTCATTCTAAACTTGCTTCCACATTTCTTGCCTTCAGGTTAGACTATGAATGTTTCCCATTTCATGCTTTTTTGTAAAGTAACCTCTTGTCTGCCTTACCTTCAACTTCCCCTTGAACACAGATGTCAGTAGTCAGATGACATTGCTTACCTACTCAGGCCAAATACGTCTGGGTAATATAGTGCTAGTCCATTCAGAGTTAAAAAAACGCTACCTAACCCGGATCCCAAAAACGCTATTTACCCATTGCACAAGTTAACTGCTGAATGATACAGGACTCCTTAAAACATATCTCTAACATATAAGGGTAAATATCCAGGTCATGCATCTTGTTTGTTGAATGGTTCAAATCAAAGTATGAAGACCACAGCTAGCAGCAGGCCGAAATAGCTCAGTTGGGAGAGCGTTAGACTGAAGATCTAAAGGTCCCTGGTTCAATCCCCGGTTTCGGCACAGTTGAGAGGTTACTTGCTTCTAACAAAATAGGTCTTGGAATCAGCTGTTGTACTTTTTTCTCTATTCATCAAATTCTTTCCAACTGATATACAACACAAGCAATTTAACATAGACTTTGCTTTGTGTCCTGCTTCTAAACTTGCTTCCACATTTCTTGCCTTCAGGTTAGACTATGAATGTTTCCCATTTCATGCTTTTTTGTAATGTAAACTCTTGTCTGCATTACCTTCAACTTCCCCTTGAACACAGATGTCAGTAGTCAGATGACGTTGCTTACCTACTCAGGCCACATACGTCTGGGTAATATAGTGCTAGTCCATTCAGAGTTAAAAAAACGCTACCTAACCCGGATCCCAAAAATGCTATTTACCCATTGCAAAAGTTAACTGCTGAATGATACAGGACTCCTTAAAACATATCTCTAACATATAAGGGTAAATATTCAGGTCATGCATCTAGTTTGTTGAATGGTTCAAATCAAAGTATGAAGACCACAGCTAGCAGCCGGCCGAAATAGCTCAGTTGGGAGAGCTTTAGACTGAAGATCTAAAGGTCCCTGTTTCAATCCCGGTTTTCGGCACAGTTGAGAGGTTCCTTGCTTTCAACAAATTAGGTCTTGAAATCTGCTGCAGTACTTTTTTCTCTATTCATCAAATTTTATCCAACTGATATACAACACAAGCAATTTAACATAGACTTTGCTTTCTGTCCTCCTTCTAAACTTGCTTCCACATTTCTTGCCTTCAGGTTAGACTATGAATGTTTCCCATTTCATGCTTTTTTGTAAAGTAAACTCTTGTCTGCATTACCTTCAACTTCCCCTTGAACACAGATGTCAGTAGTCAGATGACAATGCTTACCTACTCAGGCCACATACGTCTGGGTAATATAGTGCTAGTCCATTCAGAGTTAAAAAAACGTTACCTAACCCGGATCCCAAAAACGCTATTTACCCATTGCACAAGTTAACTGCTGAATGATACAGGACTCCTTAAAACATATCTCTAACATATAAGGGTAAATATCCAGGTCATGCATCTAGTTTGTTGAATGGTTCAAATCAAAATATGAAGACCACAGCTAGCAGCAGGCCGAAATAGCTCAGTTGGGAGAGCGTTAGACTGAAGATCTAAAGGTCCCTGGTTCAATCCCGGGTTTCGGCACAGTTGAGAGGTTCCTTGCTTCTAACAAAATCGGTCTTGGAATCAGCTGTAGTACTTTTTTCTCTATTCATCAAATTTTTTCCAACTGATATACAACACAAGCAATTTAACATAGACTTTGCTTTGTGTCCTCCTTCTAAACTTGCTTCCACATTTCTTGCCTTCAGGTTAGACTATGAATGTTTCCCATTTCATGCTTTTTTGTAATGTAAACTCTTGTCTGCATTACCTTCAACTTCCCCTTGAACACAGATGTCAGTAGTCAGATGACGTTGCTTACCTACTCAGGCCACATACGTCTGGGTAATATAGTGCTAGTCCATTCAGAGTTAAAAAAACGCTACCTAACCCGGATCCCAAAAATGCTATTTACCCATTGCACAAGTTAACTGCTGAATGATACAGGACTCCTTAAAACATATCTCTAACATATAAGGGTAAATATCCAGGTCATGCATCTAGTTTGTTGAATGGTTCAAATCAAATTATGAAGACCACAGCTAGCAGCAGGCCGAAATATCTCAGTTGGGAGAGCGTTAGACTGAAGATCTAAAGGTCCCTGTTTCAATCCCGGTTTTCGGCACAGTTGAGAGGTTCCTTGCTTTCAACAAAATAGGTCTTGAAATCTGCTGCAGTACTTTTTTCTCTATTCATCAAATTTTTTCGAACTGATATACAACACAACCAATTTAACATAGACTTTGCTTTCTGTCCTCCTTCTAAACTTGCTTCCACATTTCTTGCCTTCAGGTTAGACTATGAATGTTTCCCATTTCATGCTTTTTTGTAAAGTAAACTCTTGTCTGCATTACCTTCAACTTCCCCTTGAACACAGATGTCAGTAGTCAGATGACATTGCTTACCTACTCAGGCCACATACGTCTGGGTAATATTGTGCTAGTCCATTCAGAGTTAAAAAAACGTTACCTAACCCGGATCCCAAAAACGCTATTTACCCATTGCACAAGTTAACTGCTGAATGATACAGGACTCCTTAAAACATATCTCTAACATATAAGGGTAAATATCCAGGTCATGCATCTAGTTTGTTGAATGGTTCAAATCAAAGTATGAATACCTCAGCTAGCAGCAGGCCGAAATAGCTCAGTTGGGAGAGCGTTAGACTGAAGATCTAAAGGTCCCGGGTTTCTGCACAGTTGAGAAGTTCCATGCTTCTAACAAAATAGGTCTTGGAATCCGCTGTAGTACTTTTTTCTCTATTCATAACATTTTTTTCCAACTGATATACAACACAAGCAATTTAACATAGACTTTACTTTCTGTCCTCCTTTAAACTTGCTTCCACATTTCTTGCCTTCAGGTTAGACTAAGAATGTTTCCCATTTCATGCTTTTTTGTAAAGTAAACTCTTGTCTGCATTACCTTCAACTTCCCCTTGAACACAGATGTCAGTAGTCAGATGACATTGCTTACCTACTCAGGCCACATACGTCTGGGTAATATAGTGCTAGTCCATTCAGAGTTAAAAAAACGCTACCTAACCCGGATCCCAAAAACGCTATTTACCCATTGCACAAGTTAACTGCTGACTGATACAGGACTCCTTAAAACATATCTCTAACATACAAGGGTAAATATCCAGGTCATGCATCTAGTTTGTTGAATGGTTCAAATCAAAGTATGAAGACCTCAGCTAGCAGCAGGCCGAAATAGCTCAGTTGGGAGAGCGTTAGACTGAAGATCTAAAGGTCCCTGGTTCAATCCCGGGTTTCGGCACAGTTGAGAGGTTCCTTGCTTCTAACAAAATAGGTCTTGGAATCAGCTGTAGTACTTTTTTCTCTATTCATCAAATTTCTTTCAACTGAAATAAAACACAAGCAATTTAACATAGACTTTGCTTTGTGTCCTCCTTCTAAACTTGCTTCCACATTTCTTGCCTTCAGGTTAGACTATGAATGTTTCCCATTTCATGCTTTTTTGTAATGTAAACTCTTGTCTGCATTACCTTCAACTTCCCCTTGAACACAGATGTCAGTAGTCAGATGACGTTGCTTACCTACTCAGGCCACATACGTCTGGGTAATATAGTACTAGTCCATTCAGAGTTAAAAAAACGCTACCTAACCCGGATCCCAAAAATGCTATTTACTCATTGCACAAGTTAACTGCTGAATGATACAGGACTCCTTAAAACATATCTCTAACATATAAGGGTAAATATCCAGGTCATGCATCTAGTTTGTTGAATGGTTCAAATCAAAGTATGAAGACCACAGCTAGCAGCAGGCCGAAATAGCTCAGTTGGGAGAGCGTTAGACTGAAGATCTAAAGGTCCCTGGTTCAAACCCGGGTTTCGGCACAGTTGAGAGGTTCCTTGCTTCTAACAAAATAGGTCTTGGAATCAGCTGTAGTACTTTTTTATCTATTCATCAAATTTTTTCCAACTGATATACAACACAAGCAATTTAACATAGACTTTGCTTTCTGTCCTCCTTCTAAACTTGCTTCCACATTTCTTGCCTTCAGGTTAGACTATGAATGTTTCCCATTTCATGCTTTTTTGTAATGTAAACTCTTGTCTGCATTACCTTCAACTTCCCCTTGAACACAGATGTCAGTAGTCAGATGACGTTGCTTACCTACTCAGGCCACATACGTCTGGGTAATATAGTGCTCGTCCATTCAGAGTTAAAAAAACGCTACCTAACCCGGATCCCAAAAATGCTATTTACCCATTGCACAAGTTAACTGCTGAATGATACAGGACTCCTTAAAACATATCTCTAACATATAAGGGTAAATATCCAGGTCATGCATCTAGTTTGTTGAATGGTTCAAATCAAAGTATGAAGACCACAGCTAGAAGCAGGCCGAAATATCTCAGTTGGGAGAGCGTTAGACTGAAGATCTAAAGGTCCCTGTTTCAATCCCGGTTTTCGGCACAGTTGAGAGGTTCCTTGCTTTCAACAAAATAGGTCTTGAAATCTGCTTCAGTACTTTTTTCTCTATTCATCAAATTTTTTCGAACTGATATACAACACAAGCAATTTAACATAGACTTTGCTTTCTGTCCTCCTTCTAAACTTGCTTCCACATTTCTTGCCTTCAGGTTAGACTATGAATGTTTCCCATTTCATGCTTTTTTGTAAAGTAAACTCTTGTCTGCATTACCTTCAACTTCCCCTTGAACACAGATGTCAGTAGTCAGATGACATTGCTTACCTACTCAGGCCACATACGTCTGGGTAATATAGTGCTAGTCCATTCAGAGTTAAAAAAACGTTACCTAACCCGGATCCCAAAAACGCTATTTACCCATTGCACAAGTTAACTGCTGAA